>NC_059132.1:60623445-61873445 GCF_020740605.2 Lemur catta
GTGGGTGACCAGCATCTCTATGCTTTAGTATTTTTAGGAATAATATTTGAGCAAAATCTTAACTTATTTTCTTTATATATATGGTTCTTTAATTAATATAAGATTATTTGACATAGAACTATCTAATAACTAACTTGCTTGCATTCCTAATGACTTTGTTAGGACTTGGAAGAGATATCAAAGGAAAATTCAATCACCTGGATGTTTATTTTATTTGACACCAAATGTCTGGATATTTACACATATCAACATAATGACATTCTTCAATGCTTTTTGTATGAATTGTGCAGATACTGCCTTAGATTGGAGGCAAGGTCAGTTGAAATGATTCTGCAGAGCTATTTATACAATTAAACCTTTACCAAAAGGGAATGGGATTTAAGCTTTTGTCATTTAGAACATTATTATGATTTATATGGAATTGGCTTACTATTTTAGAATTTCTATATATTTTTCTCCTCTATTATAGCTTCAAGACTCCCAGTGAATTGAAAATATTCAAGTACTTACAGTCCCAGTGGATTGCCACTGGGAATGAACAGAAGGTCTTTCTCCCTCCCCCTCCTTTTCCTGTTTTCAAGTTCCAGGGCCAGATATATGGTTGTGAGACAACACAGAAGCAGTGTCAAGAAAACCATTTTGCTCAAGGGACCTGGCAGCTGAACTTTCCCTAAATGCTTTTAAAAAGAAAAAATATATATATAAAATGCCAATTTTAAACAAATCCAAAGATTTGTGGAGCCCTCGTTCACCTCCTGATGTTGCTGTAGATATGAATGTACACCAAATGAGGTAACAGATTAAGAAAAGTTGATGCTTAAAGTCTCTTGAGTTTTCTAACAAGAGATCTGGGAAGTTTAAAAGCATATCAGGTTTCTCAGAGATTATTAACTGTGGACTGCATTTCAAAGCATATCAAGTACTGTCTGCTTTATACCAAACAGAAGGGGATGTACTACCAGACTAAGCAGACAGAACTAATAAGAGCTGTAATAAATCAAATTAAGAAATATTTATTGAATATCTCTGTGTCTCCAGCATTGAACTGTTAGGTGTGTGATGCATATAAAATATAAATGAAAAGGTCTGTGGTCTCGAAAAGCTTAAATGAATTTGGGTAGATAAGACAACTGCCAAGAAAATAAATAATAATGCAAAATTTGAACAGCAATTCAAAATGAATGTCTCAAGAAATACCATATTCACTGATTCCTTTTCATCTGGCCTCTTGATCACGAGAAAGAAATTGCGGAGGATGTAAACAGATGGAAAAACATATCATGTTCATGGATCAGCAGAATGAACATTATTAAAATGTCTATACTGATTTATAGATTTGATGCAATCCCCATTAAAATACCAACGCTATTTTTCACAGACATAGAAAAAATAGTTCTACACTTTGTATGAAGCTAGAAAATCCCCCAAATAGTTAATGCCATCTTATGTAATAAGAACAAACTGGGAGACTTCACTTTACCAGACTTCAAGCTATACTCAATGCTATAGTAACCAAAACAGCATGGTACTAGCACAAAAAAAGAGACACAGATCTAAGGATCAGAACAGAGAATACAAATATGAATCCATCCTCAGATTTCCATCTGGTCTTTGACAAAACAGACAAAACCATATGCTGGGGTAAAGAATCCCTATTCAATAAATGGTGCTGGGAAAATTGGATAGCTGCATGTAGAAGACTGAAACAGGATTGGCACCTCTTGCATCTCACAAAAATTAATTCTTGCTGGATAACAGACTTAAACCTAAGGCAAAAAATAAAAGAATTCTAGAGGAAAATTTTGGAAAAATTCATACAGGGATTGACCTAGGCAAAGAATTTATGATGAAGACCCCAAAAGCAATGACAGCAACAAAAATAAGAAAGGTGGCAGGCTGAAGGTATGTTTGCCCCATTCTCAGTGAGTATGAGGGACTAACTAAGAACATAGTAGAAAGTAGAAGAAGGATGGAGAGTAGCTAATGGTATATGTGATTAGATATTCTGAACCTCAAATTAAATGGTTTCATAATATTAATAGATTTGCTATAAAAATGGCAATGTATAGTTCACAGAGCCCTTCATACAGAATACCTTCACTCATCAAACTCTTACAATCATTTTAATTTTTCTTGTACAGGTAAGACAAAGTCAAGCAGGAAAAATTAGCCATAGATATTGGCAATCACAATAGGCCTATGATTACCAGAACGCCAAGTGCTAACAGTTACCATGTTCAGGCCCTAAGAAGACAAGTGGTAAATGCAAATATGGACATAGTGCGGAAAAACAAAAGAATGAAGCCAATAATGAAGCCAATGTTGAATTACTCATGGAATCTTCCAGTACTGCCTGGATATATCTCCTTCTTTATTGGCACTTTCTAATTCTCCTACATCTTTTGCATACTTATCTCTCCTTTCCAAAAATAATTTCTTCACTTTGATTTAAAAACCATTTGCTCAAGGCACTCCTGAAGATCCCTAAGCCAATAGAATGTGGATTTGGTTTTTTTCTCTGTTTTAATTATGTGTCATGTAACCAGTATGAATGTAGTTCACCAGCCACACAATATTCATGGATCTTATTGCCTCTGGCAGCCACTGGCTACATCTTCATAATGTAATATATTTGTGGTTGTCAGTAGGTGGAGGTTATAGTTATTCCAAGGAACATAAGACAGATATAAGACAGAAAAGCAAACCAACTCTTCTAAGATAAGAATGCATACAATCAGAAGTAGACATAAAACATTTTGTTTCCTGGTTTAATATTCTGGCACTATTTTTCTTTTAACTCCTTTTATGCAACCGCAGCATTTGGTATAATCTGTATTACATGGAAAAGACGAGTCCAAAAATGACTGTCTTCTTTTAAGGTCTGCTGAATATAGTCCTATGTGGATTATAGACACTATAAAATAAAGTGTTCTCTTAAGGAAGTGGAGGCCTATATATGGGGAGATTTAATAGAAATTAGTCCCCATACTGAAAACTCAGTAGTGCATATAATGTTTCATGCTTTTAGTACTTGCATGTTGAACATTTTAATGTGATTTACAGAAAACTGTGACTCTCAATAAAATATAGAAAATGAGGAATGGATTTATGTAGTATGAAATAATATGTCAAAAATAAAGCTATCAATATACCTCAGTCTTTCTTTATGGTATGGTATTATAGAGTTCTTGCTCACATATGGAACTCAAAGCACCATAGCTTTATACATGGAGACTCAAAAGAGACTTTAATGGTGATTAATGCTAATTCTACATATATATATATATATATATATATATACATACACACACACACATATATACTTGATGAATGCAAAATCTATTTTATAGTAAGATGATTTAAGATGTTCAAAAAAGTCTTGTACAAACAAAACCAGCTGTCTTTGAAAAATTACATTTGTTCCTTTTAAAAAATTACATCATCCAAGATGTGTTTTTAATTAATTATCATTGCAGATAATTCAGAGGGCAACATGTATGGAAAAACAATGGCATGATTAACTAGGTGTTGACCTTGTATCATGGCACTGGTCCAGGGAGAGCTCCTTAGTTTTAGCTAGCAGTAAATATGAAACTGAGAGCATCATAAATCACAACAGTAAGATTAATCTTCATATGAATCAGACACATGGGTAAAACTGAGACATTCCCAGTTAGTCCAAAAACAGTGGCATGAGGCCAATAAAGGGAAAATAATAATTTTCATACACAGATAGATCTATGAACAGTCCTTTCCATTTTATCTAGAATATTCAATGGAAGAACATGGTCCTTATACTTAAATGAGAATTTTCCTTAATTAAATAGGTCAGAAACATGAGCAGTTAAGATTGCTTGTGACTTTTGTCAAGACAAAGTCTTTGCAGGGGAGGCTGTGTGTTTTGCTTCTCAAAGTATTCTGTCTAATCATACCATCAGAGGCCTGGAGGATCGGTATAACTTAGGGCATGGTTTTAGCGGCATAAACTCACTTGGTTTGGTTTGCCTGGCTCACCGGAGAAGTTTTCATTCTTACAAAAACGTCATGACCCGGGCTTCCCTGAGCCAGCCAATTCATTGGTTAGACCACAGTAGACAATGATACAAAATTGGTTGGAAGTGTTTTGAGCCCTGTTTTGATTCATTTCTAACACACAGATATGGACTTAATTGGGATTTTTAATAAAATGCGTGAAATGACACTTTTACATGTATTTTTCACATAAAGAAGGAGTATCATAAGAGTTCACTACATCTGGGGTTGACAAGGAGGTGTGTTTATCACCTGTCAGGCATATATGTTCATCTTAGTTTGCAATATTTAATAATCGGTTAGAATCCACATGTTCGAGTTTTTATCACCTTGTGCTTTCCAGACACAAGTCGTAGGGTAATATAGCCATCAGAGGCAGATGAAAGAAGGAAAATACCATCAAAGTCATTATTTGGTATTATGGTCAAATAGCAACAATAAAATTGTTTTAGTAAATACAATTTTATTCTTACTTTTAAGAGAATATTCAACAAACTCAATCAGGTATAGAAACATAGCTAAACAGTATGCTAAGCCAGTAATACTAGATAATCAGAAACAAACTTGTGTTTTATACTCCTTTGGGATTTCTATATGGACATTCTTCCATTCATATATTTTTATTTTTCAAGCAGACACACTGACTATGTAAAATATATATTTCCTTACTGTCACCTGCTTGTAAGCCAGCTGCTGTTGTTGCTTTGCTATTTTCCATTAAGACATATCTGTTCTTTCCCAGAGGCACTGATAATATTCACTGTGGGGTAAGTTGTACTGAAGATGAATCAATATGGAATGCCTAATTCCAGAAGCCTCTGAGGGATCAGAAAAGGTGGTATGCATCTGTCTTTTTCTAGCGTTGTTCATTCTAAAAATGTGTGAATAAAAAACATAATAATCAGTCCTTGTATTGTAGACCAAAAGCCTTTCCAAACACTTTAACTATCTTTAACTGTCACAGTAGGAGAAAAGCATGGACGAAGTGGTGGGAATAAAATTATATTGCACATGTGATTACTATCCTGGGATGAGGATACATACTTCTTTAACCTGTGTGAGAGAGGGTTAAATGAACTTAGTAAATTAAAAGATTATATCAAAGGAAGATAAAAGAGAAAGAAAAAAATTTATTTTTATGATTGGAGAAAATATGAAATTATATAGGATAGGTGAAATTTTATGTCATTCAATTTTGTTAGAATATAGCAAGTCAATTAGATAAAATTAAATTTCAAGCCTGATTGATTTTTTACATATTCATTTTAAGCACTGCATTTGCTGTTTTTTATATTATATAGGGAATATCAAAGAACGTCTGCTGCATCTAGGAATTAAATGAAACCTATACTGTCAATAGCGTAGCAGGGGCTTTTGATAAAGTATTATGACATTTCTATATTATGCAGTAACATAAAATGCTAAACACACACAGAACACGACTATAAGTTTAGAAAAGCACATACTAGAAGCTGGAGTGTTTTGGCATTTATAGCTGGCTAGCACGGGAAGATAATGAGGGCTTTGATACCTTGGAAATCATAACTATGAAATATATAACAATAGTTTCCCATCAAGATGGATCATATATCACACAATATTGGAGGATAATTCAAGTCTGCAATGCAATCTGCTTTTCATTTCAAGCGGAGGGCCAATGTAAGCCATAATTTACCCAGGTAGCACTCATGTGGGAAATAATGACAATTTTAGAACAACTCATGACAAAAAAATCCACATAGCAAAAACATGAAAGATTTTATGCACTCTCAGATCTCAACTTTCTTTCCCCTATTATTCTTACCCCTCTCCATAAGTGGAGTATCTTTTGTGATAAAATGGACTCATGATGAAATATAAGTATTTTTTAAAAATATAAATGGACACATACAATTACCTGGAAGTATTTCCCAAACTGTTGACTAAGATAAAGTGGGATAAATCCTTTACATGAGACTTTATTGTGGGTATCTCAGACTCCAGAAAAATCTGAATTTAAATAATTGTCTGCTAGAATTACTTCCCATGTTAAGATATATAAAGATTCTTCTATTATATATCAATTATTTCCTTATCCAAAAAGACCTCTTATATATCATATAGAAATAGAGTTAGGGTGGCATAGGATCAGCACTTCTGGATTTTGAAAAGAGCTAAATGACTGATATTCTGTTTTGATCTTTCATCTCAATATTTCCTAAAATATTGGGATAGTAGGGAGACAGAAGAAATTTTTGGAGAAAAATAGACTAGGTCTTTGTGATCTGTCAAAATAGTGGGAACTCTTTGGCCTTGGGCATTTCCCATAATCTATGTAGGCTTTGGCTAGCTGCCACCCGGGCTATCCATCTCATGCCACTGGATGAAAATATGCCAAGTTTAAAGAGAAGTTTAGAGGGAGTATGGCAACATGAACCCAAGCTTTAGATTCATTTCTACCCCTATTTACTTGAATAATAGTAGAGATACCTCTCCATTCTAAAATCTAAGTTCATCATGAAACAGGACTCCAAGAGTGTTAGTTCCATATGAGTAACATCTCTCCTGTATACAAGGCAAGGTTCAAGGTTCTTTTATCTCTTCTTTGGCAGCTATGTAATCACTTCAGATGCTTTACTTGAATTTCTTTGCACATATTCAAAACCATCCTTTTCATCTTATTCACTCTTTTAAAAATTTTGAACCCAAAATAAAAAGTTGTATGACATAAAAATAACACAAAAATGAAATGTTTTTGAAAACTCATTACATCGCAAGCACTTACAAGGAAGGCATGGGTAAAATAGGCTTACACTTCAATAGCAAGGCTAAGCTTGGATTTACTTATTTATTTATAAACACCCTGAGTTCTTTCGCAAAGGAATTTTGAGAGCTTACAAAAACAAACATAAAAAAGATAAAACAAGTAGCTGAGAGAAACAGAGTAAAGCAACGAGAAGGGTCATGCTATAGTAAAGTTCTTGATGTACAGAAGTCCAAACAGACGTATGTTATGTACACACTGTAGTTACTAACGGTGGGTCACATATTTGACCTCAAAGGTTTTAGCAGTTAAAACAAAAAGAGAACGAGTATCAGACTAAGACTTAACAATGAAAACAAAATAGAAAACTATAATTCAGGAAAAAATGCCCCAAACTAAAAATCTGAGAAATTTCTCTCATGACCTCTTAGAAAAAGGTTTTTTTTTTATTTCAGCATATTATGGGGGTACAAAAGTTTAGGTTACGTATATTGTCGTTGCCCACCCCCTCGCCTCCTAAATCAGAGCTTCAAGCGTGTCCATCCCCTAGACGGTGCACATCACACTCATTTTGTATGTATACACCCATCCCCTCCTCCCTCCCCCAACATCTGCCTGACACCCCATTAATGTTATTCCTAAATGTGCTCTTAGGTGATGATCAATGAAGCCAATATAAAAAGGTATTGAAAAACATAATAAAAATATCCCTATAGTAGGTATAATGGCACATTTTATTGGATTATTTCTTAGGGTGCCCCTCAATACAGACAACTGGCATAAAGTTATTGTGTAATTTAGTGAAAACCAATCAAAATGGTGCCAAAAATTATGATCCAATGTCCAGCTCTTTTATGCTTTGGTTGGATTCAAAGACACAGTGAAAATATATAAAAGGATGAATTTTTAGCATGCTCATCAGGCCTATATCTACAAACAATTCCCACAGCCCACTTTTTGATAAAGATTAAAAGGCAGAAACTTAAACATTTTTATCTGCCTGAAAGAACCTGGAGTGCAGCTTTTTGGCGCTGTTGATTAAGGGCTGAATCCTATCCCGCAACACTCACTTAAACCAAAATAGGGTCTTCAACCCCTTCCTTATCTGAGATACAGTAGGACCTAATCTTAAGAAATGGCGTGGAGAAGAAATAATATGTCAGCCCAGAGGAATAGCTGAAATCGCCCTTTCTATCTAGAGACCATCAGCCTTAAAAACATGTAGGTGTGGAAATGATATCTATGGGTAGCCACAGACTTCTTTGAGAGAGATAAACTCAAATTCCAGTGGAATTAGTGCTATTGATGTTAGCAAAAGGTGGACATGGATACTGATGTTTATGGCAAGATGTGTGTTTATGTTCTTAGTTTATTTGAGGTCAGAACACCAATCACATTTAGTAACTATGAAAATGATTTGAAATGCATACAATGGGCTATAAATATAGTTTTGATTTGTTTGGCTTTCCACAAAATTAAAAATGAAATGTCACTGCTCCTTTGCCAAACATATCAATTATTTGGTCAAATTCATTTTGAGGGAATCTGGAGAATGTTCCATTGCTTTAAAAGTTGCATTTGTAGATGAAAGAGGAGAGTTGCTACTCACCCCACTCCATTCCATCCCCAGGAGAGAAATGCTAGAGAAGAGAATTCTGGAAACAATTTCCAGGTATGTATTCTCAAGGCAAAAGAACGGCTTATTTGCTCCTCCGCTCCCTTCCATGGCCAATGGCAGTTTTGTTCCATTGGTTTTTGGGGTTTTTCTGTTTTTTTTTTTCTTCTGTAATCTCTCATCCTCATAGTACTGAAAGAGTTTAAACAAAAATGACTTTGTTTGGTTCTGCAGAATTAACACGACACTCAGGCTTACTTCTAATTGAATGCAGATGTTTTCTAAGCAGAGAAAAGCCTTAAACTTATGTGCATAATTCTTACACTACCCTGATGGAGAGAAGTGAGTCCAAAATTAGCAACTTTTTTTTTAACCCAAATCTGGCCATGTGCCACATAGACTTTCTTTCCTTCTTTTCTTCTCTTTTCTTTTCTTTTTTTTTTTCATTTTCCAAGGGAGTACAGACAGAAGGTCTTTAAAAATCTATACTGAGAGGGGTACCACTTTTAAAAAGAAATTTTAAAAAGGGAAAAACAGAAAGCCAAACTAATCAGTGCAGCAATGCATGTCTGCCTCTCCTCTGCTCTCTATCCTCAGAAATAACACTTAAGAGAATTCACAAAAATGCTGACCTCTGTGTGGCCCAGCAGCAAGCTTTGGGGGGAATGAGGTCAGCTCAAGGGTTCTGTTTTGACTGTCTTGAGACTGAGTTGCTGACATGGACAAACTTGTGAACATCGGATGAAGAAAGAGACACTCTGTGTTCTTTCGGCTCCTCGCTTCAACAATTTGCCACTAAAGATTTAACAGCCTCGTTGTTCCCTTCCAGACTCAAGGCCGGGTGTTTATATGTCTAGAATAGCAGGCTTTGGGGCTAATTATATTGTCTCTTTTAAAAACTCACTTTGATTATTGAGAACCTCATAATTAGGCAGTTTCTGCACAATATCTGTGCTCCAGGGCCCTGACCACAGGATTGAAGAGGGAGAGAATGCACCACCGACAAAACTTGATGATTTAGATGGATTATGTATGTGTCTTGTTCTCTTCCTTTCCCATTGGTGAAAGAGTTCAGGACAATTAGGCAGACTTTTAAAATGTGTGATTACAACTAATGTGAAAATAACTAATTCCCTGAAATTGCATATTCATAGATTGAGAACAAAATTGTGTGGTTAGAGGATAGCATAATAATTCCAATGAACATGAAAAAGTTCAGCCCATGGTGAATATGTAGGGTCAGATTTCAACATATATTCAAGTTAGAAAGAAGATTCCTGCCTTTCACTGGTATCTTCCAATCTCTCACTCAACCCATTGATACATAATTCTAACTTCAAGCTCATTTCCTGCCCTGACAGCCATTAGGACTTTATCGATTTTAATATGTTTGTGTTTTGTGAAAGGTCACCTGCAACAACAGCATTGTACTAGATTTTAGTGATTTACAAACCTCAGCTGGGCATGGGTTTTGCCTTCATGGAATTATTTTCAATGATTTGATTGTACAGTCATGTGGATCCTAGTTTAGGTAGGTGAAGCATCCTTTGACACATTATTGAGAATAAGGTTTTTGAGCAAAGCACAACATTTTGGGGAGAGAGGAAAGGAAAAAAATATTTATCTCCATTTTCTTTTTTTGTAATTTATGATAGATATTTCAAAGAAGGCTCTATTGCAAAGCCAAAGCAGAAAACAACTTTGGAAAGCTAGAAGTGGAATCTGACTTTCGGAGAAGTAATTTCTTCTCTTGCTCAAATAACATATATAAAAATGGAACTGCACCTGCAGAAATATGTTGAAGTGTGTACTAAAGCAGAACCAACAGGTAAGGCACCTTCTGAAAGCCATCTGGGTGTTAATCATGTGTTTTCTGTTTTAGAATAATGCTTGGCAAGATAGTAAAGGGAAAAGAGGTCTCTAAAGTTTCTCTACCTTTTGTGACCCTTATTTAATGTGGGTGCACTGCTTATTAAGCCAGGCTAGGGCTAGGTAAAGTCAAAAGAGCATATCCTATTGCTTTTTTTTTTTTTTTAACACATTGTGGGACTCTGTTATTAATAAAAGACTTATTATCTCATGAAACATTAAACATATAGAAATCTCTTATTGTTGTCTTAACAATAAGATAATGTCCCTGTGAGTTGGGAAGTTTTTAGGGGTTCAGCTCATGTCAAGATCTATGAGATGATTTGGGGCTTTAACAGCAAATAATTAGTATATGATCTAGAAGTAAAAATTATCATATGAAAGTCTACAATAAAGAATTGTTGGAGACATAAGAAATGTAGAAACGATTTGGTTTGTCTTATTAATACCGTCCACATGTGTTCTTAAAGATTCAAAGATGTTAAATTTCTCTATTCTAGGTATCATACCTGTCTAACCTGTTATTTTACCCAGCAAAGGCCTAGATGAGCTGAATATAGATACTAAAAAATGTTAAAGTATATATAACACTAAAAAAGAAAAAAGTCACCAAACACCCTAGCAAACCAACCCAACACTTGCCTCTTTCATAGCTTAAAAGAAAAGGGGATTATTTCTGAAGCATTTTCATATTTAAATAGTAGTAAAAAAAGACTTGAATTATTCATAATCAAGGAAAAACACTTAAGCCAATTTCAACCAAAAAGATTAACTCAGAATATTAAATTTACTGAGTAGTTTTGTCTTCCACCCAGTACCAAAGAATACATAGGCATGTGGATTGGAATATCCACAGAACAAAAGCCTTCCCACTACTCCTTAGAAGTTCAATATTAAGCAGTTCCAAATGCACTTATTTTTCTTTGTTTCTCTTCCTCTTGGATTTAGCTTCTGTTTGTAATCTGGTCTAGTTAGAAACTTCTAGAGTACATAGCTAATAGAGTAATTTCTGCTTTTAAAGGTAATTCATGGCATTATATTCTCAGGTTATCTTGTAATTGATTGTTTTTAATGGATGGGTCTTTTTGTTTAACTAAGGATTTCTGACCTTTAAGACTATTAGTATTTCTAGGTGATATTTACTCTGCTGATCTCTTCCTGTCATTGTTTCTTTGCACTCTTTGTGTGTAGTTTCTGTGTTTAAGCTAGTGATTTCAAGCATTTTGAAACTAAACACTTAATCTCCTTGGTGGGTATACTTTCTGGTCTGTGCTTACGGAAACACTCTCCTAATGCATCAGAGAGATGTTGAAATCTTCGTGCTTCTTGCTGTTGGGGGAGAAGGTAGTGTGGCTTAACAACTTTGGTTTATTTTCTATTTGATCTTTGGCTTATTATTAATATATCTAATTATAACAGGCCTTGGCATTTAGAAAACTTACTGGGAAAAGGGGAAAAGAAATAAATTCCTTCAAGATCTTTACACTGCGGATTATTTGCTACTTCCTAGGAAGGATAAAAGGCAAAATAATAATTCAAAATCGTGCCATTTATTCACCAAAGATAATATCAGGTTATGAATTACCTGCCAGGTGGTTTGAGGCCAATTCTCTTAGCGTGGGGTAAGATGAGGGGCATGCTCACATTTTACCAGTGAAATAAAGTTAAAAAATGCTTAAGGAAGTTCTAAAGGAGAGAATCAAACAACCGGAGGGATTTGGGAAAGTGGACAGCATCATTGCCACCCTCTTTATCTTAATAATTTGTTCTGTGCTTCAGGGCTTGGAAGCCCCACAGGTGAGGCTGAGCCTCTGCTTTACTTTACCTGGAGTTACTAAGCTCAAACCTTCTCTCAGCTGGTCCACCTGGATCCTTGTCCAGTGGCATGGCCCCCAGAGCGAGAGGGTTGGAATGAAAGTGGAATGATGCCTCTGATTCACCTCACCTAAAGTGGATGTCACCCGATCTTTGAAAATCTCTCCTGTGTTAGCCAAGCAATCTTGTTTGTAGAGAACATGGAAACCTCTCAGGACCTTTCTAAGAATAAAAGCAATAATCAAAAGTGAGGGACTTAAGCAGCTCCAGCAAGCAAGAAAATGCAACAAATACCATTCCATTTACCAGCTTTCAAAAACTGAAAAAAAGAGATGTAGCCCTGAAATGCATTTAAGAAAGAAAAATCAAGACAGTCTAGCAGAAGCTGAGGGAGGAGGGAACACATGGAGTAAAAATTCCCCCTGAGCCTGCGGAAAGCAATAAGAGTTCTCATTTAACCTCGGAAAATGACTTGAGAATCACTTGTATTTTGAAACGATTCTAAATTGCAAACTAATTTCCCAGTGGGATATGTTGATGGCCTACTGTACACAGCATAAATAATGAGTTTGCAACCAGGACCCCAAAGAAAGCAGTGCACGTTCATGGAATTTATGAACAAGTTTCCCCACCTCCACCATCTGACATTGCAATGTTAACGCTCCCGGTTAGGAGTTTTACTGTGTCAGCAGGTGAATTCTCTGGCAGTAAGTCAAGCTTTAATGGAACACGCTGGTAGGAACCATTACGCTGCTATGGTGTAAAAACTCTGGTGTCAGTATTCGGCTCCTAGAATACATGGGCATGGCCTGCTATCCACCCTGGTTGCAGGTGTTCTTGGCTGTTTGACTTTTAATGCTATACTTTAAATTGACCATGACAAAGTAAAATTTCATCTTATAAAGAATTTTAGAGCTGGCAGATATAATGAGGCCTAGTGGAATCGTCTTTGTGTATACCAGGAAGAAATCTGAGCTGGCAGGGTAAAGTGGCTGGTTAGATGAAATGTACTGACGTTTAGTAGAACCGGGACCCTAACCTAGGCCTCCGCTACTTGTTTAGTGCTCCTATAAAGGATGCTGCCTTTGCTTTAAAAAAAAAAGGTAGATAGAATAAATTAATGCCAATTAAACTTCCTTTGCAGAGATTTACACATGGATCTCTGTCTAAAGAGATAAAAATCTAAAGACAGCACCTTCTTGTCTAAGTGGACCTAATCCCTCCATGTTCACCTGGATGAATGACATATTCATCTACCCAGATGAATAAATCAGGTAACTCTATTGTCTGCATCCTATTGCATTTTGCTCCAAAAGTCATCTGCTGTTTTCACATAGGCTTTTCCTTTCAGCAGGCAAATATGTCCAAATCTTCTACATCCAAGAACCAAAATAAAAACAGAAACGGAAACAAAAAGTCTCGCTTGCTACACATCTCCCTTTAGCTATTACTCTACCAAACTTCTATCAAGAGCCACGTGCACTCCCAGTTTCCTGTCTCTGCTGCCACACTTCTGCACCTTCATTACGAATGTACACCTCTGCCCACCCGACCCCGACACTTATTTCCTAAAATTGCCCATGACTTTCCACATGCTGATATCAAAGAACATGTTTAATTCTTCTACCTACTCACCTTCTCTGCTCACTGTGTTCCTGGAGACTCCTCCTCCTTGTAACCCTCTCTTCCTTTGGTGTCAGTGACACCATTTTATCCCAGTTTTCCTGTACCTGTTCTGGACAGTTCTCAGCAGGTCCCCATCTGTCTGTTAAATGTCAGTGTTGCTCAGGATTCCATCACTTGCCTTTATTTTTGTCCCATTCCATCTACTCTCTTTAGGTGAAATTGTGGCTCTTATGGCTGTAACTATCATTTTTATGAGATAACACCCAAATCTGCATTTCTATTCCACACCTGTGTGCCACAGACAAATATGTTCTACCGTCAACTAAACTTCCTTTGCAGGGATTTGCACATGGATCTCTGTCTAAATACATAAAAATCTAAAGACAGCACCTTCTTGTCTAAATGGACCTAATCCCTCCATGTTCATCTAGATGAATGACATATTCATCTGCCCAGATGAGTAAATCAAGTACCCAGGGATGTATTCTTTACTTACTCTTCACCTTGAACTTTTCAATACAATTGGTGGCAAAAATTCTCTCTCTATTTTTTCATCTTAATATTTTTCAAATTTTCCACATCTTCACTATCCCACCTCCACTGTCTTAGTCCAGACCATCTGGTGCCTCCCAACGACTGATACAGCAAACTGAGTGGCTTCCCTGCCTTCACCTCTGTCTTCCCCCATTCCTTTCCCCTAATGTACAGTGAGATGAAAAGCATTTTCCAAATGCTCCTCATTTCTAATGGTAAAAGCCAAACCACTGAACATGGCAAAGAAGGCTCTTTCTCATTTCCTGCCTCACTACACTGCAGTCTGAAACACACGCTAAATTGCCTGGAAAGTCCCTCCCCCTCTCATGCTTCTAGATGTCCCTGCATAGAACACCTTCTATCTGAATGTCTCTCTCACACTCTTCACTTGGCCATCTCCTGTTCATCTTTTAAACCTCAGCTTTACTCCTCTTTCCCACTCAGATTGGGCTATGGACCCATCTACCAAGCTCTCGTGGTTCAGCTCTACCAGAGCATTGACACGCAGTATTGTACTTAGTGTCCACCACTCTCTTCTCCATAAGCTACGTGGTGGGAGGTGGGGACCATGTCTTTTAACACCTCATAGTGCCTGGTCTATAGTAAATACTCAATATATAATTTCTAAGTGAATAGATGGCCACGTATTTAAAGTAAGTTATAATTTTGACCATACATTCCCACACACATGCTTTTGTGTATTTTTAATCTTTTTGTTCAATTATCTTCATTCACAAAATATCAGACAAAACATTTTATTTCTTTTCCACATCTCACTTAGCTCTTTATGCTAATAACAAACATACTAATTGAAGACTTGATATTTTTTCTCAGACATATTTTGTTACTTTGCGTTTATGTATCTAATGTCTCCAACAACTACGTGAGTAGCTATTATTATTATTATTTCCATTTTACACATGAGAAAACTGATGCACATGGAGAAGCAGAGTGGAGATGGAAGGCAGATGGCAGGGCCTAGAGCCCTGTCTTGACTACTATGACGTCCTGCCAAATGTCAGTGTTTACACTACCGTGGGGTTGTACTGCTTCCTGGCTGTCTCTTCCATCCATTCATTTTCTGTACACTTCTTAAAATTTTATTTTTATAGCTTTAAGCTTCAATAGCAATAAACTTTCCAACTGAAAGATATGTCTCTTTCCACAACTAGCCTGTTTCTAGCAGTCTGTATATATGTACACAGAGTGGAGAATTGTTTCAATATAAAATATAAAGAGAGATTAAGAAAAATGGCTATAAATTAGTTCAGAAGTGGCAACAACCGTTAAGATTTAAAATGCTTGAACGTTCCCTTCAGAATCAAGAGACAGTAAAAATTTATTTAAAATATATATAATGCATCTACCTAAAGAATTCCAAAAGAGATATCCAAAGATGATGGAGATTTCTTTGTAGTTAAAAAAAACTACAAAAGTTTTGTAGACAGAATTGTGAGTGACAATATGACCCAGTCAGTGCCCAGGACATGACAAGCTCATGTGATCCCTAAACCTCTAATTATTATAAAACCTTTGAAAATAAAGCTTAATGGTCTTATTCTAAAATACATTCCTCCAAGTGCTAAGTGTTTTCTGGAGTATTATGACTTGTGTCGAGGTAATGGTGACAGAAGGAATAAATCTGTTCATTTGTTTATGCCCACTAGTTGAAAACAAAGTGAATATCAGCCAGCATAATTCAGTTGACACTATTCTGAAATATCCTCCTCCTACACAAGCAGGATTTCACATGAGCAGAAAATATTTATCCCAAGCTACAAGCGGTATTATACTAGCTCTTTGTTTCATGCTACTAAATCATCATATGTAGGTAGGTTGCAAATGGCAAGTCAGGTATCCTTCAATACAAGGTCAGAATGAGGGGTGTGGTGGGAAGTATTATACACTCTTAGAAGGGATGCACATGACTTAATCAGTTTGTAATGGCTATCTGTGAGATGGCAGCATAGTATGTATTTAATGGCTTTTGTCCAAACAGCCAGCCATTTGTCCTTGCCTACTGGTTAACATGGATGGGCCAGTGTGGACTCATGATGATGTGGTCTGGCCAAGTTCCTCAATAGAAGCTCAGGGAAGTGGGGCAGTCAGGTATCTAGACCTCGCATTCCCTTGAATGCCAAGTGGAAAATATGAACACATTTCATATACTGGACTATGATTGTTTCCTGTGCCCTAGAATGATATTCAAAGTCAGATTATAATTCTTAACTCATATCACATCCTGATTGTTTAAATGAAAATAAGCCTTTGCCCTTTTGCTTTTAGTTGCTAATGTATTCCATATGTAAAAAGTGTGAAACAATTAAGCAGCAAAGCCCACTAAGAACAGGCTTTTTGTTTTTTTGCAGAAAGTAATGTTTAATTTATTTATTCTTTTTTAAGCATTTATTACTTATACCTACAATGTATCCACCACTGAGCCAGGAAAAAGGAATGCAAATATGTGTCTTCTCTGTTCTCAAGTAGGTTACAATGTCTTGAAGGAGACACAAAAATAAGTTTCAGTAGGATATGATAAGTGCTTTACCACTAATATGAGTAAATACTATGGAAGACAAAAAATAAAACCCTTATGAATTCTTGGGGTTTAGGTGAGAGCCTCAGAGAGAGTAAATCTGTGCCTGAATGCAGAAATAGAAATTCACCTAGAAAGGGGTTCTTCCTTGTATGCAAGTACAAAAGCACAGACTGCCAAAAATGTCTGATTTATCTTTTGACTTCTGCTGCTGCTGCAGAAGACCTTGCACGGTGACCATGATGATGACAAGGGTGAAAAATGAGGAGACCTTTCTACCAGATCGGAGGAAAAATATAAGGGAAATAACCTGGAGCTTTCATCTCAAAAGTTATTTTTATTTTATCTTAATTTGGGGGACGTTTATGAATTTTTGCCTATCACAGACTTGAAGTTGGAGTGTAATTACAAGCATGTCAAGACAGTGAAAAGATTTTGTGCCCTTTGATGGATGCATACATTACTTAGATTTAGGCAATAGCAATTATGCATCAGAAGAATGATCAAGATGATACTGGGGAATTGTGTTCAACAAGGCACAGAGGACATTTGGGTGGAGTTTGAAGAACTACAGATGCAGAGACTCAGATTGCTCCACCGTTATGTTGGAGGATTTCACACTATAATCCAGACAGTCTTTCACAGACAGCAAAAGAAGCTAGAACCATCGAATTATTATGAATAACCAAGATATGAATGAAGACTCCAGTCAGAATTCCTTGCCCTGTTGCTGCCAGGCAAGGTTACGAGGACTCTGACGAGGAGGTGATCTCATTTAATAGGTTACCATTATACATGCACATTTCTTCCTACTTATTTTATGTGTAGGCACAAAAGCTAATGGTATAATGTTTAGTTCTACCTTTCTTGGCATGTGGGCAGTTCCCTATAAATATTTATAGAATGAATGAATTCATTGTAAATTGTTTATGCCATAAAGTAGTTTTCTTTCCCCCATACTAATCCTTTTTGGGTTATATAAAGTCCAAGTTAAAGGAAACCCTTCACCTTTTGTTAAGTAAAGAACTTAGAAGTGAAAGAACTTGCCAAACATGGGTAGTGACTGTTGAGTTATTCCAGTTAGGCAGACAGACCATGGTGAATGGTGCTGAAACAAGGGCTGTTTCAGTTTGGGAGAACCTCCCTGTAGGCTAGCTTCCATTTTACAGTTCCTGCCTTTCTATAAATACAGCTTCAATTGACAAAATATGTAACGATCTGTGTTTGGTAGATTCTCATGGTGAATGTGAGATTGAGAACTCTTTTGGCAAGAGAAGAATTTACATGGGAGACATAAAAGCTATTATGGGTAACATATTTATAGTGACTTGTGACTAAAGTGTGGTTCATTTTTATTAATTACTGCTAGAGATGTTCCTCAGGACCTGGGCTATGTTAAAGAACAAAGAAAGCGGAAAGAGGAGAATTTGAAAGCTTTTAATTCTCTCCAAACACCATTAGAAGATAACTTACATTTCACCCTACCAATCAAGAGTCCAGATAACCCAAAGCTAAAATAATCCAAATCTGCTTGTCATATCTACCATTTTTCACACTATTGATTTAGAGGCAGCAATAATATCCAACCTCTTTCTGAATCACAGAATAAAAATTAAATTGAGAACAATTTTATTGGTAAGTATATTTCATAATGTTTCTGCTTATTTGAACACTGGAAAATCATATAAATGTTATACATTCATTCATTCATTCATTCAAAAAGGCATTTCATTTTTACTCTTTGAGAAACAGAATTCTAGATGCTAGGGTTACTAATAAACTAAGATTAGTTCCTGCCCTCAAGAAGTTTAAAACCTAGTACGTTAAAGCTGGATATCTTTGTTTATTTGCCATGTCACTCTGTACCATTGACTGTCACATTTGGCTAATGTAATGGTTCACAGTCATTGTGCAAAAAACATGGAGAAAGGGATGTTGGGAGGAATGAAAGAACAACAAAAGGTCTTCTATCACTTATATTGATAGCAACACTTTATTTATTATACAAAAAGTATCTTTTTTACATCAAATTGAAAAACTATTAGGATATTTAGGTCAAAACTCATTCAAAAGAAAAAATAATAACTAGAGCCACATGGTGGTAAAGAAAATTCAAGATTCAAGGCAACTAGAATCATAAATAGCTCATTGCTCAACTTAATTGTCCTTTCTCCTTTTAATAGTGCCTGTTAACATTTTGCAATTGGAATGTTTCCCATCTGTGCCTTTCCTTGAATTGTGTGAATATAGCTGATGAAAACTATTATCACTCTGTCGTTTCATCTTTGATCTGCTTTGTGTTGACACAATCATAAGCAGAAAAATGTTAGCTCAGTCATGCACTTGATATTATATATGTTTTATGTCCCATGTTTAAAATTCTCCATATGTATCTCAAACTGCTTTAGTCATCCTTATTGTGATGGAGAATATCTACACATGCACATGCAGAAATATTATCCATAGGATTGATAATAATCGTGAAAGTTTTGTTGTGGTCTTTTAAATATCCAGGATAATATTAAATGTAAAGACTCTATTGTGTCAATACATGGAAATAATAGAATGTATTAATTTAGCAAGTGCTCATTCTTGATATTCTTCCAATATAGTGTTTTAGTTAGGATTCTCTCTTACATGTTTTTGCATGTTCTCACATGTTCTTACAAGGGTACCATATTGACTAAGTACTACTCCAGAGGGCACCATTTAAATCATAAATATATGAGGCTCACACACCTGAGACTCTGCCATGTGCAACCCACTTGGGTTTGTGAAGTGGCCCTGAGGTAGGGACCCCATGACTGTCATATTGATCTCAGTCCACAATGGGGCCAAGTGAGACCAAAGTCAAATTAGAGAAGTAGAATGATATTGGACATGAGAATGCTTATCATTTTATGCATGGGGAGATTTGTTAATTGTGAGTTTGGAGAAGAAAGTGAACTATTGGAGTAAATGAGAAAATCAAATGACACAGTAGAGTGTGACCAAAAAGTGAACTTAAAATCAGGGAGGAGAAATGGTTGTTCAGCAGGGTGGTTACTTTCTGTTTAAATAAGACAATTGTACAAATCATTTGATTGCTTGTATAATGATATCATCTACTTTCTTTGTAGATGATTAGAAAAAATTTGGATTAGGAAAAAACCCAGAAAATGCCGTTTTATTACACATTTCCATGTCAATAAATATTAGTACATAATTTAGACAAAGAAGTTTTCACTAGCTCTGATGATACTCAAAAATAAGCCTGTGAAAAATTTTATGCTGTTTTCAGTCTCTTAGGAAGCATGACAGAAAGGATTGTGACCATTTCCTCCTGTGTGGTGAATAATGCGAGTGCTTCTCCCTGAGCCAATGCGAGAACCAATTAATGTGATTTAGGCAGGAAGCAACATTTCATTGAAAACCAGAGTTCATTCAGTTTCAAATGGCAACCTTAGAAGCACAGTAAACAAAACTAATGCTGAAAACATGATGTGTTTGAAATCCACAGTTTGCCTTTTCTTTGAGTAATTGCCTTAGAAGAAACATTCAGGTGAATGTTGAGTAAATTGTTTTGTGAATTATGCCTGCTGTATGTGTCCTCCCAAAATTCATATGTTGAAGCCCTAACCACTAGTGTGACTGTATTTGAAGTAAGAAAGTAATTCAGGTTAAATGAGGTCATGAGGGTGGGGCCCTGATCTGATAGGATTAGTGTCCCTGTTACAAGAGACTCAAGAGAGCTTGTTCTCCCTGTCGCCCTGAGTACGTGTGCACACACCGAGGACAGGCTACCTGAGGAGTTAGTGAGAAGGCGGCCATGTGCAAGCCAGTAAGAGAGCTCCCACCAGAAACTGGCCCTGCCAGACCTTGATCTCATACCTCTGGCCTGCAGAAATGTGAGAAAATAAATTTCTGTTGTTCAAGCCACTCAGTCTATGGTATTTTATTATGATAATCCAAGCAGACTAATACAGTGCTTTTAAAGAAAAATTTATAGCTAATTATGTTTGTGGATGACCTTCTTTAAAACAACTCATTGGAGAACTCTCATATATATTAGCCTTAGGTATCTTAATATGGGTATTGCTCACATATTGTCTTCATGTTTGCAGTTCGTAGGCACAAAATAAGCTGTGGAAGGTACCAGAACTTATGACCAAACAGAGCATTACCTATTAGGTCCTTCCAGAATATAACTTATGCTTCTGATGCAAATATTCTATGGCAATATCTAGTCATGTCAGTGGAAACATTTGTACAGTTCAGTCAGTGGAAGATAAGCCATTTCTATGCTTGAGTAATTGTGTAGCTGATTAAATTTGTGGTGCAGGAGATCTCTTCCTAGGAAATATGTTAATTTTCACATAGTTGTTTTATGGTCGTGAGGTATAAGTGTGCACACACATGCATGTGTACACGTGTGTGTATACCTGCTTTTAACACATGCTTCCTATTTCTGCAGGATTATTCAGGAAGGCATTTCCTGGAGAGTTTTCCTTCTAGGCTGCACATGCACATCTGCAGTTTTCAAGGTGAAAATGATTCCTCGTGGATTGGTTTTAACAACAAGCTGGGTAGTGCAAAGTGAAGGGGATTAAGGCAGACAATGTGACCACACACCAATTTCCTCCCTTACTAACCTTTTATATCACTTTTCAGAATTTTAATTCCATCTGCTAAGTAATGCAGGTCCCCAGAGTAGAGGTTATGCACGCAGCCACAGGTTAGAGTTCTCAGCGGCTTTTTCATTATATTGTGCACTGCAATTTCTGTGGATTTTTTTGGTGATGGGGCAAGGGTTATTTGAGTTAAATGGTGAATTCCTTTATTTATTTAATAGAAAAAGAAACCAAGGATATTGAAGACTATTTGTCCATAGCAGGATAAGGATAACCCTATAATACTTAGATCCAAATATCCTTGACCTACAAATTGGCCCTATATTTAGAATAGCCACTACTTCTTTCTACTACATTATTTTAGAAAAATTTAAGTTCAGGCTTAAATATAATTCTTGGAAGAGACAGAATCTTTCCTTAGAAAAGCTGGAGTACTCATTGGGAGGCAGCAGAGACAGGCTGTGTTAATGTCAATTTCTTTACTTTTTTTTTTATAAATGCCACCTGTGTTACCAGCATTGATTTGAAGGTGATGTAATTTTCTTGCAAATCCATTAGTTTTATAGGTTTTTGGCAAGCCTCACTGCTGTGTTGATTAGATATAGTAACTGTGTCTATTTAAACAGGATTTTAAATGCTTGGCTCCACTTACCGTATTGGCTGGATAACAAGACATACAGTAGATGCTTTAACTTAAGGTTGTGCTAAGCAGCGATTTGACACACAGTTTAGCGTTTAGCCATTTGTGATAATAAGCACTTTAATTGTGGAGTTAATTGCAGGTACCTGCAAGACATACCTTTAAGTGATCCTGACAAATAAGATATAGACTCTCCACCCTCTTTAGGTGGATCTATTCTAACTGTTTCTCAAAGTGCCGTCCTCAGAACAGCAACATCAGCATCATCTGGGAACCTGTTAGAAATGCAAATTCTTGGCCCCACCCCAGATCTACTGAGTCAGAGACTGTGGGAGTGGAGCCCAGAAATCTGTGCTTTAACAAGCCCTCCATTTCCCCCCCTTGCTAGTTTAAGAATCACTGGAATAAAGGAATCCTTGACACAGGGGTGCTGCTATGTTTTGGTACTGGGCAATTCAATGTGAAATACTTTTAAATTGTGCTTAATGGACTACCCTTCTTTATTCAAATTAGCTAATGCTGGAAAATCATTTAACAAAAATAAAAAACTATCAGCCATCTCTTGATTTTTTAATATGTATTATATGTTTACACTGATAGATTTTGTCTCATTATAAATGCATTAGGATTGAGGTTTGGGGTGAGGGAAAGCAGCTAATCTTCTTCTTCTCCATATCTCTCCTTGCTTCCCCATTTTCATTATCTAAAGATCACATCACATGCTCCATTACACAAGATGCAGCTTTTATTATCTTTTATCTCTTCCTGAACCCTTTCAATAAATGCTACTTGATTACTCTTCCATGTTAAGATAGACATTTAGAATAATCAAAACATCAAGAAAGTGTGATGCGTGGTTAATCCAGGGCAGTACAGCTTCCTCGACACCAATAAATGGGTCGAGACTGATGCAAGCATAAGTTCTATTGGACGGCCTGCGATGATGTTTTGCGGGAGACATAAGGTGAGAAAAGTGCTGCTAACAATAAACAAAACAGTGATAAATGTATTTTCTAACAAAAGAAGTGTTAAAGTTCCCTGAGGAAAAGAATAACCCTGATAATTTAGAGATCTGAAATTCACTGCAGTTATATCTTAAAGGTTATTAATTCAGTTGTTCACTTGTACATTCATTGTTTTTTCCATCAAATATCAATTGAGAGTTTTTCATGTTCTATTGTTGTCTCATTTTAGCTGAGCTGGAACTACATTTCCAGAATTCCCTTCCCTGCATGGTTCCAGATTAGTGTGGGTCACAACACAAGAGACATTTTGCATAAGACAGATGCTTTCACTAGCTCTTATAATTTCAGGAAGTCAAGTCCCCACAATAAATCATTTGTTAGTATCTTGGTCTATTGATGCTGCTATTACAAAACACCACAGACTGGCTAATTTATAAATAATGGAAATTTATTTCACACAGTTCTGGAGGCTGGGAAGTTCAAGATCAAGGTTGTGGCAGATTTGGCATATGGTAAAGGCTGCTCTCTGCTTCTAAGATGGTAACTTCTTGCTTTATACTCCAGAGGGGAGGAATGCTGCATCCTCACAGGTAGAAGGTAAGGGCACAGGGGCCTAACTATCTCCTTCCAGCCCTTTTATAATGAACTAATCCCATCCACGGGAGATAACTCCTAGTGGCTTTGCTTTTCCAATCAAAATATGATACATGAGTTGGTACTAGAAATGGTTCTAGAGAAATTCAACCTTGTTTGTAGTTTCTCCAAATTGGTTTTTAGTTTTCTGGAATAGATTCTCTGCTTTGTTTACATTGAAGAACATTGTTATCCCTGTTTCCAGTGGTAAAGGGGCTAAGACATAGAGTGGCAAAACATTTGCTTAAATTTTTACCTATTGAAACCAAGCACATTTGAAAGTCAAGACTTTAGTGACCAAGGATGTGGTTGCAAAAGCTCCAAATCTTTATTACTTACAAATCACAAAGATTTGTTTCTGGCTTCTAATGCAAACAGGCACCTACAGGGGAGCTGTAGCCCCACTGCATTCATCTTCTCATCTTGGAAGAAGGAGCAGTCCTGATCTGGCGACTGCCATTCTCACAGCAGAAGGAATGAGCAAGGGTGTTTGTAGAAGCCTATTCTCAAAGTCTAGGCTCAGATGTACCATTGCTCACATGTACCCATATTCTATCAGGCAAATACGTCATAAGGCAAAACCTGAATTCTATGGGGTGGAGTGTATTATCCTTTTACAATGAAGGGTGGGTAAATACTGTCTAACAACAATGCAATCAACCACAGGAATTCATTAGGCGACTCAAAAGAGAGGAGGTTATTGTCTATTAGAGGTCTGGGAAACCATCTCAAAGCACAGAGCAAAAATATCTCAAGATGAAAATTATGGAAAGAATAGGAAATAAATAAACAATACCCATCCCAAAGGGGCACAAAAAGCAATTATGAAAAAGAGGCATTAATTAAACAAATAATAAAATAAAATTTTCTTGAAATAAAAAGTTCTGATTTTGCTCCAGACTAAATCGATGAGAGAAAGATAAACCTAGGAAAGTCTTGGTAAAATTTCCAACTCTTAAAAATAAAATGTGCTGGATGTATACCATGGAGTTCTACTCAGCCACAAAAAACAGTGGTGATCTAGCACCTCTTGTATTATCCTGGATAGAGCTGGAGCCCATTCTGCTAAGTGAAGTATCACAAGAATGGAAAAACAAGCACCACATGTACTCATCATCAAATTGGTATTAACTGATCAACATTTATGTGCACATATAGTAGTAACATTCATTGGGTGTCGGGCAGGTGGGAGGGGGAAGGAGGAGGTGGGTACTTTCACACCTAATGGGTGCAGTGTCCTTCTGGGGGATGGACATGGTTGAAGCTCTGACTCAGATGGGGCAAAGGCAATATATGTAACCTAAACATTTGTACCCCCGTAATATGCTGAAATAAAAAAAATTAAAAAATAATCCAAAGGAAAAAAATGATTTAAATAAAATCCAAGTAACACTTTTCCAAGCAGAAACAATAAAATATCCCCTAAAGAAAAAATAATCAGGCCATGATCAAGCTTTTCATTGCTAATACTGGAAGCTATGGAAGAATAAAGTAGCAATATGAGGAATAGTGGAAGTGAAAAGGGCTTTTATACAAGAATCCTGTACCAACAAAGACCTCATTCACTGGTGAAAATGAAAGATACATATTTGAAGTTATACAGGAATTCTGAGAGTCCTGTTTTTCACTTGCAACAGCAATAACAACAATAAACATATAAACCAGAAAAGAAAACTGAAAATTTTAAAGAGCAGAAAAGCATAATAAGAAAAAAAATGATATGTAGGCTACATAGTTAGGTATCTTGCTAGCTTGATAGGTATAGGTGGATACAGAAATCTATGTATATATAGCAATATGCAGGGCTACATGTGTCCTGTTTAACCAGATTTGCAGTTTCTAGATGTCATCTTATCTGAAAGTTTGGTGCCCTGGCTGATTGGGCTGGTTCCTATACCATACAAATTATTACATTTTGAATATCTGCCTTGAAGTATAAGTTATTACCTTTATAGTTCCTGGAAATCTTGGAGAGAACTTTTGAAACAAAAAGTAAACACTGGCCTTGGTCTCTCTGCTGCACTGTAAGCGCAGCTTGGTAGAGCAAATAGTAACTATCTTAAATTTCAATGGATAATCATAAGTAGCTAATAGTAACAAGAGTGACTATCTTCAGTGGGAAATTTCAATAGAATTCTCAAATTAACAATGGAAAACATGAAAGAAATAGTAACTAAAAAACTAAAGAAAGAAAAAGAAAAACAATAGTGTATAGTTAATTATCAAATAAAATAAGAGGGAAGGAATGAAATCAAGTTAACCAGGTTTTTTTTTTTTTTCTTATTTCAGCTCATCATGGGGGTACATAAGTTCAGGTTATATATATTGTCTATGTCCCGCCCATCCCCCTGAGTCAGAGCCTCAAGCGTGTCCATTCTCCAGACAGTGCACCTGGCACTCACCATGTAGTCATACCTCCATCCCCTCCCCCTCCCACCTCCCCGAGTCAGCACCTTCAAGTATGACCATTCCCCAGAGGGTGTGCAACACACTCATCATGTAGGCATACACCCATCAAGTTAACTAGTTTTTAAGGCAAATATGAATACTCATTAAAGAAACCTTAAGTCAAAGAGAAAAGTGAAAGCAAAATGACAAATTATCTAGACAATAATAAAAGGAATACTTCTTAAAAATATCTATGAACACAGCAAAATAATATCTACGTACAATTTCCCTCCTTTCTCAGGGGAGAATGAATAGCCTTAAAAGCTTTTGATATTAAAGGAGAGAAAGAATTCAATATCTATTTTAAGAAAATAAAATATAAAGATGCAAGAAGTAGGAATTAATACAAATAAATTTAAATTGATGAAATAAAAAATAAAAAACTTTCAAAGAATAGATAAAGGATAATCAGTTCTCTGGGAAAAAAACAATGAAATATAAAAACCCCTTGGAAGTCTGATTAAAGAATAAAACTGAATAGGGAAAATAATAAGATTAAGTATGAGAAAGGAGACATAATCACAGAGAAAGAAAAGATGGAAAGATTAAAAAGAGAAAGCTACTTGAACAAGACAATTCACCAAAAATGACAGAGTAGAAAACTGAATAGAGCCAATTACTAGAGAAGAGATTGGAAAGGTGAAACATCCACAATGAAAAATATATCAGAACAACGGGTTCCAGCCAAACATTACATAATGTTTACAGAACAGATAAATAAATTGGATAGTATTTAAATTATGCAAGCCTACAGAAATAACAGAATTCTCTCATATCTTCTATGAAACCAGCATGATTTTGATATCAACACCGCACATACTATAAAAAAAGAAATCTGTAGACAAATCTTAATAATGAGGCAAAAATTCTAAATAATACCAAATAGTATTCAGCATTGTATCAAGAGAATAATACATTATGACTTATTTCAGGAATTGAAGGATAATTTAGATCAGGATATTTATCAATATAATTTCTTATAACCTAATAAGGAAAAAGTTTGATCATTATCAATAAATGCTAAAAATTATTTGGCAAAATGCTGCAATCAATTCTAGTTAGAATTCTAAATAAATTGAGAATAAAAGGAAAACACTTCAATGTAACAAAGCCTATTTACCAAAAACAATAGCAAATCTTATTATACACTGTAAAAATCAAAAACATTTCATTAAAGATAAGGGACAATGAAAAGCTGTCCACTAACACTATTATTAAGATTTTTTTCAAGATTTAAACATCTTACTACTATAAGATAAAAAAATGAAGTAAACAAATAAGCATTTGGTAAATGAAGCTATTTTTGCTGAAAATATAATTGAAGGTGAAGAACCCCTAAGAAATTCTTGTTTAAAATTTATTATAATTAATATCATTATCTGAACACTTTAATCAATGGCTGTTTTTTGTAATCTAGAAGCACCTAGCAGAGATGGAAATAGCAAAAACTATTAAATTTACAACAGCATTAAAGACAAACATGCTGAAGAATGAAATTTAACAAGAATGCTATGTCATCGAGATGAAGAAAATGATAAATCTTATTAAATGATTTAATACAGGTTGAACATTCCTCATCTGAAAATCTGAAATCCAAAATGTTCCAAAATCCAAAACTTTTTGAATATGGACATGACACTACAAGTGGAAAATTCTACACCTGACCTCATGTGACAGGTTGCAGTCAAAACACAGGTACATAACACATATTAATGGTTTATTAAGCATCTCTGAAAGAAAAAAGATCCTCTCTTTTCCCCTTGAGATGCTATATATCCTTTCCATGCATGCCCAGATGTGCCCACTCAAGCACACCCACAAAGCGTAATAAAACATAGGTGTGCAGGATGGATGTGCCAACAGCAGGTTCCCACTATGCCTCATATGGAACTGAGAACTATGTGCATTACTCGCTGTGGGGTTTCTTTGCTTATTCTCTGCTCTGTGGTATAAAGATATTGTTGAAAATGTCAAAAACTCAAAGCCTACAGATACCCCTATGGGTAACAGTGGTAAGAAAACAGAGGAAGCATTTATGTTTGTCTATAGGGTATAGAAAGTTGAACTGTTGGAGATACTGGACAGCAGTGTCAGTGTGAAATGTCTTACAGAAGAGTATGGTGTTGGAATGACTGCTACATATGAGCTGAAGAAGCTCATAGGTACGCTGTTGAAGTTCTATGCTGGAAGTGATGAACAGGAGTCAAGGAAAAACAGAAAAACACTAGGCATAAAGCTAAAAATGAATATCTGTATTGTGTATGGAAATAGTGACTTTGTCAGCATCACAGTGAACACATGCCATTTAATGGTATGCTGATCATGAGACGAGCAAAGATCTACCACAATGAACTGAAAATTGAAAGGAATTGTGAATATTCAACAGGCTGGTTGGAGAAAATTTTTAAAAAGAACAGCATTACATTTTTAAAGATTTGTGGTGATAAAGCATCTGCTGATCACAAAGCAGTGGAGAAATTCACTGATGAGTTTGCCAAGGTCATCATGGATGAAAATCTGACGCCAGAACAAGTCCATAA
Organism: Lemur catta; assembly: GCF_020740605.2. Classification (NCBI taxonomy): domain Eukaryota; kingdom Metazoa; phylum Chordata; class Mammalia; order Primates; family Lemuridae; genus Lemur; species Lemur catta. The sequence goes on from NC_059132.1 coordinate 60,652,052, forward strand.
TGCTGATGAAACATTAGTATTTTGACATTATTACACCAGAAAGATACTGACCACAGCTGATGAGACAGCCCCTGCAGGAATTAAAGATGCCAAGCACAGAATAACTACTGGGATGTGCTAATGCAGCAGGCATGCGTAAATGTACACTTACTATGATAGGCAAAAGCGTGCATCCTCACTGTTTTCAAGGAGCGAATTTCTTATCAATCCATTATTATGAAAACAAAAAGGCATGGATAATGAGGGACATCTTTTCTCATTGGTTTCACAAATATTTTGCATCAGTGGCTCATGCTGTTTGTAGAGAAGCTGGACTGGATGACAACTGTAAGATTTTTGTTATTCCGTTGCAACTGTTCTGCTCATCCTCTAGCTGAAATTCTCATCAAAAATAAAGTTTATTTCTTTGAGGAATTTCCATACTGTTCTCCATAGAGATTGTACTAATTTGAAGTCCCACGAACAGTATGTAAGTAAGTGTTCCTTTCTGCATCCACACCAGCATTTTTGGACTTTTTAATAAAAACCATTTTAAATGGGGTAAGGTGATATCTCATTGTGGTTTTAATTTGCATTTCCCTGATGATTAGTGACATTGAGCATTTTTTCCTATGTTTATGGACCATTTGTCTACTTTTGAAAAGCTTCTGTTCATGTCTTTTGCCCACTTTTTAATGGTGTTGTTTGTTTTTTTCCTACTGTTTTGCCTGAGTACTTTGTAGATTCTGGATATTATCACTGTATCAGATGTATAGATTTGAATGTTTTCTCCAATTCTGTTCATTTTCTGTTCACTTTGTTGGTTATTTCCTTTGCTTTGTTGATTATTTCCTTAGCTGTGAAGAAGCTTTTTAATTTAATCAAGTCTCATTTATTTATTTTTCTGTGGCTGTAATTGACATTGGGGTCTTAGTCATAAATTCTTTGCTTAGGCCAATATCTAGAAGAGTTTTTCCTACATTTTCCTCTAGAATTATTATGGTTTCATGCCTTGTGTTTAATATTTTTATCCATCTTAAATTAATTTTTGTAAGTGGTGAGAGATATGGGTCCTGTTTCATTCTTCTGCATGTGGCTATTCAACTTTACCAGCACCATTTATTGAATAGGGCTTCTTTTTCCAAAGTAGACCTACCATTTGATCATTCATTCCAGCAATCCCACTACTGGGTTTTACCCAAGGGAAAAAAAATAATTTTATCAAAGAGACACCTGAGCTCAAATGTTTATTGCAGCACAATTCACAATTGCAAAGATGTTGAATCAATCCAAGTGCCCATCAATTCATGAGTGGATTAACAAAATGTGGTATATGTATGCCACAGAATACTACTCAGCCATAAAAAATATGATTTAATGCATTTGCAACAATTTGAATGGAATTGGAGGCCATTATCCTAAGTGAAATATCTAAAGAATGGAAAAAAAACACAACCTGTACTAGCTATTAAATTGGAACTAACCAATGAGCACACATGTGCACAAGGGGAAGTAAAACTCAGTGGAAATCAAACACGAGGTAGGGAGGAGGAGGGGATGGGTGAAAACCTACCTAACACGTACAATGAACACTATCTAGGTGATAGGCACACTTATAGCCCTGACTCAAGCATTACAAAAATGATCCATGTAATCAAAAATATTTTTCAGATTACTGAACTAAAAGAATAATGTTTATGCCATGAACTTTTTCCCAAATATGACTTCATAAATTCATCCATGTAATGAGGTATCCTTAGATCAATGAAGAATAAATATAAAAACACTTTCTTTAACAGCGTGCTAGCAGCAGTGAACAGAAGTGTATATGGAAGCTTTTCAAAAGGAGTTTAGCTGTTTCCAGTGCTTGGAACACAGTGACTAAAGACACAGTTGTGCATGCCTGGCACAACCTCTGGCTTGTGACCATGTTCAGTGGTGGTGATGAACAAGGTAGAGGCTTTGAAGGATTCTGTATGTCAAGTGACAAAAAATGATCTCTGACCTCCTTACACATGCAAAAAATATACCCTCAGAATCTATCAGTAAGCTGGAAAAAGTGAATATTGAAGAAGTGGGGTTTTGTTTATTTGTTTGTTTTTGTTTCAGAATATTACAGGGGTACAAATGTTTAGGTTACTTATATTGTCTTTGAACCACCAGAGTCAGAGCTGCAGCGTGCCCATCCCTAGACAGTGCACACTGCACCCATGAGGTGTGAATATACCCATCCTCTCCCCGCCTCCCACCTTCCTGACACCTGATGAATGTTATTTCCATATGTGGACAAAAGTGTTGATCAATTAGTACCAATTTCATGGTGAGTATATGTGGTGCTTGCTTTTCCATTCTTGTGATACTTCACTTAGAAGAATGGGCTCCAGCTCCATCTAGGATAATACAAGTGATGTTAGTTCACCATTGTTTTTTTGTGGCTGAGTAGTACTCCATGGTATACATACACCACATATTTTTAATCCACTCATGTATTGATGGCACTTTGGTTGTTCCACATCTTTGCAGCTGTGAATTGTGCTACTATAAACATTTGAGAGCAGATGTCTTTATTATAGAATGTCTTCTTTTCCTTTGGGTAAATGTCCAGTAGTGGGATTGCTAGATCAAATGGTGGCTCTACTTTTAGTTCTTTGAGGTATCTCCATACTGCTTTCTGTAGAGGTTGTACTAGTTTGCAATCCCACTAGCAGTGTATGAATGTTCCTGTCTCTCCACTTCCATGCCCATATTTGTTGTTTTGGGACTTTTGGATAAAAGCCATTCTCACTGGAGTTAAATGATATCTCATTAGGTTTTGATTTGCATTTCCCTGATGATTAGAGATGTTGAGCATTTTTTTCATGTTTCTTGGCCACTAGTTTACCTTCTTTTGAAAAGTTTCTGTTCATGTCCTTTGCCTACTTTTGAATGGGGTTGTTTGATTTTTTTTTCTTGCTGATTTTCCTGAGTTCTATAGAGATACTAGTTATTAGCCCTTTGTCAGATGTATAGCGTGCAAATATTTGCTCCCATTCTGTAGGTTGTCTATTTGTTCTGACGATAGTTTCCTTGACTATGCAGAAGCTTTTTAATTTGATCAGGTCCAATTATTTATTTTTGTTGTTGGTGTGATTGCTTTTGGGGTCTTCATCATAAATTCTTTCTGTAGGCCAATATCTATAAGAGTTTTCCCAACATTTTCTTCTAGAATTCTTATGGTTTCATGCCTTGGGTTTAAATCTGTTATTCATCGTCAGTTGATTTTTGTGAGAGGTAAGAGGTGCAGATCCTGTTTCAGTCTTCTACATGTGGCTATCCAATTTTCTCAGCACCATTTACTAAATAAGGATTCTTTTCCCCCAGTGTATGTTTTTGCATGCTTTGTCAAAGATCACATGTCTATATGAGGATGGTTTTATGTCTGAGTTCTCAGTCCTGTTTTACTGGTCTATGTCTCTGTTCTTGTGCCAGTACCATGCTGTTTTGGTTACTATAGCCTTGTAGTATAGCTTGAAGTCCGGTAAACTGATGCCTCCCAATTTGTTCTTTTTGCTTGAAGAAGTTTTTAACATTTATAATGAGGCTTCAGTCATTCATTCATGGACTGATAGTGAAATGGCAAGAAATGGTTCTGAATCAAGATGATTGTGGTAACCATGACAATGAAGATGATATTAACATTACAGAAAAAATGCCTATAGATGACATGGTGAGAATGAGTGATGGGCTTACTGAAGGACTAGAGCAGTGCACATTCATAACAGAACGAGGAGCCCTGCCAGTTTATAAAATGAAAGAGAAGCTTCTAAGACAAAAACTGTTGTTAATGAGGCAGATGACTTTGGAGGAAACATTTTAAAAATCCATCCACCAGAATGCCTCCTTATCCCTAGAGGACCCATTTCCTGGTCCCTCAACTGCATCTAATATTTCTTCTCACCTAAAAAATTTAAATACAGTGTTCAGTAACCTTTTAATCAAAACACAGCATTGTAGGTGGAGATTGAAGGCCTGCCATTGTTTGTCGTTGCTGTTGTTTAGCCACTTACACAAGTATTCTGTTGATGCTACTGTGATGCTTTGTTACCCTGAACACATTATGTTTTCACTGTATTAATGATGTGTCATATTTTTATTATTAAGTATTAATACTTACATGTGAATAAGTGCAAAAGAATGATTACTTACTGGTGGCATATAAATTCAGAGTCAGGAATGGTGGTGATGCTGAGGAACAACTCCCCATGAGTGGCTGAGATAGTGACATCTTTGCTTTCTGATGGTTCAATGTATGCAAACTTTGTTTTATGCACAAAATTATTAAAAATACTATATAAAATTCCCTTCAGGAAATGTGTATAAGGTAATGTTAAACATAAATGAATTTCATGTTTAGACATGGGTCCCATCCCTGATATATCATTATGTCTATGCAAATTTTCCAAAATTTGAAAAAATCTGAACTCAAAAGTGCTTCTGGTCCCAAGCATTTCAATCTGTATTTTCTTATTTTGTTGGATGTAAAGATTTAATATTATAAGAAAATTAATATATATGTATATATGCATATATTAATATATTCAATTTACACTTTCCATCTTTTGGGGTAGTTGGGTGTTGGCTTATTAAAAAGAAAATGGGTGAGTAAACACTAGCCTTATCAGATATCAGGAATATCATAATATAGCTCTAATGAAATAAAAATGGTATTGGGGTAGGAATAGGCAAATAGATTAAATAGAAATAGAATAAAAATCCCACTTTGTAGGTCTTTATTATAGAGCAAGGCAGTAGCAAATTCAATGTGAAAAAGATGGATTTTTAAACAAATGGCACAGGTACAACTGACCAACCATCTGGAAGGTAATAAAAATGAAACTTCTTCGTATATCATACAAAAATATATGGTCCAGATGTACTAAATAAACCCTTAAGTGAAGAAACAAATGGGAAAATAAACAAGAAACAATGAAGATTTTATTAAAAAGTTAAGAGATTATGTATACCTATATTAGTGGTTGGGTAGCCATCATAATTGGTTCTAAAAAACTGGAAGTTATCACAAATAAATATAATTTATTACACATAAATAAAAACCTTACATGGAAAAATAGTAACATTAATGGGCAATGATTAATTTGTAAAACTATTTTTAATGTGATGACATACAAAGAGTTAATATTTATAAAGAATGAGTTCTGACAAATGGAAAAATAGTTCAACAGAAACTGGATAAAAACATAACTAAGGGACTCATGGAAAACTATAACTTCATGGAAAATAGAAACATGAAAAGGTGCCAAAATCCTCTAGCCATCGGAGAAATGGAAATACACAAATTAAAGTGACAAAAAGAGATTACTTTATACCGATCAGACTGGCAGAAATTAGAAGGTAAACACATATGTATCAGAGTTGAGAGCAAAAGAGCATGCCTGTTGATAGATGGAAGGTATGTGAAGCATATCTTTTTAGGAAGCAATTTGACATTTATTAAAATTAAAAATACAAAAGTCCTGTCAGTCTAACAATCTCTCAATACCATAGAAACAGCATAGAAAGGACTAAGCACTAGGGAGTCCAGGGTGGCATTACTTTATAGTGCCCAACACTAGAAACATTAAGAACGTCCATCAGTACAGGAAAGAAGCTTCTGAAAATTAGTTGTCTGTTATATGTTTAATTTTTAAAAAAAGATCTCATATGTTGGAATACTTTTTATCCAGTGAAGAAATGTACTTTTCTTATGAACACATGGACTACTTAAGATAAAATGATAATTAAAATCACAGATATCTAAAATTAAAGAAACAATGAAAGTGGTTAACCTCTAACCTTTCCACCTTCTTATTTTTTGTAGTATTTTTCATATTGCAATAATTTGGTAATAATACAATGAAAATATTATGGTTATATTATGATATAAAATAAATTTTGTGTTCATATTGCAGTAAAATATTATTCATGTGGCAATACAGGTAAAAATCAGCCAACAAAAGATCGCCAGCAACACCACCACATAAATAATTCATGGGTTAAAAACAACAATAATTAAAATTACAAAAGATTTAAACCTGAAAAACAATGAGTCTTTGTCTTCCTTTCACCTCTCTATATCCTCATTTTATGAGATATTCTTGTATGTGATATATATGCATCAAGGTTTGCAACATTTTATAACATTTGCATTCTCTTATGAACCACTCTACCTAGTTAATTGTCCTTAGTTCTATGCTTAAAGGAACTTGATACTTGCCACTAATTATTTATCACAGCTTCTCAATTTATCTTTTGATTGGTTAAATTGCAACACCAAAGATTGTCTTTTGACCTTCACTTTTGCCAGGGCTTATGGTTATTACCTACTCCGAGATTTCAAATATTTGAAAATATCTCTCTGTTGCCTTTGTACACCATACAAAGCCAGTGGCTGTGTATGAAATCATCTTGGTTCTCACATTCTTTCCCCAATGACTTTGTATCTATTGATTATTTCACTCTCTTTTATCATTTAATATTCCTATGGAGAAGGCTGAGGCCAAACTTATTGATTCTCCTTGTTGATACCTTGTTTTTTATTTCTACATAACCAAAGAAATATTTCTTTGCTTTAAAGTCCAGTTACTTTAAGGAGATGACTTAGTATTAATTGCTCCATATCAATTTTTTCCTAGCTTGTAGTTTAATATTCCTATGTGCAGATTCTGGTATTATTTATTTTTGAAAAGTTTACTACTTCTATAATGGTAGAGAATATAATTCAACTCCATTTTTTCATGTTTTTTTCCTGACAGAAGAATGATATGTGTGCTAGATAACTTTTATAGTTATCATTTTTTACTTAAAAATTCATTTTGTTCATGCTGGCTTTTAGACTACTGATGGTGTTTTCTGTCATGTCTTGAATTTCTGCTGCTTCCAATATGGCTTTCATTTTTCTCTTTCTTTGTTGTTCTTTTTTTATTACTATTATTACTTTCAGGGAGAATAGTGCATTGGAAACGCTACTTTTTCTGAAATATTTAACCCGAAGTACCAATTTATGATAATAAAACCCTTTGATCTTCTATGCAGAGTATCAAATTAATTAGGGCATATAAAAACAAAAAAAATCCAGTAGGATCCTATTCTATGATTCGGGGGAGAGGTGATTGGTGCTTATAATAAAAACATCAGCTGTAATGGAGAGAAGTAGACACACTAAGATATAATTTGGAGTTGAATACACAGGATGGGAGATGGGTTAGATGTAATAGTGACTTTAGAAAGGTAATTCTTAACTGCTGTAGGTTCATCCATAGTATCCCTGATATACCCTTAGGATCAAATTGAAATCCTCCAGCCAGTACACTTTTGTTCAAGATTATATAACTAATGGACAAGAAAAATCAATCAATAGCAAAATCAGCAATACATTTTCCTAATCCAGTCTTCAGTACCACCTCTGCAGACAGTAGTGCTCCTTTTCATCATGTACTCTTTTCCATTTCTATCAGCTAGCTCCTATATGTTCCTTTTCATATTAATGAGTTCTAAGAATAAAATGCCAGCAAAATCTAAGATAATGACTGTTTTTAATTGTGAAAAGAAAGGGACTTCAATATCCAGCAGTAGATTAGGTTACAAGTAGGAATCTTCTGTTGAAAATAGCTGAAAAACATTTTAATATATCATTTTAAAATAGCTAATAAGATGGCAAGTAATTAGGAGACACTCAAGTGTGGGAGTGAATGGATGTAAGAAACCAAAGAGGTAAGCAGAGCACAGAAACTAGTTTTATCCAAGAAAATTTGTGAAGTCAAGTAAACTTGTTCATATGCTTTCAGGGCCTAACGAGGCTTGGAGTACAGGAAACAAAGTCCAGTGCCTGCTAATAGGATCTTCTTCTCCTAAGTCTGGGATGCTAAAAGCCTGTGTCTTCAAAGAGATATAAAAAATGGGAATAAACCAGTGCCCCAACCCATCTACCCCAAATGGGCTGCAAGGGAAATTTGCCTATTTTAACCTTGGTACTGAGCTGGGAATTGAAATAACTCCTGATAATTTGAACACAGAAGCAAGCTCCCACCTGTGTGCAGATGAATGCATGCCTCTACAGTCTAAAAACCTCAAACCAATGATTTAGTGTAAAGTAATCCTAGATTTGTATTTACCTAGGAGGCCTAGAAGCACAAAACCTCTCTGGAGGATTTCATTGTCTTTAGACTTCAAATAAATCATACAAGTTTAGTTATAAAACTGGCACAATGAGCAAAATTATTAATTCAAAAGGAAAGGGGACACTATGAGGGAGAACCAGCAGAACAACAGACTGCAAATACTTGTTACTCAAATTATCAAACACTGTACTAAACAACTATGTTTTGTATATTCAGAAAACATACACCAAAGTCAAGGTTGATAAAAAATAAGAAGTCCTCCTGATCATGGCTCTGGTAGTGGCAGTCATAGATGACTGCAGGAAATACAAGATTTTATCGGTCTTAAGAACTTTTTCATAGGACCACTAAGAATTTCTCTGATAATTAGCAATGTTGAGCATTTTTTTCATATACCTGTTGGACATTTGTATGTCTTCTTTTGAGAAACATCTCTTCAGATCTTTTGCCCATTTTTAAATCAGGTTTTTTTTTGTTTGTTTGTTTGTTTGTTTTGCTATTGAGTTGTTTGAATTCCTTTTATGTTCTGGTTATTAATCCCTTGTCAGATGGGTCGTTTCCAAATATTTTATCTTATTCCGAGGTCTGTCTTTTAATCTTGTTGATCATTTTCTTTGCTGTGCAGAAGCTTTTTAGCTTGATGTAATCCCATTTGTCTATTTTTGCTTTTGTTGCTTGTACTTTTGAGTCTTACATAAAAATTTTTCTTGCCCAGACTAATTTCCTGGAATATTTCCCCAGTGTTTTCTTCTAGTAATTTTATAGTTTCAGGTCCTACATTTAAGTATTCAATCCATTTTGATTTTTGTGTATGATGAGAGGTAGGGGCCTAGTTTCATTCTTCTGTCTGTAGTTATTCAGTTTTCCCATCACCATTTATTGAAAAGACTGTCCTTCTCTCATTATATGTTCTTGGTGCCTTTTGAAGGAATGTTGTAGGAACCTCCCCTAAACCAGGCTGTCTGAGTGTCTCTGAGTAGGGAAGACCATCTCAGTTCATGGGAACAAAAATGTTTGCATAACCAGGCCGCTTGCTTTGGCTGTATCCCCTTGTTGGTTCTATATACCTGAACCGGTGTCTGTAGGTAGAGAAGGAGAGTCTTGGGTCCACAAGGACAAAGAGGCCTTCCTGTACCAAGCTGATTTCTGTAACTAGGTCTCTTTTGCCAGATCTGCTGCAATTCCTTTGTATTTCTTGATGAAAAAGGTGAGTCTGAGACCTCGTGAGGAAGGAGGGTGCTTCCCAGTTGCTAATACTTGGTGAGATTTTCAATATATCCCTCTGGCTGATGGTGTTGGGATCTCCTAATGATGTCAGAGGGATGCCCCTTCAGTCTGGAGAGAGAATCAGCCTACCCGAACTGCTTTCCTTTGCTGATCAGAGGGTGGGAAGTATTAGGTCTGGGTAATCTTTCTCTGTTGAGTGTTTTTCTAAACCAGCTCCCATCTTCTTACCACCTTTCATGGCTCTTTTTTGTCTGATTTTTGTCCCATTTCCAGAGTTTATAGTCATATTTAGCAGGAGGAGGAAGGAAAAATGAGTCCTTGTCATCTTGCCCAGACTGGAAGTGTCTTTATTCTCTTTTAACTTGTACACATACTATTTGGATGCACTCCTGTTGTTTAGATATTTTTATAAGATGTTAGAGTTTTAATTATAAGAGGCTTAGTAAATTTAATATTTTAGGTCTCTGTCTGGTGCCACCTTAAAACTTACTCTTAGATAACTATCTATAGGAAATGTAAAAAATGGTTTGCATATGAATAAAAGAATTTTTTTCTAACTAAAAATGAGATCCAACAAACACTGTCAACAAGTGTGATCATTCACCATCTAAACCACTGCTTCATGCACAGTATATGTACTTATTTTCTCTATTCCACTTACTGTATTCTGAATCTTATAATTTGGTTGGAAATATGGGTTGATGCTTATTTCAAGAACCATATAATAATCTGTAATATAACTAATTGATTCTTTCTGTAGAGCACCTAATATATATTTGTTATTTTAAATGGATTATTCAAGTTTCTCATCACACTGGATCTACACTTCAATTATACTATTATTACCCAAATTATACCAATGAGAAAACTGTTGCTAAGTTTTTCCCATATAACTATAACTATTGTCTATGACCACATAGTTATAGACTAGCAAGACTGAGAAATGAGCTCATATCTTCTTCCAAAATCTTTGTTCTTTACACTAAACTACATCCTTTGTACAAAGTTACAATATCAAATAAATAATATGTAGAATGAAAACAGGTATTAATGAGCTAATCTAATTTTCTCCTATTTTTCACAAATTTAAAAATAGAATTTCTATTTTCTTTTTAAATTTAATTTTATTTTTTAAACTTTGTTTTTAAATGACACATAATAATTGTACATATTTATGGGGTAGAGTGTGATTTTTTGATACATGTCTACATTGTATGATGACCAAATAAGGGTCTTCAGCATATCCATAACCTCATACATTTATCATTTCATTTTGGTAAAAGCATTCAAAATCCTCTTTTCTAGCTATTTTTGAAATATACAATGCAATATTGTTAACCATACCACCCTACTATGCAATAGAACACCAGGACACATTTCTCCTATCTAACTATAGCTTTGTACTTGTTCACCAAACCCTCTCTATCCCATTCTGGATCCTCCCCTCTTCAGTCTCTGGTAACTGCAATTCTACCAGAATTTCTATATGGTTATTAAAAAGTATACACAGCATATGAGCTGCCCCAGAAAGTTAAAAAAAAATGGAAAAAGGACATTCTTGCAGAAACCAGGGGATCTAAAACATTTTTCTCTTTTCCTTGCTTTATTTTATTTTTAAGATTCTATTAAAATCAGAAATGTTCACTCAAAATTAAAAACAGATATCTGATTAAGGAAAGTGCAGATCCCATCAAATTTGAAGGATTTTTCTTCCCCAATCTCAATATATGTAAGTAGACAGTAGAAATGAGCTTCCTTCCTTTAGATTGGGTTCCATTACTCTGAGCTTGATATCACTATTTTGGGGAAAATAAGATTAATTGTATTTTAGGAAACATTTATGAGAGGAGTTGTTTTGTTAATATGTTCATAGAATTGACTTGTGGTTTTAAGATTGTGGAAAATTTTTTCTTAGTGCAAAGGTTTTTAAATACTTTATAAGAAGCAATTTGATTCTGAGATGGGGCATTGAAGGTAAGTTACTTTTTAAGTCCCAAATGACACTGTACCTGTGTCATTCGACACAGTGGATCCCATTTAAGCATCCCACAAACTGCTTTTCATTTAACGTCTGAGCTGTGGCTTGTTAAAGAGTTTCCACACACACATTTTACTGAAACATACAAACATTTAAATAAAACTGGATACACATTTTACTTGGAGAACAAAGGTTAAAAACCAATCAAAATTCTTTAGCTTTTATATTCATAAATGTCATCATTTCAGCCAAAGAAAGGACTCCTTGTGAAATTTTTAAAATTTCTAGTCAGCGTTATTAAAGTATACTTTATATAACATAAAATGCACCAAAATAAGTGCATAATTTGATGAGTTTTGAGAAATGTACACATTCATGAACCATCACAAGCAAGATGTAGAACATATCTATCACTCCCAAATGTTTTTTCCTCCTCAATTTTAAAAATTTTTGATAAAAGATATGTCATATTCTTCCTTTAAAAATTGAAGTAACTGCTTCCAACATTAGTATACTCAACTAAATAAGTCTTGGCCAGACATTTTATAACTCTTTGGGTGGAAGGTATCCAGCCAAATCTCATACAGAACTCACCTTTCTTCCAAAAATGCTTGGATAATAATGTTTCCCTATTAAATATTTCCTTAACCTTTTTTTAGGTTTAGGGTTTTATTTTTTTTTTTTCCTTCTCAATTTAGCATTAAACTATATGCTCTGGAGCTAATGTTTTTGCATCCCTGGCCTTTTGGTTATTTCTCTTCCTAGGATTTACTGCAGTACTAGGCCATTGGATTAATTTGCATAAGAACTCACTGCTTGGGTATAAATCAACATTACTCAAAGAGAGGGTACAATTATTTGCTGACTTCTGAGTTGTAATCTGAAGTCAAATGTTGTCATTGATTTGAATGTGAAACCCAAAGCCTAGGCACTGATTTGCCTCTTGAGGCTGGCACCTATAACCTTTCTCATGAAGAAATTTTTTAAAAATGAAAGAAAGAAAGACAAAAACAAACAACTAGCTGTTTTTCAACTCTTCTTCTTTATGCTCGTTTAGAGATTCCTCAAACAATCTGTGAACTTTAAACTGCTCTGGTTTTTGTGGAAATGATATGCTTCTAGGTTAACACTTTCTTACATCTCAAACAGCATGTGGTTTGGTGGTGAAGGGAACAACTTTATTAAATAAGAGAAATGTAAAGGCATTTCAGTTTTCCCCACTCTGTACCATTCATAGATATGGAAATAATGTTATGGTGTGAATCTAGTTACACGTTCTGTTTTTCTTACATGTTGCAATTAGACATTTCATCCTTCATTGCCATAAATAGCACTCCTGCATGTGGCCTATTGCTTCTGCATTAAAACTAAGTTTTTCTCTGGCTCTTTCTGAAAACCAGTTGGGCCTGGTTGACATTTTGGTTTATAATAAGTCTAACATTCTCTGCATACACATTTTCACTTCAACAGACATTCATCAGTCATCTGATGTGTGCCTGGTCACCAGTGTCACAGTTCTCTCTGATCCCATTTGGTCTCAAGCAAACACAATATTAAAGCCAGAGTTTGAGCTGATAAAAGTAAACCCAACTCCATTCCTATTCTCTACAGCATTCCTATTTTCCTTTATCTGTAGCTGACAAATCCCAAACAGTATATCCATCTAGCACCTCACATAAATACTATGTTGACTATGCTTTCTTTAATCACAGGCAAATGATATCTCCCTCCCCGCCCATGCCCCGTGCAACACACATACCTGCTTTTCCTTTTGTTTTGTACACATTTGTTTTGGAAGCAAAAAGCACCATGAAATAATTTCTGAACATTTTTCTTATTGGTTATGATAGCTAAAAACTTAAAATTATCTGGTAATAATTACAGATTGACATCAACTAATTCAGGACAACATGTACAAACCTGGCATTTGTTTTCCCCTGAATGATGTGAATATATGCATCAACTCTCCCTTTGAGCTTTATTTTCAAATGTTTTATTTATTATAGCTCAAAAGATACATAGGAAAGATGCCCACTATTATACTGTAAATTTAATATATTAGGCACATTCCAGCAATACTTTTCAAGGTTTATCTCATTAAACAAATGCTGCTGACATATTTATGTATGTTCTAATTAAAAGCCATTATTATTGGGTTATAACTTGCTTTAAAAATGCCTCCGGAATAAATTTCATAAGTTTGGTTTTATTTTAATCGAATGACATGCTTTCCATATTATTTTCCATGTAGTTAGAGGGATGCTGCTCACATTCTCTCTCTAGTGCAATGATATTTTAACTATTGAAATTTTAACTGACATTGTTCATTTGTTGGATTGGAACTGTTATTATATTTTTATGTGGCTGGCAAGGCATTTTTATAATTTAAGTATCTTCTAGTGCTTACTCTTCAGTGAGGTCACACAACTTTTTATGGGGGAAAAAGCATGGGTTGTTATCACTTTTTCCCTAGGGGCTTAAGTCAATGCCTTGTGCACAGTTAAATGATTGTTGGACTAGTCAGTGATGATTATAGGGATTAGGAATATCAAGACTTTCCTATCTTTTGGTTTTCCATACTGTCTTGCGTAAGATTACCAAAGATGGTGTATTTCTTCTCTGCTTGAAAATGCAACTGCACTAACCCCAATGGTTACATTCATGCAGATACATCCATAACCTACCCATTCCTTAAATCCATTTTTAATTAACAACTATGAACATTTAATTTTCAGCAAAGCCTCAGCAAGCTCACAGCATTCCTTCTTGGTATTTAGACACTCAAATTGTGGGAAGACTACTGCACTCATCCAGTTGGATATTAGTGTATTCCTTAGAGGGTTATTTAAATAAACAAAACCGTTACATTGTACAGTATCGAATAGTGTCAGCTATAGAACTGATGATACGTTTTTACACAAATATGTTCTTCTCATGAAATGCTATGATTCATATGGAGGAAGTCATGGAAAGCCGTGCCTATGCAGGCAGTCTCCACTTCCTTGCACCATGGTTCTCCAGCCATGTAAATTTGTCTGTTTGAGGATTGGACAAGCCAGAATGCAGCCGATTTTCAAAGAGCCCATCTGTGTTGTGTTTCAGCTGTCAGTTGCTGGTCTCCCCATCACCAGTAATAACCGATCTCCATGGGATGCATTTTTTGTATTACAGGTAATTTTTTGGTCACCCCACAGGTGGCCAGAGCATGGTCAGCAAGCAGTGGGTTGATTCTGGAAGGATTTTAGGAAGTCGAATATTAACCATGACTTAAAGCTGATAGGGTGTTGGTGGTGGTGGTTTTTTTTCCTTGTGATTTTTGGTTTTCTTTTTTGGTCACAACATTTTTCCTCTTTTTCGGATGTGTGTCCATGTGATTCTGGTAGAAGCCAGTAATTCCCAAGATCACCAGATTCGGTAGAATTAAAGTTTTAGAAATGATATGATTATCACAACCTTTATTCCCTTCCCCCATTTCAGACTCTTAAAAACTGCTAAGGGAAGATATTTTTAATTCATTCACAGTCTGTTACTATGACTAATTTTAAAGGTTATGGAAGTTCAAATGGAAGAAATTTAATTGAAAAAATTATGCTACTATCTGCAAAGAATAAAGAAGAAAAGATAATGCTATTATGCTGCAAAGTCGCAAGGAATGTCCCAGGAAAAGATCTCGCTCTTGTGAGAATTTAATTTGTTTGAAGGCAGTTTTTTGAGGTATAAATTAATAAAAGTCAATAAAATTCATCCTCTTTTTAGGTGCAGATTTCTAGGAATTTTGACAAATGCAGTCAGGTCACCACCATCAGAATAAAAACATTTATCATTCCCATCACACTAAAAATTTCCCTTGTACACCTTGGTAATCAATGTCCCCCAGACCCTGGAAACCAGTGGTCTGTTAAGCCTAATACATTTGAAATTCATAAGTCTTTTTGCATGGATGAAAAGTTTGCTTTATTGATGAGTAATACTCCTTTATTTGAAAATAACGATATTTGTTGATCTATTCAACAGTTAACAGATATTTGAGTTATTTCTGGCTTTTGATGATTATGAATATTAATATAAACAAAGGAATACAGATTTTGTACAGATATATGCTTGCATTTATTTTGGATAAGTTAAACTGTTGATTTGTATGGTAAGTATATGTTTAAATTGGTAAGAAACTGTCAAACTGCATTCCAAAGTCATTGGACTAGTTTTCATTGCCACCAAAAATTTATGAAGTTTCTGTTGCTCTATAGTTTTAACAACGCTTGACATTTTTATTTGTCTTTTACCATTCTTATAGGCAAAGTGATATCTCATTGCAGCTTTAATTTGGATTTTCTTAATGACTAATGATGTTATTCTATTGATGTGTTTATTGCTATGTATATAGACTCTTTGGTGAAGCATCTGTTCAAGTCTTTTTCCTGATTTTAAAAATTTGGTTGTTTATTTTCTTATTATTGAAAAAATAATTAGTTAATGATTACTGAGAGTTCTTTATACATTCTGGAAACAAGCTAGTTATCATATATTTATTGCATATGTATTTTGTAAGTATTTTCTACTAGTTTATGGTTTTTATATTTTCTTTATAGTATAGAGAAGAAGCTTTTAATTTTGATAAAGCCAACTTGGCAAAATTTTCTTTTATGATTCATGTGCTTTGTCTCCTATGTAGAGACCTTTAACCTTTGCCTAACTCAAGATCTCAAAGGACTATGAAAAGTCCATATTCCAAGCCTTGAGGTGAGTTTGTAAGGCATGTTGATCACAGCAAGCATAAAAAAGGTGGGTTCTGCAAGCCGACCCATGTCACCTGTTAGACCAAGAAAGACCATGGTGGAACTGACCAGTCCACAGAGTCTGACTGAGAAGGGGTAAAGTGTCCAAAAAAGACAGAGCAGGTTCATATGTGATTCAAGTAATGGTCATTGACAAGGAGTCAGAGGACAGGAGGATGGGGATGGGGTGAGCATGTGGTAGAATGTATGTCATTACTCCGAAAATCTTCCCCTTGGTGTTAGGAAAACAGCTAACACAATGAAACACAGCAGATACCCATTTGTGAGAGAGAGAACCAAAAAACACTGGTTTCTAGTACATACTTCCAGGGAAACAATTCCAGGAGTGTTGAGGGGCAATGTGACAGAATGTGATTCATTCTTGATCACAGGATCACAGGTCTTAAATCCCTGTTTGTCAAGGTGTGATATCAGGATCACCTGCCTCAGAACTACCTGGGAGGTAGTTTACCTGGGAGGTAATGTAATATGCACATTCCTGGGCTGGACTTCCGGCTTGCTTAATCAGAATTATTTGAAGGATGGCAAATAAGTCTCTGGATGTTTTATGAGCTTTCCAGGAGATTGTTAAAAACCTACTGACTTAAGGTATGACAAATATTAAACACAAAAGGACTGGGATAGAGGGGAGATATAAAGAGAGACAACTGTGTATTTTCATGCAGTACCTGGCTTTGGATGTATTATTTCAGGAGCCGGAGTGGTGTCTGATCTAGAAATAAAGTAACTTAGAAATATTTCTGCAAGGCAGAAAATGCTAACGGAGAACTAATATTTTGAACTTATATATCAATTGGCAACATATTATAAAATATATATTTGATAGATATGTAGAAAGAGATATAGATAGAACAAAAGATGGATGTAGGCAGAGTAATTTGCACCAAGAGAACATTCAGTAATTACGGAAACGATATAAATATAATAATCAGAACAATATTTTAACTGAAAGATTTCGGGTTTTGTTTAGAATAAAATGCTTTATTTTGTCATTTGAAGTGGCAGCATCATCTCTAAAGATATATCAAAAATTTATTAAGCATTTATGTTATATATAAGATTTAATTGCAACAACATGAAAATAATAAAGGTAGCCCAGTAACTGACATCTGGTACATTAATTCTTAATCAGAACTCCTAAAGGGTATTTTTTAATTTTCTCTCTTACTTTGGGTATTACACAATGCTTATTTATCATAAGTTTGTTTCTAATTTCCTGATTCTACATATTTGAAAGGAATCTGTATAATGCGAGGGAAAGTTTAGTGTGTAAACATGAATAAAATATGAGTAGAAATATGCTGTGTGAAACGGCAAGCTATTTTAAATCTTAGTATAAGGTCTCACCTAAAAATATCAATTATTACAAGTCATTATTATTTCAATAAAAAGCTAAAAAAAGTACCATAGACAATTTCCTTTTAAGCACAAATCCATGAATACAGCAAGACCCTGACTTCTGGGTTGGTTCCGACTATTTCACAAGTGAAAAAAAGACCTTTGCCCTTGCAGACTATTTTGTTTCTACCCCAGTACTCACCCAAAATGAAAAACAGACTTTGGGTCTGTTGCACCATTATTTTAAGCCACATTACTGCATACAAGTGAATTCTGTTTTGTTTCGCTTTTGTTGTAGCATAAATTAACAAGGTGTCAAATGAACATCATGACCCCATTTTTATCTCAAGCAGACTAAATTCATAACTGAGAACAGAGCTGCCTTCTGCAGCTCAGCAAAACTGTATGTGGAGAATTTCACAAGCTCAGCTGGTTCTTGGGGACAGCAAATCTCCTGTATCCTGACGATCATCTGGTAAGAACATTTCCACACTTTGTGACTCACGCGAGCCTTGATCTCACGGTGCTTTCGCTGCCCACTAATCATATTTGAAACCTCTGCTTCCTCCACCGAGTGTGGAGAATCTGCCATAAAGAAAGTGCCCTTTCAGCTGCAGTTTTTCTCCACACAGCGCTACCCTGATTTTGGAAAGAGCTCAACTCTTCGTCTCCCCTGGGCACATAGAACAGCAGAATGGAAGGGTAGAAACTGCCAAAATGCTAATCATGGAAAAAAAAAAAATAACAAGATCCAGATGGGACAAAATGGACATATTTCATTTATCCTGGGAAACTCTACAGTATATCATTTGTGATGCATAATACACCCAGCCTTGGCCTTTTATAAACAAACACTACAGAGGCATATGCCACAAGATTATAAACAGAGTTGGCCATAAATTCGATGGGGCCGTACACTCAGCTCTGCACACGGGGCTGTGGCTTATTCAGAGGGATCCAGGGGCTACAGTCTGTTCCCTTGGCTGCTAACCAACTCCTTAATCTCAGCTCACCCCACAGGGCAGAATCCCACTGGACCAATTCACCCTAATGAAACTCAGAGGCATTTCACACCAAAGAAACTATGGCTCACTTTGCTTTGGCCCATGCCTGTGCTGGGGAACCACGTATTTGGTGGCCATGGTTTTTGCAGGGCTAGAAGAGCTGTTCTTAACCTTCAGTGGGCAGAAGTGGGTTGTTTCAAAGAGCAGAGATTCCTAGGCTTCCACTCCCAGTTCTCAACCTTGGTCCATCTCTACAGATTCGATACATTTTGGCTAGAGCTCAGCATCCACCTTTTTAACGAGTACTTCAGGTGACTCTGTAGTAATGGCTCTAGGAAATGCACTCCTTGGGGAAATGCTGAAATAAATAAATTATGGGGGCACTGCTTTTGTGAGTATAGAAGATATTTCTAAGAATTCCATCAGCTTTATTCAGGAAGAAAACTGTCCTCCACTCTAAAGGAGTGGTACAAGTATAGGGTGATAGACTATGACTAGCCACTTGATTTGAACACCCCTGACAATTGTTTCAAACCATTATATGCATTTACAAACACTATGCACAAGGAGGAATTTTTAAGGACCAACTTCTTATACTCTATGTGTCCTGCTTCACCTCCACACCGTTGACCTAGTGGCTTCTATGTAGGTGAATTGTGTGTTTGCTAATTTCCAGGATCACCTTCTCTCTGTCTCTCCTGATTTAAGGAGCAAAAAGAGTCTCTGGGTAAGTTAGGTAGACATCTGACTTCATACAAATTACTTCATCACTTCCTTCCAGAACAATCTTTCTGAAACTCAAGGGCATGTAAAATTGCATGCAATTTGGAGCATGGAGTGGGAAAATAAGAGATATTTTGAATTCTACCAGGCCTAGATCTGTGAGCCTGTGGCTCTTACTGGGAATGGATTCAGAAGGTCAGGGGATATCTGGTGGTGGAAAGTAGTAGAGGCTACTCCACCTGCTCCTTCTCAAAAAAGTCAAAACAGGTGGGTGAGATGGAAACAAGGAAATGGCCCTGCTCCTTCTCATAATTTGTTTTAGTCTTGGCTTTTCCTCTTCATTAATTTATGATTTAATTTTTGTGTTGAAGATGGAACATTTTCATATAATATGTCTTTACTATGCCTGGCATGCATTATTTATTTTTTTTGTATTGATAAAAAGCATTGCCTACTTAGTTGCCTTCTGTCCTCTCCACTCTTGAGTCTTCAATCCTATGGACATCCCAAGATGGTGATTATAAGGATGGCAGGATAGGATGGGTGCCTATGTCTACATCCATATGGACCTGTCTAGAAAAATCAGCAAATAGAGCATAACAATCACATGGCACTGTGGTGTATCCCTTCAACTTTTCCCTGCTTTAGCATTTTTGTTTTTTCCTTAAATTTTCTATTACGTGTTATCACGGCTCATTGCAGCAAAGTCAACATCTTAGTAAATCTTGGTATTCTCATCCAGACCAGAGTTCATAATTGAGGCAGGAATCTTCTATGGTTATTTTCTAAGGGCTTGCAATCAAAATCCCAAAAGTTCTGAGGTGTAAGAAATAATATGTTTTAATTTTTCTGTACATTAACTTCACTTCTACTTTGTGCTCACTTTCCCTTAGGTGCAAAATGCAGCCAAATTAGTTTCCCTACCCTCATTTACTGTGAGTGGCATCTACATTCCAGGGCTGTTCATGGTGCCATGCTCAGGGTTGGTAGCATCTGAGGAGGTTCCTATACCTTATCCCTCTCCCGAAGCTCACTTGGGGTGGGGGAGAAATATAAGAATTCTTGGATTGGTATGGAGATCTAAGAGCAAAGAAGAAGTGTGTCCTCCAGCCACAGAGAACATTCTAGGAAATAATGATAAACAAATGATTATAGACATTGCAGGCTGTCATCTGTTAGGCCTGTGGTCCCCAACTCCCAGGGTGCAGACCAGTACCTGTCTGTGGCCTGTTAGGGACTGGGCCGTCAACCTCCTCCGCTCCCTCCCCATCACCCTGAGGTCCATGGAAACACTGTCTTCCATGAAACTTAGAAACCCAAGAGGTGAGCGTGGGCTAGCAAGCATAACTTCATCTGTATTTACAGCTGCTACCCATGGCTGGCATTAGTGCCTGAGCTTTGCTTCTCTCGCACTCCCCACCACCATCCATGGAAAAATTTTCTTCCATGAAACCAGTGGCTGGTGCCAAAAAGGTTGGGGACTGCTGCCATATCTTATCTCACCGGCTCCATAGACTTCAACCCATGTAGGGAACCCGTAGATATATCCCTTGCTCCTGACTATAGGAGTTCTCCAGTTCCAGCTCTCTGCCAGCTGTTCATATCCTTCTGTCAAACACTGGAAATATTTAGCTGCTTTCACTGACTAGACTGGGACCTGGGAAATACTGTGAACATTCTGAGGCCATGAAAGGTCCTTTAACACTTCTTTGCTCTGCTAGGATGCATAGGAAATCTTTCCCATAACATGCAGAACTTGCCAGCTTCCTAGAATGTTCTCTGTGGCTGGAGGATGCACTTCTGTGCTCTTAGATTTCCATACCAATCCAAGAATTCTTATATTTCTCCTCTACCCCAAGTGAGCTTGGTAAGAGAGATAAGGTCTAGGAACCTCCTCACACATTTATTTTTTTCTATTTTTCTTTTCCTTCCTTCCCTTTCTCTCATTCTCCCTATCTGGAAAATTTTATCTAAACTCTAGGGATTAAAAACATTGTTCTGATTTTGTATTCTTGTATCCTTTCAAATCTATTTTCTTCCTAGGTACTAGCTTTTTTATTGTTTTTGAAATTCCTAAAACCAAGATTTGTTTGTTGCCATTTTCAGCATGATATCTCTCCCAAGACAATGTTGTAAAAATACCTGTGTTCTAGTTTGGTGAGGGAGGGCAGGCATGGAGAAAAATCAGAGGTATAGAACTTGTGGGAAAACCATATTGGCTAACAAATAAAAATAATTTCTTGCTACCCTTGTTTGTGATCTCATCTGAATATATTTTTAGGTTTATAAAAGAAGTACAACAGATGAGAGTCTACAGGATGAGGGTCAATGAGTATGTGAAGCAAATTAATGAATTTGATTATAAAAACGTGCTTTGAATTTAGGTTTTTGTTCAGTTTCCATAAACCGATTATATATAATTTCACAGAGGCATAAACTACATGGAACATTGAACAGACTAGATAATAAGTACAAGAAAAAGTCCAGATCTAACTTTTGTTTTGGAAACTTCAAGATCTGAAAGTACATAAATGACATTTAAAGACCAGCCATGACTCTTCATCATAAGCATTTGGCTTAGTTTGTGGTGTCGCAATTAGTTTTGGTCTCACCATAACGATTTAAAAAAATTGTTCTTTAGAAATACTTTCCTATTTGTACAAGTTGATTTTTTCTTAGTTGATAATTAGGGTCATTAACTGCCTTTTACCCTAGCTCTTATTTAAATCTAGATCCCGTGGGTCATGGAAGCCTAGAGTTCCATTCTCTCCACAGTGAAGCTGCCTGGGGTGAGCACACGGGTTGGCAGTGCACTCGTCGTGACAGAAGGAACCACTCCTGGTGTGAGAGAGAAAACAAGGCTTGAGATCTGGGGCTGAGTTTTCCCGAAGCTCAGAGGATAAGAAAATGGCAGCAATTATATCAAGAAAATAAGTCTCCCATTCCATGTTCCATTTTAGGTACATTAGAATCAGAAAGAGAAATTTTAAGACTTATTAGGTGATTTTGATTTTTGCTTCTAAAACATTTAGGTAGTTGGATATCCGAAAGTTATTGATACGTATTGATTAAAATAAGTATGCAAGTATACTAATAATTATATTAATACAGATATACACTAATAGGTATATATGTCAGTGTATATATACATGAATAAGCATACACACACACACACACACACACACACTATTTTTTTCTTGGGAGTAGGAAGGAAAAAAGGAATTAACATGTGTTGAGTACTAACTATATGAAAAACACTTACATTCATGCTTTTAGTAAATATTTATTGACTTCAATATACACCACACATTTTGGGGGGATGTTTTTGAGTATAAACTGGTGAACAAATATATATGTAGTTATTGCTTTCACTGAATTTACAATCTTGTAGTAGAAAGTTTAATCAAGTCATCGTATAAATTTAAAGTAAAATTATAATTGTGGAAAGTGTAATGAAGGAAAAGACATGGGGCTATATATTCTATGATATTCCAAGAGTGGGGTTTACTGTAGTACCGCCAAAATTTATAGGTAAATTGCATCCTTCCACCTAAGTCTAAATACTGGCATGTAACTGATAGTAAGTAATAATAATAATAAAATACTTTGGGTTACTTTCAACAGCCGTATTAATTCTCTTAATGATTACCTGTTCTGACTACCTTACCCCCTCCCCAGAATGTTCTGGATTATCTCAACTTGGACCACATCACAATCCAACAGCTAATGGGTGTATGCTTGACAGACTGGGGTCCCTGGGACACTGGTCCAGTGGCTGGCATGAACTTTATTGGTTGATTTCTATTCCATACTCATTAACTATTTTTAATGTCACCCAAGCCATATAGAAAAATTAAATAAAATTTTCTGAAAAGCCATTATAGCTTCTAAGCAGAAGAGTTACAGCTTCTAAAGAGAGAAGCTATAATTAGGAGTTAACTTAGAAAGTTTGTGAAGTAGGAAGAGCACACTAAGAGAATAAATATGGCCAGACCCTCTCGTGCAAAGGATCAGAGCACAGGGATGTCCTAAGAAGCTCAGTGTGGCTGAAGCACATGGAGGAACATGGAATATGGTGAAATAAAGCTTGGAAGCTGACAGGAGTCAGGTAATATAAGGCCTAAAAATGAGTATGTCTTAAGAGAAAGAAACAGCAATAAACAGATTTCTGTAATGGATGGTGTAATGGTTAATTCTGTGTTATCCTGACAGAGCTATGGGCTGCTCGAATACTTGGTTAAATGTTATTATAGGTGGGCCTTTAGGGTATTTTTGGATGAGAGTGTTTGAACTGGTAGACTGAGCAAAGCAGATTGCTCTCACCAGTGTGGGCAGGCCACGTCTGGTCATTCGAAGGCTGGAATAGTGCAAAAAAGCCTGGTTCTCCTGTAAGTATGAGGGAACTCCTCTTGCCTGACTGCTTTCAACTGAGACTGCAGTCTTTTCCTGCCTTCAGACTCAAACTGAAATCTGAGATCTTTTGGGGTCTCCAGCTACTGGCCTTTGGAATGAAGCTACCATGTCAGGTCTCCTGGGTCTCCAGCTTACTGACTCCAGGTATTAGGACTTCTCAGCCTACATGATCATATAAACCAATTTTTAGGACAAATCTTTATATATATACATATATATGTATATATCTGCATATCTATATACTATCTATGTTCTACTGGTTCTGTTTCTCTGGAGAACCCAGATTAACACGGGTGGCATAATCAGATCAGGTTTGGGAAATAGCTCTGGCTAAGATAGAGAATAAATTAATGGAAATACGAGTGAAACTGAAAAGACTGTTAGAAGGCTAATGAGTTAAGAATAAAAATAGTTTGATCTACAGAGGTAGTCCTCAATGGGAATGACATGCCCCTTCCAGGATAATACTGGAAATTAATGAGAATGTTTTGCTCTGTTTGTTTTTCAGAGGGGTGACTAATGGCACTTATTGTTAAGTGGGCCCCGTGTCCCCTAGGCATAGTTTGCAATGTGCAGGACATTCAAACTTAAAGAGATAATTGTCTGTGCCTCACAAAACTTTGGCATATTCTTCTCAAGAGCAGAGACTTAAATATAAATGAAAAATCTGCCTAGAACCTATTTATCTTTTATATACAAACACAGTATATTTGCATAATTTAAGTATACACTGAATTTTCCAGGAATGCGTGCATCTACTATGTAAATGGAGAAATAATTATACTTCAGTTTGTTTGGGAAATTACTAAGAGTTTTAGCCATTTTGGAAAAATCACACCACTGAAGGTAGTGCAGTTTACAGTATCTGAATCTAATACAATGGACCTTCATGCCTTTGCAGCTGTCAGATTTGCACAGATTCTTTATGTAAGTGCAAACGTCTGACAACATTGTTAGGTCTTCTGGTTTAGGTAGCCACACCTGAGATTTACATATTGAAATACATACTAATTTTTCTTTCCCCAGACAGGTTCTCGCTTTGTCACCCAGGCTGGAGTGCAGTGGCAAGATCATAGCTCATTGTAACCTTAAACTCCTGGGTTCAAGCAATCCTTCCACCTCATTCTAAGTAGCTGGGACTATAGGCATGCATCACTGAGCCCAGCTCTACATACTTATTTAATATATTCTATATTCCTTTATCTATCTATTTCATATTTCAGCTAAATATTTTGGTTTAGTTTTGAAACTTTGTGTGCAAGTTTGGTTATATTATATATAAATTTATTTCAGTATATTAAAAGAGGTATTATAAAACATTGCTATAAAAAGGAGGCATTGGTCTGAGACAGTTGGGATTCACTGGCTTCAATTCAGGTTTACATCAGTAGAGATGGAAAAAATGGTTAGAGTCCAAAGGTACTTAAGAGGTGAAATTAACAAGAAGTGATGAGTTATTCTATGTGAGGGTGGGATGGATTGAGAGAGAAGATTCAGCGATGACTCATGAATTATGGCTTGCACAAATCAGTGGATGGAAGTTCTATTTACTGTGCTAAGGGACCTAGAGGAGGACTCAGCTTGGGAAGACAGCAGAAATTCAGTTCTGGTGCACATGCCTGTGAAGTCAGACAGGATATATGGGACTAAGAATTAGGGAAGAGGTGCAAGCTAGCAATATAAATTTGAGAGTCATGACATTTGGCAGAAGTGAGGTTGGGTTGTGAGAGTAAAGATGCAATTCCACTTCTCATCTACATCGGAGCCTTAGAGAATGCCAGCACCTAATGATACCGTACATTAAACTCCCACCACAATGTGGTAGAGAGTCATTACTTACTAGTCCCATGTTATGGTTGAGAAAATTAATACTAATAGATGTTACTCTGGCTAAAGTCAACAAAAGAGGAAGTATCAGATTGGGGGATTGTGGATTGATAACACAAAGCTTAAGTCCTTTTTCCATGCTTTTGGGGTGTATTACTGAGAAAATAAAATCTCTTTCTTACGGAACTTATATGGGGAAAGGCAAAAAAATATACAGTAAATGTTATATTATTGTTGGGAGATGATTATTCCTGGGCCCCTTTCTGCACACCTTGCTAGTGAGGTGCTGACTGCACTCTTTCTGGCTGATCTTAACAAGAATAATTGTACAGTGAATAGCCTGGGAAGGGAGATAGGATCTCCCTCTGGAACAAAGAGTAGGAATGTTTATTGCCTGCTACAAAAAAATGTTTATTGCCCATTACAGGTTAATCTCCTGTAACACTGTCATGCAGGGGGTGTGATCCGTCCACTTTGCCCCCATGCACCTTGAGGCAAGGGGACCTGATGCAGACATACTGATGTTCATCCTCTTACTGTGTCATAACTAATAAAATCCTTTGTTTCTGATCCAGTTTTATGGCTTCTGCCAGCTTCCATGAAATGGTGGTAGGCTGATTTGTTAGCTCACAAATATAGTGAAAGCTTAAAAATTCTAGACAATGCAAGAGTATGCTAAACACTTGTATAGTATACTAGAAGATGATAAGAAGTATGGGGGGAGGGAGAAGAAACAGTGTAAGGGGAAACAGGAGTAGCGAGGTGGGGTGGGTGTTCTAATTTTAAATAAGGTGGTCAGGCATGTTCCGTTAAGAGGTGAACAATGATTTGAAGGGCCGGGAGGAGTGCTATGCAAATACAGAGGGGAAGAACATCCCCAGCTCAGAAAAAAGTCAATATAAGTGCCCTAAACCTGGATGATAATACATAAGGAGGAGAAGAATGGGAGGTGAGGCCAGAGAAATAGTGGGAGCAACTTCAAAAAGCTCACGTAAATTTACCCATACTCTCCTTCCCCCTCCCACTCACTTGATTTCTGATGAGTGTTATTCCCATATGTGCACATATATAAGTATTGATCAATTAGTTCCAATTTAATGGTGAGTACATGTGGTGTTTGTTTTTCTATTTTTGTGATATTTCACTTAGAAGAATGGTCTCCAGTTCCATCCAGGTTAATACAAGAGGTATTAGTTCATCATTTTTTTCATGGCTGAGTAGTACTCCATGATACATATATATCATATCTTATTAATCCACTCTTGTATTGGCAGGCTTTTGGGTTGTTTCCACATCTTTGCAATTGTGAATTGTGCTGCTATAAACATTCAAGTGCAGGTGTCTTTTTTATAGAATGTATTTTTTTCCTTTGGGTAAATACCCAGTATTGGGATTGCTATCTCAAATGGTAATTTTACTTTGAGTGCTTTGAGGTATGAGTTCTTTGAGTGGTATGGATCCTGATCCATACTGCTTTCCTTCCACAGAGGTTGTAATAATTTGCAGTTCACCAGCAAATTCACACAATGCTCACTATCTGGGGGATGGGCACACTTATAACTTCTACTCAAACAGTACAAAAGCAATTTATGTAACCAAAACGTACCCCTGTAATATTCTGAAATTTAAAAAAATTCTAAAAAATAATAAAAACAAACAAACTGAAAGCTCACGTAGGGTGTTTGAGAACTGTGTTTTAATTCTGAGTGAAATGTAGAGTCCTTGTCTAGCAGCAGAATAAGATGATCCCACTAATGTGTCAAAAGAAGCACATTTGCTGCTCTGCTGAAATTACTCTATAGAGAAGCCATTGTAGAAGCAGAAAGGCTATTTAGGGGATATTTTTATTGTATTGGCCAAAGGTTTTATTATATTGTTCACCTATAGCTATTTAGATTAGGTTAAGACAATTCTGCCCTTTAAAAAGTTATTATTATTACTGGAGTATTTCTTCCTTAAAGCTCAACTTAGCATGCACTTAAAATCTCTTTTCCTAAACCATGCAAAATTCAATGTCATGGCTATTTAAGAGCAGTGACCCTTTTTCTCAATTCTTAGATTATGTCATGATATTCAGGAGACAATAAGACATAGGTGACATAGACCAACAGCTTTGATGAGGGTGATGATGGATGGTGAACAGCCACCACCCAAAACACCCAGCATGTATCAACCAAGTTAGTGTTCACTATACCATGTTATATTATGCCTTTATTAAATACTAATTACTTTGGGATGCTAATAGATAACATTAACTCAGCAGGTGCAATAGATGATCATGAAAGAGGGAATTATTTTAATGCGATCTGCACTTTCATTTTTTTTGCCCACCTAGAGACAATAGGATTTGAATCCTGTTTGTGTGTGTTGGCACCTGCAGCATTATCTTTTCTAAATACCACAAAATAGATTTTCTATACTACTCCAAGCAGGAAACTTCATTACAGTGTCTCTGAGGAGCTTGAGAAGAAATGATTTTTGTCACTGCATCAGCACTCTAACAACCTCTAAATAGGTGGTTCACTGACTAATTTGAACCAGAATTCCATGGCAGTCTTACAGCACGGTTTGGATAAAATGGTAATTGTTATTAAATCAGTGCATGTTCTAAATGCAAGCCTGACTTTACCATAGAGACAGAGCAGGTGGCCACCCTCCAAATGCAAAACATTACTGGGAACTAACTGCAAAATGACCGGTGTGTGAGTCAAAGAA
Source organism: Lemur catta (assembly GCF_020740605.2). NCBI lineage: Eukaryota > Metazoa > Chordata > Mammalia > Primates > Lemuridae > Lemur > Lemur catta. The sequence goes on from NC_059132.1 coordinate 60,680,208, forward strand.
TGGGATTTGGAAAGAGTAGGCAATTTCCAGTTTGCCTAGGATAAGCAAAAATTCCACAGTCAACTGCTGACTAAATGGATTAACAAATTCAAACATTTTCAGGTTAGGGAGAGAGAAGAAATTGCAAATGAACTGACAATGGATTTAACAGATTTTAGCCTGAGGTTGCTTAAAATTTTGAACAGCATTTGCGGAGGAAATGGGGGGCCCTCTCCAGATAAGCACTAATATTGGATCAGCTTTGCTTACAGACCCCTGGCTTCTCTGACTCTCCAAATTAGTGTTGATTATTTCAGCATATTTCTAATTGGGTCACAAAAATAAGCACACTTTCTCTAAGAAAACATTATATACACACGGCAGGTTCATGCAAATCAAATATTCTGTTTCCTGTCTTCAGTTATTAAAAATTTTGAAATATGTCATACTCATGACACAATGAAAATGTTCAAACTGCAAGGTGAAGCACATTCAAATATGGCTTCGCATCCCTATACACAGAAAGTATATATTTCACACAGAAATATCTGTTCCAATACTAATAAGACAAGCCAGATTTTCAATATTATGTCTCAGAGCCTTTTTTCAAGCTATATTGCCAGCCATAAACTATCCACTGGCCACTTTGGCAGTAACACTATATTACAGGCAAATATTCTACTCAAGTGATTTGATGAAGGGAGACTTCAGTGCAGTTTTGTCTTGATTAAGCTTATGTCACTCCCCAGAAGAACATGATTTGTACATTGTGCCTCTGAAGCCCAGACACCATGTGCCAACACATACGGCCTGAGCTGAAAGCCATGTGCCTGGTAAAAATGGGTCTCAGTGTCCAATCTCAGAGTCCCAGTTTGATGTATACACCATTGCACAGTTTAAGAGTTATGTCCTTTTAACTTCAAACAGAGAAATTACTTTTTGGTCAACTGAGAACAGGATACCTTGAGCTTGAGTGGGGAATGGGAAGGACTGCAAAGTTTACAGAGGAGATTGGTCTTGGAAGGGAAGGAGAAAGCAACCAGGATTCTTCTCTAGAAAGAAAGTCTCCTTTATCTCTCTCTCATCCAGGAAGATCAGAGGAGGAATGATTTTGGATAGGAAGCAGGCTACTTCCTCCACTGAAGCAGAGATTGATGGGAAGTCAAAGGTATTCGTGTCTGAGGGTCTTATTTTCTCAGAGAATTTGGATGGAAAACGATTTGCTGAGAGTGAAGTAGGCAATGGGAAAATTGTAGGTTTGGAGAAAGAACTAAGGGTTTAGTGCAGTCAAAGCAGAGAATAGGATAGGAACCTTAAGTGGGGAATACAGTAAGCTTTCAGGGCAGGATTAATGATCTGGGTGCTTATGTGTTTTGCAAATAAGTTAGAAATACAAATTGCAAAAGAAGAGAGTTTCAGAAACATTTAAAGCACAATATCCACATTTGAATGACACACATAATTTTTATCTTGAGGGACCGTACTCATTAATATGTGTGAGCATTGACACTTTTAACTTAAAAAATTACATGATTGCATTTTATAAAAATGCACACCCTGGTGATTACACAAATCTACACATTACAAAATAGCATAGAATGGTGGAACTATCACGTACATTGTACTAACATCAGCATCCTGGTTTTGAATTATACTACTATTCTTTAGGATGTAACGACTGGGTGAACTTGGGTGAAGGGTGCATGTATTACCTGATTTTTAAAACCTTTAAAAACTAAAAATCATGAGGATTTCTTCAGTACTTTATCAATCTGTCAATTTCATGCACATTCTCTGAGTCTGAGTTAGACATTTAGGGGCTTCTTGTGAACTTACAATTATTATAAAATAAAAAGTAAAACAAAACAAACAAAAACACAAGCCTCTTCACGGAGCTGTACATACATTTTGGTGTATCTACAGGAGGACATGAGCCATGAGGGAAAGCTGTAAATTAACATCTCTGTTTCCAGGCTCTTCACCAACCATTATAAAAACAAATACTGCAGTTATATTAAAAATGAGAACTCTAAGTCATATGTTAAAAATATGGTACTAGGCTTTCGGTAGATATCCATACACAGTTGTTGCTGAGGGAAGCATATTTCCCTACCTTTCTTAAAAGAGGTTTACTTTATTTATCACAAAGTGTGTAACAAGGGCCTGCACCACCTTTAATTGATTAGAAAGGAGTCGAGAATGTTCTTTCAAGTACAGAGGGTACAAAAGAACATATAAATTGTTGCCTGAATACCAAGAACAGCTATTGATTACTAACTACAATTTGTGTTTTTCAACATGAGGAAAGCCCAGCAGAATGTAACTGAGCAACAAAGAAACCTCCAGTCATCTTGCTACAGTCAGTTCCCTCTAACTCTAAATAAGTGAAGCTGAGAAAGCTGAGAAAATGATGTCATGAGGACTTTACCTTAGCATCATAAACTCGACACATATAAGCCTGGAATAGTAACACTAATGAGAATCTTATACAAGAATATCTTAAAATCAAATCTCCTAAAGTAAAATAGAGAAGATTTCCTTTGTTTAGGTTAGACGGTTAACTAAATTTAGCTCTCGTCGTAAGTATTGCTTCAGATGTGATTGGGTAAAAATACTGTTCTAAGTATATACCTTATACATATTTTAGACTGTGTGTTTTCTAAGTACTAAAATGTTCTCTAGAGCACAAAATGTAAAATGGATAAGTTGCCTCAGAGAGCCCATGGTTGGAGGGAATGTTTTAATCATCTAAAAATATAATTCATTTAAATCCATTTTTCTAATTATTTTTAAAACCTTTAAAAATGGAAAATCATGATGATTTCCCAAGTACTTTCTCAATCTGTCAGTTTCATGCTCATTCCATGAGTCAGACATTTAGTGTCTCCAGATGTGCTGAGCTGCCAAGGTTGTCAGGTGTCATTTTATTCTTGGTTTTCTTTCTTTTTTTTTTTTTAATTTGAAAATAGTATGGGGGTACAAATGTTTTCAGTTACATGGATCACTTTTGTAATGCTGGAGTCAGATCTATGAGTGTGCCCATCACTCAGATAGTGCTCACTGTAACCATTAGGTAGGTTTTTGTCCATCCTCTTCTCCACCCTCCCCCGTGCTTGATTTCCACTGAGTTTTATTAATACTTCCCTCTGTGCACATGTGTGCTCATTGGTCAGTTCCAATTTAATAGCTAGGACATGTGGTGTTTGTTTTTCCATTCTTTAGGTACTTCACTTAGGATAATGATCACCAGTTCCATACAAATTGTTGCAAAAAGCATTAATTCATACTTCTTAAAGGCTGAGTAGTATTCCATGGTATACATACACCATATTTTCTTAAGCCACTCATGAATTGATGAGCATTTGGGTGATTCCACATCTTTGAACTGTAAATTGTGTTGTAATAAACATTCAAGTGCAGGTGTCTTTTTGATAAAATGACTTCTTTTCCTTTGGGTAAACAACCATTGGTGGGATTGCTGGATCAAATAGTAGGCCTACTTTTAGTTCTTTGAGGAATCTCTACACTGTTCACTTAATGAAATGTCCAGAATAGACAAATATATAGAAAGAGAAAGCAGATAAGTGGTTGTTTAGGGCTGGGGGAATTGGAGCAATAGGGGAGTTGATAGCTAAAAGGTATAATGATTTTTTTTGAGGTTATGTAAATATTCTGGCATTGACTGTAGGGTTGGTTATACAGATCTATGAATATACTAAAAACCATTAAATTTTACATTTTAAATGAGTGAATTACACGGTATGTGACATATCTCTCAATAAAGCTGTTACAAAAAATGCAATGATATTGTTTATAATTCCATTAAAAACAATTGATTCTTTGTTTTAAAGACTTAGAAAATGTAGACCTGAATTGCCCCTGAACTATGCTTGATCATGACTCTAAAGTATAAAGTGCTTCTTGTTGTACAAGAGTTTATGCTTTATCTACCACAACTCCCCCCAAAAAGTCATTACTACTGCATATCCTAAATACTGAGAGATAATAACTCCACCTATATGAGCTGTCAACATAACATCTGCTGTGTTATTACATGTCACACTTCAGTTGCAGTTTTCTTTTTGCTTTCTTTTCAATTATCAGAAGATTGTTTCATAGAAGTTACAAGTCCTATGAAATAAAAGCAGTCATTCAAAATTTCCATCCTCAAGGTGAGGTGCCACATTTAAGGGGTTTGAAGAGGCCTCTGAAGTAGCCAAAGCAGAACAGTTCAGTAAAAGTGAAACTGAACTCCGACTCAGGAGCCTTTTGACCCTAGATAATCCACATGAACTCTCTAGGTCTCAGATCTCAGCTTCAGTTTACAAGGAGATGGCTGGTTCTCAACTTTTAAAATTCTGATTCTACCTTTCCCACCAACCTGTCAAAAATAAGCTCACAAAATTACATTGCTTCTAATATCTCTTGTATAGTATCTCCACCTGTTGGATTGGTGAGTTTTGGGTTTAAAGACTCTCTGTTATGAAATTGACCAAGTCAGTAAAATTCGATCAGTTATCAAGTAGTTAAAAGCAGCAATGTTGATATATTCCTCCCATTATTCTATTCTGACAATGCTGTTAAGCTAACTTCTATTTCTTCTTATCACAAGATTTTCTTGTATTTGTATTATACATATGAAAATTTTAATTTAGCATATGTTGATATTTCTATAGTAGAATTCACGCATTCATTCAACATAATTTTTTAGTGGTTTTGAAGTGTCGGGCATTTATGTAGGCCCTAAATGCGGCAGTTAACTAAACAAAGAAATCCATATACTCTTAGAGCTTACAATTTACTGGAGAGGGACAAACATGACAAATATATATAGCATATCATATTTTAATAATACTCATGAAGAAAAGTAAAGCTGAGAATGGGAATGGAAATTGCTGGATGTGCAGGTAGTAACTTTATTAGAGTGGTCAGCAAGGTCTAGGGAAGAAGTGACATTTGAGCTGAGTCTGCAGGAGAGGAGGCAGTGGAATATAGGTATATGCAAGGAAAAACTTTCCAGGCAAAGAGGGACCAACTGCAGAGACCTTGAGTCTAGAGCATTCTTAGATGGCGAGAGTTGGAGGAAAGTGTCGGAAGATAATATCAGAGAAGTGATGGGGTGAAATCATGTGGGGCTTCATAGGCTATAGCTAGGCTTCAAATTTTTTCTCTGAGTTCAGTAGGGAATGATTAGAAAGTTTTGAGCAGATGAATTTCGTGACTGAGAGTTAAACCTCTAAAAAGGATCATATGCCACTAGGTGGGCAAAGATCAACATAAGGAAATCAGGTAAGAGGCTATTATAGTCAGCCGGTAATAGATGATACTGGCTTTTGAGCTGAGTCTGCAGGAGATGAAGGAGTGGAATATGGGTATATGTAAGGGAAGAACTTCTCAGGAAAGGAGGAGACCAACTGCAGAGATGTTGCAGTAATAGATGATAGTGGCTTGAACCAGGAGTGGAGATGGTGAAAAGTCAATTTTTAGATATACATTCATAGTAGAATCAATCGCTTTTTTTTGGTTAAATTTGATGTTGGGTATAAATCAAAAAGAAGAGTTAAAGATGATATCAAGGCTTCTGGTTAGAGAATAAAAGGATGTTTTTTTCTTAATTCTGGCAGAGGTCTCACCAGTAACAGGTTTGGGACCATAGGTCAGGTCAGGAGCTCAGTTTCAGATATGTTAAGTCCAAAAACATTATTTGATTTCCAACGGAGATTTCGAGTTGGCTTTGGAAATATGAGGCAACCACAGATGTCCGGGCTAGACATATCAATTCTAGAGTCATGAGCTTATAAACGATATCTAAAACTTTGACACAAGGAATGAGTCCTGGAGCATGCCAACATTTTGAGGTCTTAGAAATAAGGAGAAACCAGAAAAGGAGGCTAATTAATGCGTAGGAAGGAAGATCAGGAGAGAAATGCTTCAACAGTCAAGTGAAGAAAGTCTTTTAAGGAGAAGGGGAGGACCAGCTTTGTCTAAAAGCTGTAACAGTTAGAACAAGGACAGGGATACAAACTTTGGTTTCAGCAACATGACTTTCACGTAAGCCGGACTAGTGGAGTAGTAGAAGTGAAAGCTGATGGAAGTTGGTTGAAGAACGCAGGATTCCTGTGATCCTGGAAGGCATTCAGATGCATCCAGTATCAGTTCTGTCTCTTTAGCAATCTTTCTGACACAAGTATACCACATTTATGGAATGTTTTATTTCTATTACTAAAAAGAAGGATGTAAGTGCAAGCAAAAGCACGCATTATAATTATTACTCCATCTCTTCCTTACTAGAGATCAATTCTTCATCTCCTTCTTCTCAATTCTTACCCTGTCCAGGAAAAAGATATGTGACACAGGACAGGTATTTTTGAGACGGGTGGGGATAAATTTGAGAACAAACAAATGAACATGGATCGCTGATATCAGGCTGCCTGGTTTAGAAACGCGTAATGAGAGTGCTTATATGAGAGAGCCCCAGACCGCCATGGAGGGCACACAAGAGGGCAAGCAAGGCACTGAGCATGACAAAGACACGCACACTCAGCCTGACCATTTTGCTTACGTTTGGCTCTGCTGAGTGCTATGAATGCGGGTCTTATCAATGGCAAATGATGGCTTTGCCTCTAGCTGCCCTAGATTGGTATAAACACTTGGTTATGCCCTCGCTTAACCAAAAGTTGCAATAACACTCACAGAGAGATTCAATTAGCTGAACAAATTATCAATTTGTAGAGTTCCTTGCACATGTAGTAACATGCCCACAAAGCATCTCTTTGTGATCAGGCAGCTGTCCCGTCCTCAATTCACAGCTTCATTAATCATGTGCTGTGCTTGCTATTATCTAAATTGCAGAGCCATCGGCGATGAGGAAAATACTGCAAGGAAATGTTGCCTACAGTTTAAGAATTGGAAAGGGCCACAAATGAGAATGGAAAATATATTTTTGAATCAGTGATAAGATATTTTAATCGTTACTTTTAATTATAATTTGATACAGCCACACTGTTTTCCACATATAATGTTACATATAATAATGTGGCTGTATTAAATTGTAATTAAAGTAACAACTCTCTCTCTTTCTCTCTCCCTATATATATATATAGATAGATAGATAGGTGATATATATATATATATATATATATATATATATATATATATAAAATCACTCCAGACCACTAGCACTATTTTTTACTTTTTTTAGTATTCTTCCATTAATATGTTTTTGCATGTCCATTATCATTAACCAAGTCAAAAGGGAAATGGAGAAAAACAACTTTTTTTCCTTGAGGTAATTTTGTGCTTGCACTTAGAAAGGGAAAACTTGATGTCACTATGTGGAACACTCCTGTAAACTGATAAACCAGATATTATATAGGTTAAGCTCAAATGCCCTGACTGTGATCTGTCAAGCAAGTGAGTTACACTGTTTCTTGGCTTCCTATGATTCTACTCTTCTAGTAGGAAGAGATATGGAAATAAGGCTGAGGAATTCAAAGTTTCTCTAGTGCCTACTTCTTACCCTCCCTGTCAGTCTCTGACTGTTGGAAGGTTGAGGTGACAGATACTGTAGGCTGCTAGATTGGTTCAAGTATCAGGAAGCAAAGTCTATGCTTCTAGAAAAGCTGATGTTATCTCATTCCAGGGCTGATACCTGGTTAATCTAAGCCAATCCCAGTATTTCATTCCCTGACTGTCCCCGATTTATTTAGCGAGAGGCCTGTGATGTAATTCTGGCCAATGATCTCAAGCTCTTTTGTTGGTGGCTTCTGGGAAAGTTATTCTTGCTCTTAAAAAGAGATGTAAGTCAAGGGGCAAACCATTCTCTCTTTTTCCTGACTTTGGCTGTTGAGTGATGGCTGGAGCTGCTGCAGCTAAGTTGTGGTCCGAGGAGGAAAACGCCAGTACACGAAAGCCACTTGAGCAGAAGGTGGAAAGAACTTGAGAACTCATAGATGTGACTGAGCAGTGGAAGTAACCAGTCCTGAAACTATCCCACTACTCCAGTTCTTCTCATGAGAACTAGTGTTAATCAGCTTTCTGTTGTATGTCACTTTTAGATTATTTGAACTTCATAGCTTTTCCTCATTATAATAAAACTTTCTGCCACAGTCTGACACACTGGCAGTATTGTGATTCAGTGGATACAGGTAGGATTTAGAGGCCAAAGACCTGAGATTGAATCCTGAATTCTATTTTCTAACTTGGAGATCTTGAGCCAGTTACTTAACTACATTTAATCATTCATTCATTTAGTCATTAAATCAGACCACAGACACTTATTGGCTCCATATTCTGCCCATACTTCACTGTCCTCAAGAGTGACAAGAGAGGCACATAAAGCAATACAAGAAGCAGGCAGAAGATTGCTGTGAGCACTAACATACAGCCCCAGAAATGTGAGTGTCTGCTTTTCCTTGGATAAGATTCCTGAGTTGGGAATTCTCTTCCAAATAGTGATGCTGGGTAGGTGATGCCATGTGGATGTATAGCTAGGTGATGCATTTTCAACAGTGGTACCTAGCAAAGTTACAGGGAGAAAGAACACTTAATAAGATCCAGAATGTCTTTTAAGTATGCAAGTTCAAGTTAAGCATTTTGTACATAAGGAATTTCTCCAGTGGTGTGCTGGAACCATGCATAGACACTCAAGACAGCTAAGTGTACATCAATCAGGACATTTCTTTTCATTTTTTTTCCTCAAGCAATCCAATGTGTTACATCCTCTTCAATAACATCGCCAAATACCTGCAGCAAAATTCCTCTCAAATACACCTCAGTGTCTCTTAAGTTGGATAAAGCTAGACTCTATAGAATTTACAACATTTATTTCATTTGCTATTTCCTCCACTTATTTTATGGTCATTAACAAAAAATAGAGAACTTATCAGTGGGATAGCCAGGAGTGGAATGTGTGCACTGAAGCTTGCTCAGATGCTACTGTGTGTTTGTCTTTCCTTGTTCTTGTGGCTAAAAAAATGCAAAACATTCAAATCTTATTGATTTTTTCTGTCTCTCTCAGGTTTGTCTTTCTCTCAATAAAATCTCACTTTTCATCTCAATGACTGATTGACTTGCACATATTCTCATGCATTTAAATAATTCTACTATTTATCATTTAAATCTGTCCTTTCCTTTCATGCAATAGCATTCTCAATAATGGTGTTGATGGTGATAAAAATTGTAACGAATCTACTAGTTCATCATGGGAGTTCAAGGAGATGTCCAGGTAAGGATGTTTTATTAACTGTTAATTATCATTTAGCTACTAATTTTAACTATTAACAATTAATTATAACTATTGACAAGTCCTTAAAAAGAAATAGAGTATTCATGTCTAATGGCATCAAATTTTAATAGAAAAAAGATAAATTTTAATGCCTTATTTTATAAATCTGTCTTATACTCTTCTATGTTAAATCAAAACACACATAGAAATGAAAATTTAAAAAATATTTCTTAGATTTTTAAAATGTATCTGGCAGGTGCTAAACATTTTAAATTGTTTTTAACAATCTACAATGTAAAATAGTATATTTAATCCACTCCTAGGTACCCAAAAAAATTGAAAATAGAGACTCAGATACCTGGATATCAGTGTTCATGGTAGCATTATTCACAATAGAAAAAAGGTGGAAACAACCCAAGTTTCCCTTACCAGATGAATAGATAAACAAAATGAGATATATACATGTAATGGAATGCTATTCAACCATAAAAAGGAATGGCATTCTGAAACATGCTAAAGACGTATGAACCTTAAACCATGCTAAGTAAAATAAGCCAGACACAAAAGAACAAATATTGTATTATTCCACTTACATGAAATATCTAGAAAAAGGCAAATTCATTTAGAAAGATAGTAGATTAGAGGTTACTAAGGACTGTGTGGAGAGTATGTGGAGTTATTGCATAATGGGTACAAAATTTTGTGTGAGGTGATGAAAAATTTTGGAACTAGGTAGTGGTGATGGTTGCACAACATTGTGAATATAAGTAATGCCACTGAATTGTAACCTGTATTTAAGGTATTATTTGCAAAGTGATCTTAGTTGATCTAGCGAGCCACCTGTGTATGACATACACAATTCATTTGAAAGTGAAATAAAAAATATTGTGACCCCTGGAAGCTTAATCATCCTCTTGCCTCTTCTCCTTTGGTTAAAAACTGTCGAAGCTGCATTTTTCCTGTTGAAGATTGGAAACTTTACAGTGATAAGCCTCAAGTCTAGTTTATTTTTCCTGCTTCTTACACCAATTCCCTACCCCTCTAAGAACCATAGCATTTAGCTCTTCAACTGAAGTATTTTAAAATATATATTTATGCTACCCATGCATTATAAGGATGAGATAAGCAAGGTGCAAAAAATACAAATGGTCCACATGGCTGAAAAAGAATTCTCAGCCCTACACAGAGTATATACTAATGACTCTCTAACTAATGAGGCTCTAATCATTTATTTTTTCTTGTTCCAGTGTGAATATTCTCAACTGATTATTTTCTCTATTTGAGTTCTTTGCTGGAGTAGCAGCATATTTAGATATTATTTCTCCCTATCTGTGGATAGTAGCCTAATTTTGATTCATAATTGCATTGTCTCTTGGCCTGACCCTAATAACTGCCCTCTACATCACATCCACCCCTGACTTAAAAGTAAAGTCAATTTGGCCAATATTTTTTAGAACAATCATGGTGATGACACTAAGGAGAAACATAAGGACTCATGACTTCTATTTTGGAGAAGGAGACTGGTGAAGTGAATGCAAGGAGAATAATTCATTAGGGTCCTTAAGACATCTTGACTCCTGAGGAAAGGGGGCCACATAGCTAGAATCTCACCATGAGCAACAATTTTATTCTCCAAAAGAGTTTTCACTACTGGGGTGAGGAGGAGAGTGGTTTGGAAGATCATTAAAAGTGAGCTCTGAGGTTACAAAAGCAAGCTCAATCTCTGTGGCCATTAAAAATCTGCATACTCCAGAAACCACAAAAAGCCGAGCAAAAATCATGGCACTGGCAAAGAATGACATTTTCTGCTCTGGTAGGTGACATCAACAGGCAGTATCATCAGCATATAGCTCATAGGTGCTTTCAGTATTTACAGGCTATTAGAACAAAAGGAAAAATTAGGTACAAGTGGTTATAACAACCTCAGTAAGGCCAGACGATAAAGAGGCAGGTAGAAATATTAAGATGTCACTGCTTTATGGATAACTTCCACGGAATACGAGTTTACTTTATCTTGTTCTTGTGTATTCCTCCAAGATGATATGGACAGAAAGTACTTGATATTTCACTTAAATCAAAGGACGGGTATCTCGATTAGAGTTTATTTACTTTTTTGTTATGTAGAAAACAAATGCACCTAGCAATGTGCTATGCACTGAGAATGCTAAAAAGAATAAGAGGTAAGTCCTGCCTTTAAGGATGAGTGAGAAATCAGATAACTAAGCAAGCAAAAACTCTGTGGTATGGCGAGTAATATGATGCTCTTAGCATATGTGTAATTTAGTTTACTTAACCAGTTATAGTAGTTTAGAGAGAAAAATCAAAAAGCAATTCTTGGAGGAGTAAGGCCTATATTGATAAATAAAAAAAAATCATTTGAATGGGTCAAAGGAGATGAAAATAGGGTTGGGAGAGAGGGTGCTGGAAGGGATTATGGGCAGACAAAATAGCACTATTTGGTTTTTATGAAGTCAGTACAAGTAGAGTATGATGTAGAGATATGTTAATAGTTGAAGATGTTTCAAAGTCTCATCTTATTTTCCACAGTATTTTACTATAAGGGTTAAAGGATATAGAACCAAAAGGAGTCTCTGAAAATAATTCTGTGTTTCATTGAGAGGAAGCCTGGTCAATATTAACTTGTAATGATAATTCCAATGCAAAATAAATTGCCCTCTGTACTGTCACGTGTGTGTGTGTGTGTATGTGTGTGTGTGTGTGTGTGCTCTCAGGTGTAAGAGAAAGAGAGAGAGAAGGAGAGAGGAATAACAGTGAATGCTAATATGACAGAGGAGAAGGAAGATTAAGCAGTGTTGGCCCGGCATGGAAGTAATCACTTGCACTGTACAACAGGGGATAGAATGGTATTTGATAGTCATCTGGGCCTGTCACTCTCAGTGTTTGGGGAAGTGGTCCTTAGAAGAGGGCTCAAAGGCAACACAGAACTCTCATAGCTTATGTAGAAGCAGATATGGAGCCTTCTCCAAGGGATGAGCCCACATTCCCATCAAAGCGCACACTGCTAACGTGAGCATATGCTGGTCCCTTCAGGCTGGTGTGCTCTCTGCACAGAGACACCCCTCTGCTGGGAACTCTCAGAAGTTTCTTTCCTCTTCTGATTCTTGATGGCTGGTAGCCATCAAACAAGTTAAGGCTTCCTAAAACTGAACTCTGAGCAACTACTCTTGATAATGTTTCTTTTCCTTGGTGTTTTCATAGCCTTTCCAAAGCAACAGGATTTTTTCTGTATGGCCACTTATTTCATACATTATATGTAAATATGTGTATGTATGTATTAACTCATTCAGCAGAAAGGTATCTATCACCCCGAAGGCAGAAAGTGCTCTGCTAGGTACTGGGGATATAATTTTAGATAGGAGACAATGGAAAATGATCTTTGGCATCATGTGACATACAAGCTGGGTGGAAATATGAACTTTAAATGAGTAATTACAAATTTCAATCAGAGAAGCAGAACTTTTATATCCATATGAGGGATTTCCTACAGGAATGTGAACTTGCCCCATTGTGGAAGCTGGTTAAGCAGCTGCTGTAAGACTGAGGCTGGAACTTGAGGCCTGTACAGCAGGCAGTTGGGAAAGGAAATGGGCAGAGTGGAAGAGAGCAAGAACAAGCTGGAAGCATGAACTGAAGCCCAAGAGAACTGAAAGTCATGTCAGTTTTTGTTGCCTCTGCCGTTGGTAGAATCCAAGGGTCTTCTTCACAGAGCTGAGCACACACACCCGGCTGGGAAGTCAGAGATGCGGGAGGAGGATGGAGGGGAAGCTGGAGCAGCTGCAGGCCCGGCTGCTTTAAGCCAGCAGATTGGCCACAGTGTCTGGGAGCTACCAAATGGCTACTGCTTCCCTCCTATGCTCCCCGTCTCCCCCAGGAACCACTTTTGTGCCTCGCCCTAACTGAAAACTGGCAGCAGATGGAATTCTGGGAAGAGCATTCAGCAGAGCTACACTGAAAACACAGGACAGGGCCACCACAGGCATGTTAGAAAGCAGGACTGTGGTCACGGCAGGCAAGAGACGGTAAATGGTAGGGGACCTGAAGAGGCTTCTGGGATGTGGGTCACATCCTATTTTGTGATCTGGATGTTGTTACACAGGTGTGTTCACTTTGTGCACATTTTTTGTGTGATCTGTTTTCTACGTACAGGTTGTGTTTCAATAAAAAGTCAGCAGAAGGCATTCAAAAACCCCAATAATCACAAATACGATGAGCATTATACATGGGGAAGTACAGATACTCTGAGAGCTAATAAATAAAGGAAAGCAACCTCACTAAGGATTAGGAAAGAATACTCTATATAGTTGACACTGAAGGTGAGACTGAGGCTGAAGAAGTAGCTGTTCAGATGAAGGGGATAGTTATTCAGATGAAGGATGAGAGTCTGTTATAAGCCCGGCTGAATTGAGGAGAACCATGGGAGGGGAGGGAGCAGTGAGGCTTGAAGAAGCCGCAGAGGTCAAATAATGGAGAGCTCTGTGCACCATGTAAAATCTTTTTTACTCTGGCTTAAGTCCAAAAAGAATGTATTGAAGGCTTTTATGTGCGGGAGTGATCTCTTTTGAGGCTTTGAAAGTTCACTCTGTTTGTAGACTGGAGGAGGCAGGAATAAAGGGAAGGAGATCTATCAATTAGGCTTAAATTGTGATGCTTCAGGACAGAGGGAGGAAATAGTTGCTAAGATTAAATGGATTGGATAGTGTTTCAAAGAGGCAAAGAACAGCACAGAAAAACCTGGTTATGAATCCAGCCTCGATCATCAGCTGCTGGTTATGGGTGTATCAATTTACTCACCTGTAAAATTGAGATCCTAATAGAATATACTCTATAAGAGGTTGCAGGTTAGGCTCCTTGGGAAACAAGCTGAGAAAAAGAGTGTGCAGGACGAATGTTTTTCCTGGGGAATGAAAGAAGCAGGACTGGGCAGGGGAATGGAACAGCTGGAGCCAGGATTTTCTCCTCACCAGAATCGTTTCAAATTGGAAAGGGGGGTGGGAGGGGAGATTTGAACTTATGTACTGACCAGGCATTGAAAAGGGCCGTGACACTGGGTGAGGCCCTTCAGCCAAGGGTAAGTCCCAGAGAGTGTCTCAACTGAGAAGCCAACACCACTAACCACTGAAGTGCAATGATTGCTTCAGACCTAGGGGGAGAAATCTGTGTGTCACATTTCTATGTAGCCTCCATATAGGGCTTTTTGAGAAATAAATGGACTGATGCCTAAATGCTGCTTCACAGATGCCTTTGTATCAAGTTTATTCTTATCAAAAAATGATGATGATCCCATGAAATTATGTGAATGTGGGTCCAGGATGTGGTTTGTAGTGATTAAAAAAAAGGAGTAGAATGGTATACATTATGTGAGATGCTTATATTTTGTATGGAAGAAAAAGGAAGAACAGATTTGGGAATATTTACAAAACAGAAACTTAAAAAGAATATTTTAAAAAACTAATGGGGGTAGTTATTTATAGGGAATGTATGTGTGGGAAGGGAGGTAGAAAGTGTACTTTCCCACTCCCACAGGGAGTTATATTTGAAGGTATGAGTACAAGGCGGGAAAGATGCAAGAGTGGAAGCAAGACTTCTATGTGAAACACTTTCTATGCAATTTTAAAATCTGAATAATAAAAATGCATGATCTTTTAAGAAAAATTACTCAAAATTCTAAACACACCTGAAATTGAATACAAAATAAAACAAAATAGCCAAAATATATAATAAAATGGTAACATAAACACATAGAAAAATATTTATATTAAATGTCTTGAAAATCAATATACTTCAAACTGGGGAAAAATGCATTAGAATAGAGAACAACTTTGACTATATACATTTAGAAGGGTGATGTTTGGCACAAAAAATAGAAAAAAAAGTTAAATTTACTAAGTTTAACATCACTTTTGTTAAAAAGTAGTATTGTTTAAGTAGTTTTGTTTAAAAAGTAGTATTGTTAAAGTAGTTTTATTTGTTGTTATTTTGAAACTAGTTTCTTTTAATTGAAGGACCATACAATTAAGAAATTATGTTAATGATGTTAGGAATCCAGATTTTCAGGGTAAGGAAAAAGAAATACAACTGAAAAATCAGAGACATTAAGGGAAATACTAAGGTATTAAAATTGAACTGAAAATACCAACATAAATCAATGGGGTTTGAAAATCTGTATCATCTAGCTTTTTCCAGTAAAAGGGCCTAGAAGCAACATTGCTTTAATACAGTTGAAGGTCCATATAGACCAGAGTTTGTTTTCTAATACCATTTCCCAACTAAGAAACCAGGCTCCTTTCAGAAATGGGTGATTCCACTTCTAGGACAAGGAAGGTAGAAGGTAAACCTGTAGTTTCTTACAGTTAAACACACATCTACCTTATGATCCACTCCTAGATATCTACCTAAGAGAATTGAAATATATATGTCTGCAAAAAGACTTCTTGATAGCTTTTTCATTTATAACAGCCAAACACAAGACAACCGAAATACTCATCCAGAGGTAAATAGGTAAACAAATTGTATTATGTTCATATACTGGAATAACACTTGGCAACAAAAAGTAACAAATTACTGATACATGTAGCAATATGCTTGGCATTATGATGCAAATGTGATTTTGTTTAAATGGCATTCTAACATAGTCAAAAGTAATTTATGAGGGAAAAGATGAGAAAAGTGTTTGCCTCTGTGTGTAGAACTGACTGGAAAGGGACATGAGGAAACTTTCCAGGGGTGTTGGAAATGTTTGTTATCTTGACAGTTGTATGGATTATACATCTGTATACATTTGTCAGAAACGGTGGACTTAAAAAAAAAAAAGAAAAGAAATGGTGGACTTATACTCTTGAGAATTTGCACGGCCCCATATGTAAATTTACCTTTAAAAAAGAACCATAAACACGTAGTAATCCCTAGTTAGTTGGTTTGCTTTTTTTCATAGGACCATATATTAGAAATTCTGAAAGTGCTGTAATTTTTAGGCTTGAACAAATGAGTAACAAATTGAGGATAAAGAGGGCTAGATTTATTATTGTTGGAGAAGGAAAGTATGAACTGAAATGGAGGAAGACTAGTACACTCTATACTCTATGTCATTGAGTGGGCACTATAAATATTCATATTAATACCGGTTTTTAATAATAGAGAAAAAGTACTTTATAGATATGCATGTGTATATGCATGTGTGTATATATAGATATGCATGCCTATCTGTGTGTCCATCTGTGTTCACACTATGAGTAGTGGCTTTATAATGCATCACTGTAGCCAAACTGGAACTACATTCCTTACAATTTTCTTTCCTGAAAGTTCTAGGACAAGGTCAGCCAGAAGAAAAATCTAGTGAGGTTTGGAAGGCAGAAGTGAAGTAGTAGCCATGTTTATTCCTTGAAAGTTAATGTAGAGCACACGCTGCTGTGGCTCACGCACATTGTCACTGCTCTCACCTTGTTGGCATGGCTGCTGCACACCCAGCCTCTAGCAGATCTCCTCCTTCAGTTTCTTCCAATCCTGGGTCAGGCGTGTGTGCATCCTCATGTCTAAGAGCACCGGTTTATCCTTCAGGTCGCACATCATCAAGTTTGGAGGTGGGAAAGGAAAGACATGGCATGTCCTTGGTCTCTCCCACCTCATACCCACCTTACCTTCCCAGTTGCTGGCCCTGATGAATACAGGCCCAACACCTGGTGCAGAAGCTACAGACTTACACAAACAGCTTAACCTGCCCCACAATTGTTTAAGGTCTGATTTCTATATTAATTCCCTTATTCTATATCACTGGAATTAGTTCTGTTTCTCTGACCAATCATTAACTGATAGGGAATTTAATACTGGAAATAGTTCCAGGGGAACAAAAGATTAGGAGTAAGTTCCCTAGATTGCTTCTGGGTTATCCAGAAATACTGATCTGATTGGATTAGATTTAAAGGTATTGTTGATCCTATTTTCAGTGATAAGGGGGACACATTTTGTCCATGGCATTCAGAGACAACACAGTTATTGAAATTATCACTTTAGGTAACTGTAATAAAGTGCTTATAAAAGGCAAAGCTTTAGGTGATTGAGTAGTTCCAGCCCTCAAACATTTTGGTAAAAATAAGTACTTAAATGAGTTTTATTTCTTCTCAGTGCCCTGGAGAGCTTGGAGAATAAGAAGCATATCACAGCCTTAAATTCTCAACTCAACGGAGTAAGAAACCTGAAAGCTCCTATGACAGCCCTAACGGAAGCCTTGTAATCTTTTATTTGTCTGTAGCCACAGGGCCAAGATTTATAAAAACCAAACTCAAAGTCTAATTCTTTGGACAGCTAAATTATAACACAAATACAATCCCCATGTTTGCATGGCTTTTATGTTGAAATGAGGTCATTTAATATGAAGCAGTAGAACCCTGTAAATGAAGTAAGGATAAAAGGACAGATTTGAGTAAACCTGGAGACTTCAAACACATACATTTTCCCAAGGACACTGAGGTAATCAGTCTCCCCTTGACTGAAGAATAACTAATGATCTACCTCTGGGGTAATATTCCAGGGATGACTGGTCCTTCATAGGATATACCCCTACCACCTTTCATTGCTTCTAGATCTGTAATCAGACTCAGGTCTTGGCAAACTCCAGGGGGTAAGTTAAATAGCATGACCCATGAACAGGTATAATGTGTAACTAAAAACTGACTGTATTTTGTCAATGCATACTGAGAGAAACCTGGGTGACATGTTTGGGAATGTAACCCAAGTGTATTGGGCCAGGGCTGTCAGAAGAAATGAAATGTTGAACTGTGATGAATTCATTAATGTGGCTTGACTAAGCAGAGATTCTGGATTCAGTGTGTTAGTGTTGATGGCTGGAGTGGCTCTCACAGTTTGCTTTTACCCTGGAACCCTGAAAAACAGGCGACTGCACTAAAGGAAGATAAAATGCCAGCACTTTCTTTGTATACTGTAGAGGAGACAATCTGGAGGCTTAGGCACATCAGAATGTTAGAGTGAAATCAATATGGAAGATCTGCTCATCCACCCTCTACTTCCTCCCCTAGGAGGGTTCAGATAGCATTACTTTAACCAAAGCTGTGAAAAATACACTTGAGATGGGAACCCTGATAGCCAAGATCCAAGACATCTTTGGTATGGACTAGTTGATCACAGTGTCAACAGAATTGCAATGGAAAGGAATCCTAATTAAAGTCTTATTTGAATTGTATAAACAGTAAAGCACTAGAACAGGCGTAGTAGACTGACTAAGGGACTCCCAAAGATGTCCATATCCTAATCCCTGGAACCTGCAAGTCTTATATGGAAAATAGGACTTTGCACAAGTGATCAAGTTAAGGATCACAAGATGGGGCAATCACGGAGGAAGGGCGTTTATAAGATAGAGGCAGAAGATTAGACTGGATAGTAGGAGACACAACAATTGAAGAAGTTGGATCAATGTGAAGAAGGGACCACAACTCAAGAAATGCAGATGACCTGCAGAAGTTGACAAAATCAAGGAAACAGATTCTCCCCTGAAGCCTTCAGAGGGAATGTACCCTTGCACACACCTTGATTTTAGACTTCTAACCTCCAGAACAATAACAGAATAAATAGATGTGTTGTTTTAAGCCCCTAAGTTTGTGATAATTTGTTATAGCAGCAGTGGGGAACTAATACGTCTGGTGGTGACTGGAAATCTCACTTGAATTATAACCACAGAGAGTCACTGCACTCAGTGACATCCAAGCCATGAGCCAGCTCCCAGACCCATAGCCTTTGAATGAAAGTGAGAACAAATGCTTGTGAGGAAGGACTCTGCTTACATAGTCGCAGATGTATGTTATACATCTTCCTCCTAGCTTTTTCCAAAGGCACTCTTGGCCATTTCCCAGTATAAATATGCATTGGTTAATGAGAGACATTCAAACTTTACAAGGATCACTGGACAATGTATCTGAATGGATACTAATTCCTAGAATCCAAAAAGATACTGCGGTCCACCAGTTAGAGTAGAAGCTTATGGATATCAGGTGATCAGTTGAGTTTTGTCTTGGGTCCATGTCCTAGTGGGCTTAGTGGGTCCACAAAACCACCTGCCTGGCTCTCTACCCCAGTTGAGAAATGAATATTTGAAAAAGTTGTTCTCTACAACTGGCAAAAACTCCAAATTAGTAACCTGGTTTGAGCAATTGTGGTAGGAAGGATCAACTGGAAGCCATTAGAGAGCTCTACTTACCAGAAGCAATGTCTCATTTCTGAATGGATTACAGAAATTAGCACTACTGTCAAAAACTTGAAATATTCAACAGATAGTGATTCCCACTTCACCTCACTCAACTCACCTATTTGACTTGCAGAAGACAGATGGATCTTGGAAAATGACAGTGAATATCGTAAGTTAATCACATGGTGATTCTAATTGCAGTTGTAACGAATCAATACAATGTAGCTATTGATCTGGAAAATGCTTTTTTTTCTCTTTACCTGTTACTAAAGCCTAGCAACAACAGCATTTACTGGGTCAACTTAGCTAAATTGGAACTACATTTCCCCAAACTTCCCCCCTTGCATGTCTTAGTTAGAATTGGCCACAGAGAGACTTCAGAGGCAGGCACAGATGGTTACAGCTCATACACGTTGATTAATGGCAGAATCAAGGCTGTGCTGGGGCAGGCAGCAGCTAGGCTGGCAGCAGCTGCACCTTCTACTGGATCTGCTCCCTAGTTTACTTGGATCCCAGGCCAGGTTAATGTGCAGCTCCATGGTTCGGGGCACCAGATTTTTCTGCATCATCACATTAGAAGCAGTGAGAAATAGCTGCAGTTCCAGTATGTTTGGGTTTATTAAAGTCTTTCCCTGAACTTCCTCAGTCCTCTTCACTTCCCTACCATTTTTCCTTTCTGATTACCAGTCTCGCATATGGCCTGGTGTGGGATGCTAAAGTGACAGGTTTGCATAAGTTCTCTAAGCATCTCTCATGACTGTGTAAGATCCCATCTCTGAAATACATCCTTGATTCTACATCATGCACAGTGGTTTTGCTTCCTTGATCATATCTTAACTGTCTATATGGATGTGTGTGTGTGCATTTCCTAGCTTTCTTCATTAAGAGTGCCTAAAGTCAATAATACTTAAGTAGCAATGAGCATCTCTAGTAATTATAAATTGGTTTCTAAAGACCATTCTTTGCTACTAGAAACTAAGGCCTCTTTGAGGAAAGGACTAAATGTATTCTTGTACCATAAATCCAGGAGGTTCTCAAAGAATGATGGCAAAGGAAAATACAGACAACCTGAAGGGGTTCCCATTGGTTAAAGCTGGAATCATTTGACCATAAAAATGAATCATCATAATAATGGATCATGATTCATGAAATAGAATTAAAATCCATGAATCCATAGTAATATAATAAATGAAAAAGAAAGAGCAAGATGGGAATCTCTTCCTTGTAGTAGAATGACAGCTAATAAATACAGAAAGAATAATGGAGTTAGAAAATTTAATGCATGCCAAAATTAGTGGGTAAAGATCTGATGAAGAGCAGAATATTTGCATAATCTCAGAGTATCTATCCCAAAGTATGTGTTAATTAGAAATGAAAAAATAGTAACTTTATAATAGAGAAGGTTGGCAGTCGCCATCTTGAACAAGTGATCAAAGTCATTATCACCACCATTGAGACAAACCAACAATATGTGCTTCATGATATGCTACAGTAGGAAAGATGCAAACTCACTTCAGTGATATTTATGCCAAACAGGTATATTTAATTATGATGAAATGTCAGAGACACCCTAATTGGAGGATAACCTGAAAAATAACTAGTCCATACTCCTCACGGATACCAGATACCATGGTCAAAGAAAACAAAGAAAAGTTGAAAAATAGTTTGGGATTCAGAGAGACTAAACTATATGAAAACTCAGCACGATTGATTCATTATCCTAGACTGGATTCTAGATTGGGAAAAAATAGCTTTAAGGACATTATTGGGGTGATTGGTAGTTTGAGTATTTACTGTGGATTAGATCAAATTAATAATAATCATATTATATTATATATTATATTAATGTTAATTTCCTGGTTTTGATAATTAAACTGTCATATAAGTGAATATATTTTTATTAGAAAGTAAATAATGAATTAGTTAGGTGTAAAGGGGCATGATATCTCCAACTTATTTTCAAATGGTTGGGAAAAAAAGCATATTTTATGGGGAAGTGGTAAACCAAATAAGGCAAAATATAAATGATTGTGGAATTTAAATAAAGGGCACATGAGAGTTGTGTATCCTACTTTGCTAACTTATCTGTAAATTTGGAATTATATCAAAATAAAATACTATTAAAAAACCATCCTGGCTATTTATTTCTGCAGAACAACCAGCCACAAAAATGAATGACTTAAAACCAGAAGAATATTTATTTTGCTCATGAACCTGCAATCTGGATACGGCTCTGCCAGGACAGCTCTTTATTGCTGCATTCAGAATCAACTGGGGCATCGGGAAGGCTGGATGTTGAAATAACTGGTGGCTTCTTCACTTAAATGTCTTTCAACTGTTACTTCACCTGGGGCTGTGGCCAGAAACCTACAAGTGGCTATTCAATATTTGCTTGTCTTCCTCATAGGTTGGGGGTTGCATCCCAAGGGTCAACATTCTTAGAGGGCTAGGCAGCAGCTACGTTGAATGTATGCATTTATTTATTTTTAGAGATGGGGGTCTCCCTTTGTTGCCCAGGCTGGAGTGCAGTGGCACAGTCATAGCTCACTGTAACCTCCAACTCCTGGGCTCAAGTGATCCTCTATCCTCCTGAGTAGCTAGAACTACAGGTGTGCACCACCATACCTGGCTAATTTCTTCTTATTATTATTTTTTTAGAGTTGGGATCTTGCTATGTTGCCCAGGCTGGCTGCATACTCCTGGCCTCAAGCAGTCTTCTCTCCTTGGCTTCCCAAAGTGAGAGGATTACAGGAGAGAGCCGCTGGGTCTGGCCCTAAATTGTCTTTTATTACTTAGCCCAGCAAGCCACATTGTGTCACTGCTGCTGTAGTCATAGGCCTGCCTAGATTCAAGGGGGAAGGAATGAAGAATTCACCTCCTATTGAAGAAATGTCAATGTACATTGAAAGAAGAGAATCTGGGAATTAGATATATTGGGGTGGCTATCTTCTAAAAACATGATTTGCCACAAAAAACAACTACATACAAAAAGAAAGAAAGAAAGAAAGATAAATCACATAAGAAAGACAAAGAAACTTAAGAAAGAAAAAAATAATTTTAAGGGTTTGAAGTATATTGAATTAATGAAAATTTATGGATATAAAATGGTAGTTATATGAG
Source organism: Lemur catta (assembly GCF_020740605.2). Lineage (NCBI taxonomy): Eukaryota > Metazoa > Chordata > Mammalia > Primates > Lemuridae > Lemur > Lemur catta. Next base: position 60,702,746 of record NC_059132.1, read on the forward strand.
AGAAAATCAGAAAATCTTTACATAACATGGTATGAAAAAACTATTAAACTAATCTTTTACCTTGCAAATTGGTAAATAAAGGGTTAAGAAGTAAGTATTTATGCTACTTTTCCAGTAGGGCCTGGCTTTAAAAATAAACAATGACCCTGTTGATGAAGAAAAGCTCTATTCTACTTTGCAGAAGAATGCCAGCTGTAATGTAGATGAAGTGATAGAATTAAACAAAATCAGCATTCTGCAACTCCTAGTGAAATGTTTGGCTCAGCCATGGTTACTATTAATAGATGGTGTTAATGCCAGTAGGTACATAATTAATTTGAACTGGAAATTAGTATAGTGCCAAAGTAATACCACACTAGGTTATTTTCTATTTCTGAAAAGAAAAACATAATTGTAAAATGGAGGCATTGGCTTTTTGTCATCCTAATCCAGGGCTCAAATTTAACCTAATTAATGCTAGGTAGTCCAGATCGTGGATCTCCTGATACCAGGAAATATGAAGTATCTGACATCATGTATGCTGCATTCCAAACAAAAAATATCGTTGATAGCTTATGTGAAATACAGGCAGTGGAGGAACTAGTTAAATAAAATCATGAGGAAACAACTTGACAAATCCAGGAGGTGAGATATACTATAGTGTATCACTGGCCAGGTTTTTCAAAAAAATCAGTGTCAGGAGCAGGGGTGGGGGGCTGGAAACAAAACAAAATGATGAGTGGTTACGATAGGGTTACACTAGATGAAAAGATATCAAGAGATAAAATATCCAGGATATCCAGATTCAACTTATGGTTCTGAATGACATTCTAGTTTGCACAAATCAAATTTAAAACACATATTTGGGACAAAAAGGGGAAACTGGAAGGTAAACTTGCAAGTTTCTTTATGAGAAGAAACATAAGGACATTATAGGTTAGAGATCACAAACTAAAAAAAAAATATTAATAGGTTAAAAATAGCGTATGTAGTATAACCTTCTTTTGATACATGTATATACATCTATATATACTCACATTATTTTTAGACATTTGGTTTGTATATTCAACTTTCTCCAAGGAACTGTGCTAATTTTATAATAAAATTTGAAATATGTAATTAATATAGAGTAGTTCAAAAGTGTTCAGAGATAAAGTCTGCGGGACAGGGTGAGTGATTTTATGTGGGGTTTAGGGAAGAAGAAAGGCTAATGGTGCCTTCAAGATTTATGCTTTGAGCAGAGGGAGACTTGGCAATGTCATTGACTAGGGCAGGAGAGGAAGTTTGGGTATGAAGGTCGTGATTCCAGTACTCTATATATTGGTTTTGAGAAGCGTGTGAAATAGCAAGGTAGAAATGATAGGGAAGCAGTTGGACATAATAATGCTAATAATAAGAGCAATGCCCACGTCAGTCCTGTGGCCCAGTCCACTCCCTGATATTGTGGATAAAAGGACATAGTCCAATACCATCAATAATTTAAAGATAGTCTAGTCTTTATTGACCCTCTTAAGTAACATCAAAAGGGATGCTCTACTAATTCAAAATCCAAAGCTATTTTTTAAAATTCCCCTTTCTCTCCTGTCATTCTTATATCCTACAGCTATTCAAGATCCTTTTCTTCTCTTGATCTCTCAGTCTATCAAAAACTAAAGAGGCAGACAAGTTCTTGTAGATATTTAATGTGTGCAGCCTCTCTTTCTCTCACTGTTGCAATACTTTATTCAATGCCAACGGTCTTCACCACCTACTCTCCTTTAACACTGCCTCCCTCGGTGGTGTTAAAAGCCCTCCAAAGATCTACCAGGGCTCCTAGGGTAATGGAGGGGGCTCTCTGAGTCACCTGAGCCCTTTTCTCCTCTTCTTAGATGGGACAGTACCACTCTCATGCTATAATGGATTTTCTTATTATGCATGAATTTATGATGAAAAAGTTTTTTGTTGCAAAAGTTACTATTTATATTAAATGCTTTCTACAGGCTAAGCATTGTACTAAGTGCCTTTCATGTATTACTTTACTTAATATTTAGAACAACTATTTAGTGTTATTAATCCCAGTTTTTGAATGAGGAAATCAAGCTTTGGAGAAGTTATACCTTTCAAAATGTGACTAAGCTCTAAGTAGTGAAATAGGAATTGAGCCCAAGTCTTTCTTTTGGCTAAAGTGAGTATCATAATCACCCTGCTCACTGCTTTGTCCAAAGTATTAATTCTATCACCCCTCAACCAATAAGTGGCTTCTAAGAATATTCAGCCCAGCAGTTCACTCTAGAAAGTTTCTCCTTAACCTCTAAAAATACTTTCTCTAATCTGTAGGTATGGCGCTCAGGAGTAAGATAAAATTAATAAAAGAACATATTTGAGATAGGTTGGCATAGAGATAGTAATTGAGAGATTTGGGATTAGCTGAGATAATCTTAGGTAAGAGAATAAAGCCAAGTACATAAAGCAATATGCACATTAAAGGATCTGGTAGAGGAAAAGATACTGAGAAATCCACCTGAAAAAAATACATCAAGGAAGCCACAGACAGAATATTTTATGGAAGAGGGACTGGTAGGGCAATGTGGGAACTGAACACATGCATCCAATGGTTTATAACAAGATTGTTGGTGACATGTGAGCAGCATTTCTGGTGAAGGGATGGAACAGAAACCACACTCACATTAACACACTTCTATGACCCCTGTCAGTCTCCCAATACAACACTCTTCAACTAAACTTTAGAGATCTTTTTAGATAGGTGGACAAACTCATTATAAGGCGCTTCCATTTAGATCACTCGTGCATGAAAATTGCAAGGGAATTTCTAGAAAACATAAATTGTGTTAGATGACATAATCAGGACAAAAATGAATGGGATTAGAAAAAGAGAACTATTTTATTCAGGGATGACCAGAAACAATTGGATGCAATCAATCCCTTATCATGAGGACTCTGGGGGTATATATGTACAACACAGTTCTGCAAAACTGACAGCTTGATGTTGCCAAAATGAAGGTAATAGAAACAGGGATAATTGAAAAATACACCCTAATTTATGTGTTTCAAGTAAACCAGGGCACATTTTGTGTATATATATTTTTTGATTAAATTTTCATAGGGAAGAAAGATAAGGTAATAAAAATAAATTCTTTGGGGAAGAAAACATTCAGCATTGCTTTGCAATTTGCCAGATGTTTCCTGGAAATTTTCGCTCTTCCTATCTCTGTCAAATTAATAATTTCCAGGGGGCCAAGCTGCAGTGAAAAGTGAAATTAACTTCCAGAGACAATTGCTTTGAAAAAATAACAACAAAACCTCAAGGTAATATTAAGAGTAATGATAAGAACAATAATGCTAATTTTAAAGTATATTTCTATTAAGAACTATTAAATATTGAGGTAGATTGAATGGAGAAGCAGGCTTGTATTTGCTATATACCTTCAAGGTTTGCCCTCTTTGAAATACCATGCATCATATTGATGATTGAAAAATGGGGACATCTTCATGGAATAATAAAAGGACAGTGATAGCCAAGTAAAAGTACCTATCTGGAAGTTAAGAAAAAATATATTCAGTGTCTCTACCATATACTTGTATCCATCTATCTGACTAGTGTAAAACTAATTCAGAATTCTGTCTCCTTGCTGTATCTCTCAGCCAGACATTAGTGAATGTTGAAGGTGTCTTTATACTTTTTCTGATGTCTGTAGAGAAGATCTGGTAGGAGGGACGAGATGGCATGTTAAGGGTACACACTGCCTTGCTGGCCAATCCTCACCACCTGCTAAAAATCTCTGTGAATCACAGAAGGATCTTTGGCAAAGTCAGATAAAGATAGGATCCATCAGGTGAGATATTTAGAACTGTCTTTATATGACAATCTACTTGTTGGAGAGCTCAGGGATGTGATAGCAGAGAAAAAAATAAATGTTCTATTACAATAGGAAAAAAAATCCCAACATCCTATCATTTTTAATATGTGTTACACTTGAGTTCAGGACATATATTTCTGCAGTAAGATTGTATTTTACCATTTAAACCCAAAGGAAAATTTTTTAATGCAAGAACTCAGGACATTCATGCAAATGGGGGAAGAAATCAGATTCAAAAGAGCTGTTAGACTAATGTCTCTTAGTGACTATAATGAACTGAAATGCAAAACAGACACCTACACAAGTTCCTCGTCCATTTGAACTCACTAAGCCAGAGACACATCATCTCCATGAAGGGACGTCATTTCAGTAAAGGGGAACCAGCACTATGCCATATACTCTTTCAAGCTTAAGAGATCATCTTGATATGGAACTCATTTGACATGTTTTCTTCCTGTCAACAAACAAACAAACATAAAACAAACCACTGGAGGGCTAGTTTAATTGAGAGAAATCTAACTCTGCCGACAGAAAAATTTGAATGGGTTGTTTCAAAACGATTTGTGTGAGTTAGCCCTAACATGTCCAGTGATTTTTAGATAACACTGGCATCTTTATCTTGCCTTTTGTAAAGATTAATAACTTCTATTGGTAAAGTTCTTTGAAGCCTTGGATAAAATGCTGACTAAAGTTCAACATCTAATTATTTATCTTTTCATCTATTATAGCATCATGGTCTTCAAATTGTAACTCTACAGATTCTGTATCATGTTTTCAAGTATAGGACTATTTTCCAAAACAATTTGCTTCTTATGTTCAATAGAAGACTTGTCTGCTGGATACCGTGCCATTTTGTGATGTGATTATAATAAATTTTAAGTGATGACATTTTTCTCTTTTAGAAAGAATAGTTTCATAAATGGAGAGAGAGAATTTGTAAATTTTACCCCTTAAGACTGGGAACTGTGCCCATGACTATTAAAATGACATAAGATGAACTGCAGATGGATAGATTGACTTAATTGTGACATTGGATCAAAAAGAGAGGGTTTGACTACAAAGGTACAACAGAAGGGAACTTTTTCAGGTTATGGAACTGTTCACTATCATGACTTTGTGATGATTACATGATTACATGAGTCTATATAAGCCTTTAAACTCATAAAACTCCATATAAAACACTACGTATGTGTACATAAAATAGAGGTATAGAGGTATACATGCATGGGTGTATACATTTTCAAATATGTTGACCACTTAAATAGTAGAATCTATTTATATGTAAATTATACATCGATGAAGTTGATTAAAAATATGATCTTGTCATTTTCTATACATTCAAACCTACACAACTATACCCAAATATTTGGTCATACTTCTGTCATAAACAGAACAAATAATTATTTTATACAATTTACACAATCCAATAGCTTTCAACAATACCAAATATACAATCTCCCACTTAAAAATATTTGGTAATTTTGAGTAAGACAACCAAAATAATTGATTTGGGATAACTTTTTAATATAATTGAAAGTACTAATCACAATTTTCCTTTTATCCAGATTGAGCTTTTAAACTTAGTCCTTAGATTGCTTTTTTTTTTCATATTTCAGATTCTAAAATCATTACTAGGAAATAATCTCCATATTCAATTTTAATCCAAGAGTTTTATTTATATTAACTGAGTCTTCCTGTATGTACCAAGACAGAACTCTACTGTGAATACTTTATTACTTGCTGGTAAATGATATTTTTGTTTTCTTGCTTATATCAAGTTTGCCTTTTAATAACTTGATTTTCTTCCACCACTTTTCTCTTTCAGAACTACTAGAAATCATTATTTGTATGGGACATTAGAAGATCACTTGGCATCACTGACATTTTATATCACCTGGGTTCTTATTCTCATTAGACATGACAATTAAATGACACCTTTCTTCATTGCATTAAAGCAGTTTCATGATGAAACATGAAAATCTCAATTTATTAATTCAAAAAACTAAAGCTCTCATCAATATATTTGCCTTTTATTTGCAAATTATCACAGCAGAAGTTGTAAGAAATGGTTCCTGCTTAACTGATGATTTCCTTTTGCTGATGGTTTCATTTTTTTTTTGTTTGTTTTCTGTTTTTGTTAACTTTATAGTCAATTTTGCCACAGTAAAAATTATTAAGTGTGATAAGATAGATTTCTAACTTTTAAAAAAGTCTCCTCTAATATTGAATTAATTGTACCAGTCTTTTAATAGAATAATCCTCTCTTTTCTCATTGATTTAAAATAACTATTTTTACCATATATCACATTATTTTAAATGTAAGTGTCTGTATTTGGGATACCTCTTCACTTGTATTAACTTGAATATTTTTCCACTCATTCTATACTTATTTAATTTTCTAGCATTATTGCATATTTCAATATCTAATCACACTTTATCACTCTTCTTTTAAAAGAACGAAAATCTCTTGGCTAACCTTGCTCATTTATAATTTCCATTAAACTTTAAAAACACTATAATCTTCTTAGAGGAATTGTGTTAAGATTTTACTTAGAATTATATCAAAACTATTTTTTAAATGGGAATGAATGGCCACTATTAAAAGACTTAGCATTCCCAACTAAGAATATGATATAGCTCACTTTTTAATTAAGACTTTTTATATGTCAACAAATACTATGGCTTCTAAACAGGAATTCAAGAGATTAAAAAAAGAATAAAACAATTCTATAGTTTCTTCATACAGTTTTGGTTAAGTTAATTCATTGGTGTTTTGTATTTTTGGTTGATAATATACATGGAGTTATTTCCCCATTATATTTTCTAATTGAGTATTAACAAATTTTGCTCTCTTTTCTTTTTTTTTTCCTATATTTATATACATATATATATTTTTTTTTAGTAGACATGGGGTCTGGCTCTTGCTCAGGCTGGTCTCGAACTCCTGAGCTCAAACAATCCACCTGCCTCGGCCTCCCAGAGTGCTGGGATTACAGGCGTGAGCCACCGCATCCGGCCGTGCTTTCTTTTCTTTTCAAACCAGATTTCATCCCCCCAATGGATTGGATAAATTGGATTCTGTGATCCTGAAATGCTTTCTAATACTGATACATTTCAGTTTTCTTCTTCATTAGTTCATAATGTATTCATTGGCTTTAAAGACTACTCTGATTTATTGCTATTCAAAGATAGCCTTTTTCTGGTTAGTTACCAAGAAATGTTTTATTTTTTAAATTTGAAAAATTTACTATTCCAGTGCCTTCACATGGATAAACTTGTGCTACTTTTCAGCTTACAGATTTTCAGCCCAGATAGTGCAAACTATTTATAAATGACAAAGCAGTGCAACCAATTAGCCCGTGTGATATATGTTATTACAAAAATTAAGATAAAGCTTTTAAGCAAACAAACAAAAAGAAACAAATTTCCCTGGGCTTGACATCTCAAGTGCCTACATGAGCTTAATTAAAAGAATTGGGGTGGGGGTGTGCATAAAGGCTTCATTTGGGTTTCCATCTGTCTTCTCATTTTTTTCTCACACACTGTCACAGTTACTCAAAAATAAGGCTTTGAAAGTAAAGCTGTAGCTGTGCAAAGAATTTCAAACATAATGAGAAATCAGTAAAAGCATGCTTCCCCTCCCCCCTATGCTTCTGGTTGAGTTCTCACTCCACAGAATTTACTCCTTCAGGGTTTTAAAAAATTAAGATTGCGTTTTACTATGAATTCCAACTGAGACAAACCTGGACCTATTTCCATGTTGAGTCCCAGCCCATTCAGTTTTTTTTCTCAAGGATTTTTATAAATAGATTATAAATTTCCATGTAGAGCATCAGCCCAGCCAGTTATCTTCTCAAGGATCTTTCTAAATAAGTTATTGAATAAATTGGTCTTATTAGAATAATTATCTTTCATCACACTCAGGCTCCTGTTCATGGACTCTAGGGACAAAGTTGGAACAAGGGCAAATTGAAATGGGATTCAGAATGCAGCCTTTGGTTTATCTCAGAAAAACAACCCTAATCTATGCCTGCTCAAAAGCCCAGGCTTTCTGCTAATGCAAGATATAGGAAAGCGAGTGTCCTCGGCAATTACCTAATGAACTCAATCACTCAACAGCAAAACTGAATCATTCACAGGAAATTTCACTACATGTGTTGCTTTCTTTTTGGCTTTCCTAAAATCATTGTTGGAAGGAATATTTCACCCACTCACACCATAGTCTCCAAAGGGTGGTTTCTCCAGCTGATCCTCTACTCCATGTCTATTTTACATAATGACACAGAATAATTCAGTGAGAAAAATGTATAAAGTAATAAATTTTCAAAATAAACATTGAACATACTCTGTTCAGTTCAATGCTTGTATGTAGCTCCTGTTAAACAAGGTGTACTGCTGTCTATGAGAGGCACAAAGATGAAGGAGAAAACGTTCCTGCACTCAAGAAGTGAATAGTCCTACAGAGATAAGGGGTTTGCTCTTTGCTCATGACCGCAGGCTGTTGTGGGACCAGTGGGAATGCGGAGTTTGAAGGCAGCACAGTCCTGAGGTTTCTGGAAGGCTCTCTAGCTCTAGAGCATGGGTCAGGAAAAAGTGTGTGTACGTATCACCATCCTCACCCCCACAATAAAGTCATCACTCAGAAGGCCCTAAAGTGAAAATCTTAGCCTTGTAAAGTATGTTTTCTTTGCAAATTAATCTCTCATGGAGAAAGTTTGAGTGCTGTATATATCTTTGGATAAGCATTTTCTCATGGCTTTTGCAGATCCCTTGGGTAAATAATGCAAATCTGTTCTTTTGTTTTCCTGACCTAGTTTCATGCTATATCAAATCTCTCTCATTTTGAATTATAAGGTCTTCCTATTCGGGCCACTTAGTCCTAGATCACCACGCCCAACTCTGAGGTTTGCTTCATGACACTTACAAGCTGAATTGTTCAATACCCCTTAAATCCCTCCAGTTTCAACACGCTGTGCACCACTTCACCAGGCCGTTTCCTTCCCCTACCATGATTGGCAAAGCTTGGAACTTCCCAACTTACCTGTTCCATCCAGCTCACTTTGTATATCCTCACTTTTGAATGTACAGCTAGGGAAAGGGAATTTCTAAGCCCTATTTAGGAAGAATGACCTAACTCCAACCTATGTTTGTTGACTTCAGACAATTTCCTAAACATGTACATTGCAGCCCCCTTCAAAGCAATCAGTTAAGACTCAGGTTAAATTAATCCTATGATAGGTTATCTTTTTAAGGTCTTTTTTTTCTAAACTAATTTTAGAAATAAATTTTTGGAGTTATGGTACATTACTTTGAACAGCAATTATAGTAGAACATCTTTATTTCTGATTTTATTGGATATTTCAATCATCGATCTTCATAAACCATGACATTTTAGGTAAAAGGGAAGTCTAATTATGAAATAATGGCAGTGATTTTTGTGTCACCTGACAATGTTGTGGTGTTATTTTCCAACTTCTAAATCGAATTTCTCAATTGGGTTTGAAAAACAATATAAGATTATTGGGATTTTTATAGAACATCTAAAGGGAATACTTTAAGGAAAACAAAATATTGAGAAGTATTATGTTATATTTTAAAAGGCAGCTCTATTTTAGAAAACTACATCTCATTGCAATGAACACACCTAACTCCCAGATACTGGTTTTTAATACCATTGTCCAATGAAAAGGAACCATAGTTCCTTGGAGAAATGGTGATTCTAGGAATGAGGCATCAAAAATTTAAGATGAGTCTGAAGAGTGTCAGAAAGTAAAGAAATAATTAAAAAACAAAATGACAACAAAAAACTGCCAACCAAAATAAATAAAACAAAGCAAAACTGAAAGAGCTCCCAATGGCCAACTCTGGAACAATTTGAGTAACAAAATAAAATAGTAGTGGATTATAACCGAAATATATATCCATGAGTTCATACTGATACAAATAAATGACTAAATAAATAAATAAAAAGGGGAGATCAGATATATTCCCCCTGGAGAAGAATTCCAAATAATTTATGTAGGTACTCCACAGGCAAGGAAGCGGAACATAATTCCTCATTCCTAAAGTGTTGGATTCTCATAGTGATTTTCTTCCAAGGAGACCATATGGAAAGGGGGAGAAAAAGAGTGATTTTATAGTGGAGTAACCTTAAAAACACTATTATTATTCAGCTTTACACAATTTTTACCTAATTTCCTTTATTTCTTCAGGATCCCATCCAGGATACCAATTGCATTTATTTTTTTTTATATTTAAGACTTCTCTTAGCTGTGACAATTTCTCAGGGTTTCCTTGTTTTTGATGATCTTGACAGGTTTGAGGGATACTGGTCAGGTATTTTTTCCTCTATTGGCATTAGTTTTCAGTTTTTCTCATAATTAGACTGCAATTACACTTTTTTGAGGAGAATGTCACAGATGTAAAATGTCATTTTTATCACTTTATATGAAGGGTACATATAGCAACATGACTTATCATTGTTGATGCTGAGCTTGATCAATGGGCTCAGGTAGTGTTTGTCAGGTTTCTCCACTATAAAGTTCCCCTTTTCCTCTCTTTCCACACTCTGGAAAGAAGCCAAGAGTGCAGCTCATACTTAATGAAACTGGATGTTGGGCATAAGGAAATTCTCTGCACTGTCTTCATAATTTTTCTGTGACTCTAAAACTGTTCTAAAATTAAAAGCTTATTTAAAAAATCAATCATCTCCACTATTTATATTATTATTCCTATATATTATGGAAACTGATGAGAAAATAAATTCAATAGAATAGTTTCTGCAGAAGCAATATTATTTATTCTGTCTGTCCAAAAACCCAAAAAACTTGCTACTGCAAAGTGAATCAATGAAAACCTTTGATCACCCTAGGTTTTCCTCCATGTTACACTAGCCCTACGAAAACAAGTCCTAAGCATGAGAATGTCAAATGAAGACTGCATTATAAAAATGCTAATAGTGACCTGAAGATCAGAGCAAAATCAGTGTTTTTGATCTTATACAGGGCAGTGGTCCCTATGCAGAACATTAACTGATCTGATGTTTGTTGCTCACACCATCTAAACTACTTAGCATAATTCCTGTTTTAGATTTGTTGTGTAGGATGAGTTTAATGGGTGGAGATATGCCAGTGTTCAATACTCTTGCCCAAGAGCTATGCTAAACTGCTTTTTCCTTTGAATGTATCAACTTAACTAGCTTTAACCTCAGCACATATGGAAAATTCATAATTCTAAAAAGTGTTTAAAATGCAATGAGTCTTTGCTCTTTCATCTAGAATTTATACATTTAAAAAAGCATATGTAAAATATGCCCCTCTCATAGTAATTATTGCCTGGGTAAAACCATCTCATATGAAATCCTTGTCTAGTCAAATTTTCAATTCACAAAGATTAGCCTCCCTTTTCCTTTCTGGATAATGAGACATTCTGAATCATTATCTTGCACATTAATACCTATGTTTCCAAGGATATGAAAGAGTAAATATTGTAAAAACAACATTGCTATAACTAAAATAATTTATTCAGAAGACACTGAAAAACAACAAATGAATCTTCATAATAAGAATCAGAGGAGAGACAACATGTCCATTTGGATGATACAACAAAATCGTTTTCAATTTGGGACTTAATTTTAGTTAGTTTTATGGGTAATTTACCTTTGAATATGACTTAAATAAGTTTGGATTAGCAAAATTTTTAAGATTTCTAATTCTTTTAAAATTATTATTATTATTCTTTCAGTAGATTTAGGGTGTGCAAGTGTTTTTAATTACATTGATGAATTGTATAGTGGTGAAGTCAGCACTTTCAGTGTACCCATCTCCAGAACAGTGTACATTGTACCCAATAGGTAATTTCTGATCCCTCATGTACCCACTATCTTCTTTTTTTAGTTTCCAATGTCCATTATACCACTTTATGTCCATATATACCCATAGTTTATCTCCCTCTTATAAGTGAGAACATGTGGTATTTGTTTTTCCATTCCTGAGATACTTCACTTCATACAAGTTGCTGCGAAAGACATTATTTCATTCTTTTTTAAGCTTAGTATTACCAATGGGAGATATATATATATACACATACATGTGTATATATACATATATATATATATATACACATACATGTGTATATATATATATATATATACACACACACACACATACACACACACACATCTCCACCACATTTTCTTTATCCACTCGTTAGTTCATGGACACTACGGTTGAATCCATATGTTTGGAATTGTGAACTGTGCAGGTGTCTTTTTGATATAATGATGAATTTACCTTTGGTTAGATACCCAATAGTGGAATTGCTGGATTAAATGGTAGGTCTACTTTAAGTTCTTTGAGGAATCTCCATACTGTTTCCCATAGAGGCTGTCCTAATTTACATTCCCACCAGCAGCATATCAGCATTCCCTTTTTATTGCATCTGTGCCAACATTTATTGTTTTTTGACTTTTTAATAATGGCCATTCTGATAGGAGTAAAGTGGTATCTCATTATGGCTTTAATTTGCATTTCCCTGATGATTAGTGGTATTGAGCATTTTGTCAAATGTTTGTTGGTCACTTGTATATCTTTTATCTTTTGAAAAACTTCTGTTCATGTCTTTTGCATACTTTCAATGGAGTTATTTGTTTTTTTCTTTCTGATTTGTTTAAGTTATTTGTAAATTCTGGATATTAGTCCTTTGTAGGATGTATAGTTTGCATATTTTCTCTTATTCTGTAGATTGTCTATTTACTCTGTTGATTATTTGCTGTGCAGAAACTTTTTAATTTAATTAAGGCCCATTTGGTTATTTTTATTGTTGCTGTATTTGCTTTTGTAGTCATAGTCATAATTTTTTTGTCTAGGTCAATGTCCGGATGAGTTTTTCCTATGTTTTCCGCTAGAATTTTTATCTTTCACGTCTTACATTTAAGTCTTTAATCCATCTTGAGTTAATTTTTATATATGATGAGAGATAGGGATCCAGTTTAATTCTTCTGCATGTGGCTCTCTAATTTTCCCGGCACCATTTATTGAATAGGATATCCTTTCCCTAGTATATGTTTTTGTCTGCTTTGTTGAAGATCGGTTAGTTGTAGCTATATGGTTTCATTTCCAAGTTCTCTTTTCTGTTCCATTGTTCTATGTGTATACCCTTATACCAGTACTATGCTGTTTTGATTACTATAGCCTTGTAGCATAATTTGAAGTCAGGTAATGTGATGCCTCCAGATTTGTTCTTTTTGCTTAGGATTGTTTTTGTTATTTGGGCTCATTTTTGGTTCCATATGAAATTTAAGATCATTTGTTCTAGTTCTGTGAAAATTGACACTAATATTTTGATGGGAATTGCATTGCATCTGTATGTCACTTTGGACAGTATGGACATGTTAACAAAATTGATTCTTCTAATCCATGAGCATTGGACATTTTCCCATTTGTTCATGTCATTTATGGATTCTTTCAACAGTATTTTGTAGTTCTCCTTGTAGAGATCTTTCACCTCCTTAGTTAAGTATTTTCCTAGGTGCTTTATTTTCTTTGCAGCTATTATAAATAGTACATTCTGTACTATTACCTTATTGTTTGATAATTTGAACTATTACAGAGTTTATATTCTAAGAATATTTTGTAATATCTTCAAGATTAGGCTAAGGTTTGTGCATGCCAAACCAGATCCTAAAAAGAAAATAAATCATTACCAGAGTTTGCATGAGGCATACTGGAATATGATGTGGTATTTTTAATCTTTATAACATCATATATGATACTTATATACTGAAATTCTTTAATGTGCCACTCATAATGCATATTTCTTAACTGCAGAGTAACTTTCTAATCTGTTAGACTCTTTAGTACCAGAATAAAGACAATGTAGGTATGACATTAACTGACACTTTCCTTTTTTTATTGTATGTTACACTGGTAGGATAATTCTTTTAGTTTCCAAGTTTTTTTTTTCTTAATTTTAAGTTCTATTTCTCATTTACTATCCTATGTCTCCATTATTTGTTAGAAAATATGTTTATACATTTTTTAGCTTCTTATCTAGTCAGTATAAATTTTTCATTGATGGAGAAGAATATTGAAAACTCTTCTAAAAATAGTATCTATTAAAAATAATCTGTATAAGAGCTTCAAAGTTAAAAAGGACCTATAACTGTATGCAAAATGTGCAACTTTATTTTCATCCCCACAACCTATTGATGACCAGATCAATGCTCTTTCTTGGAATGTAAGTAGGAAGGGTAATGAATCCACAATCCCATTTAATATTCATGAATCTAGAGCCAATTTTTCTCTCTGGATCATAAATTCAGTGAATCACATAATGATAACAAACTATAAGAATATATTATCCATTTTTATGGAAAATGCAATGCTTAAGGAAGCAGAATTTATACATTTTCTGTGACTTTTGTTAATAAGCATATGAGAAGATATCTTTGAATTAAAACTTTACATTAAAAAACCTTTAGGCTAACCCACAAACCACTACAAAAAATAATACAACAAACATACCAAAATAAATCCAAACCATCCAACAAAAATGTCTCATTTATTAAATTATAAATTAAATGAAGAAACATTAAAATATGTTAACTGACAGACCCAGGGATCCTTTAGTGCTCTAAGCTGTAGTACAAAAGACAAGAAGATATTGAAATGTCAGTAAAAATTCCATTTTGCAATACTCCTGCTAAATAAGAAAAGGCATTTGTCTTTGGTGTAGAATTATTTAAGAGTGAAGAGGCAAAGTAGAAAAAATAATTGACTCTATAAAAAACTGTAACTCAATTGACTGCACTGGCTACGAGGAGAAAGCACTTGCTTTTCTCATTGTTTGGTCAAACAGAGAAGAGGAAAGAAAAATTCTGGAAAATTTAATCTCGTTGATATTTCCCATATTTTTTCGTGGGGATACTTTCAGACTTATTGTTAAGAAAATCTCATTAACTTTAGGCTCTGGACAATGTCGATTATTTCTCTGGACCCTCTAGTTTGATTTAGTCCCATGACCAATGCAGCTTGTGACATAAATATTCTCCTTGTCCGTGTAAGGAAAAGAGAGTCATGCATATTATTGGATTATTAAGATGGTAGAAATGACTAAACCTATTTTAAATATTATAATATGTAACATAATGTATAATTACCTATTGAAATATAGAGTTGGTCACTTAAAAGTTCTACAGCATAATCATATATAATTAAATATTCTTTGAAAATATTATTTTAAGCTTTTTATTTGTTTTCATTCGAGTGTTTATCTACTTTCTGTGAAAATACTCTTTTTTTTCTTACTTGCTTTTGCCAGAATCTTCAACATAAAGCTATCAATTATTCATGCTAAAAATATATTAAGCTTAAGAGATCTCTAAATTCTCCCCTTTAATTTTCAGAAAACTCTGACATTTCCTGAATCTACAGATAACTGGATATTTTATAATCAGAGAAAGCTGTCATTCTTAAATCATTTACATATGACAATAATGACTTCTTTCCTTACTGAATAACCAAATTTGAACCAGGGACTCAGCTGGCTAGTCTATGATGTTATGTTTTGTAAGTACCAGTGGCATTTTAGAGCTCAATTCTATATTCACTGGGGAAAGATGGTATGATTCTGTTAGTCAATAGTCCTTCAAGTCTTAAGCTCTGCAGTGACTGTCAGTCTCCAAAGACCAGAGCGACAGAACCATTCAATGTTTCCAAAAATACATAAAATTCAGAAAGGATACTAAGAGGTTAAGCATGCCATATATGATCATTATATTAATAACATGAACATGCAAGTTTGCTCCAAAAAGGAGACAGTTTATTTGCTCAGACAGTGGTTTATGATACTTAACCAGGCTCATGACAACACAAATTTGTAGTTTTCTTGGTTCTAACATCAAGATCCCAACTGCAAAGTCACACTGAATCAATACAATAATTCCTCTGTACACTCACAGAGACATATAAATGCAAGATCTCATGTTAGAAATCTAAAAACAATCAAAATAGTACTGTCTTTGTTCAAGATACTAATTGGAATCATTTAAAATCTAGCTATCAAACTGTGTTCATTACCAAATTATATGAACTTACTACCAAATTGTATGAATATAAATCTAGCATTTCTAGATTATAATTGTATAATTGCGCAATTGCAATTGTGCAGTTGTAACTTATCACTTCCATAGTCTTCCCGTAAAAAATAGAACTCTTCAAAAATGAGTAAAACTAATATCCATCTATTGATCAATTGATCTGTCATCTATTATTTATTCTTTACCTTTGTCCAGAAATGATTAAAATGAACAATAAAGCAAATTATTCAATGTAAATCAGTGTATTGTATATTCAAGGGTTAATTTTATTTTAACCCTAATATCTAACTGAAATAAATGCCCATTTTTCATGAATCTAGGGCCTCAATTGTTGAAGTAAGAATATTTTAGAATATTTGAGAAGAAGAATTCAGTCAAAAGGTAGGCTGCTCTCTCTTTACCCTAAACAGAAAAACAGGCCTATTATCTTCCTTGCACTCCAAATTTTGTATCATATTAATTATGCCCATGCAACACCCCCTTAATATAGATCTTCTGGGTTTGTGTATGTATGTGATTGCTGCTGTGGACAGTTTTTTTCCCTCTGTATGAATCTGTGCAAGCTGCAGATTTAAGTTCAATCCCCATGCTACTGGAGGTAAGAAGAGATAATGAATTAGTGTTTAACAAAGAAGATTATTCAGAGGATCTGAACAGGCAGAGAAGTGGGGCAGTAGTTATTAAACATATCATCTCCACTCTCCATGAAAAACCTTTTCTTTAGTTTCTGTAAGTGTAAGAAGAAAATATCTAAAATCCAGAAAACCTGCAAATTGTATTGTGTTCAGAGTAAG
The DNA here is from genome assembly GCF_020740605.2 of Lemur catta. Lineage (NCBI taxonomy): Eukaryota > Metazoa > Chordata > Mammalia > Primates > Lemuridae > Lemur > Lemur catta. The sequence goes on from NC_059132.1 coordinate 60,719,473, forward strand.
AAACAGATCACAGGACTCTATGAACAAAATCCTTCTCTCTGCCACAAAAATATCACATAGTTTCATTTGCTTAAATGTACATAGGGAGGGGTTTGGGGGGATTAGGGTAAAATGCAAGGCAAAAGGAAAACCATGACAGGCAGACAGTTGCCAATGACCTAAAACAGATGCCAAGTTAATTAAGGGGCCAGTTTGTCAAACATTCCCTTTGAAGTGCAAATTTTAAAAGTACAAAATTTTTAGCTTGAAATATAAGGCTGTGGCTGAGAAACATCCTTAAGATAATCAAGGTTATAATTACAGTGGAGTGGATGAAACGTAATCTAAAATCTATACATTGGTTGATGCTATTTAAGACATCTAATTTTTTTTTGCCCTGTTATTTTTTTTCCCCAAGTTTTTATACATTTCTTGGTGAAAACAATTAATCCCGTTTAGCTCATGCTACTGTATAAAAAAAATCACTGTCAAGGACCAAAGAAAATTTGTTATCAGGAGACTGGCAGTCTACAAATCAGCATGATTAGTGGAAACATTCTTGCTGTTGTTAACAAATTGTGTCAAAGGCACATACAATGACATTCCAATATGCTAATGCCACAGATTTAATTTGACATTGCAGAGCAGATTCATGCCTGGACCTCAAACCAGCACTGGGATATTCAAAGATATTTATCTTTCTTTTAAATCATTCATTGGCCTAAGATATTCTATTGGAAAGAGTATGTATGTAGGAGTGGGGGTATAGGTGGTAAGGTTCAAATTAAAATGAAACTAGTAGTCATCACTAAGACACTATTTTAAGCTGAAAATATGCTCAGAATAGGTAAAAATTACAACGTTCCTATGGTAGAGTTTGATAAACAATTTTAAATTAATAAAAGTAATCGTGACTCCTTGCACAGACACTATGTTCTCCATAATCAATCCCACTTAAAAATAAGAAACAGAATGCTGATCTTTCAAATCTAGGATAATTCCTCCTAATTCTTCAAGCCAGGATCATACATAAACAGTTCTGTTTGTCCTAAATGTGGTCTACACTAGATGGTAAAAATTGTGGACTTTGCAGCCAAATGATACTGTACATGTACAAGGCAATTCATTAATAACATAGTCAATATAAAATGCTTGCTGGAAGTAGATAGGAAGATGGAAGAGAGAAGGAAATGAGTATTTATTAAGAACATGTAGCATGCAAGACATATTACATGTGAAATGTCTAACTCAGATTTTCATTTAATCATTCATTCCTATCTCAGACACTCTCCTAAGTGCTTGAGGTGCAATAGTGAGATAAACAGTTCCAGAAAAAAAAAAAAAAAAATCCTGGCCCTGATGGAGCTTATATTTCATGGAGATGAGATAGAAAAGGCAATAAATATAATCAATAACTAACCAATACAGAGTATTAAAAGGCAAAACAAAAATACCATGGGAAAAGGAATGCAAACTGAAGTAGCATAAGGAGGGGGGTGGGGCTGTAAAAATAAAAAAAAAAAGTAGCATAAAGAAAATGAAAGTGGAGAAATCACAGTTTGAAAAAGGATGGTTGGGGTAGGCAGCCTTGAGATGTAGCATTTGAGCAGGGATATAAAAGGGATGATGGAGGTGGGCATGTAGATGATTGCAGAAAGAATTTTCCGGAGGGAACAGAGAGTGCAAAGAGCCTTAGAAAGGATAGTTCCTTGGGATATTAAGATCCTGGAGGGAGAACAGAATGGATTAGGTGGAATAAATGAGGAGGGGAGGCAGGAGATGGGATCAGAGGGAAACATAGGCCATGTTTTATGAGATTTTGTAGACCACTGTAAGAATGGTGAGGTTTACTCTGAAGAAGATGAGGATTGAATGGAGGCTTTTCAGTAGAGGGGTGGCATGAACCTGACATGTTTAAAAGGCTAATCTGTTAAGAAAAAACAGCAAAAGGTTAAGGACAGAGGAGTGGAATCAGTTCAGAGGCTTTTTAAATAATTTGAGAATTTATGAGGCCTTAAATGAGGTGGTAGAGTTGGTACCAAGTGTTAGTTCTGGACCTATTTTGAAGACAAAGACAGCAGAATTTCCTGATTGAACGCATCTGAGGTGGGGGATCAAGGGAGTAGTCTTCAAATGACTCTAAAGGTTTTCACTCAATTTGAAGGATAATATGCTATTTATTGAGATATGGGAACAAGTTTGACAAAAAACATGGCTCTAATTTTTAAATATGTTATATTTGAGATATTTACTAAACATTGTGTTGGTGATGTCAAGCAAGCTGTTGGATAGATAAGCCTGGGATGCAGGAGTGAAGTCTGGGCTAAAGTTATAAACATCCAAAAGATGGTACTTAAAGCCATAAATTCAGGTGAGATAGCCAAGGCGGGAGTGTAGCTAGAAAGGAGGAGAAAAATGTGGATTAAGCCTTTATTCACTCTGAAAATAAGAGGTGGAGGAGATGAGGAGGATTTGGCATGAGACTGAAAATAAACTATAACTAAGACAAGAGGAATCTCAGTAGAATACATAGCCCAGAACACCAAGGTAAATATTTCAAGAAGACATGTGACAAACTACAGTCATGTTTCACTTAACAATGGGTATATGTTCTGAAAATGCATTGTTAGGTGATCTTGTCATTATGTCATCATAGAGTGTACTTACACAAACCTAGATGGTATACTCCACTACAACACCTAGCCTGGGTGGTATGGCCTACTGCTCCTAGGCTACAAAACTGTACAGCATGTTACTGTCCTGAATAAGCAGTTGTAGCAAAATGGTCAGTATTTGTGTATCTAAACATATCTAAACATGGAAAAGGTACAATAAAATTATAGCATTATAGTCTTATGGGACCACAATCACATATGTAGTTAATCATTGACAGAAACGTTATTATACAGCTCTTGACTATACATAAAATGGTGCTGATGATTTAATAACATTAGAATTGAGAATTGAACATTAGATTAAGCAAAATGGAGATCACCAGTGACTTTCATGAAATAAATTTTAGGAGGGGAGCAGGATCTTTAACAGAAGTAGTCTTAAGAAAGAGTGGGAAGAGAGGAATTGGTAAGAGCAAGTAATGACAATTCTGAAGAGAATTTTTAAGAAATGATTCTAAACGGGAGCTACCTAGAGGGGTAAGTGGGCTCATAAGAAGGTATTTTTAAAAATTATTTTAAAATAGGGAAAATAATATTTTCTATGCCAAATATTCCAATACATAAGAAAAAATGATGAAGTAGGAATGAGGGGAGAGAGTGGCTGGAATGTGGCTGCTCATCCTTACGTAGATGGACAGGATAGCATTCAGTGAACAATAGTGATGACTTCAGACAGAAACACAAAGATAACTAAAGTGAACACACCTTATGTGAGCAGATATTATGTTGAAAGTCTGCAGAAGTTCTACTCTGATTATTTTGGTTTGATAGTAAAGAAGGAAACAAGGGCATTAGCTGAGAATGAGAATGAAGGAGGTTTTAGAAAAGAGGAAAAAGTGTTAAATATTCATTTAAAAGAGTTCAAGAGCAAGCAGACTCATGAAATATATAGTATGATCTCCAGGAGCAGGAAGGCTCATCTGATGTCATGGATTAAAATTTTTGGTCATGAATTAAAAGCTCAACCAGTCTGTGGGGTTTGTTTGTCTCCAGCCATGTTTGGATATAGAATAAACCAAATGTGCAGAGAAAATTGTGGCCCTTATTTTTCTAACGTTTAATGTGGCTTATGGCCAGAGCCATACTCACTCCATCATGCTTAACTTTCCTCCTCCCATCCCTACCCTACTTTACATCTTCATACTAATTTTCATACTGCCTTCATGGAACTTTTATTCTAATGGAAATTCAGTATAAGCAGAGCCCAGTGAATGCTGATTGAATAAATAAACAAATGAATGCGATAGGTAAGATATAATGGAAAAGCTAGCATTTTGAGTAGACTCTGAAGGAAAATAAATAACAACGAATGGAAGCATATCTATAGCACCTGCAAAATCACAGGGGCTAGAAAGTATGCGGTGTATTTGAGTATTATCAAAAAATCTGCTATTTGCATAATGTAAAGAAAGACCATGGGACGTGTAAACAGACTTTGGTACACATTTTACTTCTTTCATGTCTGTGTGAATCTGTAAGAAATAGTTAACTTCTTTGCTCTTTAGTTTCCTGAGCTCAAAAATGAAAATAATTTTACATCATCTTTCAAGATCATTGCAAGGACTAAATGAGAGAATTTAGATATATCATTTAGCACTTATTGAGTTGTGACAAATGCCATATGAGAAATGGTAGTGGAAATGAAGTTTGATGTAAAGTTCACAATGAAATTAGGGAGATCTTTGAAGCTATGACACATGTCCAGGTAGGATGTTATGTCATAGGTAGTGGTGAATTGGTGAAAGTTTATGAGCTGAGCATGTTACATTGACCTCAGCCAAAAACCACCAGGGCATAACTTTGGCTTCTTGCTCATTGTATAACAGTAAGGGAACTGAATGTGTTTCAGTAAGGGAATGTTTGGATTTAGAGGATTTGCACATGGGTTAGGTGATTTAGGGAAGAGAGTTTGGATTTTCTCTGAATTGGAGGCTGTCAGGAAGTGTGGGTAAAATTGAGTATCATAATGAATATAACCCAGAAGGAGAGAAGATTAGAGCTAGGATGAAACTATAATAGGTAAAAAAGCAGTAGTCATACATATTAGCTGGCATGTGGGCTGTTTGGTCATTTTGTGATTTGGAAAATGCTCATGTTTTTTTCTCTGTTCGGACATGATTGTGGAGAAGTCTTGATTTTGTCTTAATCCATGATGGTCACAGAATAGCCTGGTCTAATAGTGACATTCTGTGAAGCTCTGTATGCTCACAGAACATCATCAAGTCCTTGTTGTGAGTACCACGCCAGGTCCCAGCAACATCAAGACCTAAAAAATAGTAGCAGGCGGGTTCCCAGATGTCAGCCCAGCTCCTAAATGGCAGCCCAGCTTCCATATGTACCAGATGTCAGGCATCTGCTTTTTCCTTCCTCAATAGTAAGGTCAAGAATGTATACTCTAGGAGATGGACATATATATATATATATATATAGTATATATATACACACACACATAAAATTGATAAACAGGACAGAAACTAGAACTGTATCCTCTTATATGAGATGAATAATAATGAGAACTTGAATGACAGAATGCATGGAAAGATGGCTATTTACCCAAAAAACTGGATTACTTATCTGTCAGAAATGACTCAAATAGGATTTCTGCGATGTGTGGTTAGTTGGATGGGAGTTCTAAGTCATCCTTAATGCTTAAATTTCATATTTCTGTGCTTTTCTTTAACATATCCCCTCAATGATTTTCTATTGTGATGGTGATTTTAACACCTACACTTACCCAAATTGTCTATTTAGGATCAAAACCCTAGAATCCTGCAAAACTTCCTAAAATACCTCCTCTTCCTTTTCAGGATGGCAAGGGAACAATGAATTAATGAGGCTTTACTCCTCCACCTGATACCAGTCTTGGCTATCCTCCTCTTTTTTCTATCATATATTAGGTTTTGTAATAAGATTTTGTTTTAAGAAAAATGGCACTGGTGTCTGAAGTCTCGTTGCATGTATTACCTAAAACTCGCTATTCTGGGCAGAAGGAATTGTAGGCAGCTCTGGCTGTTGCTTCGTAGCAGGCTGTTTCAAAATGTAAATGTTTGTCCTGACTCAGTCTTTGCCTATGGTTATAGCAAGACCTTGTTGAAAAGTAAACAATTATTCAATCTCAGCGTTCATAGCAATAATCACTTTGATAGCTTTTGCCTCATTGTGCTTCCCATTACGTTTCTTTATTAAGCTGAATGCTTTAAATGAAGAAATGAGTACAGCAAAGGAAAAGGCTTTTCAGTAGTATTTGTTTTATAAGTTTTTCAGTCTTCTAGTTTGATACTAATATTTTATCCATTAAAAGATATATCAAGGCTAGCAGACTGCTACAACTATTCAAAAATGAAATTATTATGTTGTCTTTCACATTACCAGTGCTTACCTGGGAAATATACTAACATAATTTTTTTGCAAAAGGAAGGTAGTATTTCTACTGCTGATCAAAAATGCCACCTCTAAGTAGCTTGATTTTGTATTCTAGGTCATTCAGCACCATAATCTTACGTGTACATTGTCAATATTATGTTGCTTTGGGACATTTATTCTTATTGTTTATTATCAAGTGCCTAGATTGTTATAAATTGCCCATAGAACTTGACAACTGGACCACATTCTTCCTTCATATGAAATTATTATTTTTTTGTATGTACATATGCTGGCTAATATCCATAGAGTAACTTGGGTGCAATTTTGGCAATATATTGCATAAGAAAAGGCATTCATGTCTCCATGGGAAATTATTTCAGGGATTTGAGATAGCCTCTAGAAGAAAAATTAAACTTACCAATGCTGCATATGTGGTTATCTGTGGTCTGTACCCATGATGCATTTCATCAGCCTCATGCTCTGGACACTCTTAGTCACCAGTAAAAGGTAAGCCCAGGATGGGATCGCCAATTTCCTCCTGTTCTCTTCTTAAAATAGTGACATACCCAGGCCTCCTTTGACCTTATATTCCATTGCATCCTTCTCTCCTAATGCTTTTTCTCTGGAATTCTTACTTCCTCATAAAAAAGCACCACTGCTACATTAATCCATTCAAAATGTGTATCTCATAACTTCTAGTTTTAACTGGCACATGGTTGTGGACAGCAATCTCTCTCCTGAGTAGAGGCAGATGCCTCCTTCGTCTTCATAAACACCTGGTTACAGAGGTTCAGTGTCCACCTTGCCCCTAAGACTTTTTTTTATTAAAATACCAATCAATTCCTACCAGCCCCCAAACTCTGCTTCAAAAAAGCATGATCCCCATATTTTTGCAATGAAGGAGCAACTTTATTTGGATCCCATGGATGTCCTGATAACATTACATTAAATTAGGAGAGGCTACCACCTCCAGTAATAGTCTATTTTGAATTGATGGAGATCAAAGATAAGGACTAGAATAAAAAAGTAAGATAGGCCAAGCAAATGCAGCCTCTGAATATTATGACTGATTCAGAGAAATTATTGCATATCCAAAGGCTAAGAAGGTAATTTTAAATATCTACCACTAGAAATCCCTATATTTAAAAATAAGGAATTTAAAGGAAAATTGGTGAGCTTTGAAAATTATGCTTTTGTCTTACCATTAGTACAGGAGTAGTGGGAGAATGAAAGACAAAGCTAGATAGGTTGATTAAAATCTCAAACCTGTCTGTAGAAGATGAGTTTGAGATTTTGGAAGATTTCCAGGACAAATATGTAGAGTAAAATGAGACCTTGAAGGCAAAGCTGGTTGGAAACAAAAGCAGAACAAGGTGCTTGCAGGTCTAATTACTCTTGCAGAGAGTATTAGGAAGGAGTGAGTTGATTTAGTTGTTATTAAATCAGGAATTGGGACTGGGTCCTTAAAGAAATGTCTTGAGAGAGACAAAAATCTCTATTAATAACCTGGAATGACTTCTTGAAGGGAACCCAAATACAGAAAACAATTGAGAGCCATTCTTGTAAGCCACCCAAAATAAGAGCTTTCAGGAAATTACCCCTTGAAGACTAGGGACCTCTTCCAAGTGGTTGCATAACATTTGGGATGATTTAAGAAATAAAGACTGGAAAGACCAGAACAGAATCATTAAAGCATTAATCTGTGAGTTTCAGATATTATATATTGGGATGTATCTACTAACCTAGTTAAATATACCTGAGAAATCTCCATAATCAGGGTTATAATACATAGAGAAGATTAAACACATTTTTTGAAGGTGAGGAGGATGGTCAATGTTAGATTGAGTCTAGCCCTGTTTGGATGTTATTCTAATGACTATTATACCTATAGGATGTTCATTCTATATGTTGGTCCTTGTGTGTTGGTACATATGTTGATAAAGTTGACTGCTGTATATGTAGAAGTCCACTTTCTAGGAGGTAAAAAGTGAAAGAGTGTGCAAAGGACAAATAGTCCAGGCTTTGAAAATCTTTCTTCTTATAAAATCTCTTTGAGTTTCTACGCTATAATATCCACATACTCCTCTTTAGCCAGAACTGAGCCTAATGGCCAGTCTCTCTGTGAGCAAGTCTGAGAGGTGAACTGTTTAGCAAAACTTTAGTTCGGTTAATAACTTAGATGGGAAAAATGGGCTTTGTGCTAAAGAAAACTTTGCATGAACAATTAATGATTTTTAGCAAAATTAGAACTCACTTATTCCAAATATCTCACTATGAAGGATCACACAAGACAGCATTTAGAAGAATGAGTTAGCAAATGTCAAGGCCAAATGACAAAGAGAAAGAAAAAGATAAAGAGATACTCAGATCGAACAAAAAATGTGAGCACTGCATGAAGTCAAGAAACAGGTTTAACTGTCTAAAATCCAAACTGAGTTTTCATCAAAAGAGTAAGGAAAATACAGGGGAAATAGACCATTGGAGATATATCCCACTATTGCATAAAACTGTATACAAAAAGAAAAATAGTCTTGTCAAAATTAAAAATATTTAAAAACTAGCAAAGATAATGTTTTAAAATGCAGATAGCTGAGTTATTGGTAGTCATTAGAACTTTAGGGGTATAGATTTCCCACATGTCAATAGCAGCTTCCTTTAAATAATTTGTTTGAGTATGATTTTCCAGCTCCAGGACTAGGAAACTCTGCCTTGGAGGCCTAAAGCAATTATATTGTGAGAAGTAGTGGCCGCAAGAAGCTATGATAGACCTGGAATAAAAATGCCTTCTAATCAAGAAAGTGTATGTGTGTATATATGTTGTTGGGGGAGGGTTTACCACAGACATTCCACTGTGAGTGCAGTATCAGGACACTGGCTACTCAGTGTTCAGAGAGAAACTAGAAATTAAGACATTTGCAATGTGCTAGATGAAAATAAACCCTGAAGAATGGACCTACCATCTCTGCAAATTTTGAATACCCCAAGATAGCAGAATTATTCTAATGCTACACATTGAGAGAGAAGATTTTTTTCCTCCAAGGTAGAGAATTTAAGTAGTACCCTAATTAATTCCAAGATGAGATAGTTCTCCTTACTGAATTTTGATTTGCATGTCTTGACGGCCATGTCCCTGGGATAGAATGATTGGCAACCTGGTGAGACTGAAACAAAGGTTTATCTTGATTCTATCTGTTTTACATTGCTTAGATGTACTCTTGCTTAGTCTTAAGCAAGAGTAATATGGGTCTAGTTTAACCATTTTTTTGAAACTTCCTTTTGCTTGGGGTAACTGTTATCAGGCCTGGGGATTGGTTTATCGTCTTCATTTTGTGAGTGTGTGGCTCAATGCAAAAATCTGCCTCTGTTTCAAATGTGCTCTTTAGACTTTTTACAAATGGAAATGCATGAGAGACTTTGGAGAAGTAAACCAATTCCAGGGGCGCTGACAGAACCACACCCTTTCCAGCAAGAGACAGACGGGTTGAAGCTGTTGAATTCTACTCAGGCATCTGATTTAGAGCCCTGCTCTCTAGCTGAGAATTAGCAGAACTGAAGGAAAAAATGATTTCTGGACTTCAACTTGAAGAGTTTGGACATTCTTTGAACTTAATATTTAGAGACAAGACAATTTTGGTTTTGGAGTTTATTTTATTTGAATATAAACAAGAATTTTGGTCTTTATTTTCTGCAGACTTAAATTTGCAAGGATCTTATTCTTTTTTTTTTTTTTTTTTTTTTTTTTTATATATATTTTTTATTTCAGCTCATCATGGGGGTACATAAGTTTAGGTTATATACATTTTCCATGTCCCACCCATCCCCCCGAGTCAGAGTCCCAAGCGCGTCCGTTCTCATTCTCCCGACAGTGCACCTGGCACTCATCATGTAGTCATACCTCCATCCCCTCCCCCCCCCACCTCCCCGGGTCTGCACCTTCAAGCATGACCATTCCCCAGAGGGTGTGCAACGCACTCATCATGTAGGCATACACCCATCCCCTCCCCCCACCCCCCATCCCAGTCTGATATCCAATTGGTATCCTTCCCTGATGTACATTTAGGTGATCATCAGGGAAACCAGTTTTCTGGTGAGTACATGTGATGCTTGTTTTTCCATTCTTTGGATACTTCACTTAGTATAATGGGTTCCAGCTCTCTCCAGGAGAACCAAAGAGATGTCGTATCATTGTTATTTCTTATAGCTGAGTAGTACTCCATGGTATACATATACCACAGTTTACTAATCCATTCGTGGATTGATGGGCACTTGGGTTGTTTCCACATCCTTGCGATTGTAAATTGTGCTGCTATAAACATTCGGGTACAGGTGTTTTTGTTAAAGAATGACTTTTGTTCTTCTGGGTATATGCCCAATAATGGGATTGCTGGATCAAATGGTAGGTCTACTTGAATCTGTTTAAGGTATCTCCATATTGCTTTCCATAGGGGTTGCACTAGTTTGCATTCCCACCAGCAGTGTATGAGTGTTCCTGTCTCTCCGCATCCACGCCAACATGTGTTGTTTTGGGATTTTTTGATAAAGGCCATTCTCACCGGAGTTAAGTGGTATCTCATTGTGGTTTTGATTTGCATTTCCCTGATGATTAGGGATGTTGAGCATTTTTTGATATGTTTTTTGGCCATTCTTATGTCTTCTTTTGAAAAATTTCTATTCATGTCCTTTGCCCATTTTTTGATAGGATTGTTTGATTTTTTCCTGCTGATTTTCCTGAGTTCTAAATAGATTCTTGTTATCAGTCTTTTATCTGATGTGTAGTATGCGAAAATTTTTTCCCATTCTGTAGGCTGTCTGTTTATTTTCATGACTATTTCTTTGGCTGTGCAGAAGCTTTTTAATTTAATCAGGTCCCAGTCGTTTATTTTTGTTGTTGCTGCGATTGCCTTAGGGGTTTTCTTCATAAATTCTTTGCCTAGACCAATGTCTGTAAGAGTCTTTCCTACATTTTCTTCTAGAATTCTAATTGTTTCCCATTTAAGGTTTAAATCTGTTATCCACCGTGATTTAATTTTTGTGAGAGGTGAAATCTGTGGGTCCTGTTTCAGTCTTCTACATGTGGCTATCCAGTTTTCCCAGCACCATTTATTGAATAGGGACTCTAGTCCCCAGAGTATGTTTTTGTCTATTTTGTCAAAGATTAGATAGTTATATGAGGATGATTTTATATTTGGGTTTTCTGTTCTGTTCCACTGGTCTGTGTCCCTGCCCTTGTGCCAATACCAAGCAGTTTTAAGAACCACAGCTTTGTAGTATAGTTTGAAGTCTGGCAAATCAATACCTCCCATTTTGTTTTTATTGCTTAAGATTGCTTTTGCTATACGGGGTCTTCTCTGATTCCATACAAAGTGTATAATTATTTTTTCTAAATCTGTGAAAAATGATGTTGGTATTTTAATAGGAATTGCATTGAATCTATAGATTACTTTGGGTAGTATAGACATTTTAACGATGTCAATTCTTCCAATCCATGAGCATGGTATGGATTTCCACTTATTTACGTGTTCTGCAATTTCCTTCCTTAGCGTTTCATAGTTCTCTTTATAGAGGTCCTTTACCTCTTTAGTTAAATATATTCCTAGATATTTTATTTTCTTTGTTGCTATTTTGAAAGGTATTGAGTCCTTAATTTGGTTCTCCGATTGAATGGTATTGGCATATATGAATGCCTCTGATTTGTGTGTATTGACTTTGTAACCTGACACATTACTGAATTCGTTAATTAATTCCAGGAGTCTCTTGGTTGAGTCCTTGGGGTTTTCCAGATACAACATCATGTCATCAGCAAAGAGTGAGAGTTTGATCTCTTCTGTCCCTACTTGGACACCTTTGATTCTGCTCTCTTGTCTGATAGCTCTCGCAAGGACTTCCAATACTATGTTGAAAAGTAATGGGGACAGTGGGCAGCCTTGTCTGGTTCCAGTTCTGAGTGGGAATGCTTTCAGTTTTTCCCCATTCAGTATGATGTTGGCTGTGGGTTTGTCATATATGGCTTGTATTATTTTTAGGTAGGTCCCATTTATGCCTATGTTGTTAAGTGTTTTTATCATAAAAGGGTGTTGAATTTTGTCAAATGCTTTTTCTGCATCTATTGAGAGGATCATATGGTCTTTATTTTTGCTTCTATTTACGTGGTTAATTACATTTATAGATTTTCGTATGTTAAACCACCCCTGCATCTCTGGGATGAAGCCTACTTGGTCATGATGAATTATTTTTTTAATCAGCACTTGGATACGATTTGCTAGGATTTTATTGAGGATTTTTGCGTCTACGTTCATGAGAGAAATTGGTCTGTAGTTTTCTTTTTTTGTTGCATCCTTTCCTGGTTTTGGTATTAATGTAATATTGGTGTGGTAGAATGTGTTGGGGAGAATTCCATCCTTCTCAATATTGAAGAATAGTTTATGTAGGATGGGCACCAGTTCATCTTTGTATGTATGGTAAAATTCAGGTGTGAACCCATCTGGACCAGGGCTTTTCTTTTTGGGAAGGTTTTTTATTGCTGTTTCAATTTCAGTTGTTGATATTGGTCTATTCAGGAATTCTATTTCTTCCTGATTGAGCTTGGGAAGGCTGTGTGATTCTAAAAATTTGTCCATTTCCTCCTCATTCTCCAATTTGTGTGCATAAAGATTTTTGTAATATTCATAGATAATGTCACGTATCTCTGTGGCTTCGGTTGTGATTTCTCCTTTCATGTTCCTGATGGAAGTTATTAAAGATTTTTCTTTTCTGCTCTTGGTTAGTCTAGCCAGTGGTGTGTCTATTTTATTTATCTTTTCAAAGAACCAACTTTTTGTTTTATTAATTTCCCTTATAGTATTTTTGTTGTCTTTTTCATTTAATTCTGATTTGATCTTAATAATTTCTCGCCTTCTGCTGGGTTTGGGGTCAGTCTGTTCTTCTTTCTCCAGCTCTTTGAGTCTATTCATTAAGTTGTCTAGTTGTAAATTGTCTGTCTTTTTGAAATAGGCATTTATGGAAATGAATTTTCCTCTCAGGACTGCTTTAGCTGCATCCCATAGATTTTGATAAGTTGTGTCACCTTTGTCATTTAATTCAAAGAATGTTTTGATTTCTGACTTAATTTCTTCCTTTACAAAATTGTTATTCAGGAGAAGGTTGTTTAGCTTCCATGACTTTGCGTAGGAATGAGAGTTCCTGTTAAGGTTCATTATTATTTTTATTCCATTGTGATCTGAGAAGATGCAGGGTATGATTTCTATTTTTTTAATTTTTTTAAGACTTGCTTTATGACCTAGGATATGGTCAATCTTAGAGAATGTCCCGTTAGCTGATGAGAAGAATGTATATTCAGTGGTTTTCGGGTAGAATGTCCTGTAGATGTCAGTCAGGCCCATTTGTTCTAGCATTCTGTTTAAGTCTACTATGTCTTTACTTATTTTCTGCTTGGAGGATCTGTCCTGTGCTGTCAGTGGGGTATTAAAATCTCCAACTATTAAAGTGTTGTTGCCTATGATTTGGTTTAGATCGAGTAGGATTTGCTTTATGAATCTGGGTGCACCTAGATTGGGTGCATATATATTAAGTATGGTTATGTCTTCTTGTTGAATTGTGCCTTTCACCAGTATGTAGTAACCGTCTTTGTCTTTTATTACTTTTGTTGGTTTGAAGACTAAGTTATTGGAAATTAAAACTGCCACACCAGCTTTCTTTTGGCTACCATTTGCTTGAAATATCAGGTTCCATCCTTTTATTTTCAGTCTAAATGCATCTTTGCCGGTTAAGTGAGTTTCCTGAAGGCAGCAGACACTTGGTTTGTGTTTTTTTATCCATTGGCCCAGTCTATGTCTCTTGAGTGGGGAATTCAGGCCATTGACATTTAGTGAGAGAACTGATAATTGGGATAGATTTCTGTTTATCTTATTGGGTAGAACTTCATTGCTATGTTTTCTCTCTTGAGCCATTGTGGTGGCTAGAATTTGATCTTTAGCTCTTGGGTGGTTTTACATTCATGGGTCTTTGTTGTGATGATCCATGTGTAACTCTCTTTTGAGTACTTCTTGGAGGGGTGGCCTTGTCTTGGTGAATTCCCTCAGTCCTTGTTTATCCGAGAATGTCTTAATTTCTCCTTCATATAGAAAGCTTAGCTTAGCTGGGTACAAGATTCTAGGCTGGGCATTATTCTGTTTCAGAAGAGTGAGAATGGGGCCCCAACTTCTTCTTGCTTGTAAAGTTTCAGTTGAGAAATCTGGCGTAATTCTAATGGGCCTCCCTTTGTATGTTACTTGTTTCTTTCTCCTTACAGCTCGAAGAAGGGTCTCTTTAGTGGATATTTTGGTCAGTCTGACGACTACGTGGCGTGGTGTTTTCCTATTTGCTATGAATCTACCAGGGGTTCTTTGAGCTTCTTGAACCTGTATATCTAAAGTTTTAGCAAGGCCTGGGAAATTTTCTTCTATTATGTCTTCAAATAGTTTATCCAGCCCTTGCTTATTATCTTCTTCACCTTCAGGGATGCCTATAACTCTCACGTTAGGTTTCTTCACATAATCCCACATTTCTTGAAGACTCTGGTCTTTTTTCTTATTTCTTTGCTCTATCTCTGTGACTGTCTTATTTAATTGGAAAGAGTTATCTTCGATTTCTGAGATTCTGTCTTCTATTTGATCTACCCTGTTCTTGAGACTTTCCACTGTGTTTTGTAGCTCCCTGAATAAATCCCTCATTTCTAGGAGTTCAGTTTGGTTTTTTTTCAATACGTCTATTTCTTTAGTGAATTTTTCTTCCAAATCCTGGAATTTTTTTGCGGTTTCTTTGCGGTGGATATCAATTTTTTCTTGTATATCATTCAGCTTATTTATAACCCAAGACTGAAATTCTTCTGGTAACATATTGGTATTCTGAAACTGGCTTGTGCCAATTGGAGGAGAGTTGGTATTTCTCTTTGGGGGCGAGGTTTCCGTTTGGTTTTTTTGTGCTCCCCATATTTTTCCGCTGAGCCCTTCCCATCTGGCTCTATCGTTAGATCTTTTCTCACAGCTTTAGTCTAGTTAACAGCACGTCTTGTACTCTGTTCTTAGGCTATGGAACAGTCTAGGAATGTTGCTTCCTTTATCTATAGGGGGAGACTGTTGTGTGCTGTTTAGAGTTTCTTTTTTCTATCTCAGTTGGGGGACTGCTTCTGATGGGTCCACCCCCAGAGGGTTGGCTTGACCTAAGACCAGTTTGGCAAGTTAAATCATTGTGTTGCGGACTTTCAGTTAGTAGGCAGGATTCACACGATTTGCAAGCAGAAAGCCTCTTCTCCCTCTCTTTTTTTTTTTTTTTCCCTCCCCCTGGCTTTTTGGTTCTTCCTCTGGATGTGTGGTTTCTGTCTCCTTCAGCAGGAAAGACACTGGCTAGGCCGAGGAGGCAGTGCCCTCACTCCCTCAGTGCCCCAGCTGCTGCAGCTCCCACGGGCAAAGGTCTACACTGTCCCAGTGTTCCCAAGGTCCGGGCTCCACACTCTTGCGTCTGGGGAAGCACTCAGTGTTCACACCTGGGAAGGGGACCTGGAGAGGGTCTATGGATCAGGGGATGGAGCCTCCTGAGGAGTCGCCTGGCACCCTATGGCTCTGCAGCAATTAGACCTTGGCCCGCACAATTGTTCCTGCCCACCTGCAGATCACTGGCACTGGGGGGTAATTTTCAGGGTCCGATAGGAATCACAGCTGGGGGTCTGGAGCACTCAGGAGTTTACAGTAGCTCCTGGGCTGGAGGGACACCGGAAAGAAGAAAAGAAAAAGAAAGGAAAAAAGAAAAGAAAAAAAAAAAAGGAGAGAAACAATATGAATAACAAGAAGAAGAAAGAGAAAACAAGAAAGAAAAGAGAAAGAAAGAAAGAAAGAAAGAGAGAGATAAAAAGAAAAAAAAGAAAAAAAAATCCCACTTTAATATTTCAGGCTCGGGGCCCCTCGCCTCGGTGCAGGTCCGCGTCTGTCCCTTTAAGAGATAGGGCTCCGGCACCGCGGAGGCCTGCCAGAGTTCAAGGTCCTTTCCGCTTAGCTGTGGGAACCGAGATGGCCACCGCGCGTCTGTCGGTCGCAGGCGCCAGGGGAGAGCGTTCAGAGCTCGGCAGGCGCCAGGGCCCACAGCAGCTCCCCAGCCGGAGAGCTGCCGTACGGGAAGAGAAAAGCAAACATGTCCCGCTTTAATATTTCACGCTCGCGGCCCCTCGCCTCGGTGCAGGTCCGCGTCTGTCCCTTTAAGAGATAGGGCTCCGGCACCGCGGAGGCCTGCCAGAGTCCAAGGTCCTTTCCGCTTAGCTGTGGGAACCGAGATGGCGACCACGCGAGAGCGTTCAGAGCTCGGCAGGCGCCAGGGCCCACAGCGGCTCCCCAGCCGGAGAGCTGCCGTAGGGGGAGAAAAAAGCAAAAAAGTCCCGCTTTAATATTTCACGCTCGCGGCCCCTCGCCTCGGTGCAGGTCCGCGTCTGTCCCTTTAAGAGATAGGGCACCACGGAGACCCGCCCGAGTCCAAGCTCTCTCCCGCCTATGTCACCTGTCCTCGGAGCTCCAGGTCTCCCTCGGTGATTCTGCACCAATTTCAGCCAGATCCCTGACCGAGTGGATGTGGGGGTCAGTGGGGAGATCAAGCCGCTCTGCTGTGGGGCTGCACCCGCCCCACTCGCCGGTGAGGCAGGCACGGCCGTCCCGCACTCCGCTGTCTGTTTTCCGTCCCGCACTCTCCAAATTATCTCGGTCTGATTTCTCACTCGCCTCTGTTTTTTCCTGTTCCCCGTGTCCCACGGTGATTCTCCGTGGGTTCACACCGCCGTTCCTGTGGAGAAGCAATCCTCTAGCGTTGTGGCAGGTGGAGATCCACGCCTTCCTCTCCGGGAGCACAATTCCAGGAGGTCACCTCCACTCCGCCATCTTCTGATCTCTCAGGATCTTATTCTTGATATTTTAGTTTCTCATCAGAAAAATGATATTGAGGTGTATTTATATTTAAATTTGAAATACCTCTATTTTGCTCATATTTTGTTATTAGATTTTTTTTGCTATCATTTCATTTAACAGCATAACTTACGGTGAATTATCTTATACAATGTGTCCAGGCATACTTTGAGAATAAGTACAAAGAGAATAAGGAAGTTTTTTGCCCTAGGGGACAGCAGCATCTTTACTTCGTAGTCACATAGCCAGAGGATTGCAGCCCCAGGGATTACGTACAATGGATGAAGCAAACAAAAAGCTGAAATGCAATGGGGGGAACTTCTACTTTCCTGACCAAATTTTGCTATTTGGAAGGACTTCCACTACAGAGACACACCTGACCTCTCTCCTCACTCCTTCCTTATTCATTTCCTCCTTCATTAGAGAACTGGGTTATCATTTAGGGAGTTTAAAATAACTATCTGACTAGCCTAACTTGTAGCAGGATAGATAGTATCCCCCTTCAAAACTCATGCCTACCTAGAATCTCAGAATGTGACCTTGTTTGGAACTAGGGTCATTACAGATGTAATTAGTTAAGATGACATCATGCTGGATTAGTGTAGGCCCTAAATCCTTTGACCAGTCTCCTTATAGGAAAAAGGACACATGGAGATACCAGGGGAAAAGGCCATCTGATTGAAGAGGCAGAGCTTGGAGTGATGTAGCCTCTGCTTCTACTTACCATGATCATTTTCCTAGTTAAAAAATTATTCCTTTGCATTCCCTGTGAAGGAAATGATGGAGGAAAAGGAAGGGAATGGCTGTGATACTTGAATTCTAAGACACTAGCAATGTAAGAAAGTGAGAAGCATCATTGATTTAATGTCAGTTTTCTAGGTGGAAAAACTTATAGGATGCATTTTTATCATAGAAATTTTATATGTGAAAACTATCTTGAATGGATGAAGTATGGTAATATCTATAGATTGTTAAGTTTTACTAGGTCAGATATGCTAGGTGCATAGTGCATGCATGAATTCATTTATTCTTCTCAATAGTCCTGTGTTGCATTCAATCGTATCCATTTTTCAAAAGAAGAAATTTTCTTATAATTAACGAGCTTTCTCAAGATTACAAAGCTGGTGAACAAAAGAAAAGCCAATTTTTTTTTTTTTTTTAAACTCAACTGCCAAACTCATGTTTTATCTTCCGGTAGTATGGTAGATGAAACATCCTACCTACTAACCTCAATAGCACTGGATGGGATATGAGTTTAGATGACCTCCTACAATCTAACCATCTTCCCAACAGCTTCTCAGCTACTCACTCCAAAGATTACACATCATCATTGTTGGAATCATTTAACCCCTCAAATTTGAATCTAAAATCCCACTCAAACACAGCATTACATTTGTTTACTTCTCATGTTTTCTTTCTTTCTTTCTTTCTTTCTTTCTTTCTTTCTTTCTTTCTTTCTTTCTTTCTTTCTTTCTTTCTTTCTTTCTTTTTTCTTTCTTTCTCTCTCTCTCTTTCTTTCTCTTTCTTCTTTTTCTTTCTTTCTTTCCTTCTCTCTTTTTTTTTTCTTCTCTAGAGACAGCATCTTGCTCTGTTGCCTAGGCTGGAGTGCAGTGCTCACTACAGCCCTGAACTCCCGGACTCAAGCATTCTTCCCACCTCAGCCTCCCAAGTAGGTGGTACTACAGGCACAAGCAACCACGCCCAGCATATTCTTTATCTTAATGCACACTTTTCTCATCTCCCAGTCCCTTGAAACATTTTTTTTCTTTCCATCTATTAGCCCCATGTATGTCTCTACTTTCCTTCCACTGAACTTGAATCCCCTGACTCATCTCCACATGTGCTCTTTCACCAGCACACTTTGCTCTCTTATCCCCTTGTCCCTCTATCTTGCCAATTCCCATCTTAAAATCAGTCCAATTATTTCTTGCACTGCCAAGCCCTGTGTTCGGAAAACCATGCAACCGTTTCAACTGCATCCAGTACAAATGTTTAGTGTACTAAACGTTTAGTGACTGGTCCCCCAGCACTGCCGAGAACTTGGTTTATACTTTCCCTGGATACTTTTCCTCTGTCACGTCTCCTAGTGGCTCTTCCAGACGCTCATTTTTCTCATTAAGTTCCTCATGCCAAGCCTGACTTGTTCTTAGTATGTGATCCTGACTCCTACTTTACAGAAAAGATAGAACACTGAAGTTCCTTCATTTCAAAACTCATCCTCCCTCACGTACATATGTCATTCCCCACAGATATCTGCAGGACTCACTCCCTCAACAATTTCAATGCTTGGCTTAACGTGTAACTTTTTATTTTTTTTCCAATTCCAGCCACCCTATTTAATTAAAAGCATTTCTTTCCTCTGCTGATTTAGTCCTCCCGAGTCTTCTCACTTTCTAACATATGCTTTTTAATATATTCTCTAATTTATTTGCAATGTTTATTGTCACCGTGTATCTCCCCCAGGTGGAATGTAAGATCCACTAGGAGCTTTGCCTATTTTGTACACTGATGTGTTACAAGCACCTAACATAGAGAGTGGCCCCCGGGAGGTACCAAAAGATACTTGTTTAATAAATGAATAAATGTGCACAAGTGTTTTGATTGCTTGTTTTCTTCCCTATCCTTCCAGAGGAAGAGGTTCCTTAACCCATCTCTAGATAAGGCTGATCCTGACAACAGCTATCCCAGGAGACATCAGAGAGATGAAAAAAAAAATTGCTTGTTTACATCTAAGATGTGACTTTTCAAGATGTGTAAAGGTTACACACTTTATGCCAAGTATGAGAAAGCTTTCTTGGGTCTTCTCCCACCTAACTAGTTCAAGGGCAGGGAATGCAGTGTACTGATCCCCTCACCTCTGTTATCTCTCAATAAATTTGGAAAGAACACATATTGCTGCTGTGCTCAATCTTTGGCATTAAATATACTTCCCAAACAACTGCCCTCCAGGTTGACCCAAACAGACTGACTTCTGTTGTATTTCATATTCTTTGATAGGTCTGGCCAAGGTTCTTTTTTGTCACTGAGACTGCATTTTGTACAGATTATAGCTTAGCAGGGACTTCACTGAAAACAGCAAGTATATTTCTTTTTGGAACACAAGTTGAACTTCAGTCATAGTCCCTAGTGAACAAGAATAGTCAAGTATGGACTATAATAGAATCCACTATACCCTTTGGCTAAAAGCTCTTTGAGTGGGATCCACAAACTACCTACAAGAAAATGCAATGCAAACAACTGCTATTTACCAATTTCCTGGGATAAAACACAACTGCAAGAAATTCTTTATCAAATAAATAATATTTCCAAATGCTGGATTTTCCAAATTTTATCAAGAAACCTTTCTTAGATGATCCATTGCATTTACTCTAACTCCCACAGAATAAATACAACTTTTCTTAATGTTTGAAAATGCTGTTACTGCCTTCATTCCCATTCTCCTTTTGAATGAAGAAGAGCAATTCCTTAAAAAACAAAATCACAGTGGTTTTTTTCAATTTACTCTTGTGGTTGTCTTTAATTCTTGCTTGGTTCTTCCTTGTACCAGGGGTTAGCTTCATGTTGTCTATGTCAAAACAATTTTTTATTTTATGTAAAATATTACATGGAATAGAAACTTGATTGTGCTTTTTATGATATTCTGTTTTTTTTAAGAGTAATGATTCAATTTGTGCAAGCTTTATGCATTATTTGAAAGGAATGACGGCCATCTGTTTGTTTGCTGTGGGGTGGGGGATTGAGGAAATTTGTGCCTAAATAAATTAGGTGTGGAATTGCTTTCTGCATTGTTTCTGCTGAGGGAGCTCCCTTTTTTTCCCATTTAAATAAACTATTGGATTAGAGATCCCACTTCACTTAGGCTCTGACAAGGCTGAACAAGCTTTCAGTCTCTAAATTACAAACAGATTATGTCACTAAAATACATTTTTTATCTGCTTTTGAGTTTGTGAGCCCCTAATAACTTTTTATGTGGAAATGATATTCGTATACAAGTTACTGTAAGCCCTCTATTTTTCATGTAAGAAAGGAATAGTGGGGCATATTTCGGTCTTTTTGCCCTTTCATATTTCTCTTCTATTTTCATTATAATTTTTCTTTGACCTTCCTGAGGCTTTCTGTTCTTTGATTCCTGCAATTACTATTAATCTCTTAGCCTTCTTGCTTGGCTTTCCTCCCTCCCTTATCAAATGTTGACCCATTTTTCCATCAAAAACTACACACTCATCACAATTTCAGCTTTTTTGCCTTCTGCTACAAGCATCTATCACATCATCTTTCCTTCATCATCTACTCTGGCATATTTATGATGGATATGCAATACTGTTTGGTAACCCTCTTTCAAATTTTCACAATTATCTTTAGTTCTGACTCATTCTCACTCCTATTTTTTTTTTTTTTACTCTCAGCAGGAAATTTCTACTTTTTCCTTATAGAGAAATCAGAAATTACCAGGCCTGCATTCCCTAAACTTGCCATGTCTGTAATGATTTGTCTTATTTCCATCTCTTTTAAAAGAAAAGTTGTTCTTTCTCTAAGCAAGTTTAATCTTTCCATCTAGTCTTTTGTAATTTTTCTTCATCCTCCTTAAACATCTTTCTTTATCACTAATCCTTTTTCATAATTTTCATCCACTTATTCTCTACCAGAACTTTTTAAAATAGATATTTGAAAATATTTTGTGTTAAAATAAAGAAAAAAAAACCCTCTCAACTTGTCCTCTCCTTCTCTCCTTTTTGTCCACCTCAGCCAGGTTTCTGAATGATTTGTTCAGTGGTGGAAGAGTTTCAGAAGAAGTCAAGGTCTGGGTTGTGACCATGGGGATAGCAATGTGATGTAGAATGGAGGTAAATGGCACAGGACAGGTAGACGTAAAGGAATTGAAAGGGTGTCATGTTAGGTGGGCTGCCAAAGTGAAGTTTGAAGTCACTCAAAATAAAGCTCCAACTTAACCAGGAGAAAAAGACTATGATTAGGCACTAAAATAGTGGTGAATGAGCAAGAGTGATCAGAAAATCTGTGGATGACTAGGAGGTGGATGCATGGGAGTTGGCATAAGCCTCCAAGGAGCAGAATTTTTACTCCATGGAGAAGGGTAAATAGAGCAGAATTCACAATGGAGGTCAGCAGGATGCCAACTCTGATTGCCAGATATGAGGTCCATGGATGTTATTGAAATTGCAGACTCCAAATGAAAGAGCTTCTGGAGAAAATGGCTTTTCATGGAAGAATCAACTTTCATTTAAGAGAGAAGAGGAGGGAATGTTCAATGAAGAGATTGTAAATGAGGGAGAAGTTGGTAACTATGGATCATGGTGTCCCGAAGGCAAATGGAGGGGAATCCTGAGCAGTGAAGTCAGGCCAAGGAAAAAGGATACAGGAGCAGTATGTGCATAAGAACATAGAGTACAGATGAGTGGAAAGGCTCAGACATGGACAATGACCAAAGATAACAGATTTTAGCACTGGCAGACTAAACTGTCCATGAACTTTCAAAATTTGCCATAACAGTTTCCTATTCATTTGGGAAAGACCAGTCATGGCTTGTGTAACTATAATTCTGAAGGATGGATTACTCAGTGAGAAAATTCTGACTTAGGTTGATTGCTTTGGCTCTCATGATAGGCTCTGGGTATGAGTTTCCTACACACAGTAGCATGTTCACACTCATGTAGTGCATATTCTGAAGAGTAAGGGTGGAGATCTAATGGTCAGAAGCCTGATCATAGAAGCTGAGAGAAGCTCATCATTAATCCAACCTTTACAAATCCACAGGAGCCACTGCCCATGAGCACGTTCAGTGATAGCCCCCAGTCTTGTACTAATTGACTTGTGATACAATGAGTTTGCATTACCCAGGATTCTACTCAGAAAAATTCAAGAATTAGGATTGCCACATATGCAATTACAGAAATGCTAAGCATCTTTTCACTCTTTTTATCCCCAGTAGATACATATTTTTGTTTAAAATACAACCATTCCATGAACTTACCT
Organism: Lemur catta; assembly: GCF_020740605.2. Taxonomy (NCBI): domain Eukaryota; kingdom Metazoa; phylum Chordata; class Mammalia; order Primates; family Lemuridae; genus Lemur; species Lemur catta. The sequence goes on from NC_059132.1 coordinate 60,742,400, forward strand.
AAATCTGTTCCTGATGCATTTACTGATAGAAACCAGAATTAGACCAGCTTTGCCTCTGGATTTAATGTGCTTTGCAGACTTGTTAGGTTTAGCTGTAAATATTCTTACTCCCTATAATGTGGGATGTTTAAAAAGAGTTTTGCTGCATATACAGTGCAAAGTTTTCACAGAGGCTAATCAAAAATAAACAAAAGGACAGATTTAAAGTTGGGAATATGGGGAATATAAATAAAAGAGCTCTGTTTAGTTAATCTAAATATAGAAATAAAGTAATACCAGAATGCACAATAAGGGTAAGCCATGTTGAAATTCCCAGCTTTCATCCAGATATCTTACATCAGGTACACCCAGTCACTAGTATCAAACTTGCTATAAAGCATAATATAATCTTTCTCATCTGCAAATTATGATCACGCAGATGTTATGCATCTTCTGATGGAAAGACTTCCAAAGGGGGCAGTGGGGCAGTGGTTTTCTTCATGTCAAATATAATAAACCCAAACCAGGTAAGTCAGCTTTGCAGCCTGGAATCCTATTTGTTTGCATTAGGTTGACGTTCTCATATATCTTTCACCAGTAATATCAGATTGTATAACCATTCTGATGATGTATAAATGGAAAATTTTCAGTGTAAAATCACATGGGAACCACCATAAGATCACTTTGACGTGCTTTTTCCCTTATTTTTTCCTGCTGTGATTTTGGAAAGCTGTATTTTTTCTCCTGTTAAAATGATTAGTGCTTTAAGTGAATGAGATCACTTACTGAAATAAAAATCCAGCCAAGCCATCGTCTCATATCATGATCTCATACAGGCTCAGCCTCAAGAGAGGCCCCCTGAGAGATTTCGCAAAATTGTTCATCCAATTGTACAGAGCCTCTATTCAGAAAGGAAACATGCTTGACAAAATCTTGTAAAAAGGGCCTCTGGATGCCAAAAACAATATAAACACATGTGTGCCTTAATATAGCCTGCTATCTTGCAAAAATAATCTTCTTCTGTTGTACGTGTAAAACCTATGGTGCATGAAACACCTGAAGACTTATGTAATCTTCACTCTCTGCATAGCAAGAGACCCAAGATGCTGAGTTCGGTACACGGCCCTGTGCCTACAATCAATAGGGCATCTGGGGATGCTGAAACTTCCTCTAAACTTCACTTGGCTTCAGAGCTTTTGGATTGCTGTTCCTCTGACACATATATTTTTGGATTTTTCCAATCACCAAATACAACTAGAGACAGCAGTTACTGAACATGTCTCAGATTCTTAGTATTTCCAAAATGATCATGAAAATGTGAGATAAAGTAATAGCCTGTAATTAGTATCTTAATCACATCATAGACTACTTCTCACACCTAAGAAGGTTGCCCTGCGTTGCCTGCGGTTAACTCACTCCCACAGGCAGCCATTGCTTTGATTTCTACTGTCATATATTAGGTCTACTTATTTTTTAACTTCTTGCAGAATAACATCATAGAATATCTTTCTTTCTGGCTTCTTTTAATTAACATAATGCTTTTGAGATTCATCAATGCTGTTATATGCATCAGCAGTTGATAATTTTATTACTAGTGTATAATACTCCATAGTATAAAAATTTCATGGTTTGACACTTTCCTGTTGATGAATATTTGAGTTGTTTCTAGTTTTTGATATTATGAATAAAGCTGCTACAAAGTCTTGTATAAGACTTTTAAAATATATGTTTTAATTTCTCTTGGAAAAATAATTCAAATGAAGACGATGGGTATGTTTAACATTATAAGAAATTGCCAAATAGTTATCTAAAATGGTTGTATCATTTTACATATCCACTAGAAATTTGTGAGTTCCAATTGTTCCAGACCCTGACCAATATTTGCTCTTTTTAATCATTTAAATTTATCTGTTCTAGTGGGTATGGAATATAATCATATTTGGGTTTTAATTACCCTGATAATCAATGATGCTGAGCACTTTTTTGTATGCTTATTGACTACTCATGGACATACTTTTGTGAAGTGAATATCCATATTTGTTGAGGAGGGTGTTGCTGGTCCTTTTCATTGATTTTTTGGTGTTTTTATATATTTTGGGTACAAGTTCTTTGCATTTCGAATGTGTTGTCTCATTTTGTGGCCAGCATTTTTTTTTTCTTGGTATCTTTCGATAAACAGAAGTTTTTATTTTTTTCTGAAGTGCAATTTTCAATAGTTTATTTTCTGCTTAGTGAACTTTGTGACTTTTTAAATAAATCTTTACCTACTGCAGGTTTAAGATATTGTTCTATGTTTTCTTCTAGAAATTTTAGTTTCAGCTTTTACATTTCTATGATATACATGAAGTTAATATTTGTGTGTTGTATGATAAAGATACCAGATTCTTTTGTAGTGGATCATTTTAATCTACTTGCTATAGAGCAATTTAAAAATACCTATATTTTTCTCGTTAAATTGACTCAATGTCTTTATCAAAAACTAATTAACACACATATCAGGGCCTAGCATGAAACTTTCTTTTCTGTTTCATTAGTCATTTGTCTGTCCTTACACCAACACCACCACTGTCTTGATAACTAGCTCGAAATCAGATAGCATAAATCCAATTTTCTTCAAGATTGCTTTTGTTATTCCAGATCTCTTGCTTTCGTATAAATGTTATAACCAACCTGCCAAAAAGCAGTTGGGATTTGATGTGGATTTCACTGAAAGTATAGGTCAATTTGGGGAGAATTCACATGTTTCAAAAAGGGGTCAGCAAATTTCTTCGTAGAGGACTGTAGTAAACATTTTTGGCCTTGTGGGTGGGCTATACTCTTGCAGCAGATCAACTCCGTCATTGTAGCGTGAAGGAAGTCATAGATAATACAAAAAGAAATGGCCATTGCTCTGTTCTAATAAAACTTTATTTACTAAAACAGGCAATGAGCTGGAGGCCTATAGGCTATAATTTCCCTTGCATTAATAAACTGATTTTTCCAATCTATAGACAGTAAATCTCTTCATTTATTAAGGTATTCTGCAATAAATTGCTGCAGTAAAATCTTACAGTTTTCAGTTTAGAGGTCTTACATGTCCTTTTATTTATTCCTTAGCCTTTTGTTTCTGATGTTATTGTAAATGGAATATTACCTTTTTATTTTCTAATTACTACTGGCTCTTGGTCTATAAAAATACAAGTGATTTTAAGATACTGATCTTGTATCCTGAGAACTTGCTACATTAACTTATAAATTTAGCAAATGTTTTGAAGATTCCTTATGATAGTCTATGTAAACAGCCATGTTGTCTAAGAATAAAGACAGTTTTGTGTCTGTCTTTCCCATCACTGTTGCTTCCCACCCTCCCCATTTTACTGGCTATTACTTCTAGTACTATGTTATATAAAACTGGTGAGTAAGTTCATCCTAGTATTGTTCTTGATATTAGGGGAAAAAACATCCAATATTATATCATTACTTTTATTTTCAGCTGTCAGTTTGTGCATATCCCCTTTATCAGATTGAGAAAGTTTGCTTTTATTATAAGTTTGCTCAGAAATATTGTCATTAATGGATGTTGAATAATGGCAAATGTTTCTTTCTATGTCTATTGAGATATTCATATGATATTTGTCTTTTCTTCCTTTCATATGGTGAATTACAAAGATTAATATTTTCATAATTTTATTGAGGTACAATTAATATACAGAGCTCATGTAGTTAAAGTGTATATTTTGGTAAGTTTTAATATATGAATATACCTGTTGAAACACCATCACCATAATCAAGATAATGAACATATCTAACATCCTTATTTATGTAGCTTTTCTTGCTTAGCAATGGTTTGTAGTTTTCAGTGCTGCAGGTCTTTAACATCTCATGTTAGATTTGTTGTTAAGTAGTTTATACTTTTGTTGTTATTGTAAATGGTTTTTAATTTCAATTACCAATTGTTTATGCCTAATACCTGGAAATATATTTAGTATTTTTATGTTCGTCTTGTATCCTGGTAACTTGCTAAGTTCAGATATTAGTTCCAGTAGGATTTTTGTAGATTATCTAAGTTTTTATATAGATTATTATGTCACCTGTGAATAATAATAGTTTTACTTTGTCCTTTCCAATCCCGATACCTTTTATTTCTTTTTACTGACTTAATTGCACTGGATAGAGACTCCAGCATAATGTGAAATATTACTAGAAGTGGGGTCCTTGCCTTGCCCCTGAGCTTAAGGGAAAGGCTTTCAGTCTTCGACCACTAAGTGTAATGTTAGCCATATGTGTTCTGTAGGTGAAGAAGTAACCTGCTTTTCTTAATTTCGTGAGATTTTTTTAAAAATCAGGAGTGATATTGGATTTTATTAAATGATTTTTCTGTGAGATGATCACATGGTTGTTCTTTTTCAGTCTGTTAATATAATGAATTATATTGATTGATTTCCAAATGCAGAACCAACCTTGCTTTCCTAGGACAAACCTCTCTTGGTTGTGATATGATAATATTTTTACATATTGACGAATTTAATTTACCAAAATTCTGTTAAGAATGTTTACATCTATGTTTTTAAGGAATATTTATCTGTAGACTTATTTTCTTATAATGTCTTCATCTGATTTAGCCATCTGAGAAATGTTGGCTTCATAGAATGACTTGGGAAGAATTCCCTCCTCTCCAAAATTCTAGAAGAATTGTGAAGAATTGGTATCATTTTTTCCCAAATCTACTTATTTATTCTTTAATTTTCACCCATGAAGCCAATTGTATCTGGAGATCTCTTTGTAGTACAGTTTTTAATTACAAATTTGAATTTAATTATAGGTATAAGGTTATACAAATTATCTATTTATTCTAGAGTAAGCTTTGGTAGTTTGTGTCTTTAAAGGAATTTGTCATTTCATCTGAGTTATCTAATTTATTGGCATAAAATTATTCATACATAATATTTCCTTATTATCCTTTTAAATCTGTAGTATCTGTAGTGATACCATGTCTCCTATGGATGATATTGTTAATTTTTCTCAAACCCTTTTTTTCTGATCAGACAGACTCGAGGTTAATCAATTTTATTAATCTTCTCAATCAGCTTTTGATTTTTCTAGTATTATTTTTTTCTTTCTACATCACTCACTTATTCTTTGATAGTTATTATTTTCTTTCTGTTGCTTACTTTGGTTTCATATGCTCTGTTTTTCACATTCTAAAGTTAGACACTGAGGTTATTAATATGAAATTTTCCTTTTTTCCTTACATGCACATTGAATTCTATAAATTTTCCTCTAAGTTTTACCTCCTTCCATCCACAAATCTTGATATGATCTGTTCTCATTTTCATTTGGTTCAAAAATCCTATCTAATTTCCCCTTTGATTTTGTCTTTGAACTGTGGGTTATCCAGAAGTGTATGATTTAGTTTCCAAATATTTGGGAATGATTTCTAATTTAATTCCATTGTGGGCAGAGAAAATATTTCTACTAACTCAAATCTTTTGAAATTTATTGAGATTTATTTTATGGAATGGAATATGATTTATCTTATTAAATGTTTTGTGTGCACATGAAGAAAAGTGTATATTCTGCTACTGTCATGTGCATTGTTTTATAATCATCAATTAGATCAAGTTGGTTGCTTAGTTATACTTTCCATGTATTCATATCCAGTCTGACTTTCTGTTTCTTTCTTCTAGCAATTATTGGGAGATAGATGCTGAAAATTCTGACTACAATTATGAATTTGTCTATTTTTCCTTGTACTTTTAGTTTTTGATTCTTGTACTTGAAGTAGTATTGGGTACATTAGTGTTCTGGATCAATAAGTACTCTTAAGTTGACTTATTTATATAAGTATGAAATTTTCCCTGTTATAACTCATAATATTTTTCACTTTGAAATCTACTTTGTCCGATATTTTTATATTTAGCTTTTCCAGTTTCATTTAGATCATAATTAGCATGATATATCTTTTTTGTTGCTTTATGTCTAATCCATTGGTATCTTTATATTTGAAGTAGGTTTCTTGTAGACAGCTTTTAGTCAATGTCTTGTTTTTTTTGTTTGCAGTTTGACAATCTCTTTCTTTAGTATAGTGTTTGAACTAAATAATTTAACATGGTAAGTGATATGGTTGGGTTTAATTTTGTATCATCCTATTTATTTTTCTTATTTCCTCTGTTATAATTTCTTCTTTTCTATTTTTATGGGTTTTTTTGAATAGATATTAATTATAATCCCTTTTTTTATCTTTTGCCAGCTTATTAGTTATAACTATTTTTTGCTTTATTTTAGTGTTTTCTCTGGGGTTTATAGTATACATCTTTCATTTATCACACTCTACCTTAAAGTGATATTTTACCATTTCATGAATAATGTGAGAAACAACATTACACTTCAATATCTTTTCTCCCAAACCAGTGCTATGATTGTCATACATTCTAATTTTCCATGTTTTATCAAGTCCACAATTAATTGTTATTACTTTTCAGAACTGTGTATAAGAAATGTTGAAAAAATTCTCTAAATAGATGAAAAGTTATCCCAGATGGAAATTTGAATCTATGCAAAAAATGAAGATTGCTAAAAAAGGGCAAATATGAGTGTGAATAAAAAAGACATTCTTCTCAATTTTTAGATGTCTTTACAAGACTAGGGACAGTTTAAAACAAACAATAACCATATGTGAAAATAATAGCACAATATATTGGGGGTAAATGGAAATACACCAAGTTAAGGAAATCTTACTGTATGTAAAGTAGTATATTATTTGAAGGTAGAGCATATATAAGTAAAGATTTATATTATAAAATCTAGAACAACCAGAAAAATAAAAACACAGAAGTGCAACTGAAAAGAAAATAGTTGAGATAAAATATAATCATACAGTATGTCAATCCATCTAAAGATAAGCCAAAAAAAAAAAAAAAGGAATAATATGCAGTAGACAGGAAAAATAGAAAATATTTAGCAAGAAGGAAAATGTAAACCAAGGATAGTGATAATTACTTTCAGGAAAAATTATATAAACAATACAATTAGAAATGAGATTGTATATTTTAAAAAAAGCCAAACCTTGTTATGTCTGATGTTTAAAAAGCACATAAGAAATATTACCAGGCATAAAATGAGATATGCATAATGATAAAGAGGTTAATTTCTCAAAAAGACAAAGCAATTCCTAATGGTTGTGCACCTAATAATAGAGTTTCAAAATGCATGAAGCCAAAACTGATAGAACAACAAAAATAAATCTATGCCTATTGTTGGGGTTATCAACACTCAGTTTTCAGTAATTTATAGAAAAATTTGACAGAAAATCATTAAAAATATAGAAGATTTGAATAATCCTATTAATTAAATTGACATAATTGATATTTATAAAATACTCCACCTATCAATAGCTGCAAAATAAATTATTATTAAGTGAACACAGAATATTCATGAAATCAAGTCATATTCTGGGTGATAAGCCTCATTAATTTAAGAGATTTGAAAACACAAATAATGTATTCTTTGACATACACAGAATTAAAGTGATAACCAATAACATGGTAATATTTGGAAAATCCCCAAATATGTGGGAATTAAACAATACATTTCTAAAAACTCACAGTGCATGTGAGAAATTACCTGGCAAATTAGATCTCTTTCCCATCTGTGAGATGGCAGGTGAAAAAGTTGAGAAGCTGGATCCTAATCGGAAGCCTGGAGAGAAGAAGGCCTATACCAGCGGCAAGATTAAAAAAGGTAACCTCAAGGCTAAAAAGCCCAAGAAGGGAAAGTCCCACTGCAATCGAATTCCTGTGTTCCTCCAGAGAATTGGCAGATATTCCCTACCTGCTATGTATTCCAGCAAGGCCACGAACAAGAGGAAGTACTCAGCCGCTAAATCCAGGATTGAAAAGAAAAAGCAAGGGCTTGGCACTGTTACAAAACCAGTTGGTGGTGACAAAAACAATGGTACTTGAGTGGTTAAACTTTGCAAAATGCCTATTATTCTACTGAAGATGTGCCTGGAAAACTAAAACCCCTGGGTCAGCATGTGAAACAGCATCCTGCTAACATCTCTCCCACGGCCATTCTGGTCATCTTTGCTGGGCGCCACAGAGGCCAGAGGGTGGTTTTTCTGAAGCAGTGGAGCAGTGGCTTGCTACTTGTGACTGGATCTCAGATCCTCAGTCGAGTTCCACCCTGCAGAACACACTAGAAATTTTTCATTGCCGCCTCCACAACAATGGATATCGGCAATGTGAAAATCCCAAAACATCTTACTGATGATTACTTCAAGAATAAGAAGCTGTAGAAGCCCAGACACCAGGAAGGTGAGATCCTTGACACAGAGAAAGAGAAATACGAGATTTCTCTTATTTCTCTTATTGCAACCCAGTGCAGTGCAAGGTTGATCAGAAAGCTTTTTACCAAAAATCAAAGCTATTCCTAAGCTTCAGGGCTATCTACAATCTGTGTTTGCCCTGACAAATGAAGTTTATCCTCACACATTGGTGTTCTAAATTTCTTACCAAGAACCTAATTAAATAACTGATACATTTAAAAAAAAAAGAAAAAAATTACATGGCAAATTAGAACATTTTGAACCTAATGAAAATCAAAACATAACATATCAAAATGTGTGGTGGTGTAACTGCAATGGACTGAATGTTTTTCCTTCCCCTCCAAAAATTCATATGTTGAAATTTTAAACCCTAATGTGATGATATTAATATTAGGAGGTGGGGCCTTTGGGTGGTAATTAGGTCATGTGTGTGGAGACCTCATTAATGGGATTAGTGTCCTTATAAAAGAGAACCCTGAGAGTTTTCTTGCCCTCTTCTGCCACGTGAGAATACAGAAAGAAGTTGGCAGTCTCAACCCAGAAAATGGCCATTACTAGAACCTGACTGTGCTGTCCGGTGCCCTGATCTCTGACTTCCAGCCTCTAGAAGGGTGAGAAATGCGTGTGTTGTTTAAGCCACCCAGTCTATGGTAATTTGTTATAGCAATGGAACAGACTAAGATAGTAATTAAATTAAGTTTTGGGGGAGGGGAGGTCTTACATCAATATTGCAAACTTCTACCTTAATAACATGATAAAAGAAGAACAAATTAACACAAAGGAAATGGAAATAAATAAATAATAAATACAAGAGAACAGATTAATGATGTAGAAAACAGAAAATTGAAAAAAATCAACTGAACCGAAAACTGGTTTTATGTCAAGATCAACAAAAATGATAAACTTTCAGTAAGTCTAATCAGGAAAAAGAAAGCTAATACAGTATACACATTACCAATAGGAGCTATGAATGAGGTAGAATCACCAGAAATTCCGTTGACATTAAAGGCTAATGAGGGAATATTATAATCAATTTCATACCAATTAAATCTACAATGTAGATGAAAGATACAAATAACTTGAAAGACACAAACTACCATGACTCAGTCACAGTGACATAGATAACCTTGAATAGCACCGTATCAATTTAAGAAATTAAATTTGTAGTTTAAAATATTCCACCAAAGGAAATTCCAGGTTTAGATGACTTCAGTGGTGATTTCTTCCAAATTTAAAGAAAAACAACACCAATTCTACACAAGATTACCAAGAAAAATAAAAAAAGAAGACACTGTCCATTTCTAAAATTACTGAGACCGCATTTTGGTGATTTAAAGACCAAAAAGACATAACAAGAGAAGAAAATCACAGGTCAATACCACATGAAAATAGATGTAAACATCCTTCAAAATGTTGAGCAAAGTGAATTATACAATGTAGAAATAGAAAAATTTATCATGACCAAGTGCAGCTCATCCCAGAGATGTAGAGTTAGTGTAATTAAAAGAAAAAAAATGATCAATGTAATTCACAATATTAACAAACTCAAAGAGAAAAAAAAAATGGAGTAAAAATATTTGACAAAATTGACTCCTAGTCATGATTAAAGAAAACTTTCACTAAACTAGAAGTGACACTTTGAGCTGATAGTGTGCATCCATATAAAACCTACAGATAACAACATACTTAATGGTGAAAGACTAAATTGTTTCTCCCAAGATCAGAAATAAGGCAAGGATGTCAATTCTTACCACTTCTATTTAACATTTTATTTAAGGTCCAAGACACTAAATAAAATTAAAAAGACAAGTACATAGAGTTAAAGGAAGAATAAAAATGTCTTCATTCACAAATGGTATGATTGCCTATGTAAAAAAAACCTAAAGAATCTACAAAAAACAATGCTATAAGAGATAACAGGTAAGTTTAGTGAGGTCTCAGGATTCAAGATGAATATATAAAAATCATTTGTATTTGTATATAATACAAATGAACCATTGGAAAATAAAACAAAAAACCCAAATTATTTGTAATAATATCAAACATATTAAATACTTAGGGATATATTTTAAGATATGTGAAATACCTGTAACTAAAAACTATAAAACATTGCTGAGAAAATGTAAGAAAACCTAAATAAATAGAGAGATATGCCATGTTTAAGGATCAGAAGGCTCAATATTTATACAATTCTTTCTATTGATCTATAAATTCAATGTAATACCAGTCAAAATTCTGGCAGCCTTGTTTTTTGAGGGGGTAGGACGGCAGGTAGAAATTGACAAGCTGATTCTAAAATTTATAGGAAAATTGAAGGACTAAGAAAGCCAAAATAGTGTGAATAAGAACATTGTTGAAGGACTTACCTAAATGCAAGGGTGATTATAAAGGTATAATAATCATGAGAGTGTAGCATTGGTTTAGATGTAGACATATACATTAATGAAACAGAATAGAGAGTTTAGAAGGAGACCCCACATCTATATCATAACTGATATTAAACAAAATGCCAAGGTAGTTTAATAGAAAACATATATTCTTTCCAACACGTGGTGCTAGAATAACTGGATATCCAAATGCAAAATAATAATAACTATAAATCAATAAACAAAACAAAGAAACAAAAATTTGCACCTTACTTACCTGAACATACACATGTTACTTCTAATTGGCTTATAGGCTTAAATGTAAAAGCCAAACTATAAAACTTACAAACATTTACTTAGGAGAAAAATCTTCACAAACTTGGAAGGAGAAATACTAATTAAATATTTAATAGAACAGAAAGAACACTAACTGTAAAAGAAATAAATTGATACACTGGACTTTTTGAACTTAAAACTATTAAGAAAACAAAAAGACAAGCCACAGAGTGGAAGAAAATATTGGCAAAACATATACCTGATAAAGGATTCATATCCAGAATATATAAAGAATGACAATTTAATAAAAAAAACAAAAACACAATGTATAAAATAAACCAAAGATTTGAATAGACATTTCTATTAAAAAGGTACAGAATAGCCAATAAGCACATGAAAAGATGTTTAGCATCACTAGCCATTAGGAAAATGCAAATTAAAAACACAATGAGGAACCACTGCATACCAATTATAATGGCTAAAATTAAAAAGTCTCACTACACCAAGAATTGTAGAGCAATTAGAACCATTGTTTCTCAACATGGAAGAAGCAGAGCAAAAATAAAATTAAAAAAATAACCATTGCATGTTCCTGGTAGGAATGCCAGTCTATAGTCACTTCAGAAAACACTTTGGTAGTTTCTTACAGAGTTATACATTTACTATAACTCAGCAATCCCACTCTTAGGTGGGATTGAAATTCCCAAGGGGAATGAAGCATATGTTTACATAAAGACTTGTACCTTCATGTTCATAGCACCTTTATTCATAATAGCCCCTAAGTGGAAACAACCCAAAAACTCAGCAACTGATGAATGGATGAGCAAATAATGGTATGTCCATATAATGGAATTCTACTCAGCAACAAAAAGAAACAAGCTACTGATGGTGGGCCAAAAAGTAGATGCCTCTTGAAAGCATAATGCTGAGGGAAAGAGGCCATACACAGAAGATTACACAATCAATGATTCTATTTAAAAGAAATCATAGAAAGTAAAACTGTAATGACAGTAGATATGCTCACAAGTGGCTGAAGGTAGGGGTAACATATTAACTCTAAAGGAGCACAGGGAACCTTTTGGGGTCATGGGAATATTCCACCTTATGATTCTGGTATTGTTTACTTAATTATATGTATTTGTCTAAACTCATTGAATTGCACCATAAAAATTGGTGAATTTTATCATATATAAATTATACTTCAACAATGCTGATTAAAAATAATACAGTTCCAAGATCGTAGAAGAGATACCCTAAAGTATTAAGTGGCAAAATAACAATACTGTTAAGGGGGGAACCCCCAAATTCTATAAAATAATTTAAAGGGGTTTATTTTGAGCCTAATGTATGTGCTCAATGGCCTTGAGCACATGGCTTCAAGAGGTCCTGAGAAAATGTGCCTGAGGCAACCTGGTTACTGTTTGGTTTTATACATTTATAGAGACAAGAATTACATGTAGAATCATAAATCAATACACGGAAGGTGTACATTGATTTGGCCCGAAAAGGCAGGACATCTGGGGTGGAGAGAGGGGCCTTAGAATGTTTTAAATTAAGATAAGGAAGTTTTAATCAGAGACAAGCCACTAGCCATTTATGGATACTCAAGTGATCTGTTAAGTAAATTGATGGCCTGAAGGTGTGGTTTAAACTTCCATGGCCTTAGGTTCTATTTAGTATCTTACTGCTACAAAGAGTAACTCCCAAAGGGAGGGGGCATATCAAGGAGTGTCTGACCTCCCTTTTCCTCAAGGCTGGCAACTCAGCTTTAAGGTTTTCTGGGGTCCCCTTGGCCAAGAAGGGGTCCATTCAGTTGGCTAGAGGTGGGGTTTAAGATTTTATTTTACTTCACGATACTAAAAATAAAGAAAACAGAATTTCTGAAGAGTAGATTCAAATTCTGAATTGTCCTTCCAAGGATCAATGACTTAGAATGGCCTCAGGACCTACTTACTTTAAACGTATATGAATTTTAATGGGAGATCTCTATTTTAATTCAGGTAAAGAGTGTTGTAACCAAGGTCAGTCTTGTACCACTTGCAGCCAGATAGCCCATGAGTCAAGAGGCAAATGTGTTGGGGAAAGCGACTTTTATTCACAGAGCCAGCAACCCAAGAAGATGGTGGACTAATGTCCCAAAGGACCATCTTAAGTTGGTATGAACTTTAGGCTCCTTTTTACCTTAGGGAAGGGGGAACAGGGTGGGGTTGAGTTGCAAGCAGTAACCAAGGACTGCAAATATCTGGGTGTCAGCGAGGGTCTGAGGAGGTTGTGAAGTTTCTTTGCTCTTAGTCTGTTAACTCTGGAAACCGAAGTTCAGGATGTTCCAAAAATCTTTAACATAGCATTGTTACTGGTGTGTATACTTTCTTATCTCCCCAGGAGTTAATTTGGGAAAGGCACAGTTGTCATTTTTCTTCTAGCCTAGGTGCAGAGCTCAGCAGAAGGTTTTAACTTAAAGGATGTTATTGCAGAGGGTCAGAAGCAAAATTAAGCTAGTTATGTTAAACTTCCACAGTTACTCTGTGTGTGAGTGTGTGTGTGTGAAGCTGGAAGGTTGGTGATGGAAAGACTGACATATCAAATGAGCCAATGGAAAGAGAATGAACTGGATCCTTCCCTTAGAAGGGCCATTACCAGGGGAGTGGCCAGGAAGTCCTGGGAAGGCTGGCTGGATACGGAGCATTGCTTTGAAAGCTCTTTGCTTACAAGTGCTCCTTGTTTACATGCAGTAATCCACTGCCATGAGTTAACATACCCTGTGTGTAAGTACCTCTTCTCAGGAATAGAGGGGGTGCAGATTTGCTGCTAATATGCAAAGTATTTCATTTAGTAATGGCTTTCAGTAGGCCCGTTTAAATCTCTCCTACTGTTATAGTAATAGATCAGATCTATAAATTGCTTGCTAACAGTCTATGTTTGCACTAAATACAATCAAATGGCAACATACCTCTAACGTAAACAAATGAGTTCTTATTCTGTGCAATTTTCTCCAAACAAAATTAATCTTACAACCATTTCTTCCAGCAAATTATCTGGAAATCACATTTTCTGCCACTCTGCTTGGAGTCTTTATGAAAACACCAGAGGGCCCCCGTATTCCCTCCTTATTAGACAGAAAATTATCACAGTAGGAACAATTGCATAAAGAAGTGTTGGCGTCCATGCTTTACCTTAGGGTAGCCCATCCTTGCTCTGTGATTCAGTCGATCCCTGTTTTGCTCCTGAAGACAATGGGTGGTCATAATTTTACTTTGAAACCGTGGACCTAGAGGACAAACAAAAATGGGGAAGGCATGGTAATGAAATAATAGCTGGTGGCTGGAATGTTTGTTGATTTTCCCAGTGAACTGTGACCTGCTCAGTTGCCTTCATTTGCCTAATCAATCACAGAGGCAAGTTTGAGAACTGTTGAAGGCAGTTGAGATACAAAATGACTGATGCTGGTCTTACTCTTTCCCCTCGCACAACAGAAAACAGGATATAGACTTGGGTTTTTGTGTGGCAACCCAGGATTTATCCATATGTGCATTTCATTTTATTACTATTCCCCAGAAACACTTTGTAATCTCTCCAGGCTTGATCATCTCCTATTCTCTCCCACCAGAAAAATCAAACAAATGAACAACAAAAATAAAAACAGCCATTTCTAGGAAACTGGATAAAATATATTTTTGATCTATGAATCAATATAGTTCCCATATAGTTGTACATAGTTAATTATTTCAAAAAGGGCCATGTAACAATTTACATTAGTGTGACAGTATTTATCTGGAACACACTTAATCACCTCCATGTAACCTTTGCCTTCTGCTTGTGGGCCCAATCAAATTGTATGCACATGCAAAAAAATACCCCATTTATAGTCATCCCTCAATATTTGTGGGGAATTGGATTCCGGGACCTCTCCTGATAACAAAATCTCAAGATGGTCAGATCCCTGATATAAAATGGTGTAGTATTTGCATGTAATCTACACACATCCTCCCATATACTTTAAATCATCTCCAGATTACTTATGGTACCTAACAATGTAAATGCTAAATAGTTATTATAATGTATTTTTAATTTTTTTGTTATTTCTATTGTACTTTTTCTCCAAAAATTTTTGATCCACAGTTGGTTGACTCCACAGATACAGAACCCACTGATACAGGTAGGGAGGGCTGACAGTATAGTAATCATCTAAACATGGTTACTATGAACATTTGTTTCTCACCAAAAACTTAGAAGGCCTTACAAGGGAAGGGGAGAAATCTCTTGCTCTATTTCAACTTGGAATGACTTTTGAAATTTTTGGTAGCTACTAGACTAAACAACATCAGCATTTGGGAAAAAAAAAAATTCCATGATGATGAAATCACAGAGTCATGGAATTTTACAGTATGTAAGGACCATCAAGATCAAGTCCAACCTCAGAAAACTGGGGTTTAGAGAATTTTAATGGACTTACTCTTGAGTATGCAGCTTGTTCAAGAGTCAGAATAAAATTCTGAAATTTTTATCCTCAGTACAGTGCTTGTCCCACTGCATTAACAGTGTGCAAGTGTGGCAATCAGAACACTCACTCTGTGTATGGATAAAAATATATGGTAGATATAGAAGTGCTCTCTACTAGAGGAAGTCAGAGCTTTATGAAAAGAAATCTGTGTCTAACACAGGCATTGGAAATAAATTCAAACATGGGTGCCCATTTAGTCCTAGCTTAAGCCAGCAGGATGGTAGAATAACTTGAACTAACAGTCACAACAAGATTTGCCTTTGATGACTTCACTGGATGTTCACACCACTCCAAATCCTGTTTTATGGTCTCCTCAGGATAGGTTTGTTCTACTTGCCTTCTTGTCAGAACCTATAGAACTTAAATGGGACCTTTGCTCCCACTTCACCAAATGCTTATGAGGCATCTAATGCATAACCTGCTGGTGGCCCACAATGAATAACACAGAATTTTCCCCCAGCCCGTGTTGCTCACAATCCAGTTCACCAGGAACACCAGGAGACTGTGCTGTGCAAGCTCTGGAGCCCCATCACCAATCATTGTGACTGAGTAGGTCTAATTATGCCCAGGATTATGCATTTTAACAGGCATCCCACGTGATTTTTATGCAAGCTGTCCAAAGGCCATGCTTTAAGAAGCACACAGTCTGTCACCTACTCAGATAGCTTGGGATGTGAGTCTTGAGAGCCAGGGTATTTGTTTTAGTCAGCAAAAACAAGAATACATTAAACAACAGAAATTTCTTTTCTCACAGTTCTGGATGCTAGAAGTTCAAGATCAAGGTGCCAACATGGTTGGTTTCTAATGAGCCCCTCTTCCTGACTTGTGGGAAGATGCCTTCTCGCTGTGCCCTCACTGGGCAGAGAGAGAGACAGAGAGCAAGCTCCCTGGAGTCTCCTCCTGCAAGAGCACTAATCCTATCAGGCCAGGACTCCACCCTCATGACCTATCTACCCATTATTACCTCCTAAAGGGCCCATTTCCAAATTCCATTACACTGGGAGTTAGGGCTTCAACAAGTGAATTTTGGGGAGACACAATGCAGTCCATGGACCCTCATTATTATAGAACTCAGAGAACACCCTACTAGCACTCCAAACAAGCATGACAGAATTAGACTCCATGGGCAGCTTAAACTTGCTCCTTAAGATTTTGGGTAAAATGTTAAATGAAATAATGGCTAATTTTTTAAAATAAAATTATGGTTTCAAATTATTTAGCTTACAGTAAAGGTAACTGTTAGATGACATGACTGTGAACATACAAATATCATCCCCTCCCCCAATTCTGATGTCTTCATTGGAGAACTCTAAACAATGAAATTCCTAAAGGGTTAGGTGAGGAGAACTATGAATTCAAACCATATTTTACCTTCTATAGACATATCTAAGATCTCTACAAATGTGTTCTTCAGAATCAAAAGTTCTGAATCTGTGTCAAGAGGTAAACATGATCACAATAAAAAGGAGCTCTACCTCATTCTACGTCCCTTTCCCAGGCCTTCTCTCCTGAGAATAGCAGGTGAAATCCTCTTCCCAGCATTTATAGGGTCAGTGAAATATCACAAAAAGGAGTTTACAGATACTACAATCATTTAGTAGCAAGAGTTAGCACCATGCTTATAAGTATTCCTGGACATCACACATTTCAGATTCTCTTTTCCAATTACCTAGATCTTGTAAAAAAAAAAATCTTTCTTATAAATGAAAAAAAAAATTGGCTTTTTTATATTGAGACATTATATATTGTAATGCAAAAAGTGATTACCTTACCAGTCTCTAATCTCTTTCTGGTTGAACACCTCTGTTCATGCTAACCTCCTAACCCCTCACTTTGAAACTCAGACTCTTTACTCTGTCTCTTTTTCCTAATCATATGGTGTAAGTTAGGGCTACCCCTTTATTCTCTATTGACCCAGAGTTTTCACAATTTGATGATTACTTTTTGGTCGATTATTAATATATGATCTGTATTCCTCTTTCGACTGTAAGCTTGTACTTCTGGCACACAGCAGGTGCTCAAAATATATTTGTTGAATGCATGGATCCACTGCATTGATAGGCAGTCATGACAGATGCTTCGGGTATGGGTCAAGAGAGTCATATACATTTTTGCTTAATTGTGTGTATTTTTCTCCCTCAGAAATAGAATACACGAAACTATATTAATCCTTCCCATTAAGAACACCTGACAACATGTCACACTACGGTATAGTTGATATATCAGGTTTAGGTAAATGAATTTGTTTTTTAATCAGATTTCAATTCTTGCACACTTGCTAGAATTTATGATGGAGTGAGTAGCCAATGGACTTGATTTTCCTGGGAGTGTATTTTATTTCCTACACTTCTCTGGATGCTAAATGAAAAGAAGAGGTGTGGGTAGATATAGGCTATTGCAATATAATATTCCTGGTAGTCACTATATGAGACAGTCAGGTATTTTTTGTTCCTTTCAACACCAACTTATAGCAGGTAAGTTCATTGCAAGCCAAACCCTTTGATGCCAATCAAAAATATTTTAAAACATACTGGTTCAAAATTCAGCTCAATTTGCTTTTCATCTCCTCCCAAATTATACAACCCCATTTTATTTAGCGTATGTGAATTCTAGAATCTCATCTCAATGAAGAAAAATGAAAGCGAGAAAGTCACACAGAATGGATTCCAAATAATATTATCATAGATCTTTGTAAATAAGCACACAATGACCTGAAGGCAGGCCATTATTTCTAGGAAACAAACAGAAAGAAATGTTGTCAATGCCCCTTACAATCAGGGTGAACATATCTCTGTTTATTTATCTTGGAAAATTATTAAAAGTGCCTGTTTTCACTCTCAAAGTTGTTCTGGTTTGGACAATAAATTATATAATTGCCTTATTATGATTTATGCACATCTGAAACTTGGAAAATTTAAATATTTCAAAATGTATCTAATTAAATAGCAAAATATATTCTCTATTGTTGGTTTTGTTTGTCATTTTTAATATATTCTGAAAAAATAATTGTCCTGAAATTCAGAATAACAAATTCAATTCTTTTTCCCCATATTTAACTGCAGTGGCATATTCTTTGTGATAATAACACATTCTATGGTAATCATAAAGAAAAATTTACATAAATGATTTGACCTATATGACATTAGAAACAAGCCCATAATGGCAAATTTCCAGAAAGATAAATGGAAAAACAAATGCAAAACGTTGTCAACAATCTTAAATTGAATGTCAGTCTCAAATGATAATTTGTTCTCAAAGCAGTAGGTAGATAATATTTTTCTTTTAGTTCTCTACACTTTGGATATCTCTACAACCTTATCTAAGACATTAGTTCACAATCAACTCTTTTGGAACAGTAATTAATGAGTTTTAAAGTAAGTACCAGCTTCTGTCCATTAGGGAAAGCTTTTGAATAAGACTCTAGAAAGTAAATGGCTCTTTGTGTAAGAGTATTTGAATAGAAACAAAATAAGTGTTCTGTCTCAGAAACATTTCAAAAATATTTTTCAGGAGAAAAATCTTTCACGTTTGTAAAACAACTCAGTGGAAATCTTACATAAAACCTTGTAGGCAAATCTACTGTTTTCATCCATTTTTTTTAACTTTAAACTTGAAGAAGAAAAAAATTAAAATCACAAAAATTTATAAGAAGTGAATGTGTGTCTATGTATATTTCATGAATACAATGAACTTTTTTTAGTTTCTTCAATAGACAAAATAGTTTGGAAGCATGTCTTCATTTTGGGGGCTTATTATTTGAGAATACAGAGGTACCAGCTATTGAAAATTTCTTTGAAAATGTACACTAAGTCAAACATAGTGCATCGAAACAGGGATAAGTCACAGAATACCTAGGGGAAAACACAATGAAGTTCTTCTCAGGGGACAAGGATTCTGGTCTAGACTTGGGCATAAATTAAATTTGTGGGCTTGGGTCCTTCGTTTCACCTTTCTAAACACAAATTTCCTGATATGTTAGAAAGGACTAAATCTATTTTCCCTGCTTATTTCACAGAGTTAACAGGATCAGTTAAGAAAACATGTGCATGTTATTATTATCATTCTCTTCCTTATACGTTGGGCCTGAATCACGCCTTAACTGAGAAAATAGATGACTGAAGCGCATAAGATTGACAATCTGATTGGGCTGCCAGAGTTCTTGGCTTAGCAGGTATCTCACTTTGAGAAAGTTATTCAACCTTCTTAATTCTTAGTCTGTTCATGAGCAAAACAGGGATAATAACTTTATTAAGCTTACCTCCTTATTCTTACAAGATAATACAAAATGTCTCACAATAAATTTTAGCTTAGGTCCTCAGAGCATGGCTGCTGTGCTGATGACTTCTTGCAATATAAAATAAGTGGGGAAATCCCCAGTGCTTCTACAAATCTGAAATGTGTCTACACACATATGGGAGACTCAAAAAGATAGAGGGGAAAGTGGATACCATTTTAAAAATTATTATTATATGAAAACAAAAGAATGACAAGTTCTATAGATTTTATATGTTAATAGGTAGAGTTACTAATTAGTTCCTTTAATTCCACTACATCTTAATATAACCTATATCCTACTATATTATAGACATTGGTTTGTAAGTATTTAAACAGCATTGTTAACAACGAAGACAATATGATTCAAAAATAGTCATCGAAATGGAGAAAGGAAGAGTGTTAATGGTCATAGGTATTCCTGGCTAGATCAAAGTAGAAGGGAGGAGGCCTAGGATATACTCTTCAGGAATTTAGTATAATCTGGGAGAAAAATCAAGTAGCAAGTAGATTTCCAGCATGTATACTTGAAGTTGGCACTAAGGTCAAGATTGATAACTATAGTTGAAAACCCTAATAAAATTCAACCACGATTACCAGGTTGAGCCTGTTTCTTGCCTTGGAACCCAGAAGCTTTACAACAATTTTCATAAATAAGAAGTGATTTCAGATTTTTGACACATTTCAGAAAAAGGTTAATTGTGGGAGAATTGAAGAGAGGAGAGACAAAATACAAAAGCTTGTAGCTCCATCAAACTTTCTATGAAAATGTAACCTTTGTTGAGGAGCTGCTTTTTGTGTTTTTAAACTTTGTTCCAGTTTTTGTTAAACAAAATTTGAAAGTTTTTATGTATTGTATGTCAGATATTGCATCTTTGAAAATTTACTTTTTATCACTTGGGAATGGAGAAGAGATGGATATTATAGTTAAAGGGGTAAATGATTCAGTTTTTACCTCTCTAAATTGAGAATTACTCTGAGTATATTCCTATATTGACAGTTTATCAATCAACATTGGCAATTTTGATTGGGGGTCTCTCACTATTTTGCCTTCTTGAATATTAGCTATTATTGATATATCCTCTAAGATGGGCATAAAAATGAGAGACTATTTAACCTGACAGAAAAACAAATTGAGGAAAAAAATTTTCCCCAAGTGTAAAACTCTATAAATTGTGAAAAGATTACTAGTAATCAAAGTGTCTGACTTTCTCTTTATGCAAATGTTATTGAAAATCATGCATATGCAAATAAAGATGTTTGTTTATGACAGAGATTAAAGACATGATTATTATTCTTTGTATACATTCAAATACAGCAAGATTGATATGCAAGAAAAATGAATTACAATAAGAAATAACACTCTGTTATTATTGTATCACTCAAAACCAGTACCAAGTAGGCAATATAGCATTCAGGGAAATATGGGAATGTGACAAGGCATTAGCAAGAGACAGGAAGATTTCTCTTCTAGAAATACTGTTTTATATCATTCATATTTAAAAATCTATAGGCAACAAACAAAATAAAACACAATGGAAATGATATACCAGCATAATTATTTGTGAAACAAAACCAATTTTGCACATATTTGCAGGCCTTGGGCAAGATTGATCTTCTTAGATCTTAGATCCTAAAGATGTATGCTAACCTATTCACAAAAATTTCTATTGCAGAAGAAAACTGTAACTGATTCTGTCATTATTGTTTTAGGGGGGAAAAAGCTACTAAATCCAAATTAGATATTCAATTTGGAAGCGCTATAAAAAAAGGATTATGTATGTCTGCTAAGAAGAATTTACCTAAAAGAATTCAGAGTCACAAACTATTAAATATATCACATGCCCAGGTTAAAATAAAACATGGTCATGAACTATTTTCTTTTGAAGATTGAACTACAACAGCAACTAAGATAATAACAATGGATTAACTATGAATTAATAACTACAGATTAATACAATATCATTTTCTTATGTGATCAGTTTAGAATTTTGCTAAGGAAGAATAAATATGGTGCTCCTGAAATCTACTCCCTTTAAAGTGACATACTGTGATAAGTAGATTGGTTTAGTTCAAATCCATTGCTAAATAATTTAAAATCTCAAGTCTCCTCATAACTAAAGCTAAGTGATTTTTGAGTTATTGCAGCTACTTTTGAGTAGTTAACAAATACATGCTACTTGAATTAATCTCTACTTTATCTCTGCCTCTGGATTTGGAAATGTTGAAAGTGCCTCATGAAAAGGTGGGCATGCAATAAGAATTGTGCTCCTCAATCTTTGACCCTCTTTGAGAGTGGTCAAGAATAAGGCAGCATTCCAAATTAGTAATACATGAGCTTAGAAGCTAGACCATAAAGACAGAGGGGAGGCTGTAGAAGTTTAATAAAGTAAAATAAATATCTAAAACCAAAAACGTATTGTTGAGCACCCAGGTTTTTAAATTCTACAATCTCTCTGGAACAACTTTAAATTCAGAACTTCCCAAATTGGTCAACAGTAATGATTATTGTCACTTATATCTTGATATCCACTCAAAAAGTCAACATATTTCCTTTCCAAATATTTAGAAATAATTAGTACTTAACTCCTACTTTCATGATTATCATGATGATGATGACAACAGTAACACCAAAAATAGTTGTAGAGCACTACATAATTTTCATGAAATATCTTATTTGATCTTCACAATAAAGCAGCAATAACTGGGAAGCAAGGACAAAGTAACAGGAAGAACTAAAACAGCTCCTTACAACGTATCTGACAACCCTACTCCTTTGTTGTAAGACATGCCACAGGAGAAGAATCACAGGCAAATGAAGGTCAATGCCCAATATGACATGCCAGATGTTAGACTCTAAATTTGTGTGCATTATAAAATCTGACCTCAAAAAAAAAAAGGTAATCTATAAAGAAATTTCACCATTTCTATCATTATTAAAAGGATTGGTATATTAAAAGACCCACAAAAACTTGAGGGAATTTTATGAATCCTAAGGGAATAAATATAACTGCATTAAGACCTAAGAATGGTATTTTAGCAACAGGGAAAATGCTCTTGTGATTACTAGGTATATCACTTTTATAAGTAGATTTTTATTTAGTTGTATTTCCTAGCCTTATCTTTAAAATTTATTGAAATAGATTATTATTTTTAACAGCTCTGCAAAGAGAGAAATCAAGTAGAGTTTTATGATTTGAAAATTACTTTGCTCAAGCAGCTTTATATCTGTTAAGAAAGTAAAATTTCTGAAATCCAGTGTGATGAAACTGGGTTTGCTGACACTTTTGAATTAATGTGAGGAAAATCTATACATACACAAAGTAATTTAAATAATCATTGTGTCATTTTTTAGTCTTTAAAATGAGAATGATGACACACTCTCTGTGCCCATTTTCTAGGACGTGGTAAAGATTAATTTGATATTTTATTTTATTTTTCTTTCAAAATGTTAAGGGTGTACAAGTGTTTTGTTACATGGATAGAGTGTATAATGCTGAAGTTAGGTAATTTGATATTTTAAATAGGAGTAGGTCAAAAATTTAGGGAGTTAGAGTATCAAAGAAGTGTGTGCAATGTGTAGGTAAAAATATTCATTGGGATTTAATAGGATTTTGGCTTGGCACTATATTTTCTATGATTTACTTCGGTCTAACTGTGTGTCAAATTCCTCTCCTTTAACCAATTCTTTTTAATATCACAAACAACCTCCTGGAGTATTCATCTTTAACTTAATTGGTTTATTGATAGAATCTTAGAAGATTTTCATTTCTATCTATTAATTTATGGTTTGAGTGCAGTGCTGGTTTCCTATCTGTATTTATGGAAAATTGATTTTTGAAACCAGCTAATTCAAAGTAACTTTCTATGCTAAGCTATATGAACTAATAAAATGTGTTAGCTATATTATTTTCCACATATAAACTTGCCAAATATCCCAAAGCCATTTAAAATCATGATTTGTTTCCATTAAGGTCTAGTAATTCCTATTTTATTTGTTGGTATTAGCATTGTATCTTTTCAAATTAGCTTTTATATGAACTAAGGACCTGATATTGAGAAAGAGGAGGCAATGACCACATGGCTAATTCTTAGAGGTCTTTGATTTGAAAGTATAGCACTGTGAGTTTAAACAACACAATGAATAAAGCTACCCTGAAAGCTCAGTCTGTCCACTTTCTATATATTCATACTTTAGAATCAAGATCACAAAATAAATCATTTAAGTATTTCTAAGTTACAAAGAAAATGAGAGACTAAAGAATGGCAAACAGTAAATGAAAATATTTTAAAGGCCTCTAATGAATATAAGAGCCTGAATGAATGTTGATGATAATATAAAGTAGCAAAAGGTGAATAATATTTAAAAATGAGCTAAAAAGAAAGATTTATTTAGGCATAGACTTAAAAAAATGTTTAAAACTCTCAGAAGACTAAACATTGCAGAAAATAGAAGATAAAAAGGACAGGAAGCGCTATTTAGAGTTAAAAGTGGTAAAAGAGCAAAGAACATCAGGTAATAAATTAAAATAAATAAGATAAGGTTCAGAAAGGTGCAGTCTGCAAATGAGAAGCTGATAAGGAGAAAGGAACTCAATAAAGAACAATAGAAGTAATTGAGGCAGGAAGAAATCTCACTTTTAAAAGACATGCTATAAGCAATAAAGAAGTTTAGCTTGACATACAGTAACTAAAAATCTAGTGGCAAATATTTTTAGCTCCTCATGGTTTTGTGCAGTGGTTTGCACAGAAAATTTGGCTCATTTGAATGACCTATGTGAGGTTAACGTATTAATTTTTAATGAAGCCTAGGTCACAGATCTATAACAAGTCAATAACTCAATCCTAGGTCTTATTTTAAGTTACCCATTGACAATGCAAGTCAATTGACTTACTAGCCATCATTCTGTATAGTTTTCAGAAAGGAAGCCTGTAAATAATTTTCTTTCTTAATTTTTTGGGGCCACAGAACATACCAAAGGTGCTCCTGAAACCTCTTAGAAGTGATCCATGCATTGATTATTCATTCATTATTTTAATGCCTATTACTGCCCCCAAATTTGAGGAGATAGCTTACCATGAAACCTATAAATACAGAAAAAAATTTTACAAAATAATAATAATAATAACTCAAAGCACAATGGAGAAAAATATCTTTCCTAAAGCCTGAGGCTTAACATGGCTTTAAGCATAAAACTTACAGTTGACTATGCTAGAAATCGGGAACAAAAAGATAACATACATTGCTTCATAGATTGCATCTAATAGCTAGTGATCAAAGCATAAGAGAAAAAAATTTGCTCTAGAATTCAACTTTACATGTTGTTTTTTAACCAGAGATGATGAGTAAATCAATAAATAATGTCTCCAATAACAATTTAGAAATAATTGTTTAAAAAGTTTTCCCTTTCTATAGCACTGAAGACAGAATTATCATTGTAAAATCTACATCAGATTATGTCATTTCACTAATTAAATCTTTCGATGACTTCACATTACCTACAAAAGTCTTCAAAGTATTCAATGGCCATGAACCACCGTGGCTAATTACGGCAGGTGGCCCATATCAGACCTTCCAAAGGCAAATATCTGTGGACAAGACCCAAGAGCCTGCATTACAACAGCTCTGTGGGTGAATTCATAACACTCAGTGAAACAAAATGAAAACCACTGGCCTTCATATTATAGCTTTTCACATTGGGCTAGGCTTCCCCAAGTCATTGCTGAGTGGAAGAAGATAAAACATGTCAATCTGTTATTCTAAATCAGAAATATCTAAGAGAAGAAGATGTAAATGGATAGATATCACAAATAGAAGTAAATGAAATACAATACAATAAAAGTATAGCAGATACTGCAGAAAAATTAGAAGACGTAAACACATTCTAGATGACTTTGCACCCCCTATGGAATATCAAATGAGCCAACTTAATCGGACAAACAAGTAAAGCATGAAAATAGGTGTTCTAAAGAGCAAGAATAGCTTTCTGGGATGAAAGCAGGTGATTTTGTTTTTTTAAAAAAAATTGTATATACCTCCCTCTTCATATACAGCAGAGTGTTTGTTTCCCAGTTCCTAAGCCTTTTGTTCTGATGATGGGAACTACATTTAATTACCCTGCTGGCCAGGAGACCGTTTGGCAGTGGAGACATTTTAAAGCACCAAAAGTATTCAGATGGAACATTGGACCAAATTGTTATTTCAGATCAGTAAATACACGTTGGAATCTGAATATCCATTTTAAGGTTCCTATGTCCTACTACTTTTTGCATAAAATCTGAACATCTAACTAGTTGTATTAAATCTAAACAAATAACTGGTTGTATAAAACCTGACGTCTAGCTTTCCAGTCTACAATAAGATTATATGATCTACACCCCTTGATTTCCATTCTCCCTCCTTCCCTCATTCCAGATTTCTGACTGGGGCCCTGTATTTGAATCTTATTAATTCCATTCTTCTTTGTTATCCCTAATTATAGAGCTGTCAATCTCAAAACCCACAAAAGAGGGAAATTTGAAAACATTTTGGATTTGTATTATACTATTGAATGCATTGTGGGTTTTTTCATATAGCTGGAGGGAGACAGCTTTAAATGAACTTTTCACAGGAAAAAAAATAGGTGAGTGTTTAACAGGAAAAAAAAAGAATTGACAGATATATAATTATTTTAGTGTCTCCATTTTGTTTCTTTCTTCCTCTTTGTCTGCTGCCTTCTTTCTTGACTCACCAACATACCCCCTAAAAGTTTTTTTTTTTTTTTTCGTACTCTTTCATCCCATGCACAAAGCAGACTGAACTGGCATGTGCTTGGGTTTTCTTCTTCAGGTGAAGCCTGCAGAGTTGAGCTCCAGGAGCTGAGGGATTGAAACCTTCAGAATCCCGGGAGATTTGGCCCACAGCAAGAGAAATAGACTCAAAATACGGAAGAACTGCCCTATAATTGCCAGTTTTCAACACAAAAACTATTCATGTTGGTATAACCCAGGAAGATTCATAAAAATAATCAACCAAATATTTTCAATTACAAAGGAGCCAAGAAATGTATATAAGTTGAATACCCGAAGGGGTTTCACTATGTATGCATGTCAATATCCTTGTAATCCTACTGGCATCTAAAATAATCATGACTCAGGTGAAGGAAACAAAAAGTAGTCAGAGGCAATATGTAAAAATTGTTTTGCAAAATGAAAGAGCAAAGATGGGAGAATAATTCATCTAGGGAGTTACTTTAATTTTATGAATTGTAACCTTTTATCACGATGCATGGTAGCTGTTTCTGTTACTCAAATCAACATAGAGATGTCACTAAAATCCAATGGGCCTTATAAAAGTATGCATGTTTCAAACATTTAGAAGGCTGCCATTCAATGCAGTGCAATGCCCCAATGTATATTATGATATCTCATTGTAAAAAATATATTTTATTTACTCTTCACCCCAAATTTCTAAACCAGAAAGACCAACACAAAACACAGACTTGCTATATATTAAAATGCTTATTTTTGAAATTAAATTGATTTACAAAATTTTATGTAAATAAAAGTGCACAATATCAGTCCTATATAATGCTAAATTATGACTTTATTGTAACTAAAATTATATTATCAGAGCTATTAGAAACTTTATTTTAGATCCATTTTATAAAAAAGGAGGGATATTAGACCAGAGAATTGCTTTAGGGACATTACCATCTTTATTTAAAGAATTCATACCTGGTATTATCCTTTAACATTTCAAATGCATCTATGAATATGTATTGATATAAGTCCAGATGAGATTATTTCCATAAAATTCTGGTCTGAGAGATGGTTGAATAAGCTTTGGTATTTTGTTGGCTGATATTGGGTGACTATTTCTTTATTAGTATAATGTGTAAAATAGTATATTTTGACACATTATTTAATTCTCCATAATGACTGAAACTATGAAATTTTTGTCTAAAATCAAAAAGATTCTTTAAGCATAAGAATTGTATATTATCAGTTATTATTCTGAATGCAGATACACAATCCTCTGGAATCCAGAATTTGGCTTAATTAAAGAAAATACTTCCCTTTTCTTCATAGGAATTATGGTCATTTATTTTATCCCATCCTACTTTGAAATGTTGCTGACTTTCCTTCTCTTATTACACTTTAATTATTTTTAAAGTATGCAAAGTTGATTTTAAAATTAAGGATTGAATGATTCTTGTAACTCTAATATAATCACACATTTCTTGTATGACATGGAAAATGACACATCACAATATATGAAAGGTGGTGCTTTATTCCAAAAGGAACTAAAATGAATGCCAGATTTATCTAAGGGAAAAAATGTTAGTTCTACTTTATAAAATCTCTCCTTCTCTCCCCAAAATGCAAATCAGTTTAATATTTGGTAGCACCTAACAAATAATAATAAATGACTCAAGACTGCTGGGCTAGTGATAATGTTGAAGCACAGATTTTTCTTCTATGACGAATAGCTCAAACAAACCATCAAAAAAGATATGTGATTAATAAAACTGTACTTATCTCTTCCAGCTTTAAAATTCCAAATATTATTAAACGCTGTGCAATATGTGATGCAGGTGCTTGAATGGTCCCAAAATTCTTTTTGTAAGGCACAGTAAATAAAAACAAGGACTCACTTTAAAGATACATACAGTAACTAAAGCTGGAGTAGTTTAAATATAAATAATTGTTGATAATTATTAGTCCCACCCTCCCCTTCACTTTCATAGAGAAATAAGTATATTTTCCTGTTTCTTGCCTTTGGGCTCAGCCATATAACACGCTTTGGCTAAGGGAATATTGGCAATCATGATGCAAGCTGGGACTTGAAATGTTTATTATTTGGCTGTACACGTCCTCTTTTGTCTTTTCCAATCACTATCTAAAGAGCATGCCTTGGCTAGCCCACTTGCTCAAGGAAGATGAGTGACAAAGGAGCAGAATGACCCCGCCAACGTACAGACCTGCATGCAGCTTGAAGCCCAGCTGCCCAGAGGCCTCAGCCTAGTCCTGGCAACTACTGACCACTCCACAGACAAGTTAGTGAACCCACCTGAGATTAACAGAGCTCTTGCAGATAATCCTCCCTCGTTACTTTCACATATCATAGTTGTACAGTAGTCACTCAGTTACTCTCCAATTCTTTCATCTGCCACATTCAAATAGTCAACAAATCCTAAACATGGGTCCTATGAAATATCCCTCAAATTCAGGCTTTGCCCTCATCCACTTTCATTGAGTTAATTTGGTCCCAGTATCTCACTCAAATGAGTACAATGGCTTCCTAAGTGATCTTTCCTACTTTTAGTTTTATCTTCTTTTCAATGAGTGATTTTTTGACTCATGAACTCCTGAAGTGAATC
The DNA here is from genome assembly GCF_020740605.2 of Lemur catta. Lineage (NCBI taxonomy): Eukaryota > Metazoa > Chordata > Mammalia > Primates > Lemuridae > Lemur > Lemur catta. Next base: position 60,771,461 of record NC_059132.1, read on the forward strand.
TGTTGATCCTCAAGCAAAAAGAAAAGTGTAACTGCTTGCACATACAACATCATGTATGTAACTCAGGGATGTATGAACCTCCAAAGGCTGGACATTGACACCTATGGGTCTTGGATCCAGTTAAAACCTTTGCTTTACACCCTCCTACCCAATGATGCCAGAGATTTTCCAAAAATGTACATTTGACCATGAACTTCCATTAATTCAAGCCCTTCTGTGACTGTCAAGCTTCTTCAACATAAAGCCCAATTCTTCAGTTTGGGATGAAAAGGCCATGTATCATCTAATCCCACTCAACTTCTTCATTATATATATATATATATTTTTTTTTTTTTTTTTAATTTCCCATCATGTACCGTAGGCTTCAGTCTTACTTACAGCTCCCCGCAAGTCCGAAACTGCTTCTTCCATCCTGTTCATCAATTCCCTCTCCCGTCACACTCTTCCCTACCTGACTGCCAGATGAACTCCTGACCCCTGACCCAGTTTTCCCGCCCCTTCCCTCCACCCCTCCTTCATCAGAGCACCCAACCCCCTCAGCATGATGGCCTTATCACTTGTCAGCATCAAAGAGCCCATGAACTATTTGAAAACCAGAATAGTACCGCTCATATTGGTGATATGCATCATCTTGCACAGCGTCTGGCCATTAGTAAATTCTCAATGCAATTTCCTGTAAAGAAGAGGGAGACAACTAGCAGAAGAGAGAATGAGAAGCTATGTGGAGAGGAAAACAGCTGCAACACAATTGCATTGGACTAAAGACTTTACAAGGGGATGGTATGAAGGGAATTCTGTTTATAAAAAGGAAGATACTAATGTATTAATACATTGAGCACATGTTTCAAGTAGATATCACATAAGACATATCACCTCTCTGCTGCCACTTCGTTTTTACAATGGCTCCATTTGCTAAAGTGTATAGCTCAATGCAGTGATGCACAGTAACTTGCACACTATCTTTGCGTTGGGCAGCCATGGTGCTGGGATTCTGTCTGAATCAAAAGCCCACTCTTTCCATTACACTTGTTACTTGTTTTAATAAAATTAAATTAAATTAAAGATTTTGTCTTCCACTGATTTATGTATAATTTTCATATGGATCCTAAGGAACTACAGTTAGAAAAATCTTGAAGTGCAGACAAAAAGATACATCTACTTTCTAAAGATGCTGTTTTTGTTTTTGTTTTTGTTTTTAATCAAAGCGAAGTTGGCTCACCTGAAAGGAAGTGCTTTCTGAGCAGATATCCTCGCAAGTGTGTCAAATTTTTCTTACTACACACAGGCTCAGGTACAGGCCTGGTGAATTATTCTTAACTTACCCTCTAGTTAATATTTGCCTTTGACACTTAAAATCAAGTTCAAGTCAGTGCTTAAAGTTCAAGTCAGTGCTAACATCAAATGCAAAGAGAGATAAGCCTGTGGCTTGCCATTTCTTTTTTCAAAAAACATTGACATCAAGAAACCAGATTTACTTAGTCCTGCAGTACTAACAGTTCGTGGAAAATACAGGTCCAAGTGAAACTTCACTGCTGCCAAAATATAGGGGCAGAAGCACCCAGAATAAGCTTCTGCAAGCATAAGTGGCTTAAAGGATGGAGTGAATAGTTGCTTTTCGAATTTTTCAGGACTACCAATGAGGAATGGCTATGGGAATTGTCTTCAGCACAAACCCGATTATGCCTCTTAATTAGGCTGCCTAATGCACTGTGTATTTTCTTTTGTCTATTCTGTAGCTGCCTGGAGCCTCCTCCGTCATCCAGAACCTACTAGCCCACCCTGTGTGGTGGGCTGGGCTGGGCTTGGCGAGAAGGTGAATGTACTCTCCCCTGGCAAAGCCCACAGAAACTGACATCTTTTCTGAATTCTGGCTTATAGAGAGAGTGATGATTTTTGCAGCTGCTTTTGCTCTTTATTGAAAAATGTGCTTGTTTCTCAAATGTCCACTTCTAAATCATGTAGTGGTTTCCATCTAGCACAATAGATGTGTTTCTCTTAAATAATTTCTCTGTTCATATTTTTCAGGATCTTCTGATGGTTACAGCTAAAATTGTTTAATTCCACTTTTTCACAACATCTTAAATACTTGTTAAATACTTAATGGTTCTTGTCTGGGAGCTGCCAAATAGTTGCGAATACTGAGCTTCTCCAGATGAACAAAACCTAGCAGGCTGATAAAACAAAATAAACGATTTTTATAAACAACATACACAATCCTGAGTCTTACTGAGGGGTTATTTATTTATTTATTTATTTTTGGTAGAGCTAGGTCTGTTTATTAGGATGTGAATTAAGAAACTGTAACATTTCAGAAGTCTTAGTGTTTACCACGAGATCTCCCAGGTGCTATGTATCAACTCAGTAGTTAGACATTCATAATTCATTCCAGAGGCCCTGCTTGCTCAAGTATAGCTAAACCTACCAAGTCTTTTTGGGCAGTAGCAGAGAGAGACTTAGAAAAGTTTAGAATCTTAGATTTTTAAGAGTTATAAGGATCTAGAATGTGATCAAGTTTAATCCTCTTTATTTTACTTAAAAGGAATTTTAGGCAAAGTTCCAACTTTGGTGTGCTTCAGAATCACCTAGAGGACTTGCAGGGTACTGGGCCCCACACCTAGAGATTTTGATTCAGTAGGTCTGGATGGGATCAAAGAGTATTTCTATTTTTCTTTAATTTTTTAGTAGGTCAATTCAAGAAATTTTTCTTGCTTTTATTTTTTAAATTTTTAATTGTAATTGTATATATTTAAGATTTATGATGTTATGTCTTGCTATATATCCATAGTGAACTGATCACTACAATCAAGCTGATTAACAGAGCCAGCTCTTCACAGTTACCTTTTTAAACTTAATATCTACTTTTTCAGCAAATTTCAAATGTACAATACAGTATTACTAACTATAGTCTACATGTTGTACCTTAGATCTCTAGAATTTATTCATTCTACGTGACTAAAGCTACGTACCCTTTGACCAACATCTGCCCATCTCCCCACCCCTCCACACCTGGAAATCACCACTTCATTCTTTGCCTATATGAATTCAATTTTTTAAGATTCCACATATAAATGCGATCATGCAATATTTTTTTTCCCTCTGTCTGGCTTACATCACTTAGCGTGATGTCCTCCAGGATCATCCATACTGCCACAAATGTCAGGATCTCCTTCTCTTTTAGGGCTGAATAACATTTCATTTTATGTACATATTATAATTTCTTCATCCATTCATCTGTTGATGGACACTTTGGTTGTTTCCATACCTTGCCTATTGTGAATAATGCTGCAGTCAACATGAGAGTATAGATATCTGTTCAACGTACTGATTTCATGCCCTTTGGATTTACATCCAGAACAGGAATTGCTGGATCATATTTCTATTTCTACGTCACAGTTCTATTTCTAATTATTTGAGGAACTACCATATTTTTTTCTGAGAGTATTTATTTCTAACAAGTTCTCAGGTGATGCTGATGCTTCTGGTCCCAGACCTCTCTGGGAAAACTACTGGCCTAATGGATTGGCCCAAGCGACAAACTGACAACTGAAATGTGTACCTCTTCACCTCTAAATCAGTGTTTGACCACTATACCAGATGTCCCTTGGTGAAGGTATTTTAACTCCAAAAACAATTAATAATGTACTAAAATGCCTTTCCATCTTATCTGCCCCATCCGGGAAACAAAATGTCCATAATAGGGAGATCTTAGGACACAGGGTTTAAGCAGTATAGTATTAGGTTTAGCAAAGCCTAAAGTACCTCCAAGAAGGAAGGAAAGAATGAAAGGGGGAGATCTTCACCCAAATTGAACACTGCTCCCTCCCCTTTTTTGGGGGGAATAAGGAATATTTGAATTTCATGTTGGAGCTTCTTTTTGCTATATTAGGGAGCTATTATATAAATTGAATAATTCTATGTTAATATTATTAATATAAACTATGTTACAGATTTTATTTTCTTAGATTTTTTTTCCTAGACAAACAGAAGACTTTGTACCAAATACCAGCTAAGTAGTTATGTCTAGTATTTTTCAATTAATCTGCTATCTGAAACCCAGCCTAGGCCTATTTTTATCTGCAAGTTGCAGGTGTAACTACACCACAAGCCTCTAACCTTATATCTGCTGAGCTAAGCAGGTCATCACACCATTCAATAGGTAATCTCACTGCCCACAGCCACTGATCTTGTGAGAGGCTGGAATAGCTAATGAAGGAAGGTGTGCTTTCATTTGAAGGGGATCCACAGGCGGTGGTCTATTTGTCTGTGTTAAGGCTTTGCTCCTGTCATCATATCTCTGTTCTGCAGCCCCAAACTCCAACAAAAATAGAAGTTTCCAATGAAGAAAATTTTTCATGGCAGATGTCAACTAATGAAGTAGAAGAAAAATAAATCACTAAAGGAAAAAAAAAGCTTATTTATTTCACAATCTGCAAGTTGTATGATCAAGGAAGTTATAACCAATTTAGGTCTTTATAGTGCCTTCTTTATAAGCAAATTACAAATAGATTTATTAAGTTTAACGGATAGCATGAAAGAAGCAGGAATAACAAAATTTGAAAAAAAACCTGGAAAAATTTGGGAAAAAATGACTACAGAGACAGATATATACATGCTCTTGAAACATATTCTAGGGTCCCTAGTGTTGCCACTTGATGCATGCAGGATTATGAACACTGCTAGATAAATTCATTTTAAGCTCCAAATTGTTATATGTACCTGTCTGTATAAAACTATAACTTTCATTTTCATGAGTGACTACAGACTCAATGCTGCTTCTTGCATCTTTCTGGCTTTATTGTATATTTGTCTTCATTTCCCCCTCCTGGTCAGCTGGAGTCATGAGTATCCTTATAATCCAGGTGTGCCAAGACCACCACATGTTTGAGCATTATTTTTCATCTTTTTGGAAAATTGTCTCCCTTTCTCTTTGTCTATTTATATACTTCCAATATTATAAAGCCTGACCAAAGAGCTGCCTCTTATTTTTAGCTTCTCCTATGGATTTTTGTTCACATGAAACGTACCTTTACAGTAGTATCTATTTATCTATCTTTATATTTTTTTATTTTTTTTATTTTGTATTATTATGGGTACATAATAGTTGTATATCTTTATAGGGGACATGTGATGTTTTGATACAGGCGTACAATGTGAATTAATCAAATAAGGGTAATCAGGGTATCCATCACCTCAGGCATTTAGCATTTCTTTGTGTTAGAAACACTCCAATTCCACTCTTTCAGTTATTTTAAAGTATACCCTAATTTATTGTTGATTATAGTCACTTTTTTGTGCTATCAAATGTTATTCATTCTATCTATCTAACTATAAATATATATATATATGTATGTATATATATATATTTTTTTTTTTTGCACCCAATACCCATCCTCCACTCCCCCCTACCCTTCCCAGCCTCTGGTAACCCTCATTTTACTGTCTCCATGAGATCAATTGTTTTTAATATTTAGCTCCCACATATGAGTGAAAACATGCAAGATTTGTCCTTCTGTGCTCAGCTTATTTTACTTAACATAATGCGCTCCGTTTCCATCCATGTTGTTGCAAATGACAGGATTTCATTCTTTTTGTGGCTATATAACATTGTATTGTGTAAACATACCACAATTTCTTTACCCATTCATCCACTGATGGACCTAGGTTGATTCCAAAGTTTGGCTATTGTGAATAGTGCTGCAATAAACATGGTAGTGCAGATATCTTTTCAATACATTGAATTCCGCTCCTTTGGATACATACCAAGCAGTGGGATTGCTGGGTCATCTGGTAGTTTTATTTTTAGTTTTTTGAGGAACCTCCATGCCATTCTCTATAGTGGTTTGCACTAATTTATGTTCCTACCACCAGCACACAAGTGTTCACCTTTCTCCACATCCTTGCCAGCATTCATTATTGCCTTTTTGATAAAAGCCATTTTAACTGGGGTGAGATGATAGCTCATTGATTTGCATTTCTCTGATGACTAATGATGTTGAACATTTTTTCACATACCTGTTGGCCATTTGTGTGACTCCTTTTCAGAAATGTCTATTCAGAAACTTTGTCCATTTTTAATTGGATTATCTGATTTTTCTTCCTATTGAGTTGTTGGAGTTCCTTATATATTCTAGTTATTAAACGCTTGTCACATGGGTAATTTGCAAATATTTTCTTTCATTCTATGGATTGTCTCTTCACTTTCTCGATTGTTCCCTTCGCTGTGCAGAAGCTTTGTAGCTTGATGTGATGCCATTTGTCCATTTTTGCTTCGGTTGCCTGTGCTTTGGTGGTATTACTCAAGAAATCCTTGCCTAGACCAATGTCCTGAAGCATTTCCCCAGTATTTTCTTTTAGTAGTTTCATAGTTTCAGACTTTGTCTTTAAAACATTTTGATTTGATTTTTGTATATGAAGAGAGGTAAGGGTCTAGTTTCATTCTTCTGCATATGGATATCCAGTTTGCCCAGCACCATTAGTGAAGAAACTATTGGCAACTTTGTCGAAGATAAGTTCATGATAGATGTGTGGATTTACTTCTGGGTTCCTTATTCTGTTCTGTTGCTCTACGTGTCTATTTTCATGCCAGTTTTGGTTACTACAGCTGTGTAGTATAATTTGAAGTCAGGTAATGTGATTCTTCCAGTTCTGTTCATTTTGCTCAGGATGGCTTTATCTGGGTCTTCTGTGGTTCCATATAAATTTTTGGATTATTTTTTTCTATTTCTGTCAAAAATGCATTTGGTATTTTCATGGGGATTGCAATGAATCCATAGATTGCTTTAGGTAGTATAGACATTTTAACAATACTGATTCTTCCAGTCCATGAGCATGGAATATCTGTCCATTTTTTTTGTGTCTCCTTCAATTTCTCTCATCAATGTTTTCTAGTTTTCATTGCAGAGATCTTTTACTTCTTTGGTTAAGTTTATTCTTAGATATTTTATTTTATTTTATTTGTAGCTAATATAAATGAGATTACTTTCTTGGTTCCTTTTTCAGATTGTTTGCTGTTGGCATATAAAAATGCTACTGATTTTGGTATGTTGATTTTATATCCTGCAACTTTACTGAATTTGTTTATCAGTTCTAATAGTATTTTTATGGAGTGCTTAGGTTTCTCTAGGTATGAGATAATATTATCTATAAACAAAGATAATTTGAATTCTTCCTTTCTGGCTTAGATGCCTTTTATTTCTTTCTCTTGTATGATTGCTCTAGCTAGGACTTCCAGTATATGTTGAATAACAATGGTGAAGTGGGCATCATTTTGTCTTGCTCCAGATCTTAGAGAAAAGGCTTTCAGTTTTCCCCATTTAGTACCATATTAGCTGTAGGTCTGTCTAATATGGCTTTTATTGAGTTGAGTTAAGTTCCTCCCATAGCCAGTTTTTTGAGAGGTTTTACCAGGAAGGGATGTTGAGTGTCTTCGAATGCTTTTTCAACATCAATTAAAATGATCATGTGACTTTTGTCCTTCATTCTGTTGATATGATGTATCACATTGATTGATTTGCATATGTGGAACCATCCTTGCATCCCTGAGATGCATCCCACTTGATCATGATGAATATAATCTTTTGAGTATGTTGCTGAATTCAGTTTGCTAGTACTTTTTCATTTCAAAGTATTACAGGGGTACAAACATTTTGGTTACAAGAATTGGTTTTGTAATGTTTGAGTCAGTGTTGAAAGTGTGCCTGCCATCCAGATAGTATTCATTGTACCTGTTATGTAGGTTTTTGCCCATCCCCTCTTCCTCTCTCTCTCCATTGATTTCCATTGAGTTATACCTACCTCTATGTACATGTGTCCTCTTTGGTTAGTTGCAATTTAGTAGTTAGTACATGTGGTGTTTGGTTTTCCATTCTTTAGGATAATGATCTCCAGTTCCATCCAAATTGTTCCAAAAGGCATAAAGTCATCCTTATTCATGGCTAGGTAGCATTCCATGGCATATATATACCACATTTTGTTAATCCACTCATGAATTAATGGACATTTGGGTAAATTGTGCTGCAATAAATATTTGAGTGCAGGTGTCTTTTTGATAAAATGACTTCTTTTCCTTTGGGTAGATACCCAGTAGTGGGATCACTGGATCAAATGGTAGGTCTACTTTTAATTCTTTGAGAAATCTCCATACTGTTTTCCATGGAGGTCGTACTAATTTGCAGTTCTGCCAACAGTGTATAAGTGTTCCTTTCTTTCAGCATCCATGCCAGCATCTATTGTTTTTATACTTTTTAATAAAAATCATTCTGACTGGGAGGCAATATCTCATTGTGGTTTTAATTTGCATTTCTCTGATGATTAGTGACATTCACCATTTTTTCATGTTTATTGGTTATTTGTCTCCTTTTGGAAGCTTCTGTTCATGTCTTCTGTCTACTTTTTAATGGTTGTTTGATTTTTCCTTGCTTACTTGCTTGAGTTCTTCATAAAGTCTTGTTATTAGCCCTTTCTTGATTATATAACTTGTGAATATTTTCTCCCATTCTGTATGTTGTCTGTTCTGTTGATTATTTTTTGGCTTTACAGAAGCTTTATGATTTAATCAAGTCCCATTTATTTTTGTTGTTGCTATGATTGCCTTTGAGATCTTATGCATAAATTCTTTGCCTAGGCCAATATCTAGAAGAATTTTTCCAACATTTTCTTCTAGAATTCGTATGGTTTCATGTCTTACATTTAATTCTTTTATTCATCTTGAATTAATTTTTGTGAGTGTGAGAGATATGGATCCCATTTCATTCTTCTGCATGTGGCTATTCAGTTTCCCAGCATCATTTTTTTGTTGAGGATCTTTGCATCTACGTTCATAAGAGATATTGGCATACAGTTTTCTTTCTTTGTTGTGTCTTTGTCTGGTTTTGGTATCAGGGTGATACAGGCCTCATAGAATGGGTGTGGGAGCAGTCCCTCTTCAATTTTTTGGAATACTTTAAGTAGAATTGGTATTATTTCTCCTTTGAATGCTTGGGAGAATTCAGCAGTGAAGCCATTGGGTCCTGGGATTTTCTTTGATAGACTTTTTATTACTGCTTCTGTCCCATTACATTTTATTGGTTTATTCAGATTTTGGATTTCTTCCTGGTTCAGTCTTGGTAGGTTGTTATGTGTCAATTTGAATGACAAATGTATCATTGTGTCAAATGAATAAATGAATTTATTCATTTATTCTAGGTTTTCCAATTTGTTAGAATATTATGCTCATCATAGTTGCTCGTCATAATCTCTAATGATCCTTTGGATTTCTGCAGTATCAGCTGTAATGTCTCCTTTTTCATTTCTGACACTATTTATTTGGGTCTTCTCTCATTTTTTCTTAGTATGGCTAAACGTATGTCAATTTTGTTTATCTTTTCAAAAAAACTTTTTGTTTTGTTGATCTTTTGTAGTATTTTTTTTCTTAGAATTTCACCTATTTCTGCTCTGATATTTATTATTTTTCTTCCACTAATTTTGGGTTTGGTTTGCTCTTCTTTTTCTAGTTCTTTGAGATATAGCATTAGGTTGTTTATTTGAAGCTTTTCTACTCTTTTGATGTAGGTAACTATTGTTTTAAATTTTATCACTGCTTTTCTGTATCTGATAGGTTTTGATATGTTGTGTTTTCATTTTCATTCATTTCCATAATTTTTTTAATTTCCTTCTTAATCTCTTCATTGACCCACTGATCACTCAGGAGCATATTGTTTAATTTCCATGTGTTTGTATATTTATAGCATTCCTCTTATTATTGATTCCTAATTTTTTATTCCATTGTGATCAGAGAAAATACTTGGTATGATTTCAGTTTTTTGAATTTTGTAAGACTTGTGTTGTGGCCTAACATATGTTCTATCCTGGAGAATTATCTATGAGCTGAGGAGAAGAGCATGTATTCTGAAGCTGTTGGATGCAACATTCTGTAAATAGAGGTCCATTTGGTCTATAGTGCAGATTAAGTTCAACATTTCATTGTTGATTTTCTGTCTGAATGATCTGTCTGATGCTGAAAGTGGAGTGTTGAGGTGTCCAGTATTATTGTATTGGAGCCTATCTCTTTAGCTCTGATAATATTTGCTTTATATATCTGGGTGCTCTAGCATTATGTGCATGTATATTTAGAATCGTTATATCCTCTTCGTGAATTGACCCCTTTATCATGATGTAATGACCTTCTTTGCCTTTTTTTACAGATTTTATCTTGAAACCTATTTTATCTCATGGAAGCCACTTCTGCTGTTTTTTGGTTTACATTTGCATGGGATATCTTTTTTCATGTCTTTATTTTCAGTCTATGTGTGTCTGTATAGGTAATGTGTGTTTCTTACAGACAACATATAGTTGGCTCTTTAAAAAAGAAAAAAAGCACTCAGCCACTCTGTATGTTTTTATTGGAATAGTCCATTTACATTCAATGTTATTATTATTGGATACGGACTTACTACTGCCATGTTTTTATTTCATTTATGGTTGTTTTGTAGTCTTCTCTTTTTGTCTTACTTTCTCCCTGTCTTCCTTTGTTAAAAGTGATTTTCTCTTGCAGTATATTTTAATTTTTTGCCTTTTTTATGAGTGTGTGTGTCTGTTGCAGATTTTTGGATTGAGGTTGCTATGAGGCTTACAAAAAAATTTAGAACCAATTATTTTAAACATATGACAACTCTGTTTACAAAAATATAAACAAGCAAAGAGAAAACTAACAGAAATTGTACTCTTTTATTCCATCTCCTCTAGCTTTTTAATTTTTTTTTGTTTCCATCCATATCTTTTTATACTATCTATCTCTCAAAAAGTTGTTGCAGTTATTTCTGATAGGTTTGTCTTTTAGTGTTCCTACTCAATATATAAGTGGTTAATACATTGCAATTATAGCAATAGAGCATTCTGTATTTGTTTACTTACTACTACCAGTGAGCTGTATGCCTTTGGATGATTTCTTACTGTTCATTAACAATTAACGTCCTTTTCTTTTAGATTGAAGAACTCCTTTTTAGGACTTCTTGCTTGACAGGTCTGGTGTTAATGAAATCCTTCAGATTTTGTTTGTCTGGGAAAGTCTGTATTTCTCCTTCATGTTTGAAGGACATTTCTTTTTTATGGGATATAATATTCTAGGGTTAAGGTTTTTCTCCTTCAGCATTTTGAATATGTCATGCCACTTTCTTCCTGCCTGTAAGGTTTCCACTGAGAAGTCTGCTGCCAGACATATTGGAGCTCATTTATATGTTATTTTTTTCTTTTGCTTCCTTCTCTTAGGACCTTTTCTTTATCTGTGACTTTTGGGAGCTTGATTATTAAATGCCTTGAGGTAGCCTTGTTTGGGTTAAATCTGCTTGCTGTTCTGTGACCTTCTTGTGACCTGAATATTGATATCTTTCTCTAGGTTTAGAAAGTTCTCTGCTATTATTTCTTTGAATAAACTTTCTACTACAATCTCTCTACCTCCTCTTTAAGGCCAATAATCCTTAGATTTGCCCTTTGGGGGCTGTTTTATAAATCTTGTAGGTGTGCTTCATTCTTATATATTCTTTTATTCTTTTTTCTCTTCTGACTGCATATTTTCATATACCCTATCTTCAAGCTCCCTAATTCTTCTGCTTGGTCAATTCTGCTGTTGAGAGACTCTGATGTATTTCTCAGTTTGTCAATTGAATTCCTAAGCTCTAGAATTTCTGCTTGATTTTTTAAAATTATTTTAGTCTTTTTATTACATTTCTCTGATAGGCTTCTGAGTTCTTTCTCTGTGTTGTATTGAAGTTCATTGACCTTCTGCAGCACAGCTACTTAGAATTCTTTGTCTGAAAGGTCACCTATTTCCATCATTCTAGGATTGATCAGTGGTACCTTATTTAGTTTGTTTGGTGAGGTTATGTTCTTGATGCTTGTGGATGATCATCAGTGTCTGGGCATTGAACATTTAGGTATATCCTTTAATCTTTGCAGTCTGGGCTTGTTTGAACCTGTCCTTCTTGAGAAGTCTTTCCAGATATTCAATGGGAATTGAGTGTTGTGATCTAAGTCTTTGGACACTGCAGCTGTACCAGCACTGGCGGTGCCCCAAGCCCAGTAATGCTATGACTTTTGCAGACTTCTGGTGGTACCTTCTTGGTAGAGTTGGGTAAGATACGGGAGAATTCCCTGGATTACCAAAGTCTTTCACTCTCTCCCCTCACTCTCTGTGCTGGGCTTCTGGAGTTGGGGGAGGAGTAACCTGGGCACTCTCTTGAGGCCACCAGCACCAGGTCACACCTGGAGCCAGCCCAGTCTTACCCAAAGTCTGTAGTGACTGTTACTTGGCTACATATGAGGTTTATTAAAAGTCCAAGGGCTTTTTAGTCAGCAGGTGGTGGTCAATCCTGCCAGGCCTGGGTCCTATCTTCAGGGCAGCATGTTTCCTGCTGGCACAGACTGGGTCCAGAAATGCCTTATAGGAACTAAGGCCTGGACCCAGGGACTTCAGGAGTCTGCCTAGTACTTAGTTATTTTTACTGTGGCTGAGCCTGTACCCAAGTTACAAAATAAAGTCCTCTGAGCTCTTCCCTTTCCTTTCTCCAAGTGGAAGAAGACTCTCCCTGAGCCACACTGCTTGTAGTTGGGGGAGGGGTGACAAAGGCACTGTCTTGTCCACAGCTGCTGGTGTCTTACTGGGTCACATGCACCCCGAGTCCACTGGCTCCAAGCCAGCACAGCTGCAGGAATTGCCCAAGGACTGCAGCCTTTGTGGCCTGGCTGCCTTATGAATTTAGTCCAGGTGCCAGGCTGATTTCTGTCAGCTGGTGATGGGTTTAGCTGGAACTAGAGCTTTAGGGTTGGGGGGAGGATTTTCCTCTAGCTGGGCTGGTCTATGTGCTCACTCTGTGGGCACCAGCAGAATTCTACCCTGTGCTATGTTCCCTGTGCCAAGGAGGCCCAGAGTCTCAAAGCAAAGCCCCATGATCACTTCACTCGACTTCCCCAGGGCACACAGATTCTCTCTCCACTTGGCATGCTGGGGCGGCACTACTGGGGCATGGGAGAAGGAGTGGCATAGGCAATGCAATACTGTCTTTTCTTCCCTCTTCAGTGCCTCTTTCCATGACTTAATGTCGAAACCAGGTAGTATGATTGCTTACCAAATTTTCGGTTCTTCTGAAGGTGCTTGCTTGCATGCATAGTTGTTAAACTTGGTGTTCATGTGGAGGGATGATGACTGGAGATTTCTATCCAGCCATCTTGCTCCACCTACACCTCTCTCTATATATCTTTTTTTGCACTATAGTTTAGCACTGAAGCATTGACCGCCTAGCTTTGTTCTCAAATTCCAGGGAGCATCTCTTATATTGATACAGTTGAATAACACAATAGCAGCTCAATAAGAACTTAATTATGGATTGTATTTACTTCCAGATAAATGTGGCCTTTTTACAAAATTTAACATGGCTTCTAGCTGACAGTGTCCAATCATACACATTGATCATGGTCTAGCTGTTAAGGGCATAGGCTTAAGAGTCAGACTGCCTGGCTTTGAGTTCTAATTCTACCACTAAGAGCTGACAAGCTAGCATTTTTGTACCTCAGGTTCTTCATGTATAAAATGAGAATAATGATAACAATACTCAATTCATACAGTTGTTATGAATGTTAAATAAATTAATAAAGCAATTAAAACAGAGCCAGAACCACGCAGGCATTCAACAATTAGTTATTATCATGATCACTATTCATAAATAGCTCTTTAACAGGCAGAGAGCTAAATTACAGGAATGATAATACGTCGTGGTGTTGGATTCATATTTGTATGCTGAGATAAGACATAATAATATATATATGAAATGAACATTTTCATTGAGTTAGGCATTTTAAAATGGGATAAGCCTGCTCTCTGTTTTCTTGGCTAAATTAAACATACAATGAAAGAATATGGACCTTTTAATTGGCATTTTTACACCAGCAACTAGAAGAGGTATGCCTATTAATCTATGCTTAATAGATCTATGCTTAATTGAAGGCAGAATTAATAATTTAATGACAAATATAATACATAAGATGTGCATGGTCAAAGATGAGTACCAAAAAGAATAAGACAATTAAAAATTTCTGACAACCAAGATCTTGATGAAGATGGTAAAAAGATTCCTTAACTTATACAGAAATTCCTAGTGAGCCCACAGGTACTGGTCACCATTAGTTCATACCCCACACTTTTAAAATAATTAATATTAAAGTTTAATATTATGAAGGCTTCCTGCTTGGAATGTATCCCATTTTTGTATTTTCATTAAAAAGGGTTCCTAGTCCAGAAAATATGTCCAAGCCCTAGTTAGTGATTTATAAATAGAAACTTCCTGGTTACAGTAATTTTGGATTTATTTATTCTTTAAATACTAACGGAGTTTGTTTTATTTGACAGAATTTTCCATATTCTGAAGATAAAATATAGAGAAAATGAATCCCTCTCCTCAAGGAGCTTACTGGTTAGTGGTAAGATAAAAACATATATTTAATAAGTGCTATGGTAATATTTACATGGAATATGGGGAAAAGTTTTAGAAGAAGCTGCTCTTCAGATAAAGAAGAAGCCCAGCTCTGAAACTTCTCTAGAGCTCACTGTGCTAAATAGTATCTTCACACTAAGCAGATCTCTTTACCTTAAAGATTTGTCTTCATGTGAGTTTTGATGTTCCACTGTCCAAGGTCATGAGACCAGGGAGTTAGGGGAAAAACACAGTTTGGAGCTGAGGATATAGGATAGTCAAAGTTATTTGAGAGTCGTGGGTATCTCGTATATTCTGTAACACTGAAGGAGGAAATAGGGTCTTAGTTCGTCATCACTCTATCACTTAAAGTAATGTTTTATGTTGCACTCATATTTGTTGATTTTTGAAACCAGAGATGTGCTATGACCACCGGTTTCATCTCTGACATGGAAATATCCTGTAAGTCATCATTCCCATCATTATAACAAGAAAAAGCTGGACAAACTGAAAATCAATGACTTTTTCTTGGTCCCCCATCAGAGAAACACTAATCTGGAATTGAGAGAAAGAGAGAGAGAGACAGAGAGATAGAGGGAAATGGAGAGAGAGACCCAGAAGGACATCTGAGATCTGCTTACCTGGAGCAGAAGCAGCTGAGGCTTAAACTAGAACACTTAAACAGTAATTTTGATGAATTGCTGAATGCTGAGTTAGAGTAATAAACTCCTGGGGGTGCTGAATTTTGGGGGAATGGTCCATATTTGTATGGGCTTTATCCTCAGAAAAATACACGGAAGAGCCCCTTGTGGCTCTGGCAGGGAAATGGGGAAGAGTACTCATTGTGAAATAAACCCAGAACCTACTCCATAATAAAAATCTCTTCTCCAGGGGAAAGGATTTTGACAGAGCTTCATCCCACCTGGAGGAAGAAAGTTTCTTCCCCTCCAGGCCCCTCCAGGCTTTTTGTCTCAGCTAAGAAAACAAACAAACAAACAAACAAAAAGAGAAAGAAAAAAAATCAAAGGATCATTGCATTAAGGAAATAGATTGAAAATGCTGCCAACTGCTACAGCTAGGCAAGGGAGTAGGAAACAGAGGGAGATAAACATTTGTGAAGGTCACAGGCCTGAGACACAGGGTCATAAAAAGAAAAAGATTTAATCCTAGGATTAAACAACATACCTTCTTCCCTACAGCTTATCAACACACCAACAAGACTTCAGTATAATAAAGTGGATTATAGCTGAAAGAGCTGCAAGACACAGACTCTATCTGAGGAGAAGCACTTAGGGAAGCCCAAAATAAAGAGAGGTGACAAAAAAGGACACTAACAGAATTTGACGCCTCTGACACCTATACTTACAGCAAATACTAAACACTAAACACAGCACAACAGATTAACATAAATCCCCAAAACTAAAAGCTTATTTACTTTAGTTCCTATTACCTGATGAAATGTGACCACCTCCTGACAGGAAATTATAAGATATGCCAAAAGGTGAGAAAAAAGAGAATTTGAAGAGTTAACATAATCATCATACTCAAACTTAGATATTATACAGGTTTTGGAATTATCAGACTTGGAATTTAAAATAACTATGATTAATATGTTAAAGGCTTTGGTGGAAAATTGGTCAACATGCAAGAGCAGATGGGTAATGTAAGCAGAGATGTGGAAATTCAAAGAATCAAAAGAAAATGCTAGAAATAAAAACCACTGTGACTGAAAGGAAGAATGCTTCTGATGGGCTTATCAGTAGACTCAATATGGCTGAGGAAAGAATCACTGGGGCTGGTGGTAGGTCAATGGAAACTTTCTAATCAGAAATGCAAAGAGAATAACGAAAAAAGGAAAATGGAACACCCAAAATCTGTCGGACAACTTTGGAAGCTGTAACATACACATAATTGCAATAATAAAAAGAGAAGAAAGAAAGAATGGAGCAGAATAAATATTTGAAATAACAATAACCAATGATTTTCCAAAATCAATGACCATTACCAAATCACAAATCCCGGAAGCTTAGAAAACAGCAAACAGGATAAATACTAAACAACAGCAAAATCTCACATGCCAATGTATACTATATTCAAACTATAAAAAAACTAAAGACTAAGAAGCCATAGGGGAAGACAAACACACTGCCTAAAGAAGAAAAGGATAATAATCATAGCTGAGTTCTTGTTAGAAACCATACAAGCAAGAAAAGGGTAGAGTGAAATCACTAAAATGTTGAAAGAGATGTTGGTGTGGCAGTGGAGCTGAACATTTAATATTAGCAATAATAACCTGGGGAACTAATTAAAAATTCAGAAGTCTGTCCCTACCTCAGAAGATTCTGATGAAGGGCCTGTCATGTAGAACCTGGAGAACTGCGTCTCAACCAGTAACTCAGTATAATTCTGGCCCGGGTGGTTCTTGGATCTCATTTTAAGCAACACAAACTATGTTAAAAAGCAGATGCCAAGATGGGATTAGACATGCAGAAACTTTATTAGGAAGAAGCCAGTGACAGAAAATGGAGAAGCTGCCATGAAAGTTTGAGAGAGACATCAGCCCATCATGCCAATCTCAACTGAGGTGAAGGACAGAGGAAAGAAAGATTGGGTAGAAGTGCCCTAGACTGCTGTATAATCTAAGGAAAATTCAGCCAGGATGTAGTGGAGTCCTTGGGACCAAGTACGCTGTCATTGGAGTCTCCTGTCTCCCAGGAACAGGCCTACCTTAGTATGCTAGTCATATGCCATCTTTAGGTGGGAGCAGTTCAGGGGAAGTGTGGCCTCAGTGCAAATGCCGTGATGGATTTCAGAGCATAGCAGCTGTAGTTGGTGGTCTACAAGGTGAATTTCCATGGCTGTCACAGTACCAAACAGAAATAATTATTTCATGTTATACTTTTATAAGTCAATAACATTCCTAGGAGGTAATTAAGTCTCAGATACGTTATATAATTTTCCAGTGATAATATAAACAGTAAGTGGAAGATTAGGACCTAGACTTTCTTATTCTTAGGCCAGGATTTATTATTTCTAATACTAGTACTATTTCTACTCCACGGAGAAAATTGGATTAAAGTATAGCATTTAGCAAAATTTTATTAAGGATAGTGTACGGGTGAGGAAGGAAACAACTGTCAGAATCACTTTTTTTTTCAATTACTGACAGTTATTTCAAAAGTAAACCAGGAAATAATATCTACCACCTTTTAGGGATGGTTTCTCAGCACAAAATCTACCCTTCTATACTCTGTTTTCTGATAATGAGAAAGGGATACAAAAACCACTTTTCTGCTTGGGCATCTGGCTCCCTATTAGACACTGTCAGTAGGGGACACGAGGGGGTGTCTACACAGCTGGAGGAAGGAGAAGAGGCTTGCCGTGTCATGTTGGTGTCCTGCAGATGCTCTGCTCCCTTCTCACCTGTGTCAGCCCAGCTGTATTTCTTCAGTTCAATGGTGAAACAGTTCCTGACTGTAACAGCAATTGAATCAAGACTGCACATTTTACAACACTTGTAGACCCACCCTCGTTCCCTAACGGTACTAGTTGGTCAGTTCCTCCTCCTCAGAAGGGAGTTCCCAACTCTATGCGCTCTTCTTCTGAGCTCAGACACACCAGCAAAGGATAAACAGCTCCTCCTCCTCAGACGCCTGAGCTTCCATTCTATGGTGCTGTTTTAAGCTTCTATGTTGCAATAATTCCAAACACTTCTATTTGTTCCCTAGCCCTAGGGATAGAGGCTTCCTGCAATACTGCCTCTGTTATGCTTTATTATTAGTTTCTTTTCTTTTATCTGTCAAGACATTTATACCCTGTTAACATTCTTATATTGAGTTATTTCTGTTTAAATAACAGTTATGTTTTCTGTCTCTTGATTGGACTCTGACTGATAAGATGGGGAGAAATTAAAGAACAGATAATCCCATGCATTTGATATCTAATATTTGATTATATCTGGGTTAGAATTATAGGCAAGGTGATAGTATTTCATGGTGTGCATATATAAAAGAAAAAAATTTAAAAGAATTATAGGCATGATGAGATATGTTCCAAGCACAAATATACATTAAAATCTAAGAAATAGTCAAATTCACAAAGATTCAGAAAAAGTCTTCTGAATACATGGGCACTGCAAGTCTAATGTAAAAATTCATTTCTTAATAGTAATGAATAAGCTTTGTTGACTGCCATTTACCCACTCTCAGCTTGTTTCTTTATTCCCAATTTAAAGTAATGTTCTTCCAGAAAAATAACCTATACCAGTGATTCTCAGTGAAGTTGAGGGAAGTGTAATACATCATGTAGTTTGTAAAACATGCATAGAGTTGAGATTTATTGTCCAGACTTTCTCCAGGCATAGAGCCAGATCTGGTAGAGACCTGGGTACCTGAGAAATTGCTGCAACAGCATCAGTAGATACAGAGGAATGTTCTCAGAAATAAGTTTATGAACTTATACTATTTACAATGAAATGTTGCTGAGGATAGTTTTTATTATGCCAGGCTAACTTTGAAGCAGTAACAAGCATAAAAGATTTTCATTCACATAATGTTTATTGTGGGGTCAGTGGCTCTACAAGGAGTCTATTTTCAGTGACTCATCAATCTAGGTTATTTTCTGTCCTATGATTCCATGATCCTTTCCTCCATGGCAGCCAAAGAGAAAGCAGGAGGATTTCAAGGTAGTTCTTTTGTGGTCCAGCCCATCAGAGAGACACATCAATTTCAATCACACCCCACAGGCCAGATAATGTACTCGTGCCATCCAGCCTAACTCAAGGTGGTGGAAAAGTGTGGAGGGAACACATTGGTATTCAATAACCAGTAAAAGTCTTTGCCACATTAGTCATCATCGATTCATTGTAAGACTTGTGAAATTCTGTCATAAAAATAGTTATAAATTTGAAGATTGTACCAATCCTGAGCATATAACTCTTAAATATCAAGGGTCTACTGCAAAGAGAGGAGGGAAGGCAGCTCAGGTGTTGGCCACGAATAGGAGAATTACTGAGAAAGAAGGGCCTTTCTTACCAAGCCCATTTTGTTATCTTCTATTTTGACAATCTTACAATGACAGATTTTTTTTCACATCTAAATTATTGGCAGTTCTTACCATTAGAACAAAAGGTTTAATTTAAAGCAGTAAAATACAGCTATAGCGTTGCATTAAATGTGGCAATTAAAACATCTGGGCAATGCAGTGAAACTTTCACAACAATCTTAACGATAGCTCAGGTCATACATGAAGCTTGATTTCTCATGTGTGGTGTAATTGTATAAAAGTACTGTGTAAAAATGTGGCAGTTGTTCACATGAGACAATTGTGAGATTTCAGACATTTTATCCAAACAACAGCTGTTCATAAAAACACCCCACTTCATAGCAAGAAGTGTTAGTTGAATGGCTTTCAATCATGTTTGCTTGTTCATCTTTGAAGGTCATTATTTGAAATAGTGTTATTGATAATTACACTCGCTCTAGAACATGTATGGTAAATTCAGGTCAGATTGATTTCCGGAGAAGCACTCTCACAGATAAGGAGCTAATGGATGGAACTAGAGTTGACTACAATATATAGTCAAGTGCTTGGCTGCATATAAAATTAAGCAGTATTTCTTTTGTGAAGTGCACACAATTTGAGTTGATTTTTGTCATTAGTTGGGTTTCACAAGATTCCTGTGTTCCAACATTTCTTTTACTTCTCATAAAGCACAAGAGCTCTGTGTGCACATAGCAAACAGGCATCGTCTTTTTTTGTAGCAAATTATCGTTAAGATTAAAATGCAATTAATTTCTCTCTGGAGATCTACTTACTATGTGTTAAGTTAAACTAAATGACAGAGTTGCAAATATTAGAACTGGAAAGAACTGCACAGTTCCCCATCTCCAGCTCATTTTTTTTTTTTTTTTTACTTTACCTAATCAGAAAACTGAGTCCTGGTGAAAGGGTCTGGTTTGCAACATGGCTTGTCATTTAACTCACTCACCAGCCCTAACTGTAAACTGAAAATAAGAATTCTTTTTCTGCCTACTTCCCAGAATTGCTATAAGAATCAAATTTAATAATGTATGAATTATTTTGGAAATCAGTAAAAACTCAATAATAATAATAATTGTAATGTTTATAAAGTTAACATTTATTGAGCACCTAGCATGAACCAGGCATGATCTCACAAGTCATCACAGCCCTATCAGGGAGGTACACTTATTATCTCAGTTGAAAAATAAAGAAACTGAAGCTCTGAGATTTGTCCTGGGGTCATAAACTAGCCAGTAGTGGAGTTGGGAGTTAAGTCAGGGATTTCAACACTAAAGCATACACCTAAGGATTCACAGCCTGTTCAGAAACAGAGCCCATAGTGGACCACAATTTTCTTGCCCACAATACAAAATTTTCCTAGTTATAAACTAGTTCCATAAGGTTCTTTAGGAAGAAGAAAGAGTGGAAACTGTCTATTCCTTTCTAAGGGTAATTTTGATGCATTTATACCTTTCATGCTGGGATTTTAACTAGAAATGGAAAGTGAGAAACTTTCTGACAGTGCCGCAGATATTTTCATCCCAATCTCTTTGTTTCCTATTTGCTGTATATTTTGCCAGTTGAGCCTCGAAGTGCCCAGTGCTATCATATCCAAATAAATCTCTCACCACTCTGTGTTCTGCTTCTTTGCTGCCAAAAGCACGAAGCTGTAAACTTTCTGTCAGGAATTTAGACAATAACCCAATGATCATGGCAATGGCGTCTGTGTGTGCTGTGTGTACATGTGCCCGATGATGTTAAAATGCTGCCACCTTCTGTTTAGCCCATGAGCTGCTGATGTAACTCATCCCCACAGCTTCCCCCATGTCCTCCAAGCTGATTTATGCTGATCCTGAATTGCACTTCTGCAGTATATAATATGACAAGTTAACGCAAAGCCTGCCAAAAAATCTTGATAGGCTCAGCTTTTGTACCGCAGCACTTGAAAAGACCATTACAACTGCCATCCCACTAAAGTGTGCTCAATATTTTTGACAGTGAATTATCTAAGCAGTGGTTTATCTCAGCATGCATGGGGGTGTTTGAACCATGTAAGGATTCGAGAGAGGGAAGATAAACAGGGTGGGGTAGGAATGATTTTTCATTGTTCAAGTGGTAGTGGCTTACTCTAGGGTTTTCTGGATGTTGCAAGGGGTCTAGGTTTATTCGCAGGTGAATTTTCCGCTGAGATGCTCATAAGAAATGAAACACAACATACACAGACTTGTAGAATTGTAAGTGAGGGAAGAGTGGCAGCACTTGCATTGTTCTCCCACTATGGGAGTCGTCCTCAAGGGTTCGTGTGTGCCTGACCCCAGCAGGCTGGGCCTCCAGCAGCTGGCTTATCAAGGACAATCACCTCTTGCTTATCAGCAGTAAGCTATTGTTCCCTCCAGAACAGGAAGCCTATAGCAACCACCACAGACAGATTCCTTAGATCGGGGACTTGCCAGCCTGAAATCCCACCCCTAGCCTCTCCCACGAAGTGAGGGCAGGGCTTCGTTTTATCTCAGTCCCACAGCCCTACTAAATTAGCTTTGCCCAGGATCATTTTCATAACTCGCACATGAACACCCCATCCACGTGTGTACACTTAGGTCTGGCGATTTAGGTTTCCTTGTACCATTAAAATACCAGGGTTGTTTAGTAAACCTGGAAAGTCAGAATGCAAAATAGTTTGAGAGGCCAAAACTGTCTAGTTAAATGCTTGCTGACCACATTTTTTTTTTTTTTTTTTTTGCCTAAGAACCTATGCCTTATATACCTATGATTATACTCAAATCTTCTCTTGGGTCTGAAAAAACTATATATATCTCCATGAGATTCAGAGAAATCTGGTTTTATGTCTCATTATTGGATACAAGAAAAAGCAAATATATATAATTTCCTCCTAAGTTGAATCATATTGAAAGAAAAATACCATCTAATCTCCCAATTTTTCTTGTCAGTACAAATAATATTCTCAATGCCCTTCTTTTACATCATTTATGCATTTTTCTAGAAATGCTTCACTATATTTTTAAGAGGTTTAAAGTTTTAGATGTTTAATATCAATTGTAGATAATCTTGCTGCTCTTGGACCTTATAAATCTCTAAACTAATAATTTAATGGCAAATAAATGAATAAACCAGATTTTCATATTTTTAAGGGAGAATTCTGTGTTCAAGGAAAATTAATGTCTCAGTGCAAGGATGCTATGTAACCCCGCAGTGGATACTCACACAGAGAGCAATCTCCCCCTAGCCTTGGTTGAAATGACATCAGCAGAGAGCTTTCTTCAGGGAAGAGTCTGTTTACTTTGCAAGGGTTAAGATCCCTGAGTCAGTCTCCTACAGTGGCCAGACAGAGAAAACAACCCTGACTTAGGAAATCTCAGACGGGCCTAATGTAGCAACAATTCAGGTCAGGACAATTTCTGCATACTTGCTATCCAGACTCCCATGCCTTTCAATAAAATGTTTTTCATCTTCAATTTCTTCCAGTCAAACAAATACAAGCATGACTTCTCAGTGCTCTGACTTTATTCACATATGCTTTAAAGACAATCTTTGCATTCTCCCAGTATTTGAACTTTGATAATTTCTACTTCATTTTATTGATTGGCCTAAGGAAAAAAAAAAAAAAACATTACATAGCATCTGTGCCCTAAGACCGAATCTCACACAACGTGGAACTCCGGTACCTTCTTAGCAATCTTGCAAAGTATCTAGATTATACAATTGAAAGGGAGCTAGGAAAGACATATTAATTGTCAGATCCCAAGGCAAGAAGGAATGAACTTTCCATAAACCAGATCCAGAGAAACAATTTGTTTAAAGCTCAACTGGGCAAGGGAGACCTTGATTCAATGTCATTGTTATTGAAAAGGAAACTGAGTTGCAGAGAATGACTTGCCCATGATGACAGAGCAAGTTCAGTTGGAGATAAACCTAGAAGCAAGTCTACTGGCTGGCACACCTTCTCTCTTTCAACGGTAGCATCAGTTCTAAGAATCACCAACGCGGTGTGGTTACGGGGCAGACACAGGCCCTCACTAAGAGAGTGAGCGCCATTAGGTCTCCTGTGGCGTCTTTCAATCCGTATTTTCAATGAGATCTCGAGGTGCTCACAATGCAGATGGTCTGAGCATCACGCTTTTAAGAAAAGCTGCGTTACTTCATGCAGTGGCTTCCTATTTATTTTTAGAGAAAGACTTCTGGAATCTTTACTGGGAAATTATTCAAATGTCTAACCAAGGGGTCACCAAGGTTGAACAGGCTGATATAAGAGTTATCCTCTTTCCTGCTCCTTCATTCCCAGAGTATTCAGGCTTATTTCTGGGTAAGAGAGAATTCTAACAACAACAACAAAAAAGCCTAAATTTCACCAATGTGGAATTCTGACCTCCATACTCAACCACAGTCTCTCCCCAGTAGGGAGAAATATAGCCAAAGCCCCCCCCACCTTTCTCATTGGTCTCTCCAAACATTAAAAACTTTGAGAAAAATTACAAATATTTGCTTTCTACAAAGAGTTCTCATTTCTAAATCAATCTAAGCACTTTTGTGAATATTCTTGACAGACATAAATCCAGGGTTTCTCTTATTGGGATCATAAAAAAGCGCAGATGGAGAAACTTAAACAAATTAGATTAAATTCCAGGAATGGAATAGATGGAGTCACAATCTGAGATTCTGTCCATTCAGGAGACCCTGCTACTTTTCTGCTACATCATTTTCTCCCCCATAAAGTACCACAAAAGGATTAACTAAATCATGAAAACCATTATGATCTTCGGCCACTGGCAGACCTGTTCCCACTAGGATTGAACTCCCAAATGTCAGGCAATCCGCAGTGGCTACCTGGCTCTCTGTCCCTTTCTCCCATCCTCAGCAAGCTGCGGGCACCAGACAAGATGGATAAAAGCAAAATTGATGCATTTTTTTTTTTCCTCTTTCTGCTGCAGACAAGGAGCTCTGGCCAGCCTCTCCATTAAAAGTGGGAGAAAAGGTAGACTCGTCCTATTAGATTAGGACTGTCACCGTCACACAGTCATTGCAATTAGTCCATGCCAGCCTTATTCAGGCCTTGGATTCTTTTCAGAAGTGAAAAAGGGAACACTCGAGGTCTATTGAATGGGAGCGTGGCATCTGCCGCACACCGAGGGGAGAGGTCGGGGTCAGTGCTTGATTTTGATAAAGCGTGCCAGATTAATTGTCTTCCGTAATCCTGTTTGTCATGGTAGATGTGCAGAGGAGTCTTTGTGGCACAGGCTGACATATGGGCCGGCCTGCTGCTCGCCTATTCAGGGCCCCAACACATGCTCTCTGCACTTGGACTGCTTCCCAAGGCCTTGTTCGCCAGAAGAGTGAGGCCTCCTGCTCCTATTGAGCCGGCCCCATCTCCACCATCGGCTTCCTAATCTTCAAGCCTGCCTGGGCTATTGAAAGAGACTGCTTTATTCAAAGAGACCTAAAAAGAGAAAGCGAGAGAAAGGGGACTGGTGAGGAGAGAAAGAAGGGGAGAAGGGAGGAGGGAGAGATGCAGGCACCAGAGAGAGAAGCAAAAGACTCTCCAGATTGGGGAGGGAGCTGGGGGCAGAGAAATATAATTACAAAAAAAAAAAAAAATAGCAGCCATGTCCTTCAGGCAGAGCACTTCAGGAGGCTGATTATAGCTCCTCTCCAAATGTGAATCTATCACCAAATTATACCCTGCCTCTTTTGTAAAATAAATGTTAATAAGAGGTAATTTGGGCCCTGCTGATTGTTAAGCTCAATGGAGATAGAATTTTTTTTTTCTTTCTCTGTGTGTGTTTATTGTAATATCTGGAGGGCTTTTTTTTTTTTTCCTTTCTTCCAAACAGAATTTATATTCAACCACAAAAGATGAAACAAACATTCAGTGGCCTGACACAAGTGCCAGTAAAAGGAGAACGGTTTGAGTTTTATGATAAAGGACGAATGTATGGACTGGCAACCGGCCCTTAACTCCACTAGAGCTTTGCAGTTGGTGTGTTCTGGAAAGAATGTCCCCTAGAATTAAGAAGAGATGGGATCTCCAGGAAAGAGGAGGGCTGCAATTCCTCCCTGGTGAGGAGAGGAGGGGTCCTTTCTCTAAATAGCTTTGCCTTTCTTTGGTTTAAAAGCAGGACTGTTTTTTTTTTTTTCATTTACATAATCATTATTTTGAGTTGCTGCCAATTCTTTTGGGGGCTTTTACATTTAAAAGCACAAAAAAATAGAGACAATCCTGTGACAGATCTTTTGAAAATGTTCTTATGATGTGTATTTATGAACAGATCCAGAAATGGAGCAATTAGAAACAATGAATAATAATCTTCTGAGCAGACAAAAGCATGGGTGTATTAAAATATAAATCCTTGATCATAATAGCCCTGAAGCAGTCCTTCATGTATTTTTTTCTATGTACTGCTCACATCCACAGGGCAGAGGTGGGGGCTGTGCCTGGGCCCACGCACTGTGGCTGTCAAGGTCAGGTGCATCTGACCACAGATGGCTTGGTCTCTAGTTGTTTTTGTTTCTTACACAAATGCTTTGAATACCACTTATTGTGATAATTGTATAATAAGAAACAACATCATTATCTATCATCCATTTCAAGGGGGGCGTAATAGATTTTCAAAATTAAAAAAAAAATCATACTAAGAAGATATCACTAAATTAGTCCTTTATTCTAGATAGTAAAAGGAAAAGGTTTTGTTTGGGTTTTGGTTTTGTCCCTCTCCCCAGATAGTTGACTACAATATACTTATTGTTTTGAGGGGACATGTATTTCAACATGTGTTTGTTTCCCTTCCTGCAATAAAGCAGGCTCTGAACTCAGGGCTGGGTGTGCAGTGGAAATAGCAACAAAGAGAGTCCCTGTCTTCATAGAGCTTATGTTATATGAGGCTTCACTGTTGTTTTACCGATGCATGAAATAGTGCCAGGCAAATCCCATGGATGCATTAAATTTTATTTATTCAAGAAATTCAGAAAAATAGAATAAAAAAGCAAAAATAAACAAACAAAACAAAAAACTTGACCTCAATTTATGCATTACATTATAAAGAGGAAAGAGGAGAAAGAGAAGAAAAGACAAAAGAGCGGAAGATAAATGAGAAATAATATTTTGAGTGTATAATCTATGCTGAGTATGTGCCAAGTGCTTTATAAACATTATCTCATGTAATCTCTAAAAGGACATTATGGGAGGGGAGAGCTGATATTTGGCCACTGTACAATGGTGACTCCATGTTAGTTATGTGATTAAAATCACCTGATAACCCCTTAAAATGGGTTGTAGCTGATGCCCAAGCATCATTAACCTCTAGGGGTGAGGCCCCGGCATCAGTATTTTTTAATACTCCCCATGCCATTGTAATGAGAATCCGAGATTGAGAGTCAATGATTTTAAGTTGTGTTTCTCAGATATTGTTGTGTATACCATTCACCCAGGTACATTGCTAAAATAAGGTTTTCTAATAGGTTGATTTTTGGTGGGGCTTGGGATTTCATAGTGAGAACAACACCCACGTGATGCAGATAGCACTGCTCTGAACCTTCTTTTGAGTAGCAAGGCTTTAAGGAAATTAAGCAATTTGCCCAGTGACTGGCCTGGATTTCAAACCCTGGCTGTCCCAACTGAAGAACCTGAGTTCTCCAGCCCTGTGACATTGTCTCCTATTGATTTAAACAGAGCACATAATAAACATAGTGCAGCAGGAAGAACACTCATTCACAGGCCAGGAGGTCTGGGGCTTAGCTGCAGTTCTTCTACTGCCCTTGACTTTTGGTCTTGCCTCCCCAAGTCTCGGTTTTCTTCTTTTTAACATATAGGGTTTGGAACTTGGATTCTCGATGCATTACCTATTTAAATGCCATCCCCGAGATCAGACCTTTCCCATAGGGAAAAGTACCACCTTCGGTTGAACAATCAACTTTTTCTCTCTTTCCTTCCTTACTTCCATCCTCCCTCCCTCCTTTCCTATCTTTCCAATGAATATGTCTGTCATTATCTGCTTGCTACGTTGTAAAATAGAGAAAGGTAAATGGAAAGGTAAAGTATTGGTATTATTGAGAAGGGTTCTTGGTTTGATATCATCCCCAGAACAACCCCATATAATAGATCTTACTTCACTTTCCCCCCATTTAATACTACTACCGTTTGGACATTTATTCATTGAAAAAAATTAAAATGGAAATTTCTGAAAAGATATTATTTACATCTTAACATGATATGTTGTTTTCAGAATGCCCTGGGGCAATTTGGATGGGGGTTGGAGAAAGGACAGACATAATTATATAGAAATTGGAGCTCCATAAAGCAAGAGATATAATACCTCTGCCTAGATGGCTGAAGCACAGAAGGAAAATGGAAATTCAGAAAGGGATAAATATTGTACCTTATTTTCTTTTCTAAGCTGGATTTCTGGGCAGAAATTTCAGGGTCTTCCAGCCTTTTCAGAGATTCGCACTGGAAGGTTCCCCCTGAAGAGAGTGGAAAATGACCAATATTTAAATAGCCTCTCCCCCCATCACGTTAGGATGCCCTGAGCCAAACCCCTTTAGACCTGCGTGATTAGGCTGGGTGGGAGCCAGGTGCCCTCCTCTGTTCATGAGAACACAGGCAAGTCCTGCCCATCTTCCTCTCATACACTGTGTGCAATTATAACACATAAGTTTATCCCCGAATTCCTAAAATAAGGTTGTGTAGGACCTATGTCTCCTGTACCTGTGCTGTAGGAATGAAGTAGAAACCAGCGTTTGCATGTTTCAAGAGAACCATAGACCCAAATATGTAAGCAAGCAACACTGTCTTCATTTTATTTCTTCCAAATTTACTTTTATTTGACTTATTTATGTCTTAACTTTTTTTTTAACCTAAGTTAGCCAAATAGCTTCTATGTGGATTTTCTAGTCAGTTGGACAAGTTCACCTCAGAAAACGTCTGAAAAGCAAGTTGTGGAAAAGCAGCAGCCTTGTAACCTAAACATGCCCTGTCAAACAGACTAGTACTTAGACAAAGCTTTCACATGTCGCTGTGTTTCTACTCCAGATCAAGCTATAGCCTGGCTCACAACGCTTTTGCCAGATTTTACAAGGTCAATAATTATGTGATGGGGCAAAAACAGCTTGAGGGAAACAGGAGGAGTCAATCATGTTTTATTCAAAGGGTGGCTTTCTTTGAGTAAAGCATTATTCCTTTCAGGGCTGTCTCTAATGTTGAAGTTTAAGGAGTCTGAAATTTAGAATGAAAACTTTGCTCTTCTTTTTCACTCTTCGCAGTGGGTTAAGGACTCTTATGCTGGTTTTAATGCTTTCTGCCAACTCAGTAATACTCAGGCTCCTAATGGCCACTTATGCTGTGGGTTGTCCACGGAGACAGGTCAGAGGGACAGAGAACTGTATCATTCAGTCAGGTTACTTATATAAGACCCTTTTCAATGGATTATCTTGACATAATACTGTTGCATAATTATTGCCTCTGCAAACCATAGCACGAATAGAGACATTGCCTAGTCCGCCTCCCCCACCCCCTCACTCCATGAGATTATTTAAAACTAAATTAAAGAAAGAAGAATTTCTTTTGTCTTTGATTTGTATCTCTCTCTGGGGGAAAGAAAATGAATCATGCTTAACTCCTTACTTCCTAGGTATTGGCCTGCCCACTAGCAGTTTCTCAGTGTGCTTGAGCAGTGATCTAGCACATTGGAAATGAAAGACTATGGACAGATAAAAAGTAATGGTTTGCCGTATTCTGCTGTGGAACTTTATTGGGTCTGGAGATTGAGGCATTTTTTAGTTATTTAATCCCAGTATCAACTCTTTTCCTCCTGTCTCTTTTCATTCATCACCCTGCCTATCCCAAGAATCCCTAGCCTTACCATTAATAATAATAATAATAGAGGATTTTATGAGCAGTTATTTTCTGCTCAGTTTGTTATCTCATTTTATTCCAATCCCAAACTTTACAGGTAGGTACTACTATTTTCTCTGCTTAATCAAGGAAGAGATTGAGATTAAAAAGTGTAGGTAACTTCTCTGAGATCCCAGAAGCTACCATAGTGTGGTTAGACTCCAAGCTTGTGCCTTCCCATGGTGTAGCAGATATACAAAGAACCAAATAAGCAAGCACTTATAGGATACTTGCAAATATGATGCAATGCAGTAGGCATTTGTAAGTGTTAAAAATATATATATAGCTCCTGCCCTCAAAATGCTAGACTTAGGGTAGACAGATTTGACAGAAAAATAAAAACTCAAATAATACTACAAAAATTAATAAAAATCAGAGAGGGGAAAAAAAGATATCCTCCAAATCACAAGACCGTTACGAAATGCCAACGAAGGATGTATCCAATTTAAGTACCATCAATTAAGGGAAATAATTTAGAATCTCAGAGCAGAGATAACAGGAACAATGGTGATTCCATTTTCTTTGGTTGAAGGGCTCACATTACTCTGGTTATTTTTTCATATTAATATTTAAATATATGCTATCTTCTTTGAATTGATCTGGGTGTTGTAGGTCTCCTTGAAACACTAAAAGCTAAGATGCTGAGCGAATACTTTGCTGACGGAGTTTGCAATGACGTTGCAGGCCACTTGTTCTTCTGGGTGGTAATTGAGTGAGGAGGCTGACCTGCAAGCTTGTTTGTAGGAGTCTGAGGATTAGAATTGATTATGAAAAGACAGCTAGCACTTGGGATTATGAAAAAATAGTAATAAACAATACGAAAAATGGTTTATAAGGATTGTGTTACAAGGCATAATTCTAAGGGTTTCATGTTTCAAAACATTTAAAATCCCATAAGAACTCTTGTCATACATAATTCTGGCAGAGCTGACTGGGCATTTACCAAAACCTGGTTTCTTTTCATCTGACTCTGTATCACAGTCTACCTCGCAGTTACCTATGGCTTTGTGACTGACTTTGGACCAATGTAATATGGACAGACATGGCATTTCCTATTTTCAGTCCATATCCATAGACATTTTCCAGGCACACTCCTCCATGCTGTTTTTTTTTATTTCCATTTGACTGGAATTAGGTGGTTCTCAGCCCCTTCCCCAACACACACACACACACACACACACACACACACACACACAGTGGTGTGTCTTTGGGATCTACATATTAAAGAACATGGAGTCACAAGATAAAAAGAGCCCACCTGAAGGAGAGCCACCCAACCTGGGATACACAATAGACTGTAAGGGAAACAAGGAAGATTGTTTTATTCGGTTAATCCACTGACATTTTGAGATTTACCCTCTATGACACCAAGCCTACCTTATGATATGCATTATTATTATTATTTCTCTAATCTTACAGATGAGAAACTGAGGCTCAAAAAGGTTAAATAACTTGCGTAGTATTTCTTGGAGGAACCAAGATAGTAACCCAGGCAATCTGACTCCACACCCCAAATACTTACCCACTATACTAAGCTACAACTTAGCTCATTACTTTCTTCTTAGATTTGACATTAGTTATACTTCTAAATAAATTAGGGATGATACTAGACAAAATATTCACTATTGTATTCTTTAGAAGAAACAAGCACCTTGAGCCAAGTAAGATTTTCAGCCGCAGTTAGGCGTAACCAATAGGATGTTAATTTTTGTTTGTCTCCCTTTGTCTCTGGAAAGCATGGTGCTTATTGTTTTGTAGTAGTTTTAGGTTTGGGAGCATGTCCTAATATTCAGCCTCCCAACTAAAAGCTGGAGCTTGGGGTAAAGAAAAGTAAATGCAATGTTAGTGCACCCCATGAAGAATCAACTCTGCTGTTGACAGAGCTGTATACATTTTGTAAGTCAAAACAGGAAAAACAAATGAACCAACCAATTTACCAACCAACAAAAGAAAAAAAAAATAAAGAGAATTTTTTTCAAGGTGGCATTTTATCTTTATTCTGATGTTCAGTAGTCTGGAAGCAGTAGTGGTCAAGTAAAAAAGGAAACGTGGGAGTAGATTTCTAAATTGCTGTAATAAAATTAATGTAGATGGGATTGCAAGTCAAGGGTGGAATCCAGAGAGTACTTGAGTAAAGATATTAAACTAGACATATAATTTCAAACTTCTTGGTCTTGGCTGGGGAAGATTATTACATGCCAAACTCTCCACAAACATAAGGGCACTCCTTCATGCATCTCCCTCATCCAGCCTGCCTCTCAATCTCTGCAGTTTATTTTATTTATTTTTCCACAATAGTATTTTCCCTGCCATATTATACAAGTCCCTTGATGACTGGGGAACTGCTTTTATGCATATTTTTATCCCTTATATTGTCTAGTGGTATTTGTTCAGAATAAGCTGTTCAATAAACATCTCCTAAATCAATGAATACCTTAATGGTCTCTAATGTGAAATGGGATTTAATTCACTGCCTGAGTCCCTTACCATATATAGCACAGATAGTTACAGTATTTTAGGAATCTACTTTGGTAAGCTAAATATTAGTCACTGCTTTCCAAGTAGCCAATTCTATGCCTAGAGGTTCATTTGAAGTCCATAAAACATGCTGATTATTCATGTCATGCAAAAGAAAACATAATTTTTAACATTAGGATTTCAAATTAGCACAGAGTAAAAGAAAGGTTGGAGAGTTTGGTGCACCATCTCTGAAAGTAAAAATGAATGTAAAAAGATATACACAAAAAAATCTGAGCGCATGCAAAAATTAGTTAAATCTGAGTAACAGCTGTAGACTAGTTAATTGTGCCATGCCAATCAATTTCCTGGTTTGATGATGCTCGTTAGTTATGCATTTCACCACTGGGGGGAAGCTGAGTGACAGGCACACGGGACTTTTCTGCAAAATTTTACAACTTCTTATGAGTCTATAATCATTTCAAAATAAAAAGTTAAAAAATAGTGTAAAACTGTTCTAGTGATAGGAGAAGATATAAGAAAATATGTGTACCTTTTTAATTTGCAATATTCATCTTGTGGTTAACAGAAGACTTTTGGGAAATTTTTGCATTGGGGACCAATACTAAAGCCTCTTATATTTATGGCTAATTTAATTCAGTCTAGCCATTCTTTTGAATAATATAAAGTGGTAGAAGTTATACAAAATATATCTTGGTAATAAGAACATTTTGTTTTTGACTGCTGAGTATGCTATTTATGTAAGAATAATTCATCTATTCAGATTTTATGAAAACTATGTTAATTTTATAGCCTTCAAACTTATTTCATATTGAGTTATTTGGTATTGCTTTTATTGTATTGATGGCAGAGTTTACTGCTTTATGTTTTAAATATGCCCTCACTGATTAAGGCACTGGAGAGTTCTACCATCCCAATGACAATGATATAATTTTATGTTTATAATACAATTCATTGAAACGTTCTTATACAAAGAGGCTAAATTAATCAAGTAAAATTCATCACAGAAACACATACACAAATGCATACACACAGACATGCACTTACTCACATACACACAAATACAAATATCCTGTGAACTCAGATGCATCCAATACGAAAAGGAACTTTTATTTAGTTCTAGAATTCTCAAATAGCTGTTTCTTCTCCTTGCTTATCATTTCATTTCCTTAGACTTACTCAGGCCATATTCTCTTACAAATCTTAGTGACATTCTGATGACTATATTAAATAGACTGTTCTTCTACAACTAGATTTTAAAAACCGAAAGGAGTCAGAAAAAATAAAATGTAACTGGCTCATTTTATAGAATAAGAAACTGAGGGTCACTCATGCCAAGTGGTCTAGCTGCACAGTCTGGATTAGAACACAGTCTCCTGATTCTTAGAGTGGTGTACATTGCACTACCTGATATCACCTTATGGGAGAGAATGCAGGAAATTCCAAACCTTAGAGATGAAAAGTTCCCATTCAGGTAATTTCTTGACATTAATTTCAGGTATAAGAGAAGCTTGGTATTGAGACCTAAGATATTTATTAACATTTATGCATGCTATTGCTTATTTCTTTCCACACTTGGGTTAATCAGACTACAGAAAAAGAAAAAAAAATTTAGGAATTGATTACCCTAAGAATGTTGTGAGAGGAAGAAAGAGACTTGAGAATTATGTCAAGGTGTTTTCTCCCCCAGCATTGTTCTGTCTTGATGTGAAGAATTATGCTGTCAAAAAGAATCGCCATTTAATCGTCAGGCCAGAAAACTGCAACAGGCATGTGTTGGCATTCTGTAATTAGTGAGATATTTGCTGTTTTTATGCTTCAAAACTAGGCTGGGTACAGTGACACACCTGTAATCCCACCACTTTCAGAGGCTGAGGCAGGAAGATAGCTTGGGGCCAGCAGTTTGAGACCACGTTGGGCAACAGAGCAAGACTCTTGTCTCTACAAAAAATAAAAATTAGCCAGGAATAGTGGCATATGCCTGTAGTCCCAGCTACATAGGAGGCTGAGGCAGGAGGAACGCTTGAGCCCCGGAATGTGAAGTTACAATGAGCTATGATAGTGCCATTGCACTCCAGTCTGGATGACAGAGTGAGACACTGTCTCTAAAAAATAAAAATTAAAAAGAAAAGAAACTATTTACCATTTTATTTAATTAAAAATGAGTCTTTCTTTATTTATTTATTTGATTTTGGGGCAGTCCTTTCTGGATGCCATTTCATGAACTGCGCTCAGTTTTAGTAAAGTACAAGTGTGGCCTTTTTCACTTTATAAGAATTTTCCCTGTTATTCTGAGCCTTATTTTGTGACTTTCCTCTTCTTCTGTAGTCTTTATCAGACACTATTGTCCTCTATCATAAAAATTTCCCCATTATGTACAATTTCCTTTCTATTCCAGGAGGCACCCTTGACCCTCGCTAAGGTTTACGGATCATTTTAGTCTTATCTACAACATGTTTTCAAATCATCTCTTACTTTGCTTGTTTGTTTTGCTTTTAGATAGCATTTAAATAAATAGTTAATGTAGTTTAATATGATGATTTGGAGGGGGCTGACTTTGTTTTAGGGTAATCTAATCTTTTTTCCTTATATAGATGAATTATATTTTACTTGTGTGCTTTGTACTTGCTACCATTAGTCAGAAAGAATATTATTTTTAATGGACTAAAAAAAAAATCAGAAGTGTCCTCAGTGGCTACTTTCTCTTCTAGACATAAAATCCCAGACCAGGATTTTTCAGACATAGTTTTCAAGTAAAAAAATAAGGAACCTAACTATAGAGCACGTAATGGTGGTGGTGGTGGGGATTGACATCTGGCCCTTTTGAAAATGAATTAACTTCACAATCTTTCAAGTAATAAGGGGAGTCAGTAGGTGAGTTTTCATTTGTCCCTGAATCTATAGAAGTTCCAGAATATGTCAGATGATTGAAGCTTTAAGTAGGGGTGAAAAGCTAGAAACAACAACTTAGGCTAAGCCTGTCTCTGTTGGAAAGCATCTAATTTAATGCAAAAAGAATTTTTTAATGGTTTTCTGGTGGAGAATCAAACACTTTGCCAGAAGATGCTGAGTGTCACAGAGGGGAATATGTGTTCAATGGTGATGCATTAGTATCTTCAGAAGTTGCACATCACTTGCCACACAATTTAAAAGAACATATTATATTACATAAATGTTAAATAAATGTGAAAATTTGTTTGATGTTTTTATACACAAGCTCTTAAATCATTAGGGAATATCATGTATGTAAAGAATACATGTGCATATGCTGTCAGCCACTCACAGAGTATTACAATGAGTGTTGCGTTCGTCAATAGTCTTTTTAAGAAATTACATATCTACGTACACATACACAGTACCTTTTAAAATATTTAGTAAAAACAGGTCTTTTTCTATTTTCTCAGATATTTATCCTTTCTGGTGCTTTTCATTTATTCCTGAAAACCCAGGGTCTTATGAGTGCTTTTTACCTTCAAGCCCAAAGAACTTCTGGCATAAATTGATATGAAGTTCTGCTGGACACAGTTCAGCTTTTGTCTGCCTGAGAAAGTATTTATTTCACTGTCATTTTGTCATTTATGAAGAATTTTTTGATGGATATAAGTCTCTGGGCTGTGTTTTGTAATTTCAGTACTTTAAATTATTACTCAATTGTCTTCTGACTTCCATTTTTCCTGAAGCATGATCAGCAATTATTCATATTATCGTTTCTCTTTATGTAATTGTGATTTTTTTTTTTACTAGAGCTGATTTTAAAACTGGCTCTTTATCTTCAGTTTTCAGAAATTTGATTATGATTTTATTTTTCAGTGTGGTATTCATTGAACTTTTTAATAAATGGATTCACATTTTAGAATGCTTACAGTCACTATCTCTTCAAACATTCCTTCTACCCATTCTCTCTTTGTCATTTCCCTTTGAGACTCTACTTATGCCTCTGATAGACTATATGATGTTGTTTCATACAACTTGGATGGTCCGTTCTTTTCTTCTTCTTCTTTGTTAACTCTTTTTCCCTTTTGGTTTCAGTTTGGGTATTTTCTTTTGACCTTTCTTCATGATTCTGTTTCCTTTTCCTTTTCTTTGCCATGTACAGTCTGCTCTTAAAACTCATAAGTTTTTATTTCTCATATTGTATTTTTTTACTTCTTTGAGTTCTTTTTTATAGTTTCCATCTCTATGCTGAAATTATCACTTCATACATGTTGTCCACCTTTTCCATTTGAATGTCTCATCACAGTCAATTTAAAGTCCATGTTGGTAATTCCAAAATCCATGCCTTTTCTTACTCTGCTACCTTTGACTATTTCCTTTCTTAACTATCAGTGGATGGCATTTTGTTGTTTTATTTTGTGTATTTTTAGATTCTTAATTGTTTGCTGAACATTTTTATAAAAATACAGCAGAGACTGAAGTAAATAATATCTATCTCCAGAAAGAAAATGCCCCTTCTTCTGTCAATTTGTTAAGTACAGGCTGGGTTAATATACTCAGTAGCTGAGGTCTGGGATTTGTTAAAATGCCAGTTTAATTTAGGTCAACAGTGTATTCAGATGTCTTGAAGGTAGGCCTGGCCTGGGATCTAAGCTCATTAAGGTTATGGAGCACAGCCTGTGGTTCACAGATGAGCCACTTTCTTTCCAAGTGGTGGGATCCCTTTCTGCCACCACCATTTTGAATAACTGACAAGTTTCCTTTGCTGTTCAGTTCTATCAACTGTGTTGAGGTGATCTCTTTTGGCTCTTCTAAGTCACCTTCAGCCTTTTTTTGAGAAAAGGGTCTTGCTGTGTCACCCAGGCTGGTCTCGAACTCCTGAGAGAAAGTAATGCTCCCACCTCAGCCTCCCGAGTAGTTGGAACTACAGGCACGTACTACCACACGTCCTGCTCATCCCCAGCCTTTTCCCCCAGCTGTGGCTGCCCCACAATCTGTGAGGCTGGCATTGCCAGGAAAGGGATATTTCTCTGCAACTTCATTAGCTGAAAGCACAAAATAACTCAAAAGCTTTCTTTCATCTCTCCCTACTCCTGTTTTTGGTGCATTGATCTCATTAAAGATCTGAGAATGGGATTCATTTGGGTTCAAATATGCCAAGTCAGCCCCCACATGGCCATTAAAAGTTTAATAAGTGTTACACTCCTTTCTCCTTAATCCTGTCCATAGCAGCTTATTCATCCCCACTCCATTTTAGTGAGCAATAAGAGCAGCCTAGAATTTTTTCCACTCTCATGAAGGCTTTGCCACTCTCTAGAGTTTAGTTCTTTTAGGTTTGCATGAGTCCTATTCCTTGATGGGTTTTACAATGGTGCTTATGTAACCTATCTGGCTTGTTTTAATTGTAAGGATGAGAACAATGGTCTTTTGAGATATCAACATCTGAACCAGAAGCACCTATAATGATTTTTAAGTCTTTAGAGCAATATCTAGCACCTAATATGCAATGCTATAAAATAGGTACTCAATAAATGTTTGCTGAATAAATATGGATAAGAAAGCAAATTTATTCTCTTATGCAGCAGAGTTCAGCAGAACTAGTGGCAAGGGATGAAATTATAGAGAAGTAAACCCAGATCAATATAAAAAAGTACCATGTGAGAAATACAGCTATCCAAAAGTTGAGCAGGCTTACTGAAAAAGTAGTAAACTCTAAGTTATTGCAAGAACTTAAGTAAAGATTTTAGGGAATAAATAGTAAGTAAGTGACTGACGGCCTTTGCAACTTATATCACTACTCTTCCCTCCCCCAGTTTGGGGTTTCTTCCAACAAAGGAAAAGTGAGGACGACATATCTGATCCCTCAGCCCTCAAAGTCCACGTCTGCTTTTTTTCCTATTCTACCTTGGTGGAGGAAATGGCCTTGGGAAAGTACTCTGATGCAATGGTAGCCTCTAAGACCAGGCAAATTACACCCATATCATGGAATAGAAAGGCTCATAGACCAAACCAAAATGAGTGAATCATATGGTTTATTTAATTTAGAACACAAAGTGAGAAGCACAGGGAAAGAATTACAGTAAGTTAACTTTCACTATTTGAATTCAATGTTCATATATTCCATCTCTTTCTCTGTTGCATAAACTTTTCACAATGAGGGTGTGGGAAGGAGGAGCAGAGTCGAGGTTTCACAAGGGAGTCCAACAGATGGAAAGTGCCTGGGCCCAACACATATATACTCAAATACTCATTCTAGCAGAGAGACCCAGGGACAGATACCTCTGGCCATAGCTCAGAGCTGTAGTTTGCCCGTGATCTGCTGAGTGACCACAGCTTTTAATTTGTCTCAAGTAAAGGACATTTAGGGGGGAATCTCTATCACCAATGGGTGTCTGATTTAAGACTGCATGAATATTAAGTGCCTCATGAGGCTCTTATACTTAGTGTACCACAAATATTTAGCTTTGACTTCGCACTTCCGTCCCTTTCTATCTTTGTTAACAAACATATATTCTACTTACTTTATGTTTGTATGACATAGCAAGGGTATATAATTTAAGGGAAAAATAAAATATCTACTTAGTATTTTTAAAACATTATCCCAATTTTATAGGTAATGATTAATTTTAACATATTAAGTATCATTATCTGTTTCCAGAAATAAATGGATTCTTAATTTATACTATTGTATTTATTACAAGCCTGCCCTGTGTCAGATATTATACTGGATATGTAAAATGCAATTGTGAACTAGATTATTTCTTGACTCTTATGACCTCTAAACAGTGCTGATACACAGATATTCTACAGTTATAGATGAGCCACCTACTTGAACCGGTATCTTGAAATTTGCTAAATATTACAATCTGCTCTTAAACAGATACCAGGTGTAGGTTTGGTCCTTAAAGGGCTTATAACATAGCAGATTTGCAAAAAAGCAGATTCTTTTATTACATCCATCCTGAAGAATATAATCAGGCATTTTGTTTATTATGCTTTTTTTTTTAATTCTTCGTTTAAATCATGAATGGATTCTTAGGTTACACAACATTGGAAAGGTGTGGATCTGGAATGTTGGTGCAGAGGGAAAATTCTTAGAATTTCTAAACAGACAAAATATTGTCACAGTACCCAGAATACACAGACGGTCTCATTTATTAACTAACAAATTCTTCCTCTTTGACTGTAAGTGCAAATTTTGGAGAAAAAGTGGTGTCTAATAAGACAATTTATCTACAAACAAAGTAAAAGAATAAAGGAAGAAAGGAATGGAGAGAAGCGGGAGGGGAAGAAGGAAGGAAGGAAGGAAGGATAAAAGAGAAAACACACATCTGAGATGATACATGTTATAGCTGGCTGGAATACATGAACTATTAGGAATGGCCATATCTCAAGATAGGACAAATCTAATGAACTTACCATGGTACAATGCTTTGATTACCTACTTTATGTGCCAACCTGGATAAATTCTGTATCACTATCTCCAGGCTACAACACTGACTCTGTTGCTTCTGATTTTGCCTGCTATCATTTTTTTCTCCCTAGTATAATTCATAGCAAGCCACAATTTTCCATTTATAGATTATTTCCATGAAGTTCAATGGTTATAAATTTCCTAATGTTATATACTGTGGTGTCTTAATCTTCTCAAAAAAATAGTTTCAAACTGTAACACTCTTCTTACAGCTATGTACTTTACTTCCATAACCCCCATCAATATATCATCACTGGATGAAAACAAGCCAATAGGATGCTATCATTTTTCTACTCTCCAATTTTTAGATCTTCTTGGATTTGTCAGCTCTCATAGGCTATTCTGTTCCTTGGGTGCCTTGGAATGCCAGCTGCTTACAAAAGTCTGTTGTGTTTTAGTAGAGCATAATCAAAATTTTATTGAATGTTGGTATGGATGCTCTGTCTGCTGCCACATTTATGAAGCCTTTACGTTAGTCCATTCTGTCTTAACTTGTATTTTATGACCTTTAAACATTGCCAATACTTACACAGATGTTCTACAGTTACATAGACGATCTGTTAAATTTAACTGATACTTTAAACTTTGCTAAGTATTACAATCTGCTCTTAAATGGGCAAAAGTGATAACTAATGGGCAGCTGTTCGGTTTGCATGGTGGTATCCATGTTAACGGGCAGAAAAAAATAACCAGCCATTGACAGTTTAGGCAAACTCAGAAGCATATTGTTATTTCACCTCCAGAATGATAACTGTGCACTTTTCCCAATCATTTTTGGATCAATCGGCTCATAATCCAATAGAGTTTGAAACACAAAGTAATTTAGAAGCCACTAAAAAATTCAGTGGCTGGCCAATTATACATAAGTTTGTTTCTTTAGGAAGTTCTGCTTTCACTGAAATAATATGTGGAAAGATTACAGCATTTGATATTTATGCTCACTTTTGAGAATTATCACATAAGAATATACAGTCCTACAGTAATCCTGAAGCAAGACTCTGAAGCAATGGGGCACAGGGACTCCACACATGCAAATTCTGGTTTAAACCAGGGTAATGGAATTACTCATATATGCCAATAAAATCTCCACATGTAGGCAGAGGAAGCTCCTGGACGTTATGAAATGTAAATCTTCTCTTAAGAAAACAACTGACATGAAGCACTTTTTAACTGTGGCTCATGCTGTCAGTATTTTAATGTTCTACTAACCCAATTCTAATGAGTTCTTACGGTTTATTTAATAAGGACTAAATTTTTTTTATATAGTCATTACCTTGATGGCTACTATGTAGGGTAAGTATTCCAGTTATTCATCCAATCTTACATAGAGATATTATTTAACTCACATCTTTGAATAACCAAAAAGAATTTTTTTAAATCACAATCCCTTCTTAAGGAGATCACTGTTATAAAAGTTATTTTTATTTTTTAGGCTTAACAATTTCTGTTTAAAATTTGTCAGAAAAATCTGCAAAGTATAATCTCTCTTCAGGTAGATAAGTGTCATTTTAATTATAAAGAATGGTTATGCAGATGAAGTAATAGCTAAGGAACCCATTTTGTCCAGGGAATTAGGTTAATGTATGAAGTTGGGATTAGTATCACTCTTTTTCATTTTTCTGAGAATACCTACACCTATATAATCTGCTTTTATTTTGTTCTCCCTCAGAGTTACCTATGATTCTTATATTAGCTCACTTTACATAGTCCCATATTTCTCTTTTTTAGTCATTTTTTTCAGTCATTCTTTTTTAGTCATTTTTCTACATTTTGACTCACTAGGTTAAATTGAAAGCCTTGTCTTCAAGCTCTGAAATTCTTTCTTCTACTTGATCTGGTCTGTTGTTAAAAATGTTCTGCTGCATTCTGAAATTTCTTAAATGATTCTTTCATTTCTTTAAGTTCTTTTATATCTTTAGTTATGCTATCTATCTCTTTAGTGAATTTTTCATTCATTTCCTGAATTTTTTTTTCTTTTTTGTTTCTTTGTGTTGGTTTTCACCTTTTTCATCAATCCCATTGATTTATTTTCTATCCATATTCTGAATTCCATATCTGACATTTTGACAATTTCCTTTTGGTTGGAGTCTATTACTGGAGAACTATTGTGATCCTTAGTGGGTGTCAAAACAGCTTGTTTTTTCATGTTGCCAGAGTTCTTATTCTGGTTCCTTCTCATCTGAAACCTCTTCTCTCAGATCATGACAGATAGGTTTGCAGTATACCTGTTTTCTTCTGCTGGGAACTCTCTTACTCAGTGAAGAGAGGGAGAAGTTTCTGGGTGGTGCACTTGAGTCCTACTCTGGAAGATTGACCCACCAGGAGAGGGACAGATGCAC
Source organism: Lemur catta (assembly GCF_020740605.2). Lineage (NCBI taxonomy): Eukaryota > Metazoa > Chordata > Mammalia > Primates > Lemuridae > Lemur > Lemur catta. Next base: position 60,813,050 of record NC_059132.1, read on the forward strand.
TGTGAGATTTTAACACTGCTGCTTTCCTGCATTTCCAGTCTCACTGTTCCCCTGTGGTTGTCACTGGCAGTCTGCGTGCTGCAGAGTGAGTGATTGCTTCACCTAGTTCTGTCAGCAGTAGCAATTATCCCCCACAGCAGCTTGAGTGTGGCCCCACCCACTACTGTGGGTGGCAACGATTGTCACCCATGCCAGTTTAAGCATAGCCCCACCTATGTCCACAAGTGGTGGCAACTGTCAACCCACGACAGCTTGAGTGCAGTCCTGCTCAAGTCTGCAGGTGATGTTAGCCCTTGCTGGCCCAAATGTTTGCCCTGCCCAGGTTCCCTGGCAGTGGTGGGGATGAACAGCTCCTGCCTACAGAACTCACAAAAGTGCTCAGCTTCCCTGCTCCTTCCTTGGCCTGGTAGGGGCGATAGAGAGGCAGAAACAATGGCTCTGACCCCTGGGTAGATGCAGTGATCTGGGTCTGGGATCTCAAATTAGTGCTAGCCACAGTGTCCAGGGTTCACCAGCCAGTGGGTCCCCACTGTGCCTTCTCTCCAGTGCAACACCACTGGACAGTCTTCAGTCAGCTTCCCATGTCAATCCTTAAGCCTGCTGCAGTGGAGGGTCCCTCCCACAGCTTGGATAGTAATGTCCATGGTGAAAGTGGTGAAAGTTTGGAGCCCCAGGATTCTCTCCCTTCCCCATGTGTGGGTGCCTTCCCTGTGTACCTCTGTTCCCACAGAATGGGTAGCCTCTCTTCCCTCTCCTTCACTTTGGGGGCCCCCTGTTGCCGCTCTGTTGATTCCTAGTGCTCTCTTAGACTGAATCTGAAGGTGAATATGCAGTTGCCACTTTCCATCCTCTGTGACAACAAGGTGTGCAGACTGTTTCTAGTCTGCCATCTTGGCTGTCTCCCCTCCACTGATGTTTTATGTTTGACTGTAATAGTCATGAGATTCTTGGGTCTTGGTTTTCACAACTGCATTATTGCCAAAACATAAAAATGTAGAAAAGGCAATGGATTTTTCAAATTTACCACTATAATCACAAAAAAGTTCTCACTCCTCATTTTCTTTTTCTAAATACTCATATTCCAATTTTTCCTAAATTATCTATATTATTCTTACAATAATTTCATTGCCTTCAAAGAAAAGTCTTAGATCATGAATTTAGCAATGCAGTTAGTCCTCACTTAGCACCATCAACAGGTTCTAGGAAACCACAACTTTAAGTGAAAAGACACATAACAAAATGAATTTTACCATAGACTAATTGATATAATCCAGAGTTAAGTTCCTATGGCATATTTCTGGTCACAAAAACATCACCAAAATTTCAAATAAAGACTCAAAACATTTCTAATATTAAACATTGAAATAAATGTAAGTTATGCATACATTTAATAAAGATTAATAAAAAAGTAAGATAATTATTTACCCAATTTTTGGTGAATTAATGAGTGACTGCAGTCACAGGAATGGTAGGGGTTTATGTTTTCAAAGTGAAAATTGTAAAGAGCCCTTCCTACCACCACATAGTTCCAAAACATACAAGAACAAATATGGCAGCTGGCTGAGTACTTTCCTAGTGTATCATTTATTGTTGTCCATTTGTATGATTATTGTATACTTTATGAATTTTTATTTTACAATAATTTGTCTTCATTCATTCATTTATTTTCCAACCCACTTATTCTAGTTTGGGATCCTGGGTGGTCAGAGCCCATCCTGATAGCTCAGGGTGCCAGGGGGGAACCACCCCTGGATGGGATACCAACCCATTGCAGGGCACACTCACATACACACACACACTAACTCGGAAGGGGACCACATAGACAGGCAAGTGAACCTAATGTGCACATCTTTGGGATGTAGGGAAACCAGAGAGGACCCAGAGAAAAGCCACATCAGCATGGGGAGAACATGCACACATCATACAGTCAATGGCCTTGACCAGCCATTGATTTTTTTCTCATTAACATTATAACAAAATGACTTTGAATGAAATGTTATTTGAAAACCTGCTATAAACAATTGACAATTTTAATAACTATCATACTATTCACAATTCTTACTGACTGCTGTTATCATTAAGCGATAAAAGTAGGCAGTCTGACTTTGCTAGTAGGAAATTAATTTTATAAATTAACATAAGGAAATTAATTTAACAATTATGTTTAGATTTCTAATAAGAGACATCGAGTCAATTTTTTTTAGCATTATCTGTCCCACCACTGTAAAGAATTTGAAGTTAAAACACAAGGGCAAATCAAATCTCAGTTTAGTAATTTTCTCATTATTCTTCCCTACTGGGAAGTGCAATCAATGTCCAGTCTGCTGCCATAGCCGCATCTGTACACCAATCTACACAGTGCTTTGCTAAATATAAAATTTTACTTTATTTTCATTAGTGTTTTTTTTGTAATCAACTTTTACTTAGGACTTTTTCAGTTTCCTGTCTTTTCTTTAAAAGTGTTCATATTTTCTTCAATTGCCCAACCAACAGATGGGTTTCATTAACAGAAACTCATAGTCATTGAGCTTAGAAACAGTTTCCCTCTTGTTATTTTAAGGAATCAAAGTACAGATTGAATGTGGTGTTTATTTGGTGACTTTAGTTTGGTTTTATTTTTTCAGTAGTTCTCAGAAGGAAATAAACTTTCAATATATAAAATAATTATAAAGAACCTAGAAAATAATGATTTCTGAGTATCTTTAGGAATATCATTATTGCCCTTTTTTTAACCTCCGAAATAAATATAAACAAAAGTCCATGATATATACGAATAAAAACCACTTAGAGGACTCAGATAGACTTTTATACACTCATTAATAATGTAGATATATGGATTTATGTAAGGAATATAAATTTCAATGTCTTTATAGGCATCTAATTTTAAGCTAGCAGCATAAGAGTATTTAATATTTTTCTAATTAGTTTTTGGGGAGTATTAATAAGATAGTTTAAGAAGGCATCAGATATAACTAGATGCATTTTTCCATAGAAAGGGATCTTTTTTGTCTTTCAAAATTGAATTTTTATTGTAAGTCTGATGATTTTATTTTGCCAGTGAAATGTAATTATTTACTAATTCTAGTCATAGGACCATCAACACGTAGGTAGGTGACTTTTGAGTTATTAACATCTATAATTCCATGTGTCCAATCATGAAAAGGGGTTAAATACAACTTCATTTATTCAGTCATCCAGATAGTCATTTATTCTTCCCTTCATTCAACAGATATTTGAGAGTCTAGTTCGTGACAGATCCTAGAGATATAAAAATGAACAAAAAAGGCATTCTTGTTGCTTTTTTGGCTTGTCTGCCTTCTGAAAACTTAACTACTGGTAGGGAAATCCAACCTTGAAAATAATTGCAAAACACTTTAAATCATAGAAGTAAAACAGGGTGCCGTGTGAGCATCAAGGAGGGGCGACTGGCCCTAATTGTCCAAGAACGTTTTCCCAGTGGTGCCTACCTTAAGACCTAAAATATGAGGGGTTTTGGGTGATGCAGAGAAATAAATGATAACTCTATGAGCATTTCTAATAGCTCTTCTGAAATTGTTATGTCTGTATGGACCAGTACAACCTAAGTGAATAGGATCACATAGTATAAAAAAGATGTGAACATGTGTACAAAAGTGGCTAGAAAGTGGGAAGGTCATATTGTTAACACATGTCAATTCCACTCTTCTCTCCTTCAATTTATACATTTAGACTATGGTTGGCCCTAGGGCTTTATGTCTGAACATGGAAGATACAGTTTGAGGTTCCTGAAGGAGCAAAATTGGCAGTTTTCTTAAAGGCAAATTGGTGATATGCATAGTGTTTATATAGTTGATCCCATATATCCATTCTAGGAATTAGTCCTTAACAGGTACTCATATATATAAACAGTAATGTCTGCTCAATATTTATTCTAATAGCAAATGTTGGGAGAAAACACAACAATGGAGGGATAAAAGTGGATAATGAAGATATACAACATTAAAAATGTTATGCTCAGAAAATTAGTAAGAATAATGGAAAAATGTACCCTATATATTGTTTTGCCAAAACCAAAATGGAGTAACACAAAGCTTTTCTACAATGAGTATATATTATTATTTTTATACTTAAAAAAACATTTTCTTTTTGCATTCTATTTTATTTCATTTTAAAACACACATACACCATGTGCACCAGCCCATTCTGTATATTTGGGGGCTCTATCCACCTCCCTAGTATTGTCACCTATCAAGGTACTTTATAGTATATCATTAAGTCCATTTCACAAGCTTGAGAAAAAATGAGCTATGTTGATAGATCCTAAAATTATAGAAATATGTAGAATTAGAGAAAAAAATTCTTAACATTTATTGAGTATGTGTTTTCTGGAAGATACAGTGCTCAGCAATTTACATCTATTTTCTTGCTCGATCCCTTGTGAAGTTAGCAGCAGCTCCATGAGCAGAGTGAGATGAGTTCTCTTTTTCTATTGAACAAGCTCAGGTTCAGAGATGTCAAGTGACTCTCCGAAGGCAAGGCAGCATGTCTGTGACAGGGCTGGAATTGGAAACCAAAGTGTGTGAATCTGCAACCTGAGCTGTTATAAAGTAAGTGTCATCGTGTTTCCCACCTTAATTATGAAGAAACTCAAATTCTTCATCAGGAAGACACTGAGTGATCACATCTAACATATAATCTCATGAAGCTGCTGCTGATTTTCAAATCTGTGTGTTCTGAAGATAAAGCTCATGTCTTTTCCCACTACATTATGTCTCTATGCTTGAAATACAAAATCCCTTTAGTTACCAGTATTGATGCATGGAGGTGGGTTTCCAAAAATAGGTAAAGTACAAGGGAGAGCCTAAGAGAAGCAATGTTCTTGATGAATTCCCTATCATCTTCTTAGTTCCATACTTCAACAAGTAAATATGTTCTGAGGCTGGTAGGCCTGAGGCTGTAAGACCTGACTTCAACAATTTGGGCTTAGTGTAAGACCTTAGCTTAATTCTTTTTCAGACCCTTCTGCTGTGCTATCTCCACACTACACAGGCTCCAGCTCTTCCCTACCCTCAAATTCTTAGGTCAAATGTCAGCAATTTAAAAAATATATATCTGGTCTGATTTGACAACCAAGACAAATAGATTTTTAAATGAATGGAAAACAAACAAAAACCCCAAATGGCATCTTATCTAGTTAATTAGAAATAAAACAACAGCAGCAATAGCAACAACAAAAACATGACTTGTCAATGTCTCAATTATCTTCTTAGTTCACCTGAAAAACAAAGCTTTCACATAGAAAGGTGACAACAACATACTGTATCTGATAAATAAAAATAACGAGTTTTCTCTGCTTTTGTTGAAATGGAGCCATCCACAACTATATCATCACTGAGGTGGAAACCAATCATCGCTCAGCCTGCATTAGTGTCATGATATTACGACTGTGATTCATTCAATGGCCTGCTGCAGACAGCTAGTCCTATAAATAAGCCCCCTCATTCACAATGCCACAGAATGTGCTCAGACGACTGGCAGAGGCAGCATAAATATTGATCATCATCATCATAATTGTAATTTATATTGGCATAAAGTCCTCCTAAGGAAGCATTTAAATAGATCTGAATGTTTCTCTCAAATTTGTCCTAATTCAAATATAGATGTGACTGGTGTTTATCTCTGTCACAATATGAAAAATAAATTAAAAGTATAAACACAATCTGTGTTTGAGGAGGAAGAGGATGTCTGGGTTTTTAGAAAACAAATTATTTTTATATTAGTTTAAAAACTGCTTGGCAGTATTTTAATGTTGCAATATGACTATGCTAGTAACAAATTATTTTCATTTTCTCATTCAAGCATGTATCGTAATTCTCTTAGATAGTACTCTGTGGTTTCAACATTAATTGCATTTATTTATAAATTATGTACAAAACAAACTTTTCTCTTCTTATGATTCTCATTCTTTCACTTATCCCAGATTTCAAAACATATGTTTCAAAATAGCTTTTTTAAAAAGCCGTATACAGAGCTCTAAATGCAGATTACTCTATATTAATGTGCTACAAATATTTCTTTATCTAGTCTGTGCTCTGGGATCTGCTCATCTACATCATTAATTTCCCCTTCTCTACTGGATCATTCTCATCATCATACAAACACGCTCCAGCATTTCCCATCATAAAACAAACCAACCAATCTTGACCCCACCATACCCCTCCTATGTGTCAATTCCTTATTCACAGGGAATTTCTGAATTCATTTTCTCACCTTGCATTCTTTCTTCCATGCACCCCAGTTCCTTTTCTTTCTTCACCCCACCAGTGTTCTTTTCAGGGTTATCAGTGACCCCTAAGTTTAGCCATTAAAGTGTGCATTTCATTATAATCACTGGACATGACCTTTTAGCAGCCTTTGCTGTAGGAGCTAACCCTTCCTTCATGACGCTACAAAGAGCACTGTTTTTTTGTTTTCCTCCTACATCTCTGTCGGTTCCTTCTGAATCTCCTTAGCTAATACCTTCTCCCAAAATATTTCTTGTTTGTTGTGCTGGCCCAAGGGCTCTGGCATAGATCCCCTCTTGCCGTCTATATTTACACGCTTTCTTAAAGGATCCCTTCCTGCCCTGTGGCTTTAAAAACCAAAAATCTAAAGAGGCTTCTGATTCTTAAGTCCATATTTGCAGCTCTGACTTATTCTCTGAGCTTCAGACTCTCTTCAGACTCAACTGCTTATATGGCAACTCTACTTGGATAGCCTATAAACATCACAAACTTACTTGTCATTTACCAAAGTTGAACTCTTGCATCTGCAATCTCCCTAAATCTTTTCTGCCTTGTTTCAGTAAACATAAATGCTATTTACTTCCCATGAAACCCTTTAGCAAGAATGGAATCTATCTACAACATAAATCTAAGGTTTCTCCACTCTTTCTGTTCCATTGTTACCACTCTTATCCAAGCGATCTGCCTCTCTCAACTAAATTTCTGCTAATCCTACTATTGGTCATCCACATTCAATCATAAGCTTCCCCGAACCCATTATTAATACAGCAAATACAGTGAACTTTTTTAAGAACAAAATTTAGAACATACCATTTTCCATCTTAAATCTCTTTGAGGGCTTCCCATATCGTTAGAACAAAACACAAAGTACCAACAAGGCACTTCAAAAGCTGGCCTCCCTCCTACCTTTCCCCCTGCATTCTGTACCCACTTCCTTTGCACACGCCCCACTTTTCCCGATATCTAGGCACACAAACTTCCTTTCTCTAATTCATCATACCACAGCTTTTCTGCCTGAGGAGTCTGCTGCCTAGGACACTCTTCCCATGGCGTTTTGCCTTCTTGTTTCAGCTCACAAGCAACCTCCTTAGAGATAATTTCAATAACAAAACCAATACAAAACAAACAAACAAAAAAGTCTACAAAACTCACCCACTCATCCAATTATTCTCGAACACATCATTCTGTTTGTCTCCTTCATATCATCTACCTACTCTGCTCTATGATTATCTCATATGTGTGTGTTTAATTCACTTATTAATCTTCTAATACCTGGTACATATTATGATCTCTACCAGAGCAGAGACCTTGTCTGTCTTTTAATCATTTTCCCCACCACCTAGAACAGTGTATGAAAAATAAAGCTAAAATCATTGCATTTCATTTAATAGGTCCACTCACAAGTATTAAAGGAGAATGCATTATATGCAGTAGATGGTAAGGAACTAACGGCAAGGTATAAATCAGCTTTGGGAACAGAAGTCAGCACACTAGAGCCTATATGCCAAATCCTGCCTGTTGCTTGCTTTTGTAAATAAAGTTTTATTAGAACACAGCTGTGCCTATGCATTGACATATTGTTTCTGGCTCTTTTTGTTCTACAAAGTCAGAGTTAAGTAGTTGCAACAGAGACTGTTTGTCCTGGCTTCCACAGTCTGAAATATTTGTGATCTGGTCCATTATAGAAAAAAGTTATTGATGTGTGCTCCAGAAGTGTATGATAATCGCTTCAATAGTTGGGTTTTTAAGCCTGAAAATTAAGCACAGAATTTAAAGAACAGTCTAATACATCCTACACAAGATCATGATCAATGTCTGTTCTCTGTCTTGACCTCTTTGTATTTATAGTCCTGAATCCACAGTCAGAAGATTCAGGTTTATTTGAGATTTAATCATTAACATTTTAACCTTCAGCGAGTTCTTAAAAATTTTTAATTTCAGTTTCATTATCTGTGAGATGAGAAGAATAATATTTGCTTTGACTAATTGACGAAATTCTTGTGAGGACAGAGGGAAGTGTTAGATACCTGTGGCTGAGTTTTGTTTTTGACCCTATCAACAGCACTTTCTGAAGTATCACTCCTTAAGCAACACCTCTCTTCTAACTTGTCCCCTCTATTCTCTTTCTTTTTTTTTCTGGGGAAGGCTGTTTAGCATAGAGGTTATAAGCATGAATTCTGGAATTATACTGTCTGGATTTAAATTCCAGCTTTAGCAAAGAAGAGTTTTGAACCTGTTAAGTTAGTTAACCTCTTCAAGTCTCAGATCCTTATTAGAAAAATGAGAAAAAGCAGAGCTAAATATTTATATTAAGGTCACAGTAAGCCAGGCAGTGCTCTAATACTTTTAGGTACATTAGCTCATCTAATACTCTCAACAACACAATGAAGTCCGGGTTATTATTATTATCCCATTTTGCAGATAGAAAATTGAGGCACTGAATAGTTAAATGACCCAGTAAGTAGAAGAGCTGAGATTTGAACCCAGTCCTTAGATTTAGCCTCTAATTTTGGCATAAGATTCTTCTTGGGATTAAAAGAGGAAAACGAGAAATTCTTGACAGTTCCCGTATTAGAAAGCATACCATAAATGTTAGCTATTACTTTAACCATTCTTCTATTGACTTCTATTATGAGGAGAACAATGCTGATCTTATTCTTTCAGAATGAATTCATTCTAGATTAATTGAATTGAAATGAAAATATTTACTTGGTCCATTCACACGGTATCATTTAAATAGTAACAAAACTCACCTTTAATTTTTTGTACGTGATGTTTCACCCTCCATTAAAAAAACATTAACATGCAGATCAACCAAATTTCTAATTTCAGCCTGGATAATCATAATAAAGTGAAATTTCCTTCTAATTTCTACTGTGGGTCTATCTGTCCCTGAGATGCATGAAACACATAATAAGCCAGGGAGTTAAAAATATGGATGAGTAGGTAAAGTGAAGGATTTTGAAATTGTTTTGGGGAATTTTAGGAATTTAGAAGTACTTAACTGTGCTTTTGTGGAAGCATTTAAGGGTAAGGCTTCTATCAATGCTCATTAGAAGATGGTGAGAAAGCTACAACCAGTTTTAATGACAAAGCTTGACTAGATGTGTTGGGCATGCTATCTAGGTTGCTGAGGCCTCATGGTGAAATAACTCCTTGAGTGAAGTGGTCAATGACCAGATCCTGATGATATCTGGGAAGTACACTATTAATACATGTATTTTTTTCTGTCCAGCATATGTTCTTGTTTTCTTTCTGCTGGTTCTTTTGGGGAACGTTTCTCCCATTCCTTAGGGTCTGGTGAATATGTCAAAATCATAATGCCCCACCTGTGTCACAAGGCTGGGAATGTAACACAAGATCACGGTCTCACTCTAGCCTCGCCTTCCTGATTTTGACACAAACTAGGCAAATCACTCTTCCCTGGAGTTGCTTTTTGGAAGTTGAAAGACAATGTACTTCACTACTGTGTCTAGTTTATCTATTTCTGCATAACCAACTATCCCAAATTTAGTGGCTTTAAAAAGCAACCATTTCCCTGTGATCAAGTATTCTGTGGTTTAGGAATTCTGACAGGGCAGAACAGGATGACCTGTCTCTCTGTTCTACGATGTCTGAAGCTTTCGCTTAGAAGACTTGAATTGCTCGGTCAGGGTAGGGGCCAGAATCATCTAGAGGTTTCTTCAGTTACTTGTATGCCTGGGACCTGGGCTGGGGTGACTTGAAGGCTGAGTACAGTTGTGACTGTTGACCAAGTACCTACATGTGGACTCCCCATGTGTCTTGGGATCCTCATAGAACGGTGGCTTAGTTCCAGAATAAAGTGAACCTAGAGGGATGGTCCAGAGAGGAAGTGTTGTAAGACAGCAGTCCCCAACCTTTTGGGCACCAGGGACTGGTTTCATGGAAGGCAGTTTTTCCACGGACAGGGGTTGGGGCGTGGGCGTTGGTGGGGCGGGTTGGTGGGGCAGGAGGCGGAGCTCAGGCGGTGATGCAGGCAATGGGGAGTGGCTGTAAATACAGATGGAGCTTTCTCACTTGCCCTGCTGCTCTGCTCACCTACTGTTGTACTGCCCCCTGCTTCCTAAGTTTCATGGAAGACAAGTTTTCCATGAATAGGGGAAGGGTGGGGAGGGTGGCGGCGGAGCTGAGCGGTTGGTCCCTAACAGGCCGCAGACTGGTACCAGTCCACATGTAGTTATAAGAGACCCAGACAAAACCTACTTAGCCTTTTCTGAGGGAGCCCTGGGAGTCACACAATATCACTTCCTTTACATTCTCTTAATCACAAGTACATCATTAAGGCCATTCTAGATTCAGCTGGTGGTGATGGTTGGGGCAGATTAGAGTCTACATCTTGATGGGGCATTGGCAAGGTCACATTGCAGTAGAGCATGAAAAATGGGGACCACAAGGGAGGACACAACCTGGGCCTGTCAGCAGTCATTTTTCCCATCAAATGGAGTAAGTCTGCTTGTATAAAAACAAGACATGTGAGAATAAGAAAAATCAAGGAATGGAAAAAGGACCCTAAAGGAATAACTCAGACCTGGATCAGTATGCCTACCCAATGCTAGTTACACTCCTGAATTTCTTAGTTACCTAGTCTGTTTTGTTCATGAATGAAGTTCCTAGTATCTGTCACCATAAAAGTCCCAAACTGAGAAATTTATTTCTCTGCAAAGTCACACTAACCAGAGTGCTCCCTGGACTCAGGTAATAGTCTTTCATAATGTATATTCTCTGATGTCTTTAGACCCTTGGTGAAATCACTAATCCCTTAAAATTAAAGATCTATTAATTGGTTAACAATTACAATAATAATGTGATTGACAATCTTTTCTAATAAGCCAAAATTCTGCATTTTTTAACTCAGTATTTTTAGAATGAGCAAACATGCTCACCAATAACGGATTTACCATTGTGGAAAACCACGTCCAGGCTTTCTTCACTGAATCTCCAAATACACTCAATAATACGGTGGGAACGAAAACATTGAAATGCCTAAATTACGTAACCTCAGCATAATAAAATCATCCTCAAAAGGTAATGACATGGACTTTTTGGACTATTCTATTCTATAGGAGGAGAAATAAGAATTTGAAAAATTGTTATTGATCTTCACAAATTCTAGGTTTGAATTCTATAATTTTGCTTCAGATTTGAAAATCCTTATTTTGCATAGCCTTACCCTCACCACTACAGTGGATGGACAGCACAGGCCTCACTGTGGAGAAAATTGAGGAAATAGATACAAAAATGAAAAGAATATCTTGTGAAAACTTTTCCCAACGATGCCAGTGTCCTTTTTGATAGAACCTATTTTAGATTATGAAGAGTGGTACTTTAAAATCTATATACAATACATAGTACATTGTAGAAAAAGAGTCATTCTCTCAGATTTTTTTTTTAGTCCAAAGTGGTACTAATATGAGCCTCTTTAAAAATGCAGGACTATGTTTTAGATTTGTAGCACTAATGCATACATACAGAGTACTCTGGCTCCTGAATTCCTCAGAAGACAGTTTATGATAATGCACATAATGAGATGGCAGTGGAGAAAGTTCTTTAAGTTGAAAGAAACAATCTGAAATATTAATATACAATGAGAATATTGCATGAGCACTGTGGCAGATATTAGTATGAGCAATGCGTACTCAAGGGAATTTGAGATTTCCTTTCCAAAGAAGAGATTTAAAGAAGAGAACAGTAGGAGGTACTGTTACACGAATAGGTTGAAGCCCCAAGCACAGGGCTTTGAATGCAGAGCTAAGAATTTTGGAGTAAGTAGGGAGTTATTACAGATTTCTTTCCTAATCCATTATTATGGCAAAGACTGCAACATTTTAAAACATTTATTAGCACAATGTGTTAGCCATTTTGTTCAAAGACATAATTGTAGCCAAAGTGAATAATGGATTTTTGTTTTCTTCTTTGAGCCTAGAAGGGGCTCCAATATCATGACTTTATTAATATAGAACAGCAGTTCTCAGAATCTTTGTTTACAAGATCTCTTTACACTTGTCTTGGTCTCCTTGCACTACAATAATAAAATAACATAAAATTGGTGGATTAAGCAATAGAAATTTATTTTTTCACAGTTCTGGAGGTAGGAAGGCTAAGATCAGGGTGCCAGCCTCACCAGGTTCTGGGGAGGGCTCTTGTCCCGCCTTGTAAATGGCCATCTTTTTACTGTATCCTCATGTAACCTTTCCTCTGTGCTTATGGAGGGGGAGAGAGAGAGAGAGAGAGAGAATGGAACAGATATCTCTTCCTCTTTTTATAAGGCCACTCATTCTGTCAGATTTGAACATCATCCTTAAGACCTCATTTAACCTTACTTACCTCCTCAAACTTCTATTTTCAAATACAGTCACATTAGGAGTTAAGGCTTCAACATATGGATTGGGGCAGGGAGACATAATTCAGTCAATTGCAACATTCTTCAGAATTACTGAAGACCCAAAAGAGCTTTTGCTTATGGGGGTTAAATCCATTGATACTTACTGTGTTAGAACATACAAATGAAGAATTTAAAAACACAGAGCATATTTCATTTGCTGTCTATAAAATTCCACTTTATAATCATAGTGAAATAGAATGAAAAAGGCAAGTGGCCCTTTAGTATTATTATGAGGATAGCTTTGACCTCACAGACACCCTGAAAGGTGTGGGGGATTTCCAGGGGTCTCAAAAAGAGCTATGGAAAACACTCATATAGAAGAACATTGAGCTACCTGAATATTTTTTAAATAAGCAGTTTTTCCAAAAAGAATCATTATATAAACTTTGATTCTAGCGGCTGTCTTAGTCCAAGGATCTTCTTTTTTGTTCTAAGGTTAGGACTATACACAAAAATTACAGGGCCAGCCCCCCTTCATGCATCCTGTCACCACCATTTTGACACACAAACCCCAAGGCAGGTATAAGCTTTCATTCTTATCTTCATGACAGCCTACTCTTCTTTTAGAAATCAACTTCAGGGCTGTGCTCAGGGGCCAGACAAAAGATAGGCAGATGTTGATTTTACCAGGAATGGCAGAATGCTCATGTCCTCATCTTCTCTTTTTACATCAAACTCATGTCATTCTTAAAGCACTCTCTCACAGGGGCGCGTGCGCGCGCACACACACACACACACACACACACACACACACACACACACACACACACACACACACACACCATCTTGATCTTCAAAGATAGCAAAGTATACATTGAAATCATTTTCATATGAAAAGATCACTGATCACTGTAGTCTTGAAATCCTTATTCTTAACAACACCCCAGTTTCTATAATCGCTCCTTTCTTTTAGTACTGGCTTCAAAGAAAGTTTTCTTATTAAATGAAATGTCATTGAATATTTTGCCACCAAAGAGTTGGCCTTATCTTCTTTTGAATCTTATGTTATCTTTCTGTGTTTCTTCCAATGTCAGCAATTAAAATACTTGGAACGGAGCTTCAATCTAGAATATCATTCTCAGAAACGTATTGATGTTTTAAATAATTATAAAAACCACTGTAAAGTTAGTGCTCCAAGTCACTGAAAAATGTCTTTCAGTGATTTGATATGCAAGGAAAATATATACTGCTTTTTTACTTCAGAATTTTAATGTGATGTTGGCTTTTAAAAGACCTACTAAAGATAATAAAGTTATATTTTGATAACTAGAGTCAAAATTAATCTAAAGGAAAATGCCTGAGGTGAAAGTGATTTAATAAATAGGTAGCAGAACTCGGGGTGGGAAAGACATTAATTCTCAGTGTAAAAGAACCCCAAATACGCAATCATGAATATTTCTGTTCCTTTTTTAAAGCATATATTAAGTGGGCTGGCTCCGCAAACCATTTTTATGGTCAGATTTTTAAGAAATAATTACTTTCATGTACTCAATATGTACATATTATGAAGAAACATTTACTACCTTGAGAAAGACATTAGAAATGGAAATCATAGATTTCAGTAAGAAGACAAACTATTTTGCTTGAAGCTAGGTTTTCATTGATATGTTTGTCTTATTCAAGAACATAGGAGATATAACTTCTGCAGTCAGAGAGTGACAGTAATTGTTTAATCAAAATCATATTTTTAAAAGTTTCAAATACATTAAATAGAATATATATTAAGCTATTCATTAAAAAAGAGAAGTGTTACATTAAGAAAACAGGCAACTTCACTACAATCTTTGTGGTTGGAGAACAGAAAACCTAGAATATAATTGGTATCGACTTTCTTTATTTCTCTCAACCAAATCTTGCATTTTGCTCTTCTGCCTAATTACTCTAGGAAAAAAAAAAAAAACACTAATTTTTTTTTCCTTGCCACTATCCATTCTGGTTTGTAGAGAAAAAAAATAAAAGAATGAATGAACAGCTTTTTGATTCTTCTGGCTCACTTTGGAATATTCATAAAATTATAGAAATCTCTTTAAGAAAACCTAAATCACCCAGATTTCTTCCATCTTGAGAGACCAAGTAATTTATTGTATTCTGGTATATTCTACTGAGCAATATTCTGTACCCACAAATATCATTTTAAAGCATTATTTTTAATGACGGAAGGAGAAAAATAAATAAACAGAAAGTAATTTGCCTCATGGTTGCAAAAGGCTATTGAGTTCAGAGAGATCTGATATATCAATAGGAGAAGGCAGTTCTGAACGCTAAATCTAATTATACCTTTTCCTGTTGGGATTTCAACATCTGCCTCCATGTAGATTGATTAGAATAAAGCAGGCCATCAGAGGCCCTTTGTCTGTGTTTGACTGGGTGAAACAGCTGACAAGTGGCCATCAGATTACCCACAGAGGGGCAGCTGTGAGATAGGCGTTTGACAGCTGACTTCATTATAATTCCTAGGCTGCAGACTGCAATGGATTTGTCCTTTAATTGAGCTGGGCCAGAAAACTGCCCAGAGAGGAAATGGGAGGGAAAATGGTAGGATACTGATAACAGAACAGGAAAGGTAGCAGGTGAATCCTACTCTATGACAGAACAGATAGTATCAGGATGACTCTGGAAAAAAAATGTTTTGGTATGTTGAGCATTTCAATCACTTTAATTGAAATTGCCCTAACTTGGATATTGGAATGTCTTAGGAAGTTATTTTATTAATCAGGCATTCTCCCCCCCTTATCAGGCAATTTCCCACTTAAAAAAATCATGAAAATAATGTTTTCCTACCATTTCCTTTGCCACATATTTTTGAATCCTATGTGGCAGCAGAAGTTTCTTCAAAATCATATGAGCAATTAGGAGATTTATGTATAAGAAAACAAAGGTTTGCTATGATTAATAAGATTCTTGAGAAGTTTCTGACAGAAAACAAACAAAAAGATAAACAAACTGCAGATTGTCAAATTATGTGGTTTACCATGATGCAGTATGTATAAATATATTCAAGAACACAATATAGTATAAGGTTAAATATTCCTTAGTGAAATATTGCAATCTGAAATATCAAAGGCAATTGGATTTAATAAAACACGTTATGTCAAAATAATCTACTATTTCACGTTAAAACAAACATAATTTAAAATGCATACAATGTGAAAATGTTATAGATTTTTTACTTTGGGAAAATAACTTTGTAATAGGCTTTGGTATTTAAATCTATATGCTTCTGTAATTTGTCTTCATTTTCTTCTAGTAGATTTTGCTCTCTATGCACAATAAGAAGCAGTGTGAAGCAATCACTAAAAATTCACACTGGTCCTAAATAAAAATAATAGTTCAATGTCATTTTGATAAATGCTTTTTGTGAATATTACCATTTCTATGATCATTTTACTTTATATATTGAAACTTTTATTATTTGCAATTTTAGGATTAATTGAATAACCAACAGTAATGCAACCATTATTTTTTTGTTAATATTTTTCATTTCCATTCTCACAAAATGTTTGTGAATTCATTACAAGAAGACTCTTTAAATGTATTACCATTCTTCCTCTCTATGAACACAAACTCAGAAATGTAAAGTAGTTAAATAATAGGCAATCAAAAGGAAATCTAGATAATGATACATTGGTAATTATTTTCAGAATCATATAATTTTGTGCTCTTAAATATCTAATGATCATTTACTCAAAGAGCTCATTTCTTTTTGGAGGTAAAAATCAATGTGGAGATGGGGCATATTCTAGGAGTCACAACCTATTAACAGAGATTTTCTGAACAGAGGAATTTGAGGTCTCGTTTATTGAGGCCAGTAGTTGAATATGAATGTCAAGCTCTTCACAGAATGTCGATACTTAATTCATGAAGGACAGTCCCTTAATATAATAGAGTGGTTAAGAGAACAGGTTCTAAACTAAATTGCCCAAGAGCAAATTCCAGTTTACCATCCATTATTCATGTATTCTTGGCAAGTCACTTTCAAATCCTTGTGAACCTTATCTGTTTCCTCATCTGTAAATTTAGTAGGATAATATTACCTGCCCTTAAAACCTTAAAATATTACAGGTTGTGTGTGTGTGTGTGTGTGTCTGTGTGTGTGATGATTGAGTAAACATATATAATCTTTAGAACATATATAAAGTAAGCCTAATATTAAAGGAAGTGTTAACTAGGATCCACTTTCCCCACCCCAATTATCTCATTGTATTTTTATGCTAATCTCTTGGAATAAATAAGTAAATTAACAATACAAAAAAAAATTGATGCTCTTTTATAAAAATAATACACAGTAATAAATTTTCCAAAATTACTTACCTGTATTCTTTGAAAAAATAAGCATTCTAGAAATAAACTTTTCAAGTCAGAGGATCCTTTCTAAAGACAGTTTCTGGTTTATTCTCCTTGAGATTTTGCTTTATTGGATGCACTATTTTCTTCCGCAGTTACCAATACCTTTACATCCAAAGAAGAAAACTGGAAAAAGAAAAAGAGAAAGAAAGGATACTAAAATCGCTCAAGCAGATAATCTGATTTCTATGATATGACTATGGCAAATATATTGCCAGAAAAGACGATCTGGATCTATTTTACACCCCTATGTCAACTTTAGTCATGAGTTCCTGGTGCCATCTTGTTGATTGCTACCCAGAATCTAGTCTTCCTAGATTTTTTACCTCAATCAAATACTATTTTTAAGCAGCCATTTTTTTTTCTGACATCTCCAAGGATCCTCACTAAATACAGTTTACCAATAGGAGAGATATGTGGTATGATCACTGCTTTATAAAATAGTGGTAATTAATACATTTATCCTTAAGAAATAATTTAATACTAAGAACCCTAAGTCTTTTGTCCCATCCCTTCAAACAGGACAATAATCTCCTAAAAGACCTCCCATAATAGGTGACATAATAATAATATCTTAATCCCTCACTCAATACTATAATTTCCATGCAATAAAAGTTAGCACACTTATAGGTTAGACATGTTTTTCCACAAATTCTAAAGCACCAATAACATTTTTAGAAATTAAATGTGTCCATTACACAATGGCAGCTAAACTAGATTATGTATATGCCATACACTGTATTTCTTTTTTTTTTAAGTACCCAGTAAGGAAGGAGTATTTACACTGTATTTCTTTACCAAATAAAATAATGGAAAAAACTAGAACTAGTAGACCACCAGTACTGCAATATCTTGTTTGTGCGAGCTAAATATCTCATGAATAGAGAGCACCACTTTAGATGTTACATGATTGTGTTTGTATGGCATAAAAAGGTAGAGATTAAAATCAAGATTTTGTCTATTCTAGGTTTCTATTTCTCATTGTTTAAAAATGAGGCAAACTCATTACAAACTTGTTAAAACTTATACTGTAAAAAATGCAAACCTTAATTTTTTTCCATCTCTGGGAGTTTGTCTCATGTCTGTGACTTGGAAATGATGTTTTCTTTGGTCAGGTTAAGGGTTAGTTCCCACTCTCAGATATCAACATTCAGTGTGAGAATCATACAAGTTCTCTTTCTCATCCTGAGTTAACTAAATCCAGACATTTAAATAAGTAGTTTCAAAGATTAAGATCGGGGAAACACATATAAAAGTCTTGAGCTTGACTTTTAGCTTCACTTGAAGGACATCCATGAACCAGATATACATTTTTTCACTTACTCCATAAGGTGAAGTTTGGCTTTGGTAAGAAATGTCTGTAGAAATAGCTCACCTCAATCCTTCAGAGCTGTTAAATTTTAATCTTCAGAAAATTCTACAGGACTGATATGTTGGTATCAGCACTAATATAAATATTAGAACAAGAAGAGGACTGAATTAATTTAACCTCATATATTTAGGGACCACCAATCAAGGACCCATAACCAAGTGATGAAGGCTAGAGAGATAAGAAAGAAATGGAAAAAGTAACTACATTCATTCCAAATTTGTCTAGTTAATTAAATATTGGGACTTTCTGAGAGAAAAAAAATATTGAAAAGATAAAATGTCTAAATTTCATTTTTCCCAAAACATCAGATTATCTGTTATGGCCGTAGGGGATTTAAAATTCATCTCATTCTGTTGAATTTCTCCTTATCTTTGATATAGAGTGATCATTATTTCATGTCTAATATAAATATTTAAAGCTGTTGTTTCCCTCTTATCACTGATTAAACTGTATCCCACAAATTTTGATATGTTGATTCATTATTATCATTCAGTTTGAAATATTTTTCAATTTCATTTGTAATTTTTCTTTGACTCAGATCATTTAGAGGTACGTTGTTTGATTTGAAAATATTTGTGGCTATCTTATGTATTTTATGGTTTTTGATGTCTAATTAAATCACTTATAACCACAGAACATACTCTGTATAACTTAATTCTTTTCGATTTATTGGAACTTGCTTTATGTCCCGACATACTGCTTGTCTTGGTGAAGATGCCATATGTCCATGAAAATTATGTATTTTCTTTAGTTGTTGGATCAGTGTTCTATAAATATCAGTTAGGTCAAGATGCTTGGCATTACTCTTGAAATTATCTATCTACTAATTCTTTTTGTCCAGATGCTTTACCAATTGACAAGAGTGGGTGTTAAAATTTTGAACTGTAATTGTGAAATTGTCCCTCTAATTTTGTCAGTTCTAGTATTAGACACATAAACATATATAATTGTATTTATTTTGATAAATTGAACATTTTGCCATTATGAAATATCCTTCTTTACCTCTGGAAATATTTTTCTTTTAAATACTAGATTACCTGATATTAACATAGCCATTTCTGCTTTCTTAGGCTTACTGTAAGCATGACAAACCTTTTTCTATTGATTTGATTTCAACTTATCTATGTCTCTAATTTAAAGGAAATCTCTTATAGATAACAGATAGTACAGTCTTTTGTGTTTTGTAATCCATTCTGATAATCACTGACTTTTAATTGGAGTGCCTAGTCCATTAATATTTAATGTAATTATTGACATAGTTGTTATTTAGGTCTACTCTTTTTCTATTTGTTTTCCATTTATCACTGACTTCTATTTTTTAGTTCTTTTCTTTGCATTCTTTTGGATTATGTATTATTGATATTCAATTTTAATATTGTTATTGAGTTTTTACATTAAAAAAGTCATCAACCATTTACATTAATTTTTAGTGGTTGCTTTGGGGATCACAATATTAAATAGTCTTCATTTTCTTGTGTATTCAGTGTTAATATTGTACCATTTGACATAAAATGTACAAAACTTCTAGCCATCTTTTATATTATAGATGTTATATATATCACATATAAATAAAATGATAAATCTCCTAGGATAATGCAATAATATTTGTTTTAAACCATTCTACATATTTTTTTTAAAAATTATGAGTAAAGAAAAATATTTTATATTTACCTAGATATTTGCTACATCTAATGTTATTCATACCTTCCTCAAGATCTGGGCTTATCTTGTACATACTTTCTGTATAGCCTGAAAAATTTCCTTTCACATTTCTTATGGTGCTGGTCTGCTGGAAATGTATTATCTTAGTTTTTCTTCTTTATTGAAAAATGGCCTTATTTCACCCTCATTCTTGAAGGATAATTTTGTTAGTTATAGAACAAAGAGAGGTTTTTAAAAATACTTTCATAGTTTTGGTTCACTGCTTTCTTCCCTGTAGATTTTCTAATGAGAAATCATTGTTAATTAAAATTATTATTTCTCTATAGGTAAAGTACTACTTTTCTCTGTCTCCTTTCAAAATTTTTTTCTATCTTTGGCATTTGTAGTTTTGACTAATGTGCTTTAGGCATGGTTTTCTTCATATTTATTTTGCTTGATGTTTGCAAAATGTCGTGAATCTTTAAACTTACATATTTTCTCAAATTGGAAAAATGCTGGACAATATTTCTTCAAATATATTTTCTACCCCATTCTCTCTCTTGTCTTCTTCTAGGACTCTAATTGCATCTGTTATTTCTTTTGATATGGTTTCACACATTCTTGAGGTTCTGGTGTTTTTGGTTTTTTTTTTCTCTGTTTTCATTGATTTATCTTCAAGTTTACTGATTTTCTCTTATCCACATTATTTATTAAGAGTTTGCTTTTTAAAAATATCAGATGTTGTATTTTTTTCAGATATGTCCATTTTGTTCTTTTTTATAGTTTCTATTTCTTTCTGACATTTCCGTTCATTTTATTCATTTTAAGCATAATTTCTCTTATATCTTTGAATATTTTTATAACTTATGTTAAAAGTACTTGTCTACTAATTGTAATGTATTGGTTATCACAGGATTGTTTTTATTCCAAATAGGTCAAAAGTTGTTCATTCTTTATATGTAGAATGATTTTGGATTTTATCTTGCGCATTATGTTATGAAGTCTTAAGACTTTGATTTATTTGTAAAATTTTTAATTTTTTTGTTATTCTTTTCATTGTTTTAGCAGGAAATTAACTTGTAGGAATTCAAGTGAAAATTCTATGTCTGACATCTCACTTTAGTTTCGTGTGTTTATCCTTTGCTGTAGTCTGTCATGAACCTGTGTGAAAGTTTATCATGAGCAGGAGTGAAACAGAGATTTGGGCAGAGTTTATATACAGAATGTGGGTCTTTTTTTTCTCGAATCTCACCTTCACTTGATCCTCCCTCACTTTCAAGCATCTGTTAGTTGCCTCAAATTCTGTTCTCTGGTTCTTTCGGGCACAAAGATCATACATTCTCTATAAAAGTTTTAGCTGCTCTTTGTGCAGCTGACTGACTGAAAGCCTCAAAAATAGAAAATCATCTAAGCTATCCTTTCTTCCAAGTTATTACTCCTGCAACGAATCTGTCTGCTGTTCACTTTTTAGTGTCATTGTTCATTCAAAAAAGAAAATAGTCCAGAGTATGTAGTTCTTATCTGCATAAGCATTAGGTCCTAGTGGTTCCCAACCTTTTTGGCACCAGGGATTGGTTTCATGCAAGACAAGTTTTTCACGGACCAAGGGTGGGACGATTGTAAGACGCTCACTTGCCACTATAAAGCCTGCCACCAGATGCAGCTCAACTGTCACTTGCCACTCACTGATAGGGTTTTGATATGTCTTCAAGCAATTGATTTATTATGGTCCCTGTGCAGTCCAACCTCTCTGCTAATCATAATTTGTATTTGCAGCCACTCCCCAGCACTAGCATCACCACTTCAGCTCCACCTCAGATCAGGGGCGTTAGATTCTCCTAAGAAGTGTGCAACCTAGATCCCTCTCATAAGTAGTTTACAGTGGGGTTTGTGCTCCTATGAGAATCTAATGCCACCGCTGATCTGACAGCAGGTGGAGCTCAGGCAGTGATGCAAGTGATGGGGAGCAGCTGTAAATGCAGATGAAGCTTTGCTGGCTCACCCACTCCTCACCTCCTGCTGTGAAGCCCAGTTCCTGACAGGCCATGGACCAGCACCAGTCTGTGGCTGGGGCACTGGGGACCGTAGCTGTAGGGGGTACCTTGTTATACCAAAAGTAGGAAACCAATCATTGTTTCTTGAAGCACAAGAAGTTCTAACTACCCAAAACTATTTGAACTTATTATGCTGTTACATATTTCTCTAAATGCTTATGAATTGTCCAGTTATCTTTTCCCTAAATGTCTATCAATAAATGGATTCTGAGAAAGAAAGTTCCTCTGGGGCAGTAAGAATGCTACGTGTGTGTGTGTGTGTGTGTGTGTGTGTGTGTGTGTGTGTGTGTATTCTCCAAGAAACCAGAAAAGTTGCAATGCACAGCCTAGTTTTAATTCCAACAAAAAAATAAACTCTTAGAAACGTGAGCAAAGTGGGGGTATTTATTCATTTAGGGGTATTTCTGAATTAAACTTTTTCTCCCCCATCACCAACATTGTTCAGTAATTATTGCAAGGTTCTGTATAGTAAAAGACACTGTGAAGTCTTCCTTACATAAAGATTGAACTCCCAGTAAGGAATGTAATTAGAGTCATGCTTTCTGACAGCAGTGATGCTCTGAGTCAATCATCAATAGCACCTTGCGTATCAATTTCACTGATAACAGAATTTGCAGAATGGATTACTAAAACTAGAGACTGAACATACAGTTACAGAAGAAAATGAAGGGTAATTGGAGAAAAAGGAATTAATTCCAAAAATAAGATTGTAGTAAATATGTGAGAAAATAAATGGTTGTGGATGTACATAAATCTTTAAGCCATCTAATTTAAAACTCTTAGTATATAAGCTATGCTAGACTTAAGACTTATCAAAAAAGATAGAGATATGTTTTTTTCAAACAATAGATACAAAATTTATGCAGACAATATTTGGGATTCTAATGATGTGTGTGTGTTTACATGCATGTGTGCTCATACTTGTGTACACACTTTTATTTTTTTCTGTAAACTTTTTTTTGAATTTCAGAATATTATGGGGGGTACAAATGTTTTGGTTACATGGATTGCTTTTGTACTACTTGAATCAAAGTTATAAGTGTGTCCATCGAATAAATAGTGTAAATTGTACCCTTTAGGTATGATTTCACCCATCCCCTCCCCACCTCCCACCTACATGATTTCTGTTCTGCTTTACTTCCATCTGTGCATGAGTGCTGATTGGTTAGTTCCAATTTAATAGTGAGCACATGTGGTGTTTGTTTTTCCACTCTTTAGATACTTTGCGTAGGACGATGGTCTCCGGTCCCATCCAGATTGCTGCAAAAGATATTAATTCATTTTCTTATGGCTGAGTGGTACTCCATGGTGTACATATAACACATTTTATTAATCCACTTATGAATTGATGGGCACTTGGGTTTGATTCCACATCTTTGCTGTTATGAATTGTGCTACAGTAAACATTCTAGTGCAAGAGTCTTTTTTGTTTTTAAAGCTGAATTTCTAATCGAAATGGAAACTAATGTCATTCTATTTTGTGGCTTCATGTCATTCTAATTTATCAATCTTGCTGAAAAGCTTAAAGACTAAGGTTTAGTTTCTTACTGAAAATCATATTCACTTTTATTATTTAGTCTAATATGAATTCTTATTAGACTTGCTCAATCTTATCTTGCACTTTCTCTGCATTTTCTAATCAGGTTTTGTCACTATGGAGCACTGTATATTGCTATCAGATTAGTAGGTGGAGTGCAGGTTGGTTATTAGACTTTCCATAAATAATGAATATTCACTTAGTTTCAGTAAATACCGAAAATTATTCCTTAAGGAAAGTAGAAGTTTTTAAGTTAAAGAATAGGATAAAGCAAGTTGACAAAGAGAAAGATGCTGAAGCCTTGATCTCCTAGAGGCTAAGAATGTCTGCTAAGTATAGGAACACTCTGAGCAAAAATTTCTATTACACTTTTGATGTTTAAATACTGGGCTTCATATTCAAAAGCTAGTCAATTGGAGAGGTTTTTGTCTGAGAAAGTCTTTATTCTTCTTTACTTTTGAAGTATAATTTCACAGGATACAGAATTTTAGATTGCTGAATTTTGTTTTGTGTTTTTTTCTATCAACACTTTAAATGTATCTCTTCATTCTTTTCTTGCTTGCTTAGTTTCTGAAGGCAAGTCCACTGTAACTCTTTTTTCTTTATTCCTTTATAGGTAAGGTGTTTCACCCTCCTCACCCCCATCCAGCTTCTTTCAAGATTTTCTCTGCCTTTGACATTTTTGTGGTTTAAATATGATATGACTCAATGCATATCTTTCAGATTTGTCTTGCTCTGAGCTATCTGGATTTGTGGTTTTACTTCTGACATTAATTTTGGGAAATCTTTTTCCAGTATTCCCATTATGTATATGTTATACCTTTTTTAATTGTTTCACAGTTCTTAAATATTCTGTTTCATTTTTTTTAATTCTCATTTTTTCAACATATTTGTTGCTTGCTCAAGCTACCATACCAGTAAGAAATGTTTGCTTGCTTTTCAAAAATTGTTTTAAAATAATCACAAAATGCTATTAAATGAAAACAGCAGGTACATATCATTATATACATTATACCAAGCACTATGGGTATGATAGTGAGCAAGGCAGATAGGGCCTCAGCCTTATGGAACTTCCACTCTAACATCAAAGAAATTACATACATGTAAATAAAATTATTATTTCATGGAACATTTGGAAGAACTGAATTCAGAGTATACTTCAATTTGTGAACACAAAAACTGAAGATAGTAAGAGAATAGTAGGTCACACAGCCCCACTTGTATGAGCATCAGAAAGAATTAACATTCTCAAAGCTCTTGACACTCATTGTCCATTTGCTTTCCAGAAAAACTATTTTAGAAGTGCACCAGCATCATTGATTAAGACCTACTTGGACAAGTCAAATTTCCCAATTAAAATTGTCAAAGCTGCTTTTACCTACATCTTAAATGCATATTAAGGACACAGTTTCCTCTACTCTCCACTAGATGAACTTCCCACACCACAATTATGTGATCATCAGAGAAGGTTCTCATTAGAATTTGAATTTACATAACTAGGATACATTTAAATTTTTAATAGTAGGAAACAACCAGAATCTGAGATTCTTTAAGAATCCAAATCAGGTTTCAAAAGTTTTCTGACTTGATAGATTAACAGTCAGTGTGAGGATTAAGGGGAGATAGATTATAGTTCTTTGGCAGGGTGTTGATTGATTCTTCAATTCATTGGACAAGCAAACATATATTGTTCAATTATTATATGCTAGAAAAATATGCTGATTTCTGGGGATACAGAAATGTTTTTTACAATTTCATGATGTTTATAATGGAGGAAAATGTAATGGGCTATAGGAGCACAAGGAACTAACCCAGCCTAGAAGCTCAGATAAGCTTTCACAAGAAGAAAGATACTTTGTTTAAATCTTCACATGTGTAGAATATATAAGGTTGGGAAACTTTAGATACAGGTATTTGGAGAAAATGTACCTTTTAGTTCCACAACAGGAAAACTTTTCCAATGATA
The DNA here is from genome assembly GCF_020740605.2 of Lemur catta. Taxonomy (NCBI): domain Eukaryota; kingdom Metazoa; phylum Chordata; class Mammalia; order Primates; family Lemuridae; genus Lemur; species Lemur catta. The sequence continues at coordinate 60,838,630 of NC_059132.1, forward strand.
CTTTTTTGTTAACATTTTATTCAGTCATACCCAACACATGAGTAGTAGAAGCAACAACAATCACCTTATAAATGTCAATCTTGTTACTACATCTTAAATGTCTACCATATCTAAAAAGTGTCTACTATGAAATGTCTATCAATACACAGGATGGGTAAGCTTGCCTTTTATTGCATTGGGAGTGTTTGTATTATATACACTCAAGCATTTTCTGATTATTCTACTTGCTCTAAAACTTGTGTGTGTAGTATTCATCTAGTCACATAATTCTCTGAGTACAAGTCAAAATTTTGTCTCTTAAATCCCTCAGGTAGATTTCGTGCTTTCGTTATTTTTTTTTTTTCCGGCATTTTGACTATATATCTTTTACAAAAAACTTGGCACACTATATCAATTGAATTTATTTGGAGAAATTGAAAGAAATAAAGACCAATAATCTCAAATTGTTTATAGAAATGTGCTTGGAGATGACCCATGAGATACGCAAAAATGCATTCATTGTACTCCGGCACCTCATTTCCTCCACTCTTGCACCATTGCTCTCTCTCAACTCACATCTATGTCTGTATAGAGATTCTAAACAATTAACTGAATGAAGAGTGGGGAAAAATGCTACTTTGGTTTGTTGATGGGCCAGCTTGTTATGTGAGTGCAAGCCAAAAATGGGTGACAGCTGCATTATACATTATACTTATTCAGAAACAGCCTTGAAAGATGATGGTGACAAAAAGTCTTCCCAATGGGCAGAGCTACAAGCTCTGTACCTGATAATCCACTTTATGTGGAAAGAGAAATTCCCTGAGGTTAGAATAGTTACGGCTACAAATGGCCTCGGTGACTAGTCTGAGACTGGGTAAGAAAAAGATTAGAAAATAATAGACAATGAGATCTGGAGTAGAGGCAAATAGGTAAATACACGGAAATGAGTGTGAAATGTGTTGACTTGTGTTTGACATGTTAACATCCAGGAGCGAACATCTACCACAGAAGAGGGACTAAACAATCAATCAGAAAATACAGTGTAGCCAGATGACAGCAGCCAGATTCGGTGATCTGCTGCCCCCATGCTGGCATGATGAACACATAAATGAAGTGACCCCAGCAGCCCCCAGCAGCAGAGATAAACACTACAAACGAGCCCACCAGCATAAACTCTCAAGTAGCAAGGTTGACCTACATATTGCTTATGTTCAATATCCAATGTTTTAGCAATAAAAATCAGCATGAAGCCCACAATATGGCACCATGACTCAAAGAAATCAACTGAAATCTCCAATAGTAGACCCATAGCATAGAATCCCAGGGTCCTGGAGAAAGGCCATTAACACTGTGACAGGAAACCACTTGTTTATTGGACAAACAGCTTCTGGTCTGCTACTGGATCCTCAGAGAATGAGCACCTGACCATGGATATATGGTGACCATATAACAGAAGCTTCTTATCATGAGCTGAATATTATCAGATCCATTGAGGTGATAGATTGGGAAGGCACGACAATATTCCATTGTATGATAAAAATGAAACCAGGTCCAAACTAATCTAGAGGGCATAAGTAAGCTACTTGAACAGGTGGCCTGGCACCCCATATTGACTATTTTTGTTGTATGGACTCTTCTTCTTCTCTCTTACTTTACACCTGTGGCCTCATGAGGGGTTATACACAGCCAACTAACAAAGAGAACAACTTAGCTGATAGAGTTTTGTTATCAGAAGATGGGCTGCTGCCATTCTATAGCCCCATGTTGGCTCTGAAGGTGAATAGTAAAGGGAAATCTTCCAAAGGGCACACTTGCAATCAGAGCACTTAATTTTTCACGTTGTAAAGAAGGAGAGATGCACTGAGATACAGAAAGACACAGATTCCAGGGCAATGGATAATATATTGGCTGGTTGGTCAGATTTCTGGGAGAAGCAAGATTGAAAGACTGGAGATCAGGAAGTTTGTGATTAGGTATGTTCCATCTTGAAAACCAGTGAGTCATTAGGTGGCAGACTGATTACAGTAGATGACGTGTATCTTCGAAGGGACAGTGATTCTATTCTACATAAGTTGTTACCTATTCCAGATATTTCCTGTCCCTTAAGTGTCTGCAGTCACCACAATTTAAAACTTACAGAAGCCAGATTTAACAACATGGAATCCCACATAACATTGCCTTTGATTAAGATGAATAAGGTGTAACAATATGTCATATGCATATGCAACATTATCCAGAGTAACCAGTCTGCCATATGCAACATTATCCAGAGCAACAAGTATAAGAGATATAAAATAGCCATTTAAATTTCAGCTATGGTGCCAGTTTGGGAACAATGGTTTGTAGAGTTAAGGTACTGTCCTCACACATGCAGTATATAAAACTGAACTATTTGTATAATTGGGCCATTTATACTGCTGTGTCCCCATTAGCTAAAATACACAGATCTGAGAACTAAGGAAGGGAAGTATGATTAAGCTGACTTGTCATAGCTCGCTTATATTGATTTGTTTATGTAATCTGTGTTTCCCATTTGTGCAACTTAAATTCTGCTGGAGTAGAAATCTTGCTTCCTGGGGGTGGGAGTAGGAGAGAAAGAAAAAAATGCTTCTGCCAGGGGATACAGTAAGAATACCACTAAAATGGAAGAGATTAGAAATTGCCCAGTTAATTTGGGTTTCTTATGCTGGTGTAGAAATAGTCAAATAAAGATTTTACACATGAGTGATTACCTGATCACCATGATAACCTTGAGTTGGAAGAGATATGTTAAGGACCCATGGGAATCTTGATGCTTGCATGCCTCATGATAACTGGAAACTGATACATGCAATAACCATAGCCTGACTGAACTAATGTATAACTGAACTAAATGTTCCAACCAACCAATCAACCTAGGCCAAAATACCGACTGAAGGTTGGTAAAAAATAAAAAGAGTGGCAGAGTAGGAAATGATGATATTAATTATGACATAGAGCCAACTGTAGCAGAGGAGACTGTATCTTGGTCCACTAACACTCTTCCACTGTGACTTTTTGCAGAGATAAGTCACCCCACCATCCTCAAGACACCGGGATGGACTGGATATGCATGGTATGAGGAGGGAGCTAACGGGATTGGAGAGTATTAAACACCTCTTATATCCCACCTCATAGTACTATTCTCAGCTGCTGTTGCTTTGTTTTGTTTTGTTTTGTTTTGCTACTTATTATTTTTAAAACTGAAGAAAGAGTGGTAGCACTGATAGGAACAAAATGGAAATTTATTGCCATGATTCCTTTACAAGATTTTGAGTATTTCCAAGAGTATGAATAGTAAGTTAAATATGTTAAAAACTTATTAGGAAATTATTTTACTAAAAGAATCAAATATAAAGATTCATAAAACCGTAAAACCTATATAATGATCCCTTAAATAACCAACAATTTATTTTACTCCTAGAATATAAAATTTAGTAATGAATGAATATAACAAAATAGACACTGACTTCTCATATGTCTTAAGTTTTTCTCTTCATCTGGTCCTATCAAGAGCTGAATGATTGTACAACTCCAGGGTAACTTTCAGATTATATTCTATGTGAATTTTCTGCCTAGAGTTGTGCAATGAGAAAAGCCTTCTATCAGCATCTGTTTTGAAGAATCTGTAGCTATTATCCAGTTTATTTCATTATCTTTCTAGCAAAACTGAGCATTTCTGGACTTTAAAGTCATAGCTTTAAATACATTACAAAACCATGATTTAAGGTCTGCTATAAGCCCATATATTAGAAGAGAAAAACCAGTGGGGAAATAATTGGCTCAAGTCCTCCAGTTGAGATCATGGTCAGAGGTGTGATGCTTGCCAGAAACCTTGGAAAAATATCATATCCACACATTACTCCACCCTTCATCACAAAAAGAAAAAAAAAAAGGCAATACAAGACTAACATCTTTCCACCTTTCCCAAAAGTCAGGGCAGTAACAACCATTCTGCAGACTAGATTGTTAAATTTCATGTCCGAATGCACAAAGAAACGGCATAAGTCATAGGTGAGAGAGAGCATCCTGCAACCCACTTTAACAAGTGATTTTTCATGTGACATTCTCCCTGTGCTGTCGGTGGCTGTTATTAAATTCAAAATATCCTGAAGTTTCACAGGCAAAATACTTAAAAGCATATCCTTGAGGAAACTGGGGTGCATCTTTATTTCTCTCTGGATCACAACTTGAGATAGAACTAAAAATAGCATCTTCTTTTCCAAGATACTGTGGGACTTAATCTGATGCTGTAATTTAATGTGAATGTTTAACATTTATGTAGATCCTGTAAAATATCATTATAATTATTTTTAATTTTTTGGATGACAGGTATAGAAAAATCAGATTAAATACTACAACCATTATTTTAAAATGTCTGTACATTATTGGATCATTCTGCCCTGATTTTTATTTAATCATTTTATTATTTTTAATAATATAATCAACACTCAAGAATATATCGCTCAACAGAAAAGCTAGGATCTGAGCAATAAAACACACCAACCAAAAGGTCTTCCCACAATGCCTACCTTTCACTCTCTCTACTAGTATAAACATCCTTTGAAGTATGTATTTATCCTTTTCTTGCTTTCATTTTTAAAAGATTTATTGAGTTGTAATTGACATAAAATAAACTGCACATATTTCAAGTATACAATTTGATGAGCTCTCATAGTTATTGATATATGTCCATACAAGCATACACATATGTAGAATCATCTATCCAATCAAGATAATGAATACATCCATCACCCCAAAAAGTTCCTCATGCTCCACTGTAGTTTTTGTAATACCACCTTGTTGCTCCCTTCTGTATCCTTTTCTAATTCTCAGGCAATCACTGATCTATTTTCTGTTGCTATAGATTAGCTTACGTTTTCTAGGGTTTAATATAAATGGAAACACAAAATATGTTGTTTTTCCCTCTGGCTTTTTTTACTCAGAATAATGCTTTTGGAATTCAACCATGTTGTTATGTGTATCAGTGTTCATTCCATTTCATTACTGAGTAGCATTTCAACATATGGACAGGCCACAATTTGTTTATCCATTCACTCATTGGTGGGTGTTTGAATTGTTTCAAGTTTTTGGCTATTACACATAAAGCCGCTATAAACATTTGTGTACAAACCTTTTTATAACCGTTTGCTGTCATTTCTCTGGGGAATTCTCTCAGGAGCAGAATGGGTAGGTGTATGGATGGGTATAATTTTTTTGGAAACTGGCAAACTATTTTTCAAAGTGTGTGTATCATTTTTTATTCCCACCAGTGTACGAGTGTTTCAGTTGATACATCCTAGTCAGCCCTTACTATGGTAAGTCATTTTAATTTTAGACATTCTAATAAGGTGTTTAGTGACATAGTTTTATTTGCCTTTCCCTAATGACACAATGATGTTGAACATATTTTCATGTACTTATTTGCCATTCGTATGTTTTCTTTGGGGAAATGTCTATTTAAATCTTTGTTCATTTCTTTAAATTGAGTTTAATTTCTTAGTATTGAGTTTCAAGAGCTCTTCATATGTCCTGCTTACAAATCTTTGGTCAGATATGTTATTTGCAAATATTTTCTCCCATGTTGTGGATTGTCATTTCATTTTCTGGACAGTGTTTTCGAAGAGCAGAAGTTTTTAATTTTAATAAAGTTCAATTAGTCAATTTTCATTCACGGGTAATGTGTTTGGTATTGTGTTTGAAAAATCTTTGTATAACCAAAGTCTCAAAAAATTTTCTTCTGTTTCTTTCCTACAAGTTTTATAAGTTTAGCTTAACATTTAGGTCTACGATTCACTTGATTTATTAATATTTTTATATGGTATAAAGTATAGACCAAAGTTCATTTTTTGAATGGATATTCAATTGTTCCAGCACAATTTTTTGAAAAATCTATCCTTTTCTGCTGAACTACATTTGCACCTTTGTCAGAAACCAATTTACCATATAAATGTGAGTATGCCTCTGGGACTGTCCTTTCTGTTCTATTGATTTACTTGCCTATCTTGATGACAATACTACTCTTATTCAGTTATTCCATATGAAGACTTGAAATGAGGTATTGTTAGCACTTCAATTTTGTTTTTCTTTTCAAAGTTGTTTTGATTTTTCTAGAATCTTTGAATTTGCATATGATATTCATAATCAGCTTGTCATTTTGTACAAAAAGAATCCTGCTTATAGTTTGATTTTGATTGCCTTAATCTATAGAACTCTATTCAGAAGAATTCACAATTTAGCAATATTCGGTTTTCCTGTCTATAAGCACAGTACTTCATTTATTTAATTCTTTAATTTTATAGTTTTCACTGTACATATCTTTCATACTTTATTTTTCAGATTTATTCCTATATATTGCATATTTTTGATGCTATTTTAAATGCCATTTAAAACAAATTCAAGTTTTTTTTTTGTTATTGATATTCCTGATCTTAGGGAGAAAGCATTTAATATTTCTTCATTAAGTATAATTTTAGTTATGGGTTTTTCATAATATTCTTTATCATGCAGAAGTTCTCCTTTATTCCTAGTTTGCTGAGAGTATTTATCAGGAACGGATATTAGGATTTGTGAAATGCTTTTTCTGCATCTATTGAGATGATCACATAGATTTTGGGTCTGTTAATATGGTGAATTATGTTGATTGATTTTCAAATGTTAAATCAACCTTGTATTCCTGGGATAAACCCCGTTTGATGTATTATCCTCTTTGTCTGTCTCTATCTCTGTATGTGCAATTGCATGCATCTGTGTAAGGGGTGGGGAGGGAGTGATTCCATTTGCAAAAATTTTCCACATTAATCTGTTTATGAAGACTGTGATTTTCTTGTAATGTCTCTGGTTTTGCTAATAATATTTGTTCCTTAAATATTAGGTAAAACAAAACATTGGGTTCATCTGGGCCTGGAATTTTCTATGGGAGCATTTTTAGCTACATGTGTAATTTCTGTACTAGATGACAAGCTTCTCAGGTTATCTGTTTCATCTTGAATGTGCTTTGGTTGGTTGCATCTTTCAATAAATTTGTCTATTTCCTTTAAATTTTCAAGTTTATGTGCATAAAGTTGATCATAATATGCCCTTATTATTCTTTTAATATCTGCAAAATCTAAGTGATGGCATTTCTCTCATTCCTTAGACTGGTAATTTTTATCTTCTTTCCTTAATTAATCTGCTAGAAAGTTATTATTTTCATTCGTCTTCTCAATTAGCCAGCCTCTGAGTTTTCTTTTTTTCTGTTTCTATTTTATTATTTTTGCTCTAATCTATATATTTTTTTATCGTTTCTAGGAACTTTAGACCTAATTTGCTCCTCTTTTTCAACTGCTTAAGGTGGAAACAATTAATTGTTTTGACACCTCTTTCTTCGTTCTAATATAGGCATTTTGTTCTTTAAAACTTTCGTATTTTCCTAGTGTCATCTGACATATTTTAATATATTGTGTCTTTATTTTCATTCAATTTAAAATACTCTCTATTTTCCATTTTTCTTTGACACAAGTTATGTGGAGCTTTTTTCTTTAGTTTCAATTATTTAGGGTATATTTCAGCATCTTTCTGATTTTGGTTTCTAATACAATTCCATTGTAGTTAAAAAAAAATACTTTGTATGACCTGAATCATGTTAGTGTAACGCTGGTGGCAGGCACCCCTCCCCTCCCTAATGAAAAAAGAAGAAGCCCAGGAGACCTGCTGAAAACAATGCCTGCAAGGCCCAGCTAAGTTAAAGAATAGCTACACCTGGATGGTTACCCTGATAAGAGTCTGGGTTCCTGGAATCCATACATACCACCAGCCCCTCCTAGTTCTCAATACCCACCCTAAAACTGTAACAGAAAACTTCTAACTCTTAGTGCCAAAAATCTTCCCACCAAAGAAACCCCCATCCCCCAGCTCTAAAACATATTTAAGCCCACACAAAACTTCTGGGCGGTGCGACTTCTCGGGCCCCTCTCTCAGGACCCTCTCTGGGGACCCGTTAGGCTCACCTGGGAGCACTCAAATAAAGCCTCGTTGCTTACCCCTTTCTACTCTGCTCATCTTTCTTTCTCTGGTGCTGACCATCCAAAAACCTTACAGTTAGATGTATTAATACTTATTTTATCTCCCAGAATATGGTTTTTTGGTAAATATTGTGTTCATTTGAAAATATATACTTTTCTTCCATTGGATATTTTATAAAAAGGCAATTTGATTGATAGTATGTCTCTAATCTTCTCCATCCTTGCTCATTTTCTATCAAGTGGCTCAGTAATCCATATTGAAGTATTTTGTAATCTCTGGTACTATCTGTAGACCTGTCTGTTTCCCCCTGCATTTCTATTAGCATTTGCTTTATATATTTTGAAGATCTGTTATCAGTTACATAAGCATGCAGAATTTTTTGTGTCTTCTTGATGAAGTGATCCTTTGATCACTATGAAGTAAATATTAATAGCTCCTCCAGCTTTCTTTGACTTGGGTTAGGATAGCACATATTGTTCTGTTTTTAAACATTAATTCATTCGTGTTTTTATATTTAAAGTGCATTTCTTGTAGCTACCATGAAGTTGGATTTCACTATACTTTCTAATCTGACAATCTCTTCCTTTTACTTGGGTTGCTTATACCATTTACTTTTTTTTAAATTTAAGTGCTGTTATGTATTTAAATACTCTCTACTATGTAAAAACATAGAGATTGTGTACACTTTACCCAATTTCCTCCAGTGGTAACTTCTTTCTAAATTACAGTCCAGTATAATAACCAGAATATTGATATTAATACAGTCAAGACACAGAACATTTCAATCAGCACAAAAAAAACATCAATGGTCACCATCGGTAAAGGAAAGGGTAAGGACACAAGAAAACTTGTAGCTATGAAAGGGTAAGAAGAATATAGTATGTCTCTCCATTTATTTAAATCTTGTTTAATTTCTTTTATCAGTGTTTATAATTTTTAATTATATAATTCCTGTACAATTTCTATTTTTAATGGTATTACTATGGAGATGTTTATTAATATTTTATACTACACATATGCAAGATGTTCTCTTATATATAAGCATAAAATGAAATTGCTTATACATGCATGAGTGCTTAAATTTAGAAGATAATGTCAGTTACTTTCCAAAGTAGGTACAAAACTTTACACTCCCACCAGCAAGTTTAGGAGATCCTGCTAATGCACACATCTCCAACACTTTATATTGTCACACTTAGACTTTTACCAATTGAATGGGTATAAAATGGCATTGAATTTTGATTTTGATTTGCACTTCCCTGACTTTCAGAAGAACCAACCTCTTAAAAATATATCCTTATTCTTAAATATTATTGATCTTCCTATCATTTGTTTTTTAAATATATCTTAATATATTTTATTATTTATTTAGAGAAATATTTCATATCTCTTGTTAGATTCCTAAATATTTGTTATGCTAGGATGCTGTCTTAGTTCATTATGGCTGCTATAACAAAATACCATAAACTGAGTGGCTTAAAAACAACAGAGAATTGTTTCTTACAGTTCTGGAGGATAGTAAATACAAGATCAAGGTTCTTGCAGATTTAATTATCTGGTAAGGACCCACTTTCTTATAGATGGTACCTTTTTACGTTGTCCTCACATGGTATGAGTGACTAGTTAGTTCTCCAGAAACTAAAGGCACTTACTTCGAAAATTCATGAGGGTAGAGCCTTCATGACCTAATCACCTCCCCAAGGCTTCACTGCCTAATAACATCATCTTAAAAATTAGGTTTTAACATATGAATTTGGGGTAACACAAATATCTAAACTGTCTCAGATGCTGCTGTAAATTGGTATCTTTTCTTTAATTGCATTCTTCGTTTGTTCCTGTGTATATGCTTTCTATTTATCTAAAATATCTAAAAATTATATATGTAACATGTATAAAATGCATTTATTTGTATATATAAAATACATTTAAATAATATATAAATGCATACCCAAATTACAATATACACAATTATATATAAGTATATATAATTTATATAGAAAATATATATTTTTATATAAATGTTATGTCCATTTACCTTACAGATTAAGTTTTTTTCTTATATGCATTTTTCTCATCTCACTCTTGGTTTTTCAATAATTCCTACTACCAAAGCTTACCTTTCCAAAAATATTCTCTTTTTCCCACCTAGTTCTCAGCCTCTTAGTGCTCAGCTATGCACAACTGATAAAGAATAAGTACTATAGTATTGCTGTTCATGGATGGCTGTCAATCCTTCAATATATTGTGTGTTATGGCACTAAAGATGGCACAGTGGCATACATGCATATTGAATCTAAGGAAAGAGTAATTATATATGCCTCTGGCAAAACTCCCATTTCTGATAATTTAATTCTTTTCTGAGCATACATATATTTGTGTTGAGCACTGTTAACTTGGCCTATGAAACTAAACGTAATGAAGACATCTATAATCAGAAAAATAATGTCATTAAGTAGTGATTAAGTCACTGATAACTATTAAGTGAAGGAAGTTGATCAGGGACATGAAAAGTGACATTTATTCCACCATACATCCACTCATGCACTCATTCTATTCCATAATGATTGATACTACCTACTTTTTGTCTAGAAATGTGCTAGGATGTGAAGTCTGTAAAAGATGCAGTAGACTTAGTAAATCTTTGCTGCTTTCTTACTAGTGCCTATTATGTTTATTTCTGAGCATCACAGCAGACTCAGTAGAGATGGACTTTTGTTTTTACAATTAGTTAGAGATATACTTAACTTATACATTTAATACTCAGTTATTTAAAAAATACATATTATGAATGTGGTAGGAATATAGACTTTTAGAACTTAGAAAGTTTTTAGTTTAACTCCTTTACTTTATTGGTTATATGACTTACTGAGGTTCAGATGAGTTAAGAAAAATAACCTCTGCAGGTAGGCTGCCCAGGTATAATCTCAGACTCCATCATTCATTTTCTGTGTTTCCCTAGACAATGGACTTAGTATCTCTGAGCCTCACTGTCCTCAGCTATAAAATAGAGATACCTTTGTTAACAGTACTGATAGTAAATGGAATGCGCCAGCACAAGGCCCTCACACATTAAACAGACATTACTTACTAATAATGAGATGACTATTAGGAGCAGCACCATTATTTAAACCCATTTCTCTGATTCAGCCTCAAGGAAAAAAACTAACTCCAAATCCTCTTGTATATATGAAACAATAATCACGATCATAATCTTCTGTATTAGGTGGGGTGTGTCAGATTGCATTACTGTTCCCCATTATCTACTTCTCCTTCTTATGAGAGAATTATACTTCCCTGAATTATGGAAGTGAGACTTGGCCATATGAATTGCATTGGCCAGTGAAATCGGAATGAACCTGGCATAAACCCCTTTCTACCAGAAGCCCTAAGAATAATTGCATAGGTTCTTCCTTTTCCTTTCGTTCTCAATGAGGCCAGCACGGCCTGGTAGGGGTTGAGCTTTATGGACACAGAATGGAGAATTTGTGGAACAAAGCCTCAGGTAACCCATGATGACTGTATATTGTGATTAAGAAATAAATTACTACTGTTGTAAACTATTGAGATTTTGAGGTCTTTGTTACCACAAAGAAAAATCTTTGTTACTAGACAATAATCTAATAACAGCTGATGGATACAGTGAATTACATCTATTTACTGTGCATTGTATTAGTCAGGATTCTCCAGGGAAACAAAGCCAACAGGATGTACTATATGAAGATACACAGAAAGATTTACTGGGAAGGATTGACTCCCATGATTATGTAGGCTGAGAAGTTCAGACTCAGGAGAGCCAATGGTAGTTACACCCTGAGTCAGAGGCCTGAGAAGCAGAAGAACAGATGGTGGAAATAATAATCTGAGTCTGAATCTGAAGGCAGGAGAACATAGATGTCTCAGCTCAAACTCAGTCAGGCAGAAAAAGAGAATTCTGTCTTACTCAGAATTTTATCCTAATCAGGCCTTCTATGGATTGGATAAAGACCACTCAGAAAGGGGAGAGCAATCTGCTTTACTCAGTCTACCCATATAAATGTTAGTCTCATCCAGAAACACCCTCACAGACACACTAAGAATAAAGTTTAACCAAATATCTGGGCACCCTATGGTCCAGTCTAGTTGACATGCACAATGAATCATCACAATTTTCTTGCTATTTATTCCCAAGGCAAAAATCTCTACAAATGCTGCCAAACATATTGTTGAATGTTGTGCATTTTACTTGGCAATTTTGTTTGTAAAGTGCTCATCATCTGGATTCAAGAGAAAATATGAGTGACTAATTTTTTTTTCTTAGTTTTCATCCCAGATGTTTGGCAACATGCAGACAGAATAGGATGTAAATGGTTTTGAAATGAAATTAAGCCAGAATTTTAGTTTCATCATGGAAAATTATATTTTAAAATAGGAGGAATAGTAATTGCCTTCTTGAGGATAGTCCTTTATTAATTTATTAAGAAGCTTCTTATTTATCATCTGGCCTGAGGATAGGTTCACTTGAAGTTAACTGGATAGATTTTTTGGAATACTTGTGACACAATAACAGTTAACAAAAATACATGTTTTGAGGCTTTTGCTACACTAATTATTATTTAATTCAAAAAGTATGCTGAATATATTATTGATAAAAGTGCTTTAAGAGTAAGAATACTGTGCAATTACTTAATGGAAATGATTATGAGTAGACACAAATAAGAAGTTCTTTATAATTGTCCAATGGAAGTAAGTCTTTATAAATATTAGCTTTTCTGCTTTTTTTTTCTTTTTTTCTTTTTTTCTTTTTTGGTACTGCATCTGAGGGAAGATTGAAAAGAGCTGGACATGGGAGGAAAGAATGAGGACTTCAAATGCCATGGTGGAATTGTAGTTCTTAAACTGTGTGTTGGATGCATTGATATTAAATATATTTTATACATATTTTTGCATGTCTTCAATGTTTAATAAAGTGTTTAGGAAGAAATACAGCAAGTTGAAAATGGAAAATATCTGTTTGATTTTTTGACATGAAAACTATCAGTGACAATATAGCAGGAGCTACATCAGTGAAATGATAAGGGCAAAACTGAGATTGGAGATGGCTGAGAAAAGAGTAGGATGTGATAAAATGAGGTCTCAGTGTATAAACAACTTTTTCAAGAAAAAAGATATGGTAGTAAATGGAAGAGGATGTAGATGAGAAAGAAATGTTTATTTTATTTTATCTTGTAATAAAAGGAGGGGTTGATACAAATTTAAATGCTGATGGAAGCATCAGCTGAGAGGAAAGGATGCCAGTGAGAAGAGGGGATAGACAACAAGTGAAAGGTGCTTGTGAGGAAGGTAAGAGGAGAACACATATTTTACACAGAGGAAGTTACCTTGAATTGGAAAAAAATATACAGCCCAGAGAAAATAATCTGAATGTTTATAGAAAGCTGAAGGAAAGATGAATGTTTTCTGAATTAGAGAAATAGAAAAGAGTGGGAAAAAGTAAATGCAATGAAAAAAAATTTAGGAAATACTGATAGAACTTCACTAATTAATTGTGGGGGTGGAGTGTAAATGGATGAAAGAAGAATACAGGAGTAGCTGGACTTCTGACTTGAATAATTGGGTGAATTATAATGCTGTTTGTTCCTATTGAGATCATAGGAAGATGTGTGCATAAGAAGCCTATGTAAACTGAAGATCAAACCTGTGCTAAAAAATTGGAAGTACAGATCCAAAAAACCATGTTGTGGGTCTTACCACACCAGTGCAAGCAAAAACAACCCGGGATCGGGAGACCTGGATTCTCCTCTGGTTGCACCAGTGCAGTCACGCTGGTCTGTGTACACCTTTGTTAACCTCATTGGGCTCATTGTCTTTATTGTACTATATCAACATTTTTTGTCCTTCATAATATTTTTATGAGCTCTACTGAGAAAATGTATTTGAGAACATCTTCAAAATTCCAAGTTTCTAGTCATTTCTTCTAAAAGTATATGGTGTTTCATTGAACATGGTTATAGTGAGATAATGGTCAAAAACGTTAATTGCTTTTGGAGCACAGTTCTTAGACTTATATAATTTTGGTGTCATTTCATCATTTCATAAGAATTTGAGCACCTACCATGTACACAGTATAGTTTAAAATACTTAGAATAAGTAAAAAAAAAAAAAAAAAATCTGTGCCTTCAGGAAGCTCGCATTCCAGAGGGGGGAAAAATATAATAATCAGTAAACACCATAAATGAAGACAGTATATCCAAAGGTGATAAATACCATGAAAAGATAAAAAGATTTAAAAAGTAGAGCAGTGAAAGGGAGATCAAGCATGAGGATTAGGGATTATATTGTATTTAAAATGTGATTATCAGCATGAACCACATTAAGAAGGTAACAGTTGAGCAAAGAATGAAGGATTTAACCATGGAATATCTGAGGAAAAAGGAAAGAGGTGATGAAAATGCCCCGAGGCCAGAGAGCACAGGCACAGAACAAGAACACGGCAGCAGCTGGATCTGAGAGACCTGGTGGAGAGTAGCAGGTGATGAAGTCAGAGAAAGAAGGAGGCTCATTGGCTTCTACTTCTTAGTGAGAAGGGGAGTCACTGAAGAAATTTAAGCAAAGGAAAGACATGATCTGACTTAGACGTTATAAAAGATTATGCCAACCATTGTATTGAAAGTATTGTTCCCATTCTAGGTGGAGGAGGAAGGCAAAGAGCCTGGGAAGAAAGCTATTATAGTGAAGGTAAGAGAGAACATGGTGTATGTACTTGTGGTGCTATTCAAAAGGCGAAACAGAATTTGCTGACACATTGGACATAAAAATGTGGCAGAAAAAGCCAAGCTAAGAACAACTTCAAGGTTTTTGGCCCTAGCAACTGGAAAGATGAAGTTGCCTTCAACCAAGATGGAAAGACTCTGGGTGGAGCAGGTTTTGGAGAGAGCAGATCAGATCAGCTCTAGAGGATTTAAGCTTGAGGTGTGGATTAGGCATTCCAGAGAGCTGGCATCATGGATCATGCTGTCATCTTCCACCAAATGTAACACCTCATCTCATTAGTACGTGCGTAAATGACATAGTACAGCATATTCGTGCAGAGCATATTATGTATTTAATTTTGGTAATCTTCAAATTCTTGATAGGCTACCAAAGTTGTTTTTATTTGTTTGAATGCTTTATAATAGAATAGAAATAGCTTAGAGTATCCAAAAAGCTGACTTAGATGCAATGGAAATAGCTTAGAATATCCAAAAACTGATTTAGTCAGTTCTTTCGAAATGTTTAAAGTACTTGGCTCTTATTAAAAGAAACTTTCCACGTTTTTTTTTTAAATCTAATTCAGTTTTGAATATTACTCTGAAATCTCTATCACAATTTTATATGACAAATTTAATTGCTTTTTATATAGCAAATCTCTAAAATAATTATTCTGTTATTTTGCAGTCAAGAAGAATATTTCAATGTGTTGTAATATAGTCATAACCCAGTTAAAGACTAGGCCCATTGCATGTTTCTCTTACCCTGTAAGTAGGTTTAGGTTATTGCTGATGAAGAGATTAATTCCACATATTCAAGTCAACAATGATTGCCAGACAGGTTTATGGAATGGAAATGCTTACAGATCATTCGGGGACCTTGATTATAGAATGATATAAAATATATTTGCAATTATTTTCTCTTAGTAATTTTTATCTGCTAGGCTTATAGACCTGTAAATAAAAGTGGCAAATTTCCCAAAAGAATTCAATTTTAACTATGAGTTTACTTTATAGAGCCTCTATTCTACCTGTACAAGTACTTCAACTGGTAACACAGGCAAATATAAAGCAACATCCTATTTTATTTTATTAGTGTATTTTACAACAATCCCGCAGATACACAAGCTTCAGAGATGATAAACACCAAGGTCTTGAAGACTTTACCTTCCTATAAAGTGCTTTCTGAAAAGTGGTACTGCCTTCCAACCTATAAATACACTGTTACCCTTGAGGGAACAAAGATTTATCTCTTCTCAATTTACAAGTAAATCCATTGTTAACCCATATCACCTCTTCACCAATAAAAGGGTGATTTATGATTGATGGTCAGTGAGTCCATATGAGGCAGTTTCTACTAAGGTTAAGAAAAGGGAGTATAAGAAAATCTAGCAAATTGTGTACCATTGAATGCAGATTAAACGAAGTGCACTGTATTATACTGCACAGCACCAATCTGAAAGAAGTAATTGTTATATATTATACTTATATGATGACAATGATGATGCAAGTCAGTAGTTATTCCCCCAATAGAACTTTGTTCATGATGCTTAGGAATTGTGGTTGCGCCACAACTATCTCTCAGATAATTAGGATGAATTCCAATTTATAAATAGTTGCTTGCCCAACATAGCCTACATTTCTTTGCATTTCACTGTCCCATGCTAAAGAATATATTATTTCATGCTAAAGAACAAAAACAAAACAAAACAAAACAAAAAGTACACTGCAATGATCTCAACCTTTGTGTCTCCCCAAAATCCATACATTGTAACCTTACCCTCAATGTGATAGCATTAGGAGGGGAGTCTTTGGGAGATGGTGAGGTCATGAGGGTAGACCCTCATGGATGGAAATTAGTGCCCTTAAAAAGAAACCCCTGGAAGCTCTCTTGCCCTTTTTTACCATGTGAGAACACAGCTAGAAGGTGTTATCTATGAACTGGAGAGCAGCGGGCCTTTGCCAGGTACTGAGTCTAATGGCATCTTGATCTTGGACTTCCCAGCCTCTCCAAAGCTATAAGAAATAAATTTCTGTTGTTTGTAAGCCACCCAGACTACAGTTTTGTTATAGCAAAACTGTTATAGCAGCTTGATAGGCTAAGACACACATTATATGTTCATAAAAGAGAAATGTTGAAAGCCAATTGATTGAAATAGGGATTGTTCTAATAGCTAATAGAAAAATTTATTGAGAATGGAAAGAGTAGTATATATGGAGTTAGGGGACAACAGGTCAAATCTTCCACCAACTCTTCCTTAAAACACACTTTCCTTGGGATAGATAGCATAGTTGTGTTTCCTTAAAGTATCTTTTTTCTGTGGTATAAATCTCCCAAAAGATTCTTCATTATTCCTCATTTTTAGTAGATTAACAGCCAAAAATCCAGAAGATACCTCTTTATGTGTCCCTAACACATCATGTCCAAAGGACCTTACAATTTGGGACCTCAGGTGAATCACAGTCAGCAGCAATCTCTTTCCAGTGTTGCATGGTAAAAACACACTTGAGAAATAACTACATGCTGTAGCCTCTTCTTATGGATTTGTAAAGCACATTAACATATGACACTCTCTGAGAAAAAGTTTTACAATATTTGCAAATATATTTCATCGTGGATTTTTGTTGTGGTGGTTGTCATAAAATTCATTCAGACATTGGCAATGTTAGTCTAATCCAACTACTCCCAAAATAAAGTGAGACCCAGAAATGTAACTAATATGACCATGATCTTGAAGATTTTGTCAAAGCTTAAATTAGAACTGGAAACTGGGTATTACCAAGTCAGTTCATTTGGAGTTTATACTGAAGCCTTTTTGAAAAAGTCGAGCTGTTTGTAAGATCAGGGGAAAACAGGGAAACAGAGGAGAAGGTCTTGGTTCAATATTTTTAGAAAATATCATTTGATCTAATACTGTATATCTTTTTACTATTAAAATGGTTTGAAATCTATTACCTCATTTACCTACCTTCATTTGGCAATAAGGTGTTATACAGATGTTCCTCAATTTACAATGGGATTACATCCCTATAAACCCATCATACCTTGAAAATATAGTAAGTTAAAAATGGATTTTAATACACCTAAGCTATTGAAAGCCCAACCCACCTTAAATGTTCCCAGACACTTACAGTAGCCTACGTCTGGGCAAAATCATCTGGCAACACAGTGCGGTGTAGAGTATTGGTCCTTTACTCTCACCGAATGTGTGGCTGACTGGGAGCTCTCCAGCATCAGGAGAGATTATTTACCACGTATCACCAGACCAGGAAAATAAAAACTCAAAACTCAAAGTATGTTTTCTACTGAATGTGTGTTGCTTTCACACCATAATAAAGTTGAAAAATTTTAAGTCACCCCATCATAAGTCTAATCTTTCTTCTTTAACCTTGGAAAAATTAAATTGTTTTTTCACATATTAGTCATTGAAGGCTGCTATAACAAAACCCTACAGACTAGGTGGCTTAACACATTGCCTGCCACACTAGAAAAAAAAAATTTTCCTTGGGGGCCACAGTGTTTTATTACAAAAATAGAATAAGAACTTCAAAAACAAAATGATCCTTTCTAATTTAATGAAAAATTTGTTATTTTATTGTTTTCTGTTGGTGAGTTATATGCAACTTGAAAAATAGTTCACATGGCTCCCAGGGTGAAGAGACATGTGAGTTACATATGCTTTACAAGGCATGAGTTAAATACATATTTAGCATGAGTTAAATACAACTCACATGGCAGTAAGGTGTTAAACAACATATGTTTGTTTTCTCACAATACTGCAGGCTAGAAGTTCAAGATCAAGGTGCCATCAGGAATGTTTCATGGTGGGGACTCTATTTCTGGCTTGTAGACAAGCATCTTCTTGCTCACTTGGTCTCTTTACTGTGCATGGGTATAGAGAGAAGAGAGATCTCTGGTTTTTCTTCTTACAAAGACACCAGTCCTGTCAGATTAGGACCCTTATGACCTCATTAATTGTAATTACCTCACTAAAGGGTCCATCTATGAACACAGTCCCATCCTGAAGTATTGTGGATAGGGCTTCAATGTAGGAATTTTGAAGGGACACGATTCAGTCCAAAATGTTTCTGTTCACATTTGTTATTTTCTGCTATCATTTATTGTTTCAGGAAGCACTATTATTTCATCCTTCTTCTCTCAGTTTGCCCCAGGTTAGCCCTTTCTTTCTTGTCCCTGAAGTTTCCACACATATTTATTAAACTGGAAAGCTTAAAAGTTTTAGGAAAAGGCTTAACAATGGTCTCAAAGATTTTCATTACCTTCAATTTTCATAGACTTTATTTTCCTCTCCAGGATCTGGGTTTTGGAATGCTGCTTCAAGGCATAGCTTGTTGTCCTTGACTGTTTTTCTAATAAGCGTCTTGTCACAACACACGTATTTTCCTTCCACAATAATTAAATCATCAATTGTAGATTTATAGTATGGGCTCTGGGGCAATATCCCTATCTCAGAGATGAAACTTTTTATTTGTACCCACCACCCTAGGTGTATCGATGTGTTCAATCTTTCTTTAAAACACTATGTCATTATGCAATAGCAAAGGAATAAGTGTGGTTGTGCTGTCGTGCCCTTTCCTTTTAACATTCTGTGGTTCATGTATGGCTACGTGCAGGGTATTTGTTCAGTGAATCTTTCTTCTTCAAATTCATTGTGACAATAAAAGGAAGATATGTAATATACAGATCAACCAAAAATAAATAAGCTGCCTTTGATTGCTTTCATGACAACCTGTACATTATGCATTATTATTACATCATTAAAATGATCACTAACATCTGTATATGGCTTTTGGGTGTGCATTTTTTATTGTTCCTCATAATAATTT
Organism: Lemur catta; assembly: GCF_020740605.2. Taxonomy (NCBI): domain Eukaryota; kingdom Metazoa; phylum Chordata; class Mammalia; order Primates; family Lemuridae; genus Lemur; species Lemur catta. The sequence continues at coordinate 60,858,204 of NC_059132.1, forward strand.
TGTGCAGTGAGAGACAGACATAGGTAGTTATATGACTTGGCTAGGATCATACAGCTATTAAGTGGTTGAACGGAACTTAACTGTTTTTATATCTCAATTCATTAATTCACTCATTCAATGTTGACTGTGTACCAGATTCTGGTAATACAATGGTGGGCAAAAACAGGCACTGTTTCTGTCTTTGGGAAGAATCAGGTGATAGGGATATACAGACCTGAGTATGGCAATTAAAAACAGACTGTAAAATTGCAACCCTGAAAAGCTCTGGTTGGAGAGGCAGAGGGTGCCATGGTAACTAGTAATAGGAAACCTGACTTTCTTGAGAGGGGTTAGAGGCATTAAAATCCCATAAGTTTTAAATAAACCAGGCTATCTCCTACGTAGACATTTGACTAGCCATTCAATTAACCTGTTTGTTGTACTGAATAATCCATACACCTAATTAATATACCAGTTTCACTTTTCAATTACCACAAGGTGGGATTACTGGCAGACAGAAGTGTACAAAGACAAGATGACAGAGCTCCAGTCTTTACCGTAGCATGTATTTTGAGACAGAGCTTAGATCCTGCCCTGTCCTCCAGGCCAAGGTGGGAAGACAGGCACATTTAACATGGTCAGTAGAGGCTCTTACCAGGGCTGTGATTGGCAGAGAAATTTTCTCACAGAAACTCAGATGCCACAGAAATCAAGGGAAGAATCAGAAGTGAGGTTCCAGAGAGAGCCCAAGTAGTGAAATCAGAGAGGAGTCTCTGATTCACTGAGGAGAGAGCCAGAGAACAGTGTAAGAGGCAAAACAAACAAAGACGGTTAGTTTGATATACATATAACAAAGGTAAGACAAGCTATCAGTATAACTGAAGACTATTGGAAATAATCTCTTATCCTCTTTATTAAGTGTCCTTACAATGATGATTCATCATAGCATGTCTCCAATTTTCAGGGAAAAAAAACTATTTATTCTTTGAAATATGTTTTAATTTTTATTAAGAATTATTCTTTTGTCTCAATCTAATAAAACTAAGGAATATATCATTAAGTCCAGCCAATAGGCTTCATGGATAGTTTTGATGTCTGATATCAAAGCCACAAAATGTGTGTGTGACTGTACATATTTTACTATCAACCTCACTGAATGAGAGACACACTTAAACTTTAAACTTTTCCTCAGTAGCTCATTATTGAAAGCTAGATCAAAAGAACATACCCATGTTAAATATGTTTATATTCACTACACTTTGAATTATAACATTTCTTAATTCATCCCGCATTTAATGTAGTAGTATTTTTGTTTATTTCTTTTATAACTGTTTTCTTTTTTTTTTTTTTTTTTTTTTTTTTTGAGACAGAGTGTCACTTTGTTGCCCGGGCTAGAGTGAGTGCCGTGGCATCAGCCTAGCTCACAGCAACCTCAGACTCCTGGGCTTAAGCGATCCTACTGCCTCAGCCTCCCGAGTAGCTGGGACTACAGGCATGAGCCACCATGCCCGGCTAATTTTTTTTTTTTTGTATATATATTTTTAGTTGGCCAGATAATTTCTTTCTATTTTTAGTAGAGACGGGGTCTCACTCTTGCTCAGGCTGGTCTCGAACTCCTGACCTCGAGCGATCCACCCGCCTCGGCCTCCCAGAGCTAGGATTACAGGCGTGAGCCACCGCGCCCGGCCTCCATAACTGTTTTCTTTAAAAGTCAAGAAGTACCCTCATTTCTCTTCAATTCTAACATTTGGGAATGTAAATATTTTTTGTCTCTATACCATTCCTGTTTATAGAAATATCAACAACATAAGTTTTCATCTTTATAAGAAAGGTCTTTGTTTTAACTTCTCACAATTTACTCAGGGGCATATCCATTATTTTCTTTTAGATACAGTCCTATGTTCATATTTTTTATGATTGTTTGATGGAAGAATCATCAGCATATCTCCTTTTAATAATGTACTCTTACCTATTCAAACCATCCATTTAATACAATATTAAGTACCTACTATATGCCATCTGTTTATTAATCGTATCAACATGCCACCTTTTCCTCTCTTTTAAAGGAGATTTATTTTGTCTAGACACAAAAGAATTCAGAAAAATTAAAAGCCCAGGCATATAAGCAAGTAGTTACCAGAAAAGCTTTCTGTAACACATGATCCTAACATGCCAGAAGAAAATTGCGTTGAAAACAATGTAGTCTAACCAATAAGAAATACGTTTGAAATTGAAAATTAAATATACTTTTGCATACCCTGAAATGCTACTTCACTTGCCTCATTTGCATGCAAATAAAGGTTCAATAACTATTTTAATTGCCATATTCCCCCCAAAAGCAAGGAAAGAAGATTTGAAATGTATGTATTATTTTGTATGGGAAAGAATGTTAATATTCACCAAATAATTACCTAATTTACATAGTGATTAGACTCATCTGCAATAAAGTATTTTTTATAAATATACAGAGGGAACATTAAACGTTGTGAAATCTGACAAGTGAAATAAGCAAATCTAATACGGAAAATTGTATGCAGGTGAAAAACTTCTAGTACATTATTTTTAATATAACTTTATTACTAATGTCAGAATAATAAGTCCTTAAGCATTCTGCACATCATATTTGGTAGGTGAGAGGGGAAAAGCAAATATAATATAGTTAAAAAAATATTGAACATGATCAAACACATCTGAAAGAGTAAATTCCTCAGGGAAAAATTTCCGCCTACATAATTTCAAGTGGAGTAATCTATTTTCTAATTAGCAAGGAAAAAATCTCCTGTATATGACCTTGAATTCTAAAGTATTAGCTCAGTGGGAATATTTACAATCCAAAGGCTCAGATACATAATGAAAATACGGACATGACTTTTACTGTTGTTAAGGTTCTTTTTAAATCATTGTTAGGAATAATCAGCCTATGCTGACTGACATTTATAGTATGGAAATTGGCTGGACTACAAATTCAATGACGTTTAAAATCAGAAAAAATGTTACTGAGGAGGCAGGTTAAATATTTGTGGTGTTCAAAGCCATTTTTCTTGGTAAAACCAATACCTTTGTTCATTTTGATCAAGCTTATATTCTAAATGAGTTTTATAGACTTGAAATTATTTTAGTTCTCTAATGCTACTTCCTCTGTCACTTTATATGTAGTTTTATTCATTTTTTAGAAATGCATTTTTCAGCTTTCAACATTTTAAGCATGATAAAAGAGGAAAGACTTTAAGAACCAAGCTTGAAGAATATGTCTGGTAGAAATGTTTAAATGAACGACCAAGTGCTTGGATCAATGAATGAGCAAATTGACAATTCTGATTTTAAATGATTTATTCATTTATTTGTTTGTGTGTATATAGTGATCTAGAAACAATAACTTTAAGATGAATGATAAAGGTGAGAAATGGAAATAAAGAATTAAGAGATGTGAAATATGCCAGTTTACAACCTTTTCTCCCAAGAATCTGGGGCAAAATAGAAGTCCTGGGCTTCTTGGAGAATAATGGAGAGCTGTCCACACTGTTTTAGGAACTAAAATTATAAGAAAAGGGATATCACCATAAATAGTATCTGGATTTTGGAGTCAGCCACCTGAGTTGGAAGCCTGACTCCTTCATTCATTCTCTCTGACCCTAGGACAGTCTGAGGTCCGGTTTTATGTAAAATGGAAATGAAACTAATTTCTTCCAGGGTTATTGTGAGGACTAAATAAGATAATTAATGAGCATAAAGTCTGTGGGAAAAGACCAATTTAATAAATGATGACAAATATAATTGTTCTGGAAGGCCCAGGAGCATGGAATATTTCTCCGTTCAGCAACTGTCTTCCCTGATCTTATGGGATGCAAAGATTCTGCATTTGTTATGGTTTCTATCCTATGATTAAGACAGAGAGTGGACATTTAACATCCACAGTGTGCAGATAAAGCATTCATGTTTATTTTCAAATAGTAAATTAATGCAATAATGGAAACTAAAACTCTATATGATTATAATTGACTATACATGATACAAGCTGTATATCTTTCTAAATAGTCACTCACATGTGCCCACTGTTCAGGAGATAAGGCATACCCCGGCATAGAGTTTTATTTTACCTGACACATAGGAGCAGCTAAAATTTACTAGGAATGAGAATTCTGTAAAAGTAGGGAATGTAGCAAAAGTCTGTGAATTTCAGAATATTCTAAGGCATTAAAGAAATCCTTATGTTGGAAAAAAGACAGAAAAGATAACTGTCAGGAAAGTAATCTTATACAAACTCCTCCAGGGAATGGGAACTATGGGAACACATCCAAGTACTTCCACAAAGCTTTTGTAACCTTGATATCAAAACCAACAAAGTACATTGCAGGCCAACCAAAATATTGGCAAGCTGAACCCAGCGGTACATATATTGTGACCAAGTCTAAGCTTTCCAGAGAATGCAAGGACTTAGTGCTGGAAAACCTGCAAGTCTGACTCTCCATATTAAAAGATTAAAGGAGACACACAAATGCAGGAAAAGCATTTGATATAATTCAGCATTCTTTCATAATTAGAATTCTTTACACACTAGCATTGAAAGGAAATTTTCTTAACTGAATAAGTAGTGTCCACAAAAAAAAAAAAGAAAGAAAAATACCAAAACTTCAGTAAAGCAGAAACAATTCAAGTATAGTATTAGGACAATTGTTTATTCTAAGAAACTACAATTTGAAAGGCCTGTTTGTTCTTTACTATGTATTTGTCATGAAACTCAGAGCAAATGTTATAAATTGTCTATGCTACAGAATCATAATGTCTATAAAGGGGACGTAGCCTGACCCCTGTCTAACTTAATGAGATGAATTCAATTAGGGGAGAAAGAAGCTAATCTTTCCCTGTGTGAGTAGTCGATGCAAAAAAACTGAAAGGATTGTTGTTTCACGCTCTTATGCTGATACTTGTTCTATGATCTTGCACCTTAATTACTCCTGCTGTCAAAGGAGACAATATTGCCTTAGCCCTCGGTACTCTGTCTGTGATGGGAGACCCAGCAGCAATGGCATCACATGGGAGCTTATTAAATATGTAGAATCTCAATGAGACCGCACCACAGACCTATTGAATCAGAGACTGCATCTTAACAAGGTCTGAGGTCATTTATCTGCACATTGTAAAGCATGAGAAGCACTGCTCTAGGCTACTGATCTTCCTGCCTTCAGAAATACTATGAGGATCATTAAGTCCCATGAAGAATTTTACTTGTGGAATAGAGTACATGATATTTGCAAATGTTTTCTGATTTGTGTTTGTTTTATCTGGAAGTGTGGGAATTTGTTGGCAACTTTACCCACAATGGTAACAATGGTAAATACCAACTATTAAACTGTTTATCCAGGACACTGTCCTAAGCATTTTTAGGATATTTATTCACTTCAGGTTTCAACTCCCTTGTAAGTTGCGTTACTCCACTGTACAAAAGATGAAACTAAACATGGAAACTTTACATGGCTCGTCCAAGATGAAATCCATTGAGCCAGAGTCAGTTTTGGAGCCAAGGAGTCTGATTCCCTGGCCTGCATTATTAACTACTCTTCTAAGGTTAGCTCTCTGATAAGATAACATAGTCTTCAATTTTGATCAGATTATTTAATCTTTTCACTTTTTCCCCTATATTTGTATATTTAGCAAAGTTTAATAGGTGGCATGTATTACTTTTTTAACTATGTTCTAGGCACTCTAAACATTTATATTCATTTACTCATATAAACTTCACAACTCTGTGAATTTCATTGTTTTCTTTAACACATGAGGAATTTTTATTTCTCTTAGAGATTAAAAAAAAAAAAAATTAAGCCCCAGAGACATTCTGACTTGCTGGGCCTCAGACAACAAATTAGGCATTAAAGAGTAAAAACTAGTAAAATAACCTAATAATGGTCCGTGTCGAGGTGTGAGTAGTACTATGCCTCTGTTCCAGGATTTTCTACTTGGCATTCTCTTAAGCAACATCATGAAATAACATTTCCTATTACTGAGGTCAAGGGTAACAACTCATCAAAAGTAATTCTGATTTTAAAATTCTTGTCTGCCCAACACCCTGTAACTATCTCTTAAGCTGTAGAACTTGCACTGAAATTTTGGAGATGGTACAGGATAGAGGTAGGTCAGTAGAAGTCATCCTAATATCCTAGGATAGTGCTGTCCACGAGAAGTATAATGTAAGCCACATGGGTTTCTTTAAGTTTTCGGGCAGCCATGGTGAAAAAAGAAAAAAAAAAAAGAAAAGAAATAGGTCAAACTGATTTTAATAATATATTTTATTTAATCCACTATGTGAAATGTTATTTTAATATAGTCAATAGTAAAAATTATTAAAGAGACAATTTGCATTTGTATACTAGGTCTTCAAAACTAATGTATAATTACAGAACATCTCATTCCCAATAATCGTATTTCAAGTGTTTAGTAGCCACCTGTGGGAAGAGGGCTACCATATTAGTTCATTGAACAGCACAGTTCTAAGGGTTCTAAATACCTGAAAGAGAAGAAATAAAAAAATAAAGCAAATAAAACCAGGCTTGTATGTAAATAAGGAAGGGACGGATCAGCAAGTATATTTATTATCAAAAGAATAATCCTTAGGACATCATTGCTCGTATACACTACCACTCTATTTCCATCCAAGGTTGTGCAATACTAATGTTGACGCTGTCCTCTTAAGAAATTGAGGTTAAATAACATATGATGTTTTTACTGATTTTTCTTCTTATTTTATTATGATAGTAATTTTATTCAATTAAACATTATTTTTAAATGATTTTAATAATTACATAACACTCTTTATGTATTTTTGATCATTTTTTAAAAGAAACATTTCTGGCCATTAGCGTTTGGTATAATTTTTCCTATTTTCCACAATGCTTCAATGAAGTCCTGCTACAAAAATCTTTTTGCCCATATCTGATTAGGCATACACATTTATAATGAATGCCCTTCATGATATGACCAAACTGCTGCCTAGAGAGATGATACCAATGGTACCCATCAGAAGTGCTCCTTTACCAACTGAGCCCAAATCTATTGGAATTCATAGAATATCTTTTCCAGGGTAAAAGATAGTATATTGTTTATCCCTTCTAATTTTTGTTTCTTTGATCACAGGTTAGAAGAAGGGTGTGTGTGTGCATGTATGTATGTGTACAGGCCATATGTATTTTTTCTTTTGTGCATTTCCTGTTTTTGAACTTGGACAAATACTTTATAGACTGAGTGAATAAATTTTTTTTATCAGAAAACTTGCAAATGTTTCCCAGTTTGAAAAAAGATATTGAGATTATTTTTGACATTTACAATTAAATAAGTATATCTATCAATATTTTCCAATTGGTGTCTCACTTTGATTTTATATTTAACAAAGTACTTTTCCTCCAAACTAAATATTAACCCACATTTTCTCACAGCTGCTTTATTGGCTTTTTTCAGTATTTCATGTCTCAACCCATCTGGAATTTATTTCTTGAGAAAGTATGTAAATGGAATGTAACTTTACTTTTAAAAATTTATCAGTGGATTCTACCAAATTCCTAAACATTTCTTAATTGCAGAAGCTCTTGGCTGCATAGAATTAGGTAGTCAATTAAAAAAACAATTATTTCAATTTAATTTTCTTTTTATGTGTTGAGCAAAGTTTTGCATATGACTAGTGTGAATCTTTTCCCAAATCAGGCCCAGATGATGAAAGAAGTGTGAAGTTTAGAATTAATACTGTATTTCCTTTATTTGGTCAGTGATCCAGCAAGTTGGAGAAAGGCAAATGCAGTGATGTGTGTGTGTGTGTGCGCGTGTGTTTTCTTGTGTTAAAACATTTCTGTATTGGTCTGGTATCTTCTTTTTTTTTTTTTTTAATAAATTTTTTTTTGGGCCGGGTGCGGTGGCTCACGCCTGTAATCCTAGCACTCCGGGAGGCCAAGGCGGGTGGATCGCTGGAGGTCAGGAGTTCGAGACCAGCCTGAGCAAGAGCGAGACCCTGTCTCTACTAAAAATAGAAAGAAATTGTCTGGCCAACTAAAATATATATAGAAAAAATTAGCAGGGCATGGTGGTGCATGCCTGTAGTCCCAGCTACCCGGGAGGCTGAGGCAGGAGGATTGCTTAGGCCCAGGAGTTTGAGGTTGCTATGAGTTAGGCTGACGCCACGGCACTCACTCTAGCCCGGGCAACAAAGCAAGACTCTGTCTCAAATAAATAAATAAATAAATAAATAAATAAATAAATAAATAAATAAATAAATAAATTTTTTTTTGGCCTGGCGTGCCTTTTCTCATCCACAGCCAGCCCTGGTAGAGCCTCTGTGTTTGCCTGCAATGAAGAACCACACAAGGTGTAAACAGATGATAAGTGCCTCTGTGACCTCCAGACTTGACATATTCAGAACTAGAGTTACTTTGTGCAATTCCTAATGGGACTCTAATGTCTTCCCTCAGAATTCTCATTTTCTCAGCCCTCACACTTCCCCTAACATCACACACATACACACACACACACACACACACACACACACACACAAACTCTTCTGCCTTGAGCCTTCAAATATCGTTCCTCAGAAACATTCGTAGCATTTTGCCAGGTTTCCCTTTCTTTCCTTCCCTGGTCCACTGGTCCTTCCCATGAGAAGAGTCACAGCCCAATCTTCAATTCAACTTTGTCTTAGATGAATGGATCCAGAAGGAATGCTTTAAAATTGCTGGTGATGCATTTTTCTTCTTTCATTCCAAAGGGTTTCTCTTCTATTTCTGTACTATATTCAATTGATATATTTATTTTAAGAACAAATTAACAAATGAAATGCCTGTTACATATCATATTATTAGCGGAAAGAGGATATCACTGACACACTAACCATGCTGTTAATGCACAACTATTTAGCATCTGCTTGTGCTGAATGCATGCATGTCAGAAAGCAGTACAAAATGTGTCCCAAGCACAAATCCATCATGTTTGCAGGTGTTATTTCAATAGCATTGAAAGGGCCAATACGTTTGAGTAATATTTCACCTGCTGTCTGCAATATCTTCATCATACAGGAGAATAAAGTTAAAATATAAATTGTCTCGCTTGCATACATGGAAGGCACAGCCTTTTTTCTGTCAGTGACCATGCATTTCGTTCATATTTTCAGAAAAGTGATGTAAACCTTCATTTAAAAAGCCAGTTGATGGAGTAATATCTGGTTTTATTGAGACTGTAATGATGAAAAAAAGCCATCCCTACTTGGCGCCATCCCTGGGGTTATGCTACACACCTCTCTTCCAATAATTGTGTGTGGCAATAACAAGCCAGTGGCCGTGGGGAATAATTGGCTCCTCCTCACTGCATTTGTGGGTAGTCAATCTGAGAATTACTGAGATCGAACAAAAGCAACACTGACTGACCGTAAGACTGAGGCCCATACTGATCCAGCAGGAATAGGATGGATCTGTCAGGTCCAGGCAGAATACATCATGCTCCTGGTGAGAGAATTCATTCCACAGAAAAAGGAAATAATTATTCTTTCCAATGAAACACTTGAAACAAAAGTATTCACATTCACAATGGCTTCTAATAGAACCTTGAACATGGAAAAAGAACTTCTTTTTTTCTTTTTCTTTCTTTTCTTCTTTTTTTTTCCTTCTGGTAGTCCCTACTTGGGAAAACATTATCCTGAGGTTCTCTATATCTTTTTGTGTTTCTGTCAGTCTATCTGAGCATTTTTATTTTTTTATCAGTGTATTCGCATTTCTAAAGCCTGATTTAAAAGGCTTCAGTTGAAACGGAAAGAGGCAGATCCATTTGGTGTATATGAAGTAGACTTTAATTGCATTGGAAAACCCCAAAACACACAAAGCAGAACCAGCTGTAACCAAACATGTATGGAAAGCAGTGCACAGAATTTTCCATGGCCTGCAGCAGCGATGTTATACAAACAGTCCCGGAGGTGTCTCAGCAGCTACACACGCAGTGGAAAGAAATTAGATATCAATGCTAAAGACTTACCAGATGGATATTCAATCAGTGCTTTTGTGTAAAATTCTCTCTCTAAATTGAATATTGAAGAAATAGCTACATTCAACTTATAAAATTAACATCTTTGTTTTCTAGCACTCTTCCCTGACCTGAATGCTAAGGACAAAGTGTGTGTTATATAAGTTTACATGACACATGAAAATAAACACCAAGGATAATCCAAAAGTAATTGGCTGAAAGCAGATAGAAAGTAGATTATGGGAAAGGCACAAACAAACAATTATTTTAAGTGCCCTTGATTCAAGATTTGAAATAAAAAATTGTCTTTTTAATAAGAAACAGGCTTTTTGTTTAAATCATTGGCCTCTTGCAAACTGCTGCAACTTTCATATAACAGTTATGTGTTGCTCTCTAGATCAAAACTCCTGAACATTTTGCTCTTGGCTGCACTAAATCCTGACCTTTCTCTTTCATTTTTAAGTACCTTTATAATGGGACTTCATCTTACCTGGATAAGCATGTATCTCCCTTCTGACTAATATAGATCTTATTGCTATCAGTCTGTTCTCCACTATATACAATGGGTGCCATTATCAGTACTGCTAGACATGATTTCCCTAGAAATTCACTCTCTTTTTCCTAAAAATGTTTAAAGTCTGCTCAATCTTAGAGGCCCAGTTTATGCCCAATCTCTTCCATAACTACTGCAAGCCTCAGTGATCTCTTGTCTGAAGTCTCCCACCATAGGAACAGTATTGGTGTTCATTAGAACTGGGGACAAAAGAAAGGCATTCTCAACTTAGATAATGGGAGATGGCAGGGATGGAGAGATATTCAATTCAGAATGTGTAAATGAAAGTGCTGTTAAAAATCTGGGAATAGGGTTAGCATAGCTACCATATTAAGAAAGCTATAGAAGATTTGGAACTAAGGAAAAATTTGGGAGGATCTGTATTGTGCTGGATTTAGAAAAGTAGATTGGAAGGAAAGGAATAAATTTGAGTTTTCAGAGTATAATCTGTAGTAGACTATACTCAAAGTATTATGTGATTGGAAGAGGTTTTTTCTGTTTCATACCTCTTCCATTTCATGGTCTGTTGGAATTAGCTATAGTGTCAATGGGCTTTGAGTATTAATTCACTTATTATGGATATACACATGGGTATATGAATTAAAGATATGATTGTGTTAGTACATACATAGAAGGAATGTTGGAAGAGACAAGGATCTATAAAATAGGGGCTATAAATAAATACTCTCGGGATGAGAGCTTCTGTGACCTTAATGGCCTTAAGTAATGATAGTCTTTCACATTATAGCACGGACAATAGGTTCATTGGTAAGCAAGTCAGAAGGACTACCATTTATACACATTCATACTGGAAAACAGGCATTAGGGGATGGGATCTAAGTTGAATCAGGAGCACTAAATCTTAAGCACTACATTGTAAGACATGAATTTTTAGCTAATATTAATAAGAGCTAATAATTAGGATAGCCATACATCTTCATTTACTCTGGGTGGTTCCAATTTATACCTGTTGTCTCTGTGTTATTAGTCGTAGTAGTACTCATGTACTCTCAAAGTTTTCTATTTGCATGATAAACAATATGACCAATTTACCAATCCCTGTTGAGCACTTATTACATGACTGGTAACATTCTGTATGTTTTATGAGTTAACATCTTTGAATTTCACAACAGCCTTATAAGGAAGGTAGTAAAATTATTTTTATTCTTCAAATGAGGAAGCAGAATCCCAACGATTACCTTTCAGATGATCACACAGATGTGGAGGTTAAGGTAGCTGTATAGGGCACCAGCTAGAGAATTCAGATAGGATTGGCTGAATTCTAACACAGAATTATTGAGAATAGATTTAAAATTAATGTTAAATATTTAATAGGGAGTTAGAGTTCTTGGAAATTTCCCCCCAGAGTTAAGCATATTTAAATACTTAAATAAATGACACTCAATGTTTTCTAAACAAAGACTTCCATGGTACTCCCAAGGGAAGACGGCAGATACTAGGGTCAGGGAGCTGGAGCAGGAGTAGGTTCAGCTACTCAAAGGACTGAGGCAGTAGGTTTAGCTGTAGAGCCCATCAACATAACTACACTGCTCCGCCTACTAGAGAGTGTCTTACAGATCTTCAGTGTCCCACCGGTACTTGGATTCATGAAAATGTTCAAAATATGGTAGAAGTAGACAGTCAAAAATATAATTGCCTTGGAATAATTTATTTTATGCTAAGAAGTGTGGTGAATTAACATCTATACACTTCTGGGTAGGTTTGGCTTCAATGAATCTAGTAGCTATTTGTAAGATAATAGCAGTGGAATTATTTCTTTATAGTATAGTAATTGGCTCCACTGAACCTACTCATGAGATGTGTGCTCTTAGGTACCCAATAAATTCTTTATTGGAATGATTATTGGAAGTAAATAAATTTATATACACATATATCCATGCACAATTTTGCCATAACAAGTTCACTTTTAAAAAAATTATAAAAATCTAGCAGTTTTGGGGGAGTTCAAGATGGCGGAGTGGAGCTGACCTCCTGGATTTGTGCTCCCGGAGAGGAAGGCGTGGATCTCCACCTGCCACAACGCTAGAGGATTGCTTCTCCACAGGAACGGTGGGGTGAACCCACGGAGAATCACCGTGGGACACAGGGAACAGGAAAAAACAGAGGCGAGTGGGAAATCAGACCGAGATAATTTGGAGAGTGCGGGACGGAAAACAGACAGCGGAGTGCGGGACGGCCGTACCTGCCTCACCGGACAGTGGGGCGGGTTCAGCCCCACAGCAAAGCGGCTTGATCTCCCCACTGACCTCCACATCCACTCGGTCAGGGATCTGACTGAAATCGGTGCAGAATCACCGAGGGAGACCTGGAGCTCCGAGGACAGGTGACATAGGCGGGCGAGAGCTTAGACTCTGGCGGCTCTCCGGCGCCCTATCTCTTAAAGGGACAGACCCGGGCCTGCGCCGAGGCCAGGGGCCGCAAGCGTGAAATATTAAAGCGGGACTTTTTTGCTTTTTTTTGCCCCTACGGCAGCTCTCCGGCTGGGGAGCTGCTGTGGGCCCTGGCGCCTGCCGAGCTCTGAACGCTCTCCCCGGGCGCCTGCAACCGGCGCATGCGCGGTCGCCATCTTGGTTCCCACAGCTAAGCCTCTGGCGGGTCTCCAGCGCCCTATCTCTTACAGGGACAGACGCGGGCCTGCGCCGAGGCGAGGGGCCGCGAGCGTGAAATATTAAAGCGAGATTTTTTCTTTCTTTTTTTTTTTTTTTTTTTTTTTTTATTTCTCTCTTTCTTTCTTTCTTTCTCTTTTCTTTCTTGTTTTCTCTTTATTCTCCTTGTTATTCATATTGTTTCTCTCTCTCTCTTTTTTTTTTTTCTTTTTTTTCTTTCTTTTTCTTTTTTTTCTTTTTTCCTTTCCGGTGGCCCTCCAGCCCAAGAGCTACTGTATACTCCTGAGTGCTCCAGACCCCCAGGTCTGATTCCTATTGGTCCCTGAATATTGCCCCCCAGTACCAGTGAACTGCGGGTGGGCAGCAGCAATTGTGAGGGCCAAGGTCTAACTGCTGCAGAGCCATAGGGTGCCAGGTGGCTCCCCAGGAGGCTCCATCCCCTGATCCATAGACCCTCTCCAGGTCCCCTTCCCAGGTGTGAACACTGAGTGCTTCCCCAGACGCAAGAGTGTGGAGCCTGGACCTTGGGAACACTGGGACAGTGTAGACCCTTGCCCGTGGGAGCTGCAGCAGCTGGGGCACTGAGGGAGTGAGGGCACTGCCTCCTCTGCCTAGCCAGTGTCTTTCCTGCAGAAAGAGACAGAAACCACACATCCAGAAGAAGAACCAAAAGTCAGGGGGGGAAGAAGAAGGAAGAGGAAGAGAGAGGAAGGGAAGAAAGAGGAAGGAGGGAGAGGAAAAGAAAGAAAAAGAAGAAGGAAGGGAAAGAAAAAGAGAGGGAGAAGAGGCTTTCTGCTTGCAAATAGTGTGAATCCTGCCTACTAACTGAAAGTTCACAACACAGTGATTTAACTTGCCAAACTGGTCTTAGGTCAAGCCAACCCTCTGGGGGTGGACCCATCAGAAGCAGTCCCCCAACTGAGATAGAAAAAAGAAACTCTAAACAGCACACAACAGTCTCCCCCTATAGATAAAGGAAGCAACATTCCTAGACTGTTCCACAGCCTAAGAACAGAGTACAAGACGTGCTGTTAACTAGACTAAAGCTGTGAGAAAAGATCTAACGATAGAGCCAGATGGGAAGGGCTCAACGGAAAAATATGGGGAGCACAAAAAACCAAACGGAAACCTCGCCCCCAAAGAGAAATACCAACTCTCCTCCAATTGGCACAAGCCAGTTTCAGAATACCAACATGTTACCAGAAGAATTTCAGTCTTGGGTTATAAATAAGCTGAATGATATACAAGAAAAAATTGATATCCAACGCAAAGAAACCGCAAAAAAATTCCAGGATTTGGAAGAAAAATTCACTAAAGAAATAGACGTATTGAAAAAAAACCAAACTGAACTCCTAGAAATGAGGGATTTATTCAGGGAGCTACAAAACACAGTGGAAAGTCTCAAGAACAGGGTAGATCAAATAGAAGACAGAATCTCAGAAATCGAAGATAACTCTTTCCAATTAAATAAGACAGTCACAGAGATAGGGCAAAGAAATAAGAAAAAAGATCAGAGTCTTCAAGAAATGTGGGATTATGTGAAGAAACCTAACGTGAGAGTTATAGGCATCCCTGAAGGTGAAGAAGATAATAAGCAAGGGCTGGATAAACTATTTGAAGACATAATAGAAGAAAATTTCCCAGGCCTTGCTAAAACTTTAGATATACAGGTTCAAGAAGCTCAAAGAACCCCTGGTAGATTCATAGCAAATAGGAAAACACCACGCCACGTAGTCGTCAGACTGACCAAAATATCCACTAAAGAGACACTTCTTCGAGCTGTAAGGAGAAAGAAACAAGTAACATACAAAGGGAGACCCATTAGAATTACGCCAGATTTCTCAAATGAAACTTTACAAGCAAGAAGAAGTTGGGGCCCCATTCTCACTCTTCTGAAACAGAATAATGCCCAGCCTAGAATCTTGTACCCAGCTAAGCTAAGCTTTCTATATGAAGGAGAAATTAAGACATTCTCGGATAAACAAGGACTGAGGGAATTCACCAAGACAAGACCACCCCTCCAAGAAGTACTCAAAAGAGAGTTACACACGGATCATCACAACAAAGGCCCACGAATGTAAAACCACCCAAGAACTAAAGATCAAATTCTAGCCACCACAATGGCTCAAGAGAGAAAACATAGAAAAGAAGTTCTACCCAATAAGATAAACAGAAATCTGTCCCAATTATCAGTTCTCTCACTAAATGTCAATGGCCTGAATTCCCCACTCAAGAGACATAGACTGGGCCAATGGATAAAAAAACACAAACCAAGTATCTGCTGCCTTCAGGAAACACACTTAACCGGCAAAGATGCATTTAGACTGAAAATAAAAGGATGGAACTTGATATTTCAAGCAAATGGTAGCCAAAAGAAAGCTGGGGTGGCAGTTTTAATTTCCAATAACTTAGTCTTTAAACCAACAAAAGTAATAAAAGACAAAGACGGTTACTACATACTGGTGAAAGGCACAATTCAACAAGAAGACATAACCATACTTAATATATATACACCCAATCTAGGTGCACCCAGATTCATAAAGCAAATCCTACTCAATCTAAACCAAATGATAGACAACAACACTTTAATAGTTGGAGACTTTAACACCCCACTGACAGCACCGGACAGATCCTCCAAGCAGAAAATAAGCAAAGACATAGTAGACTTAAACAGAAGGCTAGAACAAATGGGCCTGACTGACATCTACAGGACATTCTACCCTAAATCCACTGAATATACATTCTTCTCATCGGCTCACGGAACATTCTCTAAGATTGACCATATCCTAGGCCATAAAGCAAGTCTTAAAAAAATTAAAAAAATAGAAATCATACCCTGCATCTTCTCAGATCACAATGGAATAAAAGTAATAATGAACCCTAACAGGAACTCTCATTCCTACTCAAGGTCATGGAAGCTAAACAACCTTCTTCTGAATAACAATTTTGTAAAGGAAGAAATTAAGTCAGAAATCAAAACATTCTTTGAATTAAACGACAAAGGTGACACAACTTATCAAAATCTATGGGATGCAGCTAAAGCAGTCCTGAGAGGAAAATTCATTTCCATAAATGCCTATTTCAAAAAGACAGACAACTTACAAATAGACAACTTAATGAATAGACTCAAAGAGCTGGAGAAAGAAGAACAGACTGACCCCAAACCCAGCAGAAGGCGAGAAATTATTAAGATCAAATCAGAATTAAATGAAAAAGACAACAAAAATACTATAAGGGAAATTAATAAAACAAAAAGTTGGTTCTTTGAAAAGATAAATAAAATAGACACACCACTGGCTAGACTAACCAAGAGCAGAAAAGAAAAATCTTTAATAACTTCCATCAGGAACATGAAAGGAGAAATCACAACCGAAGCCACAGAGATACATGACATTATCTATGAATATTACAAAAATCTTTATGCACACAAATTGGAAAATCAGGAGGAAATGGACAAATTTTTAGAAACACACAGCCTTCCCAAGCTCAATCAGGAAGAAATAGAATTCCTGAATAGACCAATATCAAGAACTGAAATTGAAACAGCAATAAAAAACCTTCCCAAAAAGAAAATCCCTGGTCCAGATGGGTTCACACCTGAATTTTACCATACATACAAAGATGAACTGGTGCCCATCCTACATAAACTATTCTTCAATATTGAGAAGGATGGAATTCTCCCCAACACATTCTACCAAGCCAATATAACATTGATACCAAAACCAGGAAAGGATGCAACAAAAAAAGAAAACTACAGACCAATTTCTCTCATGAACGTAGATGCAAAAATTCTCAATAAAATCCTAGCAAATCGTATCCAAGTGCTGATTAAAAAAATAATTCATCACGACCAAGTAGGCTTCATCCCAGAGATGCAGGGGTGGTTCAACATACGAAAATCTATAAATGTAATTAACCACATAAATAGAAGCAAAAATAAAGACCATATGATCCTCTCAATAGATGCAGAAAAAGCATTTGACAAAATTCAACACCCTTTTATGATAAAAACACTTAACAACATAGGCATAAATGGGACCTACCTAAAAATAATACAAGCCATATATGACAAACCCACAGCCAACATCATACTGAATGGGGAAAAATTGAAAGCATTCCCACTCAGAACTGGAACCAGACAAGGCTGCCCACTGTCCCCATTACTTTTCAACATTGTATTGGAAGTCCTTGCGAGAGCTATCAGACAAGAGAGCAGAATCAAAGGTGTCCAAATAGGGACAGAAGAGATCAAACTCTCACTCTTCGCTGATGATATGATGTTGTATCTGGAAAACCCCAAGGACTCAACCAAGAGACTCCTGGAATTAATTAACGAATTCAGTAATGTCTCAGGTTACAAAGTCAATACACACAAATCAGAGGCATTCATATATGCCAATACCATTCAATTGGAGAACCAAATTAAGGACTCAATACCTTTCAAAATAGCAACAAAGAAAATAAAGTATCTAGGAATATATTTAACTAAAGAGGTAAAGGACCTCTATAAAGAGAACTATGAAACGCTAAGGAAGGAAATTGCAGAACACGTAAATAAGTGGAAATCCATACCATGCTCATGGATTGGAAGAATTAACATCGTTAAAATGTCTATACTACCCAAAGTAATCTATAGATTCAATGCAATTCCTATTAAATTACCAACATCATTTTTCACAGATATAGAAAAAATAATTATACACTTTGTATGGAAACAGAGAAGACCCCGTATAGCAAAAGCAATCTTAAGCAATAAAAACAAAATGGGAGGTATTGATTTGCCAGACTTCAAACTATACTACAAAGCTGTGGTGCTTAAAACTGCTTGGTATTGGCACAAGGGCAGGGACACAGACCAGTGGAACAGAACAGAAAACCCAAATATAAAACCATCCTCATATAATCATCTAATCTTTGACAAAATAGACAAAAACATACTCTGGGGACAAGAGTCCCTATTCAATAAATGGTGCTGGGAAAACTGGATAGCCACATGTAGAAGACTGAAACAGGACCCACAGATTTCACCTCTCACAAAAATCAAATCATGGTGGATAACAGATTTAAACCTTAAATGGGAAACGATTAGAATTCTAGAAGAAAATGTAGGAAAGACTCTCACAGACGTTGGTCTAGGCAAAGAATTTATGAAGAAAACCCCTAACGCAATTGCAGCAACAACAAAAATAAACGAATGGGACCTGATTAAATTAAAAAGCTTCTGCACAGCCAAAGAAACAGTCACGAAAATAAACAGACAGCCTACAGAATGGGAAAAAATTTTCGCATACTACACATCAGATAAAAGACTGATAACAAGAATCTATTTAGAACTCAGGAAAATCAGCAAGAAAAAATCAAACAATCCTATCAAAAAATGGGCAAAGGACATGAATAGAAATTTTTCAAAAGAAGACATAAGAATGGCCAAAAAACGTATCAAAAAATGCTCAACATCCCTAATCATCAGGGAAATGCAAATCAAAACCACAATGAGATACCACTTAACTCCGGTGAGAATGGCCTTTATCAAAAAATCCCAAAACAACACGTGTTGGCGTGGATGCGGAGAGACAGGAACACTCATACACTGCTGGTGGGAATGCAAACTAGTGCAACCCCTATGGAAAGCAATATGGAGATACCTTAAACAGATTCAAGTAGACCTACCATTTGATCCAGCAATTCCATTATTGGGCATATACCCAGAAGAACAAAAGTCATTCTTTAACAAAGACACCTGTACCCGAATGTTTATAGCAGCACAATTCACAATCGCAAAGATGTGGAAACAACCCAAGTGCCCATCAATCCACGAATGGATTAGTAAACTGTGGTATATGTATACCATGGAGTACTACTCAGTTATAAGAAATAACGATGATACGACATCTCTTTGGTTCTCCTGGAGAGAGCTGGAACCCATTATACTAAGTGAAGTATCCAAAGAATGGAAAAACAAGCATCACATGTACTCACCAGAAAACTGGTTTCCCTGATCATCACCTAAATGTACATCAGGGAAGGATACCAATTGGATATCAGACTGGGATGGGGGGGTGAGGGGAGGGGATGGGTGTTTGCCTACATGACGAGTGCATTGCGCACCCTCTGAGGAATGGTCATGCTTGAGGGTGCAGACCCGGGGAGGTGGGGGGGGAGGGGATCGAGGTATGAATACATGGCGAGTGCCAGGCGCACTGTCTGGAGAGTGGGAGCGGACGCGCTTGGGACTCTGACTCGGGGGGATGGGCGGGACAGGGACAATGTATATGACCTGAACTTATGTACCCCCATGATGAGCTGAAATAAAAATAAAAAAAATAAAAAAAATAAAAAAATAAAAAATAAAAATAAAAAAAAAAAATCTAGCAGTTTTAATTAGTAACATGTTGGGAATCAATCACATTTTTTTAAAGCAATAGTGTGTAATATTTGATCATGGGGGGGGTCTTCCAAACTGTGACTATTCTATCCAAATTTGTTCTTTTCCTTGGGGTCTGAAATTTTCTAGGTCAAAATTATTCTATTTACATAAAATATTCAATCTCTGATAATGAGTGTGTTCAACATTTATATATCATCACTGCATTTCTCAGGAAGTTTTGTTTTTTTCTCCAGAATGGTCTGTAATTTGTTAGCTGCCTGCTTTGCTTAATGCCTGAAAATTGATTTCCATGTCTCTTTTATTCATGCTGTAAATTTTCAACCGTATCACCTCAACATTCTGCCCTATCCTTTTTTATTCCCCTGACATAATATGTCTGTGTTCTGTCCCTGGAGCTAAAATTGGAGTAGCTTTCACAATTTTTGGTAGTACAGTGATTTCTTGAAGGGTAAAAATTGACAATGGGTTCCCCAAATGGAGAGAACATATTTTATGATATAAAAAAGCTAAAATAATTTATCACCTATAAGAGTCTACTAAAAGAAGTGTCAGGCTGAAATAAACTTAAACTACATGGAAGTTGGAATTTATTTTAAAAAACAGTAGAAATTGCAAACATGCTGATAAATATAGAAGTATATCCAGTTTCTCTCCTTAATTTTCAAAAATAAGGAATGATGGCATAAGGCAAAAATAATGTATTACAGAATTGATAATGCACAGTTGTGGAATAATACACATCAATAGCAAAAAGGAAGAATGGTGTAAATGGAATTATGTTGTTGGTAGACTTTTGCATGTTTTTTGAAGTGTTGTAATAGTTATTCTAAGTAGACTGTATTAAGTAAAGGAAGTTATATAAAATCCCTAGAGACAATGTCTAGTAAAATGAAACAAAGATGCATAACTCAAACAAAATTAGAATGTATAAACTGGTACACTAACAACAGGAAATTAATGCTACTAAAGAAAGGGGGAAAGAAGTAATACAAAAATGAAAGAAAAGTGCTAGAACAAGAAAATAAATACCAAAGTCAGTAGACATATTATATCACTGATTACATTAGAAGTAAGTGGGCTAAAAATTTCAATTAAAAAAGGGAGATTATCAGAGTTAATTAAAAAAGCCAACTAAATTCTTCCTAAAAAGAAAAGCATTTTATGTATATACAGAAACAAATAGATTGAAAGTAAAAGGAATAAAGAAGAAATAAATGTAAACAGTAAGCATGAAGAATATGAGATGATTAGATTACTTTCAGTCAAAGTAGATTTCAAGAGAAGGTGTATTCCCAATGATAAAGTGAAACAAAGCGTAATGATAAAAGGGCTAATTTACCAAGAGTCGTAACAATTATAAATGTTCATGTAACTAATAACGATATCTTAAATACATGAAAAAAATGGAAGAAGGGTCAAATAGGCAAATCTACAAATATAGGTGGAGATTTTAAGACCCTCCCTAAGTAATTTATAGATTAAAAATCATTAAGGGTATAAACGATAGTAAGGGTCAAACAATGCTGTCAACCAACTTGGTGTAAGTGACGTTTATAGAACAGTAAACCAATTACAGCTGAGTATACATTTGTTTCTTTGTGGAATATTTAACATGACAAATTGTATGTTGGGCCACAAAATAGGTTATAATTTTCAAATATTATAAACTTACAAAGCATATTCTCTGACTCCTTCAAAATTAAAGTTGAAATCAACAAAAATAAGATTTCTAGAAAATCACCAATGCTGGCAAACTGGACAACACAATTTTAAATAACCCATGAGTGAAAGCTGAAATCACAGGAATGTTAATTTCATATTGAATAATAAAGAAAAGGCAACATATAAAAATTAATGATATGCATTTATACTAATGCTTAGAGGGAGATTAATATGTTTAAGTATTTGTATTAGAAAAGAGGAAAAATTTACATAAATGATATAAATTGCCACATTAGTAAGCTAAATAAAGGAGAGCAAATTTAACGCAAACTATATAGATGAAAAGAAATAGTAAGAAATAGAAATCAATGGAATAGAAGCCAGAAAAATAATAAAGAAGAGTCAATAAAGCCCAAACTTTTCTCTTTTTTTCAATTTTAAAATATTAAGTGTGTACAAAAGCTTTTGTTCTTGGGTATGATCTACAATGCTGGGCTTTGGTTATGATCTACAATGCTGAGTCAGGGCTTTCAGTGTGCCCTCCACCAGGACAGTGTTCATTGTACCCAAAACAGTTAAATTTTTATCCTTCGCTCCCCTCCTACCCTCCCCACCTCTTGATTTCCAATGTCCTTTACATCTTTTGTGCCCACGTGTACCCATCATTTAGCTCCCACTTATTAGTGAGAATATATGCTGTTTGTTTCTCCATTCCTGAGATACTTCACTTAGGATCATGGTCTCCAGTTCCATCCAAGTTGCTGCAAATGACATTAGTTCATTCCTTTTTATGTCTAAGTAGTACTCCATGGTATGTATGCGTGTGTGTGTGTGTGTGTGTGTGTGTGTATTCACACACTACAGTTTCTTTCTCCACTCATGTACTGATGGGCACTTAGACTGATTCCATATCTTTGCCATTGTGAATTGTGCTGCTTCGAGTGCAGGTGTCTTTTTGATAAAATTACTTATTTTCCTTTGGGTAGATAGCCAGTAGTGGGATTATAGGATTGAACGGTAGGTCTAGTTTTAGCTCTTTGAGGGAAATCCATACTGTTTTCCATAGAGGTTGTACAATTTGCAGTCCCACCAACAGTGTCTAAGTGTTTCTGCATCCACACCAGCGTCTATTGTTTTCGGACTTTTTAAGAAGAGCCATTCTGACAGCGCTGCCAGGGGTAAGGTGATATCTCATTGTGGCTTTAATTTGCATTTCTCTGATGATTAGTGACAGCAAGAATTTTTCCATCTGTTTGTTGGCCATTTGTCTATCTTCTTTCGAGAAGCTTCTGTTCATGTCTTTTGCCCACTTTTTAATGCAGTTGTTTGATTTTTTTTCTTGCTGATTTGCTTGTTGAGTTCATTGTAATGTGACTATCTAAAGAAAATGGACTAATCCTTTGAAAAATACAACTTAATGAAACTGACACTATAAGAAATAAAAGATCTGAATAGCCCTACATTTTTTAAAGAAACTTAATTGAAAATTTCAAAACATTTCCACAAAGGAAAAATCAGATAGTTTTATAGGTGTATTCCAACAAACATGTGAGGAAGAAACAAGACCAATCTTACGCAAACATTTGCACAAAACAGAAGAAAAGAACATTTTCTAACCCCCATTCTTTAAGGTCAGCATAACACCAATCCCAAAACCTGACATTATAAGAAAAGGAAAATTATACACACATTTTTCTATATTTTTATATTCTAAGAAGTTATCTTAGAAAATTTCTCTTGCATAATTAAAGACTAAAGTCAATCAATATAATTACAACCCTTCCAGGGGCCTTAAGACTCTGAATTTTAGATTGTCCTGTGAAAGTTCAATTTTGATGTTTGGTGAAAATTAATACTCTGATGAATAAATATTGCAGAAGTTGTAGTTTATTACGCTAAGCTCAAAGTAAGACCTTAACAGAAGACATCAGGCTGAGAGTCTTCCATGAGCAAGACTTCATTAATGGTGTCAGTTCCTCATGGGAGATACTGTCAGGTAGGTGGCAGTGGTGTTTGTCTGTTGGGAGTATCATGCCCAATGGCATTCACTGCACTCTGGTTACATGGTTGAATTGACTTTCTTTCTGAGATTACAGATATAAGTGTGTGTGTGTGTGTGTATATATGTGTGTGTGTGTGTGTGTGTGTGTGTGTGTGTATCAGAAATCATATACATAAAATTTTCCCAGCCCAGTATCATCTCTCTTTCTTTCAAGTTGCCCTTTTTATTTCCTTTCTGGTACCTCAGAACATTCTATTTCTTTTGTATGATGTCTTCTCCACCAAGAGGCATTTCGAGGTAACTCTAACATGAGCAGTCTCCAGTAACTTTGAGGTTAGACTATTTTATATCCTATAGAACCTATCAATACTAGAAGCTATTTCTGTATTTTTTGTTTTTTTCTTTCTATTGCAATGTAAGTTCTTTGAGGGAAAGACTCAGGTTTTTTTAAAAAAAATAATGTATATTCAGTGCATTGAACAGTGTCTAGCACACCGAAGATACACAATTAATACCTCTTGAATGAATGAATAAATAAATGTGAAATATGCCTTTAAGTCCTAGGAATACAAAATTTAAAGAGAAAATTAGAAGCCCTGCAAGGTAGTATAGCATTGGTATTTTTTGAAAGCCTTCACTCAAAAATATGTTTTATCACTTATCATTGTAACGTAAGTTCATTTTCTTAAAAGACCTGGTGAAGATGGAAGTCCCAGGATTGGTAATATATTTAATAGAAAGCAACTCAATGTGAGTTAATTGACACAAATGGAAAACTTTGGTCAGTACTAAAAAGGATTATGTACAGTTCCAAAGATGGGAAAAATAGCCAAAGTGGGAACATAGAAAAATACCCAGGACAAAAGCTTTATAATTTTTCCCAGGGTAACTGTGGATGAGAGTACGATTAAACCTAATGCCATTAGAATTTTATTGAAACAACTCCTTTTCCTTCAACCCCTAAGACTACTGTATTATGCAATGACAGTTTCTTAAAATGAAAAAATATCAATCCCACAAATTTTTTTAAAAATCAATTATCCAATGGGAAAGAGATGGATTACCATTGATTGCATCCTGCCTGTGTTAGAGATGATGGATGGCTGCAGTCATAGCATTGATCTTTGTGAACAGGCTTAAGCTGGTCTTGCATGGCTTATGATGAGGCCACCCACTCAGCTTATGCATAGATACACAACAAATTCCACATTTTACATTCTTTCGGGGTCTTTCAACTATTCTTTTGCTCATATGACTTTGACTGTGTCCCTAAGTTTAAGCATTGTTACTTGCCTTAAAAAAATTTGTTTAGATAAAATGAATATAAAGAACTTCTGGAAAGACAGTGCAGTCACAGAATGAGAGAGTAGCCATATAAATGATCTGACAGTAACTGTAGTTTGTTCCTAAGTGAAGTGCCTGAGAGCTCATCTTGTAACTTGTACAAATCCTTCACATTTTCAAATAACCAGAGAATGTGTGAAATATTACAGGTTTATTCCAACCTGCAGCATTTCAGGGTGATAAATATTTGCAGTTCAGTTTCAATTTATATACTCCATGAAATACTACATAAATAATCCTTTTTGATTAATGATGATTCATTATTTAAGTGGAATGTACTGTGACTTCAAGACTACTTTTAATTAAATTTATTTTAATTGTCCACTCTGCCTTGAACGACATCTCAACTTCAACCTCATGTACTGTTCCAAGAATCACAGGAACTTAGGACTCATAATGAGCCATTTCAGATTCTGCAACATTATGTGCTGTTTGTCTGACGTGTTTACTGAATGCAGTGATCAAGTTACACTGCCACCTCCTTTTCTCACTGATTCATTGGCCAATGAGAAAAACTGCCAAATGCAAATCTACAGCAGTGTTTATTGGAAGTATAATTAACCATTGTGATGTCAATGACACAGGACAAATGTTAATTTTTCTTCATAATCCTAATAGTTTTGGTGCTATTTACACAGAGTAAGGAGGATAAAACTTTGATGAATAATCATATGTAGATTATTTCCTACATTTCCATATGTAGGAAATATCTATTTATTTCTGTTACAAACTAACTTACATCAATTTGGCTATTCAGCTGATATTAGGGTTTCTTTGTTTTGTTGTGTTTTGATTTGTTTTTGTTTTATTGACGTTGGTAAACTCTCCAGGGTTAAAGGAAGGGGAGGAGTATATGATAAAGAAAAGAGCTCTCATTGTAAATATTAGCAAATGTAGTAACATTTCCTGGTAAACAGGTGTGCAATAGTCATACAAACTGTTCTGTAGTTTGCAGTAGTCTTTACCTTAGGCACATGGAACTGCACCTTGAATGAATGGCCATTTCTCAGACATAACACTAACAGCGAAGAATAGCTAATAACTGACACTTCGGTACAGATTAGAATTAACTAGCACATCTAACACAATTATTTAATATATTCTGATAGTAACATATTTAATGCTCAATTATTTTAAGCTAAATTACCACATAGATATAATAGTTCCATATTGAAAATTTCCATTTGAGGGCATAGTTAAACAACATAGCCAGAAGTTGCCAACTATCTTGTAAAAAGTATGCAAAAATGAAAATAAGTAACAACAAACTTCCTCAAGACTCTGTGAAAGTCTCCACATTTTCTCTGTATGATACTAGGAAAACAACTTACCACTCATAACAAAATTAACCCTGAATTACATACAACATGAAAAAATAGGATAGATATATAGGACTAGAGTGTCAGTCATTATTTGGAACTAAGTCTGAAATGAGATGATAGTTAAATAGTGCTAAGTGGTCAATATCCAACTTTGAATATTCAATTTTGAGCCCACTTTGTATATAGTCTCATGAACCTCCTCTCTGAAGATAGCAATGTTCACAGAGGAAGGTAGAGAGTGTTACAAGGAGGCCTGAGAGAGGAAGCATGTGAACACAGATGAATTCCCAAGAAACACCAAGGCTGGCTCCAGACACATTGAAAAGACCAGTTTTTTTGGTTTTTGTTTTTTGGGTTTTTATTGTTTTTTGTTTTTTTCTGATGTAAATCAGGAAAATATCATAGTAAACAAAGGGTCTGCTGTATTCACGGTTGCTTTAAAGAATGTTAGTTTAAAGTATACAAAGCATTCCAATAGAACCTGGCCATCCCTAAACATTAGATATTACTATTATTAAAATGTGAATTTTTAAATTTGGATGAAAAGGGTGAGGCTCAATATTATACAGAAAGGCCCAGGAAATTGAGAATATGACTGTTGAGTTATCACGTGAGTATAAGTTAGCATGCAAGGATTTTGGCAACGAGAAAACAGATTGGTAGACCATTTATTTAGCCATTTGTATAGAAAAATAGTTATGATAAACCAGTAATCCAAGCAAGCAGATCTGTGCTAAGGGAAGGAGGACAGAGAATAAGCAGATCTTCACTGGATGCCTGTGTTTCAGGCATGATATAGCTGAGATCGCAGACGCTGTCCGCTTTGTTACTTACGCTGTACCATCTCCGTGGGGTGAAGGACGTTATTCTCATGTTCACGTGTCACAAAACACTATGACTCAAACTAAGCAGAGCTGCTTATAAATTGTCAAATAATTATACTGTAAAATCCAATTCATAAGATTTTGATAAGTGAAACATCTGGATTTCCCACTGAAGACATGAGTTTTTCTTGACTTTATATCATACAAATACAGTTGTACCTTAACTTTGAAATGTAATATGACTAAATTAGTACCTCTTTTCTAGGGGGCTATGCTAATACTTTTTATTTTTCTTTCCTGGGCACTATCTAGACATTTTGTCATGTTTATTTTTTTTGTCTTCTTAAAGAATATGTAAAAATGGCATTTTCCTGAAAATGAGCAATGCCTTTTCTTCGACTCAGATGGCTGAGTATAACGTAGCCATCATCCCTCTAGGTACAATTGTTGTTCATCTAGGCACTGAGTACTTGATGGAAGACATAGTAAGTACATTTCCTACTTTCAAGGAGCTTATCTTTGCCTGGAGATTAAGCCAACTTTTTTTCTTGGTGAGCAATCCTTCTAAATATTGTAGCATTAAAATTCATCAGTCTCATCTTAGAAGGCTTCTTTTACTCATAAGACCATCTGGAAACCACGAGAGTTTACACATAAGTTACATTCTAACTGACAGAGACAGGCTCACCACCAGAAGTTTGCTAATGGAGTGGAAGGCTAGCAAGTGCTGACATTTACCAACAATGTCCTTTGTAAAACCGGGCTTATAGGGAGAAGTAAAGATTGGCCATCTCAATGCTCTGACCTGCCTCTCCCTTTTAAAATATTGACACATGTCCTGTAGGCACTAATAACCCTCTGTTGTGGTTAATTGGAGATACTTAGTCCCACTGCCAGCTTCTTGCTGTGATAAATATTTAATCACATAGGGGAAAGCTCCTTTTTGAGAATACACATCAGTCTGTGACTCTTGAAAACAGAACAAAGGGCACTGTTACCTGGAAGGAACCTTCACTGCCTAGTCCCCGGTTGAGAAAGGTCCACCTAATTACCTCTGCTGAGAAACAGCAGTCTCCTTCTCGGTGACTGTCTGACATTTTGACATTTCTCCCCTCACCTCTTACCGTTGGTGTGAAAAGGAACTGAATACAAAATGAAAGTCCACTTTGCCGGCAAATTTCATACCCATCACAAAGTTAGGCCGTGGATATGTGGTATGTCCCTCTAACAGTGTCATTTTTCTCTCCAATTAAAAATAATGGATGATATTGGCCTGTCAACCTACACGTTATTTCTGTAGGGAAAAAATTAGTTGGTATCTCTACAGAGGCATTGTCCATTAATTTGAAGTTCAAGGTCTGACTGCAATCCATCTCCGTGTCTCCCCATGTATCAGAGTGTCACTGAGAGTCTGTGCTTCCCATGGGAAAACTCTGACAGGCACCATTACAGGTGAACCCATTTTTCCCGGAACAATTTTCATGCAAACTGGGAGTAAAGAAAGATGATCACATCTTTCAATTACTCAACTGTATTTCCTGGAACAAAGTCTTCTGAATTTGTCAGCAGCTGCTTCATCACTGGGATGTTAATATATTGTACTGGCCAATTTTCTGAGACGATCGCACTTGAGAACAACAACAGAAAAGAATTTCTTAATATATGAGGTAGTAGAAGAGACTAAAGGATATACAGTCACCATTGGTCAAAGGAAACAAACTACTCTACCTATTTGTGGATGTGTTCTCTTTATATTCTTGATTCTCTGATTTGAAGAAAGATATTACACAAGTTTTTTCTTCATCCACTAGTAGAATAAATGCTGACAATCTGAATATTGGATACAAATAGTTAAAGAGGTGCAACTACATTTAATTAAATCTGGTAAGCCAGAAGTAAATTTTAATAGTTAAAAACATTTCATTCCTCTTCAATTATTCCCACTGAGCCTTTAGGGTCTTCTTTTTCAAAGGGAGTACGATTGCTGAGACAACTTTCCTAGAAGGGAATTATGTTCTGGTTTATATTTGGAGCCAATTTTAACTACTGTTTGAAAATCTCCATGATATCCTCATCTCTAAAAACAGCAAAACATACGTAAAAGCAACGCAAAAGGAAGAAAAATGTAATCAAAAACATTAAAGGGATAAAACTTAAATTACTTCAAGACATAACCATTAATTCCAAACTTAGAAGTATTCTCATAACTAGAATAAAACTAAAGATGGAGTATGGTGAAGGGGAAGACTTTGACTATGCTTAGCTAAATACACTGAGATTTCTCAATTTCATGTTATGTAATATATTCTTATTACAGTTATTTAGGAATTTGTTGAAGTACCTCCAGGATATGAGCTACAATAATTTCAGACATATTGCATATGAGTAAAGACAAATTTGCAACAAAAATGTGTTATTCTCCAATGTAAAATTCATTAGTTATTTTTTCTCTTCTTATATTCAACAAATATGTTTACTATGTTTATAAAATTGTAGTTAAAATATTTAGAACACTTCTGTGTTGCTTTAATTCATTTTAAAATTATATTTTAAACATTTCTTATTCCAAAGTGTTCCTCACAATTATTTTAAAGATTATGTAACATTTCTCCTTGTCTGAGAGTAAGTTAATTTTCTTTTTTTCCTAAGTATAGACAATTTTGCAATGCAAATTTGTTCATATGTATTACATGTAGATATCCTCATATATGAACTAATAAATTGAAAATGTATCCCAAAGTTATAAGAACAATAACCTTAAAAATTATAGGCTTGCTACCTTAACTACCACCCCTGAGAAAATATTGAAAAACACTGTGAAATGATTAGAAGGTGATAGTTTATAGAACAATTGCTATTTGGGTTTTTCCGCCAGTTTCACTCGTTTTAACAGACTATTGAAATTTCCTGTGTGAGATAAAATCAAGTGGCACTTCACAGCAAGCAGCGAAATATTTTTGTTCATGAGTTCTACATTTAGTAAATACACATTGATTAACCTAAACACATCCCAGGGGCAGGAACATAGGACAGTAAATCTATCTAGTTCAATGGTCTAATTTTACAGATAAACTAAGGCCCAGCCAAGAGAAAGATCTTGTAAAGAACTTGTTTCCTGATTTCCAGTTCATTAGTCTTTCAGCTATATTTTTCCTTCAATAGAGGGCAAATAAACTAATTTCTGGATAGAGATATACTTTAATTTTAATTGTGTTTGTAAAATCAGGCTATGGAGGCTATGGACTAAATATGAGACTTTAATGTAATAATATTGTAAGAAATATGATAATGATACAGATAACACCGAGACATCTTATTATCACTTGATTCGGATCACAGTCGAATTAGGATATAGTACCTTGTTCAGGTTCCACAATTGATCTATAGGGTGCATCCAATGGAGAACAATGAAAGTGATTAATTGTTGAATTTCTCTTACCATTTGAGAAAACACTTTAGCCTTTATTAAGCCTGGAAATGGCAAAACTATGGCTAGATGAGGGTGATGACTTAAGAAGATTTCAAGTATAAAAAGGAGGATGACTCAGAAGATATAGAGCCCTTACATATTACTAGGAAGACTAGAATAGGAAGTGGATTTGAAATGGATCAGGAGGGACTTGGGTTAGACATAACAAAACACAGTGTAATGGATTTGAAATACAACTTTACATTATATTAATGTGCTATGATAATGTCTTCCCAGGAGAACTGGAAAGTCAAAAGAAAAAAAAAAGGCAATATCTGCCATGAACATTAATGTAGATGTACACATAAAAAGAAGTTTGAGAATTCTGAATTCCCTTCCAATCCTATAATTCAGATATTCACTGACTAAACGTGCAAAATCTCCAGTCTAAGCACATCTCTCTTAAGATATAAGACTTCACATATTTAAACTAAGCAATAAATCACATGCAGAATCCATACAAAATCAGTTAACTCAAAAATAGAAACAGAGTGGTCTTTACTCTTTCAGGAATTGGTTAGAACAAAAATGGAAAGGAATTTAATGCATAAAATGAGAGACAGTTATAAGGAAAATGACTTATGGCATATAAATGGAGATTTTTATGAGACACACACATTCAGTAGATGAATTTATAACAAAGAAAGAGTTCAGGATGGCATTTAATCTTACTTTAGTTAAATGGGATATTGAAATAAATTATTTTTTTATTTTACAAAAAGAAAAGCTTATTAAGATAATACCTTTGGAATCAGACTCTGTTTTTTTAGATTTAACCAAAGTTAGATAATATTTTATGTGATACCAATCTGTTGCCACAGTTAACATTGCAAAGGGACATAGAAGTGAAAAAAAATTCAAGGAGACAATTCTTTGGTGACATGATGCTCTTCTAAGGTAACACGGGATTTCATTTCGAAACCCTCTCTCCACGCCAACAACTGTGCCATTACCACAATCTGTTTGACACTCTCTGTGCCAATAGTGTAGGACACAATTACATAAAAATATTATAGTATGGAGCTAACAGGAAATCTATATTAGTTTCCTATTGCTGCCATAAGAAATTACTATAATCTTAGTGGATTAAAACAACATGAATTTATTATTTTGCAGTTCTGGAAATCAGAACTCTGAAATTGTCTTACAGGGTTAAAATGGACACACTTGAAGCTCTGACTCAAGGGGATGGGCGGGACATGGGCAATGTATATAACCTGAACTTTTGTACCCCCATAATAAGCTGAAATAAAAAAAAAACAACTATATCTGACCAAAATAAACTTGAAACTGTAGAAATTATGAAAAAAAAAAGTGCTTTCCTTTCTGGAAGCTCTGAAGAAGAATCAGTTTTCCTGCTTTTTCCAATTTCTAGAGGCTGCCCACCTTCCTTGACTTGTGGATTTTTTGGAAAAAAAAAAAAAACTAATAATGTTGTGGATTGAGTCTTTCTCACATCACTTTACTCCAACCTCTTCTTATACATGCTTCTCCTGCTAAGTACCCTTGTGATTATATTGGGCCCACCTGGATAATTAAGGAAAAATTTCCCAACTGAAAGTCAATGATTAGAAATTCTAATTTTGTGTATAACTTTAAATACCTTTGCAATGTAGTCTAACATATTCTTGGGTTCTGGGGAAGAGGACAGGGGCATCATTGGGGAGCTGACGCATTCTTCTGTTTACAACAGAGTCAAAATGGCACACACACAACCCCCCCCCCACAGGAAACTGAATAATAATACCTACAGATAAACTTGGGGACCTTTCTTTGCCTCAACTTTAGATAAAACAGGAGTTACCCCTTTTGCAAACCTTTGTGTCTGAACTAGGGATGCTGTCTCACATTTTAGCCAGATCCCTGTCTCACAGTCATTCTCTAAATGACATACCCAAAGTGAAAGAAAAGAGGAAAATGATATAAATCCTGAACATTGTATGGTGAACGTGAGTTTCCCTTTTGTTTACTGACTTTAAAATTCCCTAGAAAGATGATGCTATAGACATGGAGGGCATGAAAGAATTTGTGGCAAATAATACCATTGCAAAAGTGAAAGGATTGCTATTCAGCAAGTTATAAAAATTGTTACATATGAAGTTAAAGGGCAAAGTTCTTACTGAATTAATGTATCCATTCAATGATTTCATGGCATATTCTCCGCAGCACAAAGAAATCTAAAAGAAAGACATCTGGATTCAATTAAAGTGATAGGCAGCACTACTTAGGGAGGTAGTCTTCGCACGAGCAAATGGCCAGAGTTTGATTCATGGGAAGAGAGCCATAAAGAAATAAGTTTTTAATAGAGATAAAAATAGCTGATCCACTTTCCATTGTGGTTTCTTTGTGTGTTTCACTGGTGATTCCTCAAGAATCTCACTCACACTACCATTTAGACTAAAAGGAAATGCTCTTTAAGCATTTTTGAAAAGGTTTCTATGCCTTTGTAGTGGAATTGTCATTGACCAACTGTGTCATGTCACACTGAACAATGTACAATTTGGACCTTTTATGACCAATGGCCATTCACTAAATCTAATTCCAGAGGATCCGGCAAAAAGCAAACTCTATATTCCTGATTCTCTGGATAAAATTTGACCAAATATTAAGGAACTGATTTTTCTATCAGTAACTTATTAAAACTGGCTTTTATGCATAAAATGGAATGCATGCTGAGTGATAAGTACTTTCTATAGTCCACATAGAACATTGTAGATAATATCATTCTTTAGTATTGCTATTTCAGCATTCTTAAATACAGATGCAGAACTATTGTCAGTTTGCTTTGAAAACTGTATAGCAACAAAGAAACTTGTAAATGTTCTACAAAATCAAATAGATTCATGATCAAGGCTTTATTTCTATATCCAAAGAAATTGACAGTTATGCCAAACGGCTTAAAATTTCTTTTTCTCCTTTATAACCTGCAGGGGAGTTGATATTTCTAAAGCTATACACAATTATTGCAAAGTGTATATTTCTCACATTCTGCTTACCCTGTTATATTACACTTAGCATGTTTGTATAATGCAGACTTTTTAAGTGTATGATGCTCTTTATCAAGGGCATCAACAAAAATAAATATTTAATGTTATTTGGGTACTAAGAAAGAGTGAAGATTACAAAGCTGAGATGAAAGTCACATGTATGAACTGAGAATAGTATTTTTTTATAAGATTTATTTTTCTATTGATAATGTTTAAATCCTAAAATTTGATGAACACCTTCTTTCATTAATCCCACAAATTCTTACCATGACATGCTCTCAAGAATGGATGTCATTGGTTTTTCGTGTGGAAAATATGTGGGCTGCATAGGCTGCATAGACTATCAGGAACATAGCAAAACACAGCAAAATGTGTGTTCACAATATTGTATTTTGTTTTCTTAAACATAGAATGAAAATGTCTTGGCATTTAAATCTGAGACAGATTGATAAATTATTAAGAGTGCCTTGAAGCCATGATTTAAGACTTAGCACCTGCTGAAGCTCCTAAGTGAAGCCTGTACAGAAGCTTCCTGCATTTCCTGCATGGGGGCCCTGCATTCATTTCCTGAATGTATTCTATCATCTAAACAAAAAAACTCCCCTTATTTTAAAAAAGATATATTGAACAGGATTGAAAATTAGTGAAGGACCAAAAAAAATTCCATGTTTTTTTTTTATTGCAAATTATTCATTACTTCCTTATCCTTGCAGAAAATTCAGGATACAATTATGAGAACTATGTATAGGCTTTGGCCTGGTCCACCTCACTCACCATTTAGTGTTGGGAAGAGCACACATCTTTAGCATATTGGACATTTATTACCCAGGTAAGATTTGGTCAATTGGAGAAGACCAGTACAGACGAAAAGGGGAAAGGCCTTGGAGTTGTACCCTTCTACTAAAGAAAACTGAAATGGTAAAAAGCAAACATATCCTAAAGTCTTTCTTGAGAGATCATCAGATTGTGTTGGGTATGGTAGTAAGGATCCTGGTCCAAGTTGCAAAGCTCATTTTGGTTGGTAAATTCCACTTAACTGAATTTGGGCTGAAGTTCTCACTACCCAGATGTGTTTATTGGCTATTCCTTGGGAAAGGAATAAGGAATAGCATTGCTAGGTTCTGGTTTTGAGATATTGGGGAGCAGGGGAGGTAAAAGAAATAGAGGAAAGTGAGACAGAGGAAGAGAATACTGATGCAAATGTCTGTTTTTAATGTGTCTTAAAGCGTAAACAATGAACATGGGTAATATGTCTGTTTAGGCAGCCTGAGTAGTTGCCACATAACTTATTGACATTCAGCCAGTGCCTATCAACATAAAGGCATAAGAACAAATGTATCTTGAGTAGTAAACTGCACAAATGCCTGCATACTCTAACCTGTACTTTGCACTGGGCAGTTTTTCTCATTAACCCTCAGGACTTTGAACAGAGTTAGGACTAGCTAAAGATTATTCTTTCAGTGAAATATATGAAAGGCAGTCTTTAACACATCATATCTTTCCTGAAATATAGGTCTGCTTTCCTGGAGGGATATCTAATATATGCAAACTTGGGTTTAAAAAGTATGTAATTTGAGATGGAAAACTATGTGTGTGTGCATTAATAAAATAATGCCCTTGAATAGTGCACTTAAGTTATTTATGGTTGAATTTCAAAATTGAATTAAATATTTCAAATTTCAGTAAAAAAATACTGTAGCCACTGGGGTTAATTTATTTATTCATCTCTGTATCATCTGTCTATCATCATCCATACTCATCTATTTTAGCTCTCTGATGCTTACTTGTTACTAAGGCTCTGGACATTCTGTGCCTAGAATAGATTCATTTATAAAATAAGAGATTAATTTATAGAATAATATGACAAGTTATGCAATAATCCTGGAATGTCCTCATTCATGAGAAAACAGAATCTCAAAAGAAAATAAGCAACTTAACTTGCTGAAAGCCACACAGATAATAGGCACCATGATTCAAATGTCTTACCCAGACATGTTGAAAGCAGTCTCTCTTCCACGAGGGACAGCTTTGCCTGAATCAAAGGAAGGGAAAGGTAACTCTCTTCATAAATTTACCTATACTTCAAATCTCTTAGGGCAAATCTATCTTTTATCTCAATTTATCCAGATCAGCTTTTCATGAAGCCAAAATTCACAGGATATCTGCCAGCTAATTCCTATTTGTGTTGTGCTGGGGCCATGTGGCCTAAGAGGCTTATGATATAAAGATGCTGCATTGTTAAAATACACTTATTAAGTAGATTTCTTCCTCCTCCCCCTCCAAGTGGAGAAAAATGATGTGTCATCAGTATTGATATGCTCTTACTATACTATTATTCCTGGACCTCCTTGAAGGGAGGATACAATAAAGGTTCATTTGTTATATGCCTACAACAATAGATAGTCTTAACTGGCTTCTCTCTGTTACCGTATTCACATAAGATTTTCTATTGTGTGATATAACGTGATCTATACAAGCAAGGAGAAAAATTCCCAACCTGCCTATTTTTTTTTCTGGCCTGTTAAGCAGTGTTGGCTTTTACTACTTGCCTTGGTTTCCTATTGTTTTGATACACTTCATTGTAAGTGGTGTGCTATTGTTCACTCCCAGATTGTTTTTAATCTTAACCCAAAGAAAAACTAGTAGTGGTGGTTTGTATGCCTTATCAGAATCACTCAGCCAATTCAAATGGATTTTTAAGACACTGGTCTTTTTCTATATTGTGTATTTTTTGTTTGCTTTTCTGAATCTTCATCATAGATAAGCTTAACTCTAGAAAAAAAGACTCTAGAAACAAATCATTTCCTAAAGAATTGATGAGGAAACTTTTATGAATATTTCTTTAAAACTATTACTATTCTTAAAACCAAAACAAATAGCATGATTTATACCTTAGTACAATTATCTTCTCATGCTAACCGCCTGCTGTCAATTTTCTCTTCAGAACCTCTGATTGTTAAGTATTGCTAAAAGCACATTTAGTTGAAATGAGAATAGGCCAAGAAGAACTTGAAAACCATTTGGTTGAAGTTGATCAATGATACAATCTCCCATACAACTTAAGTACAAGTTCTTGGTTTTTAATGATATATTCTTAAACCTCAATTATTATCTAAACTTTCCACTTTAATTTTGGTTGTGTAGATACAGCAGAAGTAATTATGTTAACAAAATAGTGGATGTGACTACTGCTGCAATCTTCCGACAGTGGGTTTGCTTATATAAACAAGTCCAGACATGCTAGGCTCTGGGGGATTGCCACGAGTAAGTGATCAGTCTTCAAGTGGAAAGAGCTGACAAAAATTGCCAGCCTCTCTCCCTCTTTGTTGAATCAATATTCTTGAGTAGAAAGTTAAAACTCCACCATTCTGCCTAGGAAAAACCTCTGCAGCAAAAGCTTAATGGCTGAAAATGATGAAGTATGGGTTTGCCACATTCACATACCCATGCATTTTTCATTTGCAAGGGATCATAAAATATAGCTTGTGATTTTCAGCAAATGACATTGGGAATTTATTCAAGTGTATTACACACACTGATATCTAAGAAGTAAAAAAATATTTTGATGAACACTGATGGAAGTACACTGTTACCACACTCTTTGGAACCCCAAACTAAGTCTTCAAACATCATGTTAACCATCAGCTGCAAAGAAGGGCAAAACTGAAGTTATCCACAATGGCATAAAAGTGAGTATACATTTGTGTAATTGGTGTCTGTCAACCAGGTTATTCAGCCTAGTGTGCCAGGCACCCTGAGGAGAGGACTGGTCAAAAGTTTATGTTTTGGATCAGTTAGTGAAGAGTAAAAACTTTTACAGTTTTAGGAATAATGATTAAAAGTGAATTAAAGATCTAACAAGCAGGAAGTTAAGACAGCAGCTCTCAGGGAGCCAAAACAAAAGGAGACACAATCTGAAAAGTAAACAATGAAAGCAGAGCTCAGAGGCTGAATACAGGCCACGATGGATGGGTATCGAGTATCTACTGCACCAGAGAGCCATTCACACTGTAGACATAGAGCAATTCGTGCGGCAGTGGGCACAGGACATGGAGATTCCAAGCCTCCCTGACAAGTCCTTAGAGTGGAAGTGGAGAAGCTCCTGCCATGCACACATGCACATGTGGGAGAAGATTTGCACACACACTCACTGGTGACTACAGGGGCATGGCTGTGCCCTGTGCCATCACACATACTTAGTGTCTCCTGCTGTCATCTGTCTGCCCCTCCTCCAGACCCAATCCCCATTGGACTCTGCACCTGACACTGTGGCCAGGGCAAGGCCAAGGGAGACTAAGGCCAGAAGCATCCTGCTGCCTGTGGCTTGTGTGTCCTGCTAGCCAAGGTTGACAAGCAGGCAAGATTATTTGCAAGAAGCTAGAGTGTCTGTCCTGAGGGCTAGAAGTGACCCTAGCACAGAGCTGTTGAGATTTATCCATAATACACTAATTTAAAATGTATTATTTGAAGAAGGGACATTTTATGACCATATGAGCTAGCAGAGACCTTGGGTGAAGTTCATAGTCTCAATATCTAGGAATAGATCAGAGATCCAGGTACCAACAGAAAAGGTAGTGGTAATGGAGTAATAGGCATTCGTTGTCAGGAGACACTCACACATGTGGAAATCTTTCCTTAAGGGCTTTGCGGTTCAGCTCTGCATGCTGCATGACTCTTTGCCTATTTTTGTTTTGTTTTCTATTCTTTAAGTGTGTTCCCTCTTACTATCAGGGCTTTGACACATAGTCTTTCTTCTACCAGAAAGTTCTTTCCCCAACCCCTCTCCTCTGCTTTTCCACATAGATTATTTTCCTTCTACTGAATGCTTACACATCCCGTAGGCCTTCAGCTCAAGTACCATGCCCTCAAGGTAAACCTCTGATATGTCCAGTGGAGGTCTGGGTCCTTTATTATCAGAACAAAGCATCCCCTTCCTTTCTTTCACATCCATTTGTAGCCACATGTGCACTGAGTAAACTGCTGGTAATTGAGATTATGGAGAGGTTGCAATTATTGATGCTAATAAAGTCAAGGTAAGACCCTGAGAATGAGTTGATGGGAGTGGATAGAGTACAAGATATTTGGAGGTCAACTGAATGAAAAGCCAACTTACAGAAAGAGTCATCTCTGTGAATATTCAAATCACCAAAAAGTATGATGGCAATAGTTTGGACAGAGAAATAGTGAGTCAGGAGCTTAAATTTTCAAGGAATGAAGTTCTGTGACTTGAGAAAGTATGTGTCTGCAAAAGTAGGGGGGACAGTCAGTGTTGTTAGATGACAGGAGAGTCCAAGATGAGTGACTGCATGAAAGAGAGAGTGACAGTGGTCTGAAAAATGGCCACAAGAAGCAAGGAAAACACCTGTTCCACCTACAGGCCCTAGGGGTATGAGAAGCCTTGAGAAGTTTGTAGGGAAGCCAGTTTTCTGAGGCAAGAATCATATTTCATATAGAGCCAGAAGATAAAGTAAATACTCAAAGAAGAGGCAAAAGATGTGTGTGGGAGGGGTTGGGGGGGGTGCTTACCAATGATCAATTTAGATTTCCAGAAACTCCGTGAATTGAGTTCACAGCTTGGAGCAACATAGGAGAAGCATTCAAAAAAGGCTAAGGTCTAGATTGTATCATGGTTAGAATTAATGGGATGAGGGATGACTTCTGAGCTTTCTTTGGTGATCACCATCAACAGGACCAGATGTGTGCTGAAATTAATCCTGGATAATACTCACAACTTGAAGGCTGTAAATGTGGAGGGGAGGGAGAGCTGTAGGATCCCCATAGGAGAGAAAGAATCCTTGGATACCCACTTGGCTCCTGATAGTGGAGGTTAGGGTCTTTGAAGAGAGCTGCTCATATTTTGAATATGTGGACAATCGTGATGCCTGCCAAAGGGAGTCCATAGAGATCCTATTCCAAATGAGTGACCTCCACCGTGGGCAAAAGGTCTTATTTTGGGTCATGGACTCCTTCTTAACTGTTAGTGATGACAGCATTCAGGGTGGTGATGGTCTGATAGCTGGGAGTCACTGTTCTGTCTTGCATTCTGGCAACTCAACAGCTGACTTCATGGTTTTCAAGGTTCTTCATTGTGTCTTTGGTGCTGAAACTCTGAGATGAACTTGCCAAATTCTATCCCAGGGTAATAACCTCAATTTCTATTTCAACAATATGGTATTACCATCTGACAGTTTCCAAGATCCCTGTTTTTCACCTGATCTTCATCATGAAACCCATCCTGCCCTTCGAACTCTTACTCCACAAATGGCGTCCATGTCAACTGCTCATCTAAATTCAGCCTTTTGCTTATTATTTCTAGTCTTACGGCTTATTTTTCAATTAGTCAATCCTGACTGCAAGGCCAGGCTTCCTCCTAATTGATTTTTGCTGGATTTGGTTCCTCAGGGCTCTTACTATCCCATTAAAAGTGAAGAACTCCAGGTCCTATTTTTCCTCCCCAATGAAGTTAATCTGGCCCAGCCTGGCTGTGATGCAAAATATGACATTTTCCATAAACAGTCAGAGAACTCTTGCCTAAATATAGCAGATACGACTGTCTGGTGCAATCTAATCCATTCTTTTTCATGACTAAAGTCTACCAAACACAACAACAAAAAACCTGTGGGGTTATTTTTGTCTGGATACCTATTTCCAATATAATTTTTTGTCTTTTTAGAGATGTCTTTTTTCCCTGTAGAGTTTGCTACCTATGAAAACTTTGTTAAACTTAAGGAAGAAATAAAATATTTCCAATTTCTAATCTTCATTTTTAAAAACATCTTAAATTGTTCAAATCTCTTGCTTGTGTTGATGACTTAGTTACTATGATATGGGATTTAACCCAAAACAGCTACTGACAACTTTCCATAAGTAGTGTATCAAAATTTCGTAAATCAATTTTTAGATAATGTTTAGTAAATGTGGGATTAGAAGCTAACGTTGTTTAAGTTTTTAATTTTTTTAATTTTTAGTCATAACCTTCTATGGTCATCAAGCCTATTATAGATGGCTCACTAGGAAAATTAAAGAGCATCACTTTTAATTTTTCTTAACTCACCCAAATGGGTAAGTTGAGCAAGAAATACCAGGAATATTAAAGATGAAGGAAAAAGAAAAAGAAAGAAAGAAAATAGGCTTATATTGTGAGTGCTGTAGATAAAGTAAGAAGTGATAAAAATTGCCCTGGCCTCCACTGTTCACTCGGGCCTGGTCCCAGGACTTTATCCTTCAGGTGGAAATGAATGAATTCTTCAGGCTGATAAAGAACAAGGCATATTGGCTCTTTATCAATTATGACTGGATTCTGTTTACCCAGTACATTTTGCCTGGGGTAGGGGAGGAGAGAGAGCTACATCTCAAAGTTTCTCCTGAAAAACATAATTAGTAATTAAATTCAGCAATTTTATTCTTTATCAGGACCTATTAGTTCATTTATTAAACAAGTATTTATTGAACACTGCTATTCATCCATTCAATAAATATTTACCAAGTATCAACTAGGTACCAGGCACTCTCCTGGGTGTTAGCAATACAACAGCTCATAAACAGACACACTCCTCCCCCAAGTATCTTGAAATCTAGTGAAGAACACAGTAAACATAAAACAAAATGATAATTACAACATGGGGGCAGTGTTACAAAGGTAAGGTGAACTTTTCTTTTAGACCATTTAGCAGAATAACTTTTCCCAGCTTGAGGCGGCTATGTGAAAGAATGCTTAACTGACAATATGATCCCAGAGATGAATAAAGATTAACCAGGAAAAGGGACATGCAAACGGTGGATACAAAAGTTGTAATATTTGTGAGCATTTGTAATAATAGAAGCGTATGTAAAGTCAAAAATAAACTACAAACCTGGTCTGAGGTCCGTGAGGTTCAGGAAAGGCTACTGTTAGCACTTGTTCCCTGGGTAGGAACTGTGAAGACTGGACAGGGCTGATGCAGGCAGAGGGAACAGCATGAGTGAAGAAGAGAGGGCATGCGGCAGCTTGGTGTACATGTGTGTGGAAGCCCACAGCGGGAGGGCTGTTAGTAAGTTCGTATTTCCAGAGCATAAAGTATACAGACAGGATGAAGATGAAGTTGGAGAGGTGGATCTGGTGCTTTTCAAAAAAAAAAAAAAAAAAAAACAAACACACAAAAACAACAACAACAAAAACAAAAAAAAAAAAACAACAACAAGGTGATGAGAAGAAACATGAAACAAGGTAGGTAGTGTAATTGTCTTTCTCTGTAGGCCAAGTTGCTGTACATAGACATGCTTCACTTCTATGTTCTGGGAGCTTCAGAGCCTTTGTCTGTTCTATTCTGCTTTCTCTAGCTTCTTCTCTATGCTTTTCCCCTGTCTACTTCCTCAGCTTAATTGACTCCTATTTTTCTTTTTAAATCTAGAACTCTCTGGGGCTTTGGAAAAGAAGTATGCAGTTAAAGAATATTCAACATCTCTTCTTGCATTTCTTTATCCCTTCTGAATGTGAATTTAGCATTCCCAATTTATGCACAAAACACCTGACATTCTTCCATCGTACTTCCAAATTCTTCTGTAAATTATGACCTATGGGAATTTTATTGGCTACAAGACACACAAAGACCTTCTTGATTGTCTACCAAATGGGTGTGAGGTATGTCTGAGTGAACAATGAGGAGTTAAGCTCTGTGGGGAACTCTTAAAATTTTAAAAGGCAACACTTAAAACAATTTTAAAAGCATGCTTTAAAAAATTAAATATGAGCTTTTCTTCTTGATATGTATCACTTTCCTAACTCTTAGCTTCATACCTTCAGGCAGGAAGGAAGAAATGCAATATTGGCAAAAAAATTCACTAGAATTGGCGGGGAATGATGTGTTTCTGGCACCCTGAGATACTTAACACCTTTCAGAATAGAGGAAAAAGTTGCTTTGAAAATGGTTCAGCAAGGCACACATGGAGAATATTCTTGATCAAGGCAGGCTGTTAGCACTGTATTTTACCACTGCCGGTCCCCCACCCAATTCTATCACTAAATGTACTGTGTTATTCTCTCATTTATGGTTAAAAGTCTAAAAATTGGCAAGGGTTTCTGCCCTGTCTCAAGTAAATTTATTTGCAAATGATGTAGAAAAAGAATTTCTTTTAAAACACACACACACATACAGATAATGCACAGACTGGTATCAGTATTCAATTAAGCAGGTGAAGATGTTATTACATTGGTGACATTCTAGGACATACATTTGAGTTTAAAAAACAGGTTTAAATAAAATAAAGTGTTTCTCTAACCTCAACCAGGCTCACAATACCTCTCTTTTTCAGAAAACTATCCTGTAACATTTTACTATAGTAATATTTTGATCTATTGATTGTATTATGATTTATTTTCAACAGGTATATGCCTTAAAACAAAGAATCAGAGCTGAATCTAGCTGGACTGCATTAATTGAACTAGAACATATTTGCTAAAATTATATGTCCAGAGATAGTAGGCAGCATTTCAAATCTGATCTGATAGATTTAGTCCAGATCTGTAATACCAAACTTCTTGGTGATAAACAGATGGGAGTGATCAAATAAGACTGGACGCAACTTGAATTTGTTTTGAGGAGTAGCTGTGATGTAAAGTGAAAAAAATATTGGGCACAGAGTCAGCAGATTTGGATGTGAATTTGAAGCCCGGTTCACTTACTAGATGTTTAATTTTGAAGAACTCACTTAACCTCTCTGAACTCCAGTGTTCCCGATTGTAAAATGGTATGGTAATGTCTGTCCTAGAGTGGTTTTGAGGGGATTAAATTGCTTTAGCATATTAAAGTACCTAGCAGGGACCTAGGGTACAGTAAGTCTTCAATAACTGAGTCTTGGATAAAAATATGAAAGAGTTTAACCTTGATGTTGGAAAATATGCCTTTTTTCCAGACAAAACAGATAGTAATTTGCAAATGTGAGGGGCAGTGAATGAGATGAAGGCTGAGGAGGATGGCCAGCCTGTGCCAGACAGTGTGTTGAAGTCTTGATATAGTGTTTGTAGAATGCCTACTCTCTCTCAAGATACGAAGATCTTTCCCAAATCTCACCTTGGGTTCTCAGTGTCATACTCGGCCATTTAGAGCCAAAGGAAACTCCCCAGACTCTTGAAATTATTTCTTTCAATAACAATGAAATGAGTTCCTATGGAAAAGGGAAAGTGCAAGTTGCTTCTCTACAGCTTAATCAAATGTAATCCAATGTCACTATCAATGACCAAAAGCTTGCTATGCATTGCATTATACTAAAAATAGATATATTTGTCAACAGATGCATAACATAATGCTGTATAATACAGCAAATAAAGTACTTGATAGAACAAGACAGTAAATAAAGTTTTATTTGCTCAATCGAGTAAAGAATTAAAGAGGAAAGTTGGGCTTTTTCTTGAATGATATTATATTTAAAGGTCAGAGTTTCACATCTATGGAGATGTCCAAGAGCATTAGAACTTAGGGTCTGGAGCAAGTGAGAGAGGCACAAAATCACAAAAAATAGAAAAAAAAAAAAAGACCTTGTCCTATGCAAATATTTTC
Source organism: Lemur catta (assembly GCF_020740605.2). Classification (NCBI taxonomy): domain Eukaryota; kingdom Metazoa; phylum Chordata; class Mammalia; order Primates; family Lemuridae; genus Lemur; species Lemur catta. Next base: position 60,901,883 of record NC_059132.1, read on the forward strand.
AATGTGGCTTTGGTGCTTTCAGCCTCTTCTTTTACTCCCTCTTACCCGTTTTATCTTTAATCTTTTTTGCCTAGAATTCCAAGACAACCAACACCTGCATTTGTATCCTTCCCTGGTGTCTCCAATCAGAAAAAACTATATTCCATAAAGTCAATTAGATAAGAGTTACCTATGGGAAGTATCTGCACTCTACAAGATGAACCACTGGAAGGGAAAATGAAATGAAACAATGTTCCATAAAGGTTTCCCAAACCCGGTGGTTCTGGGAGAGGTCATGTTGGAGGTAGAGGAGGTGGATCTTGTGGGATGGACAGAAGGTTTTCCACCATGGCCCACGGACGGGTAGCTGGCTGCTTCTCCAGGAGTAACCTAGCCATGTGCTTTCCCAAAATAAAGGCTGCTAAAAAGGGCTGGCTTCCTCAGAAGGAGGGTGAGAGCCATGGGGCCAAATGAAGCCACCAAGTGCTCAATAAGATTCATTTCCATCATTTTTAAACAGCAAGATTCCAGGTTGATTTGGCCACCATCATCGTGAAAGGGTTCCAGAAGGGGCCAGGAGCAAGGGTGGTACCTGTGGAAGGCTATGTTGGACGCTCAAGGGGACAGGAGGGTGCTGGTAGGGACTCCTTTCTGAATGCTAATCCCACATTCCAAATTTGTTCATAGAACATCTGAAAAAAAAAAAAGCACCATTCTTCCATTTCTATGATAACAGGCTGAGATTCAAATGAGCCTTCACTTCCTGCACTTCACTGCAGTATCCATGTACTTCATTAAACTACTGTCACAGTTTCTCCAGAGATGACTGCTTTTCAGTTCTGGGTGAAATGACAGCTAAATATAATGGAGCATAAATCAATCTGCAAACATCTGCTCCTGGGGCCTTTGGAAGGAAAGGTGAGGGAAGTGTACATACATATGTAAGCTCTCTGTAGCAAGACTGAATTTTCCACAATGCTCCACATATCCTTTGGAGAGCCCAGGACATGAAAAAGGCATTGTAATAGGACGCAGGGAAACCTGCCGCTTCAGTGTCAGGACTTAAAATCGTTGCATCAGGAAGCATTTCATTAAGGAGTTCTAGGAGAAGAGGTAACCTTGTGTTTTGAGTAAAAGAACATAACCTAAAGCATATGTAGGGAATAATATTTAACAGAAGAATAAATTATTAAAAATCCATTCAAAAATAAACTTGGTTCTACTAAGAAAAGATATTGCAGGAAACTGTATAACTATAGCCCAGTATAAAACTTAAATCTCAATGTTTATGTTTTATATATATTTTTTCATTTTCTTCTTTCTCTGTCTTCTTTCTTTCTCTGTCTCTCTGAAAAGAAAACAATTTCGGTGATGTTAAAACTACAACTCTCACAAATGGTTTATGCTTATTTTTTCAGTGATACTGCTAAGTGTTGTGCATTTAGTTTCTATTTCATTCCATCAGCATGCTAAAAGAAAACAATCTGTAAGCATTATAGACTTTCTCTCTGAAAGTTGAAATTGAAATTGAAAATAAATGCTAATCTGTGGGAAAATTGCAAACATGATACAATATGCAGGTAATATATTTTAACACATGTTTTTGAGGTGTGCTGAACCATATGAGATGGGCTTGTAGTTTTATATACCATGGGTATAAAAGCCATCAGTATGTTTGTTAGGGAATATGGAGGCAATTCAGGAGGATGCTTTGCTATAGAACATGTATTTTATGTTTGTCTCCTTAAATCTTGCCAGTAGTTACTGGTTATAAGCCTCAGGATAAGTCTGCAATAGAATTTTCTGACTTATTGGAAAATCAAATTGGCAAAGCTCTTGGCTGGTAGATAGGGTTTGACAATTGCCCAATCTTAGGGTTGAAGGTAATTTTGGAGTTCATACATATTATTAGTTTTAAAATCATCAATATACAAATGTTATAAAGCAAAGAAAGTAACAATCCTACAGGACACATATCACAAACCAAGATCAAAAATGTGTTTTTCCTTCCTGAATTTTGTGAAGCATGCCTCTTTTGACAATGGCCACTGCTTCTACTCTCACAATAGTCCTGTATATGCAGTCCCTCTTGTAGAAGTGCAAATTTTGAGGGTAGATATGCCTGAGCTTGAATCCGATGCTGTAAAATCCTGAACAAATTACTTATTCTCTGATTCCCAAGTATAAAACCTATCAGAGTGATTTTTGTGATGATTAAATGTGATACAATAAGTGATGCCCTGACCTAACATGACCAACAGTTACTTACTGTTAGCTCTTATCCCCTGATTAGAAATTAGTCATACTTGCTCTCAAGTTACAAAAAAAGAAAAAGTTTAGCTAGTAATTGTTGAGCACATGCTATAGGCTAAAAAATTGTACAAAGTGTCAGGGATGTAATTGTGATGATTATAACAATAAGAAGAGTTAACATTTATCTAAGAGTGCCAGACACTAATCTAGATACTTTGTATGTATTAAGTCCCTGCCTTCCAGGATCTTACAATTTAATGGGCTTACAGGTGAGAAAATAGGCAGATGTAGTACAGGATTATGAGGGCTCAGAGAGAGTTTACTCAAGGGCCTAAGAAATTATATTTCTATGGGCAATTATTCATAACTTGGGAGAAGCAGAACGATTTCTTAGAGAAGATGGCATCACTGTGACCTGCTTGTAGAAAAGACATGCCCTTATCTTACGAATTTTTGAATGGTGAGATAAAAGACTTAGCATTGGAATCAGATTGCACATTCTGCCCAGACAAATGGTCATTAGATCATTAAGAGGAAGAAGGAGTGTGTGTGTATGTGTGTGTGTTGGGGCAGGGAATAGAGGTGCAGATATGAAATACCCCGGGCTGGCAGTCAATGGTATGGCTTCATATGTAGAGAGTGTATCCTCTATCAATCAAATAAATAACAACAACAAAAGAGAAGTCCTAGTAAGCAAAGACACTATTAGAATTAAAGTTTTAGAACAGGAAAATGAGTAATATATTCCATTTGAGGAAAGACTGGCCACTCTGGAAGCAAGCCCCATACAGTCACTGAAACTTCATGAGCAAGATAAAAAATAAGTGCTCATGGTGGATGGTGTTTCTTGCCCACAATTCTTTGTTCACTCTCACCCTTGCCATGACTTCCCTACCTCATTGACTTTTATCTTGAACATGAGTTGCTCTGGCCAATGGAATAGGAGCTGTTTTGCTGTGAACATAGGCTGAAATATGCTTGTATAGTTTGTCTTCACTGTTGTATATTTAATATGTACCATGAGAAGACTGTGCTCTATATATCTCCTGATACCAGGGTGACTCACATGTGGAAGAGTACAGAACATTACCTGAAGTGGATCTATCCCCAGTCAACCCATACATCTATCCACAGGGGGAAAAAAACCCACACGTTGATCATTAAAAACCAATGAGACTTTGGGAATTTTTTATTATATATTATTGTGGGAAAGAAATCTGATTAATCAAATATCCTACCAAACAGGTATTCTTTATTGTCTCATTGCATTTCCTTAAAAGGCTGAGTGTTGTGTCCAAGAAGAGCAAAGAAGAAGTTCTATTGGTGTCAATGCCTAGTTGAGATATTCTACTTAGCAAGTCAGAAGGTCAGAATTACCTGGACCAATATTTCTCAGTAGCAGTTCAGTCCAATTTTATTAGTATTATATTTAAAAATTCAAGCTTTGGAGTCAGCCTTCCTTGGGTGAAACCTTACTTCTGCCATTTTTTGGCCAGATGACTTTGTGCAAATGACTTGATTCTCTTGACTTACCTTTTTCTTCTCATTTGCATATAACAATATTATTTCCTTCTTGAGGCAATGACAGTTAAGATAAAGGTAAAGTGTTTAGTACAGTTCCTGGCAAATAGTAAGTTATTAAAAACTTAGATATCACTTCATGACCATAACTCTTCTACTCCACCTTGAATGAAACTTTCAGAATATTCCATCCAACCTTCTTCTTCATTCCATTAAGTTTCTTGCACCATTTTAGTTCCACCATGACTTTTTAGCATCCCCAGGACGATGGCATGCTGAGGAAGTGCCTGGATTTCCACTCTTTCATTTTGGTTGGCTTCTCTGGGCCTGGAAATATGGGTTTTCCAATATCTTCCTTGAGAATTTAAATTTATTTAATAAACAATGCTAAACTCAGGGGACAGACTCTTGAGAAGACTGTGGTCTCTGAGATTAAGTTTGGATTGTTACTACTTTAGAAAGTCTGCAAAGGAGAAAATGTAGCTGTAGTTTCATTTAACGGAAAAATTTCCTCTGGCAAATGCACTCCTAACTTGTATAGCAGCATTTAATTCACAAAATGTCAAAGAGAAATAGTGTTAGCGCATTTGGCCCTCTGCAAGAAACTGTTTTGTCTAAGATCAAGTATCTTAATGATGGAGGCTTTTTATTAATATTAATATATATTCCTAGGCAGCCACATGTAGTCACTACATAGAAAGGTTATGTTTCAGAAATATGGGCGTCTGATAATAAAGATGTTTTCTTCATGAGGTAATATTCCTAAAATATCTTCTGGGCAATCCATGATCCACCAAACCCATGAGGTAAGTGGTCTGAAATATATGCCATAAACCACAGCAATTCCTTGATGGGAAAACTGGATATGGATTTGACATATTTCCCTGAATGTCAAGGCTGGTCAGAATGACTAAAGGTGATTTTTTTTTTCACTTTTCCCCTTTCCTTTCACCAATATAAAGTTAATTCCACCCTTATTTCAGAAGAAAAAATTACTTTTAAAAAACTCTTTGTGCAAAGAAGGGAGCAACAATTTCATAGTCTGAAATGTGGCAAAGTATGTTGTAACAGTCTCCCCCGACCACACACACACACACACACACACACACACACACACGCACACACACACACGTTTAAACCATCCATATGAGTTCTTATCTATTAATTAAATTACAGAAATGAAAAAAATTCTTCACTTTGATGGAAAAAGGCAATAATATAAAATGAAGACCGATTGATTTCAGCCACGCCCTCATCAATGAATATTCCTTCTGGAGGCACAAGAGTGAAGCTACTTTAAACACAAATACTTGGATATACACACATATACTTCAAGAACCTTAATAACCAACTGGCTTAAACTCTTCATTCTGTAGATAATGAGACAAAGAATTGAATTGAATATTGACATATTTCAATGCCATCTGTGGTGGTTCTAAAATAAGTTCACAACATTTTTGTAAGGTCTGCTCAAAAGGTGGAGCCTGATTCCCCTGTCCTTAAGGGTAGGGAAGATTTATTGACTTACTTAGAACAGAATGTAGCAGTCCAGGATTTGTGAGACCAGGTCACAAACAACATTGCAGATGCCTTCATGCAGTCTCTCTTGGATTGAATGCTCTAGAAGAAACCAACTGCTATGTCCACATCAATGGAGGGACACACGTGTGAAATGTGGTGGGCAGAATTCTAAGATGGCCTCAAACTTCCTGTCCTCTTCTATACATATCCCCTCTCCTTGAGTGTGTGCAGGACATCTGAATATGGTTGGATATACATGACCAAGTAATATTATATGGAAATGGTGAGGGAATAGTTATCCCATGATGACATTATGTTGTTTAAGACTATCATAGAAAACTGGGAAGAGATTCTTCTGTAACTTTTGAAGAAGTAAGTTGCCGTGCTGTGAGAAGGCCACATGCCAGGATCTGAGGTCAGCTTCTAGGAGCTGAGAGAGATGCCCAGCCAACAATCAGCAAAAAAACAAGGACCTCATTCCTACAGCCATCAGGAGCTGAATTTGGCAAACAACCTGAGTAAGCCTGAAAAAGGTCCCAGAGCTACAGGTGACAGCATAGCCCAGCCAATATCTTCCTTTCAGCCTCAGAAGAAACTCTGAGCAAAGGACTTTATCTAACCTATGCCCTAATTCCCAACCCATGGAAACATGGAGATAATAAATGCATGTTCACTTGTGCCATTACATTTGTAGTAATTTGTTATACAGAAATAGAAAACTAAAAACTAATACCAAAAGGAACTGAGGCCTCCTTCTAATAACCAGCATCATGTGAATGAACCATCTTGGAACTGGATACTCCAACCCCAGTTGTAACTGGAACCTCACAAAAGAGCCTAAGCTAGAACTGCACACTGTGCTGCTGCAGTAATCATGTTTTTAAAATATATATTTTATGATGTTTTTACATCTTGAGGGGCCTAACTAGGGATAAACTCCTCCTCCTATGGCTAGTAAATTCCTAGAGATAGTGAACAACTCACCTGTGATCATAAACATACTTCTATGTGAGCCAGTCCATATCGAGTCCATACTCCCAACCACTCCTTTATGTAACTCACACACCAAGCCAATATTCCCCTACCCTACATCAACCCAAGGACAGGTAGGTACCACAAAACTTGAGACCACCTCTAGAGCCCAGAACCCACCAGTGTTATTTAAACTAGCCAATCCTAAACTGCATCCTCTGCCCTGCTTTGCCTTTTCTAGAGAAAACACAATAAAGGCTCTTAGCTATACTTTCTCCTCTCTTCTGCTCTGCCTCCTGGCTGACTCTGATGCTTCCCCATGTGGCCTTGTGTGGAGTGACATAACTATCTTCTTTTTCTTTCAATGGCATTAGTCTGCCTGTGCTATGACTGAGTTACCTCTATAAATTAAAATCTTATGGATACATTTTAACACAGCTACTCCCTAATTTCTGATCCACAGAAACTATAATTGTTTCCTTCTATTTTAAGCTGTTAAGTGTTGGGGAAATTTGTTTTGCAGCAATAGATGACTAATGAACTATCTTTGACGCTATTCATTAGTAGACATCACAGAAATGAATCTAGATTCCTGATCCTTTTGGATATAGGATGAAATAGCAAAACGAGCACAGGTTTTGAATTCAGACAGATGTCAGTTTGAATGAAAACACTGCTGTCTACTTTCTCTTTAGTCTTGGTCAAGTTCCTTTATCATCACAGAGTCTCAATTTCCTCATCTTTAAAACTGAAATAAGACCTAAATCATCAGTGTGTTTTGAGAGCTAAGCAAGATAAAAGTTATAAAGGGCTTTGCACAGAATTGGAGTTAAGTAAATAATAGTTCTTTTTTCTAACCGTGTGTTCTCCTTGCTGTCATTATAACAGCCGAGGTGATAATCAGTTGCTTATACAAAGAAATTTTGTCAGTCCTAAGATTCCTGGCAAAATTTCTTTATATAAGCAACTAATATTTGAAGATAATGGTAAAGGAGTCGGAATAGGGAAATAACAAGGAATTTTGATATGCAAAGGAACAAAAAGACAAACTACCATCACCATCACCATCTTGAAAAATTTCAATACTCCTTCAGGCATATTTTGTAATCCTTGGTTGCTGAAGTGAAGGGAGCCAGGTGGTGCAGATAGAGTCCAAGCTCTGTACCAGAACATCACTGTGAGAAGAGGTGAACACTGTGCTTGTTGTCCCCATACTTCTTATCTGTTGCTAAGTCTCACATTCTTTCCTTCCTATGTTTTCCTATCTTTAAGAGACATCATGGGGCCGGGCCCGGTGGCTCACGCCTGTAATCCTAGCACTCTGGGAGGCCGAGGTGGGTGGATTGCTCGAGGTCAGGAGTTCAAGACCAGCCTGAGCAAGAGCGAGACCCTGTCTCTACTAAAAATAGAAAGAAATTATCTGGCCAACTAAAAAAATATATATAGAAAAAATTAGCCAGGCATGGTGGCACATACCTGTAGTCCCAGCTACTCGGGAGGCTGAGGCAGGAGGATTGCTTGAGCCCAGGAGTTTGAGGTTGCTGTGAGCCAGGCAAAAAAAAAAAAAAAAAGACATCATGAAATAAAACTACAGATAAATGCCAATTGCCCCCTTATATATTCCTTTAGCCAGTAAATCATCTCAGCAGGCATGTACCAAAGATGACTCTCAAGGTTTCTACTTAGTTGAGAAAAAAGTTATATATGAAAGTGAAAGTAAAAATACAAAACCATAAGATAAAGATATAGACAGCTAGACCTCAGCAGTGATGATTAAATCCCAAAGGGGTGCTTCAAATTTGTTATTTTGAGATGAGCTGTACTCCAAAATCTTCATGAGACAAAAATTTTGAAAAAATTGTAAATTATAATAAGAATGTTGATATTCATCTTTTTTCAATGCTGGAAATGTAGAAATTGTGAAACTCTACCTCATCCTACACCACATACAAAATTGATTTTTCTCTCTTATGTTGTGCTATAAAAGAAATTTTTGTCTAACCAAATGTCCAAGGGTTTTCTTTTATGTATTCTAGAAGCTTTATAGTTTTCAATTTAATGTTTTGGCCTATGATTCATTTATATTTAATTCTTGTGTATGGTGTAAAGTGTGAACATCCAGTTGTTTCAGCACCATTTGTTGAAAAACTACCCTTTCCCCCTTAGCTTTCTCTGGCAACATGGTCAAAATCGAATGAGTGTATGTGTATCTATTTTTGAACTCATTATTCTGTTTCACTTATCTATTTGTCTATGCATATGTCAATACCATGTGGCCTTGATTATAGTAGCTTTATTGTATATTTTCAAATCAGGTAGTGCAAGTCATCCAGTTTTGCTCTTCTTATTTAAAATCATTTTGTCTTCTCTATTCTCTTTGTATGATCATGTAAATTTAAGAATCAGATTGTCAATTAATTGATACAAAAATTATGTGTTGATGTAGATTGGGATTTTTGTTTTGAATGTATATTTCACTGTGGGGAGAATAGACATCCTAACAAGATAGAGACTTCTAACACATAAATGTAGCATTGTCTTTATTGATTTGGGTCTGTAATTTCTCTCAGCAATATTTTATAATTGTGGGGTACATGTATTGCAGATGTTTTATTAAAGCTATCTCCACATTTTCACATTAAGATGGTATTATGAATTTTCTTTTTAATTTCAATTTCCAATTGTTCATTGTTATAATAGTATATAGAAATGCAACTGACATACATATATATATATATAGATCTTGTATTTTGTGATATTGCTAAAATTACTTATTAGTCTAGTAGCTTAGTAGCTTTTCTTGAATAGATGATCATGTCCTTTGCAAATAAATAGAGCTTTATTTCTTTAAAATTTGTATGCCTTTTATTTCATTTTCTTCCCTTATTGCCTTGATATAGTCCCTAGAACAAAGTTAAAAAGAAGTAGTGACAGTGGATACTTCTGCATTCTTCCCAGTCTTCTCAATGGGGGACATACAGTTTACCACCTCTGAGTATGATATTAGTTTTAGATTTTTCATAGATATCCTTTATCAGGATGAGAAATTTTCCAATTCCTAGTAAGCTAATATATGTTTTTTACCATAAATGGAAGTTGAAGTTTATCAAATGCTTTTTCCGTGTTCGTTAAAATAAACATATGATTTTTACTTTTAGTCTGTTGATACAGACTAAATTTTTTGATTTTTTAAAAATATTGAACAAACTTTATATTCTTGGGATATACTCCATTTGATCATGATATATCATCATTTTATTATTTTTATATATTGCATTTGATTATATTTTATTAATATTTTATTTCTTTATTCCTGAGAGATAACTGCAGTTTTGTTGTGATATCTTCATCTGATTATATCTGAGTAATAAAAACTGGCTCATTAAATGATTTGAGATGTCTTCTATTTTTTTAATAGTTTATTAGAAATAGTATTTTTGCCTACTTAAATTTTTTGAAAGAAATTACCAGCCAAGCCATCATCCCTGAATTTTTTTTTGTCAGAAGTCAGCCGTTTGTTTAAATTATGGATTATATTTCTTTCATAGCTATAGGACTATTTAGGTTATCTATTTCTTCTTGAGTCAATTTTGGTATTAATAATTTGTTTCTTTTAAGGAAATTATCCATTTTATCTAAGCTAATGAATTCATTATATAAAGTTGTTCATAATATTCTTGTCTCTTTTTAATGCCTATGGAATCTATTGTGAGATCTTTCATTTCATTCCTATATTGGTAATTTTTATCTCGTCTATTATTTTCTTGATCTGTCTAGCCATAAGTTTGTCAGTTGCATTGATCTTTTCAGAAATCAGTATTGTTTTCATTGCTTTATTCTATTTAGTTTAGTCTATTCTATTTGTTTGTTTCATTTTACTTTCATTATTTTCTCCTTTATTCTTGCTTTTAGTCAAATTTGTTCACTTATTTCTAGTTTCTTAAGGTAGAATCTTAGATAATTTGTTTTAGGCTATTTTTTTCTGTTCTAAAGAAACATTTAATGATATAAATATCTGTCAAAATACCACATTAACTGCATTCCACAAATATTGATATGCTTTGATTTATTCAATTGATATGCTTTGATTTATTCAATTCAAATGGTTTCTTAATTATTCTGTGATTTCTTCTTTGACCTACGAGTTACTTGATGTACCTTACTTGGTTACCAAATATTAGATGATTTTCTAGGTTTTTTTATGCTATTGATTTCTACATTAATTTCGTGGTAGTCAGAAAGCATCCTCTTTGTGGTTGTGTAACTACCACCTTTTTAATATATTGATACTTGTTTTATGGCAAATGTATGGTTTACCTTGGAAAATATTCCACATGTGCTTGAAATGTGTGCATCTTTCTGAGTGAGTATTAGTGTTTGAGTCTTAGTTTTTGAGGCAACCACTCTTTCCCTCCCTGGTCCAGACTGATACATTAAAGAGTAATGTGATGTAGGGTATCTTTGAGAAAAAAAGCATCCTATAACTTTAAAATGGGAGATGATTATTGTTTAAAAGAAAAAGTCACTAGCTTTAAGAAGTACAACCCCTAGATAATAGTTACGTGGGTAGATGGAGATTATTTTTCCATCCACAAATACAGTGGGAGAGGAGAAAGTATGAAAGAAGACTTGGTGGAAAGGCATTGGAAATTGTCATCGGCAACATACAAAGGTAGTTTTCAACATGGCATTGGTTTTCTATCACTGCTATTAAAAATTACCATGCATTTGGTGGCTTAAAACTACACACATATATTATCATAGTTCTGTAGGTTAGAAAGTTTGACATGAGTATTACTGGTGAAAAGCAACATGTTAGAAGAACTGTGTTCCTTTCTGGGGGCTCTAAGGAAGAGTATATTTCCTTGCCTTTTTCAGACAGAGGACACCCCATCCCTTGGTTTGTGTCTCCCCTCCTCCTTCTTGAAAGCAAGCAACATTGAATCTCTTAGACCATTCTTCCATATAGTCACATGTCCTTCTGACCACAGCTGGAGAAGGTTCTTTACTTTTAAGGACTTCTATAACCATACTGGGATCACTCAGACAGTTCAGGATAATCTCCTTATCTCAAGACTCTTAATCACATCTGCAAAGTCTCTTTCCCATTATACTCACAGGTTCCAGGTATTAGGAAGTGGGCATCTTGGGGGGAGGGCATTATTCTACCTACCACGCACTTTTTATATTTTTTTCATAATATATAGTGTTTTTAAATGGTGCTTCTAAATGTGATTCATTGTCAAATCTGTTCCTCCATGCGAGAACACAAATACCATTAAGGAAATGAATTTCCCTGGATTTTAGACGTGATATCAAAGAAAGTAAAATGTGACATGTTGAAATGAATCCTGGATCTTTTGGCCACAGGTGCATCTGAACTAGGGCTCCATGTGTAAAGAGAGCAGGGGTCCTATTAAGTGATCAAGAACAGCAGTCCTATTACAGATGTGCTAGGGAAATGCAGCTGGGCTACTGTAAACCCTGTCTACAGGAAAGGCTGCAGACACACTTGGGCAACAAGTGGCTCTGCCCTGATAAACTCTGAATTCCTGGGCTTTGGTAGCTATCCTTACATTCCTCCCTCCTCCCAAGCTTTATTTTGCAATAGAGGAAGAAAATGACAAGAGAAATGTCTGGTGAATCACAATGAAGGTGACTAGCACACTCTGCATTTTGAATCCTTTCACAATGTACTTATCAGCTTGAGAATGCATTCTAAATAAGAAAAGACTTAGTCAAAAACCATCTAAAACTCTTTGCCCTTTACACACCACCATACTCTGTCCAAGATTCCGTAACTCATCTTTATATTGTCAAGAATATTGTTTCCTAAGTGATCTTTCATATTTTTCTTTTGAAGATTGAGTGCAATGCAGTAACTCATGGAAAATACATTAATATCCTCCAGAATGAACATGTTTATGCAACTCAGATGGAAATGTGAGGAAAATCATTCATTTCCCACAGTTTCTTCAAATCATTTATATATTTGGAGCCACCTCCTTTTTTATATTAAAATAATTAGAATTGTTCATAAAAACTAGAAAATGTTATAAGAGAAGCTGTTGTCTACTGTCTACCAGAGGAACATGTGTTTGCTGGGAGATGCTTGGATTGGGAAATCTGTTCTTGCTGTCAAGTGCAGCTCTGGCTATATGCAAATAGTAATATGAGCCTATTGCTCGCAGCCTCATGTGGTTCTGTGTGTCCCAGGAATGCCACTCTCAGTGCCAGCCTCCATCTGGCTTCTCAATTATAGCCCAACAGGACAACTGATTTTCTGCTGTTCTATATAATAAGGCAATCAGTTACATGTTTCTTTCTATCAAAACTTGATTTGATTATCTAATAGTATGATTTTTATTACTGCTGTTTTAATATGCACTGGATCATAATCTTTATTCCTCACACCTATCCCATATTCCCCAGCACATGTTTATAGACAATTGTCTGAATTATCAAAAGCTGATACAAGGAATAAATATAGTTATTTTCATATTGGGATTGTGAAGGAAAACCAGATGGTTTAATAAACACAGTGTTCAGTAGGCATTACCAGGACAAAATAATATAAGTTGAATTTCTGTAGTTTAACATCATAGATAATTACAGGCAATTTGTTAAAAAAGTTAATGGGTTTCCAATGATCTTTGTTTTGTAAGTTTGTTCAGACACCCAGTGCATGAAAGAAATGAAAATTTGAGAACTATTTGCACAGTCTTAAACCAATCACAATTGAAATTAATGAAGAGCCTATGTTTCATTTTCTACTATGTTCTTTGTGAGAGCTGCCAAGTGTAAGTAGTAAAATGGATATATTAAGATTTTACTGCCTTTTCCACCCCCATGTCTCCTGGGGAGATGATGGTCTCAAGGACATTGCCATAAGGCGAGAATAGAGAGAGAAGAAAAGTCATTGACAAATGATTTATCTGTTTTAAGCTAATCTGAAGAAATGAGATGATGTGTGCTTAAGTGTCTTTCCCTCTGAAGGAAATTTTACACCATAGTTTCTGAGACTGACAGATTTTGTTAGTAACCTGGAGCCTGGATCCAACAGGTAAAATAAGATGAGTATACTCTCTTAGAACAGAAATGCATTTCCCATGTTATTATACATCATATCTTTTTCTCAGAGATAATGAAATTACTTGTCTATTTAGCTAGCCATATATCTGTATCTAGATCCAACTATATGGTATCTAGATATGAATATAGATAGATAGAATACACATATACACACACACTTTTTCTTATAGAATTAATTCCCTTACATATAAGATGTGCCTAGATGTGCCTAGGGCATGTGTGTACATATGTATGTCTAGTAAAACAAAGAAAACAATTTTCTTTCTGTAAGGTTAAAATGTATTTCTAACTGATAAAATGAATTAGATACCTCAGTCGTGGAAAGCCAAGCCACTTTACTTGTTAGAGCTTGTCACGGGAATTTGATGAGAGTCAATCAAACACAGAAAGGTTTGTCATAATTTCAACAGGAGCTAGTGTCTCTGCAGTTGAGAAAATATCATCAGAACTCAGGAGTCCAACAGCATTGGCCTTTGTAAAATGGTTTTGAAAGACGGATCACATTGTTTAATATAGAAGCATACCTAAAAACAATTGCATGTAGCTTTGAATCAATAAGAAACAAGGACAAAATACACACAATAAATCGGCGTAGATAAACTACTGAGAGACTTCTCTAGAGGGCTATAAAAATAAAATAACAGAAAAGTTCCCTGAAAATTATGACAGAATCAGAACAAAAGACAGGTTTGGTTTTTTTTTTTTTTAATTTTATAAAATGATTTGGTAAGAATAATTTAGTGGAATGCACAAACACAGGTAGAGTGTGACACTGAAGTAATGAGACCTATTTAACCAATCTCACATACGAGTGTGTTTCCATTCATATGCTATAAATTCATTGAAAAGTGTCAGCTTTCCTAGGGACCATTATGGCATCTATGTATAAATAGGCACTTTACCAGGATGTTGCCTTGCTCTACTTCCTGGTTTCAAATGGAACTATTATGTATTTTCCAGTCAAGCTTAAAATAGGTCACTCTGAAAGTTTAATGAGAATTCTTCCCATAAGGAACTTTTCCCTAATGACTTCAAGACCACTTTTCTAACCAGTTTCTAACAGGAACTATTCTTTACACCCAAACATTCAGATGCATTTTCTTAATAAATCAATTGTTCAGGTGTCCTTCTCCATGTAAGGACAAATCTTTGGATGCTACTAATTTTTTTTTTTTATGCTTCACATCACAAAGGCATAATAGTTTCATGTGATAGTGTGTGGATGTAGAGTGTGAGCCTTCTTTGGTTTAAATAAACTTTTGGGTTTTCTTCACTGGTATGAAGTTTTAACATTTCTGAAATTCAGTTCATTTGAATTCTATGATTACCTTTTACCTGAAGAAAATGTCAGGAGCCTATATTTTAGTCATTTGCTTCTCAGTAAATAATAAGGGCAACATTCTTGGCAAGTCTAGCACAAGAAACTCATGTCCAATCACATATGATTATATTCAGGAAGTCTGGAATTTAAATGATTTGAAAATTAATGTCTGCAATCAAATAATCTGGCAAATTAACAATATCCTCTAAATTACCTCCTCAAGTAATTGTAACGTTTATAATCAAATAAATTTACAGAAGAGATTTTCCCATGTTTGCTTTTTGATATACATCCCAAAGTCAAGACTCACCTGCATTTATAAGTGGGAACTCTCCATAGTCTATTAATTCTTTTCAACTTTTTGCTTCTAGATCAGGTACCAAACCTTGAAGATTTCAGTTTTTGTACTTGGATTTTTACCTTTATGGTTTATTTTTGGTACAAGCCTTTTTGTATATCTTTTAACTAATGGCAAGGATATTATATGTAAAAAGTAGATGCAGGAAAGAATCCTGAAGATGTATTTCAACAAGCAGTCTTCACTGAAAGCCATGGATTATTACTTTGGTCATTTATTTTATTTAATAATTTTTTCTGACCTTTGCTTCTGAAAAATACTGTATGTTTCAGAAGCAATATAGGGTTATTATCAGGAAATTGGTAAGATCAACTCAGCAGAGGCTAGTAACTAACAAGGCTTCTACCTCTTCAATGATATAGGGGTCCTTGTGAAGGGTGTAAAGCAATCTGCAGGTGCATCTGTGGAGAGAGACAGGAAACCCTTTCTTCTTTAAGTAGAAAACTAATTGATTAACTGTTAAAAGTGTCAGCAATTTCAGTCAAAGCTTTCAATCCTATCAGTTATACGTGGCCTGGAAATTAGTTCAAGTAATAATTCTCCAGAAGTCTATAGACTATTTCCTGATAACACACAAAACCCCATTGGTAACCCTGAGCCTCAATACAGTTAAACCAGAATGGGTATTGATATAGGGCTCGAGGAACATGCATTATTGCTCACTTTGTGGTTTGAATCTTGAATCTATCATTTGCCAGCTGTGTGACTTTGTTCGAGCTTATTGCACCATTCTGTGCTTTGGTTTCCTCATCTGTAATACAGGTAATAATACCTAACTTGCCTAAAGGATTAAACAAGATAACATATGTTTCTCAGTGTATTAGTTACCAGGGTCCAATACAAACTTCCTACAGTCTGTATTCTCAACATGCAAGCACATAGATCTTGTAAAAGCCTGAGTCATTTCATGTGCCCAGTCTGCTCCAGATTCTTTCATGGTTGGCTCCCTATTCCTTTCAGAGTGAAAGCTAAAATCCTTACACTGCTCATAAGATCCTGTGTGAGCTGTCCTTATTCCTGGTCTTCTGGCTCTTCAACTTCATTTCCTTCAGTGCTCTCCTGGCTCAGGCTGCTCCAGATGGCCTGTTCCCCTTGATTCTTTACAAACCTTACAGCCATGCTCCTGTCTCAGGGCCTTTGCACAATCTATTTCCCTGCATGGAATAATCTTCCTCCAAACAGCCACATGGCTCATTTCTCCTCCTTCAACTCGTGGCTCAGTTGCCACCTTCTCAATGTGGCTCCAATTAAAATGACAATCCCTACCTTAGCACTCCTTATTCCCTTCATCCTGGTCTTTGTTTTTCTAGAATACCTGATACTCTCTAACATGCTGTAGGATTGATTGGTTATGTTTATAATTTATTGTCTTTTTCACTACTAGAATGTTGCATCAGGAAGGTGAATTTTTTTTTGTCAGCTGTGTTCACCAATTTATTTCTCATACCTAGAACAGTGCTTGTCCTAGAGTAGGTGCTCAAAAAATATTTGATGAATGAATGAAGAACTAATAAGTGCTAGTGAGTTTTGGCATTTTTATTTGGCCCAATTTACTTTCTTATGATTTAGTTCACAGCCACCTCCTCTCTCACTCTTTTCCAGAGTGCTACATATGGCAGGTTAATCATTCTTCCCAAGGAGGTGCAGCCTGGTTGTGAGCCCAGGCCGCCTCCAGCTACTTCGGAACATGATCATTTCCCATTTCTCCACTTTTACAAAATAGCTGCACAGCAGTGTGCCTTTGAGTGAGCATTCAAGGGTCTCCAAAGAACACTGCTTTCTTTGTAGTCTTGCTGTGGGAGAAAAACATATCTCCACAAAACTCAGTCTTGCCAAGGGCCACAATTTCTGTCTTTTTCGTACTCTGCAATATAAAGTCAGCACATGATCTACTTTTCAGCCATAGCCGACAGGGCTTGGGTCCCTGTGTCTCCACCAGACACTGGAACCATTGGCTATGAGTTAAGTCTCTGTCAGACTACATCCAGCTTAACTGCTGCTAAGGAGAGAGTAAGATCAACCCACAGTCAAACAAAATGCTCCCAAACGTATTTGAACATGCAGAGGTTGTGGGAGGTGGGGTAAATATTGAAGAGTTTAAAAGATCGCTTTCTCTTAAATAATATTCTGCAATTTACCTCTCTCCTCCTCTTTCTTGTAGCTACAAATCCAAGGAGCATAAATTAAGTTGAGGGGATGACAGATGGTTTCAGAGAGAAAACATGAAGAGTTGCTTTGTTTTCATTTGGACAAAAACGATGAGAAAGGCTCACACCACAGCATGCAAGAGAAATGGTATGGTTTCTGAGGAATGATTTACAATATTCTAATAAGCTTCTTTTGGATTGAAAATAGACGGCTGCACATGGAAACTACACAGCTCTACTCTTAAGGAGAATAGAGAATAAACAAAAACACCTTATCCTTACCCAGCAACTGACTTGAAGGGATACTTCCCTAAGTTACCATTTTAACAAGTTTAAAATTGCGGACGACAGCACGACTATGTATGAATAACAATATATGAAATTACAGTAATCCCTACTTATCTGAGGGGGATACATTCTGAGACCCCCCAGTGGCTGCCTGAAACCATGGATAGTACCAAACCTGATTGCTGTCAATCGGAACATATTTCTGTTTTGGTCTTCCACCCACAAATTTAATGCCTTTTCCATCTTTACTAAGCACTTGTCATGTACTATGGCTATAACCTTTGCAGTTGTGGTGTAACAGAAAAACTAGCATGAATTTCTTTTTCCTTCTTCCTAATTTCACAGATGAAAGATATGTTCTTACTGTAGATCTCAGCAACCTCCAGATATGATTTTTTTTTCTTTCCTTAAGTCAAGAATTTTTACCTTTTCTCTTAAAGGAAGCACTTTAAGGCTTCTCTTTGGCATATCCGAATTGCCAGCATCACTTCCCTTGTACCATGGGCCCATTGTCGAGTACAATAAAGGTTGCTTGAACACAAGCACCATGATAACGTAACAGTTGGTCTGGTGCAGAGACAGCTACTAAGTGACTAATGGGTGCGTAGCCTAAACCATGTGGATACTCTGGACAGAGGGATGATTTACATCCCAGGCAGAATGAGCAGGAGGGCACAAGATTTCAACATGCCACTATGAACAGTATGCAATTTAAAGCTTAGAAATTTTTTATTTCTATTTAATATTTTTGGACTGAAGTTGACTATTGGTAAATGAAACTGCAGAAAACAAAACCACAGATATGGGGGGACAGCTGTATTCCAAAAGGGTAATTCCTGTAGGTAAGTAGAAACATAAGTAAGCATAATATTGGCACAACTCATTGATTTGCACTCCAAGCTTGTGAATCAGTAATGCACTGAATTCATTCATAATATCAAACTATTAAACTCCTTTATTGATAGTACTGTGCTATATTTGGGGGAAAAAGATGGAGAGAATGGCCCTTGACTTCAAGGAAATGGCACACAGTTAAATGTGGGAGAAAAGCAAGAAATGTAATGATTTATCAAAATGACGTGGTTACAGTCAATGGCAAGGTAAGTCTCTGAGTGTTGAGGGAACACGAAGAGACATTGGGGATGCCAATCCCAAATGAGAAAACAAAGCATGCTACATATGTCCAGGAGGATGTGACCTCATTATCTTGAAGAATGCCTAAATTGGAGTTAGCTAGATGGAGAAGTGGTTGAGTGAGAGAGGACATGATTAGCAAAAGGAGGAACTTAAGCCAAAGGATGAAGGCAAGAAAGTGTATTCTGGAAGGTACATATAAGGGACCGAGGCAGGCAGAAGGCTGTGGAAGGCATTCTCTGTTATCTTGAGGAGTTTGGGCATAACCATCTATGGAGAGCTACAGAGAGAATTTAGGCAAGGCAAAGAAAAAACTGTCACATTTTAGAAAAATGATACCACTGGCATTGCAGAAAATGTATCAAAATTTAAACAACTGGGTACATGGTGATTCAAGTCATCGAAACAGAGAACTAGAAAGTGAACCTCTGAGGGGGTGGCAGGTAGATGTGAATTCATGGTAAATTTAGCGCAGGTTATGTTGAGTTGACATATTCAGAGAAATGTTTAGGATGGTCAGAAAGATAGGAGTTGAACAGAAGAGAGAAAAACACTGGAGAAAGAGCATTGGGATCACGAAGTGTTTTATCACAGCTTGTATGGCCTCTTCACACATTCTTTATTTCTTGTCTTTTCTGACTAGAAATAAACTCCATGAGGGTGAGGACTTTGCTTTGTGTATTTCTGGAATCCCAAAATCTAGTATTGTGCCTGGATCACCATGAGAACTCAGGAAATATTTTCTGAAAAGGTGAATTGTTCAGAATTATAGTTGCAGAAGATGTGTTTGGAAAAGTTTGCTTCTTACATGGAACAGAAATGAAAGAGGGCATCGAATGAAGCTTTAGGCAAAACATTGGGTGAGTGATGTCATTTGATGCGGAGAAGGAAGCATTAGAGAATTAGGTAAAACAAGAGATAATGAGGTCCTAGAAGACAATGGAAGCAATTGTGAAAAACTGCTTTAAAAATTATAGAGCACTAAGAAGGAAGTCATGAATGACCTTATAAAAAGATCTAGTGTGGTTTCAGTGCAGAGGTGGGAATGGAGCCAGAGTGCTGAGAACTGAGGAATTAGAAGGAGGTGAGAGTAACACTACTCTTTTCAAGACACTTGCAACAGAGAAGAGAACCAACAGTAGATGCCCAGAAATACTGGGCCAAGGAAGAATTTTATGTATATGTTTTTACATTTTTATTGGGAGTTTTTTAGTTATGGTTAAATAAGAGATTAGTAGTGAAGGAAGAAGATCTATAGAGGGTGTAAGACCAGGTCTGTCTTGTTTCCAGCTATGTCCTGAATTCCATGCAAGCAACAGCTACATACCACACACTCAATCAATCCTTATTAATTGAATAAATATATTTTTGATGAGATGATGATGAAATAAGTAGATACATGCGGTCAGAATGAAAAAACAATATAGTGGCTTTGACTGGCATTCAGGGGACTGGTATGTCTCTTTGTTTTCCTTCTTCCAGGTAAACATGGCTTGACTTCCATGTACTTGTGTTCTTTTCTGGTTATTAACAGGATAATGGCTTTCTAGGCTCTGAACCCACATCTTAGGTGTTCTCTCTGCACTTATACACAATTAGATGTAATGTGATCAAACATCTGTCTTTAATTTCCTTCTCCTCCATCTTAAATTCTTCAGTTCCACTTGGCTCCATCATGCCTTGTATCATTCATTTTATTTATTTAGGTGTATACATCCTCAACTCTAGCAAGACCAACCACCCTCCTAACAAACTCTCTTACATTCTACCTGGCCTATCTCTATCTCACCTCTGAGCATTGCATGGATTATCTGAGATTTCTAGGCAAACTTTCCAGCTGCTTTGCAATCAAACTTGTCTCTTGTAAACACATGAGAAAACCTTGCCCCCTTTATGAAGCTGTCAGACTCCTCACAAAATACTAACCCAATGGCATAACTCATCTGCTGTTTTTATGAGTGGATTAACTTCAAATTGTTTTTCCATGGAGATACACAAGATGTATGGTATTTACTAGCATAGCACACTCCTCCTGGGGATGCAGTGGAATGCTGATTATTTTCCTGAGCACTTGCCGTAACTGCTCCCTTTTTCTCCTACTCATAATGATTATAAATAATAATCTTGATACAGGGATAGCATTAAATCATCTCTAATTAGATAATTTCATAAATTCTGATGTAGCTATTAATAATAAATATTTTTGAAAAATCACACCAGTACTCCACCCTATGAATAGGTCAGAGAACAATCAAGGCAGATTTTAATATTCTAAAGGACAGAAAACTTCACCCTGTATGGCTATAGACTGTACCCTAAGTGCTGACCAGACATTTATCAATTTGAATTTCAAGCGTGAGGGGATTTAGAAAAATTCATTAAATTCATCATCAATCTCGTATCAGCAATTCAAAGCTTATGCTTTGTTCTTGACTTAAGTACAGTATGGATAATGTTGCTGTACATTATAGAAGATGCATTCATTATCTATTATTGTATAATAAATTATGATAAGACATAGAGGCTTAATATGTATATTAAGCTGTCTCACACAGTTTCTTTGGATCGAGAGTCTGAGACAAGCTTAGCTGAGTAATCCTGCTTTCAGATCTCTCATGAGGTTTCCATCAAGATGTCATCAGGGGCTGTAGTCATCTAAAGGGTTGACAGGGGCTGAAAATGTGCTTTGAGATGGCTCACTCTCATTCCTGAGAAGCACTGCTGGTATTTTGTAGAAGGCTTCATTTCCTCAACATGTGGACTCTTTTCCCTCACCCCATGAGGCTGCTGGAGCGTGTTCATGTTACATATAGTAGCTGGCTTTTCCTGGATAGTGATCCAAGAGAGCAAGGCAGAAGTCTCAATGTCTCTTATGGTTAGCCTAAGCTCATACACCACCATTTTGCAATATCTTATTAGTTACACAGATCAGTCCTACTCAGTGTGAGAGGGGACTACACAAAACCATGAATACCAGGACCTGAAGATTGATGGTGGATTCCTGACTGACACAGAAGTCCAGGATTTTACAGAACTGATATAAGAGAGAACTATTTATATGCATATAGAGATATACCTGCATATTTAATAATTTCTAGACTATGTGTTTGTGATGGTTACTTTCATGTGTCAACTTGATTGTTCCATAGGGTGCCCAGATTAAACATTATTTCTGAGTGTGTCTCTGACAGTGCTGTTGAATGAGATTAGCATTTGAATCAGTAGACTCAATAAAGTAGATTGCCCGCCCCCACCTTCGCCCAGTGTAGGTGGGCATCATACAACATAGATAGAGGAAAGAAAAATTTGTTCCTTTCTTTTCTTCCTGCCTGCTTGAGTTGGAACATGGGCCTTCTCCTGTTCTTGGACTTGGATTACACCATCTGGGATTACCCAGGTTCCCATTGGTTCTGGTTTATATATTAGTTTTCCCTACTAAGAGTCCTCTTATATTAAAATGCCTTCTTTACCTCAAAATTATTACATTTTTGTAGTACTTACCTAAGTGCTTTCACTGTAATTAGTGCTAAATAAAAATTTATTGATAATAAATAAGGGACATCAATATACATATTTTGGTATACGTATTTTTTTTTATTTGCTTTTAAGCCTTTCAGGCAGAGCTAAAAGTCCAGATCAGTTTTCATGTAGCCAAGTCAGTTGATTATATTTACTCCAAAATGCCCATGCATGATTTCAAGGGCATAATGGATATTGCAGGAACTTTCAGTCCTCTTCCAAGAAAACTGGAACCCCTGCCGGGATGTGGATAGCAGATGTGTAGTCCTGACAACAGGGACTGTGTTGTATTGCTGGATTAGATGTTCATTAAGGGAAAGTGGTGTATATGAGCTTTATACTCAGGATTTACCACTAATGCTTTCCAGACCCACAGGAATCTTCTCCACTTGTTTTTCTCCAGTAACCTTGAGAGACTTAAAATCAGCTCTGGGATGTCTGAGACCAGTCCCACATCTCAAAGATGTGGAGATTTTGTCATCTAACCTAACTGACTTGCAGCAGAAGAATGGCCTAACAAAATCTAGTTCATGTTACATGTGTTCATTTGCCCTGAACACAGATACGTAATCCAGAAAAATGACTGCAAGCACAGTGGAAGAACATTCAGCAACCTCTACCTCCACACAATTGCAGCGGCATTGTGCTGTTACAGGCTAGCATGGACTTGGAGCCCAGGGGCAAATCATTTAATGTACCCATGTCTCTATTACCTCCTTGCCTTGTAAAAATAGAGAGATGATGGCTGGCACATCTTACAAGACTCTTGTGACAAATGGGTAATAAAAATCCAAGCAAAAGCATTTTGCAAATATGAAAGGTACTACGTAAGGCATAATATGACATGATGATGCAGCCTAAGAGACCCAAATGCTTCCAGGATAATCAGCAGACTTTGGTAGTCTTCATGTCACTAAGACCTGAGTAACCATGTCTTCCAGAAATCCATTTAGGGGTTGACTCAGGTACAAGATTCCTACAAGTTATCAAGATCCACTTTATTACTTTTTTTTATGACAAGACAAATGTGATTCAATTGGGTCAGGTCACGTGGTGGTAGTGCCAATGAAACATGATGAGTTGGGCAAACCAAAAGCATTAATCTACATCTGTTTGGTCATACAAGTAGACTTTGATATCTTTTTACTCTGCTTCATGAATAATGATGCTTTGAATTTTTCTGGTAAAGGAGACTACTGGCTCTCAACTAGAATGTTGTCCAGACTCTTCTGTATGCAAAATAATGCATGGAAGACTTGCTTATGCACATTTATCTCCCATAACCAAAGGCAGACATATTAAGTAAAGATACCAAGACAAATTCTATTGAGGAAACAGGATATTTTGTAACACCCTACACCTTCCTTATAAACATTCTTTTTGACACATTTTTATTAAATTTATGAAATTTTAATAAATTTATCAATTATTTCATTCTGAAGGGTTGGAAAAGAGTTAGAGAAGTGGGAAAGAATTGTGTTAAATCTTGTACATTAAAGGAAAAATTTCTGGAAGGTAGTTCCGAAACATGGAAAGACATCAGAATTGGAATCCCAGTTTTGTGTACGACTAACTATGTGAAATGGACAACTTATTATTCTAATTTTATAGGTAAGAAAATTGAGGCATAAATATTAACATCTACCTGTGTATGAGGATTAAATGTGATAAATGTGGGTCTCTATTTTGAGCATTTTGAGGGTAGTAATGGATTAGGGGTTTTTAAAATATTAAATGGGTCTATCTGCCTATCTAAATATATGATTATAATTTTTCAGAGGTCTGTTGTGTGGTATTTACAGCAAGATGACAATGTATTTTAAATTGATCCTTGATCATATTTTCATTCTTTTAAACTCATTCTGCCCCATTTTCTCTGTGATAATAACTATAATTATATCCATTCCTCAATGTAAAGCTGCTCCTTTTTCTTTCTTGACATTCTGCCTTCATTGACTAATGATGGTGAAGCTACCTCTGAGATTATTTATAAAATTCAGGAGATAGAAAAGGAATGTTCTGTATGGTCCACACTGTATGCATTACAACAGTTTTCTTACATACAAAATAAGTTTTCCAGAATTAGCATTCACTATATAAGCTAAGCACATATTTCAACATGGGTGAACTTATAAGAATCAAATCAAAATTGTTCTGTCTGATTCTGGCCAGTGCTTTACGATCATCTGTCCATAAAACATCAAGGGAAATTTCACGATTCCTTTTCCCTCTTCCTTCCCTTTAACGTTTTCAGTTATTACTAGAGCAATTTTTAAAAAATCCCTTTCCTTTCCTTTCCTTTCCTTTCCTTCTTTCCTTTCCTTTTTCCTTTCCTTTCCTTTCCTTTCCTTTCCTTCCTTTCCTTTCCTTTCCTTTCCTTTCCTTTTTCCTTTCCTTTCCTTTCCTTTCCTTTCCTTTTTCCTTCCTTTCCTTTCCTTTCCTTTTTCCTTTCCTTTCCTTTCCTTTCCTTTCCTTTCCTTTCCTTTCCTTTCCTTTTCTTTCCTTTCCTTTCCTTTCTTATGCTTGGAGTCTTTAGCAGAGATTTTAGTTAGAAAAAAATCCCAGTTTAGCTTTTCACAGTTAAAACTAAATTTTTTCATTGAAGGAAGAAGTCTGGAATATTTTTCAGACTTTCAGGGCTTTGGGGGGGGGCATGTGGGAAAAATGACTTTTTATATTTACTTACAGATAAGTCACCATGTGTCTATAATCAATAAGAGATACCCTGTATGCAACTTATCTTTTTCTTATGCCTATTAAGGATGACCTTGTGTTTCCTGACATACTTTCAAGTGAAAGATTTTGTAAGATGCTCATTTATTCCTACATTATTTTATCAACTTGTACATCAATTTGGAATATTCTCCCTCTCTTATAATCCTAACCTTTCCTTTATTTGAAGTGATTGTCCAGTTCATGGAAACTATTTACTTTGGTTATTTTAATTACTTCAAGGGGAAAGAAATTCTAATGTGGAATTATTTCTATGTATTTCTTAGAGATTCAAAATATACTCTATAATAGTAAAGTATATTCTGAATTTCTAAAGTAAAAATTTAAAAATAAAATAAAATCTAAAAAAAAAATAAAATCTAGTGTCAACAGAAAAGAAGTCAAACTCTGTAAAATAATTTAAAGAAGTTTATTTTGAGTCAAATTTGAGGACCATGACCTGGAACCACACCCAAGAAGCCTTGAGCAAGTGAACTTGCTGTGTTTGGGTTACAGTTTGGTTTTATACATTGCAGAGAGACAGGGGTTACAGGTAAAGTCATAAATCAATACATGGAAGGCATACATTGGATTGGCCCAAAAGGTGGGCCAACTCGAACAGAGGGAAGGCTTATAAGTTATAGGTGGGTTTGAAGATTCTTTGACTTTTAGTTGGTTAAAGACATGAAGCTTTGTCTAAAGGATAGGCCTGTCAGTGACTTACAAAGGACATCTCCAAGAAGGGAGGGGGGCATGATGAGACATGTCTGACCTCCCTCTTCCTCGTGGCCGGCAATTTAGTTTTAGGATATCCCCTTGGCCAGGAGAGGGTCCATTCAGTTAGCCAGTTGGGGGGAAGCCTTAAGATTTTATTTTAAATCTAAAATAAAAATATTTCCTGCCTAGCTGATATCACCTCTCTCCTCCCTCTCCATGGTGCACTAGCTTATTGAATGTACTTATATATAGCATTCCATTTTTTAGTCTGTATTGCTATCATGTATTTTCTAATCTGTTCCCCATTGTAACCATAAATTCCTTGAGGGCATGGATTCCATCTTATTCAACTTATTTTCAGCACCTAGCATTGTGAGTATAATTAGTATGAGTATAATTAGTTCAATAAACAACTGTTGCTATCTAAATAAGTAAATGTCAGCTAATTTTTATTTATATGCAAAGATAAAGTCTTATTTATTATCATCATTGCCTTTACTGTATCTCATTTGTTTCAGTTTGCTTCTAAATAACATCAACAAAAAAGTGACAATAATCAAAAATATCCTTAGATTAACACCCAAAGTTTAGAAGCAGTTGCACCTTATAGTTCCATTTTGTTTCAATTCAAAATATTTGTTTCTACATTTTTAATAGAGTCTTCACAATGAAATTACTGAACTAATTGTTGATTTGTCATATATCTATTTGGTTATCTTTAAGACACTTTAAATCTCAGCAGATCTTGATGAAAATTTCCAGATCTTGTTGGAAATAAATTAAATTATACCCAAAACATTATAAAATCCTGCCATTTTACTATTTTACTCTATCTACCTTAGAGTTCATCTGAAGCATTCTTTAAGAAATTGATAAGGAAACTCATTTAGATTGATTGATAGGTAAAATATTAAATCATTTTATTTATTCCAAAGAGAGGATGTGGACATAAACTAGAATGTATTTGAGTTTTCAGAACTGAGTTCATGTTTATAAGACTGAAAATTCTGGACCACAGTGTGGTTTAGTGGTGATATATTAAACTAGATAACAATTAAATCTCAGTGACTTACCATGCTGAGAGTTTATTTCCAGTTCAGACAAATCTGATGTATTTGATAGACTTTTTTATGTTCATTTACACAGGGATCCAAGTTTCAATCCAACATGCACCATCTAGCATGGATGTGGCATCATAAGCAACACCAGAGGTAGTATACTGGCTCTTAATCGCTTGGACCAAAATTATATCACTTTTGGTCTCTTTTATTTGGCTAAAACTAGTCCTAATGGCCCGCCAGGCCCTACCCTGGCCAGTCTCTACCAAGCTCTCCTTCCTTTTCACCATGTACTAAATGTTCTCTCCTTCCTATATACATAACAGCCTGACCTCTCTCCAAGGAAGCCAACACACAGGGACCCAGTCTTTGCACCTAATTAAAAGGGCAGGGCCACTGGTTGTGTCTAGTGAGGAGGAGAGGATCAGAAATGGGAATTCACTGGCAGTCTCTACCACAGATTTTTTTTTTTTGATCAAGTATGCTACACTGAATCCCTTTTACGATCAAAACACAGTACTAGACAGTCAATCAAATTTTTATATATCACAATTCAATTACTTGTAGAGACTAAAAATGAAAACCAAACAAATAAAAAATAACCATGGCATTGCTTTTTAAATCAGTTCTCACAGAAAATGCCAGCATTGTTAGTTCGTATATTTGGAAAGACTCGATTTGATCGGTAAAAATGTAACGTCCACTGACTTAGGACCTTTGGCTTGCTTAACTGTTTTAGTTTTTATTTTTTTCAGTAAAATCTCAGTGTGCATTTTTATGTACTAAGAAAAATGTCAGGTCGTTTCGCTAGCCATGAAATGACACGACGTCTCCCCAGTCAAGTGCTGCAGTTCAAAATAAGAGAATGAAAGCAGCACTAGTAAAATTTATGCCTTTTTAATGGATACTTTGAACTAATAAAATTATAAAAAGTAGCTTGAAGATAATTTGCTATATGGATTTTGCTTTCCTTCACTTTCAATCAGATCCTCATAATATCTGTGTAAACCACAGCCTGCAAACTGTGGCGAAAGATGGCCTCATAGCAGCGCATGTTTTAAGTTTTGTCTTCTCTGAGCTCTTTGAGGCTGAATAAACATGGTTAGTAATGGAGTATTTCTGAGCTTACATTTGACTAAAACAGAGACTCAAACCAATTAGCAAAAATCAGCTATACAATAGCAAGATTAGAGCAATGATTATTTCTAGCGTCATCTGACACCTCTTGAAAATAGCAGCTATTAACCCAAATCCATGAATAAGAACTTTTCTAACAATAACATGTAACACCAAATAGCTCACACTGAGTTTTCAGTCTAATAGTTTCTCATTTAAGGAATAAACGACAGTTTAAGTTTGAATAGAACTCCAGTATTGAGTTGAAAAGCTGCTTGGTTAATTCAAGTGACAGTACTAGCCTTTCTTACAATCCAGGGAAATTTATTTTCTGTCTCTGACTTTGTTTACCTACTTGTGAAAAGAGATTCTGTGAATTTTCATAGCACAATTGAGAGAAAAATATATAGAACTCAATTTTTAATAACACAAAGGTCTAAGGGCTTTGAAAATGAAAATAAATTTATTTAACATAAAAATATGTGTGTAAAAATAAATGAATAAACATTAATTTAATAATTTAATCATTCATTATATAATTGTTTCATTGTACAAAAAAATCAAATGATATATTAAAATGAGGGATCTTATGAACCAATATTCAGAACCAAAGAGACAAAAAAATGAGATTAAAAGTAAAATATAATGTATCCAGAAGTTATGTCAGTGGACCAAATACAGCCATGAATTTGGATCTGTGCTTCACAGCAGCTAGTGAAAAGAAGGAAATATATTCAGTTAGTGCATATAAATTAATTAATTAATTCAAAATGAATGAATGAATGAAAATAAAAGAGTTTTTCAATCCTAAAATATTTTCTGGAACTGAGAACTGGAAGAAATTTCTACTATGGACATACAGGGAGAAGTCTTTGAAACCTTTTGGCAATAAAGGTGATATTAAGTTTTCTATGACTCTTTATGTTTCATGATTGTGAGTATAATATCTTATAATTTTTCCACGATCTATTTATTCAACAATCATTGTTTATGTGTATAATCAGTGCTGGGTGTTAAGGAAGCAAGAGTGAAGGAGAAACACAATCTCTACCCTTGTGGTGCTCTTAGCCTAGTAGAAATATGGAAATAAAGGCACTTGAGCTCTAGGATTGGAAAAGCCAGTGACAAAGATCAAGGAAAGAGAAGGGTGATGTTAATAGAAAGAGTCGTCTAAGGATTGGGGCAAGCCGGCAAAGGCCCTGTAGGGAAAAAGTCATGGCCATTCCAAGAGCTAAAAGTCTACACACTGCAAAAAGGTCATAAAGAAAAGAGAACAGATGAGCCTGCAGATTAATTAGATTGTAAAGGGCCTTATATGCCCTGTTAAGGAATCTGGCCTTCATCATGAGGACAATGAGCCAAAGTGAAGTGAAGTTTAATGAAAGTAATTTTGGAGTTTACTGAGAAAAAAAAAAAAGCAAAAAACCAAGCAAACAAGAAACTGAACCCTAACTATGCCATTGCTATGACCTCTAATATAATGAAATGTTTATACAGTGCCAGGTGGACAGGGGAATTTAATGCTTGTTCCATGTGACCTACTGCTAGTCCCAAAAGCAGCAGTTGATTCCTATGCTTGGAGACACCAGACTGCACGGGACACAGCCAGTTAGTTCCCTTGAGTCTTGGGACTACATTCTCTACCATCCTAGCAGAGGTCACGCGTCTGGCCCGGCTGCTTATATCAGCAACGTTAGTAAAGATGTCTTTGTGGCTTGTGATGATATTAGATGCTTCTTGTTTTCTGCCTCCCAGTGAAAGAGGACAGTTTCTGCTACAAAAATTAAAACAACAGCTTTACAAACTGTCAACAAGTTCTTTGTTATGGTTATGTCTTTAATGAACTGAGGACAGTGAGCTTTGCTTCCTTAGAATACTGAACCTAAGCAGATTCTCTTCTCTGGGTGATGGGAAAGAGGAAAAATGCATGTCTTCTCAAAGAAAGCCTCACCCTTTCCAACACTGCACCCAGGTTTCCTCCAAACAGCAGCCCCACCCCTGACCAGATACATTCACCCCAGAGACACTCATAAAGCAGGGATTTAATAATTTTGCCCAGTGAAAAATTAAAACACTTAAGTAATAACATTCAGCAACATTGTCTTCTATCTGATAATGCACAGAAACATGGCAATTATGCTTCGCCTCGGGTGGCTGATGAGGCCACTTCAAATTTCAGGCATTATTTAATAATATCCTTGCCTGCATCTAAGCGTGTTGTTACAATTATTAGCCATAAAGATAGTGGGGTATATGGATGGGGAAATAGTTTTAATTATTTAATTTGATGGTGCAACAAAACAGCCTTGCCACTGTCATTCTTGCAAATTCACATCTAGCAACAACATGGAAGAACTTCACGGCTTGGTATTTCTCTGCATGTATTCTATTATAATTTAAATTCCGAGAAACCATACAATTACCACTTCAAGTAAGGAGGGCTTTAGGGCACAGCCATTATCAAGGGTATATTAAAATAAAAAAGGAAAACACACTGAGGGATCAGAGAGATTTTGACATGTTGGGCAATGGAACTAACATTAGGGATTTCAATGATTGAATTATTCACAGATTATCTATTTCTACAGCCTTCTTTTCTAAGAAAATCCACTCACAGGTAAGTCTTAATTTTCCTTCAGCTGCTGTAGTTTGGGGAAGGAGGCATCTTTAAGGGGGTTATATGTGCTAAGGAAAGCACGGAATAGTGTAAGGGCACTCAACTTTGGAACCTATCTGCTTAGTTCAAACCCTAGTACAATACCCTTCATAACTTCATAAATCACAAGGCTTCAGAGCATTTTCCAGGACAGCAAATTTTTAAACACGATCTGCTTCACAGATATGTGAGGTGAAGCTATTTGACTCATGCAAAAGAACTGGAAGTAACAAAGCTGTGCTTGTTAAGCTTAGATGAAGTGAATTTAGAGGACATCATTGTTGTCTCCCATGCTCTGCCAGGTTTGTCAAAAAGAAATTGGGATTTGATTTATTGATCTTCATTGTATCAGTGTGTAAAATATCTCCAAGAAGTAAAAGATACAGAAAAGCAAAGTTTCCCTGAATACAAGATTTTTTTAAAAAAATTTGAGTCTGTGATAACCATTTGTCAAAGTTATTTTGTAGAAATGTTTTTTTGCCCTGGATGGGAAGTTGCTTAAAACACCTCTAGGGCCTCTTCCAATTCTATGCAATCTAAGATTGCATGGAATGGATTGGGAACAAAGAGAGGGGCTAGTGCTCAAAATCTTTTACTAAGTTTACGTTTATTTCATTGAAATGAGTCTCTAAAGGATAGGCACCTGACTTTCCCCATCTATACCTCTGCCCTGCCTCCCATGACACACCCCACTAATGGTTTCCAGTGGCAGAAGTCCAAGATACAGTAATCCTGTTTGTTTGATGACTAAACATCCTTTTATGCCTGGAGGATCAACTCTAACAGTCAAACAAACTGAATTAGTGCCTAATGCCGAAACCAGAGCACTCTCCGGACTTTAAAGAGTGGCCCAAATCACCAATATTTCCAGCCTGATTAGTGTCTCCCTAGAGGAAAAATCACTTTGCTTCATTTCAGTTGATTATGACAAACTTTGGGGAATATAATTGACCAAAAAAGCACTGAATTTAAAATGCATGTTGAGGTTCTTGGGTAGCAGGAATCTAAACCTAGTATACAGAGAGGCCATGAATTGACATATGTTTCTCACTTCCTAAAAGTAAATGTTTTGATTTGACTTGATTTGCATCTAGGGTGAGTAAAGTTGAAACAGAGATGAATGTATAAGCTGTTTGGAAAGAAGGACCTAAGTCTGACCTGAATTTTACCTAACATAAATTAGCCCTTTAGGGAGAATAATTTTGTGTTATTTATTTGTACTACTCATACATAGCCTAGCTAGAGCTTGTGGTTGCCAACATGAGACTATTTCATGAAATCTCCCTCATACCATATGAAAATCTCTCACTTGTTCAGATTAGTTGCCCTCCCAGACCTGGATGAGATAACCTGCTCTCTGGGAATGTGACCTGGCAGGGAAGGCCTGACGTTGGGGGTTCTGTTGCTGTTAGTTATTTATTCTTAGGAAGGAATAACTAACCCATTGGATCTTCTGTGGCTCTAGTAGACGAAAAACAAATTGTGAGCTAGGAGTATAGAAGTGAGGATGAGAAGGAGCCCAAGGTAGATGATTTTTACTTCACAATGTATTTTCAGGCAGATGTTTATGATACAATCCTAATATAGAGATTTGTGAGTCAGGAAGTGACATTATTCAATGGCATCCTCTTCCCTGTTCTTCTAAGGTACTTTCCAAATTCCAGGAACTGGCTTTTTAAATAAACAAGACCATAGAGCTAAGGATTATATCATCACAGCTGTTAGCATAGTAAGCCCAATATTAAAGGGAAAACTTTTATCTATATGTCAGACTTTGATTATTTTTCTCCTTATTGTGGAATCACTGATATTTAGAAGAGTATTACACATGATATCTTGCCACGGACTCAGTACTTCATTGCGATTAAAAATGGTGGGACTCTAATTGAACCTGTTCTGAATTAATCTGAAATTCTTATTGAAATGGAAAATAGTGCTTAATACTCTACCCCTAGTTCTTTTGAAAAAAATAAATCATGGCCAGGATATGTGGTCTTCATCATAGGTAGCCCTGGAAGTCACATCCTACCAATGCCATGTCATATGTTATATTTGGAATAGATCCTTCAGCAACCTTTCCAACTACTCGCCCTGCTGTGAACTCTCTTTACCACTCCTTGCTCTGAATAACTTTTTTTTTTTTTTTTTTTTTTTTTTTTTTTTTTCAGAAAAAGGGATAGAGGTAAAAAATTAAATCAGAGTACTTTAAGTATCACATTGACTCATAATATGTTGCTTTTTAATATCTAGTGTAACATTTGTCTTTAATTATGAAGAAAGAATACATATGTTATATTGTCAGATCTAGTTCATCTTAACTGTTTTTATCTTCTTTGTCCCCGTGCAATTTGGAATAAATGTTATTCTCCATTCATTGTGACATTAAATTAATTGGATACATTCAAAAAATCTACTAAAAATCCTACTTTGACTTGGGGGAGTAGATGAGATAAGGAGGTAGTAATAGAAAGGATGATGTGCAAAAGGGAAGGAATGGAATTCTGAGAGATGTCCTTGTCTCTAAGCTGCAGCAAATATTTATTCTAAGCACATCAGATTGTTAAGTAATTGTACATATCATTTGATTATCACATTGTGCGGTAGAAACCAAACTCCAAATTGCATGAATCAATCTCTTTGTCTATTTATGTATCTTCCCTATTATCTTATAGGTAGCTTGGGTATATGTGTGTGTATCTGGTTGAAAAAGAATATACATCCATTTATATTCAGGGATTAGTGGAACCAAAGAATACTATTTTATTTTCTTTTATTTAAAAAAGTAATGTTTTCATAGTATAGTCTTCTTGATTCTATTTCTTAAGAAATTAAAATTTGAATTTGTTCACAGCATGTTAGTTAATTTCTACTATCAGTTAGAATTCAGACATTAGTTAGAAGCACAAATAAGTGATTCCTCATATTTACTTGCAACCTGAAAGGCAGTTTCATGCTCGGTGCTGCACAATCCTAAATTATTCTGTATCAGGATAGTGCAAATACTGAAAATCCTTCTAGATGATTGACCAAAATGGGAGAGGACTTTTAAACTACACTCTGAGATTTTTTAAATGTAATATGGTAACATGATAATCCCAATTACTCAAATAATCACAAATAATCAATATTAAATATAAAGAGTTTTAGAAACAACATCCATAGCAAAGACATCATGCCCAAGTCATAATCCTTAATCCATCTATTTTCAGAGACATAAGAATAAAATTAGAATTTTTCCTTATCTAAGACAGCTAATATAGGTGAGGTAAAAAGATACTGAGGTCTATTCATCAGATTTAAAAAATATACTCTTTGAAATATGACCAGTCTCCTATGCTTTGCGTTAAGAAGTTTTCTGACAAAATTAATCAACAAGGTTAGTAAGTCAAACCTTTGTCTAGCTTTTGAAAAAATACATAAGAGTAAGAAATTATAGACTGATTTGTTTCTTCTCCTTCATCAATTTGGTTATCTGAAGATGAGTGGTGTTGATAATAAAGAATTTCTTGAGTGAGGTCCTTAAGAGATATCCAGCCTGGAAAGGAAAGAAAGAAAAGAGAAAAGAAAGATCCCCGGCAACGGTAGGTATTTTTTACTGGATTTTTATTGAGGTGCCACATTGTTGGGCCCCATCTCCCTTCCTGCATGCAGGCCATACACCCTCATTCCCACCTGTTGGCCTTTTCTTGAGTAGAGAAGAAGAGAGAAGTAAAGTAGAAAGAAAAAAAGTTACTGTCTAGATAAGCAGATGCTTTCGAGAAATGCAAAAGCAAGGAGTATGAATTTCACTTTCCAGGGTAGGTTCTGAAAGATGCATGCATGTCTAATCAACAAGTAGGTAATTTACAGTGAGAATCACAAGGTTGTTTTGATTTCTAAGAGTAGCAGAAGGTGTGGAAAAAGAAACTAGATATTGCCATGCTCTTTATGTCCTTTTTATAATTCTTCAAAATATTCAAGAATTTTATTTATTTTGATACTACATTTTTTGACTGTTGAACTGTGTTTCTTGAATGTGATACAGAGATTAAATAATATAATCTCATTTATTACTATTATAATTTAAAAAAAGATCCTGATAATGTGTATCTTTTATTAAATTAGTAGCCCATTTGTTACATGGCACACATTTTATTTTTAATAGAATGTATTATATATTATATAATAGGGGTTTTTCAACCTTTTGTGTGTTTTTGTTTGCGAATACCTTGAACAATGCCATACACATAATATGTTCAGCAATTACAGACTACTCCTTTCTTTATGAGAAAGCTAAAAAAAATACAACTATAGACCTCAGTGAGTCTTCTTTATTTCTATGAAAAAGTACCAAAATAACTTAAATCAGCTTCTTCCATTTATATAAAATAAAAGGTAAAATTCATTTCTTGCTTGTTTGTTCTGTTTTGGTTTTGGTTCCCATCGAAGTTTTGCTGTTGTTGTTATTATTAAGCCCGGAAAGAATTTTAAGAGGGAGAGAAAAAAATATAAAACATCCTGTCATTTTACAAAGTTTACCTTTATGTCCATTAAAAACTAAACTAAGAAAACAGGAACATACTGGATACCTAATATGTATTTAACAATATTCTGGGCGTTATTATGGTCAGAGGATATATGTGCTCTCAGCAAATATTAGATTTTTTTTTTTTTTTGCAAAAACAGGTCACATAAAATTAGAGGTTATATAGTTCTTTATATTTTACGTAAAATCTAGCATTTATGCCTTGTTGCATGTGTCATGACTATAAATTTCTTAACTGTATGAATGCAGGTGTATTTGTATGTGTATATATATTATGTATACATATCTGTATGTATATCTTTATATATACATATCTGTGAAATACATATCTCTCTATATAATTTTAACATAATATTGAAAAATAATGACACTTAAAAAGCCTTTCAATTAAATATTTGTGAAAATCTGTTCTGAAAAACTGTTATTGGTTTACCAGGTGTTCATCTACATAAATTGGGATAAAACAAATATCTTGATCTGACATGTTTATTTCATTCAAGCAGGTCTAATAATTGAGCTGCAAAAGCTTAGAACCATGTGGTGTACTCTATTTACTTTCTGTTCTTTATAGTTTGACACTGTCCTTCATTTGAAAGAGAGTTCTGCTGAAATTATCTTTCTTTTAAAATATCCCGGCTTCTTAGAAGCATGTTCCAAAGAAAATTTTTGATTGCTGTATTTTTTTAATATCAACAACTACATAAGGAAAACTCTCAGTTATTGAAATGAATAAAGCCATAATTGTCCTTGGCTTTCATGTTTTGGTAAAGCCACAGAATTAAACACCTCGGAGATTTTCTTAGACCTTAGTTTATGTCTCTTTCCATCTTAAAGTATCTGAAGTTAAAAGATTCAACCACAAAGGAAGTCAAGTGCAACTGCAGAAGTAAACTCAAAAACAATAAAGAGTGAATTTAAAGAGCACCTGGAATTGATAACAAAAAGTGGAAATATCAATCATCTATATTTTTGCATATAGAATGCCAAATATCGACAAGCCTGTCACAAACTCAGGTGACAACTAAATTATTGAACATTAATTAATTATTGATTGGCTTTTCTAAAATGTATATATATTTAATATGATATAAACATGCAATATACGTTCCACCTAATGAGGTTGAAGTTCTGCAATTTTTCATTGCATTTTTACACTTTCCATTAATGTGACTGCATTGAATGTAAAGCGCTTCAGTGCTATTGCTCCAAGAGGGCCTCAGTTAAAAACAGGGCAATTAAGAATCTATTTGAGAGGACTTTTAAAGTGGCTTTTAGAATAATGAAGTACATGTCCAAACACTGTAGCTCTTGGTCCCCCTCATTACTATTCTCTGCCACTTGGATTAACCTGTGAATTCCTAAAACCCACAGAAGTAAGGCTCTGACGTGGTGTCATACGCCCTAGCTTTTTTTTTCCCCTAGTATTGTATGAACCTATCAACTGATATAAATAAATTTTTATTTTAAAAATCCACTTAACCTTGAGCTCTGTTGTTTGATGCTAAATAATTATTTTTAAAAACTTTTTTACTTTTTAATCCATTATTTTTACATCATGTAAATAATTTTAAGAAGGATGAAAATTTATTTATGTATAATACTATGAGGATTAAATCTTAAATTACAAAATGATAGGAGAATACTTGGGATTGATGGGGTATTGATTCAAGTGGTAAAAATAAATCAGTCCTTTTAATAATAGATGGATTTTCAAGGTTCTATATTCATAATGCCCACACAAATATCTCTAGATGTTGGGAATGAACTGTATTTGGAGATAGGATATTTATGGAGGTAATCAAATTAAAATTAGCTCACTAGGGTGGGCCCTAATACAATATAACTGGAGTCCTTATAAGAAGAGGAGATTAGGACACAGGCACACATAGATCATATGCAGATCATATGAAAGATCACATGAAGACACAGAAAGGAGAAGGCGGCCATCTTCAAGTCAAGAAGAGAGGCCTTAGAAGAAACCAACCCTGCTGACATCTCAATCTCAGACTTCCAGCATCTGGAATTTCGAGAAAACAAATTTCTGTTGTTTAAGTCACACAAGTCTGTGATACTTTATAATGGCAGCCCTAGCAAACTAATCAATACCAATTTCAAATCTAAACCAAGGCAGGTAGACTATTGCTAGGAAAAGAAGAAAAGAGTCGTATTAAAATCGTTACCATGACCTAAGTTCTTCTGAGAGTTAAGACAGGAATAATTACTTTTTTTCTTGCTTTATACTACTTATGCTCCATGATATTGTGCTAAAATGGTCAACCTACTTAAGGTTCCCTAGTTATTGCTCCTAAGATATTCATGTACTTGAATATTAAGCTTTTGGTATTTTCCATAGAGTTAGAAATACCCTGGTATTACTTGATTACTTTGCAACACTATAGCTTCAAAGCTTGGAATGATGTTTAATGTAATGATTTTTTCCCCTGGCTTTACTATAATGCAAAAGAAATAGGAATACCTGCCATGAAATCAAAGGAAGACATTGATTTATGCTCTAGGAAGAATGAATTGAAAATTGAATAAAGAAAAGAGAAAATAAAATTTCCTAGACCCAGAACAAATGGAAATTAATTCAATTTACTGAAAAGAAATCACCTCTTTGAGTAGTCAAGCAAAGCATTAGGATCTTGCTGACTACCAGGAAAAGGCAAATTAGAATTAAAAGAATCTATGAGTATGTGGACTCCAAATTACAATAGTACCTTTCTGGTAAATTTCTCCGTTTTATACAAAACATTATGAAACATTTCAGGGAATTAAGATTTTTTTCCACCAATAATGTATAATTACATTAAAATATTTTCATTGCCTTGCCTTTTAAGGAAAGATTAAATTATATTCTATCTTACAGCCGTACGCCACATGGATTTTTGATAGTAGTGTTAGAAACATATGGGCACTTCAGCCGTCTATGGTTTTCCTAATAATTTTTGAACTCCCCTTAAATAAACTTCATTTCCAAAGCCATGGGTAAGAATCCTCAGACAGTGAGAGATGGGGATGGTCACATGTATCAAGGGATAGACTTCTCACTAGTATAAAACTGACCTCAAGTACCATTTTTAGATTGATAACATGAATGGGTCAGAGCAACCTGGCTGTCTGCCAACTGTAAGAAAGTGAGAACAAGGGAAGCTGAAAAATGAATTTATATTTAAATATTCTCTGTACCAAAGAACTATATAGTAGAATTGGAATTAAAAGTATAACACCTAAAAATCCTAATTATTTGTACTTCTTTTTGATCTCACCTTAGAGGAAATTTTTGATAAGGAACTGCCCAGGACATAGCAGAACATAAGATACATTGAACTATCGGCATTATGTGAATGCTGTAATTTAAGACAGAATAGGGAAGACATTTGGAAATATACATGTGTTTCTATTTGAAGGCCATCTCCATGTTTTTGGGTGAGTGATTTCCCCTGAGGAGAAGGACTAGTCACCTATCAATCATCTTACTGCAGGAAAGGAGGGAGGTGGGTAAAAGCGGTGAATGAGGAATCTACTCCTTCCCCAAGCTAGACCTAGAGGACAAGTTCTGGCAGTTGTAATCCCTCTGGCTATTTTATTTTTGTTATTCCCCAGCCACCATTAAAGTTGCATTATAGAGAGCTTAGTGTAAGCTGTACTCCAGGGAATTGAGGAACTAATTATGTCCACATTTGGGGCACAGTAGTTTCTGGCAAAGCAATTGGAAGAAATATGGAGAAGCTTGTTCTAAGAGTTAATCTACAAGGGTCCAAAATGAAATACTTTGGCAAATTAGGGGGTGACAATTGACCCCCAGTAAGGACTTTGGGAGTTCACAATAATTTCTTCTCAAAAGGACTTGGTAGAAGAAAGGGCTTTTCTGAAATCTATGTGTTAGAAGCTTGCATCATTCATCTTTGAGCATTGTGGGAATGACTTCCTAAAGAACTCATGGAAGCCAGAGATCATCAGCTAAGAATATTTGTCTATGCTTGAAGAGCTCCCTGTTCCCCAAGAACTTAGAGAATAGAAAATAACTTACTCTCAATTAAAATGTAAAAGCAAAGGCCAATCAGAGTCTAGTGTCCCAGATCATTGAAATGTCATAGTGAATTTAGCAAAGTTATTATCATGTGTAAAGAAGAGAAGGGTTAATCAGAGCAAGGAGGATTAACCAGTGGAAGCATGGAAAAAAATTTCAGAATTAATTGTTGGTAGTGCCTATCTGAAGACAGTTTCAGATACAGAAAACTTAAGTCAAGATTAATCTTATTCTGGCGTCAGTGATAAAATTATTTCTATTCTATTATGAAATGACTATATTTGGCCATTTTATCCTGATACTATTAAATACTTAATTCATCCAGTTTCCTTTGCTCCCAATATATGCTCACCAAGCAACATCTTGATTATGTTTTGGCTTCTCATACAGATCTACTTCATCAGCAGCTTCAAAATTTCAATATGGGAAGATATTAGCAATGTAACCATATAGTTGGAAATATGGAATTGAACAGGAGATTCAAGACTGGCTTAAAATAATGTGAAAAAAATTTATTTAATGTAGCAGTATTTCAATTTGGGGAAGGTTGCAGGAGGACTAATGCAAACTTTGGTAAGCTCATGACAGCCGACCTACCCTTACATATTTCATGTCTTGATACTACAACTATTTCACTTATATGGAGGGAATGATTGGTCACATAGACAAAAATAGTTGTCTTTCTCATTGCAATTCTGTTTTATATTTCATAACTGGGAGATTAATGCAAATCTATTCATTTGATAGATTAACAATGATGACTTATAAGAATAAATGTTTAGTCATTCATTTACTAGTACTGGAGTCGTCACAAAACAGTAAAAATGTATGCAGATAAGGCTCTTAAATGGTTTCTAAGATCATTTGGAACAGTTTCTTTTCAACTCAGTGACAGAGAAAAGAGCATTGAGAAGTGTGCATGAGATATTTTTATATGCCAGCACTGAAATGGGCATATATCACTTCCCGTGCTTCTTGCCACACATAACTGCAAATAAGATGAGCAATATAGTCTAGTGTGTCCCTAAGAGAAAGAAAAAATGGCCTTCCTCAACCATTAACAGTCTGTCACAATATAGACTCATTGTGCTACTGAAAAAATCCATTTTCTGAGAGTAAGGCTGACAGCCAACCTTCAAATGAATAGTAAATTCAACAACATAATAGATGTCATATAATGAGGCTCTTGTGGGAATAGATAGTGATGATAGATAGAAAGATAGATAGATAGATAGATAGATAGATAGGCAGACAGCTGACTATAGAGATGGACCTCCCCAGAATAGAAACACTAATTTACATTTTCATGGTATTTTCCTTCTTTAGATACCTATATGGATAACTTTTTCATGCAATTACTAGCTTTGACTTAGAGAAAATATTTATAATAATACCATATTATTAATATATGTATATATGCATGTGTATATATAAAAGTGTGTGTGTATACACTCACACATATAGATACAGTGACTAGACATCTACACATTTAGTAACACACAGTTGTCCCTCTGTATTCATGGGGGATTGGTTCCAAGATCTCCTGCAGATACTAAAATCCAGGGCTGCTCAAGCCCCTTAAATAAAATGGTGCAGTATTTACATATAACCTACACACATCCTTTAATATACTTTAAATCATCCTGAAATTACTTAAAATACCTAATACAATGTAAATGCTATGTAAATAGTTGTTATATTGTATTTTAAAAAATTTATTATCATTTTTTCAGTATATTATGTGGGTACAAAGGTTTTGGTTACATAAATTGCGTTTGTACCATTTGAGTCTAAGATATAAGTGTGCCCATCCCCCAGATAGTGTGCATTGTACCCATTAGGTGTGAATTTACCCATTTCCCCCCCACCTGTTTGAGTTCCGATGAATGTTATTTCCATATATGCACATAAGTGTTGAACAATTAGTTCCAATTTAATGGTGAGTACATGTGGTGTTTATTTTTCCATTCTTGAGATACTTCACTTAGAAGAATGGGCTCCATCTCCATCCAGGATAATACAATAGGTAGTTCACCATTTTTTATGGCCAAATAGTACTCCATGGTATACATATACCATATTTTATTAATACATGCATGTATTGATGGGCACTTGGGTTGTTTCCACATTTTTCAATTGTGAATTGTGCTGCTATAATCATTCATGTGCAGATGTCTTTTTTATTGAATGTCTCTTTTTCCTTTGGGTAAATACTCAGTAGGGGGATTGCTGGATCAAATGGTAGCTCTACTTTTAGTTCTTTGAGGTATCTCCATACTACTTTCCATAGAGGTTATACTAGTTTGCAGTCCCACCAGCAGTATATGAGTGTTCCTATCTCTCTGCATCCACACCAACATTTATTGTTTTGGGAATTTTTGGTAAAAGCCATTCTCACTGTAGATAAGTGATATCTCATTGTGGTTTTGATTTGCATTTCCCTGATGATGAGAGATTTTGAGGATTTTTTCATGTGTTTGTTGGTCTATCTTCTTTTCAAAAGTTTCTGTTCATGTCCTTTGCCCAGTTTTTAATGGGGCTGTTTGATTTTTTTCTTGCTGATTTGTTTGAGTTCTTTATAAATTCTAGTTATCAGCCCTTTATCAGATGCATAGCATGCAAATATTTTCTTCTATTCTGTAGGTTGTCTATTTGTGCTGATTGTTTCCTGGGCTGTGCAGAAGCTTAAAAGCAATCATAGCAACAAAAATAAATACATAGGACCTGTATTGTTTTTTATTTGCATTATTTTATTGTTGTGTTGTTATTTTTTATTCAAATATTTTCTATCTTCAGTTGGTTGAATCAGGGGATATGAAACCTGGGGATGGGGAACACAGATACAGAGGGCTGACTGCATATGAAATCATGACAGAATCATTTGATGTTATTTAGTTAGAATTTTCTTTAAAATTACTAAAGAGGTTTTATCTGATGATCTCATCATCTCTCATGGATTTAATTCTTCAATTACCATATATATGCCAGTAGGTCTCAAAATTTATTTTTAGCCCAGACCTGTGTTCTGAATTTCAGACTTCCGTATCCAACTGCCTCTGTAACAACTCCAGCTGGTGGTCTCCCCTATCTCAGGAAATGGCATGACCATTCTTCTCTGTGCTTAGTCTTCAATAAATATGATAATATCCTTGAATTCTTTCTCTCACAATTTATAGAAAATCTCTAAGCTTATATGGTCTTCTGTACCCTCAGTATGTGTCTATAACTTGACCATATCTTTCCATACTTACAGTCACACTCCTGGTCCAGAACACCAGCCCTACACATGTGGAGTTTTGAAGTCACCCTTTAATTGTTTCCTCAAGTGCTACCCTTTGGTGCAATTCTAATCCTGTAGTCAGAGAGAATTTTACAATCTAAGACAGGGAATGTTACTCCTCTGCTTACAACCCTCCGGTGGATTGTCATTTGGGGTTAAAAGACAAAATCCATACTATGTCTGCAAAGCCCTAGTGGATCTACCTAATTCCTTTCTAAGATTATCTCCAACTACTCTCCGTTTTGTTCTCCCTGCCCTACATATGCTGACTTCTAGCTTTTCCTAGAACCAACCATGCACACTCAGGGTCTTTTGCATTTGAATTGTTTCTATTAATATGTTTAGAATGGTGTTCTTCTAGACACTCTTTTGAGTTATTCCCTCTTTCTTTAGTTTTTTGCTTAAAAAGTCACTTTCTCAGTGAGGTCTTCTCTTGGCACCTATCTAAAATTTCACTGACACTTCATATCTCCATTATATGTTTTACTTTTTCTCTTTAGTGCTTATTACTCTTAGCATACTATAAACTTTAATTAATTATCCTTGCATTGCTGGTATCTTGCATTAGAACATGAATCCATTAAGTTGGGTGTGTTCATCTGTTTTGTTTGCTGATATTTCCATCTTCGATATGGGGAGCCATGCACAGGAGAGACCAAGTATTTTGATTTTAGAATAGGATCTCTCCTATAGTGATGCCTTATTGTTCAGAGGAACCTTGACAACTTTGCGGTTTACCTTTGAGCTGTTACAACCCATTTTTGGTTACATAGGCATATATTGATAGGACTTTATTTCTTCAGGCCAAAACTCTTTCCTATTTTCTCTATTTGTTTGTTTTTTCCTTCTTCTTACTTTTAGTCACTTTAAATTGAAGGCAGTATTTTTCCAGATTATATTTGGAGAGATTATATTTTTATCAACCAAAATTTCCATATTCCTAGAAATTTTGAGGAAATGATATTTCTGTTATGACTTTGAAGATACTCTTTTTTGTCTTCCAACTACCTGAGAGTTGCTTTTGCTTAATCTTGCAAGACAGCCTCAGAGTCTACATATCTCAATCATGATCTATCACTGCTAATTTAGTGTGTATGGCACAAGAAGTGTATGGAAATATATAAAAATATAAACATAATTCCTACTTCTTCTCTAGCTCATACACTGGTTCTTTCCTTAATGAGTTCAGACAGATCAAAATGTACATGTTCACATTTTCATGTTAAAGTTTATATTAATTGTTGTGCACTAACATCAATATTCTTCCCTCATTTTTTTTTTGTGTGTGTGTCCCTTACAAACCCATTTTGAGAACTTCTATCATGTATGTGGTTGTGAGATTACAACTGGGGCTTAGTTTTGTAGATTAATCTTCTGCAACAACCTTGCTGATAAAGACTCAAGGAAGCTGGGGTTTTCTCCACTCTCTATTCTCTAGATGAGCCATTTCAATGACATTGCCTAAATAAAGCTAACTAGTGGTTTGAATAGG
This sequence comes from Lemur catta, assembly GCF_020740605.2. NCBI lineage: Eukaryota > Metazoa > Chordata > Mammalia > Primates > Lemuridae > Lemur > Lemur catta. The sequence continues at coordinate 60,945,577 of NC_059132.1, forward strand.
TGGCACCATTAGAAATGGGGGCATGGCATGTTTGTTTATAACCATTGTATATCCATGCCATGATATACTGATGTATATACTTTTGATGAAGCAAAGAATGCTGAATTAATTTCACTTAGGAATCTATTTAGACAGGAAATACACGTCCCTGGTATGCACCTATAGCACAAATTTGTCCAAGGCAGGAAAATGGAGTAAGTTAGTGATGTTTACCTAGAAATGAAGTCAAGGACATGGTCTTTATTTTCACAAGAAATACCTTGTATTCAGTGATGTGAGATCAACTTCATTTAAAAAATATTGGGCATACACTAAGCCCCGGAGGCTGTGGCCTGAGCATATAAATGATCTGTCCTTATTGTTTTAGGAAGGCCCAGCCACATTTATTTATAGTAGCCATTTGTTACATATTGAATCTTTGTGATTAAAAATGCAATGATTATGGTCAGTGCATGTCATCTCACTTCTGCCCCCTATTCCAGGCCTGGGCCCAGGTGACCCTTCTCAGATGGCCAAGGTCCGCACATGGTTGTAGCACAGAATAGAGAGCTGTGTGTTTAGAGGCTTTTCTTCTGCTGTGACCTCACAGGGTACAACTCTGGCTACCAATAAGTAAAAGAAAATGAATCAGAAAGAATGTTCATACACATGAATAATCATCATGTGGTGCAAAAAGCATTTCATTTGAAGTTGGAAGACCTTGGATAAAGGTCTAACATTTGCTCTAACATTTAACAGCTCTTTTGTTAATGACTCTCTACGTACCTTATAGGGTTGTTATGAGGGTTAGCTAAACTCTATAAACAAAACTGTAAAGCACTTAACTAACAATAATACATTTTATTACTGATAATATTATCAGTTATAGATGTACAAGATTAAATCCTGTAAAACTTAGAAAGCTTGTTCTTGGATATGGAAGGCCCTCAGGAATATTGAATATATACCTTTTTTCTTCTTCACTTCCCAACAGGTGCTTAAATCCATGCCATAACATCCTGGAAAAATGACAATTCCAGGTGGCCTTGAGCATTTCCATTTACAAGAAACATGTTATCTCCTAAGTAGTTCATTTCACTGTCAGACAGTCTGAAGTATAGGATGTTTTCAGTAATGAAACAAACTCTGGCTTCTGGTTATAGTCCTCAGGCCATTCCAGTCTGGTTCTTGTCCTCTCTATGCCTCCAAATTGGCCACCTAGAACTTTTATGACAATAAATCCAGTGGACACTTGCCAAGATTATCTTATTTTCTCAGCAACATTTGACCTAGTTGGCATCCTTGACTTCTTGGGGGATCTCTCCTAACTCCCATTATACCTCTTTCTCCTGGACATCTGTATGTCTCTAGGTGTGGCTTCTCTATCTCCTTGGCCAAGATATCCACCTCAATTCAAAACAAAAAAATCATAATTTCCAGAAATGTTTTTCCCCATACAAAATATGTACCTAAATGTTAAAGTTTTCTTTAGGTTAAAGTCAATTCACTTAGAAAAGCCTAGGAATAAAAGAAATTGATAAATAGAAAATATTCACTTTTCTGCTTTGAATAGTAACATTAATTTGGATGAATATTCTTTTTTATTAAAAGTGATATGCAAGCAAAAATGACTAATGATTTCATGTACTATGTTTGTTATTGGACTTGATTTATATATAATATCTGCAAATTTCAAAGTATTTGGCTGATGATTCAAGAAGGATATCATCAATCATTAATGATTTAAGTAGATTCAAGATACATGTACTTAACATTTTTCTTCTTAATTTCCAATTATACTCATACTCTGAATTAACCTGTACCAATTAAAAAGAAAACAGTCCTTCTATAACAAGGAACAACTGTACAGGTTTTATAATTCACAGATGTGGCAGAATTGTTGTAATGGGTTATATGTCTTAGAGAGAGAGCCTAATGCAAAGTCTGAGAAATATTTAAAGATGAAGCAAATTCCCTTGTCCTTTTTATTTAATAAACACCATGGCAATTGACCTTTCAAGCTGATAAAGCTATATGGGAACACAAGAGCAGATGCAACATCCTGCCAGACCTATTTGAATATATTTAACATATGGCCAAGGAATGACTCTTTTTCCAAAGAAATTTCAAGTTGATTTTAATTTTTGTGTGGGCATTCTACAATATCAAAGTTTTTCGTATAAAATAGGAAGTTAACTGAGAAAAAAAAAAACACAACCTTTTTTTTTTTCTTGGCTAGTTTCAGAGAAGGTTTGAGACAATGAGAACAATAGCTTCCAGTGGCATAAAGAGGTGAAATATGTAAGTAAGCATCTGTGCTTGCTAATTCTGTGTCGTGCCTAAGGAGTGATCTCAGCACTATCTACAGAAGTGTGGGAATCAGGTTGCCTTTTATTTGACCTCAACGTTTTTGATTTGTTATATTGTCATTTAGTCTGCAAAAATGTTCAACCTAATCTTTCTAGCCTCTTATAATCAACCAGAGTGGTATTGATCTTCCTATCATTCTCTCATACACCTTGGAAAATCACACACGAGTGAGAATGTACACACTCTTATAGATGATACAAAGCCATATAATATGCTCTTAGTTATAAATAGCTCTTTCTAAATTTACTACAGCTATAAACATCATATACTGATATATACATATATATTCTCTCTCTTATCCACACTCTCACATTTATATTCATACTTTTATGGTCACATATGCCACAAATTTTACTCCCAGATGTCTCTGTGATATCTATTCTGTACTCACCCTCTAAACAATCTCAAGCCATTAATAGACACCTGACTATGAATGAATTTCACACACGGCTCCCCAAGAGTCCCTGGAAGAAAACATGCTTCTTTCAACTGGCTTTAGTTTGTTTTCAAATCTTTCAGCTAAGGGTAGGAGGATCATTCAGCACCTACTAAACACATTCTTTTCAGTCAATGGCAAATCTAACAAGCAATCACATTAACTTTGTAAGAGGACATGATTCCTTTTGTGCTTTTTGAGAGATCAGGGAAATATTGCTAAGTGAAAAAAACATTAAACAGAAATGCAACTTCAGGACTCTGTGCCGCTTTATTCATTGTGGTTAGTTTCTTCCTGTATTTACTATTGTTCTTTATTTTTCCTTAAGTCCCATCATTTTGTTTTGAAAGTTTTCAAATCTACCAAAAGTTGAAATACAGCACAATCAACATTTGTCTACCTTTCACATTTTTGCACTGACAATATTTTGCCATTATTTCTTTCCTTCTATCCATATATTTTAATACCTTTTGTTGTTAATGATGTTGATCAACCATTTGGAAGTAAGTTGTAGACATCCTGACATTTCACCTCTAAATACATGTACTTTGTCATGCATTTCTTGAGAATAAGGACATTTTTCTACATAATCACAATATAATTAAACACATGTAACCAGTAAAATTTATTTAATTATACTAATACTTTGGCTGTAATGTTGAATTATGACATGATTTTTTTGAGAGTTCAAGCCAGTTTTTATATATGTTGTCCCATAGTCTGTCTCTCTTTCATTACTTTCCCATAACTGACAACATTAATGTCAACTTGGTTTTTTCAAAAATACCACATAGGGAGTGCTGTGTACTTTTCTTATTGCCTTACATCAAGTGGCACTTAACTTCAGTTTTACCTCACTATTGACAATGCTAAATTTGATCACTAGGTTAAGGTGGCACCACACAATCTGTTCATTATAAAGGTGTCTGTTCCATTTACAATAAATAAGACATAGGCGAGTGATATTTTTAAACCCGCTGTATCCCAACATCTTTCACCCAGTAGTTTTAGGATCAATTGATAACTAGCAATTGTGTTTATCAAAAGAAATTTAAATTTACAGAGTTCATTCATCTGCCAAAATTTGACGAAAACCTATATATAGAAATGCAAGCCAAATAAAAAGATTAAATATAAATAAGCTTTAGTAGTAGTCAAATATAATTAATCTCTTTACAAAATTATTCACTCCAGAATAATCTTAAGTATGGAGGCCAATAAACACATTTCATTGTTTGTTGGCATGCAGACAAAGATGGGAGTATGTCAATAGTAAAGCCTTGTGGACCACAGCAACATTGTTTATGGACTAGAGCTAATTGGAAATATCTGCAAAATATAAATCTAACCATAGGAAAATACTATTAACATTTTGAAATTGCAAATTACCTGCATTATTTTTCCGTGTTTCTCACTTTCTGAAGCACTGCCAGACTATTTGTTTATTTGTTTATTTGGAGGAAAAATGAAATCAGAGGGAGGTGTTTGGGAACCAGAGATATAATGGCCAGGCCCTCCTTTCCTCCCTAAAGACTTTCCTTTTTACATCGAGGCATATTTAGAAGAAGCATTTTAAATAACACCCCATGCATTCTCTTACCCAAGTTTAAATAAGCAAGAAAAACACAACCACAAATACTTCTTAACACTTATTACACAGATCTCGTCAATAGTCTTACAGGAAACTTTTCAATCGTCTAGGAGAGACAAACATAATTATGAAAGGATTTGAGCCATTTCCAGGTCAGAATATACTGAAAAATGAAAGTGAGATCTTTTATTTTGGAAAACCAAAGACTAAGTGAAAATATAATAGCAGTGCAAAACATTATGGAGGGTATTGAAGGTGAGAAGATAGAAGACGCTGCAAAGGAGAAAAATTTTAAGGTTAGTAAAATTTTATCCAATTGCAAGTAAACACCTAGAACAGGTTGCCATCTAAAGATTCCCAGGATAAAAATATAAATTTAAGAAGTTTGGCATAAATTAATAGGTGATATGTTCAAATCTGAGGGTACACAGAAGCTAAGAATAGTTGAGGAGAATTGTGTGAAAGGTAATGACCATTTATCCATTAAAATAAAAATGTTTTATTTTCAGAGATAGACTCCTTAAAGTTATACCACAGAGCAATATAAAAATCCCTATAGTTCTATGTTTTAGGCCATGCAATTTCATATTTCTGAATACATATACATATATACTACTTCTGCTTTCAAAAAACAAAACAACAAGGAAAAAACCACAATTACTACATTTTATGTGTTAATGTTTAAATTATTAGTATTTTTCTCTAATTGTAAAAATAACACATATTTAGAAGGTACTGAAGTTTAGACTTCAACATTCCAATTTGTGAGGCATAGAATTCAACCCAGCACACAGTTCTTCATATATTTTTATCTTTTCTATTTAACAGCACTCTATATCTATTAATATAATAATTTATTATTATCACTTCTAATATTATTTAGTAGTGGTTTTACTCTTTTATTTTCCTTTACTAGTCTTGCCACAGTGTGTGTATTTACCATTCTCTTAAAATAATAGCTTTCAGCATTTTGGTCAAAATGACTTTTTCTTGAAAATTGTGTTCTTATCTCTTTATTCCTTTCTTCTGCTTTATATCGTTGTTATTCTACTTTCTTGATATGAAACTTGGATAACTCACTTTTATGTTTTCCTATTTTTTAATAAATCCATTCATGGGTAAACATTGTCTTCCGAGCATGATTTTAGTCACCTCCCAGAGATTTTAAAACATAGTAATCCCATCTTTGTTAATTTCTAAAGAGTTTCTTATTTTTAATTTGATTTGTTCTTTACAAGAGATAAAATAACATTCTAAAATTAATAAGTAGTTACTTTGGTTATGATTTAAAAAAAATAATGTGGGCTGCACAGTTTTTACTTCTTCCCCACAAATCTATGGAGATTTATTTGGTTTATGTCTTAATGCTTGGCTAATTTGTGAATGCCCTAAATTTCTGAAAAAAAAAGTTTATTTTTTAGAATACAAAGCATACGTGTGTGTGTGTGTATGTGTGTGTGTGTATAAAATGATGTTTGCCATTTGTCTTAAAATTTCTCTAGACATTTTTATTTGTTAAATCTCCTTATATTTTTTCAAAACTATTATGTTAATGCCTAGAATGTCTTCTTGGTAAAATGAATATTTATCAGAAAGAATAAATTTTAAAAATACACATTTATTTCTGACAACAATAATAAAGTTAATGCATTACCTATCCATTTCAAGTTGATTTTAATTTCTGTGTGGGTATTCTGTAATATCAGCAACTGACAAGAGGTTGCTATTAATATTTAGTGCATTTCTTTCTTTTAATTTTTTCTAATTGTTCACTTTTATATTTGGATTGCACTGTATATGTAGCTGTATACCCTACCTCATATATTGATTTTTTTTTAATATGTGGATTTGGAGTCTGTAAGAAGAGGAGCATCTGTCTATATCACATATTGGGGCTCTAGACCAAAAAAATAACCTAATGGTACAGAAAGTCTACTAAGTAACAAAATAGGTCTCCTAGCAGGATAAGCTTTAAAACTCCTACCAGGTTTCTCTGTTTAGCAGTATAGAGAAGATCTTCTGGATGGAAAATTTCCTTGTTTCCTTGTAAATCTCCTGAATGATCCTATTTAATCATAAAAATGCAAATCTAGAAAGCATCATTTGCCCTTTTGAAATTTTTCTGTAGCTTAAACAATATTACCATTCCTTACCATTCTTGATTGGTATCATTCTTGGAAGGCACAGGTAAGTTCTCCCTGGATTTAGGGAACCTTCTGGCAGAAAGTTTCAAACCTGACTCTATTTTGAGATTAAGTGGATGGATCAGAGTGGCTGTGACTGAGTTATGGGGGGAGGAAAGGAAAACGAAGGCCCCAGAGAAGAACTCCCTGTAAGGAGAGCAGAGCTTGGACTGATCATCTGGGCTTTCCAGCAAGCTCTGGCATTTCATGGAGAAGGCCCAATGGCAGCAGAGTGTGTGGCTGAAGCTGTGCCCACTCAAGGCTCAGCCACTCTGCCACAGTGCCACGTTTGGTGGCAGAAAACAGCCAAGCCTGTGAGTCTGAACTAAAAGGCCTCCTCCTTTCGAACCCAATTCTGGGCACTGCCGGGTCCTGTGCAGAGACCTGGACTAACAAGGACATTGTGGTGCACACAGCCCATGCACGGCACCTGGAGGGAAGTGAGAAAAGCAATACCACTTTCATCGATTCAACAGTCATTTTCTCTGTCCTTTCTGGCATTTGAAAACAGGCCTTTAAACTGAGTATGACTCCATGTGTCCTTGGTCTCTTCAGGTGAGTGGCTTAAGAGAGAAATCTTGGACTGCCTGTTGATAAGACTCAATTATCAAATGTGGAAAAACACAGACAAACAATATAAACAAAAACAAGGTCTTTGAACTTAAAAGTGATATAGGCAGTGATGTAGATTATACAATTCTCCCCAAGCATGAAAGAGAGGCAACAAGGCTAATGGCCTTAATCAGTTGCTTTTGTCCAAGTTACCATTGTTCTCAGGACACTGGAAACAAACTAGATAGAACCATCTGACATCATGAAAGACGCACGCATTTACTTGAATTCTATATGAGGAAGAAAGCCTCATATTCTACTTTTTAAGGGCTTAAGAGATCTTTGCTACTGTGCTATTCAGCTCTACTTGAACAGGAATACACATTTGCCAAAATCTGTTCATTCTGAATCTTCACTTGGGTGATTCACAGAAAATTGTTCTTAGCATGGCCAATGATCTATTTATGTTTTATTTAAGGGTAAAATTATAACCTTCCATGTAGCTCATTGTTACCTTTGTTTACTGAATAATTGCCTTGGTAAATACAACTCTCCCCTTTTCAGACAATTAAACAAATATTTTCAGAAATATAGAATGTCCACAATCTACAAGATCTTGACAGTTAACTAAACTTTAACTATTACAAATAAAAGACTAATGTGTTCCTATGGCCAACCTCTCCTTCCCCCCACCCAATCTATGTGGATAATTCTTTTTTTAAGGAAAAAGGAAAGAAACTCCCTGTGCACTTAATCAGGCTAGACTAGGCTATTTGGTAGCTGTCACTTGAAATGGATGTGGTGTCACCTTTTCGTGAATGGATGAAAATGTACCCCTTAAATAAATGATAAACAAGAACCAGCAGCCACAGAGTGGAAGGAAGAGGGTGAGGGGTGAGGGGTGAGACAGGCATAATAAAAATAAATAAATAAACAAACCGAAAGGGTTTTACAAAGTGCAATGATAAATCTCTCTGGGCTATTGTTGTTGCGTTTATCTGAAAGACAGGAAGCATCATTTGGGTGCTCCTTGAACCATTTTATCTTCACCTGTACACAGTTCGACAATTGCATTTTTACTTCAGGCAAAGAGTAAAGGATAGAAAAGAAAAATCAAAACAAAAGAGGGCAATAAAAGAAGAGACAGCACTCACAGACTTGAGTTATTGCTAACAACATAATAATATCCCTCTCAGCTAGCCCTTTCACCAGGATAGGATCCAGGAAGGAGGAATCTTGTGGGAATTTTGCATCCATTGCTGCTTCAACTTTTAAGGATGGAACAGTCAAGTTGAGATACTGCCTAATAGAAAGAAAAATGAAATATTAAAACTGCAGAAAATGGTAAAGCTGATAAATATATTGTATCCCTGTCAGCTATTTTCCTACTGCAAGCTTGGATTGAAGTAGATTGGTTTAAAGGACAAGAGAATAAAAGGGACTTTAAGGAGAGGAAAATATTTATTGAGAAAGTGCTAGAATCACATATGGGGAGAGATCTCTTATTGCCCAAGGAAACAATTGAATTCAAAATATCATGTTCTTTTTTTTTTTTTTTTTTTCAAAATAAGCATCAGTTTAGAGATTCTCTCATCTTTATTACCGTATCTCTGAGCCAACAGTAGACAAATCAAGGAACACAAGGATGGAAGAAGCAGGAGGGAGGACGAAGGAGGGGACAGGTAAATTCACACCTAATGAGTACAATGCATGCTATCTTGGTGATGGACGCACTTATAACTTCGGCTCAAATGGCACAAAAGCAACTCATGTAACCAAATCAGTTGTACCTCCATAATACTCTGAAATAAAAAATAATAATAGAAAATAAAACATAAAAATCTACACACACCCACACACACACAAATACTTTGATGCTCATGGATTGCGAAGTTCAGGCATTTTGACAGGATACAGCAGAGGTAGCTTCCTCTGCTCCATGGTATGTTCCGGGGCCTCAGTGGGAGTCTGGAACTAGAATTATCTGAAGGCTCATTCACTCAATGTCTGGCTGTTCATGCTGTCTATGGGCTGAGAGCCTTGGTTTCTTTCCTGATGAGTCTCTCCATTTGACATCTCTAAGTGAACTAGTTTGGGCTTCCCTTCAGCACAGTGGCTAGATTCCAACCAAGAGCAAATATCCCAAGAGAAAGAGAGAGAGGCAGGAGGAGGCTGAATTGTGTTTCCTATTCCAGCTGCGGAAGCCATGCAGCATTATTCGTGCTATACTCCCCTCATTGGAAGTCAGAGACCTGCCCAGATTCAAGCAGAAGGGGAGGGTGAGAGGAGGCTTCACCTCTTGACAGGGAGCGGGAAGGCTCTGGAAGAGCATGAGGGACCAGAAATATTGTCATGGCATTTTGGGGGAATACAGAGTACTTAAGAGACTTATTCCACAGAACCATAACTGGCAGGTTCTGGGGCAAAGAACAAATCCCTCTTTCTCCTACTCCAAAATCCTTCCTTTAATTACACAACAGTAAGGAAATATTAACCCCAGCTGAATGGGAATTGCCCTCAATAGGAAGGTGATATCTTTGGGGAAATAAAGTTTCATAAAGAGACAAAATGAAAAAAAAATTGGACTACTTCAGAAAATTGGTTATCATCCTAGGCTGGCCTATGGGAATTAGGTATTATTTGAATGAGTTACTGTAAGGTGTTTAGCCATGAAGAAGCTTCCAACTTTAAAATTCTGAGTTTTAAATTGATCAATATTACAGCTAAGGTATCTGAACATGTAAACTGTACTAGATTTTACTACATAACTTGATTTTAATATGTAAATGTGAAAGGAATACTCAGCATATGTATAATAACAAATCAAGACCTAAACCATATAACATGCTATGAGATGTATGTCAGTATCAAAAGAATTTCATTGGATAAAACAAACATTTCTACTGTCGTTCTAACTTGTTGATATATAAAGCATACTGAATTAAATTTGGCCTTTAAAACCCTGTGCAGTGATTTCTGATTATGATTGTATATGTTACATAAAACTAAAAAAATACATGTTTGAATCAAATTATTAAATGCAAATATTGCATCATGAGGGTAATCTCTCTATTAAAAATACTATAGCTACAAAAGGGTCAGTGATAGAAAAAATACACATATTACTGAGGAGGGAGAGTTATATTTGCTATGACACCTTAGCCTGGCTTTTTCCTGCACAGAGCAGGAGACAAACTCTTGTATTCAGTTAGTTTATGTGGGAATGTATTCTCAGGAGGCGGCGTGCAGAGTGGCATAGAAGAGCTAGCAGGGAAAAGCCACAACACGTGGGTGAGGTTTTGCATCAGCCACCCTGTGCCAACAGAAGCTTCAGAGAACACTAACGAAATGGAATGGATCTCAGATCTCTCTGCCTAGAGGATGAAAGAGGAGAAGTTTTTATTCACTGGCTCCCATCCCTCCATGGGCTTGCCTGCTCCTCCACGCCTGGGTCGCACATGCCTGAGAGCAGAGCAAGCTCCCCCGTGTCCCATCGCCTCACTTGGGTGGAGCCACAGGAGAGAATGGGAGTATGTAGCATAGGAGTGAGATGATGTACCGTCCCAGTACACCTGTGCAAGGCTGGAGTACGTTCTCCTTTTAATTGTTTTATCATTGAGGCAAAATATACATAAAATAAAATGCCTGGATCTTAAATTTTCAGTTCAAGGAGTGTTGACCATTGTACAATCAAGTGAAATTATCCCCCTGTGTATTTTATGACCCACCCCATACGATATATGACTTTTGCCGTCATTCTAGAAAGGTTCTAAAATCTCTTTCTCTTCAATTTTCCCAACTACTTTCTGACTTGTATCACTGTAAATTGGGAATTTAATTTACTTTAATTTTAATTTATCTGTTCTATAACAATATTAGTGTAATAAAGAAGTATGTACTCCATGTCCATGGCTTCTTTCACTCAACATAATGTTTTGGAAGTTCATCCATGTTATTATGGGTAGCCATAGTATACTTCTTTTTATTATTGACTAGTATTTTTCTGTTGGAACATATCAATATTTGTTTATCCAGTCCCTCATTGATGGCATTGTGGTTTCCACTTTTGGGTTACTATGAATGAGGCTGCTGTGAAAATTCTTGTACCAGTCTTTTGTGGACTTACGTTTATACTTCTTTGGGGGTAGATAGTTAGGAATGGAATTACTGGGTCATAGAGTACATATTTAACTTCACCACAATGTTGCTGAGCAGCTTTGCATATGATGGTGCCATCTTGCATTCCCCCTAGTTGCTCCACACCCTTGCCAGTTTGTGTTTTATGTGAAGATTTTTTTTTTTTAATACTCATCCGAATGGATGTAGGATGGCATCTCATTCTGGTTTTAGTTTGCGTTTCCCTAAAGAATAATGAAGTCGAGGACATTTTTAGGTGCTTATTGGACACTTTTATCTTTTGTGAAGCATCTGTTCACATTTTTGCCCACTTTTAATTAGGTTATATATTAGTTTTCTATTGCTGTTGTAATAAATTCATACAAATTTAGTGACTTAAAACAATATAAATTTGCTTTTTGCTACAGTTCTGTAGTTCAGAAGTCTGACACAGGTCTCACCGGGCTGAAATCAAAGTGGTGGCAGCAGGGCTGCGGTCCTTTCTGGAGGCTCTAGGGCAGTGGCCCTTTCTTTGCTGTTTCCAGTTTCTAGAAGTTGCTCATATTCCTTGACTCGTGGAACCCTCCTCCATCTTCAAAGTCAGGAGTGTTGCATTTCTCTAACCATTCTTCTGTAGACACAACTCCCTCTCTCCGTGAACTCGGCAAGGAAAGGTTTTCCAATTTTAAGAGCCCTTGTGATTAGATTGGGCCTATGCAGACAATGCAGAATAATGCTTCCATCTCTAGATCCTTAATTTAATCACACTGCCTCTACAAGTCCCTTTTGCCTTGCGAGGTGACATATTCACAGGTGCTGGAGGTTATAATGTGGGCATCTTTGAGGTGGGGGGAATTATTCTGTCTACCACAGTTACTTGTTTTTTATTGTGGAATTGTAGTTCTTCGTATTTCCTGGACACACACACACATGGACACATACACACACAAACACACACACACACTTTTTCCCAGTCTGTAGTATCTTTTGGTGAGTAGAGAATTTTAATTTTGATGAATTTCAATTTAATTTTTTCTTTTATGTCTTTCTCATTTTTGTGCTTTTTGTATCCTGCAAAAAATATCTACCTACGCCAACGTTGGGAAGATGTTCTCCTGTTTCTTTCTAGAAGCTTTACTGTTCCAGATTTTGTGCTTAGGTTTATTATTCTTCTTGAATTAAACCTTTGCATCAAATAATATATGGGTCATAGTTCTTGTCTTTAATAAAAATATCTAGTTGCAGACCAGACATGGTGGCTCATGCCTGTAATCCTAGCACTCTGGGAGGCAGAGGCAGGAGGATCACTTGAGGTCAGGAGACCGAGACCAGCCTGAGCAAGAGCAAGACCCCATCTCTACTAAAAACAGAAAAACTATCGAGGTGTGGCAGCGCACCCCTGTAGTTTCAGCTACTTGGGAGGCTGAGGCAGAAGGATCACTTGAGCTCCGGAGTTTGAGGTTGCAGTGAGCTATGATGATGCCACTGCACTCTAGCCAGGGTGACAGACTGAGATTCTGTCTCAAAAAAAAAAAAAAAATCTAGTTGTTCCAGCACTGTTTGTTAAAAGACATCACCACTAAATTGAATTTATGGCTATGGCCATAAATTAGTTCTGTAGGTCTATTTGAAGTGTGTTACCTTTATCTATTTGTGCTTACTATATTACCACACTCTCATGATCACTGTAGCATTGTGGTAAATTTTGGAATCAGGAAAAAAAAAATCCTCCAATTTTGTTCTGCTTTAAAAAATTGTTTTAGCTATTCTAAGTGGTTTACATTTTGATGCAAATTTTAAAATCAGCTTGTCAATTTCTACCAAAAACCTGCTGAAATTTTGAGAATTTAGATAAAAAGATATGGTTGAAAATACTGACTCTCTCAATCTATGGATGTAGTATTTCTCCTCATTTAGGTTTTTCTTATTGCCAAATTTGGAGAAACATTTTCAATATTTCACTATTATGATGTTATATGTAGGTTTTCCATAGATGTCCTTCATTATATTAAGGGTGTTTCTCTATTTTTCTAGTTTGCTGAGAGGTTTTATTATACATGAGTGTTGTATTTAGTGAAGGCCTTTTTCCAGCACAAGTTGAAATAATCATAGGATTTTTTTTCTTTATTCTGTTCATATAGTAAATTGCATCAATTCATTTTTCTAATGTTAAACCAAGCTTACAATTCTGGGTTAAACTCCACTGGTCATGATGTACTATTATTTTTCTGTATTAGTAGATTTGATTAATAAATATTTGATTAATATTTATTGTATATTATATATTACATATTAATAACTATTTATTAATATTTATTATATAATTTTGCAAATGTATCATGAAAGTTTCTGATCTGACACTCATTTTTATTGCCTTAGTTGTCATTGCCAAACTTTGTTTCATAATACAGTAATCTCATAAAAATGAGTTGGGACGTTTTCCTACCTGCGCCTAAAATTGGTAGAATTTCTCACTTGTTAAGCTAGAAACTGTGATAATTGTTTTTACATCATTGTTCTTTCCTAATCAATAAACTTAGAACTATCAATTTCCTTCAAAGCATTATTTCATCATCATTCTATAATTTTTAATGTGTTGTATTCTCATTTTCATTCAGTTTGAAATAGTTTTGAATATCCTTTTTTGATTTCTTCCTTGACCATAAATTATTTAGAAGTAATTTTAATTAATTCCCAAGTATTTGGAAATCTACATCAGTGTCATACAGTAGAAATATATTATTAGCTACAGATATAATTTTATATTTTTAAATACCTATATAAAAAGTTCAAATGATATTATGAAAATAATTTTAAAATATATTTTATACCTAGTATGTAATATATTTTACATGTAATATAATAAAATATATAATATAACTTAACCCAATATATCCAACATAAATGATTTTGATATGCAATCAATATAAAATTATTAATAAAATATTTTATGTTTTTATTAAGTCTTTGAAATTTTATATGTATTTTACCCTTACAACGTATCGCAATTTGCTTTAGTCAAATTTCAAGTTCTCAGCCACATGTGGCTACCATATTGTGGCAACAAAGGCTGGACTTAAGAAGTAGGGCAGAAAGTATTTGGAAAGAAGAGAGTCCAGGACAAAGTCCTTTGTGCAAATAGGATCCTGTCTATTTTGTTGCTAAGTCTGAATTTGGCTTTATAAGAATATTATAGATATTTCTATGAAATTGTCTATTGAGGATTTTATTGGAGAGAAAATTTTCACAAAAAAAGGAGGTAACACAAATTTCACACTGAGGATATTGAACATGTTTAGTTTGGAGACTTTCAAAAAGGCAGGGAAATAAGAAAAAACACATGAACTTATTTTTTAAGTTGATCTACATTTCAAATGTGTTTTTTAACTTTATAGTGCATTGGTATATAAATAAATGAATTTGGTTACACTGTATATGATAGGAAAATACTAGAAGAAAAAATATAATCTTCAATATTCAATAAGTTAGATTATTAACAATCTTTGAGTATCATGATATTTTTTTTCTATTAGCATATGTAAAAGTTTTGATAATTTTAGCTATAATTATTTTTCTTTTCTTATTTTAGGTTTAAATAGGAGAGTAATCTTTGGTGAGATACGTTGGTATCTATTCACCCATTCTTTTTCTTGTATGTCTTTAATGAATGAGTATAAGGGAGAAAGGTTATGTCTATAATTGGAGAAACTGATCATTTCCCATGACTTTATTTTATGGCTTTCCCACACTTGAACACTAAATTTAATTCAGTCTGCAGGGAAAGAGTTACAGCTATTCTTTAATATAGGTATCAGAGAGATTAGACCTTAATAATTTCAGGGGAATTCTATTTTTTTCTAATAATAAATATTATCTCTTGATTTACTAAGCTAATGTTGCTGACCAGCTATTAGTAGGATATGAGATACGAGGATTTTTTCTAGTTTTAGTAATTGCTTTTTTATTTATCGAAACTGTGAACTAACTTTCCAGAACCTAGAACCAAGCTTGCTACTTAGGAGGGGCTCCATATTGTCTATTGACTTGATCCATTCACCTCAAAAGAGAAGAACCATTGCTAGAATTAGGTTATTGTCTCTAATGATGTAATTAACTGGCCCCTAAGTACGCTGAATCTACAACATGTTAGTGTGTGGCCTCTAACCAGCTAAGTACAGTTGATCCTTGAACAACAAGGGCTTAGACTTTGAGGGTTCACTTATATGCAGATTTTCTTCTGCCTCTGCCACCCCTGAGCCAGCAAGATCAACACTCTCTCCCTCTTCCTCAGCCTACTTAACATGAAGATGTCGAGGATGAAGACCTTTATGAAGATTCACTTTAACCTAATGAATAGTAAATATATTTTTTCTTCTTTATGATTTTCTTAATAACATTTTATTTTCTCTAGTTTACTTTATTGTAAGAATACAGTATGTAATACATATAACATACAAAATATGTGTTAACAACTATTTATTTATGAGTAAGTCTTCTGGTCAACCGTAGGCTATTAGTAGTTAAGATTTTGAGGAATTAAAAGTTATATGCAGATTTTTGACTACATGAGGGGTTGGTGGACTTAACACTCTTGCTGTTCAATGGTCAACTGTAACTGCATGGAAAAGCCACAGTGTATTAATTTATAGGTACATTTATAAACTATTTTTAATAGGTTCCATGGTACCTGGCTATGTGCTCAAACTATAAGAAAAGAATTAACATCATCTCTGCCTTCCAAAGGTCACTGTCTAGTGCAGGTGACACACCACTTAAAAGCTACTTTTGAAACAACAATGACAAGTGCAAAGAAATGTATACACACAGCAATTATGGAAGACTACTGCAGGGTAAGCAATATAGTTTGGTTGAGGGTGTCAGGGACAAGTGTCAGGGAATGAGATGTATAATGAGAATCATGAAAAATGATTATATAGCTAGGAACATGGGTGAGAGGAGGAAAGGAGGGAAGAGAAAGTTTTCCAGAAGAGGTAGATGTAAGCAAGGACCTGTAAATAGTTAATTGTGTGGGAGAAGATAAAAACAGCTTGATTTGATGGATTCTAAAGTGTAAAAAGGAGTAGTGTTCAACTGGGGTAGAGATCCTAAAGGGGTTTCATTCCCTTGTCTAGGTGCTTGAACTTTATCCTGGAAGCAAGAGTTTTGTCGAAAAGATATGAAGCATCACAAAAACATATTTGGTTTAACTTCTGCATAAATGCATAAACTGTGAATAACAACATCCAAATTTCCTACTAAAATATACATACAATGCACATCTTAATAAGCCATAGTCCTGAGTTCTAGCTGTGGCACTGTCACTAACAGAGTAGTAACTTTAAGACTTCTTTGTTCCTCAGTTCCTTTAGCTGCTACAAGATGTTTTATGTTTCCAGGTGTTGCAGGGCATTTTAAATGGAATAACAGATGCAAAAGCAATTTCTAAATTTATAAATGTATCATACATTCACACAACGTGTATTATTAATATTAGTTCAAATTCTTATAAGGTGAATGTCTTATACACAAAAACATCACTCTCCCATGCAAATGCTTGTCCACATGAATAAAGTCTGTAGTGGCACATGGGTAGAAGAATGAGAGAGAGCTGCATAGAATGCGTATCTAATCTTTGGCGATAAAGGACTTTTTTATATTTTGCTTCCTTTCTGCGACTGAGTATATGTGTATTCAGTATATATTTCTATTAGATGCTGCCTTTAAATATTACATATATTTGTGTGTATGTATATACACATATATATATATGTATATACATATATTTATTTATACTTCTTACACATTCTCAGGAAATGTTCACAACTTATAATGAATGATTCCTTGGTTCATAATATCTTTGAGGGGGCTAAATCTTAGATGAATTTTTGAATGAAGCTATTTTATGACTGTATGAGAGGAAAAAACATGGGAAATCGCATATGTAATGTTTGTGCAAGATTAAAACAAATTCTTCACTTCTTTAGGTATCATGACTTTCAACTCATCACTCTCCACTACCCCCAATTTATTTTCTATGTGTATTTATATTAGCTAAAGAAGAAAGAGTTAGCAATTTCAGTAGCTCAGTATCACTTTCAACCCTCTTCTCTCACCTTTGAGGAGTGCCATCAAGTTTGTATTGCAGCTTAAAGGTCTTGTTGATTGAGTCACCCCATGTAAGTCATTCCAGGCTTAAAGGAGTCGTATTTGCAAGTAACACGCGCATAGGTCTTGGTGTGGCATTCATTAGTTTCAACCTTCTCCTGTTCTACTCTCTGTCCTCACCCCACCTATACAGATAGCTCTTAGCTTCTATCAAGCATAATGAACATTCTTAAATGTTATGGGAAAATAGCAGAGTCAGGGAAAAATATGTGCCATGAAGAATGTGCAAGGGAAGTAGCATTGTCACTGCTGCTGTTCCAGTGCAGATCACAGCAGGATGGCCTCCGTGTGAGTCCTTCTGTGCCCAGTAAAAATGAAAACAATATTGTAATAAATTAGCTGGAACTGCACTTCCCTAGGTGTTCGTTCTGTGACAACATGATAAATAACCCCAGGCACGTACAATTTGGCTTTCGCTCTGCCAAGGTTTTCTACCACAATATTTTCATGCCTTAAGTCATGGTCATCAACACTTGATTAATACAGGGAGGGAGAGTTAAGATAACAGGAGGGATGTATTTCCTTGAACAGTACAATGTATCAACAATATATTTTTATCTGGGTTAACTTTTTATTGATCATTACAAGGATGAACATTTTTATTTACAATTAGTAACTCTAATGTCCCAACTCTCCTCATAAAGTAAATGCTTAGAATAACCATAGAGGCACATCTTAGGTTTGTTTGTTTCTGATTATTGAGGCAGATTTCCTTATCTTCTCATTTTCTCATTTTTTTGATGGGGGTACTTAAATCTCTCAGCACAATTTTGTGTGCTGAATTTATTCCTCAGTACATTTTCCATGATATATATACACACACACATATATATACACACCTGCATATATATAAATTATGTATATAATACAGTTGTGTTTTATAAATATTTATACAACATTCATTTAACTTCAATCCATCAAATAAATTCAGCTGTATTTGTATAACTTTCACAGAGAAGGAATAACTTAGCATATAACTTTTCTAGTTTAACTACTATTGTCAGAAATAAATCTGATTTACTCTCTGTGTCTCAGTTGTCTTTATTCTCTGATGGAAAAAAGGTAACCACAACCATCCCTTTTCCATTAATTATTGCACCAGACAAAATGAATGTGCAAGTAAATAACAATAAAAGTGATTTTTACTGACTAGCAAAGCTGGATAAAGGAAGAAGAAATCATTTGCTTTCGTTTTTTTGAGGGATGCCTTACATAATTAACTGTAAAATACTGAATATAATGTAGTCACTATGCATACATTTATTTATTGTAGCCCTTCCCATCCCTTAGGCCCTATAGAATATAATGAGTTTAGACCTTCATGCTTCCCTCTTCTTGGGCTGAGTCTGTTTGTTGCGTGTGCACAGCTGTCATATGTCTCTGCATATGAACTTAAAGATGGTAATAACATCTAGTATGAATTCAATACCTGCTATATACTACATACTGTTTTAAGTATTTTATATATTTTTTATCTTATTTAATTTGCAAAATTCCTATATCGGTTAGATGTGATTATATCCTCTTTTTAACGATGAGGTAATAGGAGCAAGTGTTTGGAGTTAGCTGAAATCATTTAATGAGAAAATGGCAGGACCGGATTTGAGAGCAGTAAGTCTGTCTCAGGAGCTTCAGCTCCTAACCTATGGGCCATACTTAAAAAAGAAGGGATTTAGCATCAGAGGCAGAGAAAAAAAGCATAACAATGTCAAATGGCCTTTCTCCTGAAATAGGTTTTCTTTATTTCTCAAAACTAAGTATAACTGGATTTCGTGTTGTAAAAGTCTCATCTAGGAAATTCTTCTGATTAAATACACCACACTTCCATCATTTCATTATTATGTTCACTCTGTTTAAATAAAATGTTAAATTCAAGTTCAGTAGGTCTGAATGATCATAAAATTTGCCAGTACATCTAAGCATCATTAACAGGGAATCACAGTGTTATTGAATACTGAAGTTTATCCTATATAAGAGATGACCAATGAAGCAGATTTTCTTTAGCCTGACCCAAGGAAAGACTTGCATTTATTCCTCTTGCAGGAAAAATATTTGATTGTGTAACAGAGTAGTAGCCCCTCCTCCCATAGATATGGAAGTGTAAAATTGAGAGTGGGGAATATGTACCAGGGGGAATGGCCTGAAAAAAAAAGGCAAAAATATTTGCTGTCTCTTTAAAACTTCCCCCACTCTTTTTGGGAACTGCAGCCTGGCCTGCATCAGGGAGAATGTCTTTTGTTTGTTGTGTTATAGAAGATAGCTCAGGCCTCCAAGGCCAGCACTAGGCTCTTAGGTGGTCCTAAGTGGGCAGAGGTCACAGGCTTTGTCTTTGGCAGAGATGAGATGCTAAGAATCATTTACAGCAGTAGCCTAAAACTGAGGGCCCTCCCTTTAAAAGCTCTGTATTTCTGCTTATGTTCAGAAAATTTGGATTTTGAGATGATAGAGTCTGCCATTTTTCCTCCTTTGCCAGCAAAGTAATAAACTTTTCTTTCCTTCTCAAATCACTTCTTCTTGTTCTTCTGATGTGGCTTTGAGGACAAATGCCAAGCTTTCGGTAACAACTGGAAAGAATTCATGTCTTACCTGTCTTTGTAGTTCCAGGACCTAGTTCAGTGTGTAATACATAACAGGCACTCATTAAATATTTGTTACACCAGACATGCCTAACTGATTCCAATATGTTCATCAAAATATTTTATTTCATAATATGTATATTTGGCATGCTCATACAGATTAAGGTGCCAGTTAGAAAGCCTTTGGGTTGCAAATGACAAAAAAATTATTTTATCTAAAACAGAAATGTATGAATTTATTAGAAGGACACATGGAACTCAAGATCAAATATATGAAACTGGGTTTTGTAGGGTGCTGGAAATAAACTGGAGGTGACCCCAGGAAACCCAGCTTATTCTTTTCCTTACATGTTCTTTAGACACTTGTTCTCTCTTAGCATTTCTTCATTATTCCCTTTCTTTGCTACCTATATTTTTCTGTTACTTCCCATACATGACAGAAAACAGTCACTCCAGCCCAGTTCCTATGTGAGTTCACAGCATTAGTGCCACCAACTAACTGGCTCAGTCTCTCCATGTTCTGAGTCTAAATTCTTGGGACTAAGAATTCAGTTTACTTGAGTCAGGAGCTACTTTTGGGTTGCCTGACTCTCTGTCCATCCAGCAGAAGCCATGAAGACATATTCTATGAAAGGTGAGGACAAGCAGCTGCTCTAAAAAGAGAAGCATGGGATGCTGAGATCATAATAGGTAGAGAAAATGATTGGCATCTTTAATGCATTTGTAGTCACCTCAACAAAACAGAACTTGTTTGAGCTGTTGCCATGTGGCAAGGAAATACAGTTATATCCTCATGTGCAATTTTCCTTTTTGAAAATACATATACATAGTAGTATCTACATAATACCAACCTCCTAGAACATATAGGGGAAAAAATCAACTAAATATTTTTGTAAACAAAATATTCCAAATTGAATTTTGCAAAAGTGTGTTGCTTCCATTTTGATCAGTTTATTTATGTGAAACAGAATAAATATAAAACACCAAAATACTTTTGTCATTTAACGTCTACTTCAGTCATCATTACTCAGTACAGATCAAGTCAATATATTTACAGGAAAGAAAATTACAAAAATATAAAATCAAAATACAACCTTACTTATCTGCATTTTAATTTTAATAAAACTGGACATATGGGGGTATTGATATCTAAATATTAGGTCTAGCATTCCATTTTCTTTTTTGAAAGAAATGTCATTATTCTGTGATCATATCCATTCTACATTTTTTTGTGTTAAAATGGGTGTGGTGTTAGTTTCTTTTTTCTTTTTAGCATCAATACTTGGCAAATTAAAAGGTTGAAGTATTAAATAGGCACTGAAAATATTACTTTTGTGTAATTTACCTGTTAATAAAGTAAAAAATAAAACACTACTCATTTTTAGTAAAAGCACAGGTACAATAAGGGCCTTAACACAATAAAAACAGCAAATAGGAAGTAAAGAGGCAAAGGCAAAGAAAAGTTTCAAGAAAAGAAAGAGAAATTTGAAATTAGGACAACTGAGTATATTTCCTGGCTCTGAGTTTCACAAGAGCTTAGTGAGGAGAGACTCAACTGCTTTCTCATTCTCATTGTCACATAAAAGTGGTTGCCTAAATAATAGCCCCCAAAGATGCCCATATCCTAACTTTTGAAACCTGTTCAGCTTACATGGCAAGGGGGATTTTGCAGTTGCAGTTAAGGGTAAGGATCTTGAGATGGGAACTGTCTGGGTGGGTCTGGTCTAATCATATGGGTCTTTACAATTGTAGGGAACCTTCCTTGGCTTCAGAGAACCCGAGTGAGGGCAGCCTGAGGCTCCCACGCCCTGTTGCCGGTTCTGCAATGTAGGAGGAACTGTGCAAGGACCCAGAAAGAAGCCTTGAGAAATTGGAAAAGGCAATGAAATGGATTCTTCCCCTAGGATCTCCAAAAAAAACAAAACCTTGCTGACACCTTGATTTTAGGATTTCTGACTTCCAGAATGTAAGATAACAATTTATGTTGTTTTAAGCCACTAAGTTGGCAGTGATTAATTACAGCAGCAATAGGAAACTAATGCAGATACAAAGATGCAAACGTGGCCATGGGGGGAAAAAGTGGTTTCCCTGGTCCCAAGCTCCGAAAGAAAACTTTACTCCTAGAAGCTTTATAAAAGGTTAATTAAGCAGCCTAATGAACAATGATCCCAATTTCAATTTTGCCAAAAAATAACCACCCCCCCTAAATTTCAGGGACATTCTTCATATTGCTGTACTGTTTATTTTTATTCATTTATTTTTTTTTATTTTTAAAATGTTTTTCTTATTGCCTTATTTTTAATAATAGTTTTTTAGGGGGAAAAAACAGTAGAAAGTCGGAGGAATGTGGTTCATAGATGAAACCTGGAGAACTTTTAGGAATAAACAGTTAACATATCCCTAACTCGAAAAAATATTAGCTATTAAATAAAATGCCATTTATTTGTCACTATAAAAATAACTGGAAAATAATATAAGCTCCCTACTGTCCAATGGGATCATGATTTTGGCACCTGGACAGTGACTTTTTGGTTTGAAATGTGTGGAACCTCAATTAAATAGACACATACAATGGCCTCAAAACAAGGTGCAGCCTTGATTTCTAGTAGTCAGTCTCTCATTAAATATCCAGTGTGACATTAAGAATACATACAGGAAGTATTTCAAGACACTGGATTGACATAACTACAACTTTCACATGTTTTCAACTTTTGAGTACAGGCAGTTCTCACTTTGCAGAGTAGTGTGATGCCTTACAGATGACTGTACAAGGAAAAACCATGCAACCTGATTATAATAATCAATGGGAAAATACAATTGCTCTGTGGCCTTTAAAAATTTGGTCAAAGGCTTAAAAACTCTCTTACTGTCAGTTATAAAGGTATAGATGGATGAAAAAAATAGTAAAACTAATATTAGTACAATGTAATTTAAAACATTAAAAACAATGAAAATCAGTACATTTGTTGTTTGTAAAATGCTTAGCTAAAATTATTTGAGCAGTGCTTACCTCCTTCTCATAGTATAAAATACAGTAAGGAGCGAGCATCTTTTCTGCACCTTAGCAGATTATTATACTCCTTTTCTAAGTTTCTATCAGCTTTCAATATTTTATCATTTGTTTTTCCAATGAAATGAAATAAACGTTTCTGAGAGTTCCTCTCATGTTAAGTTTTATGTTGGTGTCATTTGCTCTAGGACATCCTCACCCTTTTTATTATAACCTCATTTATGTCACTAAATTTGCCTTCAGGAAGTCTCTGGTTGCATATCTAGAGGCTAGGGCAATAGGATCAGCAATCCCAGGGTCAGCTATTTCTTCAGTTCCTTTATGTTTGATTCAAATTTCATTCTCAAGTTTTATCATGTTTTATTTCTTTGCTGCACTTTCATCTTTGATGGCCAATTCCTAACTTGGAGCATCTATCTATCTTTTGTACAATGTCATGAGGTTTTAGCACTGAGAGACAAGAAAGAAACACAACTGTATGCTTTGCTGCCTGTGTGTGACCTGGATAACGGCAGTGCAGGGAACAATCACCAACAGACTTTGAAAGATGTAATGTGATTGGGCACTGGTAATGGTAATTGTCTGTTATTTGTGTAGTGATTTGTCGGCTGAAGAGCTAGCAGCAAAGTTTCTACTTTATGCAATTACTTAGTTTATAGACCAGGGCAACTGAAATTTGAACATGTTATTGGAGCACCAGTGTTATTTAACTAACCCAAGGTAATTGAAATCTGTGCATTTCACAGCCAGGCAAAGCAAGAACTGTCTGTATTGGGATCTGAGCAAAAAAGGAGTTTGAGTAATGAAAATTGCCTGTTTTAAAGAGAGACAAACAGAGAGAGAGAGAGAGAGAGAGAGAGAGAGAGAGAGAGAAAGGAGGGAAAGAACGTTTTTTAAAAACAAGCAAAAATAAAGTTTTTAAAAAATACATTAAGGAAGTGACCATGTTATTGAACACATTTTATATAGATAATTTCACGCAAAATGGGAATGAGAATTACTGAAAAATAAGGAGATGATGTAAAATAAATATTCTACATTTCTTGAATTTAAGTGACAAAAAGGGATCTTTTAAAGAAATCAATACAGAAGGCTAGAGAGAAGGGGACTGAGGGAAAAGGCAGGTAAGAGATGCACATAGAATATAAAGACAGTATAAAAGGAAAACATGCTAGAATTTTTTCCCATAAAGCCCTTGAATAATGATAAATGTGAGTGCTGTGTATGTATATTTGGAAAACCAACTGTGCCTTCTGCTTTAGTTGCCTTTCTTGCATCAATAATTTCTTAAACAATATTCCATTTCTACAGCATAACTCTGTCACCGTAGTGTAGCCAAGCTTTTCTTTGACAAATCAAGTACTAAATAATTCATTGTGGCTCTGAGGGGAAAAATATCCTCAGCATACTGCTATGGAAAGTTCCTCTTCCTCATCAACAGAAGAGTCTAGCGAGGTATGCAGGAGCACGTCCTGTCCGTGCACAAATGCCTTTGAGATAAATAGGTCTGAGTGCACACATGAGGAAGAAGCTGAACCTACTGGTCAACAGACTGTTCATCTCACTAAAATAGTTAGCTCCTGTTATTCTTTAACTGAGGTTAATGGCATCATATCGGCTTAATTAGTTGGGCATAAAATGTATTCTTTTACTAAAGAAAAATATAATGGCTTTATCTAAGAATTGGTAGTAATTTATAGGGCATTGTTTTAGTAGTAATTTTATGCATTGTTTGTATGGATGTATTTTATGTATTTCTAATCCCTTTATTTCAGATAGTTTTCTTATATGTTCTTAAAAGAGATGTGAGAAGCCAGGGCAGTAGGCAGAGAATAGATGTGTTTGAACAACAACAACAAAAAAAAAAAATACTGTTGAGATAGAATGGTTTGATGGTTATTTCTAAAAATTAAAATATATTAGATATGCAGATGTCTAGTAATAATATGGATATCATGAAAATCATTGATAAGGATACAAAAAAAGTAAAAACCACTTATTTTTTAAATTGCCTCGTCTCAAAATCCAAAGAATGAAATTTATTTTAGTTTTTAAAAATATTTTGTTTTGTTTTTAATCAACATACTAATTATACATATTTATGGGGTGCAGTTTGATGTTCTGATACATGGAAACATTGTGTAATGATGAAGTTAAACACATGAATAAATTTACTCAATAAATGCATATTTCTTCCTCTCCCCTGCACCAGGTACGAAACATAATGTATATAGTCATAAGATATTTATGTTGCATATCTCTATGGCTTGAAGAGCTTGTAGAATTACTATATCCCCGTGAGATAGAAAGCAGGCAGATATTATTAGACAATAATGTAACTAATGTGCACGTGTGGAAGCTGGAGGGCTGGTGAGCCTTGAGAGCAGCCCTGGATCGGCACGTTCTCTGCCTTTGGGGGAAGGAGAATGGCTGCAGGGAAACTGTTCTCCTTCCCTTACCTGTGGGGCCCTTCCCCAGCACTGGGAGTTTTTTTGCCTCTAGTTCCTTAATAGCTAAATTTCTATAAGTAACTCCCCAAAATAAATACAAAGATAAAGCTTCAAGCAAGTGCACTTTCTGAATCTCTTCTACTCTCTTTCTCTCACTTCCTAATGCAGATTGTACTATCGTTTGAGTCACGGTATCCATAACCAATTTTCCAAGTGATAACTGTTAGTATTAAATACATGGTACATCTCCAATTGTATTTCCGTAGGCTAGAGAGAAATTCAGGCCCTCCAAACTTTGTCTCCAATATATCTTCAAATCCAGAAAAGTTGCCACTGTCATGATGATTTCTTGCAAAGTCAAGTCCTTTCAAAATTCTAATGAAGAACTAAGAGTCTATACATTTATCCTACTGCTCCCTCCTCGTGGGCTATGGAAGTTTAGCCAGGACAAAAGAACATCTGCATATGGAACATTGTGTTATATTCAAAATCATTCCAACCCTCACTTTGGCCTTTAAAAAATAGTGGCATCAATTATCTCAACAACTGAATCTCTGTGATAGTAATAATCTAAAGATTATTTTATGTTTACCATGTATTTTGCAATGCCATAAACACTTTACAGTCACTACCACACAAAAATCCTATGATATGAGGGGGGTATTTTTATTATGTACATTTTCAACTTAAAGAAACTAGGCTCAGAATGTAACTTGTCCTTAATCACACAAAATCAGGGGTGGATAGAACTCAAACCCATGATTTTTTCACTTTAAATCACACGTGCTGAATGTTTAAACTTGAATGTTGTTAAAAAATGTGTGTGCTAAGCAATATTAAGCTGCACATTATTATTAACAAATAATTTCAAGAAGGCAAGAGAGATTAAAAATTAAAGTGTTAGGATATGTTGAGTAATATGTCAAATTTCTCATGGTTTTTCTTTTTCATTTTCATAAAAAATTATATTTGATACTGTAGCAGAATGCACTTGACTTGTGTCAGAATTCAGGTAGCTGATTGCATATATTTCGATAGGCCTATATTTCCAACAAATATACTTGGTCCTTACCCCACCTGCAACTTGAGATTTGGCAAGGTTAGAAATAGGCTTTACTTCATTAAGATGCATATGAGGTGCCAGAAGGGCACATTGTGAATAAGCAGAAGAATCAGGAATATGACACCAGCTTCTGGGCATTTTCAGGAAGACAAAATATGCCCCTATTGCTTTTTTATCAAGAAAAGTACACCCAATTTGTGTGGTAGCACTGTTCCAACAAATACGCAGAGAAGTATTGCTTTGCTCTTTTCTTGCAGTGCTGAAGTTGAAGCTTTAGGTAAAATATGAAAATAATATTGTAGTTATGTCAAGAAAAAAATAATGTATTTGCTATCAAGGTCTTGCTCACCACTTAAGTAGTGACTAGAACATAAACCTGGTGAGTTTTTACTGTGTCCTGTAATTTATTTAAATATGTTTTCAGTGTTCTGGAAGTCTTAGGGGATTATTTGCAGAATTATTGTTTTGTAATATACAGGCAATGCTAGGGTATTCGGAACTCTTCTTTTAGAGCTTTATACCATTTTAATTTTACATAACAGTAATATGGATGATCATAGACCTGCCGGTTCACAGCTTTGGGTATGCATTGCAATAAATCCAACCAAGAATGGGTGAAGTGGGCTGCAGGTGTTTGTCAAAATACTGAAGTCATTTATCAAACACTATGAGTTTAGCCAACATAGAAAGATATTTACCAATTTCCTTTTTACTCTCACTTTTATTGAAAAACAAATGTGTGTTGCTGCTTCCGTTTTTTACTTTATTCATCACAATTATGTTTGTTTACAACTTTCTCAAAGCTCATGTTGTCTAGAGAAATAGGAAGTTATATCTAAAAACAGAATTTTATATATTCAAATAAATCATTTTCATGGTGTTTCCTTTTATAATGATTTCCTTCTTTTTGAAGGCTGAATAATTATCCGTTGTATGTATATACCACTTTTTTTAATCCATTCATCCAGAGTCCTGCTATCTCTTTGAGATCCTGATTTCAAAACAAGAAAGGAAGTCCTGCACTATGTGACAACATGAACAAATCAGGAGAACATTATGCTCAGTGAAATACGCCAGTTATAGAAGGACAAATACTGCATAATTCCATTTATATGAGGTATCTAAAGGAGTTAAAACCATGGAAACAAAGAATAGAATTGTAATTGTCATGGACTGAGGAAATGAAGAAACTGGTGACTTGCTAATCAATGGGTGTAAAATTTCAGTTATAAACATGAACAAGTTCTAGAGGTCTGCTATACAACATTGTGCCTACAGATAACAGTATTGTATTTTACACTTAAGAATGCGTTGAAAGGGTAGCCCACAATAAAACTTTTGGATTATTTTAATACTCTACTTCATTTATTTCAGGTAAAACTGCATAGCAGCTTATGCCCTACTTCCTATTTTCTGCCACCTTATGTTCCTGAGCAATATAAATTGATAAAAAAAAGGAAAAATTTCTAAGCAACAGTTTTGAGCCATAACAGCCTCTAGCATATGCAGCAATCCTTCTCAGTATTCAATATAATTTTAGGAAACCCCTTACTAATTCCCTGAAATTCTTGAAAATATTTTTTTCAACACCTAGTATCCACCAGCCAAATGTGATAGACAAGAGAGAGCCCAGGAGAAAGAAAGGCAGGCCATGAAGTCAGACTAATCTACTAATCACTAACTGATAATTACCAATGAGTAATCATACATGACCATAAATGATAAGACATGACTAATATTAAAATACAAGCAATCTGAAATTTATTCAGATAATAGTTACTGATCAGTTACTATCAGTACTTTGTAAGACATTGGGAACATGAACATGAAAAATTATAGTCATTGATTCAAGAAGTGTAAGCTGATGTACAAATCAAAGTAGATATTCAAAGGACTAAGTCACCAATTGTGCTTGGTTGGGGTCAGGGAGGGATGAAAATTGAGTCATTAAAAAGTAAAGAATAGCTTATAAGATGAAAGAGGGATTGGCAAGTGAAGAGATTTCTAGACCAACTAAAAATACTTTTAAATGCATGGAGGTATGCCATGATCAGGGGTCTTTAAATGATTTAGTATGAAGGGAACAGATGTAACAGGGTCAGCAGGGAAATAGGGTGGGGCAGGCAGCAACACAGACCTGTACGTGATGCGGCTGATGGTAACATTCTAGGTCTTACTTTTGTAAGGCAGGCTATAGAATTCAGTATTTTTTCTGTGGTGATTAAAAGGCACTGAAAGATTAAAATGGGACATATGATGACATTTTGTCTTGGGGATAAAATTATAGCAGCAGTATGGAGGCTGGATGGATATCCAAAAAAAAAAAAAAAAGACCAAATTCAGGGGTTTCCTCAGGTTAACTTTGCAATAGTCTAGACAGAGATGATAAGAGCTCAAAAGAAAGTAATGGGAGTAGAAATGGAGAGGAGAAAGAAATAAAAACTATTTAGTAGAATAAATTGAGAGAAATTAATGACCAATTAGATGTGGAATATAAAGAAAAGGAAATATCAGTAATGGCTGTATTATCTAGTTCAGGTTACTGTGTTGATGGTAGTACACATTTGAAAAAAGACATGGAATTTCACAATAAACAGATTCCAGGGAAAATAATGAATTAAATCTAAGAAATAGTAGGGTTAGTGAAAAGTGAAATTTATAATTTAGAAGTCAAGCAAGACATCAGGGTCAGATTTAGGAGTCATTAGCATTTATATGGTAACCAAATCACTGGAAAAGATGTAATTTCTCCAGGAATCATAGAAAAAAAGAACAATAGAGAACCAAGGATATTAGGAAGCACCATCGTTTTAAAGGACAAGTAAAAGAGAAAGAATAATGCTCAGAAAGACACAGATGGAACCAGAGAGGGGAGTGTCACAAAAGCAACGGAATTATAAAATCCAGAAAAAAGGTCAAGAAAAGCTAAAACAACAAAAGACTAAATAAGGTAAGAATTCAAACATATTCCTTGATTTTTAGCAATTATGAGATCATAGATCTTTGATTTAGGGGCATTGGTGAGGATAGAAACCAGATACTAATAAAATGATGAGAGAAGTATCGAAATTTAAACATGTCGCCAACAGCAAGGGTACGCTGGTGAAGGAAGAGAAGAGAAATAGAGTTTAGAGAGTCAAAGGGACTTCATTGTCTTTGGGGTTTGAGAAAGAAGCCAAGTGGATTAACATGCAGGGGAGACTGTGAACCATCCAGGAAAAGCTAGAGAGGAGTGGAATAAAGTCAAGGTGGAAGGTTCAGCCACAAAGGGGTGAGGGCAAGGACCAAGGTGAAGTTCCAGGGCTCTCTTGCTGTGTGGGGCAAGAAGGTGAGAGAGCTCGGGCCTCCAGGCCTCTCTATTCTTTGCGAAGGTGGTTTCCAGGTGTTCAATGGAGGGAGGTGAGAGAACAAGAAAGTTTGATCAGAAGGGTTAAACTTTAGAATAGCTATCAGGAGAAAAAGCAGGAAAATTTAATCAAGAAGCATTGAAGGCTTGGCTAAGATTTGACTTAATAAACTTTTAGTGACATTTTTTCATTCATTTACATATTTATTTACTCAACAAACATTTATTGAGCTTCTACTATGCCCAGGGATTGGTGACTTAGCAATGAATAAAAATAGAAATCTCCACTCACACGGAGTTGGGAGAACACAATAAAAAACACAATAAGTAAATGATAGACTATTAAACTCTGTCACTATTCTCTGGCTTTTTCCTAATGGAGATAACAGTTCCTATCTTCACAAGTTGCTCTTAGCTCTAAATGAGCTCATTTATTGTGAAAGCATTTTTTAAAACTTTATAAACATTTTAGAAGGGATGACCCATGACCCAAATCTTGAAAACAAATGCTATAGTTCACAGTTAGGATATATGGACACAAGAAAAATAATAAGTGAGAGGAAAAAATGCATTTTTACTACAGAATAAAAATTTATTAAACATAAATTATGAATGAATATTAATAGAGTGCTTTTTAGGTTCCCACTAAGTTTTGTATGTGCCTAAAAGAGAGAGAACTGTAGCTCAGCTGTTAAGAACTAGGCAGCCCAGAGTGCAGGCAGGGAGACAGACACTTGAACAGGAAATTCTATCACGATGTGATAAGTATCATGGAAGGAAGCTGGAGAAAGTGCTATGAGGTCACAGGGGAGGAACTAGCTTTCCCTGACATAGCCAGGGAACATCTTATTAGATAATGGTAGTAAAGCTGATGATTCTATAATACGAGAGGAGTTTTGCAGAGAAGTAAGCAAAGAGGCAATAGGAATAGTAATTCCAATGCTATTTTTATGATGCTCTATTTTTATGCAAAGACAGGACATCTGAAGTCTTGGACAATAAAACTGATATTCCTTGCAGCAGGCTTTGGCCAAAAGAAAATGCAGTTCGGTGGTGAATGCCAGCTTCATCAATATGCCTCAGGCAGCACGAGCGTTAGTCCTCTGCTCTACCACATAACAGGGAGGAGACCAAATAAAATAATATTTACAACCACCCATCAAAAACACAGGTCTGTTATTGAGACAATTTCTGATTGAATTTCCTCAGCAGACTATCCAGGTCTTCATGTTCATCAAGATATTTCATTTAAATGACCATTAAAGTGAAATTAAGTTGATATTAACCTTGTCTATTCGGATGATGCCACTGAAAGGTAAACACACTATTCTGACATGCATGAAAATGAAATGATAAATTGATACAAGCAGTGCTTGGAATGGATGGAGTCCTTCTAATGAGTGATTACCTGTGGCATAACTATACTGATTGTGTTTGTACATGTCAAACGGGGCTGGTGAGGATGAACTTGAGGAAATCAATCTTGGAACCTGCTAGGACAGCAGCCTCCTACTTTCACAGGTACTAAATCAAGAAATTAAAATTTTTTTCAATAAAACTGCAAATGTTTGTAAAAGTATGAGTCTTTTCCCAACACTATTTGGCTTGGCAAAGGATATATTGTCAGCTTAAAAGACAAACATGTGCTCAGGTGATTTGTGGAGGACAGATAATTGTAAGAATACATTTGGAGATATACACTCTTTCAACCCTTGTCCTCTCCACATGATGAAGCTATTTCTTTCTATTTCTGTGTATTTTTCTTATAATTACAAAAATATCTCTGGAGACCCACATTTCTCTTTCCCTTATTCTCTCACTATAATGAGGAGGAGTTATATCTATGCTGCTTTCTACGTATTGAGATTAAGGTGTATAAGAAGAAATGTGTAAAAATAAAGGCAGTGGAGTTTGTATTTTTATTTGGAATCACTCCAGGAGTAAGTGGGGATATGTGTGCACACGCATGCATTCATGCACAGCGAGATGGAGTGTGTCATTTAGCAGCAGTTTGCTGGCAGAATGATGTATTTTTCCCTGCCTGCCTTCTTATAATGTTGGGATTCACACTAAGAGAGTCTGAGGACCTGTGGAACTCCCATCTGCATGAAATAACTTTTGCATCAATTCTGGAGGAAAAATTTCTAAGGCACATTTGGACTGAGGACTGCTCTCCGAGCAGAGAAAACAAGGCAAGGCCCACCTAGGAAACCGTGCTCTGTCACCACTACTGAAGCAAGTCATCCCCTGTTTTCTGAAGTCATCCCCATGTTTTCATCCCCTTGTTTATGAAACCTGGGGCTAGAATGCCCAGGCATGAATTTACTGACCCAAATCTTTACCTTATGGTAGAGAATGATCGTTCATGTTTTATTTTATTTTATTTTATTTTATTTTATTTTATTTTATTTTATTTTATTTTATTTTATTTTATTTTATTTTATTTTATTTTACAAAAGAAAAGAAAGAGATGTGTGATGTCTAGATCATCCTGACATAGCAGCCTTGAAGAGCAATTCATTTCTAAGCATGCCTGTTGGTATTTCTTTTACACCGTAGTAAAACAATAGGCCAGTTCTGAGACATGTGGTCTTTATAGTAGCAACAAAATATCACCTACTGGCTGGTCACTTTCATTGCTTTTAACTCATGCTTTTGGACACTTTAGAAATAACCCTTAACTCATGAATCTCTGGTAAAAAGAAAAAAATCCCCCCTTTCTTGCTTTTATCTTCCTGCACTAATTATTAACTTAACTGTGGCAATAGTTATAGCAAAAAATTATAGAAGAGTGGGAATATTTTGTATAGTGAATTTGCTAATTATTCCTGTTTCTCCACATTGTGTCATCTTAAGTATCATTAGGTTAAAAGGCAAAAACTCCAGAACAGGCACTCCTCTGTGTTTATCTGGGATGGCACACTCCTGCGAGGAGACTGCCACGGGAAGGTGCTGCTGGTGGCTACAGGAAACATCAGCATAATTGTGCCAAGGCTGCTATGGCTGTAATGGGACTGCAGGAGATTAGCGTATAAGCCTCCTTGACTGATATCTCATTTCCTGTCATGATTTTACAATCATCTCTTTCTCAGTCTTTGAACTGGAATAGGGGAAAACGTGGATCACCATGGGGAGAACATTTTCTTCAGGAGTAATACAGCGTCTTAGACACAGGGGTTGTGTTCTGATCCTATAACTCAACTTTTGAACACATTGCTTTTATCCAGAGATATCCTAAAAAAAAATTATGCTACATGCACCTTTCTTTCCCTTACTCTTTCAACTATTACCTGTATTAAATACAGCTGAAAAGAAATTTGAGAGCTTTCTTAAAGAGGAAAATTTAACAAAAGAACACTCCAATGAAGGTGTGAGGACAAAGGGAGAATGAATCTTTCACCATGATGAAATACTTCTTGCAACATTCTCCCTTAACTAACTTAGAAAAAAACAAAAGAAATAGATGTGTGTTACTTGGTTTTACCAATTTACAGACATATTAATTAATCCTAAATTGGTTATTAGTGTAACAATGTAAAAAAAATGCTTGAAATTTTATATGCTCAAAGATCTTCTAGGTCTCCTTATCTCTTTCACTTTATTGAATAACATAAATGCTCTAAAAGATGATAACCACTTCCTGAGTGAAGTAGTATTCATATGTGTTACATATCAGGCATATGTTTATCATTTTAAAATTCAGCTAAACGGCTGAACCAAAGTTTTCCACTTCCAACTTCTGGATCAATAAAGGTGTAAAATCAGTGACCTTTAACAAAGCAGACAAAAACATACACTGGGGTAAAGAATCCTTATTCAATAAATGGTGCTGGGAAAATTGGATAGCCACATGTAGAACACCAAAACAGGATCTGTACTTCTTACCTCTCACAAAAATCAACTCACGATGGATAACGGACTTAAACCTAAGGCATGAAATCGTAAGAATTCTAGAAGAAAATGTTGTAAAAACTCTTACAGACATCAGCCTAGGCAAAGAATTTATGGAGAAACCTCAAAAGCAATCACAGCAACAACAAAAATAAATAAATGGGACCTGATCAAATTTACAAGCTTCTGCACAGCCAAGGAAACTATCACTAGAGTGAATAGACAACCTACAGAATGGGAGAAAATATTTGCGCACTACATATCTAATAAAGGGCTGATAACTAGAATCTATACAGGACTGAGAGAAATCAACAACAAAAAAAAATCAAACAACCCCACTAAAAAGTGGGCAAAGGACATGAACAGAAACTTTTATAACAAAGATAGACTTATGGCCAACAAACATATCAAACAATTCCTGACATCTCTAACCATCAGGAAAATGCAAATCGAAACCACAATGAGATGCCACTTAACTCCAGTGAGAATGGCTTTTATCAAAAAGTCCCCAAACAACAAATGTTGGCGTGGATGTGGAGAGATAGGAACACTCATACACTGCTGGTGGGACTGCAAACTAGTATAACCTCTATGGAAAGCAGTATAGAGATACCTCAAAGAACTAAAAGTAGAACTACCATTAGATCCAGCAATCTCACTACTGGGTGCTTACCCAAAGGAAAAAAAGACATTCTACAAAAAAAATCTGCACTCGAATATTTATAGCAGCACAATTCTCAATTGCAAAGATGTGGAAACAACCCAAAAGTCCAACAGTACATGAGTGGATTAATACAATGTGGTATATGTATACCATGGAGTATATACTCAGCCATAAAAAAATGATGAACTAATGCCTCTTGTATTATCCTGGATAGAGCTGGAGCCCATTCTTCTAAGTGAAGTATCACAAGAATGGAAAACAAACACCACATGCATTCACCATTAAATTGGTACTAATCGATCAACACTAATGTGCACATATGGGAAGGAACATTCATAGGGCGTCGGGCAGGTGGGAGGGCAGAGGAGGGGATGTGTATATTCACACCTAACGGGTACAGTGCATGCTGTCTGGGGGATGGGCACTCTTGTACCTCTGACTCTGGCAGTGCAAAGACAATTTATGTAACCAAAGTGCTTGTACCCCCGTAATACTCCGAAATTTTTTTAAAAGTAATAATAAATAAGTAAATAACAAATTTGGAAGTTCTTTGAGATTAAATATGTACAGAATATTAATTGGATGATGTCTCATATTTCACAACTTCATCAAAAGCTAAATAAAAATACTTGCTATTTCTCAAGCTGTGAATCAATCAATCTTTTCTATTATTACAAGGGTCCTCTGTCCTATGGAGAAAAAAGGTATAAAATCATTTTTGTCTTTTAAGAAGCTATTTATTTAATTGAATTATAGTTGCTTTGAATTTTTTATTTGGTTGACATGTAGGCAGACTTAAAACAGGGCTGGCTTATTTTTAAAAGTAAATTAGAATGGTATTTGTAAGAGAATAGTACATGTGTCTGAATCTGTACCCCGTCTGTAAGTGAAATAGTGCTGAAGCCTGACTGTGTTGAAGGGTACTAGAGAGTACTGGTCAGTCTTGGAGGCATTGTTGAGTCATTTATATGATAAAATTAGGGGCCAGGTAAAAAGAAAGTAAAATAAAAATTAAGAGTCTGCACTGATGTTTAAGGTTTCAAAGAACTATAAGAAATAGTCACTGTGCCATGAAATACAGGTTTCACTTTCCTTTCCACTTGGACAGGAATAACACCAGCAATACAGTCTCATTAAATAATGACATATTGTAAAGGTAATATGTTCACTGTAGAATATTTGGAAAATGCATGGAAGCATTAAGAAAAAAAATTAAAATCACCTCTAATTCATCGTCCATCAGACAGCCAGTATTAACATTATGCATTCAATATCAGCTTCCAGTGTTTTCTTGTGCATAATTTCCACAGAATTCTAAAAACTATGGAGGTTTGTTTTCTGCTTTTTCATTAAAATTATTAGGAAAGCATTTCCCATGCTACTGAAAATTAGATAATCAGATGTGGAATCTCAAAGAGATAGAGGTGATTCAGGGCACTGCTTCATTAAGTAATGAATTCTGCCGTGTGTGTGTGTGTGTGTGTGTGTGTGTGTGTGTGTGTGTAAATATTTAAGTAGACTGTCACATTCTCGTCATGTGAATTCTGTATTTCCTTTTTAGTGGAATGTTAGAATTAACTCAAAAATAGATTTAGGACCACAGAGATCAGTTTTCCAGGGTATAGGATGATACTTTTATAAACAGATAGCACATAATAATTCATTTCACTATTATAGATTATCACATCTAAATTCACAACAGTATGCCAAAGAATTTTCAGTATTACATCTGTACGTCTATTTCTACATCTCTAAAGTCCTTTTTGCACATGGATCCATGTCTATTTCCTAACTTGGCCACTCCCACCTGCTTGTTCTTCATTCTCCCATATCAAATTTTAAGCTATTTTAATAGAAAATAAGCTATGGGTTTCCTCACAAGCTAAAGCTCCAATTGCTTGCCCTAAAATTTAAAATGGACTATTAACATTAATTTCCTAGCCATATCTTTTTAAAATGACATCTACTTTGATGACTAACTAGAAAAATAATTTTACTGTTACAAAAATTGAATTCTACACATTGGTGAAATTATAGTTGAATCTAAAAGATCCACTGCTTCCATCTCTTTGGAAGTTCTCCTTTAGTTTACCTCTGCCCTTTGTTCTCCCATACTTACTCTTTCTATCCTTTTTCATTCCTGCCTGCCTTTTTCTTTTCCTTCAGTCTTCCTTTACTGTTTCTCTCTTTCCATTTTTTGCACTTTTATTCAGTAAACGTATCCGAATCTGTTGAATTTATTGAACGTGTGGAATACTCACTGTATATGCACAGCTTCTATATTCCACTGCAACCTGAAAGCATATGCTTATTTCATCCTTGATATCAGGAATGAACATACCAGTGCACCAAAGTCTTATTATAAACTCAACTGCTCTTATACAGACAGAACGACAAATGACCTGAAAATTCCACCGGCCTTGGAGAACCCTTAAAGAGCTCATGTTTAACAGCCAGAATTCTATGCAGGCTGCCTGGCAAAGCAATAAAAGCCTTAAATGGTTTGGAGGCCACCAGTCCCTGCTTTGTAAAGTATTCATGAAGTAGAATTACGATGACCTGCTACCTTGATATGATTTTCAGTTGCCTCAAGCTCTCTCTGCATTCAGTTTGACCCCCTTTGCTACCTTTGACATTGATCTATTCTTGAGATTGTAGCTACAGGCTTTATGTTTGAACCTGAGATTAAAGTTGGAAATAAAAGTCACCATAATGTCTCTGGCTATAAGTTGATGGGCTGCTATTGCAGTCCTTTGTACTAATCAAGGTGACCGCTAAAGAGTCTATTTGGGAAAACAAGATATTTGGGGACTTGAGTCACAGTGAAACTACTACAGAAGGTTGAGAGGAAAAGGAGGAAGAAGAGGAATGGTTATAACACTAAAGACCACTCCTTAATTATAGAAGGAAATCAGAGGGAGTTGCTAAAAATGGCCACCAGCACTTTGTATCTGACATTGGCTCATCCGATGCTAGAAATGACAAAATTATTCTTTTTCCTTCTCTTTGTGGGTCTTACAAAGAGGCCTCACCCTGTTTCAGTTCCACTAATCTTTCCAGTCTACTTGCTTTACTACCAGAGAGCTTTTTTCACCCTCAATATAGTCTGAAGTATTTTTATTTCTCTGCTCTTAATAGTAGTTTTCTACATTCTCCTGTGGCCTTTTGTGGCTTTTCACCATAATGAGCAGTTTGCAAAATGTGATGAATTTCTGCCATTTTTTTCTTGTTTTCTCCCTCTTTCATTTGTCTTCTTTTCCCCCTTTTGTTCTAAGACTGTTCTTCAGTTATTCAGAAAAAAGGGGAAAACTGCATAATTAAGAATGTAATGCCAACAGGAAAATACAATTGAACCTTCCAGATACTAAAAGAAAGAACAAGAGGAGAGAGGAAGGCGGCACAGCATGGCTGGGCACACGGGGCCCTGTCTTTCAGGTAAAGGGGCTCTTTTCTCCGGCTAATTTCTACTTAGAAACAAAAGGTTTTTCAGAGATTGGGGAAAGAGAGGGAACTGAATAATGCTCCAATTTGCATTTCTGTCTCCATAATATCTGTGTTCAATTGACTAGAGAAAGGTTCTTATTTTTTTCTTGTTACAAATGAAAGCACCTGTTTAAAAATACTTGAATCAAATTTTAGTCACAATTACTATTTTTCTCACACTTGATAACTAAAGAAATAAATTCTGAAATCTACTGTAAGAAATAAATTCTGAAATCTACTGTGTTTTTTTTTTTAAACCCTGCACTAAATAACTTGCAGTACCATGGCATAGTAAGAAAGAGCTATATCATTAACTGTGTGTTATTAAACAAATATTTCAACTTCTTGGTCTCCATTTGTTTTCTTATAAAATTAGGAGTCTGTATCATATAATCTGTGATTTCCCTTCCAGTTAAAATCAAAGTTTGGTCTTCTTTCACCCTTACAATTCAAAAACCATGTCACTGAAGTAGATGTCACGGCAGTAGGAAACCATTGTGCCCCTCCAGATGGAACGTGCTTACGGAAGCTCTACCTACATGGTTTTAAGTGGCTTCCTCACGGAGGTTTTTGATACTTTTGCTGAAAGAATTGGAATAGAGATATTCTGATTTCCACGGAAATTCTAAGGGAATCCCTATAAATTATCCATAATCATCTTAAGCACTCTGATTTAACAACCACATGTTCAAACTCATGTTTATTAGACTCCACTGGCTGCGACTTGCTGTGGTTAAAAGAAGTCTAGAATATGCACTGGTGCTTTTAAAGTATTCATATGAATCACTAGTTTACTGCTGAATTCTGTTGCATCATCAGCCCTTTAAGAGTTTCTAGCGAGATAGGAAAGTGGAAATGAGAATTATGTTAGTAATGACTTTTTTTTAAGAGAACATGCATTTCTTAAAAAAAAAAAAAAACAGTTAAAGTAATGATTCATCAAACTAGACTGTAGGCTCCTTGAAGGCCTGAAAATAATATCCTTATCTATATCTCCTGAATAGTAAATTCAGTGAGAGGCACTCAAGAACCATCATAAGCAGGCAATACGTTAGATCGATGACTGAGAAAGGTTGAATCATTCTGATATTAAAAAAAAATCAGAGTAATGGTATCTTGAAAGCGATAATTGTTTTAAGTTTTAAAATATTCAATATACCATTCATTCTGTGAAAAAGAACTAATGTAGGCTACTAAGCCTTTGGTTATTCCTTTTATTTAACTTTCCTCTCTTTTCCCTTTCTTCCCTACCTCCATCCTTTCTAGTTTTTCTACCTCTGTTCCTCCATTAGAAAAGGACTCAGGGCAGAGCTCGGTGGAATGGAGGCTTGCTGCTTCAATTCCCTTGCTGGAGACATCCTGCTGCCTCCTGTGTGGCTCAGTCCCCTTCTCCGCCTACCCTCACTCCCCTGGCTCACTCCTGGTTTTTCTTCATTATTCAGCTCTGGCTTTGCTTCTTCCTGAAAACCTCTGATGGTTCCAGCCTGCTAAGATGCCTTCTTGTGTGTTAAGACAGTATCCTGTATTTACCTTTCACCGTAGCACTTACTACAACGAATATGACAGTTTCATTTGTAAAAGTGGGGAAACTGTATTCCCATGCCAAATGGCCACTGGAATCTGCTTAATAGGACAGTTGACAACACTGATCACATTTCAGTGAAAAACCATCGTCCTGGTTTATTTGCTTTCCCCAATTTTTTCCTCTATCTGAAACACCATTTCTCATTCTTCTCAATGTATTGGTAATGTTTAGTGTTGCTACTGTCCAAAACTTTTAATGGCAAAACAGAATCTTCATTTTTTTCTCCAAATCCTATTCCCTTAATTCTTCTTTCACTACCTGGTTCCTAGGTATAGAAGATACTACTCTGTGAAGATGCTACAGAGCTTCTGCCCTTCCATGTTTATTCAAGAGCCCCTATGGCATCTAGTTGTCTTTAGGGTTAAACACAAATTCTCATGCATGGGTTTGTTGGCCTACCCTACATAAGGCTGTGCTACTGACATCTTTTGCTACACTAAACTGCTCTATCTTTTCTAGACAAGCATTCAGGTACCCCTCCCCCACTTCCGGATGGCCACATGACTTTGTTTCTTCTCAGCCTTTAAGTCCTAAGAAAGCTTCTGCATTCTCACTCTACCCAAGAAAATAATTAGATATGGGAAAAAATGTCCCTGAACAGCCAGATTTCTGATATACTGGAAACTGTATTGAAGATTTACTGGAGCTTGTGCCCATGAAAATAAAATAACAACAGAGGAAAGAAAATTATCTCATTAAGTGTTTTAGGCATATAGCGGTCGGTCTGGATGATGGAGTAAAGGAAATATTTTTTATTTTTTTATATTTATTTTTGTACCCTAAAGTGGGTCATATTTTTCTTTTGAATTCACTGATAACTTTGAGATACATCTTCACATCTAATTCTGTTATGAGGAACCACACAGCTGGGATGAAACATTTATACATGCTACTGGAAGGTTTCTGTTAATTTATGTCATGTGGAATTGCATAATGAATTCAGTTCCAATACTCTAATATTGTATAACAAAAAAAACACCTTTAATATAAACTAAAAACATTTATAGTAAGACATACATTGCAAGGGCACTTTGACATTGCAAATAAAGAAAAGGTATATATTTGCAACAATTTTAACAAGTGGATGTACAGACCATATATTTTCATACCTATGCTAATTACAGTACTATGAATAGCCAATAACTGATTGCAGAATATTTTGCAGATGTTAAATCTCAGCAAGTACTTGATCATCCTAAGAATTTTTAAAAACCAATAGTCTAAGTCATAGATAGAATAAAAACATGGTCTAGTTATGATTAATAAATGAACAAAAGAAATATATTTCCTATGAAATACTAAAAAAGAATGTGTTTTTTATTGCATCTAATGAGATTATGACTGATAATATAGGAATTTAATATGGCAAACTTCCTTTAATTCACAAATTGGGGGGGGGCTTGCTGGTTATTGAAACATTATCTGTCAAGAAAGGCAAGCTGGTAAATGGATATAGTGCCAAAGTGACATTGTTTTGAAATTGATGCAATATCTATGAAAAGTGTGGAGGGGTATTAAAAGAAAAAACTGTATTGTTCATAACAAATATACTACTTTTAATCTTTTCTTTAATGTGTTCTGAAATCTTAGGTTCATCCAGCTACACTCTTTATGCCAGGTGTTATCACATAGATGATCTCGCTCTCTCTTTCTTTCTCTCTCTCTGTCTCATCTATTTATCTATCTATCCTGTCATACCTTGAGGCAGGTATTAGTTCCTCGATATTACAGATGAAGCCATGGCAGTGAGAGTCCATCAAACTTTGTCCAAGGTCACCATAGCAACTTGGGAGTTTAAACCCCCACCAGCTGATTTCCAGTCTAATGCCTCCTAAGGTATCTTCTTTTGTCATGATGCCTTTATTTGAAGATAGCCACATCATACCACAATGGTCTTTATAGGTGCTGTCTTCTCCAACAGACTATAAGTTCTTGGTTGCAGGGGTGCAAACATAATTATTATATCTATGTCCACCAATATGGCCAATTGAACTGAAAACATTATAAATCCAATGTTTCAACAGTCTATATCTTGTAAAACAGTGAACTGGAAATGAGGATTGGTGGGAACTGACCTAATACTAAGTGGCCAGTGCTTTTCCAGTGTCCTCATTGTTAAGTTAAACATCACCTGATATTAACTCAATTCACATGAGGACAAAGGGAAATTTCGTCTCATTACTTTTTATTTTGGCAAGGGCAGTTTCCATGCCCTTTTTTTCCATCCAAATATTTATTTCCCCAACACTCAGGAAAATTTAATTTCTCCTGTTTTCAAAACAATGGTAGTCACTGG
Source organism: Lemur catta (assembly GCF_020740605.2). Classification (NCBI taxonomy): domain Eukaryota; kingdom Metazoa; phylum Chordata; class Mammalia; order Primates; family Lemuridae; genus Lemur; species Lemur catta. Next base: position 60,987,333 of record NC_059132.1, read on the forward strand.
TTCAGCTTGTTATAATTTTATATCTTCACAGTGTGCTAGTATGCCTGAAATTCGACACAAAGTAAATAAATTCTATTAGCACGAGGTAGTTATTTTTATCATCCTGGTCATACATGTAAGGAAATGTTACAATTCACAGTGAATGTTGCTGGCATGCATTCAGAGACCACAGGAGAGAGAGATATATTTAAAGTGACAGGAGCTTTATGCCTTAAGCTTTATCAGGACACACAGGGGAAAGTTCCCTTTTTACCAGAGTTCATTGCCCTGACTTGTGCAATAATTATTTTCCCTATAGCTACCCATGCAGGCCACTAAAGTAAAAATTCAACCCAAAGTAAAAATGATCACCAAGGCCTGCCTGGGACCTTCGGGTCCTGTAGTAACTCTTTGTCCTCACTGGCCACCAGCCTACTGCTAAATATCGCACCAGTGAGAGCAGCAGAAAGACACTGGAGAGTTACAAATACATTTTCTCCCCTTCCCCGTAACTAACAACCCCACTCCTTTAACATAAAGTGAGGTTATTAAGCTGATAGTTTTCATACTTGCTGATAACAGTAATAAAACATTTCCATTGTATTTGTTAGGAATGAAGCCTAGAAAATGACTTTATCTCTAAAGTGAGTGACTGGCCCTGAGCAAGAGTTGGCAAACTACAGCTTCAGGCCAGCTCTAGCCCTCCATCTCCTTTTCTATGCCTCATAAACTATGAATTTGTTTCTTTCATTTTTAAAGGATTTAGTAAAAGAAAGAAAAAAGTATGTGACTTAAAGGCTTTTAAATGATCTCATTTAATCTGGCTCTAATCTAAGGCCTAGACTCTTCACCAGGGAGTAGCAATTTTTTTTTTCTGTAAGGGCCAGATATTAAGTTTTTTAAGCCATATCTATTTGCATATTCTCCCATTCACCCCCAACCTTTTAAAAATGTTGAAAAAAATTACTATGGGGCTATCTATACAAAAACAGAAAAATCACCAATGGGCCAGAATTGGCCAGTAGGCAGGCATTTGCCAGCCTCTGCTTTAGGGGATAGTTGACTCACAAGGTAGAAAGGAAACTGAATCACTACACCCCACCAGCCAAGAATCCTTCCCACTAGCATCATCTGCCACGGACCATTGTGTGACTGAGAAATAAGTATCAACTGCATTTGGGCCAGGATGCAGGTTTAGGTCTAGTTTTATTACAGTAGTTAGCTTATTCTCAGCTTATCCTCACTAATTCAGAAAGGATAGCTAAGGCAGGGCTTCTGAAAAGGTGACAGGTATACACACATCTGAAGGAGAGAGAGCCGTGCAGATACTTGGGATAAGACTATTTCAAGCAGAGACTGAATCAGGAGTACATCTCTATCTTTTAAGGAACAGAGAGGAGGCACGTGTGTCTGGATCAGAATGCTGAAGAGGGAGAATATTAGGATTTGAGCTCACAGAAGAAAGAGGCAGCTAGATTTTGTAGGACCTCATGTATCATTGTTTGGTTTTTACTCTGAGGGAAATGGGAAGCCTTTGGGGAGTTTTGAGTTGAGTAGTGACATGGCAAAGCTGTCGCTGCGACAGTGTCTGACTAGTGTACTGAAAATGCATAAAGCAGATCCCTGGTGGAACCGAGAGACTAGTTAGGACACTATTGCAGTCGCTCACGTGAAAGACGGTGGAGACTTGGAATAAAATCGCAGCAATGGAGATCATAGGACTTGCTGAAGGATGGGATGTGGTATAAGAGAAAAAGAGAGTTTAAGATGACTTTTCTTTTGTCCTGTAAAGTTGATATTTACCAAATTGAAGAAGACTAGAGGTTTGGAAAATATTAGGTGCCCAGTTTTCTGTATGTTAACTGTGTGATGTCTATTAGATATCAAATGGAGATGTCACATAAGCAGCTGGATATACAGATCTGGGGTTTAGGGGAGAGGTTAATGGGATCCCTGTTTAATATATATTCTTTTCTGCACCACTCCTATGATAATTTCATTAGATAAGCCTACATTGTATTAATTGTATTATTTTCCTCTCCTTTTAGTTTGTTGGATCATGGAAGAATGAACCAATTTTGCGGGAACAATTTTGCATCCTGTACAGCACACAGTACAGTCAGTGAATGTATTTAAAATAAGTAAGTGTATTTAGGCCAGTCCACAAACACTAGAAAAAGTGTGTTCCAAGGTAAAGTTCCCATACTTGTGAAATATAGTCATTGTTCATAGTATTTCTACTCTGAAACATAAAACTTTTGTTTAATAGAGGGAGGATCTAAGATCTTTAAAAAAATAATGAAAAACATATGGCTAAAAGCTTCACAACGTCTCTGAGTAATTGTAATGTTAACTAAAATTTAGGAGCATTGCTATAGAACTGTGACTAACATCATATATTTTTGAGACAATATCAATAAAATTATATTCAATATCCAGTTTTATGGGAACCTACCACCAACTAAGCATTTTATTTCCTCTCCCACTCTTGAGATCTATTTGTGAAGGTTATGTCCACTTAAATATTTAAAAAGAGCCTGAATTTTGTTATTTTCCAAGAGAAATCATAAGGAAAAATTGAAAGGGGAAAATCACCATCACATACTACAATAAGAGTCTTAGTATCTGCTGAAATAATATGGAATATATTTATTTTATTGTCAGGGACAAGATCAATGGCTGTGTGGCACAAATGAATTAAGGGTCATAGCTCTCCTTAGGGAAATAAATTATAATAGATATTAAAAGATGTATCTGGATCCCAAATGCATTTCAGCATCTTTTTTTCTAGTATCTTAATGAGGACCTTCGGAGACCTTCAAGCAAAGTAGTGTTTGTTACCTTTTCCACCTGTGAGTATGCTGTGGTGGGTGGAAATGCAACTTCATGTTTTAGACAGATAGAGAAGTAAGAAGGGATCTTTAGCAGGTTAAGGCAATTACTTAGTTTTTTTTTTGGTTGTGACAGATTTTCATTGTCCCAGAACATAACCATCAGCACAAAGGGGAGATGCATGTTTACTTGTTTTTCAGCTTAAGCAACTGATTCACTTTTCTTTTCCCCACCCCCCACAACCATCAGACACACACGCACACCTATCCATTCTACCCACTCCCCCACACAAAATCCAAACAGCCTGCAAAAGCAGCAGTTTTTCAAATCTATTTGTTGTATATAATTTTAAGATGTTTTTGCTGTTTTTAAATCATTGATTATTTGTGAATGTTCTTAATTTATGGCCCCAGTTGATCACAGAAAAAGGGGATCTCAAAGAATGATTTCATATTAAATAGAAATTCTACCAATTCTTTCGTATTCCTAGAGGTATAAAATAAATGATACCAGTTGGTTTGGCAGATGAATTTATCCCTTTTCACTTCTAACATGCTGAAGTTTTAGAATTATCCATTCAGATGAATGATGCTTGAAATTAATATAAATAAACATATAACTTAAAAAAAGAAAAGAAAAGAAAGAAATCATAAGGAAATAGGGATAGAATTACAAATTGAATATAAAAATCCAATGAATGTGATGGAGATATGAAATTAGTACCCCAATCTTCTCTAAATTGAGTGAACAAACAATTATTTTCTTCTTCATTGCCAGTGATCTGGGCTGAGCTTGGCGACAGGATAACATTGTTCTCCCTCTTACTTGGCTATGTTGGTTTGAGACAAGGCAAATGGTGGGGGTAAAACACACACACACACACACACACACACACACACGAAAGAATCATCCTGCAGTTCCCTGTCAGACTCATGGATAGGGAAAAGAAGGTAGGGGTAGAAATTTTTAGGTATGATGAGATAAATGACATGTGACTAAAAGGAGTCTCACTGCCTGTCGCGCCGCACTCGCCTGCAAGGACGACGCAACAAACTGGAGTTCTTCCAACAGCAGTTTAATGAGGCATTTAGTCTAGTTACATGGCGAGAGACCCCGAACAGGAAGGACCGTGGGCTTATATACCATTGCAGGTAGTCGTGGCGGGAAGTGATTGGTAGAGGGCCCTGACAAGGCTCCCAGCAATGATTCTATTGGCTATGTGCTCACCCGTAATCAGAGACCGCTCCCAACAGCTCCCCCTTTTGTTTTGCAACACAAGCTTTGGGGACTCCAACCTCAAGGTCCGGATCCAGGGGGTGGAGTCCCTGAAGCAGGTGCAAAGGCCACCGTCTCCCGTGCAATGAGCAGAGACTCTGGGAGGTGCAACGGCTGGTAAGGGGGTGACACGCCACAATCTGGTGCAATGGGGAAACCCCTCAGAGTGCATGGGCCATGTCACGCTGTGCGAGAGAGGAGGCGGTCTTGACCTTCGGAGCGTAACATTTGTAGCCAGATGCCAGGGGATTGACCACACTCGAGGGTGGCTAGGGCTTGGGTAACCACCACTCGGTCCCTGCGGCGCTGTGCACGAACGCGCAGGAACCCCCAGATCACGAAACCTGCTCCCAGGATCCCCATGAACCCTAGGGACCCCAGGCCAGCCCAGTCCCGAAGTCCTCGGACTATTGACTGAAATGTAGGAAAGAGACCATTGGTCACTGTCAAGTCCAGGCGTGTGGAGTTAATGTGGGTGATCTCCAATTGCAACTGCCGGGTCAAGGCGGTAAATTGACTAGACCAGTGTCCTGTCAACATAGCAGATAATTGACGAGACTTGTTGGCCGCGGCGGAAGCATTATCAAACGGTACCGCGGTAATGCATAGTCCTGTGAAACGCCATTCGCAGCCCAGCTGTGCCAGCTGCCATAAGGCATCTATTTGCTCCTGGACCAAGTCCACACGTTGGTTCAGTATCATGATACCACCCTTCAGATGCGCGTTGACGGCGGATTGTGTGTCCAGAGCTGTAGCCACAGATGCCGATAGGTTGTTCAGCGTCTGTGCTGTCTGAACAGAGCCTACCGCTGCAGCCGTAGCGGCTGCCAGTGCGGCAGTCACTGCCAATGTGGAAATTACAGCTGCAGTAACGCCAAAATCTCTTCGCTGTCGGAAAAGGGTCAAGAAGCTAGGAGCCTCCACCGGCCAAGGAATATGCCGAGGCATACGGGCAACAATTGCCATGGACTGGCTGGAGGCATTCCAGCAACGGGCATAGGAGCAGTTTGCCATGGAGCAATTGAGAACACCAGGACCAGAGGAAGTAGCAGTGATCCAGATAAAAGGGGGCCAGAAGCAAACAGGTGTGGAGGGGAAAGACAGATTACGCTGCTGAATAGCGTGGACCGACGTCTCAAATGTTGAGGAGGAGTTCCATGTAAGATTGGCAAGGCCCAAAGAAGCATTAGTAGCGAACAGCCGGGGGAAGGTCTGGGCATCATGGGTCACCGGCATCGGTCTCGGGAACACCAACAGGATGGCCCAGCGCCGGTCCGTCGTCACCGATGCGGCCAGCAGCAGAAAGGTCAGGAGCAGCAGCATCCCCGGCAGCGGACGCCCCATCATCTGCATTCTCCACATCCGCCAACCGCTGCACTCGCCGCGTTAAGCGTGCCGGGACCCACACTGGATCAGGAGTGTCCTGCGGGAAAACACAGACAGCTCCCCTGGACCGGCTCACAACCGGATCCGGGCCTTTCCATTTGTTAAGCAGGACATCCTTCCACAAGACCTGCTCTGATAAAGGGGAACCGGGGTTGGCGTGGCGGTCTGCAGCAGAGCGCCCCTGATCATCCAGCAAAAGAAAATTTAAAGTGAACAAGGTGAGAGAGAGCACAGGCTTAGGGGTACGTAAGCCCAAAGGGCTCGTCCCCGTCTCCCCCTTTTGTTTTTTGAGATAGGCCTTTAAGGTGCCATGGGCACGCTCTATGATACCCTGGGCCTGGGGGTTATAGGGAAGGCCCGTGCGGTGCTCCACGCCTAGGCGTGGGCAGAATTGACGAAAAGCTTGTGAGGTATAGGCAGGGCCATTGTCAGTTTTGATAACCTGAGGTTTACCCCAGGCAGCCCAAGCCTCTAAGCAGTGGGTGATGACATGACTTACCTTTTCACCTGTCAAGGGAGTGGCATGAATTATGCCAGAGCAGGTATCGACGGAAACATGGACGTAAGAAAGAGAACCAAAGGAGGAGTAATGAGTGACGTCCATTTGCCACAAGTGGAGTGGCCGAAGACCACGAGGATTGACACCTACATGAGGTGCTGGACGAAAAGGTGCACAGGCCGCGCACTGCAGCACAATATCGCGTGCGGCTGCCCGCGAGAGGCCAAATTTGAGACATAACGTCAGTGAAGGAGTATGGTATAGAGAATGAAACTGGCGAGCTGCCTCCAACGGAGAGCCAACCCAATAAGCGTGAGTGGCATGATCCGCCAGGGCATTGCCGCGCGCCATGGGGCCCGGCAAAAGGGAATGGGCCTGAATGTGCGTTATAAAAAATGGGGACCGGCGCGAATGGATGGCAGCACGGATAGCACAGAATAAGGAGAACACCGTGCTGCGAGAGTTAAGAGAATGGGCTGTTTCCAAGTGACGGACAGCCTGAACAACATAAGCAGAATCGGAGATTATATTAAGGGGCTCTGGCACGGTTCGGAGAACCAATTCAACGATAGCACATTCAACGTGCTGGGGAGAAGAGTAAGCGAAGCGGGCCGTAAACACCTGATCATTGATTACATAGCTACCGGTGCCTGTGGATGACCTGTCAGTATAAACAATGGTAGCCCCGATTAGAGGCTCAGGGGAAGTCAGATGAGGAAAGATAAGCTGATTGCGAAGTGCAAACTGAAGAAGGGGATGTTTAGGGTAATGGTTATCTATGTCTCCTGGGAAGATACAACAGAGTACTGCCCAAGAATCTAAGGAAGAGCAAAGGACTTGAGTCTGGGACTTGGTGTATGGGCAATGAATAACTGTAGGGTAAATACCGAAGTGGGAAAGGGACAACGAAAGCCCAGATAAGGCCAAATCCGCAACCTGCGTAGGATAATGTTCTATAGCACGCCGCGGAGAAGCATGTGAATGAATCCACAGCAAAGGCCCGTCCTGCCAGAGTACTGCCGTGGGCGCCACGGGAGAGGGCAAGAGGCACAAGGAAAAGGGGCGGTCCGGTTGGATGCGGACCAACTGAGCTTGCTGAAGAGCTTCCTCGACCTTAGCGAGAGCCTGCCGAGCCTCAAAGGTGAACGAACGGGGGGACAGTATATCAGGGTCACCCTCCAATATTTGAAACAGAGGGCGCAGCTCAGAGGTTGGGAGATGTAAGAAGGGGCGAATCCAATTGATGTCGCCAAGTAATTTTTGAAAATCATTTAGAGTGTGCAGAGAATCTTTTCGAATTTCAATCTTTTGGGGTCGAATAGAAGAGGGACCAATACGAGCCCCCAAGAAGGTGCCTACATCGCCTTCCTGGACCTTTTCTGGGACAAAAGTTAGGCCAAAAGAAGATAAGCTGTCACACAAGGCGGCATAGGCTTTGTGCATCACTGAGGTGTCAGAGTGGCAAAGCAAAAGATCATCCATATAATGGAGAATCTGGACACAGGGAAAGGCCTGCCTCACAGGGAAAACTGCTGCTGCCACATACAGCTGACACATGGTAGGACTGTTAGCCATCCCCTGAGGCAGGACCCTCCACTGGTATCGCTGATCAGGCTCCTGATGATTAAGGGATGGAAGCGTAAAAGCGAAACGCTCCCGATCATTGGGGTGTAGCGGAATGGAAAAGAAACAGTCCTTAATATCAACAATAAGAAGTTGCCAATGCTTAGGCAAAGCGGACAGAAGCGGGAGGCCGCGCTGCACTGACCCCATCAGCTGCATCTGGCGATTGATTGCGCGGAGATCGTGTAAGAGCCGCCACTTGCCAGATTTCTTTTTGATAACAAAGATTGGTGTATTCCAGGGAGAGCGAGATGGCTCCAAATGGCCCATGCGGAGCTGCTCAGAGACTAACTCTCGAGCGGCAGTAAGTTTGACTGAAGGCAGGGGCCACTGAGGCACCCAGACCGGCTCCGCTGTTAGCCACGGTATGGGTATAGCTTGCTCCTCAGTGACCCCTAAGAAAAACCCAGCCCTTGTCGTGGAGGTCGCGGCTCAGGTATAGTGGGCTCCGCTCGGCCCTGTAGCCGGGGGCCCAGTCCTTTTCCAGGAACGCAGCCCATAGCACGCATCATCTGTTGACTCTGTGGAGAGAACTCATTAGTCAACCGAAAAGACATTTGCTTTAACACTTCCCGTCCCCATAGGTTGACAGGTATAGGCATAACATATGGCTGAAATGAACCCTCATTACCCTCGGAGTCCCGCCATTTGAGACGGGATGCACTCATGGCCGGGGCAGAGGCATATCCGAGGCCTTGCAGACTATGTGTAGAGGGAACAGTGGGCCAGGAGGAAGGCCACCATCGACTGGACATAACACTGGAATCCGCCCCGGTATCCAAGATACCTAAAAAGGACTTGCCCTGAACTTGTAATGTAAGTGTTGGTCTCTCTCCCAACTCAAGGGTTACATATGCCCCTACACCCCCCGAGGAACCAAAGCTCCCCTCCCCCCGAGGACAGGGAGCACTGGGAAAATGAGAATGAAGACTGGGTAATACTAACAGCTGAGCAATCCTGTCACCAGGGCAGATAGATACTACACCTCTGTGGGCCGAGGCTAAAATCTGAATAGTGCCTGTGAAATCTGAATCTATAACTCCTGGGTAAATAACTAAGCCTCGCAGTGTAGAGGAGGAACGACCTAGCACTAACCCCACCGATCCCGACGGGAGAGGACCGCGAAAATCAGAAGGGATGGGCTGACATCCCATCCCGGGGGTTAATACTGAGTGGGTGGTGGCACAGAGGTCCAGTCCTGCGGAACCCGCAGTGGCTCTCCGGACCCTGGGGGCACCGGGTTTCGGCACCACTTGTCGCGCTGCACTCGCCTGCAAGGACGACGCAACAAACTGGAGTTCTTCCAACAGCAGTTTAATGAGGCATTTAGTCTAGTTACATGGCGAGAGACCCCGAACAGGAAGGACCGTGGGCTTATATACCATTGCAGGTAGTCGTGGCGGGAAGTGATTGGTAGAGGGCCCTGACAAGGCTCCCAGCAATGATTCTATTGGCTATGTGCTCACCCGTAATCAGAGACCACTCCCAACAACTGCCCAATTGCTTCTCTTTGAAGCTGGAAGATGATCAGCTTACGTTTTCCTAAATAATTTTCTTTTACTATCTAAGAAATGACCTGTGACAAAAAGTTGGGTTGGTTCTGTCTCCTGTTATCAATAAGCTCATTCTTTCTCAGACACACAAATCTCATACATGGTAACTGAATAATTGTGATCTTTTTATTTTCTATTTTAAGGATAAGAGGTGTTAAAAAGTGAGAGTGACCTCTCACAACACAATACCAACACAATCCATAGGTATTAGTTCTCTTGAAATAATATACACAACTCTAGACATGATTTAACTCTATTTTCTATGAACTTCACCTTAATATATATGGATTTCAAATTGACTTATAATAAACCATACAATATATTTAAATGTATGAACAAACACAAGTAGTAATCATATTTTCTTCATTCATGTTACAAGTGGATCTAGAGATTTAGTGCACAGTCACTTTAACTACTCTCTCCTGGAATTCAAGGGCTAAGAAAAAGGAGACACAAAATGGTTATATGATTGAGTTTTAACCACATATATTTTGGTCCCTGATTCTGCCATTCAATCTGATAACAATTTAAAAACCCAGATCTAGAATGACAACCAAAAAGTGCCTTTGCAAATCAGTGGCAGGAAAGCTAGAAAGTGTTCAGCTTAGTTCATCAAAGTATATCAAAGTAGTTTTCAAACATTAATCAATAAAAGGTGTCATTGATTCACAAAATATAATTTTAAATGTAGTCAACAAGGACTGAATACAGGGTTTCCCACCTTTTTCATAATTAAGTGTGCAGTGATTGAATTTTACACTAATCCATGCTCATAGTGGTGACTCACAGTATGACCATATCATAACGCAGAAAACTCAGCGGTGCCCGCCTCAGTGGTGCTCCGGAACCTTCTCAACACCCTCAGTCAATTCATGCATCTGCTTTTAAGCAATAACAGTGATTAATTTCAGTCTCCTAAAACCACTCTCTCTCCCTTTCTCTCTCCACCCTGACCATCACCCATTATTAATAAAACCTTTGTTTCCTAATTACACAAGGAAATGTAACTGATCAGATGAAACTTTCTCATTTTAAAACATGTCTATCTAAGAGGATCTGCACTCATTCCTTCTTCATTCATCCCAGATATATTCAGCTATTGGACATCACTTCTTGAATGAGTAAAAGGCCATCTCATCGCAAAGATGGTCCCCCTATAATCTTAAACCTTTTCTAGTGATCCCTCTCTGAAACAGAATGAAACAACCATCCACCCAGTTATAAAAAACATATGTGGATATCATTATTTAAACTTTTTCTCATACTCCTTAAGCCAATATAAGACTGAAATCCTATTGATTTTATTTACTAATTATCTATGAAAATCCATCCAATTGTCCCAATCTCTGTTACTACTGACTTAGTTCATAACCTGTTACATCACTAGAGCTTCCTATGTGGTCTCTCCATATCCTCTCTTGTGTCTTCCAGTCTCCTCCCCACAAAGCACTGGGACAATCCTTTCAAAATGCAATGCAGTAAAAACAATTGCTCATTTTGTTCTTGTCGAGTGATCATATGTCTTGGCTTCTTAGTATACTATTGGTGTGTGCCTGTTACCCTGGCATCCCATCTGGTTTAGAATTATTTATGGTTCCTGCATTTTTAATTAATGAATACTTGGGGAAATGCCATACTCCATTAAACAATTATATCAGTTATAGCATAATACATACATTGTATATGGTGATTTTTATAGACATTTGGATATCAGTTCTTTGGTGAGGCATGCAACTTCATGGTATAAAACTATTTCAGAAACTCATTTGATATAATTAATTCTCAAAGTTAGATGCCTTTCCAAGGACTCTAACTGAAAGTGATGCTGAAGACATGTGTGCCACTTTTGGTTTTGAAGATTTTTCTTACATTTTTAAATCTTTTTGAATTAAATATTTGTTTGTTAGAAAATCTAATATTTTCAAAAAAGCAAGGATGTAGATTGGGCTCTCCAGAGATCAGCCTCTGTGAAAGGGTTAGTGTTGAGGTTGTTTCTAAGGCAGTGGGTTTTGCATCTGCCTGACCCCTCTGGCAGGGAGGGAAAGGAAGCAGGCATGGGAAGAGGGAGGAGGTGAGCTGAGATGCAGGCCCGGCAGCATCTGCTGATCCCACCAGGACCTCTGAAGTTAAATGCCCTGTTATAGTTTTCTTGATTTGGGCCTAAACGGCTAGACTTCTTTACCTATGCCTTGAACATCAATGCATGTAGCCTCCCCAAAGGTTGTAACCTTGAGAGAGGTGTCTCTCTGAAACTGAAGCAGTCCCTGGAGGTGCTGACAGCTGAATGCTATCTTCTGACCACAGTCCCAGCAGTGAGCTCCATAAGTCCTACCTTGAATGCGATCTGCAGGGCACATTTCCATGTCCACTACTAGTAATTTATTATTTCATTATTTTTCCTTGATTTTTTTTTAAATAAAAATGATTATATTATTATTAAATACCAACTATGAGCAGATACTCTAATAAGGTTCTGTCTACATGCATTACCTCATTTAATTCCTATAACAACTACAATCTACCAAATGATTTTAGCTCCATTTTACAGATAAGGAAACTTGGACACTTAAATTTATGAAGGTCACACAAATGGAATTTGAAACAAGGGACTCTAGCTGCAAATACAGAACTTTTTAACCCTACAGTACAACTGCCTTCCAAAAAGAGCACAAAACAGAATGTAAGGCAATAAATCACCTTGAATGTCCCAAATTCATTTTTGGTTCAATGTACCTGTTTTCATTTAGACATTTTTAAGGTGAATTATATTTGTATGAAAAAAAAACCTTCTCTAATTATGCTATTAGACACAAGAGGGTGACCCTTGTAATGATTAATGTTTGATGTCAAAGATAGGACAAATATGAATAAATACATAAAACCTCATCTGAAAAAAAGCAAATAAGCCAACATCTCTATCTAAAAGTATAACCTGTGTAATCAGGAATATAAGAAGGCTGAATGATGGAGGGTCCTTGAAATAATCTTTTATATTTACACTTCACCAGGTGATTGATAGGAGACAAGATATGTCACATAATAAATACATAACAATAAAATAGAGTTTTAAAGATCTAATTCTCAAAGAAATGGAAAGTGTTAATGAAACAACTTAAAACATACTGCCATGGATTTTTCAGGCATTTATTAATAGAAATACCTTATAAATCTAAAAATGTATGATGTATTTTTCCCATAAAGAATATTCTGTGCAAACTTCAACAATTTTTATTATGTACATTAAGGTCTAATTTTTTTTATTCTTATTTTGGAATATTATGGTGGTACAAATGCTTTGGTCACATAAATTGCCTTTGCACTACCTGAGTCTAAGTTACAAGCATGCCCATCCACCAGACAGCACGCACTGCGCCCATTAGGTGTGATTTCATCCATCCCGTCCTCCACCCTTGCACCTGCCTGATCCCAGATGAATGTTACTTCCATATGTGCACATAATTGTTGACCAATTAGTACCAATTTAATGGTGAGTAGATGTGGTGTTTGCTTTTCCACTCTTGTGATTCTTCCCTTAGAAGAATGGTCACCAGCTCCATCCAGGATAATATAAGAGGTATTAGTTCCCCATTTTTTTATGGCTGAGTAGTACTCCATGGTATACATATACCACATTTTATTAACCCACTCATGTATTGATGGGCACTTGGGTTGTTTCCACATCTTTACAATTGTGAATTGTAAATAGTGAATTGCTGCCATAAATATTTGAGTGCAGATGTCTTTTTTATAGAATACCTTTTTTTCCTTTGGGTAAATACCCAGTAATGAGATTTCTGGATCGAATGGTAGGTCTACTCTTAGTTCTTTGACGTATCTCCATACTACTTTCCAGAGATGTTGTACTAGTTTGCAGTCCCACCATTAGCGTATGAGTGTTCTTATCTCTCCACATCAACACCAACATTTGTTGTTTTGAGACTTTTTTGATAAAAGCCATTCTCACTGGAGTTAAACCTATCTCATTAGGTTTTGATTTGCATTTCCCTGATGATTAGAGATGTTGAGCATTTTTTCATATGTTTCTTGGCCATTAGTCTATCTTCTTTTGAAGAGTTTCTGTCCATACCCTTTGCCCACTTTTTAATAGGGTTGTTTGATTTTTTTCCTGCTGATTTTCCTGAGTTCTTTATAGGTTCTAGTTATTAGCCCTTTATCAGATGTGTAGCATGCAAATATTTTCTCCCATTCTGTAGGTTTTCTATTTGCTCTTGTGATAATTTCCTTGGTTGTGCAGAAGTATTTTAATTTGATCAGGTCCCATTTATTAATTTTTGTTGTTGTTGCGATTGTTTTTGGGCTCTTCATTAATTCTTTGCCTAGGCTGATGTCTGTAAGAGTTTTTCCAACATTTTCTTCTAGAATTCTTATAATTTCTAATACTATTAGAAAAAAATATCATAACATTGAGAGCTATCAGTTTGTGGACTACTTTCCTGCAGGATATGATAGATGCACCAACACTGGGGTTATGGAAATCAAGAATCAATGGAGCATATATGTTGGGTAGAGAAAGAGCAGAAAATAAATTGCCCTAGTGGTTCATTTCTATTCCTAAATTCCTGGAAAATGAGTGGTTACAAATGACTTATTAAATAGTACATTAAAAATATATTAATAAACAATTTATTAAACACTGCAATCCATCCACAACTACTAAAAAGCCTTTATTTAACTTTACCAGTTATTCATTTCATTATAAAGGCTTTATGAACTTACCTAGGGAATTTACAATATAATGGACCGTCTTTAAAGTCAATGTATTTGAAAGTGTTTGATATAATTGACATATCCCCAAATAAATTATTTCCAAGGTTTTTATATACAACTAGACTCTCACACCATCTTTTTAAATATGTTATTACATCCTCATAACTCAATTTATACACAACAGTAAAATAAGTAACACAGCTACTTCAAACAAATAAAAAATAGAAGTTGAAGGTGGTATAGACTTAAAAGGGACTCTTACAACTCTAGATTGTGTGCGTTTGTGTGCGTGTGTGAGTATTTCACACATACTTCCTTTGGTGCCTATGAACGCTGCTCTTCTGAAAAGATTTATGATGTTCCTAATGCACAAATACCAAATATGTTGAGAAACCAAAAGTGGCCATTAGATAATGATGCTTAAAAGCTGTTTCTCCACCTAAGTCACTTTACTGAGTGCATGAAAGTTTTGCCTTTAAACTTTCCATTGGGACTGGCTCCAAAACTCTTCAGCAGATATCTGTGACTACCTTGTACTCTTCTTTATAACAGTATCCAAACACATTGTGAAAGCATTATTCTAACACAAAAAGTGGCAAAAACTGGATACCATTGCCTTTTTGTGCACCTCCACTGTGTTCTCCTTCACTAATTTTCCAGTTACAGCAATACACCTTCTGCAATGCCCCACTCTCCCCTGTGCATTAAATTGTATCCTTGTACATCTAGGTATCACCTGAATTCCATCCAAATCAAATCTTGTCAAGAAGAGATTTGGCAATCTCTCAGGAACTATTCAGTCTAAACACATTACCACAATTTGCTCTCTCCCTTGAGTATCCACATAACAAGTGACATGCTATCCTTCCTGTTTCTTTCTGCATCAGTGTCCTTCATCTTAAGTTTCCAGAGGATACAGGCTTTTTTCCCTTTATTCAATTCATTTTGCATTTCATTTAACTCAGTGACATGCACAGTCTGGTGCTAATTCTCACCGTGAATAATAGAAAATACACTGAAATTCTATTTCCTCAAGAATCTCAGTTTGGTCCTGTTTTCTCAGTAATACATTTTTTAATAGCAATTCAACAGTGAGCTAAAGAATTCCTTTGAGTTCAGTAATATCCATTTGTCAATTTAGAGTAAAATACCTAATCTCATTTTTTTTCTTTTCTATGACCTCATATTTTCTGCTGCATGGTATGCCTTCAGTTTTCAGCCTGGTATGTAAAAATACCACATTCATATTTCTAAACACACCCCAAAATTAGAATAGCTGAGATTTGTAGATAACAAAATACTGCTGTCTGGATTAAGCTCTGTGGGCATGAATCCACAGAAGCCTGCACAGCTGATAAGGTTAGAAATTTAATTTCTGCCTAAAAGGAAACTTAGTGGGAGAGAGCATATCTCTTAAAACTTCAGAGGTAAAAAGCTGGTGATCATAATTTTACCCAGGTGGCTTTTTTTTTTTTTTTTGTATCCCAACTAATGTAGCGAAAATTTCTTTAAATGGTTTCTTCTCATTACAGGTGTTCCATGCAGAAAGGATAACACTTCTCCAACAATGATCTGACTTGCTACGCAAAACTTCTGATTATCTTAGAAATATTCTTTTTCTATAATTTGGCAATAGTGTGCCATATAAAAGGATATTGTAAACAGAAGTATGAAAGTCAGTTAAACTTTCCTCTTCAGGGTATCATCTGTCCTGTCAGTGCCATGACTACCCCATTGCCCTAATACTGGATGGCCATTTTATTATTCTTTAAATCTAAGAGCAAGATATCTGAACAGGAGATAGGTAGAGGAAGGGTGTTTCATTTTCTTTCTTTCCTTTCTCCCTTTCAAAAATTCTTTTCTGATTTAAATATAAACAATTTCATGCAATAAAAAAAACAATTTTATCTTTAACATGCATTAATTCATTTGCTGAAAAGGTGGTTAAATAGCTGGTTCTAATATCACAGTAAATGAAGCTAAACGAACAGATGAATGGATGAGGTTGAAAGACTCAGGAAGTCTATGCTTGTTTAGCTATTTATTTCTATGCACACAGTGTGAAATTAATGAAGATGCTTTTGATGGCCAAGATTTCTATTACTTTGAAATACTGTAATGTAGGTAAGTACACAAGAGTGTGTCTTAAAACACTATTACTGGAATCCATATCTTGTCTTTTCAGGAAATAAATTCAGATTTATTTGCTTCATTATGAGAAACCTAATTTCATTTAAGATTGTGCAAAGCACACTCCCAATGATAAGGCATATATGGCAGATTTACTCCATGGAAGTTTAATTCCACCTCTTAAATGGAACAATACTTAAAATGTAATCATTCTGAAATTTCTTGGCAAACAGTTTCCCCAAGCATTGGCCCAATTTCTTCATCATTGCATTTAAGTAAGTTCCCAACTTTATTAAGACTTCAGGCTCTTTGTTGCCAAGAAAAAAAAAAAAAAAAACCACTGAAAAAGCAAACAATAAGAGTTGGGTTTTCAAATAAGTTTGGGTTTACTTAGGCTGTTTAAAATTTGGTTTGGAAGAAATCAAACATTATCCAAGCTTTGAGAAAGACAAATTGTGTCAGAATACCATTTTTCATGAGTTTTTCAATTGAATTATTGCCTTTGGACTGGAAAAATACATTTTCATAATCATTGTATTAATCATTCCTTTATTTTAACTGGTCTTTAATAAGTAAAAAAGTGAAATTCGGCCTGATTACTTCATATTTTTTCCGACACAAACTATTGGAAGATACTAAAGGTAGGATAAATT
Organism: Lemur catta; assembly: GCF_020740605.2. Lineage (NCBI taxonomy): Eukaryota > Metazoa > Chordata > Mammalia > Primates > Lemuridae > Lemur > Lemur catta. The sequence continues at coordinate 61,003,991 of NC_059132.1, forward strand.
ATAATCCCAAAGGAAGTAGTTTTATTGCCAGTCTGGCTTTATATAACAGAGGACTATACATCATCTACCAGTGAATGAAATATTTCCTAAAGAAAACAAACAATGCATCCCTGTATGATTATAAGCAGATACAAAATACCAAGCACTTAAAATGTCAATCTGTAGAGATAATTAGTGCTATATAAAAATTAAAGAAGAAAGGAAAAAGGCACAGGATTTCCTACTCAAATTTTTTTTTTTTTTTTTTTTTGAGACAGAGTCTCACTTTGTTGCCCGGGCTAGAGTGAGTGCCGTGGCATCAGCCTAGCTCACAGCAACCTCAGACTCCTGGGCTTAAGTGATCCTAATGCCTCAACCTCCCGAGTAGCTGGGACTACAGGCATGAGCCACCATGCCCAGCTAATTTTTTTGTATATATATTTTTAGTTGGCCAGATAATTTCTTTCTATTTTTAGTAGAGACGGGGTCTCACTCTTGCTGAGGCTGGTCTCGAACTCCTGACCTCGAGCGATCCACCCGCCTCGGCCTCCCAGAGCTAGGATTACAGGCGTGAGCCACCGCGCCCGGCCTCCTACTCAAAATTTAACACCAACCTTATTGTAAAACTCAACAAGTGCTGAATAAGGTTCAAGGTCACATAACTGGACGATACTCTGAGAAGTCACCTAGAGCTATAGCATGTAGAAATGACTTACTTTCACTCTCTCCTTTTGCTTATCAACTGTATGAATTTCTTTTCTATTTTTTTTTTTTTTTTTTTTTTGAGACAGACTTTTGCTCTTGTTGCCCGGGCTAGAGTGCCATAGCGTCAGCCTAGCTCACGGCAACCTCAAACTCCTGGGCTCAAGGGATCCTCCTGCCTCATAAATAACTGGAACTACAGGCATGCACCACCATGCCTGGTTAATTTTTTTTTTAAATATTTTTAGTTCCCTGGATAATTTCTTTCTATTTTTTTTTTAGTAGAGATGGGGTCTTGCTCTTGCTGTGGCTGATCTCGAATTCCTGACCTCAAGCCATCCTCCCACCTCAACCTCCCAGAGTGCTAGGATTACAGGCGTGAGCCACCACACCCAGTCTTCTTTTCTATTTTTAAGGATTAAATGCACCAAACAGAAAGTATAATTTCACACTTTGGCCATCCATTCTGCCATTAATCTCAGAAAACTCCCCTTTCCTGTATATTTAACTCAAATCTCTCAGGTAGCATATTTGGCCTATTTCTTTCTGTTCTGGAGAACAGCTGGTCACTACCTTCAGTAACTTACATGGTGTATTTTTTGGAGCTATTATGAAACCACTTTTTAATCACCTTACTTTCAAACTGAATAATCCCAATTCCTTTGACCTATCCTCAGAGGTCCCATTTTACAAGTCTTTAATCATCTCTGTGGCTCTTCTCTGGATTCTCTACAAGTCCCCAATATCCCTAAGAGGCTTTGGAGCCCAAAACTCAGTAATAATTAGCCTCTCTTTCATCTGTTGTCATGTGGTGGGACTTGTGGGTTTGGCTTCTCCTATGACCTAGACTGTAGACAATTTAAGGGTAAACATTATGTTTCTTTGTTTATGAAGCATTTTTGCTGATCATAATTTCCTACAGAATTAGGTATATCATGGATACTTACTCATTTGTTTTTTTCTTTTCTGTTTTGTTTACTGCAACATTCTCATTATCACTGAGTATAAAAGAAGCACCTCATGGCTCTTATGTTATATAAACTTATTTATTAGTATGTACTCTGAACCTCTTATTTTGGTCTCTCATATAAAGGTAAAGGTTGTATATTGTTTTTAGAAGCCTCTTAACACAAGTTCTATAGAATGGAACAGTTTCCAATTAAGACTTTAAATTTTATATTTGTCTTTGAATAAACTAAATAATAAACAAGTTAAATGTTAGTAAACTTTTCCCAACTTTTTTTCAGAATTGAAATGCATGATCTTATCAATCCAAACTGTGGCAAAAAATATGAGGAAAAAAGCCAAAACATTGATTTCTATTACAATTAAACACACTTACACTAAAACTGGCTATTTGGAACACACGACAGAAACCAGCACACACTTGGAAGTAGCATTTCTTAATTTTGGGTAATGGTCTAAGGAGGAAATAGGAGCCTATTTAGCACAAAATCTAGACTCTAAAAGTTATAGTGATAAATCATAGAAGATAAAAGAGTTTACCCTAGAAAGAACTTCAGAGGACTGGACAAAAAAAAGTTAGGCTTATGTTAAAAACATGAAAAGAATAATAATAGAAATATTTCATGTAATATAAATTGCTTATTAAAAGTACTTTCAAAACATATATTCATTCATAGAAGGCAGAGCTTTGTCGGCGAGTAAGCATATTCTTAGGTTCTGAGTTGGACATCAAGGTCATGATTTTATTAATTCATTCATTAAACATTTATGTATTTAGTACCTATGATATAGCAGAGGCTATTCTATTAATAGATGTTGGTGATATAGCAATAAATAAAACACACAATATCTCTGTCCTCATGGAAGTTAAATTCTACTTGTGGAATCACTTAATAAGGAAAAAAGTACATAATTCACTAGTAGGTTGTATGTTCCAAAAAGAAATGAAAAGATAAGTAGGTAGGAAATGTCATGGGTGGACAGGTTGCTTTTCTACATAAGGTGGTCAGAAAAGGTCTCTCTGATATGATGCCATATTAGCAGAGAACTGTAGGAAGCAAGGAAGTGAATCTTTTGATCTCTGGGGAAAAAAAATTCTAGCATAAGGAACAGCAAGTAAAAAAGCTATGAGGCTGTAGAATACTTGGTATGTTCAAAAAACATCAAGAAAGTCCATGAAAGAGAGAGAGAGGACTTGAGAGGAGAGTGATGATAGGGGCCAGATGAGATCATGCAAGATCATTTAACCCCATGGTCATGACTTTAGTTTTTATATTCTCAGTGAGATGGAAGCCATTTGAGGACTTTTGAGTCAAGGTTTGCTAAGATCTGTTTTGAATTTCAAAATAATTGCTTTGGCAACTGTATGGATTATAAACTATACAGTGGCCAAGCGTGAAAGTATTGAGACCTGTTAAAAGTCTATTGCGACAGTCTAGGCAAAGAGGTGATGGTGGTCCAGACGGTGGTGTTAGCAGTACAAGGGGTGAGAAGTAATCAGGTTCTGGATATGCTTTGAAGGAAGAGCTTATAGGATTTTCTAGTAGATTAAATAAAGGTATGAGAGAAAGAGCAGAATTAAGAATGCTTCTAGTTTTAGAGTTGACCAACCAAAAGGATGAAGATTCTACAAATGGTCATAGGGAAGATCAAGGGAAGAGCAATCCCTCCTTTGCCAAAAATCAGTTCTGAGTATCTGTGTCCATCTATTCAGTTCCACTGATCTCTGTGCCTGCCCCTCTGCCAGTACCCACTTGTTTTGATTACTGTAGCCATAAAGAATTAACAATGGGCTTTGTAATTTCTCCCGCCTTATTTTTCTTTTTCAGAATAGTTTCAGCTTTCGTATTTCTTTTGCCTTTCCATGTGCATTTTAGAATCAACTTGTCTGTATAGTTCAAAAATCATGCTGGGATTGTGGTAGCAATTGCAATAAACCTGTAGATCCATTTGGTAAGTATTATCATCTTTATTATGTTGGTCATGCCATCCCCAACTATAGTATGCCTCTCTGTATATTTAGGTCTTTGATTTTATTAATCAGTATTGTGTGGTTTTTCCCATATAGATCCCATTCATATATTGTTAGAGTTATACCTAAATATTTAACTTTTTTGAATTATTTCAAATGATATTTATATTGATATCAGTTTTCAATTGTTCATTGCTAGATATAGAATTATTATTGTCTTCTTTAAATAGTGACAGTTTTATTCCCCCCGCCTTTTTTTTTTTTTTTTTTTTTGCCTTGTTGTACTGGCTAGGATTCCAGTAATATGCTGAACACAAATGATGGGAATGAACATTCTTGACTTGTTCCCTGTCTTAGGAAGAAAGCATTCAGTCTTCCACCATTAAGTATGATGTTATCTTATAGGAATTTTTTTTTATAAATGTTTTTTACAGACAGGATATCCCTTTCCATTCCTAATATACTGAGAGATTATATCATGAATAGGGTTAAATTTTATCACATGCTTTTTTCTACATCAAATGGTACGATCATGTGCTTTTTCTTGTTTTGATTTTTAATTTATAGAATCCTTTATTTTTAATATACTGATCCAACCTTGCATTCTTGGAATAGCATCAACTTGGTGTGATTGTATTATTCTTGTTATATATTATTAGATTAAATTTGCTAATATTTCATTGACAGTTTTTGTGTCTATGCTCGTGAGGGATATTGTTCTGTAGTTCTCTTACACTTACTGTATTGGCCTGGTTTCAGTATATAAGTAATGCTGACCTTATAATATAAATTGGGAGCTGACCCTTTTGTTTCTATCTTCTGGAAGAAATTGTATAGGATTGGTGTTATTCTTTCACTGAATATTTGGCATGCTTATATTTTTAAATATATATTTGACAAAATGAGTTGCGGAGGTATAGAAGCAAAGCAGGAGCAGGGGGGATGCCACTGAAGTTATTTTCATGAGAGATAAATCTGTCCTGGGCAAGTGGCTAATAATAGGGATTGGAATAGATAATCATTTGATATATATACACACAAATGTGTGGATATGTATGTGTTCATGTGGACATATACACATATACTCACACACACACACACACACACACACACAGACACACAATGCCTAGAACACTTCCTGGCACATAATGGATAGTCAATGTTAGTTTCTTTTTCATTTCCACTTAGCTTGATGTCCCTGTAAGAAATAGAAATACATCATACTAACCCTGTCAGAGGTTGGCAAACTGCAGCCTATAGGATGCCTGCCTGTTTTTGCTAATAAATTTTACTGGGACACAGCTGCACCATTTTACACACATTACCTATGGCTACTTTTGTGCTCCAACACCAGGATCAAGTAGTTGCAACAGATATCATACGGCTTGCAAGCCTATTATATTTACTGTCTGAAAAGGAGTACCAACCTTTCTTTAGGTAAGTCTCAGGACGTACTATTGGTAACATGTGCAGCAGCTTTTAGCAGAAATTATCACTCAGAATAAAAGTCAATGTTGTTACAATTTCCTACAATGACCTACAGCAACCCACTACCCCACTCTCTCTCCTGCTCAAATTTCTCTTTGACTTCGTTCCTTATTACTCTCTCATCATCTACTCCTTGTCAGCCTCCGTACTCTTTGTCAAAAGTTCAGACACATTTCCCTCTTGGGAACTTTCTCTAGAGATTTCCTCTGTCTGGAATTTTCTTCCCTCAAATGTTCCCAAGGCTCATCCCTCACTTCCTTCAATTTTCTGTCTAAATCACCTTCTTCACTTTCTCATGTGGTCCACATTGACCATCCTATTATCATTAGATTGAGGAAACTCTAAACTAATCCCTAAAACTTTGGGAATTCTCAAATCCCCAGCAATTTAATTTTTCAAAACCCTTGAACAGATTTTAATAAAAATACTATCTACATTGATGGCTAGATTTTTATCACCCAGTATAATCTAGCCATTTCAAATTGTTTAAATTCCCCTTTGCTGCACAAAACCTAAATTCTGCAAGTAGTTTGAGTTACTATGAATGAAAAAACAATTAAGTCAAGGTCTTAAATTTTTTTCTAGTCATCTTCTCTCAAACTCTTCTCTTGGTAGCTCTAAAAAGAGCTGGACTGGTACTAAAGAAAAAGCTTAGGACAAAAATGTCAGAGGGTCAAGAAAAAAAAAAAGAAAAGAAAAGAAAAAGGCCAGAGGAGTTAGTGAGATCTTTTTTTGTACCAAAGGACTATTCTTTCCTGTAATGCCTGACCCCTTGTTGGCCTGTCATAACAATCAACTTTCTTCCTCAAAAATCACCAGATTAGGAAAAGCACCACTACTACGCACCTCATCTCTGAATTCTACACATCCACTCCCACTTTTAGGTAAATGTCAATCTTGCTCTGTGAAGTGTAGGATTGACCACTATGTTTCTATCTGATAATGCCAGTTGAGTGATGACAAGAAGGGAGAATGGAAGACTTGAGAAAAATGAATCATAATTTCATCATCTCAGTTTGGACCTTAAGTTCAGGAGGGCATTTGTTAACGTTTCCTGGCATCACCAAACCACCTATTACACTGTCAGCCTCAAAAACTGATAGAGTCAAATGTATTGCTTTCCTGAGATCACTTTTTCTGTGACCTAGTCTATTTTGTTTAAGTTGCATTTTTAAAAATTCAGAAAACCATGAAAAAATCCTGACCCATTTAAGAACGAGAAACACTATAACATGTTTAGAAGAGCCAAATTGTAAAATGCAGAGCAGAGTGAAGAGGTTTTCTTCAGCTAGTCTATATAAACTAACTTGTACTTCTTGGGAGAGAAAATGGGAAAAAAAAAAAAAAAAAGAACAAAGAAGCTTGTTGCTGTGGTAACCATGTCCTGATTGGAAAAGAGAAGGCCATGGAGTTTGATATAATTGAAGGAAGCCAGCCTGTAGTTATATTTTCTCTCTCACCTGCTTGGAAACAAGGAGAAGACAAAGTCAGAGAAGGGCTGGAAGGTTATTATTTAAAGCAGACCACAGAGTAGAGGACACTGTGCAGCAAGAGGTCAAGTATTCCTTCTGAAGAGTTGTCTGGATGGGTAAAATAATATAATAATACCTTTTATATTATAATAAGAACATTGCAGTTTACAAACATTTCAGAGCCTCTCTTATTGGTATAGTCTTCCAAGTTATTAAATTCACCCACGTTTTCCAGAGTTCCCTCTCTAAAAGCTCTTCCACCTCATCTGCTTCAAAATGAAGTCATTGCTCCTTTGCTAATATTTCTCACATTTTCCTCCTTCCTCTCCATTCCCACTTCCATTTACCACACTCCAGAGCTTGCTTTATCAAGTCACATTTGGATTTTTCCAGCAGATTTCTGGCTGGTTTCCTTGAGCCCAGGCCCCTTTACACTCCAACTGCACTCTCTCTCTTCCATTTCCATTGGGTTAAAATTAAATCAGGTAACATATGTGAAGTATTTAGCACAGTGCCTGGGTTAAGTAAATGCTAGTTGTTATTTTTATTCTTCAGTTTAGCGAATATATCAGACAGTATTTCCTATACTATGACCAGTCACTGCTTTGAATATATGTATGTGTATACATATATTGCATTCATATGTATATATGAACACATGTGTGTGTATATGTGTATACACACACACACACATATACACGTTTACATAGAGAGCACTACAAGGGCTGTTAAACAGAAATCCATTGATTAGCCTCAAAGGATTTGGATCCTCTAAAATATATGCATTCATACAATATATTCATCTTTCTTCTCTTTTATACATGAATGGCCCCCAAACTGACCTCCAACCCCAGCCTCAGTTTCAAACTCTAGCTGGAACTTCTGGTTCCAAGCCCAGCCTCAGAGCCCACCCTACATCTCAGCCCCAGCTCCAAATCTCAAATCCCAAGTGATGTCCAAGGGTTCTGTTCAGCATTCAAGGCTCTGTACAATCAGCCTGGCCCATCTCGCCATCCCCATCTCAATCTGCTCACCATACCTTTCCTCATTCCTCTGCTGTGCCCCTTCCCAGCCCTGAGGGCCCATCTTCCTGCTCTGCTCTCTTCACTCTGTCCTACTCTGTGAAACTGACCTCTGGTCGCTTCCTGCCTATGGAAACTTCTCTGACTTCATTCCACGCTGATTTTACCTCTTCTTTATTCTGTGGTAAAAATCCACCATTAATGTTAGAAGTATAATATCGTTATTATTTATACACTGGTAAGAGGACACGGGATACTGTCTAATTAATCAAAGTCTGACCAAACAATTGGGACTGAGGTATGAGAAAGTAAATGTGAACTAAAAGTAAAATCCTAACTGAATGGACCCCTCTTGGCCAAGGGGACCCCAGAAACATCTTAAAACTGAGTTCCCACCATGATGGCGTGGGATAGATCTAAAGCATTATTACATGTATACAATTTCCCTTCATAAATATTCATGCTCCTCCTATAGCTTGTCGAATATGTATATTTGACCACACCTCTCAGTATAAAATCCTGTTCCCTTTGTTTCTTCTTTGAAGCATGTGTACCTGGCTTCTGGCTGGGGCTCTACTTCCTAACCTGTCTGAATGGCCACCCAACTGATTGCTACCCTTTATGAGAAATAAAGCTGTCTTTTGTCCAAAGTATAAACCTCATTAATTTCTTTTTTTTTTTTGTAGTTAACAGTGAGTAAAGATAGAAAGGTAAGAGGAGGAGCCACAGTGGTCATTTGCTGAAAGCCTCAGAAACCCACTGCTGACTTACATGGTAGCTAGACTAGGCCAGAGAAAACCCATCGTGCATATGGAATTCCACACGGAATCAAACAAAAAAGAAACACCACAAGTTTTCTTTGTGCCAAGAACATAGAAAGCATTTGATCTACATCTTATAGGGTAAACTTCATGGCAAGCCATTAAGATGCTATTGTTATATTTTTTTATACCAGTTTATATGACTGGGTCTTAAAGACATTCAGTAAATGGTGGGGTAAGGGCTAAAACCTTAGGCTGCTTGACTAAAATCTATGCTTTTAATCCTGGATCCTGTTTATATACCTCTGTGAAATGTACAAATGATAGCAATACTGCTTTCCATTTATAAATCAGTTTTACTATAAATCCAGCCATTGATCTTTTTAATTGTCCTCAAAACATCTTCATGCAGAGGTGTTTAATCAAAACAAAGATGTCCTGAGCTTCCTGCTTAGGGACTATCCTGATTCATCCGGCTTTGGTGATAAGTTTTTGCCAATTGTCCCCTGCAGAATGTCCTTTGCTACCTTTTCTCTTTAATTCCATTGCCTATTAAATAGGGACATGTGTCTGTGAATGTTTCGATTTTATTGTATTCTGTTAATATGAAGGATTCCTGTTATTTTTAATGATTTCTGATCTACTGATCCTGGATCTAAAGAACGATCCAAAGGAATTCATGTGGTTCCAAGATTTTGAACAAAACCCAGATCAATCCAGAAATGTTCCATGTTCATGGAACATGGTAATTGACACAAAATCCTCAGTGCCCACAAGAATATTATGTGAAATTTACAAATCAAAATTGAAGGAAATATAGGCGACTAACCTGGGAAAGATTATAAAAAAGAAGGATGAGATAACTTTGGTGCATTTGTTTTGTTTAATTATGTATGCACCTAGGTAGAAAATATAGCCCCTTTGAGCTGGGATGAAGGCATCAAGAAATTCTCCTTTCAACAGCCTTCAAAAGGGGACAGGGAGTAGGAAGGGTCTGCTTGGCAAGGAGGACTATTTTATTACTGACACTGTTTAGAATTGCTGGTGCATATGCCACTACCCATTTGATGCTAGAAGAGGTCAGAATATCAATATCATGTCCCATGGTCACTTGAGCAAACAACTCTACATCTTCTGTGTGACACAGGAGAACCCAAGGGTGACATATACAACAAAAAGGTGCCAGTATGGGTGACAACTTAAAAGCATGTATAGAATCTATGATATTTAGTATATACTGATTTTGAAAAGCATTTAAAAATAATTTTCCATTATAATTTCTAAAGTAAATATCCTAGAATTCCAGTACTTTCTTATAAATTACACTATTATTGAGTCTACTTTATTCTGGATGTTGGAATATATGGAAACACATTGGCAAGGGGTAGAAGGCAAGGAGCGGTTGTTACAAGGAAAGGTTAACTGTGTATTTCTGTTAGTGGAATGTTTCAGAGAGTTTAGAAAGAGAGAATGTGAACACAGCAACACCCCTATCCCATGCACTGTTTCTGATCAAAATTAATGAGTTGTGATCAAGTTGGATAAATGAGTAGCTAACTAATTAAAAAAAAAAAGTTTTTCACTGCTCCCTCCAAGTTGGAAAATACATCTACTTAAAGCACACCAGCACCATCCAAGAAACTGTCAGCAGGGATTAGCAGGATGGCCTCTCAAGACTTGACCCATTGCCCAGGAGTCCACACATGACCTTGCTCTCCCTGGTAAAACAATATCTATAAATAATGCACTAAGCATTTTCACATGTGGGCTGAGTTACATTCCTCATATTTGCTCATGAATTCATGTTGCTTCTTATGATACTGTTCAGTTTTCTGTGCAGTAACCTTTAAAAGGTGATTACATGCTTTCCTTTAAAATGAGAGCATTGTGCCTGTGAATTCCAATATAAAGCCTAGGGCTGTGAACTGTAGAGAAAAAAATAACATTCCTGTGACATGAAGTTAAATGCTTGACAAGTTTGTTTTGATAAAAACATTTTACATTTTTACTACTTTACATGCAAAATGAATTATTGCCAAACAGAGTAGAGCCGTTTTGGGGGGGATCATTCTCACATGGTTCCCACTTAGTAGTGAATTCTGAGGGCCTGGATTAGCTGCCCAAGACTATTTTACAGAAACTGAATTTGGCTCCTTGCAAATCATCTGCAGATCTCCAGACTTACACAAACACAACAAAAAGGGGTCTTCACTGTTTCAGGAGCTGTTGGTTTGGTTTTGTTTTCCTTCCAATCATCCTATTCACTGTTAATGGGCAATATACACAGGGCTCTCAGCTTGCATCTGACCATCTCTGTCTAGAAAATCCAGGTTAATGTTGCATAAAAGCATAGCCAATGTGCTGGAAGAAGCATAGGATTTGAGAAAACATAAGCTAATGGCATGGCTGAATTCCTTTCTTTTCTCAGAAATACACTTTGCCTTCTCACTTAAGCTTAGACTTTTGGCCCTAACAAATTTCCTCTTGTAATTAAACTATATCTGAAAAACAACAATAACCAACAAAGAAACAAACCAGAGATTGCCCCTCTGCCAAAAAAACCCACAACGCCTGAGTTTTCGATATCATTTAACATATTTTTTCCTTACCAGCTTTAATTGTATATCAGCTTTTCTGAATGAACCTTGTACAAAATGAGGGATTTATTTGCATGTTTTATTCCATATTGCTTTGGACAAGAAAAGATTGTACGGAAGGAGGGGATATTTAAAATGGGCTCTCATGCTGGGGTATTACTGCCATCTAGTGTGAGGCACTGTAGCCCAGAAGGGAAGGAAAAGACTAACCGTGAGAGACAATCCAATCTGAAATTGCAGAGGTTCAAGGGAGGGAAGAGAGCGTTTCTCAGAAGAAATATCCACCATACTTGTACATTCACCATGTAATGAATTCTTTCACTACAAAAGCATTAGCATGTGGTCAAACAATACAAAGCGGTCTATTTCATCCAGCCAAACGGAAAAACCCTGGTCCATTCTAAAAGCAAATTCTTTATGAGAAGGCACGTCCCAACTGCAAAGGTTGTTAAATAGCAGGAATGAGTCATTCACGGGAGGGATGTTCATATCCTTTGAAAACGGTCCAGATAGCCATATGTCCACTGCTTTCTGTAAGGACAATCACGTTTGCGCAGAGATAGGCAGAAAGTTCTGATGGTATCTTAGTTTCCCTTCAAGCTCTCTGATTATATATATGATGAAAATAATATTTGCCATTTATGCCTATAAGTGGTTCATAATGTATTTGTTGCCAACAGAAAATGTTATATTGTTGAAGACTCACTGTGCATGATTCTAAAAGTTAAACCTAACCACAAAATATGAGGCAAGATACATGAAATCCTGGCCCAATACTTTTATTTATTTTTGCTTCACATGGCACAAGAAAATACATAAAAGGACAGAATATGAAGGGAGCAATATCTTCCTTCTGTTACCTTCCATAATCCTCCTCTGTTAAAGTTTTATCCCATTCTAGTACAGATTTAGTCAGGTATTAGCTAGTGCCTGTGTAGCTCCTATCCAGCACTGTTTCTTCCACTCACTCTAGGGCAATTCTTTAATTCTTTATTTCACTATTAATATAACTCCCACCACCCCACTAACATACACACATATCCTTCCCGTCCTACAAGCATTTGTGTCTTAGAAGCTGAGGACTATGGTATCCTGGTTATTTTAGAAACCTATGATTTTAAAAGCTCAAAAGGCAGAAACCTGCAAGGATAATGAAAGCTAATTTGAAGAATCGTAAGTATAAAATCTAAGCTCAGAGGAATTTTAAGTTATTACCTATGTCAAAGTAACCTAGAACTGCGAGCTATTTTTGCTGATTTCGAAAGTGACCTGTAGCTCCAGGTGTCTCAAATGAAAAAAAAACCACTCTGTTCCACCCTGGGCCCAGGAGATGCTGAAGGAGGAAGTGCATTGCCAGCCATGGTAGAGAAAATGCATCTAGGAGCAAGTGCTGATATCACAGCCCAGGCTGGCAGAATCTCCAACTTTTCTAGGAATCTTTTGGATAGAAAAGTATAAATGGGCTTCTCTATATAACCCTTCTCAGGCTTTTGTAGCCATCTGTATTCGACAGGAAAAGTCAGGGAAATCTGCTGGTGCTCTCATTGCCTTTGAACCAGAAAAGCAATAGAGGGAGGTAAATGCATATTTGATCACATGCATAAAAACTGGGGATCAGATTTAACTGGTTCTGAATATTATTTTCAGGAGTGTTATAAAGATTACTCTCCTTTTCATTGGGCAAGGAGAGAAAGAAAGGCACAAATGGAGAACTATTAAATCTTAGGTCTGTGTGACCTAAGGACTTGTCCTTTGTTTAGATTCCACGTGCTTTATAGTGGAATACAAAGGCAAATCTATTAATTCATCATTAAACATAGATCAGAAATCAATGACATTTCCATCCTAGATAGGGGAGAATTAAAGTCTCCCTGTGTCGTTAGAGACCCTGGAATTGAAAATTGAGCTCCTATAAGAACATTTTCCACCTCCTCCTCTTGCGCCAAAGCCCAGACACCCCCGTGTCCTCGCCTCATTTTTCCTGCTGCTCTGTATTTGTTCGTTTGCATCTGACATGAGTAATGCTGCAACCTGGAGAACTCACAGCCCTCTGGTAAGGCACTCACCCAGCTTTCCTAGGATTAATCATGGACTAAAACACTAAATAACATACTGATATATTAACTCCATTAAAATCTAATTCAGTGGCAATAACTTTCAGAAAGCCAACAAAGGGCTTATGGAGAACAAAGTGAGAAAAGACCAAAAAAGGTAAATAAATGCTCTCATTGAAAGTAAATCAGAATTAAAGACAGGAGCATGAATTAAAAGAGGCTAAGCTAGCATCCCCATCCTTACTATAAACTCTTATATTCTTGTGAGGTTTACCCTTCAATTTATATATAAATGTAATCAAGTAAAACTGATGCGCTGTGAACTGACGAAAGGATTTCAAATGTTAGGATTCCCCATTCAAAAGAGTTAAGCAACGTAATGTTGCCAAAAGAATTTCATTTTTACTTTCAAAGACTCCTAGTCAAGAGTTTCATTGCAGACATTCACAAATCCGTTTCTTTAAACCCTTCTACATAAAGGGGCACTTTTCTAGACCAGTGCTCAAAGGAATGAAAAAAGTGGACTATGTCCAACTCTCCTAGAACTTTCAGGGATAAAGAATGCATGGAACAGCATTGAGACAATCCGGAGGGAGCAGAGACTGGGGTATTCATTTGAAAAGTACCAAGAGAAGATGATGGGAAGACAGAGGGAAAAGAAGGCCCTCCATAAGCCAAGGAAAGAGGTCTGGAACAGATCCTTCCCTCACAGCCCTCAGAAGGAACCAACCCTGCCCACATCTTGATCTTGGACTTCAAGCCTCCAGAACTGTGAGACAACAAATTTCTGTTGTTTAAGCCACCTAGTTCGTGGTACTCTGTTGGGGCAGCCCTAGCAAAATGCAGACTCTGGATCTGCATGATCGACTGGGTCTGGTGTCTGGTGCACCAACATGGACTAGATCTGCACCAGCAGCCAGGGGAAAGGCATGCCAGGAGGCTCAGGCAAGATGGGCCAGGGCCCTCGGTGGCAAGTCACCAGAGACTTCAGAGCACTGAATCACGATGGCCAGAGGCACTGCCTGTGTCATTTCTAAATCTCCAATGTGGCCATTTCTATGGCTTTGATTCTGATTTTACACAAAATGTAAAACCTTCAATCCCAAATTGTTTTCCCCTGGAAATCCCCTCCCAAATGTGGCATTTAGAAGAGTTTTAGACACAGATGAAAACAAAGATGAGACAATGGAAGGGTGGGTTATCAAGATTTTTCTGAATCGTTTTTTTCTCCCCCTGGGTATATGGCATTTGGGTAGACCTAGTGGATGCCAAGCTTCTAGATAAAAAATGGGGAATTTAGTAAGATAGACAACATTTGATTTCATTTAGCTGCTGTCTCTGTCCTAGCATTTCATCAAGAAATAAAAATTATTTTTATTTAAAATTATCGAATGCAGCAACATTGAAAGACTAGAAGAGGAACATTGTACCTTTTTAGTTTTTGGTCCTACAAATTGCATGTGTTTGGGGGGCGGGGGTGTTAATCTGCCCTGATTTTCCCTGGTCTGGTTAATTTAGTCTAGGATACTATCAAGTGATAGTTTGTAAATCTGCTGCACAGTGCAGTGAAAGAACATTGGTGTAACACTCACATGTGGTGATTCAAGCTTTCTTTTACTATTTACTAACATTGGACATTGTTTCTTCTGAACCTCGGTTACTTCACTGGTACAGGTGTGAATTTCAAATACCTGTCCTGCTTATCTTAAAAGGTTATTGTGAGATCCAGGTGACATTCTGTAATTGAAAATGTTTGGTAATAGCTATAATATGATATTGATAGCAGGTCACTGGGCCAGTATACTTTAAAAGCATATTAAAAAATGCTGCCACTTTCGATTTTCAAGGAGCAGTGTACTTCTATATCCTTCTTGTTGATGTTATCAGAACCACTGTTAGTATTGAGCTCTGTGTTCTTCAAGAAATGTTCTGACATAAAATAAAAAAGCATCACCTTGATATATACAGTGCTTAAAGCTATTCAGGAGTGGATCAGTAGCTTTGGGTAAATACCAGAAAGCTGCATATTTGACCAAAAAAAACAAAACAAAATGAAACAATCCATGTTTTATACATTCTAGAACACCAGTTATCTCATATAACTCCACTAAGAGCCAGGCAATTAGCATGTTGGGGGAAAACAAGTCTGGAAACTAGGACTCGAATCCACAAAAGGAAACTTAAAATATGCTTATGGGAACCCCTTGAGACTTTGCTGGAAGTTCTAGAGAAGGAAAGAAACATATTACATTGATTGCAGTAATGTTTACTTGGTCTCTTTCTAATTCTCCATTTCTCCTTTTCTAATTCACTCACATTCTCTGTAGAGAACTAGCGCCTGCATGACTTGTCAGAATTCACAACATTGTAAATTCCTTTAGGTGATTCTTTGTTTTTTAATCTGACAATTACTACTTGAGAATCTACTTTTGCAAAACACAATGGTAAGTACTATTTAAAAGGTAGAGTTGGAGTCCAGTGGAAGATGTGCGTAAGCACAAAAATTTCTATGAAATTCTCAGTGTGCTTATTGTTCTACAGATCACATTCTAACATACTATTTGGGCACAGAAATTATCTTCATCCAGGGATATAGATAGGAAAATATTTTGTTTTACTGGTGACATTAAGCCTGGATTTTACAGAATTTGGCTTTGTAGAAATGTCAGGAGCTTTTAGTCTAAGAAACCAGCATGAAGAACCCATGGAGACAGGACAATGTACAGTGGTATGGAGAAAGGAAGACAATTTTTTAGAGCATGAATCGGAAAAAAACTGATTGGGGCCAAATTATGAATGGTCTAAGTTCAACTTCTCTCTTTCAGCCAAAACCATTGAAAGTCATTGATGTAAAATGCTCATTTAACGTTATTTACATAGGAAGAGGCTGTAGGTTGGTATTCAGGTTTCAAATGATTAAGTCCTAAGGACTGGCACCTAGAGAATGACAGGAAAAAAGGAGGTATAAAAGAGCTATAACAGATAGAATCAACTTGGCTCCTCAACTGAATGAAGGTGAGCGTCGATTACATGTGACACCAGAAGTGAAGGGTCACAGAAATTCCAGATTGTGAGCCCAAGTGAAGGCCAATCTCAAGGAGAAAAGATGGTGGGAAAAGCAGAACTGCACATGCCCAGTTCTTGCTCAGAAAGATGCTATCAAGCCAGCTCTCCTCCCTGGAAGGAAGGACAGAGAGAGGTCAAGAGTATCATCTGATTGGAAGTTTCACCACTCGGAAACAGGAGCAGTGTGGTGGCTCCACCTGCCCCAAACAGAAATCATAATATTTATGTGAAACTACCATGTAAATAAGAGGACCAAAGTCAAATACTCATCTTTCATGAACACTCAAATCTAACCTCCCTCTGCTTTCCCGCCTCTCAGTCATTGTCCCTTCTACATACTCAACCACACAAGGCAGAGACCTGCAATTTTGTCCTCCCTTACCCGACAGGCCAAATTCATCCCCAAATACTGTTGAGTCAATTTCAAGATCATCTCCTGATATCACTCCTCCTGCCCTTCTTCGTGCTGCCCACCTGGACCAGGTCCAGGCCTGGACTAATACAGCAGCCTCCTCACTGGTCTTCCTGCTTCTGCTCTTGCTTCTCTCCCATCGGTTCACCACACAACAGCAGGGGTGATTTTTAAAAATATATATATAAATCAGATTGTGTCACCCTCTTCCTAAAATTCTCCAAAGACAGCCTCCAAATCCTGACCACAGCACATTAGGCCTCGGGTCCTCACGACTCAGGCCAACCGCCTTCTGCCTTCATCTCCTGCCACACTCCCTGCTGTGCATCAGGACACAGCCACACTGGCCTTATGTCTCTTCTCGGTGCCAAGCTCCTTCTGGCCCTAACAATCCGGCTCTTTCTACTCCTTTTGCCTGGGAACTTTGAGAAACTTTGCTTTGCCATGGAAGTTTGAGAAACTAGATTTTACTTGTAATTTCTAGTCTCTAGTCAAATGCCATTTTCTCAGAAAGACCCTTTTTGCTTCATAATCTTAAGTTGTACCTCATCTCTCATTCACTTTCTAGTATATCACCTGACTTAATTGTCTTCAAACCATTTACCATTATGTTAAAGTATCTTGTTTACGTGCATGTTTATCATTTATCATTTCCCCTTGGAGTCTCTCCCTCCTCATCCCTACATAGCATATTAGAAGTTAAATTGCACAAGAGCAAGGGCCTTTGCTGTCCTGTTCTACAACTTGTTCCATATGTGTTGATACATAAATGAAAAGCACAATATAAGATGGAGAGATCTGGATGGAGCTACCTGAGTGAAGGTGCAACCAAGAGAGACTTGGGCATACACGTGGACTGAGGGGAGGAATCCCATTAAGAAGAAGAGAACCAGGGCACAAAAGAGAAGACTCATTGATGGAATGAGACCTTATATATGTTAGCAGGTAAAGAACAGAAGAGTAGTAGAGATTTATCCTGAGAAGACAAGATCCAGTTCTTTCTTTCAGATAGAAAACACACCTGCATAGGCTTAGGAATCTGTTCCTCGTAATAAGTAATTAATTAATTTTGGTAAGCTTGAAAAACAGCACTTTAGCCAAAAGGAAGTTTTCTGTTGATTGGCGCTGTATCTTTAGATACCCCTGACGTTGGCCCCTGAGTTCTCAATGTCTAGTTAGGGACTAATCATAGCAAAGAAGGTGAGATCATTTCCTCCAAAATAACACCTTTAAACAAGACACATGCACAGAGAACAGCTGGGGTGGGACATAGTTCTCTAGCTTAGTTGAGCTTTTAAGGCTGGAGGTGTGAGTTTAATATGTGAATTATAGGACTTTATAAGGAACCTTAAAAATCTTATGGGCCAACCACCACCCCTTACCCAACACACTTTACAAATGAAAAGAGAAAAAGCTCAAGAAGTTGATTAGAACTCTTTTTTTTCCTGATTTCTAATTTAAAAATATTCCCATTCTTTATGCCATAAAAAAAAAGCCAAAATCTTTGCTTTTGCCTAGGCTACTTCCTTCTCCGCTGAAGAAGGCACCAAAGTGTGATACAAGCTGGCACTTGGCATGGTAGAAATCACTCTCGTGGAGGTCTCCCAAATGACTTGAGTGTTTCACAGCCAAACCTAAGGAAATTCTCTGCCAAGTTTCTCAGGTCTCAGTCCTTTTTCTTGGCATACTGAGTCACACACTCTTTCCAAGGCTGCTCAGAATACATACCCCAGTGAAGACAGAAAACAATGGCAGGATGGTAAAGCCAATCTATCCATATACACAGTGCAGTAATAAAGCTCTCTGCTTCATTTTTCATACTTAATCTAGCTTTTAAGGTTTTCAAATGCAGTGATTTCTCTTTGTTCTTAGCAGTTGTGGTTGTGCATATGATAGAGTATTAAAAAATATCTTTCACACATTTCCTTTGTCACCTGCACAGAATCTTCAGGAGATCAAGGCTTCTTTCTGATCCCTGGGAAGTGTCTCCTCTCTCTAAGGAAACACTTCAAAGACGAAAGCCCTTTTCTCCACAAATAATCAAAGAAATCAGAACATAAGCAGAAAAGGAAATGAGAATGTGAGATGCTGCCAAATGCATTAGTCACATGTCTATTTTCAGAGCACCCCATTTCTTGTGGCATCTTCTCCCATGGCTAGTTTCTGCAAGGTTGACTGATACAGAGAGACACCATAGTGTGATGTGCTGGGTTGTCTGATTTGTCAACTTTTAATGGCTTTGTGGAAAAGCAGAGTTGTTTGTCCCCTTCACCACTCCCTCTTCTCATCTCTACCTATCCTGCTTCGGATACAAGAATTTCTTATTATCTTGGAGGTCCTGGCTACTGCTTTCTCATGATGTTTTGTCTGCTCAAATCTGATTGAAAAGTGCTACTGTTCTTCCTTCCATTCTATCCCCCAGAAAACTGGCAGTCTTGACACTTTCCTGACATTTCTAAACAACCCAGGCTCTTCCTGCCAACTCCCAGTTGCTCTCTAAACCTTTTTAATCCTGTAGAATGCAAACTAATCTACTGAGAGAAAGGCACCAGGCCTGGTCTGGCAGCTGGAGCTAGGAATGTCAGAGTGGGGAAAATGATAAATACACCTGCCACAGAGAAAGGGAGAGACACAGCCAGGCTCAGCAGCACAATAAGGTTATTTAATGTACAGAGATAGGCAGGACACTCTCCAGTACCCTCTAGTGCAAATTGCATGGAGGTGATTTGTTCAGAAAGAGAAATGACAGCTATTAATAATGTGCACTGTCTCCATGTGGCTGTGTAGGGAAGACTCAAAGATAAAGAACAGAAATCCTCCTATGTCCCCTCAGACCACTCTCAGTTTTCCTCTGTTTGTTCTGGGGTTACTGAAGTCACCAGTGCCTTGTAATCTACACCTCCATGCTGTGGAAGGAGGGGAATGGCTGCTTCCTACATGGAAACAACTGGATTAAGTTAATATCAGGTTGGTCCAGAAGCAAAAGGGTAACGTTAAATAAAGGTGTATTTCTGTGCCCTCAACAGGGGTGGTGTTCATTGAGTTCAGAGTTCCATTTGAATCAGAATATTGTGAAAATGTTTCTACCATCTTTTTTCTTAAGTCGGTCATGCCAAGTCTATGGCCTAATAAAATATGTCTACCTAATTAAAATGTGTACGCGTGTAGGCAAGCACATGCATGCACATGCACAGACAGACAGACACACACACACACACACACACACACACACACACACATACTGATATCAATCTCTGCTCTTCCACTCAAAGACAATGTACCTGTAAATAGGAACTTGGAAAAGGGCTAAAGAAAAAAATCACAGGTTAAACAAAATGCATGGAGGTTTTCAAGTTTTCCTTAACAAAATTTTTCTAAGATTATAAACACCTAGAGATCCGAGACCATATCGCTTTAGTTAATTTGAAAGCCAGAAAGCATGAAACTATAGAGTTAGGTAGTTTGAGAAATTATTTGGATGACAATGACACTAATACCAAGACAGTTTAAACTGTTAAACCCAAATGAAATTATGACTTAGGCAATTTAATCATTTTCTTGGAGCAAAATGAGATTGGTTGATACAAAAATGGATGATGACAGACAGAATACTGGGAACTAGACTGTTAGGCACCACAGGAGTATTGAACTTAAATAAAACACAGGTCTTTCCTCTCCCATCAACAGAGACAAATCAACTAGCAACTAGACTCTCACAGGAAATCAGAGATTCCAGATCTTTTCCCACCTTTTCTTACAAAGGGAATATGGCCACAATTTTGTCAATTTTACCTAGGTGAAAAATAAATGTAGCCTAGTGTAGCCATTATCTGTCAAAATATTGACCTTATAAGAAGCTAATAGAAAAAAGTACAACCTGGTTTTCTATAATATTTTTTTCACAGAAAAACCACAGTATGTCCTCTGATACAAACCATGTAACTGCAAGCTATTCTGAAACTTACACTACAACCTTAAACCAGTAGACTTTACAGACAATTTCCTAATAACTTAAAGATTAGCCATAGATACATTTTTCACTTACTAATTATTTTTCTTTGACATTGAGGTCAATGTTGTTCAATGTTGTCACAAATCTCAAAGGAAATATTTGTGTGCTACTTCATATTTCTGTTTTAAGCAGCCAACGGACCAGCAATCGACCACTGAGGTCAATGTCAACCAACATCAGATGCAGAATATTAACAATTATTACAAATTCTAGAACCAGACATTAGTAAGTTTTGATCAACTCCCAGATAACAGGCAATACAAAGAACTCTGCCTTCACAAAATCTGTGAAACAGTCTATGAGCCCTCTGTCTCCGAAGATGAATCAGAGAGATTTTCAAGGCATTGTGTCAGACATACATGACATTTGCTGCAGAAATATCATGGAGTTCATCAAACTAAACCAGTTATTGAGCACTTACTAAGCTCCCAAAGTAAGTACGCAGACCACCTAAACTAAGCCTTAAAAACAAAATTACACCAAAATGTTTTAGAATCATCATGCTACCTCATGTACATGTCCAGTGCAACGATATTTAAATATCTAAATAATATATACTAAATGTACACAAATCTACCTCAACAACATTATTTAAAAATTAGCCAGAAAAAAACACATTTCACTTTAGGTCATCTGAATAGCTCAGTAGCCTTCTCTTTACTGAGATAAATTTATAAAAGTCATTAATAAAAATATCTTATCTAAGTGAGAAGGATGGATTTTCATTGCAAAGAATGGTATGTGCTCCAGAAACTCAAAACAGACATTAGAGTACCAAAGACTTGTTTTTGAGATTGAAATAAATAACATATTCTTTAAAAGAATGTTATAACTTACCTATCTGATTCTTCAGTTTCATATCTCTTGCAGGTCTCATAAATTTCCACTGCACTTTCACTGGTGTTTCTTTCTGATCAATGAAATCTGTGAAAAAGAGTAAACAATGGTGACAAATTAATATTTTAATTGAGTCATTGCTTCCTTTAAACAACGTATGACTTTAAGTATAAACTTATTTACTTATATTAAAATTAAAACAAATCATTTTTCATGTAAGATACAAAAGTTTGTTAAGTAGAAGCAACAACAATCCATTTAAGTTGATAGAAATTGACAAAAATTTGATCTCACAGTGTCCACTGAGGTAAGCAAAGATGGTTTTGGTTCAAGTTCATTCAAATACATAAACATGGATCTATGAAACCTGAAACTTGAGATTACACTGAAATAGTAGATTCACCTCAACCTGGCATCGTAGTCATTAAGAAAACATTCTTTTTTTCCCCAATAATTACATTAGAAAACATCTTATTCTTGCTAACATATTAGAGAAAGCAACAATTACCATCTGTAGGAAATTTATAATTTTATAAGATGTAGAATATAATGATAATCATTTTCTGTTAAAGGAACAGGCCAATAATTCAAAGGCCATTTTCCATATCTAGATAATACCACAGTAGCAGCAATTATTTGCCTTGACCATTACCTGACTTCTGATCTAAGGTTACTAATCTTTCATTTACTCTTCATAAATAAATATGTTATTTGAAATGTGCAAGAGACCACTTTCAAGCTTTTAATTAGAAAACATTCAAATGTTACTTCTCAAGTGTGGCTCCTCATTTCTAAGTATGTAATCATTTTTCAAATTATCTTGTTAGTAAACTGGAATGACCTAGGAATGGGCTTTTAAAAATCTAAAGAGATTTAAGAAAAACAATAACATGGGAAGATGCCTTTAATTCTAAGTGAAAGAGGGGGATATAATTTGTATAAGTTATGATTGTAACAATATTAACATTCCTGGCATAGAAAAATACCTGAAAATATATTAGAACCACCTCAATTGTTGTGCTAAATTGATGAAGCTGTATAATTTCCTTTTCATACATTTTTCTTATCATGTCTATTACTTTTACATATTTACTCTTTTTGAAAAAGCAGTACATATCACATATTAATTATATATAATTTATATTAGTATATATACATTAAATACATAGCAGCATAAATGTTTATACATATATATTTTACTATAAAGCAGTGTTAATGTTCTTCAGTTTTACTAGTTTCTGAGTGATTTTATTTTCAATTCCTATAAAAACATTCACTTGAAATAACAGTTTAAGCAGTTGGTTTTAAATATCTCTTTAAACTGGAAGAACAACAAAATGTTTCAGAGAATTCAACAAATGAGAATGATTTTAAAAGCCCAAACTTCAAAACCAAAGGGTAAGAATAAAAATGTCTAAATTTGTTGGTGAAATCAAAGGGCAAAGTGATAAGGAACAATATCTTTATGGAGTAAATGTAGAATCATCAGGCATTGAGATAGTCCATTTTGCAAAAGAAAGAGTTAAAGAATAGACAAAGCAATCATAGCAGCACATAGAGAGTCCATTATGTGTTTTAAAATCTATGGTGTTATAAAGCTAATTCAATATGAAAATCTTCCCAATTAGCCATTTCAGTAAAATGGCAAATTAACCAATCTCTTATTGTAGAAAGTGCCATTTTCACAATTTAATAAAACAGAAATCCATTATGGCAAATAAGGTTAATGTGAAAAAATGCCATAGAAAGTTTAAAAAAAATGAGACTATATTGTAATGTGCTAATGAATCCTCCTAAGAAATAGGTCATTTTGACTCTGCTGTGTCATTGCTCTGAAACTAGTCTAGGAAGAAATATGGAGTAATAACATCTAAAACATAGAAACAAACACTAATTTGTGAATTCATTTAGACTCATAAACCTCTATGCATACTCTTATAAAAAATTTCCTTTAAGAACAAAAAAAGTTGCTCACAGCTGAGAACTTAGAAGGAGGGAGAATGGAAAGATTGTTTTGTCTCCTCTGTACTGACGTGATTACACAGCAAGAATCCTCATCCTCCTCCCATGTCCCCAACTATCTTATTATCTTGTTATCTGTTAACTATGAATCCCTAATAAATTCTTATCATGTGCCCATAGAGGCCAAGTATATGTGACTTATTTCACTTAGCATAATGTCCTCCATGTTCATCCATGGAGAATCAAGGCAGTATCTCCTTGTTAAAAGGCTGAATGATATTCAGTTGGGTATATCTACATAATTTCTTATCCATTAATCCATCAATCGGCACTTAGGTTGTTTCCATATCTTAGCTATTGTGAATAATGTTGCAATGAATATGGAAGTGCAGATATCTCTATGAGGTTCTGATTTCATTTCCTTTTTTATATACCCAGCAAAGGAATTGCAGGGTCATATGATAGTACCATTTTTAATTTTTTGAGGAATCTCCATATTGTTATCCATAAAGGTTGTGCTAGTTTATACCAACAGTGTGTAAGGATCTCCTTTTCTCTATACCCTCCCCAACACTTATTATGTCTTATATTTTTGATAAAGAGCCATTCTAACAGATATGGGATAGTATCTCATTGTGGTTTTGATTTGCATTTCTCTAATGATTAATGATGTCAAGTACCTTTTCATATACCTGCTGGCCATTTTTATATCTTTTTTTGTAAAAGTGTTTATTCAGGTCCTTTGCCTATTTTTTAGTATTTTATTTGCCCATTTATTTGTATTTTTGCTATTGAGTTGTGTGAGCTCCTCATACATTTTGGATATTAACCCCTTATCAGATGGTTTGCAAATATTTTCTCCTAATCCATATGGTGTCTTTTCATTTTGTTGATTGTTTCTTTGCTATGAAGGTTTTTAGCTTGATGTAGTCTTACTTGTTTATTTTCACTTTTGTTGCCTGAGCTTTTGGTGTGATATCCAAAAAATTATTGCCAAGGTAAGTGTCAAGGAGCTTTTCCCCTGTGCTTTCTTCTAGGTGTTTCACAATTTCAGGCCTTACATTTAGGTCTTTCATCCATTTTGGGTTTATTTTTGTGTATATTATAAAAGTACAGTTTTTCTTTTGCATGTGGATATTTAGTTTTCCCAGCACCATTTACTGAAGGGACTATCCTTTCCCTGTTGTGTCTTCTTGATGGGCTAATCAAAAATTAGTTAACTGTATGTTGGTTTTATAGTTTGAGATCTCTATTCTGGTCCTTGGTCTATATGTCTATTTTTATGCCAATACCATGCTGTTTTGATTACTACAAAGCTAGTTGAAATCAGAAAGTGTGATGCCTCCAATTTTGTTTTTCTTTCTCAAGACTGTTTTGGATATTTGGGGTCTTTTGTGGTTCCATATAAATTTTAGAAGTGTTGTTTTCTATTTTTGTAAAAAAATGCCACTGAAGTTTACATACGGATTGCGTTAAATAGACAGATCACTTTGGGGAGTGTGGACATTTTAACAATATTAATTCTTCCAATCCACAAACATCTTTCCATTTTTCTGTGTCTTCTTTGATTTCTTTCATTGATGTTTTATAGTTTCCGGTGTTCAGATCTTTTATCTCCTTTGCTAAATTTATGCCTAAGTAATTTATTCTTTGTGATGCTATTGTAAATGAAACTGTTTTCTTGATTTTTCAGATAGATCATTGTCAATGTGAAGAAATGCAACTGAATTTTACATGTTGACTTTGTATCCTGCTACTTTTCTTTGTCAGCTCTAACAAGTTTCTTTGTTGAGTCTTTAGGGTTTTCTACATAAAGGATTATGTCATCTGAAGACAGGGATAATTTTACTTCTTTCCAATTAGGATGCCTTTTATTTCTTTCTCTTGTCTGATTCATCTTGCTGGTACTTTCAATACTATGTTGAACAGAAGTAGAAAGAGTAGGCATCCTTGCCTTGGACCAAATCTTAGAGGAAAGCTTCCTATTTTCCCCCATTGATTGTGATGTCAACTGTGGATTCTTCATAAAGAGCCTTTATTATGTTGACTAAATCTTCTATATCTATTTTGTTGAGTGTTTCTTATCATGAAAGAAGGCTGAACTTTGTTCTGTATCAAGATAACCATGTGGTTTTTATCTTTCATACTGTTAGTGGATTACTAACAATGACCCTAGTGGTGACTTCTGTCCTATATGAGTTTGATGATGAGGTGGAAGAGGTCATTATTTAGTGGACATGACCAGTTAAAAAATGTAATTATAACTTGCCCATAACTAACTCAAACCTTTTTAAGCCCACATGCCCCATGCCTAAAAATGTGATGATATAATATTAAATGAAACATTTAAAAAGACTTTACAATCATGTAGACCACTATACTTTATTTGTTACTAGTGTTGTTGGTGTGGTTTCTTTTTCATTGTTCCAGACATATTAATCTGTAATCTTAGGCATCTGTGAAAATGAGTAATCATCTGAGTAGTCATACCAAGTCACCAGACACTTCTGCCACATAAATAAGGAAAAACTTGTTCGGCTTTTTTTGTTTTTTGGCTTTTTTTTCAATAACCTTCCTCATTTTTATCATGAGGGTAGCATAACCTTCTGATTAATTAATTGAACGTATCACATTGGATGGGAGTGAGAAGGTAAGGACAAAAGAGTGAACTCACGGGTGATTGGTAAATTTTAATTATTGGAGAAAGCTTTTAGTTTCTACTTTAGATTATAAATTATTTGATCAATAGATTTGAGAATAGGTTATTCTGTTAGTAGAAACAATGCCTGGGATCTAGTGACATTTCAATACTGACAATAGTTTATCCATATTAAGTTATATCTCTATATACTCTCAGGGGCTCTAAGATACTTACGTCGCTGATAGGCTTCAAAGGCCCATCTTTATGTTTCCATGTCCATTAATTCTTTGGTATTCAATTGTATTTGCTTGAGGGAATTCAGAATTCATGGCCTAATATTATTTTTTAAAGAGATAATGAAAGTGATGCTGAGAGATTGAATATTAAGTCCAGGGCTACCTGGCCAATTAAAAGCATGGGCCAGAGCTTTCAGTTTAAGGTTCAACATATAAAGACTTTGGAAATTGTCACTCCCAATTTTGCAACAAGAAAAAAGCTAAACTAACTGAAAATCAGTAACGTTTCTTTAACAAACCTGAGAATTACAGTCACAGAACAAACCACCGCCCTGAAATCTAGAGACAGATGCATCCAGAGAGATACTGCTCCTAAGGTTTGCCGATCTGGAGCAGAAGCCACTGGAACCCACAGCTGATAGGAACACTTGAGTGGTTGTTTTGATGAACTGATAGAAATGGAGTTGAGACTAGTATGTGAGAAATTCTTTGGAGTAGTGCTCTTAGGGAGGGCCCATGCTTATGTGAGCGTTTATGTCATGGTGAAGATCTGAGAACTATCTCATAGCACAGGCTGGATAAAGGGGTGAATAGTAATCTTAAAACCCACACAGATTCTACCCCCTAACAAGAGCCTGGTTTCAAGATGTAAGAAATTTACCAGAGAGCAAATCTGAAACCTTATCTCAGTCAAGGAAGGAAATTCCAGTTCAGGAATAGGACTTCAAGTAAATAGATAGAGAATGCTGCAGCCAGGGCAGGAAGTAGGAGAATGGGGCATAAAAGTTACACTCCTGAAGAGGAACAGAGCCACTTGTGAAGCCCTACCTCTGAGACACAGGCCCACTAAAAGACTGAGTCTTAATCAGAAAGAATATAAAATCCCCCTCCCCTACTCCCTAACACCCTAACACAACACCAACAAGCCTTCTACATAATAAGAGTGGATTATAGCTGAAAGGCACAAAGTTGGGCATCTCAACATTGTCTGTCAGTTATTGAAAGATCAAGCAAGCAGAAAATCGGTAAGATTACAGATGACTCGAATAGCACATCCATCAATCTAATTGACAATTACAGAATACTCCATTCAATAACAAGATTATAAATTCTTCTCAAGCTAACATGGAATATTAATCCAGATAGGCCATATTCTCATTCACAAACTGCATCTTAATACATTGAAAGTAATAGAAATCATACAGAGTGTATTCTTAGACCATAATAGAATCAAACTAAAAATCAAGAACAGAAAGACAAATGGAGCATCTCCATATATTTTGAAATTAAACAACACACTTTTATTTAATACCCATGTGTTATCATATGGGGGAAAGAAAAAGTCTCAAGAGAACATAAAAAGTATTTTTATTTTAGTGAAAATGAAAATATAACCTCAACATTTTTGGAATGCAGCTAATAAAATATTTGTAATAATAATAATATATTAGAAAAATAATTTAAAAACAATAATCTCAGCCGCTACCCTAGGAAACTACATAAACAGAGCAGGTCAAACCCAAATAAATTGAAGAAAAAAAATTCAAATTTAGAGCAGAAATCAATGAAATTGAAAACAGAAAAAAAATAGGGAAAATCAATGAACCCTAATTCTGTTTCTTGGAAAAGATGAATAATGATGATAAATCTCTAGCCAGGCTAACAAAGGAAAAAAGAGAAAGGAACACTTTGCCATATCAGGAATGAATGAGACAGGTACTCATTAGTGATGTCATGGACATTAAAAGGATAATAAGGGAACACTATAAAAATTTTTATGCTCACAGATTTGATAACTTAGATGAAATGAACTTGATGGCACAATCTACCAAAATTAATTCCAGGAGAGGTAGATAACTTGAATAGCTTTATATCTATTACAGAAGTTGACACAGCAGTTAAAAATATTCCCCCCCAAAAAAAGTTAATCCAGATGATTTCATTGGTAAATTTTACCAACATTTACATAGGAAATAAACTAGTCCTACACAATTATTAATAGAAAATAGAAAGGAGAGAAACTTCTAGCTTGTTTTATGAGGACAGCATTATCCTAACACCAAAACCAAATAAAAATAAGAAAATAAAAGCACAGATTAATTTATAATGAAGATAGAGACAAAAATCCTTAATAAATATGAGCTAATCTAATCCATTACTATATAAACATAATAATGCATCATGACCAAGTGGTGTTTATTACAGGAATACAACGCTGGTTCACCATTTAAAAATTAATCAATATAATTCAACATATCAATAGACTAAATAAGGAAAACAATATGATCATAGTTATATATTCATAAAGAGCATTCAACAGAATCAAACACTGATTCATAACAAAAATGCATTAAACACAAGGACTAGAAAGGAATGTCCTTAACCTATAGAGGGGATATACAAAACATCTGCAGCTAACAGCACACTTAATTATAAACAACTGAACACTCTTCCACTAACATTGGGAACAAGGCAAGGATGTCCCTCCTTACCATTCCTATTCAACTTTGTACTGAAAGTCATAGCTAGTGCCAATAAGGCAAAAAGAAGAAATAAAACTGTCTTCTCTTGCAGATGACATGATTGCATAATAATGCTAAAGAATCTATTGAAAAAAAATTGGGGGCTAATAAGCAAGTATAGCAAGGTTGCAGAATAAAAGGTAAATTAAAAAAACTGAGTTTACATATTATATACCAATCATGGAAAAAATTAGAATTTGAAATTTTAAAAAAATTCTTTAAAGTAATACTGAAAAATGAGAGTGGTATAAATCTAAAAAATATATATGTATAGATCAATATGCAGAAAACTACAAAACACTTCAGAAAGGAATCAAAGATCTAAATAAATGGAAAGATATTCCATGTTCATGGATTAGAATACACAATTTTTTAAGATGTTAATTCTTTTCAATTTGATCTATAGATTCAATAAAATCTCAAACAAAATACCAAGTGCTTTTTGTAGATATCAACAAACTGATTCTAGTATTTATGTGGAAAAGCAAAGGTCCTAGAAGACTTTCTTCTAGATCCTTTGTTCTTCTTCTAACAAAGAACAAAGTTGGAGAACTTACATGGCTTACTGTAAAGTTACCAGAATCAAAATAGGGTGGTATTGACAAAAGGAAAGCTATATTAAGTGGAACAGAATATTGAGCCCAGAAATAGACTTATACAAATTTTATTTTGACAAAGGGAATGCAATGAAGAAAAAATAACCTTTTTCACAAATGGCACTGGAACATTTGAGTGTCCATACATGAAGAACCCAAACATAGACCTCACGACTTATACAAAAATTAAATCAAAATGAATCAAAGATATAAATATAAAATTGAAAATATAGAGGCATGCTAGAAGAAAACATAGTAGAAAAACTGTGTGAGCTTAGGTTTGGTGATGAATTTTTAAATATAACACCAAAATCATGATCCATGAAAAACAATTGATTTGATGGACTTCATTAAAATTAAAAACTTGTGCTCTGTGAAGCTCACTCCCAAAAGAATGAAAAGACAAGCCATAGACTGAGACAATATATTTGC
This sequence comes from Lemur catta, assembly GCF_020740605.2. Lineage (NCBI taxonomy): Eukaryota > Metazoa > Chordata > Mammalia > Primates > Lemuridae > Lemur > Lemur catta. The sequence goes on from NC_059132.1 coordinate 61,033,720, forward strand.
AAATCACATATTGGATAAATTTCTTATGTCTGGAATATACCCAAGAATCATAAGACTTTAAAACTCAACAATATGGAAAAAAAAGTTGAAAAACAGGTAAATGATCTAAACAAATACCTCATAATAGAAGATACACACATGGCAAATAAACAGATGAAAAGATGTTCAACATCATTTTTCACTGGGAAAATTCAAATTAATACAATAAGATACCACTATGTGCCCAGCAGAATGGCTAAAAGGGGTGGAGATGGGGAACCCAAAAATATCGATTTCTGGAGAAAATGGGAAACAATAGGAATTCATTCATTGCTGGTGGTAACTCAAAATGGTACTACAGCTTTGGAAAACAGTTTCAGTTTCTTACAAAGCTAAAACATAGTTCTACTATTCAATCTAGCAATCATTCTTTTAGGTATTTATTCAAATGATTTGAAAACCTATGTCCACAACACACAAAACAAAAACAAAAACACTGTATATGACTATTTCTTCAGCTTTATTTATAAATGTCAAAAACTAGAAGGAACCAAGGTATCCTTCAATAGGTGAGTGGATAAATGAAGTATGCTACAGCCATACAATAGAATACTACTCAATAATAAAATGAAATGAGCTATCAAACCATAGAAAGACATGGATGACTCCTAAATGAGTATTGCTAAGTCAGTACAGCCAGCTCTGATAAGGCTGCATACAGTACGGTTCTAAGGCAAAACTTGAAAGATGGAAAATAGCTCAGTGGTTGCCAAGGTCTGGGAAGGGGTATGGTTAAATATGTAAAACACAAAGGATTTTTAGGGCATTGAAACTGTACTACTACAGTGATGGACACACAATAATATGCATTTGTTAAAATCCATAGAACCTACCGTACAAAGAGTAAATCAATAAAAGGAACCAGGGCTCCTCAGAGAAATGGATGACTGTAGGGCTAGGGCAGAGAATGAACAAGAAGAGACCGAAGCTTCATGTAGTGCTGTTACTGGCCGTTGATGTGAACACCTCGGTTTTTGGGTTTTTGTCTCCTCATGATCAAAGATGAAAGTGAGGGACGCAAAGTTTAAATCACCAAGCGAAGAAGTTTATTAGTAAGCAGTAGTACTCTCCTAAGAGGGTAGGAGCAGGCATATGTTCAAATAAGCAATGCCCCCGGGGTTTCTGTCATCCCATTTTCTCCCAATCTGGCCTCTCCTCCTTTGTGAGGTTGTCTCTTCCCCTTTTTATCTTGACCAACGGGGATGTTGTCTCCTTCCATCAGTTAGGTAGGGGAGTTTTTCACCTTATATGGTTAGGCCCAGATGTGCTGTGGCTTCCAAAGCCCATGTTGGGGGTGGGGGGAACTGTAATGTCACATAATGTGCCCTGTGTTCTTTCTGTTAGGTTTCTTGTGACACTTGCAGTTATCCTTACTTTGCTATTGTTACAATATGTTCTCTTACTCAGCGTCCTATTTGGTCACACTGCCTGTTCCATACTTCCTCTGCTCATGTCTCACTTTCCTACCTATGCAAAACATCACCAGAAATTTTAACAATGCTCAAAAACACAGTGATGGGCATGTGTCAAAGGGAGACAAGAGCCAACCGGAAATAACTCTCAATGGCCAAAGCTAGAACAACTTGAGCAACAAAATAAACAACATAGTATTGGATTACAGGAAACATCCATGAGTCCATACTGATATAAACCAATGATAGAACAAATACATGGAGGAGGATAAACAAATATCCCATAGACATTTTTATCATTACATTCATTTAAAAGTATCCTTTAAGGCTCCACCTATTTGAAAAAATTAATATCCATTAATTTTGCATAACATAGCAAAGAGGTCAGAAACCATGCTTTCTCACAAAACCTTTTTTTATCCTATGAGAATCACAATAAAAAGTGTGAGACGCTTTTAAAATGAGAGAAAGCAAAGCAGTAACACAAGAAAGTTCACCAAATTGCTGAGTTAAAAGGTTCACGAAGGCCTTTCAATTACAAAATTAATCCTAGGATAGAAGAGAATTCCAGATTCTGTAGCTCATGTCTGAGAAATTTCTTTTTCCCCTGCAGCTTAACCTGTCATTGACAGGAAGCTGTTTTAACTAAATGGCTGAGGTGACCAGAGGAGTTATAGGTTTCACCTGCCTTGACAAAGTCCCTACTCACAAGAGATCTTAAAAAATTAGGATTTCAGGTTACAGAATCACAGAATCATCAAATAATTCAAGTATGAAGCTCAATATTCACATACATTTCAGGAACATTTATCCCAATATTCCATATGTATAACTGAATAATAATATACTGCTTAGTATTACTTAACACTGGTAAATTCATTAAGAGTTTCTATTTTCCCAGTCTGGAAAAAATTAGAAAATAAAAATGAAAATGACCTTCCATGCGTTTCATCTGTAATAAAATGTAGCAATTGCCCTTGGTAGGGGCAAGAGTTAGAAGTCACGATTTCTTTGCACTACTACTAAGATTAGAACATCTCCCTTCTATTTAAATGTGATCTAGCTGGGATCTTTCCTTTCATAGCTCACCTCCCTTTTATCACCATTTCCTTTACAAGAACAAGATATATACTGAACAGAAACAAGCACAAAACATAGTTTTGCAAATGGATGAGAAAATTCCCAGTGTAGGCCGGGCGCGGTGGCTCACGCCTGTAATCCTAGCACTCTGGGAGGCCGAGGCAGGTGGATCGCTCGAGGTCAGGAGTTCAAGACCAGCCTGAGCAAGAGTGAGACCCCGTCTCTACTAAAAATAGAAAGAAATTATCTGGCCAACTAAAATATATATAGAAAAAATTAGCCGGGCATGGTGGCGCATGCCTGTAGTCCCAGCTACTCGGGAGGCTGAGGCAGTAGGATTGCTTGAGCCCAGGAGTTTGAGGTTGCTGTGAGCTAGGCTGACGCCACGGCACTCACTCTATCCAGGGCAACAAAGTGACACTGTCTCAAAAAAAAAAAAAAAAAAAAAGAAAATTCCCAGTGTATATGGTGCATTGTATTTTCATTTCCTAGTTATACGCTTAAGATGCTTATATTTAAACAATTTACAGCTTCCTCTTGTAAAGCCCTCTCTCTTTTAGTGGTTAAGTACCTTGAGGCTAAGATCTTACATTAAAGTAGAATCTAATTAGACCTTTCAATTCAGAGAGGCTGCTGAACTCTTTTAGCTCCATTATAGAAATGTACGGCAAAACATTTTTTTCCTTTCTGTGGTGAAAATAGCAGTTATCATCAAGAAAAAAAAAGAAAGAAAAGAAAAAAAGTAGAAAAGAAAAGACATGAATTATCCCACCTCAATGTAAGCACAAGACCCAGGCAGCTGACCCTGCCAGTTTGTCCTTCTACATGAGAAGGAAGGTGGTTTTCAAATTTAGAGGCAGCAACCAGGAGTAGGGACCTGGATAGAGAGCGTTGTCATTGCTTTTAAACCCTTAAATACACCAAATCTAAAATGCCTTCACATTGAAAGCATGAAAATTGCAGTAACTACTTTAATAAGCGAGTCATTTAAATATAATTTCTGGCACCATGTATATATTCACAGGGAAAATGAGTTAAGAAAGACAGTATGTAGTTTTATAAAAAGGAAAGCATAAAATTCTAAATATCTTTGCCAGTGTGTATCCATGAAAGTAATGTCATTAGAAAAAAAAAAGAATTAACTATTAACCAGGATTCACATTGCTTTCTAACCTACACTCAGCATCAAGCTAGCTTTGAGAAGGAGGGTAGAAAAACATTATAACAGAAATCACCCTCAGTGGTACCAAATGAAACATGTCAAGCTTATAATCAGCAACTAGAAAGAATTGAGGCTAAAAGGGGAAGGGGCGCAATTCTAATAAGGTTAAACCAGAATGATTTGCATCACTTTGGAATGAGATAAACTCGAAGATGATGCCCATAAAGCTGACATGCTGTACAACGAAGAGCAGAAGCAATGGCCTCTAACCCTCACAGAACACTAGAGCCATCATAGAGATTTTGCACCTTACCCTGGGACCCTTGCCATTATTTGGAAAAATATATATATAAATGGTCTCATTCTGTCTTTACTCAGGGTGAGTAATGTAATATGTTAATAGACCAGAGGCCTCAAACAACAATTGTGTAATAATTAGCTTTATTAGTATGTTGGGCAGTAATATCATTGCAGAATATTGACAGGTTATGATTTTTTCTTCATATACTTGGGTGCTTGAAAATTATGTTTTTAAGCCGGGCGCGGTGGCTCACGCCTGTAATCCTAGCACTCTGGGAGGCTGAGGCGGGCGGATCGCTCGAGGTCAGGAGTTAGAGACCAGCCTGAGCGAGACCCCGTCTCTACTACTAAAAATAGAAAGAAATTATACAGACAGCTAAAAATATATATAGAAAAAATTAGCCGGGCATGGTGGCGCATGCCTGTAGTCCTAGCTACTCGGGAGGCTGAGGCAGAAGGATCGCTTAAGCCCTGGAGTTTGAGGTTGCTGTGAGCTAGGCTGATGCCACGGCACTCATTCTAGCCTGGGCAACAGAGTGAGACTCTGTCTCAAAAAAAAAAAAAAAAAGAAAATTATGTTTTTAAAAGTTATTCATAATTGTTTCAAAGCAATGATACATTTTTAAAAGGGCAGGCCACCACTTTCATTTATCTGACCCAGACACTTAAAAAATTCTTGGAATCAAATTGAATCCAGTGCTTGATGACTACCACCCTATTAAAACAAGTTATGTGAATTAAAAGCCCTCATTTTAGGCAACTTCTTTGAGTATTTTCTCACCTCTCTTGAAATTAAGAGTAGAAGTGAGATAACAAGGGATCTAGTACTAGAGCATGGATTGGTCGAGTGCAAAGTACAAGCTCAACCAGGAAGATACCAGGAATTCTTTAATGATCCCTCATCCCTCTTCTCAACCCTCCTCCCATGGTCCACAAAATTTTGTGTAGCCAAAGACCTTTCTATTAAAAAGGAATCTTACTGGAATCTTATTCATTGTAAAAAAAAAAAAAAAAAAAACAATGAATAAGAAACTCCTTTGGTTGTGGTAGGATGGACTGTTTAGGGGGTGAGTGGAGTGCTGAGATGAGGGGAAGATCTGGGGAACTACCTCAGAAGATCTGGGCACTCGAAGGAGCATATCTGAAAACCACCTCCTGGTTCCACTCCAGAAACTTGCCTCCATCTGTCAATTCCCTGCTGGAAATTAGCACCTAGCACTGGTCTCACAAGTTTCTTGTTATAGCATAGCCTGTGGAACAAGATGCAAAGACAGGAAGATACCAAATATATCCCAAGCTACCCTACCCTGTTTTCATGTTGAAAGACACTAACTCTTGAAACAAGATTCTTCAGTCAGCAGCATCATTGCAGTGTAAATAATCAGATATAGCCACCTTCTTTACAGGAGTTCTGAAATCTATCACTAACACACGTGTTGAACTTAGTTGTGAATGTCAAAGAAGGCAGACAAAAAAAATAAAAAAAGAGGAGGAGACAATGGTTATTTCCAATGTTTGTGGTGGGCTAAAAAGGTGCACAACTTTTTAATATGTCAGGATACAACAGAAAGAGCATTTGACTTAATCAAAACACCTAGGTTCAAGTCCCAATATCAGTATCTAATGTCTGAATAATTTTATACAAGTTATTCATTCACTGCAAATTTCAGAGTCCTTATACACAAGATGAATGTGTCTTACCTACAAGATGATAACCTGATTCACAAGATGAAGCTATCTTAGCATTTAAAGACAGGTAAGATAGTATAACAAGGTTATAGCATTCTATGCAAGATACCCATTCCTGAGGACCTGGCATCCTTCATGTCTCACATAATATAAGACTAATACTGACAAAGATAGTTTCTATTTCTGGTTAACCTACTTATTTGCTAACATGTTGTGGCAATAGCATAAAACATAGTTAAATTTTACTTGGTCTAAAGCTTTGGAATTTCCTGATGCTTATGGAATTCTTAATTTGGGGAGATTTTCACAATTTCAAAAATATTATGTAATAATTAGTATTAATTATTAATATTGTTATAAAGATATGTTAATTTATCACAAAATTCAACCACACTGAATGCAAAAGCACTTTTTAAATTGTGGTTGCTGCCATCACTATCTTTGCTGTTGAGAACTCAGGTGAATGATTGCTATTATCACCTGTTCACTTTCTTCCGCAACTCTATGTGTCACAGTTTCTCGTATTGTGAGGAAAGAGGATTGGGCTCTGAGTGGCTAGTGACAAACACTAATGCTTGTGGATATAGTATTTCTTCCATTAATCAAATCCGTTTTTTAAAACCCACTTCAAAAGCAGTATTTACTTGTATGTGAGCACAAAGTGGGCTACTGGAGATACAAGGAGGATAAGACAGACAGCACACAAGCTCAAATGTTCTCCTCAATGTACCAGAGCCTTGTTGCAAATGTTAATATTTCTATGTGTCTTCTTAAGCTGTTGGTTTGGAAAACCACCTGGGGAAGGAAGACCTTTCTTGAAGCATGGAATCTTTTAAAAATCAGAAAACGTTTGTTTGCTTTTTCAGTTGTTTATTTTATTGTTGTAATTGTTTCTCATCCACAGTTACAAATGGCATTATAGGACACTTTAAGAATGGAAGGGGTATATAAATGAATAAAAATGAAAAAGGACATGCAGCTTTTCACAAACAAAAAGGTGAAAAGAATTCTTTGTCATCTGGCTGTAACTAAAGTACCACAAAGTTTGTTCCATTTTGCAACTTATTTGGCAATGATCAAAACCTTGAAAACTTGAAAAGGTCTATATCCAAGGAGAAAATACAAAAAAATAAAATAAAATAAAGACCTGGAAAAGATCTATATCCAAAGATAAAATACTAGAAAAACAATGCTCAGGTGTGTCATGATAACATTTTCAAATGTGTCATCCATTTTTATTAAGTCAGTGAGAAAAATCTTCATTTTCTTTCTGACAACACAATTTATTGCTTTGAAAATGTTCATGTGATCTTCGAAAGGAAATTATTAATGCATTAATTCAGGAACCAACTTTGCCATTTTATTCATTAAAAAACTCACATACATTTCGGTAGAATCTGACCAAATCAAATTTTTTTTTTCTCTCAAATGAGGACATTGATTTTTTACCCTAGAAAGCTGAGCCTTCACAATGCCACGTGATGGTTATGGTTCAGCCAAAAGGGATGTTAAAAATGAGAGGAGATAGAGTGAGTGGTAAAATTATAAACAGATTGTGCTTAATGTCAATAGAGATGTTTGACATTTTTCTTTTAGTTTTCTAATTTTGCACAATGCATATGCATTTTTTTCCTTTTTTGGGTTTGGATTGCAAGGAAACCCTAAAAAAAGATGATTATATCCTCCAAGGCTCTATTGTAAAATCGACCATAATAGGACCAGCTGAAATACTATTAATAGAGAAATGATACGTTCACACTGTAAGAAGGCCTTCCCCACACACTCTAACCCCTTTTCCTTCTACTCTAGGCCCCTCTCACTCCCCAATCCCATGGGCCTCCTTGCTCTTGTTCCAACACACCAATCATGTGTCATTTTAGAGACTTTCCATGGATTCTTCTCTCTTCCTAAAAATTTCTTCCCCCAGAAATGTGCAGTCCTAATTCTCTAACTCACCTCCTTCAAGTCTTTCCCTGAATGTCACCTTTCAGTGAGGCTGAAACTGAGCACTCTATGTAAAATTGCAAGCCCCACCCAAGGACTACACTCTCAGTCAATCCTAACCATCTGTCTTCCATATCATTTTCCTTTTTTCCACAGCACTTTTAACCTTCTGACATATTGTTTAATTTATTATGTTTCATATCTATTTTTAATTGTCTTACTCCCTCATCTAGGGTGTGAGGTTCATGAAAAAATTAAGTCTCAAATCAATGACTTTAGCTTCTACCTTAAGAAACTAGAAAACTTAAAATCAAACTAAACCCAAAATAAGGAGGAAAAAAATGAAGTCACTAATATCAGAGCAGGAATCAATGTAATAGAGAATAAGAAAAGAATAAAGAAAATAAATAAAAGTTATAAAGCTGGTTCTTAGAGAGCATTAATAAACCTCTACCAAGACAGATTAGGGAAAAAAAGAAAGAATAGACAAATTTCCACTATCAGGAATAAGAGAGGTGCCATTCTTACAGATTCTATGGATTTAAAAGGGTAATAAAAATATCATGAAGAACTTTATGAATTTGATAGATGAAATGGACAAATTCCTTGAAACTACCAAAGCTCATTAAAAAACAAACAAAAAAATTAGCTAACCTGCATAGCACTATCTAGATCGTTTAAGGAAATTTAATTTGTATTTAAAATTCTTTCCATGAAGAAAGCTGCAGGCCTAGATGGCTTTCCAGCTCAGCAAACATTAAAGCAGGAAATACTACCAATTATACACAAACTCAGAGAAAAACTGAAATTTATACTTCCCAACTCATTCTATGATGCTCACATTACCCTAAAACAAATACCAGACAAAAACATTTTAGGAAAAGTAAACTATAGAATAATATCTCTCATTAAGATAGATGTAAAAATTCTAAACAAGTTTTAGCAAACCTAATACAAAAAATATATAAAAGTAGAACATACCACAATTAAGTGGAATTCATATTAGAAATCCAAAGGTCTTCTAACATTAAAAAATCAATCACTGTAATTCACCATGTCAACAAACTAAAGAAAAGTCATGTAATTGATTAAACAAATGTAAAAAATCATTTTACAAAAATCCAATATCAATTTTGATATGTTAATATATAATCATATATATAAATGCATGTTTATGAACTCTCGCCACAAAACTACAAATAGAAAGGGACCTCCTCGGCATGATAGAGGACATCTACAAAAAAATCTCAACTAACACATTTAATGATAAAAGACCTGATGTTGTTTCCTCCAAACATCAGAAAAAATAAGAGTACCCACTCTTACCACTTCTATTTAACACTGTACTCAAGGACCTAACCAGTAACATAAGGCAAGAAAAAGAATCAAAAAGCATCTACATTAGAAAATAAGATGGAAAAAATTGGAAAAGAAAAAAAAGAGTGAATCTTAGGGACCTGTAGAATAACAGGAAAACATCTAATGTATGCATAATTGGAGTTCCAAGAAGAGAGAAAAGAAAGAATGGGGCAGAAAAAATATTTAAGGTAATACTGACCCAAAACTTCCAAATTTGGAGAGAGAGGTGCCTTTACACATTTTAGACGCCCATCAAATTCCAGGCCAGGCGCGGTGGCTCATGCCTGTAATCCCAGCACTCTGGGAGGCCGAGGCAGGAGGACTGCTCGAGGTCAGGAGTCCGAGACCAACCTGAGCAAGAGCAAGACCCCGTCTCTACTAAAAATAGAAAGAAATTATATGGACAGCTAAATATATATATATAGAAAAAATTAGCTGGGCATGGTGGCGCATGCCTGTAGTCCCAGCTACTCAGGAGGCTGAGGCAGGAGGATTGCTCGTACCCAGGAGTTTGAGGTTGCTGTGAGCTAGGCTGACGCCACGGCACTCTAGCCACGGTGACAGATAAAATAAAAGATACGAATATAAAATATACAAATTCCAAACTGGATAAATAAGATGAAAAACACACTTGCGTATATTATCCTTAAACTGCTGAAATCCAGATTTTTTTTAAAAGATATTAAAAGCAACCAGAAATACATAATATACAGGTGAATAATGATAAATAATCATTGACTCCTTAACACATACAATTATTATGTACCCATAATAATTAAAACTTAAAAAATGGAGGGCAGGAAAAATGGTGGAGTAAAGGTGACCTCCTGGCTCTCTGCTCCCAGAGAGAGAGGAGAAGAACTCAGTTTGCTACACACCGGTGGATCACTCCGCCACCATGACAAAACTGCAGAGAAACAGCATGTGGCACACAACACAGGCGGGAAAAGGGTGAATGAGAGATAGGACCCGGATGTGTGGGGAGTGCGACATAAACAATAGAGAATTGAGCATGGGACACCCGCGCCAGCCTGGCCGGCAAGTGCAGTGGGATCTGGGCCACAGGAGAACGTGCTGCTTCCCCACTGGCCTCCACACCCACTCAGACAGGGACCTGCCTCAAGTCGGTGCAAAATCGGGACGGGCGGCCTCGGGCTCTGTGGAGAGGGGACAATAGCAAGAAGCATCGTGAACTCCCCTGAGCTCCGTGCTGGGGCTGCACTGGGCGGGCGAGGGCCTGCTCTGAGCTGCCGCTCCAGGGAGGTGGGAGCCGGGCGCCTCGCCTCTGCCGGCCAGGGGGCAGAACAACGGAGGGGAACCCTGAAAAGGGGGCTCTAACCTGGAAACTGCTGTGGAAGATTAGGCCGGCTCAGGGTGGGTCAGAAAGAGCAAGACCTCCTCCGGGACAGGCGTGAGACTGCAGGAGGGCGACACGCAGGAGACAACGGGCGTCCTGTTGACTCAGCTCCCCAGTCCAGCATCCGCCAACCCCTGACCAGCGGCTCGGGGCGCCAGCGCTCTGCGGGCAGGCCGCCGCCATTTTGGGGTCCTCACCCGGGGCGCTGTGAGGCGCTGTGGTTTCGGGCAGCACCCTTCCTCCAGGCCGGGGACTCTCGTGACAGGCTCTGGCCTTCCGCCACCTACTGTCAGCTAGCCAGGCCCGTTTTGAAGGGCAAATTTTGAGTGCTTCCCCAGTCATGAGAGGCTACCATCTGCAGGATTCCCAGGCGCTGGGGCGCTGGGCGGACTCAGGCATCGCCCCTCCCCCTAGCGCAGGGACTTTCCCGCCAAAACCAGTAGCTCCACCCCTGAGGTAGGGAGAGGCGAGAAAAGCCACTTTCCCTGTGCGACTGGCGTGAAGCTGCAGGGGCCTTGGCACAGATCAATACTTGACAGCCCAGTGACTCTGCCTGTCAGACCAGTTTAGGAGGTCATCCAGTAGGATCACAACTCTGGGGCCTGATCTCCGTGTCCAGGCGGCTGCCAACACCGGGGTTCAAGGTCAGGGAAGAAAACTCCTGACCAGAGGCCACAGCAGATGCACCAAGTAATCCCTCCCATCAGGAGCAGCCTCCCAAGTGTGGTGGAAGAACCCTGAATGACATATTAGCGGCTCCCCCTAGCGGCAGATCAAGCAAACATAGAAGCACACACATGCAGGCTGGTAGGCAGCAGCTGTGATCTGCCTTGCTCCGGCCGCCACTTTAGGGGGAATAGGGTCCAAATAACCCTGGAGAGTGGCAAGATCTTTCCTAAAGATCGAGACATTAGCATTCCTCACCTGTGGACAAGAAGCCAGCACAGAGGCATCAGATTACCTCAATAACTGGCTCCTCCACATAATCTACAACCAATGCTAGAGAGGGTAACCCCACAGCTCAAAACAGTGCCCTCCATCTCAAGCTATTAGAAGGCTGTGGAGTTATACACATAGATGTGATTCACCACATTGGAGCTTAAGCTGGGGGATCAAACTCACTAATCTCCACTGGCAAGAGATAAAGACAACAGGTCTGAGGCAACTCAGCTTGCCGCAGATACCTCTAAGGCAACACAAGGTCAGCGCACCTCCTCCCACCACTGCTAAGGAACGTCCCATGGGGGCTTGAAGTTAAGGACACAAACCATTCCTAGCACTCCCAGTTCTCAACCAATTACCCTTATGAGAAAGAACCAGAGAAAGAACGCAAGGAATGTGAAAGAGCAGAAAGAAAAGTCACCCCCCAGAGAAACCATGAGACCCTCAAAATCAGATACTAATTTAAATGAAATGATTAAATTGATGGAGGAAAAACTCCAAATATGGATTGTAAGGAAACTCAATGGAATTGAAGCGAAAATAGAAACCTAACACAAAGAAACCACAAGAACAATACAGGAAATGAATGAAAAATTCACTAAAGAAATTCAAATATTATGAAAAAAACAAACAGAAATCTTGGAAATGAAGGAGGCATTCAAGGAACTTCAAAACACAGTGGAAAGCCTTAAAAATAGAATGGATCATGCAAAGGAGATTACCTCAGAGCTTGAAGATAATGCCTATGTGCTAAACAAATCAGATGAAGAAAAAGAACACAGAAACAAGAAACAAGAGGAGAACATATAAGAAATATGGGATTATGTAGAGAAACCAAATGTAAGAATTAGAGGAATTCCAGAGAGAGAAGAAGAAACTACACAAGGGCTGGAAAATCTATTTCTTGGAATATTGGAGGAAAATATTCCTGGCCTGGCCAGAAACCTAGATATCCAGATACAAAAAGCACATGGAACTCCTGGGAGACTCAAGGTGAAGAGGCAAACACCACAGCACTTAATTATCAGGCTGCCCAAAGTAAACACAAAAGAGGCAATCCTTTGAGCAGTAAGGCAAAAACAACAGATAACCTACAAAGAAAAACCTGTCAGACTAATTGAGACTTCTCAAATGAAACCCTACAAGCCAGAAGGGACTGGGGACCCATCCTCAATCTTCTTAAACAGAACAATGGCCAACCTAGAATTCTTAACCTGGCAAAACTGAGCTTCATCTATGAGGGAGAAATAAAGACTGTGCCAGACAAGCAATCACTGATGGCATATGTGAAGACCAGACCTGCTCTGCAGGAAGTACTCAGAACTGTATTATACACTGAACACCACAATAGACACCCATCAAAGTAAAAACACTCAAGAATTAAAGCCCAGAACCCGGATTACACAATGGGTTGAGAGCTAAAACAAAACAATAAGAACTTATCCAACAGTATGAACAGAAATCTACCCCAAATATCAATCCTCTCAATAAATGTGAAGGGCTTGAATTGTCCTTTGAAGAGACATAGACTGGCTGAGTGGATAAAAAATTATAAGCCAAGCATCTGCTGTCTCCAGCAAACACATCTAACCCACAAAGATGCTTTCAGACCCAAGGACAAGGTTTGGAAAACAAACTTTCAGGCAAATGGAAACCAAAAGAGAGTGGTGGTAGTGATTCTGATTTCAGACAGCATAAATTTTAAAATAGCAAAAATAAAGAAAGACAAAGATGGTCACTATATAATGGTGAAAGGAAGAAATCCAACAAGAAGTCTTAACAATTCTTAATATCTACAGGAGCACCCAGATATATAAAGGAAACCCTGTATGAACTAAATAGCTTGATAAACAGTAATGCCATAGTAGCGGGGATTTCAACACCCCTCTGTCTGAATTGGACAGATCCTCAAAACAAAAAATAAGCAATGAAATAATGGACTTAAACAGAATTCTAGAACAAATGGGTCTAACAGAGTTCTACAGAACTTTCCACCCAAATAAAGCTGAATATACATTCTTCTCATCAGCTCATGGAACTTTCTCCAAAATTAACCACATTCTAGGCCACAAATCAGACCTCAACAAATTAAAGAAAATAGAATTTGTGCCATGTATCTTCTCACACCATAGTGGTATAAAACTAGAGATAAATTCCAACTGAAACCCTCACTGCTTCACAAAGTCATGGAAAGTAAACAATATATTGCTAAATTATTGCTGGGTGAAGGAAGAGATTCAGATGGAGATCAAAAAATTCTTTGAATTAAATAATAATGGGGACACAAGCTATCAAAACCCGTGGAATACAGCACAAGCAATCCTGAGAAGAAAATTAATAGCATTAAATGCTCACATCCAAAAGACAGAAAGCTCACAAATCAACAAACTAATAAACCATCTCAGGGAACTGGAAAAGCAAGAGCAAGTAATTCTAAACCTAGGAGAAGAAAAGAAATAAAGAAGATTAGAGCAAAACTATATGAAATTGACAAGAAAAGAACTATACAGAAGATGAATAAAACCAAAAGCTGGCTTTTCAAAAAGATAAACAAAATTGATAGCCCTCTTGCTAGATTAACAAGAACTAGAAAGGAAAGGATCTTAATAAACTCAATCAGAAATGAAAAAGGAGAGGTCACTACAGACATCATGGAAATAAAAAACATTATCTCTGAATACTATAAAAATCTATATGCCCCAAAGCTACAAAATATGGAAGAAATGAACAAATTCTTGGAAACATCCAACCTTCCTAAGCTCAATCAGAAGGAAATAGAACTCCTGAACGGACCAATATCAAGTATAGACATTAGAGCAGCAATAAAAATCTTAGAAAAAAAAAATACCTGACCAGATGGGTTCACACCTGAATTTTACCAAACATACAAAGAAGAACTCATACCTATACTGCAGAAATTATGTGAAAATATTGAGAAGGATGATATCCTCCCCAACTCATTCTACAAAACAAATATTACCTTGATACCAAAGCCAGGAAAGGATGTAGCAAAGAAAAAAAACTATAGACCAATATCCCTCATGAATATAGATGCAAAAATTCCCAACAAAATTTCAGCAAACCTAATCCAGTAGCACATCAAAAAAATAATTCACTACAACCAGGTGGGCTTTATCTCAGGGATGCAAGGCTAGTTCAACATATGCAAATCTATAAATGTAATTCACCACATATAATAAAAGCAAGAACAAAGACCATATGATTCTCTCAATAGATGCAGAAAAAGCATTTGATAAAATCCAGCACACTTTTATGATAAAAACCCTCAACAAAATAGGCATGGATGGGACATTCCTTAAAATTATTAAGGCCATATATGACAAACCCACAGCCAGTATCATATTGAATGGGAAAACATTGAAAGCATTCCTGCTTAGAACTAGAATCAGTTAGGGCTGTCCACTGTCTCCATTTCTATTCAACATAGAGCTGGAAGTCCTTGCCAGAGAAATCAGACAAGAGAAGGGAATTAAGGGTGTCTGGATGGGGACATAAAAGGCCAAACTCTCACTCTTTGATGATGACATGCCATTATAACTAGAAAATCCCAAGGATTCAGCCAAGAGACTTCTGGAATTGATAAACCAATTCAGTAGAGTCTCAGGATACAAAATCAATGTACACAAATCAGTGGCATTCATATATGCCAATAACAGTTAAGCCAAAAATGAAATCAAAGACACAATACCTTTCACAATAGCATCAAAGAAACTTAAATATTTAGGAATATATTTAATGAAGGAGGTAAGAGATATTTATAGGGAGAACTGCGAAACACTGAGTAAGAAATTGTAGATGATGTGCACAGATGGAAATCCCTACCATGCTAATGGATTGGTAGAATCAATATTGTTAAAATGTTCATTCTACCTAAAGTGATCTATAGAATTAATGCAATCCCTATAAAAATTCCACCATCATTCTTCACAGATTTAGAAAAAAATAATTCTACCGTTTGTCTGGAACCAGCGAAAAGCTCATATAGCCAAAGCAATCTTAAGCAAGAAGAAAAAATTGGGAGGCATCAGTCTGCCAGAATTCAATCTTTACTACAAGGCTATAGTAAGTAAAACAGCGTGGTACTGACACAAGAACAGAGATATAGACCTTTGGAATAGGATGGAGCTCCCAGATATAAAACCATCCTCATATTGTCATCTAATCTTTGACAAAGCAGACAAAAGTATACATTGGGGAAAAGAATCTCTATTCAATAAGTGGTGCTGGGAAAACTGGATATCCACATGCAGAAGATTGAAACTGGATCCCCACCTCTCACCTCTTACAAAAATCAACTCACATTGGATAACAGACTTAACCCTAAGAAATGAAACCTTAAGAATTCTGGAAGAAAATGTGGGGAAGACTCTTTTAGACATTGACCTAGGCAAAGAATTTGTGAAGACGACCCCAAAAGCAATCACAGCAGCATCAAAAATAAAAAAAATGGGACCTGATCAAATTAAAAAGCTTCTGCACAGCCAAGACAACTGTCCTCAGAGCGAATAGACAAACTACAGAATGGGAGGAAATATTTGCTTTCTACACATCCAATAAAGGGCTGATAACAAGAATCTATATAGAACTTAAGAAAATCAACAAGAAAAAAATCAAACAATCCCATCAATAAATGGGCAAAGGACATGAACAGAAACTTTTCAAAGGAAGACAGACCAATGGCTAGCAAACACATAAAAAAGTGCTCAACATCTCTAATCATTAGGGAAATGCAAATCAAAACTACAATGAAATATCACCTAACTCCAGTGAGAATGACCTCTATCAAAAAGTCCCAAAATAACAAATGTTGGCATGGATGTGGAGAGATTGGAATACTCTTACACTGCTGGTGGGACTGCAAATTAGTATAACCCCTGTGGCAAGTAATTTGGAGATGCCTCATAGAGCTAAAAATAGAATACCATTTGATCCAGCAATCCCACTACTAGGCATCTATCCAAAGGAAAAAAAGATATTCTATAATAAAGACATCTGCTCTCGAGTATTTATAGCAGCACAATTTACAATTGCAAAGATGTAGAAACAACCCAAATTCCCATCAATACATAAGTCGATTAATAAAATGTGGTATATGTATATCATGAAATACTACCCAACTACAAAAAAATGGTGATCTAGCACCTCTTTTATTATCCTGGATAGAGATTGAGCCCATCCTTCGAAGTGAGGTATCACAAGGATGGGAAAACATGCACCACATGTAATCTCTATCAAAATGGTATTAATTGATCAACACTAAGGCGCTCACGTGTTAGTAATACTCACTGGGCGCCAGTCAGGTGGGGGGTTGGAGAGGTGGGGAGTAGAGGGAATGGGGAGGGTAAACCCACAACTAATGGATTTGGTATGCACTGTATGGGGGAAGAACACACTTGTGTCCCTGGCTTGAGCGAGGCAAATGCATTTCATGTAACCAAAATGTTTGTACCCCCATCATATACTGAATTAAAAAAAAATTGAAAAAAACAAAAATCCACTAGAAATCAGAAGATTGTGCAATGACATTTTCAAAGAGTTAAAAAATAGAAAACAAAAATTCTCAATCCAGAAATATATAACCAGCAAAAATATTCTTAAAAAATTAAGATAAAATCCATTTTCAGATATTGGAACTAACAGAATGTGTTATCGATAGATCTGTTATCACAGAGTGGGCAAGGAAGTCCTTCAGGGCAAAGCAAAATTCTAACAAATGGACACTCAGATCTGCCGAAAGAAATGAAGACTAGTGGAAATGATAAATATATGAATATGTTTGCCATAGTTTATTCAATGATAAAAATATGAATATGCCACAGTTTATTCAAATTCTGCTTATATTTCTCACAAAGACATTTCTGTTTCTCTGTCCAGACACAGCACCAGGGTTAGCAGTCTGCAATGCAAATATCTGTTCTTATATTTTTAAATCAAAAGCCCATTCCTAGGCCCTAGTCATATGGATGTTTGTGTGTGGTAATTCCCAATAAAACAAATAAGCAAACAAGCAATTCACCTTGCTTATAGCTTAATATTTAATATATCCTAAGCATCTTTACTGAGCACTATCTATGTTTGTTTGTTTATGTATCTTTGGCAACACAGTTTTCCCAGCAATGTTTCAAGACTTTTTTATTTGGACCTTAAAAAAGAGGATATGGGTATAAAAACACAAAGGTATAGGTCTCTAGTGTCTGGTGGTTTGTAATGCTGGCTGATGTAATAAGTACTGCCCTTCAATCTCCATGCCTTAGCACAATAAAAGTGACTTTGCAGTCACTTAGTGTCTAGCTGGTTGGGATAGGGAAGTTCTGGCCTGTTCTTCAGGAAAGAAGGCAGACAGTAGCTCTTTCATCTTCAGTTGGAAGCTTCTAAAGTCACTCTTTGTCTTCACATTTAGCTGGAAAATAAAAATAACATAATGAAATATGGGTTGTTCTTCCTCTAAAGTTTCAACGTGGTTATGTTTTTTGCTTAAAGAGACTAAGGAGAAGGAAAATTAAAGGTATAACGAGAAGGTTTATAATAAGCAGTGTTGAATGTCAAACTTTAAAAGCAGAATTTCATAATACCCCATCTCAGTCATATCTTTCCTAATATCAACAATGCCTTCTCAGTCCAATTAACCCACATAATTGATCTCTAGCACTCCTGGAGATCAGGTCAGCAGGTAGTTGATGGACAGCTGGGAAGGGGGAATGATTGGAGGGGCAAAACACAAACTAAGCAGTGAGTGAAAGACATGGGGAACAGGTCACAAATATGAAGACAAGTGATAGAAGTGATAAAGAAGAAATTAAAGCATGAATATATTAACAACAGTGAGATTTCAGAGAAAAGGGACTCTTTCACTAGGGTAAAGATCAGTTAAATTTTTGAAACATAAGATTTAGCACTTTTTTTTTTTTTGAAGTGTAAAATGATTGTTACATATCACCTATGTACAGTCTTCAAACTTTCTTTTTTAACTCTTTCCCTTTAGGTGCTACCCTTTCGGTAGTCTCTGAAGTCTTCAGGGAAAATCTAGGCCTTGAAGCGCTCCGCTTAAAAACCACTGGCTGATAAGTAGCCTGAGGTCATTTCTATAAATATTTAATAATACTTTTATTGGGATTCCTACTGCTACCACCAATCATCTCATTTTTGGTAAAATCCTACTCCTTTTATAAAGCTTGTCTCTAAAATAATGCCCTCCCTGAAGGCTTCATTGACCCTGCTCTAAAACCCAGATAGAATTACCATGCTCTCTCTGATCGCATTGCTCTGGGTCTGCCTCACTAGTGTGATAATAACACTTTGTGTTTCTGTAGGTGCCTAATAGATTTTTAGCTACTTTAGTAACTTTATTTTCTCAGTGACAAGCACAGTTCCCAGTCTATAGCACTTGCTCTATAAGTATGAGCAGAAATGTCTAAAACTTAACTGAACTGATTTGAATTGACTTGAGTTGCATCGAATAGAGCTGAGTTGACTGAATGGAACAGAATTTAAAGGAAAACTAGAAAAAAATGACTTGCCTAAGAAAGGGCTTAAGCTCAGCTGGAGTACAAGTAGTATGAAATTACTGTGAGGTAAGTTTCTGGATTTTTTGATTATCCCAGTGATGAAGCACTAAGATGATAAGAGAAAATGGAAAAAAAGAAAACTTTAAACTATTACAAATTCCAACTAATACCTAACTGGATTCAGCATCAATAGTTCAGGCTGATGATTGGATATATTTATATACAATTTTTATTCATTAAAAATCTCATAATGTGAACTAAAGTTGATTCTGTGCATTAAGAATTATGGATCTCAAAATGTGGTAAAATTGGGGCCTTAATATTTTGCAGAGGAAAATAGTTGAGAAGTTTGTGTTAAAATGGGGAAAAGACTATCTTTCCAATACACAAACATGAGAAAGAAGGAATACTCAAGATAATATATAATATCAATAAAAATGACAGGAAAAGTAAAAGAAAATAATGAGTTAAGGAGCATTTTTGAACACCCATTATGCCAGGCACTCTTGATAGATACCTTTAACACATACTATCATTTCTCCCAACAACCTGGAGATTTTACAAATAAAAAAACAAGACGTAGGAAGATTAGGAAATTTTTCCAAGGTTATACATTTGACAATCCAAAAGCAGATACATTCAATTTCAAAACACATGCCTCATCTAGGAAATCAACCATAAATCTGCATGCTTTGTCATTATTCTGTAATATGGACAATTGTACCTGTTTTTCCCAATTTCAGATACCAGGATTTCAGTTACAGTTTTCAATTGGCTTTAACTGTTGCAGGTTAACAATCAATTCCTGATATTTTTTGAAGTTGTTCATTAGTTTGTTTGTATATCACTTGGAAATACATAATATTGTTATAAAGGATTAATTAATAATACTGGCCAGAAGACTTCCAAGTAGCTACAGGCCACAGCAGGTGGGTAGTAGACAATTTCCCAAAATCTCCCCTCCCCCAGCAGTGTGGAATCACTTCACATCTATGAACATTCAAAGCAAAACTACACTCTCAAAATTACTTGAACACATAGAAAACAGAAAGAGCAAATTAATCACTGGTAAAAAGAGAACAATAAATAAAAACAAGTGCCACAGAAGTCTCACATGCTCACAGTTTCCCATCTGCCCTCTGCGTGACCAGCAAACACAGCCCCAGGAGGTCAGATCAGCAATGCTAGCTAAAGGGCCTGATTGTGAGGTGGTGTGACCAGTGTTATGGACTGAGTGTTTGTGTCCCCCCAAAATTTATATGTCGAAGCCATAATCACATGTGATGGCATTAGGAGGTAGGCCATTTGGGAGGTAATTAGACGAGATCTTGAGGGTGGAACCCTCACGATGGGATTAGTGCCCTTATAACAGGAGACACTGGAGAGATTACTTCCTATTCCTTCCTCTACCATGTGCAGATGCGTGAGAAAGCAGACATCTATAAGCCAGGAAGAGGGCCCTCACCAGAACCCAACCATGCCAGTGCCATGATCTTGAACTTCCAGCGTCCAGAATTGTGAGAAATCAATGTCTGTTGTTTAAGCCACCCAGTCTATGTCATTTTGTTATAGCAATCTGAAGTGGCTAAGACAAACAGAAAAAGTAAATCCACTTTAAATTGGGGGAGTGGAAATAACTGAAGAGAACAAACCAATAACTGCACAGAATGGATTTCAAAGTGTAAGTGTCTTAAAGGGGAAGATTCAAAAAAAAATAAATAATCTTCAAACTTTAGAAAGCAAAAATTGCAAGAGATGAAGAAGATATACAGAGACTAGGAGACCTAAGTAGGTTAAAGTGAGGTGGTGAGAGTGTAATAAAGTTCAATAAGTGTCCATAAGATCTCTACTAAAAAAAAACAAAATAAAGTTTAAAAAAAATCCTTGGTGACTCAATATAAAATTTTAAGTAAAGACTGGATCTGACCTTCACTTGAACAGCTCTGCCTCATTTATCTAACTGCAATTCTTGCCTAGTTTCAATAAAACTTTATTTATAAAAATAAGAGGTTGTCCCATAGGTTGTAGTTTTCTAGGTTAACGTTTTAAAATATTGCATTAAAATATTATTTATCTTGATTAGTAAGTTTTTTGGTACCCCATGAAATTTTGAACCTAAAGTGAGTACCTGTCATCATTTATCATTTCTTTGTCCTAGTCTTGCTAATAAAGGGCTTTAACACATTGCTCTCAATATAAGACAAATAGAATTCACAGACAATAAGTGAAAAGACAAAAAGGTTCCAAAAAGCTACAAAAAAAGCACCACATGGTTTCACAGGAGAACTCTACCAAATTCTTCAGACTAGATATTAATATTCCCAATGCTCTATAAATTGTTCCAGAGTATTGAAAATGAAGGAAAACTACCTAATTTCTTTCAGTTTTGAAAGAAGAATAACACTGAAATTTAAATCAGATAAAGATAGTAAAAAGAAAGAAAACTAGAAAATAACGTTACTCGATATTAATTTAAAATTTCTGAGGAAAATATTAGCAAAGAGAATCTCTTCCACGATGATAGTAATAATACACTATGGCCAAGTGCAAATTATGTCAAGAATACAAAGTTGGTTCAATATTGCAGATTTCTGGTCTCTGGCACTATGAGAGAATAAATTTCTGTTGTTCTAAGCTACAAGATTTGTGGTCATTTGTTGTGGCACCCCTTGAAAACTAAAACAGTTGGTATGCATATGTGTATTTCCCAGCTCTGTCTGCTGTGAGAGCCCACAAACAATGACATTGCACCAGCAATGATTATATCCAGTGCTAAATTCTAGTTCTCTAAACACCATTCTCCAGCAAAAAACAACTAGACCTCTTAGAGAAATGATTGACTCTGCTGCTGAGGCAGGGAAAATACAAGATGATCCTTGGATAGCTTATGGTATCAGAAATTAAATATGTATTTTACAAAGATGACAACTTGCTCTGAGAAAAAGGACCCCTCAACTGGAGGGAGCTCCCAATAGACAAAGCTTGAGCAACTCAAGCAACAGTACAAATAATAGTAGTGTTATATTTCAATCCATAAACTAAATTTAAAATATATAATAAATAAATAAGTAGAAGAGAAAGGACAGTGCTTTTTCACAGTAGAATTCTAATTAATAAATATAAAAGCAAAGAGGAAATATAAATACCATCATTAGGCACAGGCCATAGTAATGACTAGTATAGACAAGGTCCACTAATGAGTGCTGACTTCAGTAGGCAAAAGGAGAAACAGAATTTGTGCAGTCTCAAAGTACCTTCCCTGAGTCATTTATTAACTACAAAGGGTAGGATAGTAACTTTACAGTGGAGAAAATCAATAGAAACTATTTTTACCAAGTAATCGAAGTTAATGTCATCTGTAGTAAGACACATGAACATCATGGATCCCATGATATGATGCACTGAGGACACAGTATCATTTCTGTGATATTCTTGCCAACGATGCATAACTTTAGCCCAACAATTAGAAAATATTGAACAAATCCAAATTAGGAAAAAGTAAAAAGATGTTACATATTTCAGCCATGCAATAGAACACCTGTTTATTTGTTTAAATGAACCTCAAGTTAAGGTTCACGTGAAACGTAACAGATCAATAATCTTTAAAAGGGTGAAGGTCGTGAAAGACAAGGAATGACTGAGGAACTCTTGCAGATCACAGGAGACTAAGGAAAAATAATAACTAATCACAAGGTAAAAACCTGGATAGGATGCTTGAACAGAAAGGGCATTAGAAGAAAAATTGTTAAAATCCAAATATAGATGTCAGTTTAGTTAATAGTATTGTACCAATGTTAATTTCTTGGTTCTGATAACTGCACTATGACTATGTATGATGTTAGCATTAGTGGAAGTTGGATGAAGGAAACTACCATTTTTGCAATTTTTCTGTAAGTCTCAACTGAGTTCAAAATAAGCAGTTGAAAAATGACTGGACATACAAAGTAGATGAAAATCATAGAGTTTACTATACAGTTGATTTAAAGAACACACCCACAAACGCTGCCAATAATGCTTAAGGTTGAAATTCTTTTCCTTTTCTTTCCTTCCCCCTTTTCTTTCTTCCTTTCTTCTTTCCTTCCTTTCTTCTCTCTCTTTCTCTCTCTCCCCCAACCCGGTCCCACCCCTCTCTCATCTTTCCTTTTATGCTTGATGAGGAAACACATCCCATAGCAGAATGTTTGTACAATCTTGTGGTTTCAAAACACTTTCAAAGGCCTCATTATAAGGATTCAAGAAACCATTCTCTGATTGAAATCAAGCCTGGAAGTAATTTGGTTCCATTTGACAAATGCAATTCTTTTCCTGGGCCAGGTTTAGCTCTGCTTCTCAGACTGTTCAGGGCAACTGTAATCAATACAGCTATTCACTTTCACTAAGCAGAGGGAAATAGGAAAGAGCATAAGAATTGAGAGAATGCTGGAGTAGGGACAGGTTTTCAAGAAGGAAAGAGATAAAGCCAGTAAAATTTCTTTTCAGAAAGTGTTTTTGTTTCAATACTTCCTTATCACAAAATGAACAATTTTCAACAATTATCACAGATTTTTTGGAGGGGGCAAGACTTAAAAATGTACAATCTCTGAAATAAACATCACTGACTCTTTTTACTTATTTAACTTTTAAAATTTAGGACAAGATCCAATATTCTTTCTGTGTGGGGGTATATTCGTGTTTTGTGGGAAACGGGGGAGATGCTGAGGTCAATTATCTGTTTATCCCTCCTCTTTGTAAAATCTTCCAGCCACCTCACCACATCATAAAAAGAATCCTGTTCTGTAATTACCCCACTGGCCACACCACTTGCACCGTAATCAGACAAGCAAGACAATATCATGGTCATTTAAAAAAAAAAAAAAAAAGGGAGGAGACTGTTTTGTGTCCTAAAGACGAAAAAAAGAATCTCCTGCAAAATGGAATATTAAATAAGGCCTAATCTATCATATCATATAATTACAGGGTAATGCCAGGCATTTTTCATGAAGGAGAACAGACTAGATAAAGGAATTAATGGAAAATGATTTAAAGCCCATGTGACATGTAGTATGGGAAAAACATTATAAGTCCTTAAACAAGTTAACTTTTTCAAATTATTAATATTTCCCCCTTCAGAAATAGGAAGTTTGATTTTATTGTTAAATTTTGAACCTATAAATTTGTGAAATTTCAGTAAGTCTGTTGAATTGAACTGCATGTTTAGTGATAATTTACTCACGCATTCAATGCTTTCAAAAAAGCCTTTCTTATGTCTATGATTCAGTTCACATCTTTTTTTTCTTTCTCTAATCATACTGTAGTTGAGAAATTGAGTTTCTAAATATATGTCTACAGGGCAAGTATTATATATGGTGCATTTACCTAATACTCTGAAGAGTACAAATTATATATTTAGAACTATGTTCTTGAAGATCATAAATCACAGCTTACGGGAAAAGAAAGAAAGAAAAGATTAGCAGAGAAACATGATATCCATAATATTTTCTAGTCTGGTTTTGGATCCTACCATATCCATAAAACACTTGCTAAAGTCATTAATGATAACTTTATTTTGCAAATCAGTGAACACTTTTTCAGTCCCATTTTAACTGATGTGGTCTACAGGTACCTTTACTTGAAAATAATAATGCTAACTAGCTGTCCTGGTCCTTCTCTTGTCATTAATTCTAGGCCCTGATGTCCTGATGCTCTCAATTCTTGAGGCTCCCATCTTTGGCCCACCCTTGCTTCTCACCGACTGTTCGTTTCAAGATTTATAGCTGGGATTTGTTTTAGCCAGATACGGTAAGGTGATTGACATGAAGACAACTGCCTTTCAAAGAAGAATTTATGTCTTACATTTCCCAGGAGAAGGAAGAATGCCAGGCCATGAAGGACACATGGGGAAGGAAGCACCAGGTTTCATCATGAGGAAAAGGAAACAGGAGGAAGGGGGAGCCTGGGCCAGGGCTTTTTTGGGGGGGTTCTCCATGAGGAAAGGCAGGGCAGGGTAACAGCTTTGGATGGACAGGCCAAAAAATTCTGGAGGGCTGTCCAGATATGTAGGGGGTTGTCTCTAGTTTTGGGTACCTGACCTTGGGTTGATTTAGGTGTGTGAGAGGTAGGTAAGGAAGTATTTTAGCATATGAGCTCTGGAGCACAGGAGATACAAACAACTTTGTCCATTATTTTGGCTCTGTAATTAATGGATGCCAAGTAGATAAATACAGAATCTGAGAAAACACAATGAGAACACTGTCATCCTGCTTGCTTTGAGTGTTTTGATTTTTTAACACTCATATCCATCTCTTAAATCTAGACCTCAGTAGATTCTGTAAGCTTCATATATATCTGTCTATTAGATATCGTTTTATGAACGCCATGATGTGAAGACATTAAAAATTCAAGTTATTACACATGTCCTGCAAACCTGAGCTTTGTCCTCTATTCCCTATTTTGGCTGTTGTCATCATTATACATCCAATCACTCAAATCATAAATCTGAAAGACAGCATTGCCTTTCAATCTTCCTTATATGCACAGTAATCATCAGTCCCTTATCTCTTAAATATTTTTGAATCTGTACATTGCTTCCAATTCATGATCCCTTAATTCATCGGTGTAACTACCATTGTGCATTAGGACCTTGTCACAGGTCTTTCTACTTCTGGTTCCACAGGATGTGGACTTACTATTGTTAGCAGCTCCTCAAAGTCCCCAGGGCAAAATCCAAGCTGCTAGTTTAGCACTCATAGCCTTTGGCAGTGACACATGCAAGTATTTTTCCAAGTCTTTTTTTCAACTAACTTTTCCTTCCCACTTTATGCTCCATAGTAAAATACTTGTGATTTCTATTTTAAATACCTGGTTTTTTTTATATCACCCTGCTATTACTCATTCTGTCCCTCTTGTTTGAAATGTCTACTACTCACACCCATCAGTTTGGCAGTTCCTGTTTATTCAATGTCCACCAGCTCAGGCATTAATTCCTTTTGAAAATCTTCCTTAATCCCCCTTTCCCTGTGTTCTACTTCATTGCTTTGTGTGTTTTCATTGCACTTCTCTCTTCCCTAATGACGGTAAATGTTCCTTTACTGCCTCCTCTTCTCTCCTTGGCGTCCTACCTGAAGTTTCTTGAGGCCAGGACTACTTTACACATACCTTAATGGTGCCTATTCAGAATGTAATATCTTAGCAGACAGTCAAGAAATGTTTCCTGAACTGAATTGAATTTGAAAAATTTCAGAACACTCTTCTGACTGGGAACAACAATAAAAGTTATGGAGCCATTTTGTTCCCAATAGAGAAGCACACTTTGAAACACACTTTTCTAAGTAGTCTAAAATGACCAGTGAAGTTTAAATATTTTTTTTCCTGCAATATGTTGTTTTTTTCCTTTTTTTTTTTTTGGTTCCACTATTAGGCAGCTGTGGGACAACCTACAGCTTCTTCACAGCAAAGAAAGCTCTGTTTAATAATATGTAGTGTATTTTATGCCACACCAACAGTCCCCAAGCTGAAAGAAATGCTCAGAGAACAGTTTACACAAATAATACAAACAAGAATTGAAGAATAGGACTTTAAAAGAGATTCTAAAATACCCTCAAAACATAATTTTTATGATTTCAGAACTCCCCTTAGAAAAAAAATAAGGACATTTTTTCAATATAAAGAAAAATTGGGTTTAAAATGGTTGAATAAATCCCATAATAATGTATTTATTTATTTATTAAATATATTCAATAACCTCATATTTTAAACTACAGGAATCAGTTTCTAGGTATTTACTTTTTTGGAGTCTAACTAGACTTCCTTTTTATCTTAAGCTACAGTACTGCATAGACAAGTCAAATACTCTGCCAGCAATAAGTTCCTTAACCCAGTATTTCTAATCTTGCCTTTCTTACTTTCTCTTTAGGGAATGTGTCACCGTCTCAAGCTGGATATGTCTAAAAGGATTCACTGTAGGAAGCATCGTGTTCTTAAAAACGTATATGAGAAAAAATCAAGATGGATGTTAACATATGATAATAAAAAAATGGTTGAATAGTCTGAATAGTGAGAGCTTCTTAATATTACACAGAGCATATGGTAGTAAATCATGTTTCCAAAAATTTTAATTCCACTAAATATTGAAAATAAGAGAAGCATAGGTCAGCACTTATGCTATAAAAGGGAATGGAGAAAAAAAGATTTCTAATTTTTATTTAAAGATATTTTCCCTGTACATCATACTATTTTGATTCTGGAGTAAGTTGGTCTTATTATGCTAATTAAAATCCTATTTTAAAATATATACATTTTACTAAAAATCAAATTAACAATTAAAATTATTTTTTAAAATCTTAATAGACTTCATGAGAGTAAGAAAATTAAATGCCCAGTGGTATAGATATGCAAAGACCTTCATTCTGCAATATTAGGGTAAAAAAAGGTCCCTAGATAATGGTAATAACAAATTAAAATCAGTGGATAATATTATATTTATCTATTAATTTCTATAAGTTATTAAGTGAAAAACAGGTCAGTATAGTTGGGACCTTGGAAAATATGTAATCTATTACTCCCTCCTCTCCCCTTGCCTTTTATTATGTTTTATAGGTGAGTAAATTGAGGCACCTTTGGCCTAGTAGTCAGGATTATATGGCAAATAAATTTATTAAGCTTTTTGGCGAGATAGAAAGGATATGCAAAATATCATTTATGTAATATTCTTGCAAAATGCTTAACTTGAATATTACAAACCATGAGACTGGGATGTGGGTTTCTATGACAGGCGAACACATAGCAATATGAATACTAGTTTTAAAATATTTGTATTCACTGATCAATTAATTGGACTTCTATGATAGAATAATCTGTGGAAGCACAGATTTAAATACTATGATAATCATCACACTATTGTTAATATTAATAAAAGATTAAAAACCTAAATGTGAAAGCATAGAGGGATAAATATTTACCCTATATTGATTAAAGAGCATGCAAGTATTCTGGAAAAAAGTGTTTCCAATAAATGTTTAATAAGTTGGATGAGGTAGGAAAACATTCTCAATATAATATTATCTGAACAAACCAGCGTCCAGTGTGTGTATATCATAAATCTAACTGAGTGTGTATATGAAAGAAGAAAAGCATTATCAAAAATGGACCAAAATAAAAAGTTATATCTTAATGGTAGAATTACTTCCTTTGTTATTTTGTGAAATTTTCTAATTTTGTTTTATAAATTCATGTAATCTTTGCAACCATCATTATATTTAGAGAGAATATTGTAGCAGTAACATTTGCATACAATCAGTGTACTCATTGTAAATAAAGGATATCTATATTTTGACAAAATTAATAACATTCTCTATAATTAATAATCTCTCTTTCTGCTGTGAATTTTTTAGTATACTTGATGTTCTTGAATATAATGGCAGTATACATATTACTAAATGTTCTATAACCCAGGTCTGTCTTTGATTTTGACTGAGCTTACTACCATTTGGTGATATTATACAGCACCACATCTGTAATACATCTTGAAGCCTGTAATATGCCACAAATAGATTCAGCAGTATGAGTACCATCAGTGACAAATAAGAATATTACAAAGTATGCCACAATAACAAATAAGACAGAATAAAGCCCAGAAGGAAAAAAATAGGCTATTAACTAACCATTAGGATGACTACTATCAAAAAAAGAAAAAGGAAAGAAGGGGAAAAAAAGAAAAGAAAAAAAAATAACAATTGTTGGCATTGATGTAAAGAAATTGGAATTTTGTACACTGTTGGTGGGAATATGAAATAGTGCCACCACTAAAAGTATGATGGTGAAAAAATTAAAAATAGAATTACTATATGACCCAAGAATTCCACTTCTGGGTATATATCCAAAAGAATTGAAAGCAGGGATTTGAAGAGATATTTAAAGAGATGTTCATAGCAGCATTATTCACAATTCCCAAAAGGTGGAAGCAATCCAAGATGAATGTATTAACAAAATATAGTATACACATGCAATGGAGTATTATTCAGCCTTAAAGAGGAAGGAAACTCTTACTCATGCTAAACATGGGTAAATCTTAAGGATATGCTACGTGAAATAAGCCAGTCATAAAAGTGCTCTCATGATTCTTTTTATAGGAGGTGCCTACAATAGTCAAACTCATGCAGACAAAAAGTAGAACGGTGGCTTCCAGGGCTGGAGAGAGGGAGAATGGAGAGTTATTGTTTAAAATGTACACAGTTTCCATTTTGCAAGATGGAAAGAGTCTTGTAGACAGATGGTGGTCATAGTAGCATAACAATGTGAATATACGTAATGCCATCAAAATGTACACTTTAAAATTGGTTAGAATGGTAAGTGCTACTATGATCTGTGTATTTTACCTGAATTAAAATTTTTTAAAAAATAAATAGGCTATAAAAATAAACAAAAAGAAAGAATCTGAGTGGCTACATCAATACCCACTAAGCGTAGTACTGGCATTTAATTCATTCTGTAAAGTATGTCTATTTTTCCTGACACACTAAAATCCTAGTTAACAAAGCAGTGAATTTTTATAATAAATAAGAAAAACTACAGCCTAGATACCATTGTATCATTTGAAAACAGTAGTAAATATTGATGAAAGGAACTAAAATTATAGAAGGATAGGTTTTAAAATAATATTAAATTTCATGACTGAGAGATAAAATTCAGGTATTTGTCTTTCATGTCTCTTTTACAATGGTATTCAAGAATTTAGAAGCTATTACATAGTTTTTTAATGTTGAAAGGAAGTATACAAACCCTAAGATTAAAGAATAATGTTGACTAATTCCAATTTCTTTATTAAAGTGTTTTATGTGGGTGCATTTTTCCATAGCACAACACACCCCAATGGAGTGGAAAGGGTATATGCGAACTTTTGAAAAGAACACAACTGCCTTTAAATTTCAATAAACTCCTCACCAACAAAAGGAACATAGGCATGTGGCTTATCTTTTCTGAGTCTCAAATTTTCTGTTTTTAAATGGGGGTAATAAAACAGGCTTACTAGTGTTATTAGGAGGGTTCAAGGCACACTTAAGTTGTCACATCCAAGATAGCTGTGTTTGTAAACATTCCTCAATTTAGCTAAAAACTAAAACCTGAATATCTCAGAATCATTCAGAGAATGATAATGACCATATATTTGAATATTGGGAGAACCTAGGTTTAGAGCATTTATGATCCAAAGCAGATCCCAACCTATGTGGATAACAAATGAATTTTTCTGTAGTCAATATAACAAGATATCCAATTAGTACAGTTTGAAGATATTGCATATTTTTGAGAATGGGAAAAAGTAACTTAAAAAATAACTTCTAGAGTAGAAAAAAAGATGTTTATATTTTTGTTGCCCATCTAACAAAGTTCCATTCTAGTGAATACGGTGAACTACATTGATTGATTATTAGATATTATATATCTTACTTGAAAAAAGCTATATATGGAAGAAAACTCAAATTGTATTTGAAAAATATACTGCATGTAAGCCTGTACAAAATACTTCCCAAATGGTTATTTTTGCATGCAATTTAGAGGGCAGCATGGTAAAGTAGAAACATCTGTGGAATGGGAACTAGGAAACTTGAGTTCTGAGCTGACACAAGTGAAATCTCAAAAAGTTAATTTAACCTCTCCAAACCTCAGTCTCAGTCTCTTTATGGCTAATATAAAATCTTGAACAATATAATTTCTGAGTTTCTTTTCCCAGAAGAAATGAACATTTACTTTATCTATTTATATTGAGATTAACTCTGATATCTATTTATTTTTAGGTTGATTCTCTCATCTCTATGCCTGATAGATTTTGCAGATAAGTGATAATATGATTAAAATAAAGTGGTGTCAAGAAAATGGATTACAGAATACCTCTCCTCCAAATATATAATTAAATGACTTGAAGCATATTTTTAAAAATTACCAGGAATTTTCTAGCTTGCCTCATAAGAAAATAGTTTATAATCTCAAACCATAAGCTATAATGGTTTTGTCTATGGCTAGAAAGAAATGGCTTTGTGGCCAAACTCCTAACCTCTCAACCTTGTCCCTATCTCACCTCTACTCCCAGAAGAAGTGCAGAGAAAGAATGTAAGTGGACAACATCTTGAGAGTTCATAAATGCCCTGCCAATGGAAGACAGGTTGATTGAGGTAGTGTGATTACAAGTTTTAGATAAGATGGTGGCAAAACTGCTTGTTTTAGAAATCCATCAAACCACTTCAGGACTTTTGCAAAGACAAAGGCCTCAGGGGTCATCTAGAGCACCATGCTGGCTAGGGAAGAAGGTGAAACACAAAGAACTTTGTGGGCAGAGTTCACTTAAAAAGTGTTTCAGAATAAAGAAAATACTTCAAGATTAAAGGCAACTCAAGGAAAAGCAATACCCATCTCTACAACTGTAGTTTGAAGAGGAAGATAGAGTAATCCAGCTAAGGATAGACTGACATGAATAAAGGTTACCACACAGTGTCAGAGCAATTAGCTCTACTCACATTAAGCATGGGTGTACTGAGAAAAATGTCATTGTTAATTGTAAGAAGATACTATTTTGACATAGTTATAATGAGTATAATAACGATTAAAATAGCATAGAATACTACAATGATGAAAGAACCCTATCTGGAAACAAATTAAGGAAGGAAACAAAGACAAATCCCTAGGAGTATTTTATACTATAGAAGAACTTAATAAGAATGAAAATTCAACAAAAGTAAATTTCAACAATGAAATAATAAAATTGTAATATGAGTTAGAATATTACAGTTGCTATTAGCACATGTTGTCAAAACTGCAAGAGGATTTCAGTCTAGGTCTATCTGCTGATCACACAAATGGCTGGCCAATTATTGAGACAACGTAGATTGCCAAGGAAGAAAAGATTTTTTTAATATGACAGACATCTTGCCAGGAAAATGGGAGAAGCTGCATCAAATCTGTCACCCTGACTAAGGGAGATCATGGGCTTTTAAAGAAGCCGCCACGTGGCTTGGGGCAGGCATGGTGTATCTCACAATGGGCTACATGCATTAGGGGCAGGATGTGGGAAATGGTGAATCTTGGCATCAGGAGTCTGGCCAGGGGCCTTCAGAATCTCAGTTCCTTTGCCTTGTAGAAAATCCATTTCTGGGAAACAACTCAAAGTTCAAGTAGTTAGTTAAGGGAGAGAATTATATAGGGATTACTGAAATTTATTCAATGGGGGTGCTGGTTACAACTCACCC
The DNA here is from genome assembly GCF_020740605.2 of Lemur catta. Classification (NCBI taxonomy): domain Eukaryota; kingdom Metazoa; phylum Chordata; class Mammalia; order Primates; family Lemuridae; genus Lemur; species Lemur catta. The sequence goes on from NC_059132.1 coordinate 61,065,744, forward strand.
CCTTCTTTTTAGTTCACCTCAATCTTGGGTAATCAGGACATTCATCTATCTGGATGCTTCCTGTTGAAATGGGATGTAGTTGGGATATGAGGAAGAAAAATTATGTTGGTCCTGTAACTGAAACTTGTTAGTACATGTTGTTGAGTTGCTACCCTCCACCCACCAAGATAGTAAAGTATATCAAAAGAAATACCCATCTCTGTATGGGATCCCTCCCAGGAAATATTGGCCCAGTGTTTCCCATGTGCAATCTCCATCCTAAAATTTCTCTAGTCATTCATGAAAACAGTTTTAGGTAGCTGATCCAGCAGTGAGATAGGTTAGCAGAAGAGGCAATAGATTGAGAGATCGTAACTAAAGAGGTGTCTTGCCAGGCAAACAAAATACCCAAAGGACAAGCTAGACATACAGGATATATGTTTTCAGATGTTCCAGGGAGCAGGGCTTGTGCCTCAATTACCTTTAGGCCAGTAACCACAGCATACCCAGCTTTGCATTGTTCCTGATCCATAATGCGGCTTCCATCCATAATGAGCACCTCATCTAGGTCCAACAGGGGCTTATCAGTCAAATCCTGGAGACTAGAATATATACTTTGTCAATAATCAGAATGCAGTCATAGAATGGGGAGTGAGGTGGCTGGATTTAAGGTGGATACCAGCTTCAGAGTTACATTAGGATTATCTAACAAAGTAGCTTGATATTTCCCCATCCAGCCACTCGCCAATAACCAAAAGCCCCCCTTTTGTTCTGTCAGGGGTAATATATAATGCATAGTGTGAACAGTCACCAGTAGCCCAAGGGTAAACTTCTCAGCTTCCAATAAAACATCATATGTAGCAGTTATGGCTCTCAGACAAAGCAACCATCCTTTTGTTACCACATCTAACTGTTCAGAAAAATAAGGCACAAATTGTTTATAACCTCTCAAAGTTTCCGGAAGGAAGTTCCGACTTTCAAGAGACAATTCAAACCCCAAGTATGTGACAGTGGGAAGTGAGATCTGAACTTTTTCTGAGATGCTTTCTATCCTTTGTCAGCCAGTAAATTTAATACAATTACGGAGGTTGCCTTGACTCAGCTTCAGTCTCACTGGCTATCTGGATATCATCTACATGCTGTAAAATCATTCCTTTGACTAAAATTGCTTCCCTCAAATCTCTGGCCAGAAGTTTTCCCAAGATTGTTGGTGAGTTTTTAAACCCTTGAGGAAGAACAGTCTAGCAATACTGGTGTTTGGCTTTTGACTTTAAGTCTTCCCAGTTAAAAGCAAATTGTTCTTGGGATTCAGGAATAAGAGAAATGCAAAAAAAGTGCCTTTTTAATCTATTGTTGAAAACTAAGCAAAATTTCTAAATAAAGTGGTAAGGAGATGATCATCTGCCATTATTTGTTTTTTGCTCTTAGGTATCAAACAAACCCATAGCTGTGTCCAATCTCCCCTCCCTTCATGGCTAGAAACTCAGTTATCAGTTTTTTCCCTGGAGTACCCTTGGCCAAGAGGTGGTCCATTCAGTTGGTGGGGGAGGTGCCTAGGGTTTTATTTTAGCTTACATCCCCCCCCACCAATTTTGGCCAAGATTTGCCAGAGGCAGCATCAATGACTAAATTTTATTTTGTCCAGCTGTTGCCATGGTGGTGTGGCTACCTGCCCTGGTTCCATCCTGTCCCTCAGTGGGATCCTGTAGCCAAAGGACTTAAAGACAAAAGACTTCTAGGCAATTAGATGTTGGGCCAGATGAGAATGGAGGTGGACAGACAGACATCGAACTTTAAAACCTTTCAAGCAACATAAGAAAAAATAAATAAATACATAAAATAAACGCCAAAAGCAAGGTTATAAAATTAACTTATCTATTAGCATCGAGCTACTGTCAGACTTGTAGGAATTCGCTACACAAAACATAAGCATTTGTTAAAACCATTTGAACTAAGGATTTAGAGACTCCTGTATCAGAATGAACAAACAACATTCTAAACGAAAGGCTATAAGTCCTGCCTAGTTCTGACAATGACAGGAAAACAAAAGCTTACAGGTAGCTAACCATTCAAATTATCTAGATTTTGTGGACAGTTGTCAAGGATGTTAAAGGTGAAAAACATTTGATCAAACTAGAATCATGGGTTATTGCAAAATAATAGCGATTTACTTAACTAAGAGTGATAATCAGAAGACTTAAAAAGCAATACACTTCAAACTATACTACAAAGCTGTGATTATTAAAACTGCTTGGTATTGGCACAAGTGCAGGGACACAGACCAGTGGAACAGAACAGAAAATCCAAATATAAAACCATCCTCATATAGCCATCTAATCTTTGACAAAGCAGACAAAAACATACTCTGGGGAAAAGATTCCTTCTTTAATAAATGGTGCTGGGAAAACTGGATAGCCACATGTAGAAGACTAAAACAGAACCCACAGCTTTCACCTCTCACAAAAATCAAATCATGGTGGATAACAGACTTAAACCTTAGGTGGGAAACTATTAGAATTCTAGAAGAAAATGTAGGAAAGACTCTTACAGACATTGGCCTAGGCAAAGAATTTATGAAGAAGACCCCTAAGGCAATCACAGCAACAATAAAAATAAATAAATGGGACCTGATCAAATTAAAAAGCTTCTGCACAGCCAAAGAAACAATCATGAGAGTAAACAGACAACCTACAGAATGGGAAAAAATTTTCACATACTACACATCAGGTAAAGGACTGATAACAAGAATCTATTTAGAACTCAGGAAAATCAGTAAGAAAAAAATCGAACAACCCTATCAAAAAGTGGGCTAAGGACATGAATAGAAATTTTTCAAAAAAGATATAAAAATGGCTAACAAACATGAAAAACTGTTCAACATCTCTAATCATCAGGGAAATGCAAATCAAAACCACAATGAGATATCACTTAACTCCAGTGAGAATGGCCTTTATCAAAAAGTCCCAAAACAGTACATGTTGGCGTGGATGTGGAGAGACAGGAACACTCATACACTGCTGGTGGGACTGTAAACTAGTGCAACCCCTGTGGAAAACAATATGGAGATACCTTAAACAGATTCAAGTAGACCTACCATTCGATCCAGCAATCCCATTATTGGGCATCTACCCAGAAGATCAAAAGTCATTCTATAAAAAAGACACCTGCACCCAAATGTTTATAGCAGCACAATTCACAATTGCAAAGATGCGGAAACAACCCAAATGCCCATCAATTCATGAATGGATTAGCAAAATGTGGTATATGTATACCATGGAATATTATCTTTGGTTCTCCTGGAGAGAGTTGGAACCCATTCTATTAAGTGAAGTATCCCAAAAATGGAAAAATAAGCACCACATGTACTCACCAGCAAACTGGTTTTCCTGATCATCACCTAAGTGCACATTTGGGAATAACACCAATTGGGTACCGGACAGAGGTGGGGGATAGGGGGAAGGGATGGGTGTATACCTACTTGATGAGTGCGATGAGCACTGTCTGGGGAATGGACACGCTTGAAGCTCAGACTCGGGGGGATAGAGGGACATGGGCAATATATATAACCTGAACTTTTGTACCCCCATAATGAGCTGAAATTAAAAAAAAAGAAAACCTTGAATTTTTAAAGCTCAGTTTTCCCATTATCAAAAACCTAATAAGGACAACATCACAATAACTTGATAAAATACAGAATGTTTGTTTCTTAGGTCAGTTACCAAAAGATAAAGAGAAAGCTTCTTTAGTGCAATTGTTTTTTTCTCATGGGAAACTCATGTAGACAACTTGGAAGTCAAACCTCTCGAAAAGGGTACCAGAATTTATCAGTCATAAGGAGACAGACAGTCATGTCCAAGGTCATGAGTGAACATTATATTATTTAAAAAACAAGAAACTAGAAAACTAATACCTTGAGAAGGGGAATATACAACTCTTAGTAACAGCATAGGAAGATTTTTAACTATATTGAACAATTCAGACATATCAAGAAGCTAAGAGTAAGCATTGCTTTTCAGGCATTTAACGTAAACATTTCAGCATCAGATCTTAACATCAGACTAAGAACCAGAGGGGAAAAAAGTTACAGGACCAGAAGAAAAGGCTGAAGGAGGTTTATCACCTCAGGCCTTCTCAAGGGGAGGAAAAGCTGAAAGCAGTAAGACACAGAAAAAGTTGAACTTCTGAGATACAGATCTGAGAAATTTCAAAAGAAGAAGATAATATAAAACTTCGTGCAATTTTATTACATTTATCTTATTTACATTTGCCCAATTTATTTTAGCAGTTTACTTAACCATTTTGATAGCCTATGAATATTAGATATGCAACCAGTGTGATTCATTGTGCCCTCAACAGAGTCATTTAATGTCTAAACAAATTTAATATCTAAACATGTTTCTGTAAACAAAATTGGGAAATTAATTTTAAAACATAGGCCAAGAAACAATCATAGTTTTAACTATTACTTCTAAACTTAAAAAACTACCAAAATAATAAATGTAAGTATTCTAGTAGGACTTGCTATTCTGAACAACATGACATCTTTAAGTTCTATAAATATAGCAGAAGTTTTAGAACACATCTGCTTAAAGATGTTACCTAATTTGATCTCTCTAAAATACCAGTATCCACAAATAAAATTTATTGACATTACATCACCTGACTATAAACCAAATAAACCTCTAACATCAACCCTTAGCATCTCAAATAATGGCATAAACTCATAACACTTCTTTTTTTTTTTTACTTAAGCATCAAGATCAAGCTATTTTCAAAACAACCTAACTGGTATCAAAACATTTTTTTTACTTAAGTACAAATTCAATTACATAAAATACTTCTAAAGAATGAGATTGTTTTGAAATTCTCTTCGGATTATAAGAATAACCATTTTGTTCATTTCAAAATGAATTACTATGCAAAAATTAACAGTTCAAGAACTTTTTAAAACTTTTTCTAGGCAATGGCCTTTGCTATGGCAACACAATGTACACATAATAGGCTAGCTTGCAACCAGTACTTAGGAAGAATGAGTCAGAAACAACTTTTGTGCATACCTTTCCACAGACAGTAAAACCAGTTGAAGAAACTGCATCTGCTACTAGGATTAAGAGAACAAAACCAAAATATCTTCATAAATTTTTGACCATGTGCTATCATTTACTTAAGAGTTTTACTTATTCTTATCTATTTAATCTACCTTAAAAACCAACTTATTTACCAAAGATTATTAAATTTACATGAACTTGAGAAGCATTTGGGCTTATTTATTTAATTTATGAGAGCTCCTTTTATTTATAATCCTATTTTGGTGCCATATAGACACATACATGTACATACATAAAACACATGTAAACACATACACATACACATGCACACAAACTTTCAATAGCTTTTATCTCAGAACTCTAGCCAGGAGATCCTCTGAAGTTCCCCATAAATCTATATACATTATGTTTCTGTTCCTCTTTCCCTGTCCAACAGTGGGAGTCCCTGCTTCTCAGCCAGGTTGCCTCCATGGAAAGAGATATCTTTCGATCTCCTAGACCTAAGGACAGAGACGTCTACCAATGTTCCAGACTTTAGGGTGGAAGTGTCTTTTAACCTTTTAGACCTTAGAACCTGCTGCAAGAGAAACTACCATCAGAGGTGTCTTTCAATCTTCCAGACCTTGGGCTGTACTTATAAGAGCATCGACAGCAAATTTAAAGTAGACAAAAAGAAAATAGAGATAAAAAGCTTATCAGACTTCACATTTACATGCCACACACCAATACAAATAAGCATTTAACATAAAGAGAAGTTCAAGAGGTTCCAAACAAATGAACTACAGCTTCACCTAATAAGCCCCAGGAGTGCCAAATCAAAACAGGTTAGTTCCCACCCTCACAAATCGTGTGGCTTATCCAACTCAAAACAAATGAGAATTCCCTCAGAATTCCCCAAACGGATAGGGGCATCCCCTACCGTGCTGTACCTCCAAATAGCACTCACATGCCCAGATGCAAATGTCAAAATCCAAATCCAGAGTTCCTTTCTTTGGAGGCAATCAGGTAGCAATCACAAATGCATTGGAAGCCAGTAATGGCAGAGCTGGTGGAGAGTCCGAAGCTGTCTTCTGATAAATAAGGCCCCAGCAGCTGCTAAGGGAAGCTTTTGGTCTCTCCCTGCTCCACAGATACTGAACCACTAGTAATACCATCCTCGATGAGTCCTTATAATTGTTGAAACCACAAGGAGGGTTTGGTCTATGTCCAGTTGCTCAGTTGGTCTATGTCCAGTCACACAAAGATCTAATTATTGAGACAACAAGAATTTTCAAGAAAGAAAGGAATTTTTTAATATAATACATGTCTTGCTAGGAGAACGGGAAAAGCTATCTCAAATCCATCTCTCCAACGAACGGAGATCCTGTGCTTTTAAAGGACAGGCCACGTGGCTTGGGGCAGATCATGGGGTATCTCACTAGGGGCTATATGCATTAGGGGCAGGTTGTGGGGGATGGTGAACTTTGGCATCAGGAAGTCTGCCCAGGGGACTTCAAGTCTCACTTTCTTTGTCTTGCAGAAAATTCACGATTTCTGGGAAACACCTCCAAGTTCAAGTAGTTAGTTAAGGGAGAGGATTATATGAGGATCATTGAAATTTGTTCAGTGCTGGTTCAGTTACAGTGTAACTGAAGTGGAGTGATGCTTCCTGAATTCTAATCCTAACTCTTCCCCCTTACAAACCGTGTGACTTTGAGCAAACTACATAACCTCTGGGTGCCTTAGTCTCTTATCTATACAAGTGGAACAAAAATGCTATCTTCTGCATTTGGTCTGTTGCATTAACTAATATGGTTAGTGTTCAAAAATTACAAATATCATGGAATAAAATAGATTTAGTTCAAAATCAATTTAGAATTATGAAAAGGCTTAAGATAATTGCAGCAAATTTAAGAAAAAGGAAAAAATTAATAAGTTAATATAAAATGGTAGGCTTCAAAATTAAGATGTTAGATTAAACATATACAAATAAGTTCACCTCATTTTAAAATCCCACTACAACTATAACAAAGATTTTTTTTTTAAATAAACACCCAAGAATGGTCAAAACAAAAGAAGTGTAATAGCAATAACTTTTAGAAAGTGGAATGCATATTGATATGTAATAAATGTCTAAGATATTAAAAAATCTAATGTATACTCTAAAATCCTCCAAAGACTGAGGAACCTAGAAGGCTCCACTATATCCATGCCAAAGAATAGCCTAATAAATTACCCTATAATAAAGCTTAAATTTAAAAAACTTCACTGTGCATACAATGTATCTAATCAGCCTTTTAAATCTCTACCCCCACATATACATCTTAATCATGAACTTCAGAACTGAGAATTCTCAGACTTCTGCAGAAATTTCTCATATAAAAGATAGAGGCTCAAATAAGCAAATAGAGGAAAAATTGGCTTGTATAAAGAAGACATAATACAGAGAGAAGAAAACTTTTTAAAACTGTATATTATTTGAGAAATAGAAAGAGCAATTGTATTAATGAAACAAGAATAGAGTGAAAAAAACTGGAATATTGAGAAGCTGGTAAAGAGTCTTAGAAATTTAAACATGACAGGCAGGATACAGTGGCTAACATCTGCAATCTTAGCACTTTGGGATGTCAAGGCAGGAGGATCACTTGAGGCCAGGAGTTCGAAAGCAGCCTGAGCCAGAGTGAGACTCTGTCTCTACGAAAAACAGAAAACTTAGCCAGGTGTCGTGGAGCATGCCTATAGTCCCAGGGCTATGATGACACCACTGCACTTTAGCCTGGGTGAGAGAACAAGATCCTGTCTAAAAAAAAAGAAAGAGAAAGAAAGAAAGAAAAGAAAGAAAGAACGAAAGAAAGAAAGAAAGAAAGAAATTTAAACATGACAATAGTTGTTTAAAAGATTCCTTTCAATTATATAAGGATCGGAAAAAGTAGGCTTGAGGACCTCTTCCCCAAATAGAGCAAAAACAAGAGAAGATAAAAGATAAGAAAACTAGGTAACTATTCCAGAAGGTCTAATATCTGAATGGTAACATTTTCTTAAGAGAACAAGAGATAAAAGAAAGGGGAAAATTATTCAAGTTCGTATCTCACCAATAGCACAGGACTGTGAAATTTCAGAATGCTAGGAGTAAAGGGAATAGATTCCATAAAGTTTTAAGAAATAAGTCAAGTACTAACGATCAGGAATCAGAATGACTGGATTTTATTAGCATCATTGAAAGCAAGAAAAAAAAAATGATAAATGCCTGAAAGAATTTCTCAGGAAGTTACTAGATAGCATCCTCTATCAAAATGAGTGAATAAATAAAAAACTATTTGTTCCATATAAAATGGAGCAAAAAAAAATAAGAGATCTGAACAAAAGAAAAGGAAGAGAACATGCAGATAGCAGTGAAGGGGAGGCCTAAGGTAACCGCAGTGCCCTAGGTATAGAGGACGCCAGGTTGAAATTGGAGCAGTATGACCCAAAAGATAGGCATCATGGTGCCTACTGCTTGTTGTATAATCTTTTACTTAACTACTGCAGAATGAAGTTGGACAAAATACAAGAGTAAACCAATAAAAACAATGATTGGAGAGTCATTAATTAGGAACCCAACACAGAAGTATAACAAAGGTTGACAGCAAAAGAAGTCTCAGGATGATGTTTCGCAGTAGTCCTAGAGAACTACTGGCCCAAATAAAAGGATAATTGATGCTTCCAGGAAAGGTATTTTCAGTAAAAATATAAAATTATAATTTAGCTAACATGATTAATATTGTGGTAAATTATACAGAGATGTTAAGCTGTGAGAAAAATATACTGCAGCATTTAATAGTGGAAGACTGGTGTAATGTCTACCAAAGAATTGATCCAAGAATACTAATCACTCCAAGTATAGAAGGGTAATAAACAAACCCTCTCAAATAAGAAAGATCTCAGGAAATATAGCATATGTAAGTCTTTTGCACACAGGTGGGAGGAGAAGATGATGGAATTCATTCAAGCAATAGCTAAATCAAAAAAAAAAAAGGAACAGAGAAATTGAGAAGCTGGTAGCAGAACATTGATCCTTGTAACCATAGAATCGGCACCAAACAACTAAAGAAATTGTTATTACAGACTAGAATGTAAATTTTACAAACAGAAATAGAAATATCTGTTTAAAATGCTATGTATAAGAGCACTGATGTCCTCATCCTTTAATAGCCTTCAATTTCTAATAATTTAAGTTGAATAATATAGTTAAAAAAATAACATGATTTCAATGTCTTAATGTTTTTCATGACATTTTAACTTTAGAAAAACTTTATGGAAATAGTAGCACTTGTGACAAAAAGAAAAGGCTAAAAATTATTATCTGGAATTTTGGATATTCCAGCCCTTTTACTATAAATTCTTTTTCTTCTGATAAACACAAGTAAACTGAAATATACTACTTTTTATTTTTTAAAAGCATGTGTTGCATTATTTTTTGTACCAAGTTATTTATTTATTTTTTATTTCAGCATATTATGGGGGTACAAATGTTTAGGTTACAAATGTTGCCTTTGCCACGCCTGAGTCAGAGCTTCAAGCATGTCCATCCCCCAGACGGTGCACACCGCACCCATTAGGTGTGAATAGACCCATCCCCTCCTCCCTCTTCCCACCTGCCTGACACCCGATTAATGTTACTACTGTATGTGCACTTAAGTGTTGATCAGTTAATACCAATTTGATGGTGAGTACATGTGGTGTTTGTTTTTTCATTCCTGTGATACCTTACTTCACTTATTTGTATGTATCCACCATCTATTTAGGTAGCAAAGCTTTCTCTCTGGAATTATGCATTAACAGTAGTTAATTCTAAAAATTTGGCATGATTTATTTTCTTTTGGTATTCTATATATTGTTTAAAACAGGGATCATTGTCATTAAAAAAGTCACCATGTTTCAATTTTATTTAAAAGTCTCTGCCTGCAGAAAATAGGGTAGAATACAAGCTCTTCAAACTTAAGGAATACAGAAAACTCTTATATCCTTTATTTTTTGAAATAGTGATATAAGACGTGGGATGCATGGCAAGAAGGGGACAGGACAGTGCAGAGTTTCAATGAAACTGATGACTTTGGAAAGGAAGTCCCTGCAATGGGGAAGGACTGAAGAACAAGTACGCAACATTGGCTAGGACGCTAGCTTTTCTCAAAGCATGCTTCTCTGCAGTGTCCACCTTGTGTTATGTTTTGAAATATGCAGAGTTGGATGGAAACTAATTTAATCGGTCCCCACTGACATCAGGAGCTGTCACCATAAAACCTATTCACAAGTGAGAGAGAATATTTTTGACCTTCTCCATGGAGAATGAAATGTTTCTGGAATGGCAAAAGGGCACCTATTCTTAGAGAAGCCCTGTCAATTAGAGTCTTCTTCTGACAGTAATCAGAATATGTGAAACTCAAGAAAGTTCCTTTCCTTTATCCTGAGTAAGTGTGTCCATATGGTGAGGTCACATCAGCTACAAAAATAAGAGACACAGCTCCTCGTTTCCATATGTTCTCTCAGGAAGAGAAAGTTGACCAACAACCAATGAAATACCTACGTGCTGTTATCTTGAAACAAACTCCACTTGAACTGGTAAATAATGAGATAAGTTGAACAGAATTGCACATCCCTAAGCAGAAATATAAGCGGAAATGTGTGACAGGGCATTGTTCCTAATTATCAATGCATTGTTTTAATAATTGAGATATTATTCCTTAGCTTATTTGCTTTGCCCAGAGTCTATTATATAAAACCAGGCTCTATACTCCCTTCCCCCCCGAAATATCATATTGCTCAGCAAGCATCATTCTATTCCCCCAACGTGGGACATGCACCTCCTCTCTGCCGCCTATCAAAATTCTTTCAACCATTAAGGCTTTGCTTAAGTCCTATGCACTGATGCCATTTCTCTAATTCCAGCTTGGACTGATATCTCCTTCTCTTTGACCTCACATTACACTGCTGTCAGGAGACAGTATTGTTTAAGTATTTGAGCTCTGCAGTCAGATGCCCCAGATTTGAATCCCAGAACCACCGCTTACTAGCTTTGTCACCTTCCTCAAGTTGTATAATGTGTTTGCATTTGTTCCCTCATCCATAAGATGTATCTAATAATTGTACTTGCCACTCTAAATTGTTGTCATGATTAAATGAGATTTTACCTATAAGGATACTACCATTTGATGATAATTTCATGTGTGCTAGCTTAGTTTTCCAAAGGATTGCTAACTTCCTGGTGTCTGATGTCTAGCACAATGATAGGCACTAACTAGATATTAAGTAAATATTGATTGATTTATTTCAGCATGATGTTGTAAAAGAAAAAAAAAAGGCTGGAAGGGAAAAGAAGAAACAAGGCTTCTTTTTCCTTTTAGATTGCCACTAAGAATCTCTGATCTTGAAAAAGTCACTGACCTTTCTAGGTTTCAATGTCTTCAACCACGAAAATAGAGCAAGTGTAAATTTGTCAGATTTGTATGCATAGCAAGTCATCGATGAGGACTATAATAAATAAATATCTTGTATACAGAGAGATAATGCTAGAGAGAAGTGCTTTTGTGATCTATTTTGTCTAAATTAAAAACTGCACCTTTCTTTCTTTTTACAGTTAGAAAAAAACAGTAAACAGTCTTTACCTACCTAATAAGGAGGAAAACCTACCTCCAAAGTCAACTCTATCTCACTGAGGAGAGCTGAGTGTTAAAAAATTTAACATATGTCAAAACATGTCTTGGAAAGTGTCCAAGGCAGTCTATAAAATGCTGTGAGATTTCAGACTCCAGGCAGCAGCTTCTAACATGGTATGTTCTGGCTATGTGTATCTCATGCATTTTTTAAGGCCTTGCTTTAAATGCAGGTTTATCAATAAAAATGCCACCAGAAAAACAGCTTTGAAATTTTAATCTCTTCCTGAAATAAAAGGTTTCCTCAAGGCAGGTCTGGAATTGGTTGTGTCTGAACGCCATCCACTTTCATTATACAAGGAATTTTCTTAAGGCTGCTAAATCCTAATTTTGCAAGAAATGAAAAAAAAATGCAGCTCGGTACCTCTCATCATCAAAAGCAGCATAATTTAAGCCTTTACTGTGTCAGTCATGAATTGTCTCTCCTGTAAGCTCACAATGTCATAATATTCTTTGAGATTAATGAGGATCCCCACAATTGCAGAGTAGAAGCCGTCACGGTGCATGGTAGAGCCTGCAGAAATTACCAAGAATGCTAATGCATTAGCCAAGATTACAAGAGGAATTACTGCTGTCATCAAATCTAAAGGGTAGGCATCTGAAAGATGGACAGATTTGCCATCTCTCAAAGTCATTTTGGGGAGAAGGTGAATTACCACAGGGGACCTTTTTATTCCTTTATACATATATGTAATACCTTAGACTGCCTAGTAAATTAGCAAACAGACTTGTTTTAAAAGGCTTTAATGTTCCACAGAATGCAATGCCTTTACTAAATAGCTTGTACATACAGAATTATAACATGTACATGATTCTCTTCTGGAAACGTGGCACAGTTTCCTCATCTCTCAAACTTGGGTAATGGTCGTACTCACCACATGCAGTATAGATTCTGAATGCAAAGCAAGAATAAGAAACTTTGTTCTTGGCTCTCCCTGTTCTAACTCATCTTCCATTCTGCTCCAGGAAAGGCTACCTTTTAAAGATAAGTATGAACTTTTCACTCTCCTGTTTCACACCCATAGACAAAGTTCGAGTTCTCCAGCATGGTAGTCGAGATGTCTACAAGTCACCTCTGCAGCTTCACTTCTTCCAAGAACCCTGTGCTCTAGACATTATGTGACACTTCCTTCTCTCCTCTGTGCCTTCATGCCGTTTTGATACCTGATAGCCCCTGTCCAATCTGGCAAAGCCCCTCTCTTTATACCATTGCTTTTGTGACTCTATTACTGACTCCACTTTCGCCCAAGTGTCCACTCTCATAACGCTCACTGCATTGAATTAATATGATCAATGTCTGTCAATTTTTCTCTATAGAACTACTGTGTCCAATGGAATAGCCCCTAGATACATGTAACCATTTAAATTTAAATTCTTTAAAATGAAATAAATAGAAAAATTCAGTTCCTCAGTTGCACTAGCCACATTTCACACCTCAATAGCCATGCATGGCTAATGGATACCAAATTAGACGATGTGGATATGAAGCATTTCCATTATTATAGGAAGTTCTACTGGACAATGCTGCTTTAGAAGGTGGGGTAAGGGATTATTCTGTGTCTCTTCGTGTCTCAATAAAAAACAAACAAACAAGAAGAAAAAAAAGAAGATGAATAATTTACTATAATGAATTAGATTACATAGATATGTCCAAGTCCTAACTTCTAGTACCTGTGAATGTGAACTTATTTGGAAATAAGATCTTAAGATTAGATCATCCTGGATTTAGGATGATCCTTCATCCAATGACTAATGTCCTTTTGAGAGAAAGGAGAGGGAGAGTTGAAACAGAGACACAGAAGAGAAGGTCATGTGGAAAGGTAGATAGAGATTGGAGTGATCCATCTACAAGCCAAAGATTGCCAGCAACCATTACAAATGAGGAGGAAGCATGGGATATCCCTCAGTGTGTCCAGAAGGAACCAATCCTGCCAACCCCTTGACTTCAGACTTCTGACATCTAAACAGTGATAGAATAAATGTCAGCTGTTTTAAACCATCCAGTTATGGCAGCCCTAGAAAACTGGCATTACACCTTCAGAACAAAGGAACATTTTAAAGACACAGGAGTTGCAACAAGGGAATTAAATGTAGGAGATCAGTTATACAAATGATAAGACTTGCTGAGAGTCAAACAGAAAACAATGAAGTAATCAGAGATTAGCAATATCAGAAAGACCTTACCATGCCAGGCTGGTGTGTTGAACAGGGTAGAAAGTTACTGAGAAGCTTCTGGAGCCCAGGGGCTAAGAGCACCTGCCTGGAGTGGGCACAGGGCAAGCCTGAAGCCATGGAGATGTGCTGACCTTATTAAAATATGACAAACTGTGGAGAAACTTATATATGCTTATATGATTATGTATTATTTCAGTTGACATGATATAGAATAAGTTATCATAATAAAAATTATAAAAACATCATTACTTTCTTTCCTCTCCTTCTTAATTTCCCTGTATTTAAAGATAAAATATCTTGCTTTTTTTTTCCCCCCTATTTCTCCAAGTACTTTCCTAAGTTCAAATCAGAGTCCATCAGAGTAAGGTGTTCCCACCACCTTAGAACATTCAGACCATGGCATTCAGAGCATAGTGTACTTCTGGTCTTCTTTTCAAAAAGCTAATTTTAAAAAAATACCTTTTTCCCCTTCACACTCAGTCCTTGGCCAGTTCTTCTGTGGCCGGTCTGACCTCATGGCTTGGGTACTTGATGTCCACCCACCATCATTGCCTTTGTGATCCCCATACGGTCCCTCCAGCTTGTATCTTCCTTTTTCCCCCACTCTGGGTCCCTTTAATTTCTTTTATATGATGATTTTCACACATGTAAAATTATCTGTGTGCTTTTTCTTCTATTCTGTGTGCTCTGAGATACTCTTCTCATGACTGGTCTCCCCAAAGTTCATATTTCCATTTTAAACACCTTCTGCAACTATACAACAGGGCTTATTTAGGCAAGTGTTTGTTTAGAGGAGAGGGTATTTCTCTTCCATCCCTCGATCACCTCCATCCCTTTTAATTGTCTAATATTGAATTTCATCTGTATGTGTAAGCGATTTTAAACTCAGGGGAGACTGTGAGATCAGGAATTATCTCTGCCCAACAACAACATAAGTTAGCAATGAACACAGTTGTGAAGGATGTGGGGCCTGGAGAGGGACCTGGGTTGGAATCCAACTCTGATATTTACCTGCCATGGGTTCTTGGGCAACTCCCTCTCTGTATCTTAGTCCCTCTCTGTATTCTACATCCTAGTTTTCTCATCTCTAAAATATGAATAAAGCTCCTGTTAATGTATATTAAAATAGATAATGTTCATAAAACATATAAAACATAGTTTTTGTACAATTATTGTCATTTGTGGTATTATTATTGTTGTTGTTGTTATTGTTGTTAGGAATTGAGCTAAGAACTATGGGTGGTGATGGTAAGAAGTAAGTTGTAGAAACATCAGAGCTACCTACATTTGGAAGAATGGAAAAGTTACAAGGGGTGTGCAGGGCAATGCCCTGAGCATACTTTGGTACTGGGATATAGACACACCAAAGAGATCTAACCTAATCGCATGGAAGGCCTTGCAGCAGGGATTTTCTTACACATGCAATTATCTCTGCAAGTCCATGAGACATATCTTTCCACACTCATTTCTAAGGCTCAGAAAAATGAAATACAGTCCAAAGGAAAACATGAGGGTTTGGAATCCAAGCAGACACAAGTTGGAAGCCTAGTTCTGCTGCATACCAACAGAGTGGTGCTGAGGAAGTCACATTGCCTTTCAGAGTCACAAATTTTTCATATGTAGGATGGCAATAATACTACCTGTACTTGAGAGTTTTGTAAGAATTCAAGATGTGCATTTGGACCCTTGAACAGTGTGTTCCATGTGTTATGGGCTCTCAATAAATGGTAGTTACTTTGATTGTTGTGTTATCATAATAAATAATCTATAAGCTGGTTATCTGGTGTGCAGGCTAAGGGGAGATTGCCCAATTATATGCTGCCATGGTTCTGATCTTCATAGGATCACACTTATGCTTATGTTTCCTCCTTGCTAGGAGAAAAGCTCCATGACAACAGGAACTGTATTTATCTTGTTCACCACCTCATCTTCAATGCCTAGCTGGCACATTCAGGTACTGAAAATTACTGGGAATCAGACTGGCTGACTTCTGGAGTACTGTTCTGGACAGAGAGGAATGTCAGCTGCAGCATGGTCACAAGAAGGAAAGCATGGGGCAGTGCTCATGGCGAGCATTAGCATCCTTGGGAATTGCTGCACATCTTCCACCATGAGCCAAATGCAGAGATTTCAGAGGAAGAAACTGCGTACATAAATGTCAAGGAAATTGGACCTAAGAGATCCATCTGGCAGAGTCACTGTATATTCTAAGGTGATTTTTAGAATTTGTTTACAGTCCTTAATTTTTTCCATCTTTCTTCTCTGTGTATAGGTCTAGCTCAAAAGTTTATCACTCTCACTACATCATGCTTCTACTCTCAGGGAGGTCGTCTGTTCCCTGAGGTATAATTAGCAACCCCACACAGGAAATGTCTGCTACATAACAAATGCCATATCATATGTTGGTGTCTGTAGGGAGCTGACTGAGAGAGAGCTAAAATTTAAAGCCGACCATATCCAAGTAGGCTCCACTTCCACTACCTAAATAAAGGTTTTGCAATTGCTACTTACAATTCATTTGTTTCCACATTTACAGGAAATTTACAGGAAAAGAAGTGCACTCCTCATAAGCAAGTGAATACATGTCCCAGTTTAACTGGGGTAGTCCCAGTTTGCCTGAGGTAGTACCAGTTACATTTGCTGTTCTAGACTAATTAATGGCATCTCCTTTTGCTCTTAAGAGTATCCCGGTTAAGATGATAAAATTTACGGTCCCCTTACTTAGGAGAGAATTCATATCAGGTTCTTTCAAAGCCATTCTAATTTATCTCTACCACACCCTGACATAAGACCCCATGAATGTCTCTTTTCCGGTCTGCACCCCAGCTCATGCTTATATTTATCTCTGCATCTCATATGCACACACTGGGATACTCACTTGCCTCCTCTATGGCTGTATATTTTCTGCACATCCTTGGTGGTCCATCCTTTTCCTACATCCTTTCTAGCATCTTCCCTATTTCCTCTACATGGACTCTCTCACACAATATGTTACAGTAGTTTTTGTTGGTATCATACAGTTTGCTTTCAATCACACACGGTGTTTTGTTGTTCTCTAATTGTGTCTTCCCAGTCACTTTGCAGATTTCTCAACAACTTGGAATGATTCACACATTTTAATCCCATTTATTTCTTTTTCTTTCCTAACCCAGTTCTGGTTTCTCTGGAAGCACAGGTGAAGGAATCATAAGAATTAGAAGGACATTTGAGATTTTCAGTTTAGCTTGCTCATTTGAAGAATGAGGAAATACATTCAGAGGTGGTGAGAGAAAAGCTCAGACTCTCAAAGTTTATCAGTGACAGAGTTTCACTGAAACCCTGTTCTCCCCATTTTTAGTCCAATACTTTTTCCATATTACAATTGTCTTATTTGATATTGTTAACCAATTTTATTATTTCATACATGTTTTCAAACATGAAAGTATGTTTCCCTTTGAGTTTTTCAGAAAGAGACTCAGTGCATCAAACCCAAAGCAATGGGACAATCACTCTAGATTCACAAGAAAACAAGAAATATACACGATGTGAAGTCAGTAGTTTCAGCTCATACCACATAGTTCAAGCACAATGTCAATGGCTTATTGGCACCCAAAATTCTGCAATTTAGAGAATAGCATTCTTTTCATGTAAATCTTACTAGTATATAAAAATGTCATGGGAAATACAGCTAATTACATTTCACATTTATATGTAGCAATTTGGATTTATTAAATTCTTTAAGACAAATTGTGAAAGACTAGAGAAAGAAGAAATAAAAATACATTAGGCTTCTATGACAGTAGGAGAAAAAGACTCCCTAAGGAATCAAAAGAACACCAAATTTGGGGGAAAGGGGTTGAACACATGGATAACAACTCAAGAAATTTATTAATGGATCAAACTTTGAAGATAATGGTCCACAGTATCTAAAGAGAAACATTTTTTTACTGCATTGATTTCTAGAATGAATATGTCTTTCTTTTGTTAGCATGGTTTTTTCTTATTTTGATAACACTTTTCCTAAAAAGGAAGAATGAATGAGTTTGAAGTATATTGTAGACCAATTTGGAATTAGCAGAGGGACAACCCAATAACAAAATGCCTGAAGTAAAGTAAATAAACAGCCATTTACACTTTCAATTTTAGAAAGCCCTGCAAAGCAAATAACTTGGGAAATGACATGGGAAAGATTAATAAACTTTGAGAACAACAGATTTCTGAGATGTTTAATAAACCATGAAAGACTATACACAGCCACAGAATCAGGATGTGGGAAAAAATGAGGAGAAAAAGGGTTTAATAGGCAACATTTGTTTATAGACTTTTCCTTTTATGGAATGTACTGGGCTCTCATATCATTTTTCTCTTTTCTTCATCTGCTCAGTAGATACTGTCCTCTCTTTAGATATGTGGCAGATACTGCTAATTGATTACTCAGTGCCTTTTCCTTACTAGTAGAATCCAAATTTTGCTCAAATATTAGGGTTGTGGGGGAGATATTTTGTTAAGGTGAGGTAGGCTCAGCTTCAAGGAATGAATCATGTTTAGTCTAAGTTAGTCATGAGAGTCCAGTTCCCCTTGCCAGTGATAAATTTGAGGTGGGCATATGGTGGGATGTTTACCAATGGGCCCTCAGGGAACAGTTAATGAAGGTGCTTCTGGGAAAGATTTCCTTTCCCACTGAAAAGAGCAAACTACTGGAAGACATTCTCCCTTCCTTCCTGCCTTTGGATTTAGCTTGTGAGGATGTGACACTTGGTGCTATGGTGACCATCTTGTAATTGTGCGGTGAAAGGCAGGAGAATGACAATAAAATATTTTTCACAAGAATTCTAACTTAGAATAAAGTAATTATGGCTCCACCTGGCTGGTCTTCAGTTAGAAAAAAATGTAAAGCTTGGAAATGCTAGCTATATTAGACAAATGCCACTCCTCTGCATAAAGCCTTCAGTGGTTTCCTGTCTTATCTGGAGTAAAACTCAAAAGTTTCACCATGGCCTGAAAGACCCTATATGATCTAACCCCAGTTATCAGTCTAATCTCAGCCTGCAATTTTTTTTTTTCTCTTGCTCACTCTAGTTCAGCTATACTGGGTTCCATGCAGTCCCAGAGAGCAAACCTTAGTGCTTCTACATTCGTTGTTACATCTACTTGCATGGCTTCCTTCCTCCCTTGTGGCAATAGAGGCCTTTCCACCAATTATCCTAACTAACTAATCACTTTACTTTCTCTTCTCTTATGCTGATATATTTTTCATTTTAAAACTCATCAATTGACATCAGATACACACACACACACACACACACACACACACACACAGGCCCACCTCAGAGATATTGTGGGTTTGGTTCCAGACAACCACAATAAAGCAAGGAGTACACTAAAGCAAGTTACACAAATTTTTTGGTTTCCCAGTTCTTATAAAAGTTATGTTTACATTATATCATAGTTTATTAAGAGTGTAATAGTATTATGACTAAAAAATCAATGTACATACCTGAATTAGGAATACTTTATGCTAAAACATGCTCATGATCATCTGAGCCTTCAGTGAGTCATAATATTTTGCTGGTGGAGGGTCTTGCCTTGATGTTGATGGCTGCTGACTAATCAGGATGGTGGTTACTGGGGTGGCTGTAGCAATTTTTTAAAATAAGACAACAATGAATTTTGCCACATTAACTGACTCTTTTTTTCATGCAAGATTTCTCGGTAGCATGCAATGATAGCATTTTGCTCATAGTAGAACTTCTTTCAAAATTAGAATCAATGCTATCAAACCCTTCTGCTGCTTTACCAACTAAGTTTACATAATATTCTCAATCCTTGTTGTCATTTTCAACAGTCTTCACAGCATCTTCACCAGGAGTAGTTTCCTTCTCAAGAAACCACTTTCTTTGCTCATACACAGCAAGCAACTCTGTATCCGTTAAGGTTTTGTCATGAGATTGCAGCAATTCCTTTGTATCTTCAAGATTGACTTCTAATGCTAGTTCTCTTGCTATTTCCACCACATCTGCAGTTTTTTACTCCAATGAAGTCTTACATCCCTCAAAGTCAGCCACAGGGGTTGGAATCAACCTGTTCCAAACTCCTGCTAATGTTCACATTTTGACCTCCTTCTATGAACCACAAATGTTCTTAACGGCATCTAGAATGGTGAGTCCTTTCCAGAAAGTTTTCAACTTACTTTGCCCAGATACATCAGAGGAATCACTGTCTATGTCAGCTACAGCCTTATGAAATGCATGTCTTAAATATAAGACTGGAAAGTTGAAAATATTCCTTGATTAATGAGCTGCAGAATGTTCTGTTAGCAGGTGTGAAAACATTAGTCTTCTTGTACGTCTCCATCAGAGCTCTTGGGTGACCAGGTGCATTGTCAGTGAGCAGTAATATTAATATTTTGAAGGGAATCTTTTTTTTTTCTGCGTAGTAGGTCTCAATGGTGGGCTTAAAATATTCAGTAAACCATGATGTAAACAGTTGTGCTGTCATCGACATTTTGATGTTCCATTTCTAGCATAGAGTCAATTTAGCAAAACTCTTAAGGCCCTTGGATTTTCAGAATGGCAAACGAACATTGGCTTTAACTTAAAGTCCACCAGCTGCATTAGCCCCTAACAAGAGAGTCAATCTGTCCTTTGAAGGTTTGAAGCCAGGCATTGGTTTCTTTTTAGCTATGAAAGGCCTAGATCCCATCTTCTTCCAGCAGAAAGCTGTCTCATCCATATTGAAATATGTTGTTTAGTGTAGCCACTATACTAGTCACCTTCATCAACAATCTTCTGGGTAACTTTCTGCAGCTTCTCCATCAGCACTTGCTGTTTCATCTTGCACTTTTATGTTAGAGAGATGGATTCTTCCCTTAAACCTCACGAACCAATCTTTGCTACCTTCAAACTTTTCTTCTGTAGCTTCCTCACCTCTCTAGCCTTCATACAATCGAAGAGAGTTAGAGTTTTTCTCTGGATTGGGCTTTGAGTTAAGGGAATGTTGTGATCAGTTTGATCCATCAAACTTTCTCCATATCAGCAATAAGGCTGTTTCACTTTCTTAGCATTTGTGTGCTCACTTGAGTAGCAATTTTACTTTCCTTCAATAACTTTTTTTGCATTCACAAAATGGTTGTGTAGTACAAGAGGATATTGACCGATTTAAGCCTTCAATATGCCTTCTTCATTAAGCTTAGTCATTTCTAGATTTTTGATGTAAAGTGAGAGATGTGTTACTCTTTATTTCATTTGAATACTTAGAGGCCACTGTGGGGTTATTAATTGGCATAATTTCAATATTGTTGTGTCTCAGGGAGGAGGGAAACACAAGGAGAGGGACATAGAGGAACACTGGTTGCTGATCAGTAGAGCAGTCGGAACACACACATTTATAAATTTACTTCTCCATCTTATATGGGCAAGGTTCATGGTATCTCAAAACAATTACAATAGTAATATATTTGATCACAGAGATCATTGATCACAGATCACCATAACAGTTATGGAAATAATGAAAAATTTTGGAATATTGATGAATTACCAAAATATGAAACAGAGACACAAAGTGAGCACATGCTGTTGGGAAAATGACACTGATAAATTTGCATGACACAAACCCTCAATTTGTAAAAAACACAATAGCTATGAAGTGCTATAAACTCAAGCTTTATAAGGTATTCCTATATTTATGTATGTGTATATATATATTTTAAATTATTTCTTCACACTATCATATAAAATGCATAAGATTAAGGCTTTGGTTTACTGCTGTATTTTTGGCAGTGCCTAAAATAATGCACAGCTTAGAATAGCTACCAATATATTTGTTGAATGACTCAATCCATGAGAATTACTCTGCCTCTCATTGCTTGACCTAAGTCCACAGTTTCCAGAACCTGTTACCTATTTTCCACCACTGAGGACTCCTCTAGCCAGTGGTCATCAGATCAATAAAGACTGTCTCTTACTCCCTCACCTCCTTACTTTCTGTTCTCTAAATATAAGGAATGAGAAGCAGAGAAAGGAACAATAAAACCACTTAGATTAATGAGCCTCAGTCTCTATATAATTTTACTTTTGATTCTATTTGTGATTGGATGATGAGTCAAAGAATCAGCTACGAAGAAAATCTAAAGAAATATAGCTGGTGCTTTGAAATTCTGTTCTGAAGCCATGCACTTACCACCTCTCCAGGGCATGTGTTGGCTCTTTTGAATCACCCCTTGGGCTGCTGTGACTCTCCACGGTCCAACATGTGGACTCAAACTCCCAAGTGCAGATAAACATACCAATTATCTTTGTTAAGGGCCACACGGTTATAGAGAAAATTCAGTGAAGTAGTTACTTTAGATTTTACTCATATTGTAATAATTTCTTTAATACTCAATAAAACTCAGAGTTACGTACTTGGCTGAATCACATCAAAATCACCAATATCCTCTGATTCTGACCCTCTAATAATTGAACAAAGTCTAATCTTCTCAAAGTCTTTATCTTCTCTAAGTCTTCTTAGTTCTTTATATAAGATCTCTGGGTCTAGCTGGTCAATCTCATTCCCAAGACAAAATTATACAGTTCTGAATATTAAAGTGAGGACAACAGTGAGACACAAGCAAGGTCCCTTCCTGTAAGGATATGTCAAAGTCCCTTGAAACGCCAACTATTTGCTGGGAGAATATCAGAAATATTTAGAGGTTATTTTGACTAGTTAAAGTCAACAGGGTTCCACTAATAGGGAGATATATCCCAGAAAACTTAATCAGCACATTTAAGAAATGTTTGGTTTGGGTTAGATGAAGTGTCTGATTAACCAAGGAATTCAAACTCTGAGAACTCCCAAAGATAAAATAAACCTATATCTTGTTTTAACCCATGTCTTCCAAACATACTTGACCACAAAAAACGTTTTTCCTGTCACACATGGGAAATAACTGAGTTAGTCCATTTTCGTGCCTTTGTAAGGATGCTAAAGATAATTTAATTGTCCTTTGATAACTAAGGGAGATATGACCTTAGAGTCATCATTTGCAGTTATTGAAAATTATACTATTATAGAGCTATACACTTTATAATGTAGGAACAGAATCCATCCTCATCTCAGGCCTTCTCTGAAAGTTACTTTTTAAAATAAACACTTAAAATCAATTTTCACTTTGAGATCTTGCTCATTCTCTTAAAATTCAATCACAAACGTAATGATTCAGCTAGACTCCAATTCACCAAGATTATACTTTTAATGGTAGCTTAACTTCCTACCACATTATATGTAAAAAGGTATGTTATCACATGGACAGAATAATGCTCATTTTTAAGATGTTAGAATGCATAAGGAAAATAAAGTATATTTAGAAATCCCTAAGATTGCCATATTGAAAGAAAAAGTCTGAGACACATAGTTATAAAGGAAATAGCAACATAACCTATAGGCATTCTGTTAGTACTTATTTTAAAAATAATGAGACCAGTAACAATTGAATATTGCTGATTTTGCTAGTATATACTGAAAGAAAGGTAAACTGTCTCCCTTTAAAACTACCTATCATCACTCAAGTTTAGCCCTTTGATTTTTCTCTATAAGGTTCAGAAACACTAGCTCTGAAAACTCAGTGTATATCCCTTGAGCCACTTTCATTGAAACCTTGCACACTTGAATGCTACTGACTGATCTAATTTTGTAAAGTAAAGCAGATGATAAACTCCAGAGGGACGTGATAGATGTTGTTCATTACACATAGGTAGGTTTGGGCAAAAATCATTGATTTTGAAATACCAAGACTTTTTTTCCTGGTACCCCAAGGAAGTCTTCCAGAACCAATAGAAAACTTGTAGGCTGAAACACAAGGAAAAGAATCTACCTGTCTCTGTGAGAACACTCAAGAGCCAAGTTTTCAATCCATCTTTAATAATTATGTAGGACTTTCTGGTATTTATTTTCATTATTAAGTTTATTGTTTTATTATTATCCTTTTTGCCTTTACATAGATACATTTATTTGTTTTCTTCTGTCATATTGTGTCTCATATCAAGCTTTTCACATGACTTTTGATATGATTAAAGACATTACTTTTACTTATACAAAGCCTTGCTCTATTTTGGTTATTCTATGTTCAAATAATAGACTGTGTCTAACTGAGAAGTCTTTTAAAATAAGTGTTTACCAAATGTTTATGATGCATTCAATACCTAGCAATAAAAAATTAAAAGAATCATCTTTATTTTAAATGACTTATATTCTCTTATGGGGTTATAAGATTTTCTATGTATTTAGCTCAACAAATATTTTCTAGTGATTACTATAGTAGGCAATGAGGGAAATAAGCATTTACTAAGTTCATAATGTGGATGGAAGCCCAGAGGCTAGCAGTGATCTTGATTTGACTTATGGTATGAAAATTAACCTTTTGGACCTCAATTGTCTTATTTATAAAAACATTAAATTTTACTGTGCCTTTGCCAAATTTCTCTAAAATCCTCTTCATTAGTATTTTTTAATACTTTTGTAAACTCCAGCTATTTTGACAACTGAAATTTCACTTGTGTCTCATTCCTTCTCTTTGATGTCACGCTGAAAAGTCAGTAAAAAAAAGCATTTACTAAGCTTGAAATGTAATTTATTTAACATGTTTATTTCATGTAGTATTCACAGCAACCCTTGGAGCTATACAATATGGTTTCCATCTTAAAAATTAGGAAACAGGATCAGAGAAGTTAAATAACTTGCCAAAATCACTAAACTCATTTTCTAGTTCTAAACAACTGGGATGAAAACTGGGTATGTGAACTACATCACTCAAGTTCTTTCCCTTATATTCACTGATAACAACACAAGGTGTCCTGTCATTAGGACACTACTATTTTTTATAGGAATTCCCAGAAAACAAACTGTGTGGGGCTGGCATTGTACTGACAGACTTCCTGGGAAGAAGTAATATTTGTACTGAGCTTTAAAAGATGAATAGTATTTGGATAGGCAGAAAAAGTCAAGAGAACTCAAACAAAGGAGATATGTATAGTCAGAGACATGGAGAAAGAATGAGCATAGCACATTCCATGGTCAGCAAGGGGGCTCATTTTTGTGCAGGGGAAGATTCAATTTTGGAGTCAACATAGTGGGGACCTAGGATTCTAGGATTAATTTAATGCTATGTTAATATACCATGAATTATAGATGACGGAGGTGAAAGAAATAGCAAAATGCTGATAATAGTAACAGTTGTAATCACTCACTGAGTTGTAATCACTCATTAGTGTACTGTTTGGTTCTCTTTGCCAAGTAGTACACTAAGCACGTGTACCATTTTATGTAATCATCATGACAGTGGAAAAAGATAGTACTATTGCACATATTTTACAGCTAAAGAAACTAAAATTCACAAATTAACTTAATGAGGGTCACATGGAAAGTGAGTCACTCTGCTGACCTGCCACATAGCACTATTTAACAGTGTGAGCTGACTTTTCAGCACGACATCAAAGACATGGAACCAGAAACAAGTGAAATTTCCCTTGTCAAAATAGCTGGAGTTTACAAAAGTATTAAAAATTACTAATGAGAATTTTGGAGAACTTTGGCAATGGCATAGTAAGTAAAATTTCATGGTTTCATGAATAAGATAACTGAGGTCAAAAGGTTAATTTTCATATCCTAAGTCAAACCAAGATCATAATACTAGCCTCTGGGCTTCCAATCTAATATTCTTTCTATTGTTTTATGCTGAGTTAAAATACCAGTTTGGAAATATTTCCTCTCTCACCTCTCCCCACTTATTTTTGCTATTTTGTCTATTCCAAAATTACAGAGTACAACCAAGTTATAGATGTCTGTTTTCCAGAATCACTGTACAGTCTAACAAGGAGGTATTGCCTGTTTTCATAAAATTAATATATTTTTTGATTATCTGTGTTTATTAAATAAATCACAGTAAGATCTGGATGCCTTTACTCCAGAAATATGTTACATAGATTGTAACATTGAGGTTTATTTTGCTGGTTTGATGTTTCGTATTTTTAATTTAAAATAGTGATAACTACCTTGTGAATTTGCTTCAAGTCAGAGAACTAAATTATGGTTGGATGATATGATTAATAATAATATTTGGACAGAGAAGGAAATTCCAAGTGCCACAACACCTTTCCCTTTTGAAACAGAATCCCAGGAGCAGAAACTCTTCTTAGTCAGTTTCCCCCCAAAGCAAGGATCCAGACAGCTATTTGGAAAAAAAATAAAATATGGAATAATAAAAAAGAGAGAGAGAGATATCACAAATAGATGAGTACAACTAGTATAGGTTAATATCTGAATTTTTAAATACTGTTTAGAGAAAAGAAAAGCAAAGCAAGGAGAAGGAGAAAGGGTGGAGAGAAAGGGTAAAAGAAAAAAAAGAAAATGTTGACCAATCTGTTATGTTTTCTGCGTCCGTGTCCCTTCAAAATTCATATGCTGAAACTTAAGACCCAGTGTGACAGAATTAAGAGGTAGGGCCTTCAGGGAAGTGATTAGTGCCCTTATAAAGGGCTGGAGGGAGCTAGCTAGGACATTTTGCCCCTCCCCTTCCCACCATGTGAGGACACAGCAACACGGCGCCATCTTGAAAGCAGAGACTGATCCCCCACCAGACACTAAACCTGATAGCACCTTGATCTTGAGAACTATAAGAAATAAATTTCTGTTCTTTATAGATTACCCAGTCTCAGATATTTTGTTATGGAAGTAGCAATGGACTAAGACATAATCCAAATGTCATTTTATCCTGAACCCTTGACATGATATTTATTTTTAGGTATGTCATAGTTCTTTTTACCAGAAAAGTACCTTTTATATATTTTATCTTGGCATAATTATCAATAACATCCCATTTAACTCTCCAGTTGGGTTTATGAATCACATGGTCAGCCCTTTTATTTTGTGTGAACTCCAGTGAAGCATACACTCAATAAAGCAAGCACCTTGAATCTGGAATTTCATGGAAGCTTGGGCCCATCCGTGTGATGGGAGATGAAAATGTAAGTAGGAAGGATGAAGAAGATGGTAAATCTATAATCTTCACAGTAAATTTCAGACATGTTAACATCAAGCAACATCACACCTATAACTCAGTTCCATTGCCAATATTTCTCTATTGCCATCATAATTTCAGGGGAAGAGTTTTGTTTTGGGTCCATAAAATTGACAAGTAATTATCACACTTCTATTTGAAGAACAAGAAAAATGTTCAATCTTTGGTCACTTTAACAAGTCAGGGAAGAGTTTGCACTAAAGAAATAATAATCAGGCCCTCTTTACATTTTCCAGGAGAAAGGAGAGTAGTTAATTTGGGAAAGTAGACATAGATTCATGAAGGGATGAGCTTAGGGAAAGAGAAAGAGCTAAAGTAAAAGAACAGAGATAGTAGACTAAGGTTGAGATTAAGGAGTCAAGTCAATAATACAGGGCCCAAGCCAGAGGGGTTCAGATTTTAAACATTTACCAAACCAAGAGTAACTTAAGACCAGGTATGAAATTATATTACATTACATTATATTATGAATGAATTATCTACTACAAGATTCCCGCCCTATATAAAAAGAGCTGTGCCCTTAGACAAGCAGAGTAGTAGGGGATGATGTGAAGGATGGCTGCTGATGAAGAAGGAAAAAGCCATGCGGAGCAGTTTTCAGATATGAATCCCCATTCTTTTAAATCTGAGGGGAGAGATGGTGGCTGTGAAAAATGGCCCCAAACAAGCCAGCAATCAGAGAACCAACTAGGGCAGTCCCATTTCAGGGTAGCCCTAGAGGTGCCATTAAATTACAGATCATTATGCAAATATATGCCAACTGGAGGGAGCTTAACATTTCATTTTTTTTCTCATGTTAGCTAAACCAAATGGTGGGCACAGCTGTAAGGTGACTGTCATGCAGGAGGGACCCTTTTACATAGCCTTTAAATACTACCACAAAGAATTGTTCAAATAACAATTACTAGCCACCGTTCTAGAAAATTCCTAAACAGAAGTGGAGAATTCCTAATTATTCTACCTCCTGCACTATATCCTAGCGGCCTAATTAAATACCTTAGAAAGTCAATTAGAAGCATACTAAAGAGCATGAGCTTCAGAGATAGAGACCTAAGTTCTAATTTCAGTTCTGCTGATTTCTGGTAAGCTGATTTTGTCTAAAATAGCATAGATTCTCAGATGTGCTTTCCCCATTTATGAAATGATTCTAAGGTTGTTGTGAGTGTGAACTAAGTACAGATAAGACCCTTCACCCAATATCTGATATATAATAAACCTCAAGAAATGATAGTTAGCTGGGCACAGTGGCTCACGCCTATAATTCCAGCACTTTGGGAGGCCAAGGCGGGAGGATCCCTTGAGCCCAGGACTTCAAGATCAGCCTGGGCAACATAGCGAGACTCTGTCTCTACAAAAAATTAAAAAAATTAGCCAGGCGTGGTGGTGCACACCTGTAGTCCTAGCTAACTCAGGAGGCTGAGGAGGGAAGATTGCTTGATACCAGGTATTCAAGGCTGCAGTGAGCTATGATCATGCCACTGCATTCCAGCCTGGGCAAGAGTGAGACCCTGTCTCTAAAAAGAAAGAAATGATGATGGTAACTATTAGTATAAAAACTAACATCAATTATGATACCTCATTGTATCAGACACTTCAGTAATTTCATATTACATTTGGGAAATACTCAAAACACTTAGTGAGTTCCTTCATGCCTGGCACCCCATGTCCTACCAGTTTAGCCTCATATCTGGCCACTCTTTCCCACAATGAACCACCCTGTGTTTCTGGTTTTTTGTTTGTTTGTTTGTTTTTTAATATAATAAGTTCTTTTTCCATTTAGGGTCTTTGTACTGTTCTATTCTTCTTCCCAGGCCAATTTCTTGCCATTCTTTTCTGGAGAGCCCATACTCATCCTTCAGTCCTTATCTAAATATCGCTTCCTTATAGGGGTTTTGATTTCCCTCCCCACAGCCTCTTATACATCATAGTTCTCCTTCATAGCATGTTATCGATTTGCAAAAGTACATATCATATTTTATGCCAGCATTGTATTTTTAACGTACACCCCTCCTGCCAGCTTCTAAGCTCCAAGAAATTCAGGACTTTGCTTTTCTGTGCCCTACTGTGTCCACAGTGCTAAGCACATACCCGGCACACAGCACGGCCTTCACAAATGTTTGTTAAATTAGCAAGCTAACTGACTCGGGTTACTGGAGTCTAATTCAGGGAAACATTTAGTTCTAACTTTAATGGTCTGAAAGAGTTACTACAGTTTCCAAGTGCCTGAATATATTATGCAGGCTCAGGGAAAATCAAAATGCATTTTATTGTGTTTCAGACAAAGCACCCTCCAAGCATCCAATTATGAAGACTTTGGGTATTGTTGCTTTTATGTCTTTAATAAATTTATCAATGTTATTATCTTACTATTCAAAAAATATGACAATATTTTTATTTTTATATATTTTACATAAAAGTTTTCCTGTTCAAATATGCATATGTCTCTGTGTGTGTATATGTATGTGTAAAGAGAGAGAGAAAGAGAATGTGCTTATATATAAAACTCTAAAAAAAGTCACAAAAATAAACGAGAAAGTTGGTGGTTTCTACCGCATTTATTTTTCTCTGAAGGGTATAAAATGTCTCCTTTCTGTCCTATTCTACCCAAAGCATACTGTGGCTCTCCATAAACACTTTATTTAATCAGCATTAGAATCATATGACACATACCAAGCTATAATGCGCTTTTATATAGCTTCATTTTCTTTGCTTCATATAAATGGCCCATGTGGGAGGGGGGTGTTCTTACTTTTCCTGACTAAATGCCATGTATATTGTAATAAGGAACACAATTTTGAACACATTTCCAGAGGGAATCTCTCATTTTATGTGGTTTTCTTCCCCTCTTGTTTAGTTCATCTAAATTGCAGACCCAGCTGAAAAGTGTCAGCGATTCTCATTCTAATTCATTAAAAATGGCAAATCAAAAAAAAGAGCTAGGTAGTATTCCTTTAAAATCTATCAGCAGAACCCTTCCCAAAGGGTAGGATGGGGTCGAGGGGGTGCAGACAGGGGAGACAGAGAAAGGCTCTAACAATGCCCATCCTTAGGCATCTCGGAAATGGAGCAGAAATCACGCAGAGGTGGTGAATACCAATGAAGACAGAGAAGTGGTTAGTTCAGAGAAGGGAGTTAAAGAAAAAGGATTATACCACTTCAAGATATTTTCATAGCATTAATCACTGAGGAGTGTCAAAGATGCTGGATAAGAACCCAAAGCCCCTACCGATGAGGTCACTTTCAATCCCAGTCGAAACTGAGAAGCAAGAGACGACTTTACTTGGATCTCCCCCTCCCCACTTCAATACAGTAAATTAATCCCTCCAGGGAAAACAATTCTCAAAATACTTCATTTATCCTAAACAGAAATGGCTTTGTAGCTAAAATGTTATTAGAAGTTACTAGTTTCCTACTTCTAACATTACTATATTGCTAGACTCCTACCATTCACTGCTCCTACTATTGCTTCTACTGCTAGTACTACAGTCATCATGTAGTTAGTGGCATGTACACAAATGGAGCCCAATATATGAGGGTGAGATAGATAGATGGATAAATACATATGTATCACATTTACAAATATATATATATACATATAGATATACACATCAAATCTGCATGTACATAACAAACAGTATCTTTGACTTCCGCTTTCTAAGAAAGTACCAGTAAGATAATCATGAAAACTAGTATCAGCATAATTACTTACAGGGTATATTTATTACCTTATTTGCAGTAACATTCATGAAGTAGGCAGTGCTTTTACAAGGTACATAAGGAAATAGAATGGCCATGTCCAAAAATAGGACCAACATATTACAACTTAACATCTACTTCTCTTTTTCTATTCTAACTGATCCCCTCACTGAAGAGACCTCCTTTTATGAAGTAGGTAGGAATTCAGGAGACAATATACCCTGTCCCTACCAAATCCCTGTGAAAGTGTAAACTCAAATCCTTTAAAATATTCCCTTTATCCCCATTCTAAAATGGCAAATATAAATATCAGCCTGAGAATTGTGTTTCATAACATATTTTTGGCCCTAGCTAATATAACAAGATTAATAGACATGATACATAAGAAATTCTACTTTAAGTGCAGGGGGAGAAAAAAGAGCAAGTGAAACAACATATTATATAAAGAAACACACCCACACATTATATGAAAACTTGATATATGATAGAGGAGAAGTTAGAAAGCAGTGGGAAAAAAATGTATGTTGCCAGGCCAATTGGTCATACAGCCAAAAAAACTAAAACTTGTTTCCTACCTCACACCATACAAAAATGAAATATAGATACAGCTAAAACAAATGTAAAAAGTAAAGTTACCCAGCATTTAACAAAAAAATAGAAAAGAATGTTATATATATGGCCAGGAAATTATTTTCTTTTCAAACAAACCAAAATGTAAAAATTAGAAAAAAGATAAATATATTTTACTGTATTAAAAGTAAAAACATCAGTGCATTTGAAGGTAGTGAAGAAGATAAACTACCATTTAGAAGAATATATCTGCAACTACATTATCAACAAAAAATTAGCATTCAGTACATACCATTATCTTCTCCAAACCTATGACAAATAGACAATTACTGCAACAGGAAAATGGGCAAATCATTAAGAACAAGGACTACCCATATGAGGAAATTCAAATAAACCAAAGAAATAAAAACATGCTCAACGCCTTAGTAATCAGATCAATGTTAATTAAAATCCTGAAGCATAATTTAATATCCATCAGGTGGCAGAAATTAAATACATGTTGAGAAGATATAGAGAAAAGGGTGTTTCATACTAATGATAGTGATATTGTATATATTAGCTTAAATTCCTTGAAGAGCAATTTTACAGTATTTAGCAAAGTTTGTATTAAGGATGTGAATACTCTTTGATTAAATAATTCTACATCTTCATGTATATCTTAGAGAAACATGTATATATGTATAAAAAGACATGTATAAGAATATTTACTGCAGCATTGTTTGTAATAGGAAAAGCAATTGGAATGATTCAAAACATTCAATAATTTTTAAATTTTGATAATTCAATGATAATAAAAAATGCACATGTATTGACAAAGATTCTCTGCTTGACCAAACTTTACTCAGGTTTCTTAACCTTCTACTCCCACCTGTGCACTTCCTTGTAAAATCCGGTTTTGGCAAAGAATCCTCCCACCCTTGATATTTGATCACCTTTGATATCTGATAAAGTTCCTCATCCTTCACCATCTCCTTGGTGATGTCTGGTCATGTTGGCCTGTCTTCAGCAAGGATCCTGTTAGATTGGTTTAGCCTGAATCCCTCTTACCCCTAATATTTCTTCTTAGTAATTTTCTATGCACTGATCCCCACCCTGATCCTTGTCTATAAATTCCCACTTGCCCATGCTGTATTCAGAGTGGAGCCCACTCTCCTACTGCTAAATCTCACTGCTATAGAAACTACAGTTATCACAATGATCCTGAATAAGGTCTTCCTTACCATGCTTAAACAAATACCATTGAATACTTCTTTCTTTAACAATTAAAGTATTTTTTGTATATACATACAGTAGAATGCAAAATAAAAGTTTAAATGATTGAAACAGTACTTTATATATTAATATGAATAATGTCAAAGATACAATGTTGAATAAAGAAAGCAAGCTGCATAAGACTATATGCAGTGTATATATGCATTTGTGTGAATTCTCAAACTTTATAAACCAATACTGTATATTGTATGTGGATGCACACTTAGGTAATAATAGTTTGGATAAATGTATGACAATAAAGACCACCAAATTCTATGTGGTACAGAAGAAGCAGATTCTTACTGGGTACATACAGATCTTCAAATGCTTCTGAAATATTTTATTTTTAAAAGATATCTGAGCCAACCATGGCAAAACATTGGGATTTGATAGATCTGGATGGTGGGTAAGTAGTTGTCATTTTGCTGCTCTCCATGTTTTTCATACATATGAAACATTGCTTAATATAAAATGAAACACAGGTTAAAAATATCATAAAATAAATAGGATTAATATCACAATAAAATAGAATGCTCTTTTATATTATTAAATATTAAAGTATCTAAATTGTACTATGTCCAACCGCTAAATATTTTATAAAGAAACGCATTGCATAAATTTGAATTGCATTAATATTGTGTTATTTTGTTTCTAGGGGAAAAATTCAATTAACTCTGATATAGGAATGTCAACATGCAAATTAATCATGCACTCATGGTTTACATTATTCCAGTCAAAACTTATTTGGCATAATGAGCCGTGCCAACCAACATACCATCTATACCCCAAAACCTGTGTTAGAAATAAAAGACTATGAAAAAAATCATAATAACTCTTATTGGACTAAAGGACAAGTATATGGATCATACTGTGCCGCTAGCCTCCCATCAACCCCGAACTTGTATCTCACCCAGGAACTCCAAATTCTTCTTGCTCCCTCTGTGATGTGGATCTCTGTCCCTTGTTCTCAGCCTTGGAGCTGGTAGCTAACCTGGCCCTCTGCATCCTTCATGGGATATCTCAGGGCACCCAGGTATTTTTTTAACTTTTTGAAAAATTTCACAGGTCTTTAAGAAGTATGGTCACAGCATTTCAGAAAATAGTTTTTATCTATCTCAATATACAGGTTTGTAGTTTTCAATTTTTCAGTTTTAGTTTCATATACTCATTCTATCTATCTCAACATACCGGTTTTTAGTTTTCCGTTTGATTTTTAAATCATCTACTCCTCTGAGCAGCATTCTATGTATTTTTATTTCTCTCATTTTACAAATGAGAAAACTGTGGCTCTGCTACATTATGTGACTTGCTGAAGAAATGACGGAATTTTGAATTCAGGTGTAGAACTGCTAACACTCAATTACCCAGAGATTCTCTTAGATCAGAGTGTTCTCCCTAAAGGGTCAGGGATAATGAACTGCTATATCAATCTGCTCTGACTTTTAGGAGACCCATAAGCCTAACTCACACAGTATTATATATGTAAAGAACCTTAGAAATAATCTATTTTAATTGTCTAGTATTTTTATCCCCTTACTTTTAGATCTTTACTTTTCTGATCACAAATATCACACAAAGCTTAATTAAATACAGATGTTACATAAACGTAACTTGAAAGCAAAAGCCTCTGGAAATTCCACCCATTAGAAATCACCACTGTAAGTAATTTGATGCATATAACTACAACATTCTTCCTAAGAACATTAACATATTTATCATTAATATTTATCATCTTTATATATGAATTAAAATATATTAATTGTTTTCTGAGTTGATTTTTTTCACATAACTATCTAGGGCATATTTTGCTTGTCCATATACTATCCACTTCATTCTTTTCAAGGGCTGTGTAGTTTTTCATTATTTAACCAATTTCACTTCCTTGCATATTAAAATTTTCTCATCTGTTGCCATTACAAAGGAAGCTACAACCAACTTCCTTGTACAATAGCTCTCTCCACAGGCACTTGTGGGAATGTTTATATAGAATAAAATTTGAGAAATGGTACATATAAATATAATATACAGTTTTTAATTTTTATAAATATTGCTAAAATGCCCTCAAGAAAAGACTATCCAGTTCCATTGATTTGAAGTAAATTTTAGCATACTCCAAGTCTTGTGAACTTGAGCACCAAACAATTTTGCAGCTCCAGATCCTCTGTTATAAAATGACAAAAACCATGTTTGCCAAATCTGTTTCACAGCATTGCTACAGAGACCAAATAAGATATTGTACATGAAAACATTTCGTAAAAGTTTCTATTTCAAGATCCAATCTTTTAATTAAAATAGAGTGCCTGCCTATGGTAAAAAGTACCTGCAAACGTGTAAATAGCACAAACAAGTTTAGAATCAAAAGTAAATGTCTATTTGACACCAGATGTCCAGTCCCTTTCTGCCAAGGCACAGACGTTGTTTAAACTCTGCATGCTCATGTACATCCAGTTTGTCTAATGCCATATTTTTATCCCTTCGTCATCCAATGTATGTTCATCGGAAATCAGACCTTTCCCTAATGTTTTAAAATCTTGTCTTCGTTTTCCTAATAGCTGTTTCCTTAGGCATAAGTCATATTTTTAAAAATATTTTTATTCTTTTTAAAATTTTTTATTTTTATATATTTTTAATGAGTTTGCCATTCTCTTTTTTTGTCTTGGCTTTTCATTAATATTTGGTGAATTTTGATTGTTTTCATTTTTGTTGAGACTGCTTATTAGATTATCTGCTGCCCTATTTGCATAGCCTAATTTGGTGAAGTGCGTCCCTCAGCAGCACATCTCTTAGCTATAAATGATTCATCTCAGACATTGCCATCCTCTTTGGGCATATTCTTTTTCCCCACCATAAGATTCCTCACTCAGCACCTTCGCCTGGAAACAGACATTCTGATCATTGCTGATTGGCCCTGCCTGGAGCTCCTACCGACACTGGGTTTCCCTGGGCCCCTCCAAGTGCTGGATTCTATCATCTCTAGAAATAAGGCAACCCTGAGGCCGCCCTGACTTCCACAATTGGATTATCCTCATGTCTTCACCTCCACATTTTCTGTGAGATGAAAAGCCACTCAGTATAGACTCTTAAAACAAACTAATAAAAATGAATTGATCTTGGAGAATTTCATAATGTTCAGGAGGCTGGTACAAATCCCTATGTATAAAAAGGGGTGAGAAACTAAAAACTAGAAACCTTATCAGAAGAAAATCTAATGCCAGAAACTCATTCTCACATACCATTAACAGATAATCCAGAAGCTGCAAAATCTCTTTTACTTCAAAATTCTCTTCTGGTTTTATTTTTCAAATTTTATGGTACAGTATCAATGAACATATAACACCAATCACTTTAAATTGCATGACAGTTAATGTAGGAATTATCAATGCTTACCTAAATAATTAATATTTACCCTAAATTAAGTTACTACATCCAAGGACGTACTTTATAAACTTAATTTCTAGTAATAAGATTGCAATTAAATGCTTATTGATTTTGCAATTTTAAGCTCATTTCTAAGAAACATTATTGCACATAACTTATTTATTTCCAGTTCCTCATTGTCTTTAAATAGCTTAATCAAATTCTTATTTAGTCAAAAGGCAACTCACTTAAAAGTGTTTTTTAGAAATAGAATCAATATATTAAGGAACAAAATTAAATTAAACAATGAGCATTTCTTATATTTGTAATATAACCAAGATTAAATGCTCATATTCTGAAACTCTTAGAAAATGCTTGAGAAGGAATTCTCTTTCTTATTGTTTACAGGATAATCAACAGAGTTTTCCCCAGACACGCTATTTAAGAATTATTTAGGCAATGTTAAGGTCATGAGTGAGATTAATCATCCAAGAATACGTGATCACTTGCCATACCATTTATGATGTTTGTACATATTAAAATAGCTAAACACTAAAGAAATTTTAAAATGTAAAGATTTTTATTTTAATATGGATCCAATATTTAGCTAAAAGAAGGATATTTGGGTAGCTGATTTTTGCAGCTATCATTTGAGTGAATGAAGAAAAAAATGTCTGTGTTATTATTTAATACTTCAGTATAGAATATAGAATTGTTCTCTACATTAGAGCACTCAGAGGAAGAAAATTCTGAGATTTCAGTACAGGCCTACCTGGATTTGTTGACATTATAAAACTTATGCATTATATCCTGAGGAGAGAGACACATGAAACACTTAGCAGTTGCTGAGATGGGTAAGACAGCTTGCAGAGCATATATCACTGAGTTTCCAACTTTATTTTCAGAATTTTGCTTTCTTAGGCAAATTCCAATCACTTGAATCAAGAAACCAAAATGGAGATCAATTAAGATCTCTTCCTGAAATAGCTTATAAGTCATCAAGTGCGAATAAAGAGGGAGACAGAGAAACTGAGACACAAGTCATCAAGATGTTCTCTCTTCTAGTCTGAGGGTTTGTCCCATAAAGCCACGTGTCTAAGATCTCTTATGCTGGGTGAGAGATGAGAGAATTCTTCTAACATACACTGAAGAATGAACCAGAATTTGCTTTTTGTAAACTACAGGTGCAAAGGAAATACTTGGAAAAATACATGCCTAGTCTTGAAGAGGCGGAAGAAATTATTAATACTCTTGTTGAGTACGGAACTATCCCAGGCACCCCCACCCTGATTAATTCCATGTCAGCTCTATGTGTGTTTCTCACTTACTTAAAAAAAAATCTGCTCCTTGATGTCAAGGCTAATTTCAGCTCAGCAAAATATTGAAGGGACTAGTCCTATTGTTTTCCAATTGTTTGCAATAGCTCCATTTTTAATAGAAATTGCATTTAAAAAATATGCATTAAACACTTCCCAATCCTCACTGATTTTGAAACCCTCCCTTTTGATTGCCTTTGTCAATGTCTTCTAGGTTATAAATGCAATAATAGCTATTCATGTTCTTTGTTGATAGTTCCAAATGGTAACTATCATTATTGAAAATAGCAATTGCTAGTCTCCCTGCAATTACTTTGCCCCTAAACAAAATTATCTTGTTCATTGTCTTGTTGAACCCGCATTAAGATTTACATTTTACAAGTGAATAATTGCCATGAAACTTTGTCTCCAAAGATTTTTTAATCCTTCTTATATTTCAGTATGAAGAAAATGGAGCAAACAATAATATTAGATAGTTTATATTCAACTTTATGTATAGCTTTCAATGGATTTGAATCTGCTCAAAGTTATGCAGAATTTTTCTAAGATGATTCCACGGGACACTTACCTGGGTGAGCCAACAGGGAAAAATTACCAGGTTCACAGGATTTTAGGAATTGAAAAGACTATACAAATAATTTAGTCCAAGTTCCTTATTTGATGAAGAAATGGAAATCAAGAAGTGATTGAATCACTGAATGACTAAGGTGACACTTAGCAAATGACAATCCGCAAATATATTGTATAAAAGTTTCCTAATGCCCAATACAGAGCTCTTGTCACTACATTATGATTTCTTCAACAACATTTTTAATCACCTGAAAACTTGTCAAGTAGCTTTCAATTTCCTGGTGGCTATTTGTATGTGTATGTATGTATTTGTATGCAACTACATGTAATAGGAGTAATGCATTTCAAAAGTCATGGAATCCTGGAACTTTGCTCTATGTATGTGGCTAGAATGGGCATTCCTTCATCTCCGTGGTTTTAAGCAAAGAAAAGGATAAGTCCTCGGTAAATGTCTTTACACTGGCTTATAAGGCCTGACAGGGTCCAAGGAATTCCCCGCCCCCCCCCCCCACCCTTCACCTCTCCCAAGTCATTT
The DNA here is from genome assembly GCF_020740605.2 of Lemur catta. Classification (NCBI taxonomy): domain Eukaryota; kingdom Metazoa; phylum Chordata; class Mammalia; order Primates; family Lemuridae; genus Lemur; species Lemur catta. Next base: position 61,103,939 of record NC_059132.1, read on the forward strand.
CAGATCACTCTCCCTCTTCCGGTTCCACCCAGCCCTCTGGCCTCCTCTATCTTTAGTGCGCCTGGCTCGCTCCCTTCTCTGGGTGTTTGTTAGCACTTGCTGCTCCTTCTGGAATTGTCTCCCTTCTAGTGTCCTGGGTAAATTGTTACTAGGATGACTCATCTCCATTAATAAAAGCCCTTATTCTAAGGTCATTTCCTTTATTCCTTTTCAAACTTCTCTTTTTTTTTTCAGTTTTTTTTTTATTTCAGCAAATTATGGCGGTACAAAAGGTTACATATATTGCCCTTGCCTCCCCCTTGCCCCCACCCCCCGAGTCAGAGTTTCAAGTGTGTCCATCCCCCAGAGGGTGCGCTTCGCCCTCATTATGTGTGTATACACCCATCCCCTCATCCCCACTCCCATCTGCCCGACACCAGATTAATGTTATTCCTATATGTGCACTTAGGTGTTGACCAGTGAAACCAATTTGATGGTGAGTACATGTGGTGCTTATTTTTCCATTCAAACATCTCTTTATTACAGCAGCTGATATTAAATGATGTTTAAGAAAAATTACCTCTCACTGAGATCTCAAAATTTGACTATTTTGTCTTTAGCCCACGTATGTAATCCCAACCAATCAGCATTTCCAAGGGAAGTTCTATGGGCCAGATAGACTTCAATCTGGAAAATGGCAAAAGAAATAAAAAATTGCTATTTTTGGTATTTCGTAGTCTGAAAGGCATACAATTAAACTAAGTACATGGGTGAGTCAACAATATTTTATTTCCAAATTTTAAACTGGAAGTCCTCCCAGCAATATGGAGAATGAATGGAGTTTTCTGGAGTTATGGATGATATCAGTGTGGCTGAGTACCCAGCCCTTACCCAGAGAACTTCCTGGTTTCCCATTACATTTTGGGGATCCTGTTTAGGGCTCCATTAATGTGAGATAATTTTTACCTTCTAACAATTTTCAAGGAAAATTTTTAAAAGACTATTCAAATGCTTAACTGTATAAAAATTGTGAAAATTGATTATATAAAAAGTAATTTTGGTCCCAAATAATTTTAAAATATAAAATATTTTCTCTTTCTTCATAATTTTAATACTAAAAGCCCAGAAGGATGATCATTCTCCACAATTATTCAATTTCAATGTCTGGCAAGGTATTTTCTCTATAAAACTTACCCTCATTAAAAATAATCTTTGTGATAGGAATTAGATTGAACTACTTCAAGCTATCACTTAATACTCTTTATGTACTGATTACAATTTTCTGAGTTAAGACCTAGAAATCCCCAGTTTTGGTCATATAATTTTTTTCTTGTCTAATCCATTGTTAATTGCAGGTAGTGATGAATCTAACAAACCATGGGAACAAATGTTTACAGGATTACTTGCCTATTGCCTCATTAAGTTTGGAAATATTTTATTTGCCTATTTGGCTTCTTAATCAGGACTCTAGAAAGAAAAACTGACAATTTTTATGTGGTTTTAGCAACAAGAAAACTATTTAAATTGTATTATAATTTCTTATATTTGCAATTAAATCTACATAAAAGTGAGAAAAAGAAAAATTTTTACATGATGAAAATTATCTTTATGAATGACCAATGGAGAATATTTTCTAAAGTACCTAAGAGTTGTTGAATCTGATTCTTAATTTGGTAAAAAAACAAAAATCTTAGACAAATGTAGTTAATCTTTTGACAACGACAAGAATTTATCAGAATTTGTTAATAGTTGAACATTAAATAAGAAATATTTTGGAAAGTCTTGAAATGATAAATAAGTTAAATGTTGAGGGAAAAAAGAAATCAAAAACTCGATGTCCTCATAGAATAATCAGTTATCGAGAAGACATTTTTAAAATCAAGATTCAGATAAACACAGACTCTAACAACACATGGAGTCTGCCGGGAAATCAAAACAGCAGTTGTTCCTAAAGGGCAACCTGCCTGTTGCAGATGGACTGTGTGCCTCTCAGGGGAAGGAAAGGAAATACACTTCCCACGTTGACATCAGGGCAATCATTCTCCTTAGCTTGTGAGGAGTCAGTTTCTCACAGTGTAAGGGATAGAAAGGAAAACCCCAAAGCCCTCCAGTGCCCTATGCAAGGGTGAGAAGCAACAGCTGGGAGCAATTGCAAGAGAGGCTGCTGCTTGGGGAAGAATCTGCAGCCGCTTTGAGCTCACAGAGAGTAGGATGTCCCCAGGCTTCTTTGCTGAAGAGGAGTCCTGTTCCTTCTTGGAACCCCGGCTGCGTGCTCACTAGTCTGCCCACAGAGTGGGTGGGTTGGTGACAGGTAGCAGCAGTGGCTGCAGGGCAGAGGCCTGGGACTGTCTTGTGTTATCAGAACTGTTGAGCAAGGACAGCCACTGCATGCACCTGGATGCCACCTAGACATGAAGAGATGGTTGCTATGAATTGCTCCAGGGGTCTGCCCTCCTTTTGAGCCAGACAGAAACATGGATAGAAACTGCCATTCCAATAAATCCATTTATTGGCTCAACATGAAATGACAATCTTGCTATACCCACACTTCAAAATTAACTCTAGATACAAACATAGCTGATAAAGCACTTAAGAATATGTCATCTTATTTTCCTCTTTATAAGTCAGTGACCTTTCTTTGTATCTCCATTATTGTACGTTAAGAACAAGCTGACCCTATGTTATTCTTATTCATTCAAAACAACAGCTGAATCATTATTCAAATTCATCAGAAGATGGATCCCAAAGATATATTAGTTTCATAGAGACATGTATTTTGTCTGCATTTCTATGAAATGAGAATGAATATATTAATTCTTCAAATAAAAGGGAAAAAAGGCTTTGAATTAACAGAAAGATAGATATTCATTTTGTAAGATTTAATTTCCAATTACTGTAATGCATTCTCATGGGTAAATAGGCAAAGAGATAAGATTCACAGTGACAGACTGGAGAAAGAGGAATAATCCTACTAATTCAGAAGACATCTGGGCTATTCAGACAACAGTCAACATTTAGAAAATGTGTGTTAAATTCTTACGGATTTGTCCAGCTCTATAAGAGTGTTCATTTGACTGAATACAATATAGAATGTAGAGTAAACTTCTCAAGAGTCAATTCCTTTTTATAATTGATTAAGTCTATCCATTTAGATCACATTTTTAAATGTAAATAAAACTAGAGATCAGCTGGTATTAGAACAGCAAGCAAGTTCGTCAAAATGTAGTTCAATGTGTGTAAATACAAAGCACCTAAATACTATTTCCCTTTAACAAGTATATTTAAAGTTAATTTTTTTTACTCAACAATAAATTTTGATGTTTTTGTTTTTGTTTGGAACTCCCAAGCACTTGAAAAATAATATATCCCTCAATTCAAATGACTTCAAGTTTTGATAAATTCTAGAAAACCACTCCATCTTATGTTTCATGCCATATTCATTAAAAAATGGCTCACTGGCCATACACTGCTTTATCTGTACTCCCCAAGCCAGTGCAAAGGTGGGAAGGACTCTAAAAGGAGAGAGGCCATTCTAACTTTCTGTTGGGGGCCTACTTCCGGTTAGAGGGTTTCATCTAATGCCAGGAAAATTGCAAAGCTTTCCAGTTTGTTTTCCCTCTGTCTATTCTTTTTTTCCTTCTTTCTTTTTTTCAGGTCCAATGGAGTCTTAGCTACATTAATTTGGCTGTCCCAAGTGATTAATTGCTGAGCTTAGAAGTAAATATCCTGTACCACATCAAATTTCTTTATATTACTGTGTGTGGTCTCCCTGCACTCATCTGCAGATATGTATATGTTGTGATTGAGCAAAAACATACCCTCTCCTACTCCCTCCTCTTGTTATTACACAAAACAATTCTAAGTGAGGACATATTTCTGGAGTAGTAACTCCACAAAGAGGGGAGATTTGATGTGTTACATAAACATAGAAAGGTATGACATTTTATACTACCGAAAAGTGTTTTTACCTGAAAACTTTGCTTCTGTATGTTTTCAAAATATCTTAATTAGAAGTTGACTATCAGAGAATGGCCTTGCAGATTTTCTTTCCTTTTTGTACTTTTAGCAGTCATTTGGTCAGCCTATTCAACATTCAGCAACTACCCAAAAAGTATTTTAAACACATGGGCATAATTAGACCAGTGCTAAACATTGCCACCAGCACAAATATTGCTAATTGTATGAATATCTCTGCAACTGAGGGGACTATGGTAAACAGGGAAGGACCAGGTCATCTTAGTGATTCTGGATTAAGCAGTGGGAAAGGAAGTTAGGGAAGCGTCTTAGCCATAGGTTATCATTCACCACAGAGTAGAATAAGTTAAAGGCACACAGAAGCAAGTCCCAATGTATCTAGTCGTAAGAGTGAACCTTACTGCTGAGGATGTTGAAATCCATCAAAATGCATCTGTTCCTTTGCACAGAAAGTTCTCTTGGTGCACACCAAATGATCTGACAGCAGCAAGAACACTGAAAAACTAACCACTGCTGGAAAAAGACCCATCTTTAAAAAAAAAAATCTTTGGTTAAAGAGAAAAAAAAAATTGCCACAGGACACTGTTAGCCTATATTTGAAATAAAAGGTTAGTAAAACATAAATTTAAACATTTCCCAGACTATAAAAATGGAGAGTTTAAGAAATTGTCCTGGGCCTGAAAAATTTTAAAGGGGCAGAATAATCTTAGCTGTCCACAAAGATTACATTCTGCATATGAAAACTTGAAGCTCTACTTCACCAGTCTGTAGAGACGATTTTTCTTCCAACATCCTGGAGACCACATACAGTATAGGAAGTACAAGAGTAAATCATGCTACTAGATGAAAGTTTCTAGATGAAAGTTTCTCAGGAAAGGTAGAGTGTTTTGGCAACACCTTTGAGGAAAAGTTATGTAAGTCCAAATAGGTATCAAATGAATATCCTGAAATAATGCGACATTAATACAAATGTAGGATTTATCTCACACCCTTAAATGATCAGTTACTCTGAAAAGACTGAAACAGAGCTAAGTAAGTACCACGACTCTTGGGGGAAAAAAATGAATGTGTTTCAGGAACAAGTAAGGAAGAGAAGGAGAAAAGTTATTAAGGAAATGATCAGATGGAACAGATCGAATCAGATCACACCTCATTAGCCTCTCACTATAAAACCTGACCTAACCCGCAGCTCTGGGAGACAGATTTGAGTCCCAACTCCTATCTCCTTGTGGGGCTACCTCACAATAAACCTTTCTCGCTGCAAAACCCCAGTGCTTGTGTGCTTGGCTTCCCATTGCATGTGGGAAAACACAAGCTAAGGCAGTTACAAAACAGCGAGCCTGCTCCCTCTCTCTTCCCTGACTGCAGAGACTTCAAAGGTCATATGTTCCAGTTAACCTACCCACAACGGAGAAGGCCATCCAACTGCCACTGGACAGCATAAGTATGAGAAATAAATCTTTACCATGTTAATCACTGGATTTTAGGATTTGTATTTGTGGCCTCTACAGTTAAATACCCTGACTAATGTACAAATTGGTACTTGAAGTTGGATGCTGCTGTATTAAAAACATAAAATATATATTATTGAGTCAGTATTCAGATATGGATGGTGAAGAAACTTGTATTAGAGGAAGAAGAGTTGGTGGTTTAGATTAGGCTAACCCAAGACATGAAATACAATGTCACCTGAGATCATATGGGAGCCACATGCACGTTGCTTTTGCAACTTAGAGAAAAAAGAAGCTTGAAAAGTAGAAATCTGTCTTGTGAGTAGGCTATTATTCATATAGTTGGCAAGATGCTATAGCGGTGAATTGAAGGGAAAAAAGTTACCAGCTAGCAAATAGAAATTTAAAAGAATAGATGATATTCAGAAGTTCAGAGACTGGATAGGTTGGGAAACCAAGTAAGCAAGCAAACGGATACAGGCATACCTCTGAGATATTGTAGCTTTGTTTCCAGACCACTGCAATAAAGTGAGTCACACAAATTTTTTGGTTTCCTGGTGCATATAAATTATGTTTACACTATACTATAGTCCATGAAATGTGCAATAGCATTATATCTAAAATAACAATGTACATACTCTAATTAAAAAACACATTAATTGTGAAAAAATGCTAATGATCATCTCAGCCTTCAGCAATTCATAATCTTTTTGCTGGTGGAAGGTCTTGCCTCGATGTGGATGGCTTCTGACTGACCAGGGTGGTGCTTGCTGAAGGTTGGGGTGGCTGTGGCAGTTTCTTAAAACAAGACAACAATGAATGAATTTTGCCACATCAATTCACTCTTTTTCTCACAAAACATTTCATCATAGCATGCAATGCTGTGTGATAGCATTTTACCCACAGTATAACTGCTTACAAAATTAGAGTCAGTCCTCTCAGATCCTGCCTGTGCTTTATTACCTAAGTTTATGTAATATAAATCCTTTACTGGCATCTCAACAATGTTCACAGCATCTTCACCAACAGTAGATTCCATCTCAGGAAAACACTCTTTCTGCTCATCTAAAAGAAGCAATTCCTCATCCGTAAGTTTTATTGTGATATTGCCCAATTCAGTCACATCTTCAGGCTCCACTTCTAATTCTAGTTCTCTTGCTATTTTCACCACATCTGCAGTTACTTCTTCTACTGAAGTCTTGAACCTCTCAAAGTCATTCACGGAATTTGGAATGACCTTCTTCTAAGCTTCTCTAATCTTGATATTTTGACCTCCTTTCATGAATCATGAATGTTTTAATGGCATCTAGAATGATAAATCCTTTCCAGAAAGTTTTCAATGTACTTTGCCCAGATTCACCAGAGAAATCACTATCTATGGCAGATACGGCCTTACAAAATGTATTTTTTAAACAATAAGACTCAAAAGTTGAAATTAATTCTTGATCCTCAGGCTATAGAATGGATTGTGTTAGCAGGCAGGAAAACAGCATTAATCTCCTTGTATGAGAAATAAATTATGGACAGGGAGAACCAATAGAAAAAAATGCATTTGGGAATTGACTACTGCTACGGGCAAATGATATTCAGTTTTGCATGATCTTCTGAGGAGATTTGTACCATTCATCTTAGAACTGTGCACCCAGGCAACAGAAGGGAGAAGACTTTATCACTTAGCTCCCACCTCCCACTAAGAGTAGATCCACTGCATTCATTTCTCTGCAATTCCACTTTCGTGTTGTGTGTATGTGAGTGCTGAGCAGTCCCTGGGGATGTCAAATCCTAGAACCCTAGTACAGGAGGCAGAAGACACTAGATCCTGTGGAAAGGTACTGCCGTTTTAAACTTGTAGGAAAGTGGTCAAAACCTGTATGGAACTGGGGAAGCAGCTTTAGTTGGCATAAAATATAGGGCCAATGTTTTGAAGTGGTGTATACGAGATGTGGAAAAGAAACTCAGTAAAGAAAAGTTGGCATCTAAGCAAGAAAGACAGGAGGGAAAATCAGGTTAAGAATTATGTTTCAAAAAGAACTTTGTGTACACTTACTGGCCCATGAAAGAAGACTAGATGCAAATAGATCACAAATCCAGTAAGTTTCTGAGGGAAAAACATACTAATTTGCCAAAGAAACCACAAGCCTTGACCAAAAAACAAAAACAAAAAAAAAATTCATGACACTTTGAGAATTGAAGTATTGAGGCAACCCTTAGGCTCCCAATGTTCCACATAGGAGAAACAGGCTGAAAAAGTTGTGCAACTTGCAAAGTGGGCATATTCCCCAATGTCCTTTTCAGATGCTGCCAAAGAGGATAATAAAGTAGAAAAACATCCTGGAGGCTAGAGCCAGAGTTCCTGGTCCCTGGAGATGAGTTAGGGAGCTCCTTCCAGAGAGAGGAACAGGACATAATCAAGGTACCTCCCACACCATAGGGAAAGGGCTCGTTACAATTTCTGCCCAATGTGATTTCATAATTGCCATGGAGCCCTGACAGCTATATCTCATTCCTCCTCCTTCTCAATAGGATTTTTATTGCAGCAATCTCATCCCTATTTCAAAATTATATATTGGATGTGTGTGAGTAGGAGGAGGGCAGATGATTTATCATGTTTCATCCATAGGTCTTGGGAGCAAAAGGAGCAACATCTGGGCATGATGGAGAAGATATGGGACCACCCACAGATCTTTTGGATTTGAGCTAATTGCAATAACTAGGTGGGACTTTGGGTTACCTCCCTTGGGGTATGGGGTATGTGTGTGCATTCTGTGTGTGGGAAGAGAGAGTGAATGAATACTGAGTGACCAAAGGGTAGACTGGCAGAGGCTATTAAAGCTTCCCAAATATCTCCATGTTTCTCAGTATTCCCCAGCTCTCCTGGAAGTTCATTTGGAAACACAAATGTAATTCTGGCCAAGATAGTGTGAGGGGAAGTGAGTCACTTCTGATTGAAGGCAGTTAAGAGACATTCTGTCCCTTCCTCTCTCTCTCTCTCCCTGACTTTGGAGGCCACACATTCTGTGGGATGTGGTCTGAGTCCCCTCTTAGATGAGAGCTTCCCTGGGGAATGGCCCCACCAACGTCAGACTCCAACGTGAACAAGAATTAAACTTTTGTTGTTTCAAACTGCTGAAATTTGAGGGCTTGTCTGTTGCATTAATTTCTCTAATACAGCAAGGGGACTGAAACTCCATTTTCTTTGTTTGAAATGCCTCAATTTTCCAATCATAGCAAAGCATCACAATTCGTAATTCAAATTAGAGCTTATGGCATCTATCTATCTTAGATCCATCCATTCTTCTATGTATCTCTGTTTCAATCAGACCCTATCTGAAGTTCACATTTCTGCTAAGTCCATGCAATCCTGGTCAAACATGGGCTGAAAAGCTGCTTGTCTGGAGAGTCTCCATTCAAGGGTGGCCTTGTGTACAACTCCCATCTTCCCTCAGTAGAGCTGACCACTCTGTCTTGGGCCCCCCACTGAACCATTCTATTTCAAATAAGAGAAATCAACTCGAGATAGTTTATTAAGAAAAATTATTCGGTAGCACATGGGGGTCTTCTGAGAGCACAGAGAACAATTGCGGAGGCTGCACAGCCAGGAACAATGGCTGGAATCACATTGCAGAACTAGTGCAATAGAGATATCACTGCTGCTGCCCTAAGCAGACTCTTTGGCTCCTACAGCCAACACCAACACTGTTGGGCACTTCAAGGTACTCCTCAAACCTCTGCCACTCTGGAACTTAGTCAGAGCTGCCACCACTTGCACAGTACCTGACTTTTTGCTTCACCAGCTTCCTCTCCAAAATCTTTCCTGTATCATAACTGAAAAGTGAGGCAGGAGAAGTGAGCACATGGCTTCCCCAGAGAGGAGCAGAGAGCAAACAATTTGGGGAATTTCCCAAACAATGAAATATGTTCAGGGACTGGCTGGGTGGCCATCAGTAATGACCACTTTCCACTGCAACCATCTGCATACTGCTACTGTGGCCCATAATGGGAATGTAATAGACACTTAATAAATATCTGCAGAATGGATGAAATGACAACGAATGACCAGGATAGAAACATTCTGTTATTGCTATTCACACAGCATCATTTTAAATGACACGAGAGTGATTGGACTGTACAGCACAGCCACACAGCTCCCATGAGTTCAACAGAATTATTATTTCAGTCCCATCCAGTTCAACAGCACTCAAAGCCAGAGCTACAGACAACGAGCTCCAACTGGCACACTCAGCCCCGGCCTAAAGGCCTAGAAGAGGAGCTCAGACCTTAATAGGACACTGAAGAAAAGTGACTAGGCTTCCAGTATCAAAGTGAAGTGGGGAATTAAAGCAATTTTCCTGACACTCCAGGCAAAAGTGGGCAGTTTGCCTGGATTATCTAGGTCACCGTTTCAAACTCTCACATTCATTTTGCCCGTGGAGAACTGTCCTATTAGCTCCAGTTACCACAGAGTAACTAACTCAGAAATGTGCTCAGGGTAAAAACAGCCTCATTCCTAAGAATCCCCTTTTAACTATGCTTAAATGTCCATGATTTTTGGCCTTATTGATCCAGGCTGGATTTAAAAGAGCAACCCTTTGGAGATGGATTACAAATGCCACACACTCTTAAATTGCTATTATGTTTAAAGCAGAACGTGCCAAATCAAACGATAAAAAATGAGGATCCAGTTCTTTCTCAGGCTCACTTGCAGAATTCCCTCATGATTATGATAGGAATGAATCATCCGCAATGATATTTAGGTTAGTAATGCCATTATAATAAAGTGTGTCATTTAGGTTAGTCTCCATTATGTCAAGAGGATTACCACATACTCACCTCCTTCTCTGACTTCTCTGCTTTGCCCCTGTGGCTTACTCAGGGCACTGTTAATTGACACAATTAGGAGTGAAGACTGATTTACAGGACCCAGAGGAGCCGCTGGGGGAGTGAGGTTTTTGTACTGGGGAGGAGGTTTTATACACTCTACCATGGCTTCCTTTGTGATACCCAAATTCTTCTCTCAGTCAGTGATTAAAGCTAGGGCAGGGAGGAACTAACAACATCAGTGTTACTGAAGTCAGTTTCACTCACTGTATATTTATCCGTTTAAATCAAACACCATTTCAGCTTCTGGTTTCCTTTTGGATGTAGGAATGTGGCTCTAGGCTTGTCTAGTTGTCATCCACTTTCCCACCAGTTTGCTGTTTCTCATTATCTTCTGATACTGTAATGAATTATAATAAAGTCTCACCAGAATCCAAACTGTTTTAGTAAATCGTTTTCCCACGCCAAGAAAGGCAAAAGACACGATAGGGTCCATACGTTTCTTTATTACATAGGGAAAGTTGACGTCCATTCCCAGTAAGTGAATTTAGCTTCTAAAGCACTTCTAGCACTTGGCCTTCCAGCTCAACCATAGAAATTCTTATTTACCAGGCAGCCACTTGATCCATCTAGCTTAACATCTTAACGAGGGAAATGCAAAAAGCCTGGAATTAAGTGGTTGTTTCTCACATGCTGAGTCAGAGAACAAAAACAGGGACCCACATCTGTACTTATTTTTGTTCTATAAGTCTTGCATCTCTTCTAGGAGATCAGCGCTACAAGCTGCTGTTAACTGGGATAATTACACAGTACTCTGAACAGGGAGCATAATAACACTGTGAGTGTCCAAGAGTTTGAACAATTTGAACTGATTTTGTATGGTGTATAATTTACAGTAAAGATTCAGAGTGTCTTCTTTTTTCTTTTAAGCACAGCTTTCATCCTTTAGATTCAGATCATTATACATGGAGACACGTATTCACAGTTGAATTTGATACAGATAAATCTAAACATCTGCAAAAATAGAATAATTTTATTGACACTTACCCAGTGCTATCTTGGGCCATTTCTGTTTGTGACCGGCAGAGTCGGAGAAGTTAGCTGAAGCTTCCCAAGTCTAAAACTATGTCTACGATGGACCAACTGACATCAAGACCTAATTATATATTGTTAAAAAATTAGGAAATATAAATGGGAAAGATCATCTAAAAATATTATTGTAGATGCAAAACTAAATGTATAAAGCAATTAAATGAATAATATATTGAGCTGTATGTAAGATATAATTACAGTGTGGTACAAACAAGGAAAAAGAATTTTTTAAGAACACATTTCAATAAGCTTCACTCACTCATACATTCATTCTGTCATTCAATAAACAAGCTTTGCTTTGGGGAGAGGGGGGCAATTTGAAGAGTACTGAGACTACGTAGTTGTATCAGACACTCTGTCCTCAGGAAGCTCCAAGTTTAGCTTCTGTATAAAATGTACATAAAAGGCAAAAATATTAGCAATCAATATCTCTAGGATAAAATGGAATTTCGCCACTTTCACAGCTAATCAATTTACATCAAATTTCTATTAAGTAATATGCTCAGAGAAAACCAAGTCATACTGAAAGTATAGTATACAGATAAAGAAAACAGCAATAATATTTTAATGCATATATTGAATTCACCATACCATTACCTTGAGTGAATCATAGCAAGTGTGGTAATGACCTAGCCTACTTCCTAATGAAGAACTAGCTAGCCAAAAATTGAGTCATACTTAAAATGAACTTGCTAGATTTTCAGTTTTTGGAAAGCTATTTTTCATACTGGATTTACCATTTGAAAATCATCAAGATTAACTTCAAAAGTTGATTTTTTACAAATTACCATTTCATGTTTTCTAAGTCTAAAAATAAATTTCTTGAAATACAGAATGTCGTCAACAGTCTTGAAAATTGTAATCAATATTTAATGTTCCATTTTTCTATTCCAAAGTAATACTAAGATTTAGAGATTTAGAGTATAAGAACAGAAGAATTTCAATTGATTGAATCATTTAATGAACACTGAATAGCTGGTGGTACAAGAAAGGGATGAACTGAACATACTTTAAAATCTATTATTATTTTAGATAAACAGAAAAGACACAAAGGATTATGTAACAAGCACTCATGTATCCACCACTGAACTTAGGAAATACAATATTACAATTGTAGGAAATTGTAATATAATCATCTATGATAGCGTTTTCATACATTCCTACCAATCACTATTATTTATTTATTTTTTACTAATAAACTATCTAGAGAAAAGTTTTATGCCAACATGAACTGAGTGGAAAGTACAGGGGTTCCTGTATATCCCTCATTCCCACAATCACTCCCCCACTGTCAACATCCCACACCAGATTGGTACCTGTTGCAGTTTATGAACCTACACTGACACATCATTAGGATTTACATTAGAATTCATTCTTGATGTGGTAAGTTCCATGGGTTTTGACAAATGTATAATGCCATGTATCCACCACTGTAGTAGCCTGCAGAAAATCCTCTGTGTTCAGCCGGTTTATCCCTTCCTCCTCCTAACCCCTGGAAATCACTAAGAATTTTACTATTTCCATAGCTTTGCCTTTTACAGAATGTAATATAGTTAGAATCATACAGTATGTATCCTTTTCAGATTGGCTTTTTTCATTTAGTAATATTTATTTAAGTCTCTTCCATATCTTTTGATAGCTCATTTCTTTATATATTGATGTATATTTGATATATTGATATAATACTTTATATAATGAATACTATTCTACTGTCCGGATGTACCACAGTTTATCCACTCACCTACTGATGGAAATCTTGGTTGCTTCCAAATTTTGGAATATATCTTTGGTGAGGTATCTCTTAAGGTCTTTTTTTCATTTTTTTAATCAGGTTGTTCCTTTTTGTTGAGTGTTGAGAGTTCTTCGTATATTGGATAATAACCGTTTATCAGATGTGTCTTTTACAGATATTTTCGCCCAATCTGTGGCTTGTCTTCTCATTCTCTTGACATTGTCTCTCACAGAAGAGAGGTTTGTAATTTTACTGAAATTCAGTGTATCAATTATTTCTTTCATAGATTGTGTTTTTGGTGTTGTTTCTAAAAAGTCATTGCCATACCCAAGGTCATCTAGGTTTCTTTTAGTTGTATAGTTTTGCATTTGTTATTTGGGTCTATGATCCATTTTGAGTTAATTGTTGTGAAGGGTGTAAGGTCTGTGTCTAGACTTATTTTTTTGTATGTGCATGTTCAGTAGTTCTAGTACCATATTATCTTTGCTCCACCATCAAGTATCAGTCAAACACATTTATGTGGGTCTATTTCTTGGCTCTCTATTCTGTTCCCTTCATCTATTTGTCTATTCTTTCACTAATATCATACTGTCTTGATCACTGTAGCTTTATATTAAGTCTTGAAGTCACATAGTGACAACACTTCATCTTTGTTCCCCTTCAATATTGAGTTGGCTATTCTGGGTCTTGTACCTCTCCATCTAAACATTAGAATCAGTTTTGCGCTTCTCTGTCCTCACTGTCCTCCAGGCACACTTGCCTCCTTGCTTGTCCCTAAATGCTCCAGGCCAGCTCCTGTCTCTGGAGTGCTCTTCTGCAGATATCCACTTGACCTACTGCTATAGTTCCTTCATGTCTCAACCCAGATACAACCCTTCTAAAGAAGACTTTACTGATCAACTTACGTAATAAAGCACTCCCTTCATCCTCTATTCCCTGTTTTATTCTTCTCCATAGTACTTATCTTTATCATCTCACATAATCTTTAGTTTTTATCCATCTCATATAGTTTGGATATTTGTCCTCTCCAAATCTCATGTTGAAATTTGATCCCCAAAGCTGGAGGTGGGGCCTGGGGGCAGAATTAGGATCCTGTATCTAGGAGATTTTGATCTGTGCAATTGTAACAGAGTGCTGAGTAGATCCTTTCCTGTTGCTCCTGAATTAGTGAATGGGGCTCAAAGATGAAAACAAAAAGGTGATGATTACTGCTATATTCTAAAGGGAGTCTACATTGAAAGACCCAGATAAGTCTCTAGGGCTTAAACATAGGCAGTCAAAATTATTCTGTTGTCCCAGCCATTTTCCCATTAATCTTTTTAAAATCAAAAATATAAAGGAGTAGTAGATTCAAGGATATGTATGGGAGTGGTGGGTTTTTGTCTTAGAGAAAGAGTCCTATGGTTTTTCTCTCTTTTCTTGTTTAGTCATAGGATAGGGATGTGTTTTTGTCTTCTCTTTGTCAAGTAAGAAGGATTAAAAGAAAGACTGCCATCTCATTCTTGATTGATCATTCACTTAGGAATAGACTTCTGATATGCCTCTGCCCTTTCTAACAGAGGATGGGGCAGGGACTGAAGAGGGAAAGGAGGCCACAGTGGAATTGCTTATAAACCTACAAGTTTTGGGTAGTAAGGCTGAGAGATTTTCTGTGGGTTAGGTAGCTAAAGAAGAAAGAAGCCTGTTTTGAGCAGCCTAGGCAAGCCAAGTCTATATTATACAAAACCTGAGCAAGTAGTGATCACCAGAAGTATGTGACTGTAAAATATCTGTCCAGAAAAGGTAGCTGAGGGGATATTACTGAATGTCAAGAATGAAAAGTTTTCCTAATGGACATCACTAAAGCAGTCCAACAGGTGCCCCCAAGGTGGCTCACAGGCCCCAGTAGATGGTCAGGCTCTGAATACCCATGACACTGGCCTACGGTTTGCCCAGCAGCTGCAAACTTGTGTTTTGGCAGCATAAAGACAACCATGGCAGCTTTTTTTACTACAAAGAAATCTGATGCTTTTATTTACTTTTCCCTTTTTCCTCCAGCAACATAAGAGTAAGAAATACAAAAAAGAGGAAAAAAAAAAAAAGGAATGATAGAACAGGGCACACCTCTACGTACTTCTGGTTGTTAGCCGAAACTTGGCTAGCAAGAGTGGAAGGGAAAGATTGAGCATTAATTATATATAAAAATAAGAAGTCAACTGGATAGAAGAAACAACTTCTGATTTGAACTGCAGAAAGAGATTGAAAAGCTACAGTGCTTGACTGGGATGTGTTAGGGTGAATAGGGTAGATTTCCCCAAGCAAGATTAAAAGCAATGATGGGGGGAAAATAAAATAATTATATTTTCATATCTGGTTATACAGGTTTTTCGAACATTGCCTTATTGTGTGTGGCTTTTTGTTTTATTGGTTTTTTTTTTTCTTTTTTTTTGGGTTGGGGGGTTTCATTCAGTATGAAAAATGTCCTTTAGAATTTCATGTAGTACAGATCTCCTGGTAACAAATTCTGTAGTTTTGTTTTATTTTGTTTTGTTTTTATGAAAGGATCTTTATTTTGGCCTTCATTCTTGAGGAGCATTCTCTTAAGATGATGTTTCACTACCTGTAGGACTCCATTGTTTTGAGGATAAATCAGAGACCTTTTGATCTTCCCTCAATGGGGAACCAATGATGTGATTTTTCTCTGGAGTTTTTCAAGATATTCTCTGTCTTGGTGTGTTTTCCTGTGTATCTACGCTGTTTAAGGTTGCTAAACTTTTTGTATCCTCCCTTGTGTTACTGTTTTATAAGAGCAGTAAATTTTTACTTTCAAGTGTTTTTATACTGGTGAGTATCGACCATTCTTTTCAATGTTTAGAGTACTTTTGAGCATTTTTTTTTTGTACGGCTGGTCTAGTGGTGACAAATTCCCTTAGTGTTTGCTTATCTGGGAAAGACTTTATTTTTTTTTCATTTATGAAAGTTAGTTTTTCAGGATACAAAATTCTTGGCTGGCAGTTATTCTCTTTAAGACTAGAGATAGGCCCCCAATCCCTTCTGGTTTGTAAGGTTTCTTCTGAGAACTCTGCTGTTAGTCTGATGGATTTTCCTTTGTAAGTTACTTGATGTTTTTGTCTTGTGGCTCATGGGAGTTCTTCCTTCACATTGACATTGGCCAGTCTGTTGAATATGGGCCTTGGTGATACCCTTTTTGCAATGAACCTCCCAGGAATTTATTGAGCTTCTTGTATCTGGATGTCTTTCAACATACTGAGACCAATAATACCAACATGTGTTCCTGTCAAGCATTGCCTGGTATTGAGTTTTAAATATTTGTTCTTTGGGATAGCCTTGAAAATATTTGTGAGACTGTGGTTCAATAGAAGCTATCTGGCCATTTTCTAAGTAGAATGCTTTATTAACTTCCTACAGATGTCAATATTAAAATATAATATTATCGAGGGATATTATAGCATATATAATACCCAAAGAAAAAATTTTTTTAAACTCAAACCTGAGCATTGTGTGGCAGGAAAGTATATTGTGCCTAATAAAAATTATCTCAAAACTCTCCTCTTAATAATGATAATAACTATAATAATAACAGCAACAATAATAGTTAACCTTCACTCTGTGCTTTGTTTTTTAGTGTTTTAAATGTTTTAGATGTATCAATTTATTGAATCCATAAAAAGCATCAGAAAGAGGTCTATGCTATTATCAGCTCACTTTTATAGGACAGAAAATAAAGTACAGGCAGCTTAGGCCCAAGGTCACCAGCTAACAGAGGAGCAGGAATTTTTGCTCAGATGGTCTGATTGTTATTTAGTGGGTCTATATTTAGCCAACAGCTTGCATTGTATCAGGCAATCCCTGCAACTTTCCTAGCAAGTGATTAAATATCAAGCCTCAGTAAAAGGAAGTTTAAGCTCACAATTTGATAGTGTTAAAGATTTCTCCTTCATGTTCCCTGAGAATAATATAAGATAAAGAGAAGTGGTGAAATAGCAGCTCTACACACACACACGTGTATGTTTTCCTAATGGTGGGATAAATAGCTTGTTGAGATATTTTGAAAAAAACAGAAGGTTTTCATTTTGAGGATCATCTCTGTCATCACGATCTCACTTTGCATGAACATTAGTCCACTGATTTATTCCCTCAAGCCAAAAGAACTATTTGAACTTCAATGGATATTGCTATAAAAGAGCTGTCACAAGACAGTGTCCCTAACTCCGGGAAGACAGTGACTGTGATTCTGAATGGAGATATCATTATGGTGGCTGATTTTGAAACCTGTGTGGGGGTAGCAAGGGAACAAGTTAGTGGGACTCTAAGAATATAAAACGTAATCTTTGGAACTATGTTTTAAAATAAGAAATTCAATCTAGAAGACAGGATAGACATTAGGGCTCTGATATTGCTTGATATTCAACTCCTTTATAACTTGAGACTTAAGGCAAAATAGTGTGCAAAGAAAACGCCTTTATCGTTAAAAATGTAAATAGTACTCTATGATAGACATAATCTTCTCTCTCCAAAGATGAATTGCCATTAATGAAAGGTGAATGTACAACTTATAAAATGACCAAAAAAAGTAGCCTAGTTTGCTCTGCTCTGAAATACTCTGAAATTTATATTCATAGCAATCTGGGAAAGGGCTTATTTTAGAATCATAAAATTTTAGAGAGTAGGGAAGTTGAATGTCACTGTATTTGATTTTAGAGATGAAGAAATCTTGACCAAACTCACACTGAGTGTTAATTAATCCATTCATAAACATTGGCTAAGCTTTAGTTATGTGCCAGACATATATTGTCGTATATGTTAGACGCAGAGTACGTGTAAAAAGTGAAAAATCAATTCACAGACTATCACACAGAGACAGGGTGAGAATTCAGATCTGCAGGTATTTAGTTCAGTGCTGCTTCAGAATGAAAATGGCAAAGCCAAAGGAATGGATATTATAGTATGGAGAACAGTAAAATTTAATTTTATTTAATCATGAAGAAAAGGGAATTTAAAAATCCAAATCCTTCCATGGAATGCTATCTAGTAGAAACTGATTTCCTTTTACCATCTCAATTAAACATCATTATCACTTTTTAAAAGTAATACAGAAAAAGGCAAAACCAGTTGACTTTTAGCAAATACTTCTAGAGTTTCAAATATCTTTAGTTCAGAAAATAGCAGTTATTTCTTCCCAATTAACCTTTATTATTATTTCTTTTAATTCTAGAAGTTTACATTTTTACAGTTTATAAAACTGTTTAGGATGTTAATTGTTTTTAAAATGCTGGATAAATGACAGAGATATTATGTATTCTACTACATATAAGAAAGAACTTTTTTGCCATGAGGCAAATGAAAGGTATTAAATAGAGTTAAATGATCAAATCACAAAAGGTAATAGAGGCTAACTTTGCACAGTGTGTTTTTCAACACCATTTGAAGGGTATCACAAGTTCAAAGACTAAAAACTTTAATGTAAAAATGTTCCCAAACAAATCATTCCACAAATATTTGCACAGTTATTGAAATCAAAATAATTGTGAATCCTAAAGCATTTTTAAAAGAAGAAGATTGATTCATATTTTATTAATACTTGTCCAGAAGGACCTAAGATTCTTTCATTATTTTGGTACAGTTTATGGCTATGAATGAATGAGAAAACTAGATTTTTCTGAAATTTGATAGAATGATGAGACCAATATGGAGTGTTTACTACAGAAGGAAGTTAAAGAAAGTCAGCTCATGGAACTTTCTCCAAAATCGACCACATCCTAGGCCACAAATCAGACCTCAACAAATTTAAAAAATAGAAATCGTACCATGTATCTTCTCAGACCATACTGGTATAAAACTAGAGATCAATTCCAACAGAAATGCTCACCGCTTCACAAAGTCATGGAAATTAAACAATACATTACTAAATAACTGCTGGGTGAAGGAAGAGATTCAGATGGAGATCAAAAAATTATTTCAATTAAATGACAATGGGGACACAAGCTATCAAAACCTGTGGAATACAGCAAAAGCATTCCTGAGAGGAAAACTAATGACATTAAATGCTCACATCCAAAAGACAGAAATTCACAAATCAACAAACTAATAAACTGTCTCAAGGAACTGAAAAAGGAAGAGCAAATTAATTCTAAACCTAGCAGAAGAAAGGAAATAACTAAATTAAAGCAGAATTAAATGAAATTGAGAATAAAAGAACTATACAGAAAATCAATAAAACCAAAAGCTGGTTTTTCAAAAAGATAAACAAAATTGAAAGCCCTCTTGCTAGATTAGTAAGAACTAGAAAGGAAAGAACTTTAATAAACTCAATCTGAAATGAAAAAGGAGAGGTCACTACAAACATCAAGGAAATACAAAACATTATCTTTGAATACTATAAAAATCTACATGCCAAAAAGCTACAAAATGTGGAGGAAATGGAGAAATTCTTGGAAACACCCAACCTCCCTAAGCTCAATCAGGAGGAAATAGAACTCCTGAACAGACCAATATCAAGTGCAGAAATTGGAGAAGCAATACAAAATCTTCCAAAAAAAAAAGGTCCAGGTCCAGATGGGTTCACACCTGAATTTTACCAAACATACAAAGAAGAATTCATACCTATACTGAAGAAATTATTCCAAAACATTGAGAAGGATAGTATCCTCCCCAACTCATTCTACGAAGCCAGTATCACTTTGATACCAAAGCCAGGAAAGGATATAGCAAAGAAAGAAAACTACAGACCAATATCCCTCATGAATATAGATGCAAAAATGCTCAACAAAATTTTAGCAAACCAAATCCAACAGCACATCAAAAAAATAATTCACCACAACCAGGGGGGCTTTATACCAGTGATGCAAGGCTGGTTCAACATATACAAACCTACAAATGTAATTCACCACATAAATAAAAGCAAGAACAAAGACCACGATTCTCTCAGTAGATGCAGAAAAAGCATTTGATAAAATCCAGCACACTTTTATGATAAAAGACCTCAACAAAATAGGCATGGATGGGACATTCCTTAAAATCATTAAGGCCACATATAACAAACCCACAGCCAATATCATATTGAATGGGGAAAAATTGAAAGCATTCCCACTTAGAACTGGAACCAGAGAGGGCTGCCACTATCCCCACTTCTACCTAAAATAGAGCTGGAAGTCCTTGCCAGAGAAATCAGACAAGAGAAGGAAATTAAGAGTGTCTGAATGGGCCCAGAAAAGGTCAAACTCTCACTCTTTGCTAATGATATGCCATTATACCTAGAAAATCAGAAGGATCCAGCCAAGGGACTCCTGGAATTGATAAACAAATTCAGTAAAGTCTCAGGACACAAAATTAATGCACACAAATCAGTGGCATTCATATACACCAGTGATAGTCAAGCTGAAAATCAAAGCAAGGACACAACAACTTTCACAATAGCATCAAAGAAATTTAAATATTTAGGAATATATTTAATGAAGAAGGTGAGAGGTATTTATAGGGAGAACTACGAAACACTGAGAAAAGATATTGTAGATGATGTGCACAGATGGAGATCCCTACCATGCTAATGGATTGGTAGAATCAATATTGTTAAAATGTCCATTCTACCTAAAGTGATCTACAGAATTAATGCAATCCCTATCAAAATTCCACTATCATTCTTTACAGATTTAGAAAAAATAATTCTATGCTTCGTCTGGAACCAGAGAAGACCTCGTATAGCCAAAGCAATCTTAAGCAAGAAGAAAAAAATGGAAGGCATCAGTCTGCCAGACTTCAGTCTTTACTCCAAAGGTATAGTAACCAAAACAGCATGGTACTGGCACAAGAACAGAGATATAGACCTTTGGAATAGGATGGAGATCCCAGATATAAAATCATCCTCATATTGTCATCTAATCTTTAACAAAGCAGACAAAAGTATACGTTGGGGAAAAGAATCTCTATTCAATAAGTGGTGCTGGAAAAACTGGATATCCACATGCAGAAGATTGAAACTGGATCCCCACCTCTCACTTCTCACAAAAATCAACTCACATTGGATAACATGTTTAAATTTAAAGCGTGAAACTTTAAGAATTCTGGAAGAAAATGTGGGGAAGACTCTTTTAGACATTGGCCTAGGTAAAGAATTTATGAAGAAAACCCCTAAAGCAATCACAGCAGCAACAAAAATAAACAAATGGGACATGAACAAATTAAAAAGCTTCTTCACAGCCAAGGAAACTCTTCTTAGAGCAAATAGACAACCTACAGGATGGGAGAATATATTTGCTTTCTTCACATTCAATAAAGGGCTGATAACAAGAATCTATATAGAACTTAAGAAAATCAACAAGAAAAACCCATCAATAAATGGGCAAAAGACATGAACAGAAACTTTTCAAAAGAAGACAGAATAATGGCTAGCAAACATATAATAAAGTGCTCAACATATCTAATCATTAGGGAAATGCAAATCAAAACTACAATGAAATTTCACCTAACTTCAGTGAGAATGACCTCTATCAAACAGTCCCAAGATAATAAATGCTGGCGTGAATGTGGAGAGATTGTTACCGTCTTACGCTGCTGGTGGGACTGCAAATTAGTACAATCCCTGTGGAAAGTAATTTGTGATACCTCAAAGAGCTAAAAATAGAAATACCATTTGATCCAGCAATCTCACTACTAGGCATCTATCCAAAGGAAAACTAGACTTTCTATAACAAAGACATCAGCACTTGAATGTTTATAGCAGCACAATTTACAATTGCAAAGATGTGGAAACAACCCAAAAGCCCATCAATACATGAGTGTATTAATAAAATGTAGTACATATATATCATGGAACTCTACTCAACTACCAAAAACAATGGTGATCTAACACCTGTTATATTATCCTGGATAGAGATTGAGCACATCCTTCGAGGTGAGGTATCACAAGGTTGCAAAAACATGCACCACATGTAATCGCCATCAAACTAGTACTAATTGATCAATAGTAAGGTGCTCACATAGTAGTAATACTCACTAGGTGCTGGTCAGGTAGCAGGGGTAGGGGGTGGGGGCTAGAGTGGGTGGGGTGGATAAACCCACAGCTAATGGAGATGAGGCACACTGTACGGGGGAAGGATATGCTTGTGTCCCTGGCTTGAGCAAGGCAAATGCATTTCATGTAACCAAAACGTTTGTATCCCCACAATATCCTGCATTAAAGAAAAAGAGAAGGAAGGAAGGAAGGAAAGAAGGAAGGAAGGAAGAAAGGAAGGGAGGGAGGGAGGGGGAGAGGGAGGGAGGGAGGGAAAGAAAGAAAAGAAAAGAAAAATGAAAGAAATCAAGCATGCCTATGTGAAAAAAAAAGTACAACAAAACCTGGGCTTCTTGTTAAGGCTTTCCAACCATGCTCAGCCACTTGGATAAGACTATATTTTGGTTATATAAATGCCAATGCTTTGTATTCATAATTGACTTTTATTGAAGTTGCAGGGGGATAGTGAGCACTGTGGACCTATTTAATATAGCCTGGATAGTCCTCCTACAACTTCTTGGAAGGATTTTCCATTTAAATCATGTCCTCAAAAATTTCTAGAAGAATTGGCTTATTGTCCCAGCAAAAGCAGCTGCTTTGATTCAAACAATTCATATAAAAAGCAGCAACACAAACTTAGTAATAGCACCAAAATGAAAAAAAATGCCACAAGCAACTCACAAACGATAAAACAAGATTCTTTGTCTATTTTTAACAGTTGTTTTAATATCAATAGCTACATATTTTTGAAACAAATAATATTCATTTTTTCCTAACTTATTTTCAAATGCAAATTTCTAAAAAAACATTCTCAGGCAAGCCTTTGGAATCTTTCAACTTAATAAACTCCAGCTGCCTTAAAAAAAAATAGTGATTTACTCATACTATTTGCCTGAACCTCTTCTGATTTCAGATGTAATTGAATTGGTCCAGA
Source organism: Lemur catta (assembly GCF_020740605.2). Lineage (NCBI taxonomy): Eukaryota > Metazoa > Chordata > Mammalia > Primates > Lemuridae > Lemur > Lemur catta. The sequence goes on from NC_059132.1 coordinate 61,126,909, forward strand.
GTTATATTACAAAAGGAAAACTCTAAGAGGATTTCAAGAAGAAAGATGAAATGTTTAAAATTACTTTGTAGTTAATAGGGAGGACAGCCACATAGACTTTGAGCCTGTCATAGCATTGAACTCTGAACAAGTAGTCTCACAGTATATAGGCAAACCTGAACAAAGAAGTGCCTACTGTAATTCATTTTTAGTTTTAAAAGAGATGAGAAAGGAATATGTTTAGTTACCCTTCAAACTATTTTTGAGCATTGGAACTCGAGATATCAAATGTTGTATTTCTATATTCCATATGGCCAATTTTCACCTATTTCAGTGCAGAATATGCTAAGCAGGTATACAGAGAAATTTCAACCAACACTTGATTAGACAGAAATTTATTATTTGCTGATAAACTGCCAGGCCTTTCAATCATCTTCCCTGTACATCTTGTTTATATTTTGCATTTAAAAAAATCTTTTGAAATAATTTTAGACTTGCAAAAATACTACGAGATCTTTTATATCCCTCAACATGCTTCTCCTAATGTTAACATCTTATATAATCATAGTATCATTATCAAGACAAAGAAATTAATGTTGATACATTGTTAACTAAATTACAAACTTTATTCAAATTTTACAAATTTTTCCACTAATTCCTTTTTCCTATTCCAATATCCTATATTGTATTTAGTTAATAAACATTATCAGTAAGATGTTTCCACATAATGAACCCTTGATATGAGTACTGAGAAGAGCACAATATCTTATTTTGGTATTCTTGACAAAAAATGCCTGACTTCAATCTAATCACAAGAAAGCATCAGTCTAACACAAATTGAAGGACATTTGAAAGAATAATTCCTCAGCACTCCTCAGAATCATCCAGGTCATGAAATACTGGGTAGCTACTATAAACTGGAGGAGACTAAAGAGAAATAATAGGGTCTTTTCTTTTCTTTTTTTTTTTTTTTTGGCATTGGAGCCAAAAGAGAAAAGAGAGTAATTAAAAAACAGAAGGGCTAGCATAACGGAACTGATGGAAGGGGCAGGGTATGGGAACTCCCCTCTTTATGAGCACTGAGGCCTGCAGGGATTCATAATCACCTGTCATGGACCCACAAATGTATTGCTGGTGGGAGAAGGTATAGACCTTCTAGGATCTATTTCTTAACAGCTCTGGCTGCTACGACATCATGTCAGCTGAGTGCATGGGTAGGTCGAAGAATCTCTATGTAGGCTCGTTAGATTTCAGGGGTTGTGGTTATATAGCAAGGAACAGAATGATCACACTGACCACTAACTTTTGTGCCCGGAGTCTTGAAAAGGAGAGGAAGTCTTGGCAGTGAGTTTCATGACCTGGTGCTTATTTTCTTCAAAGGATGTTAGTCAGGTACACTGGGTGTGGACAAAGTAAAAGTCAAAATTAGAGAGATTGGGAAAGGGAAGGCAGATCCATAGGAATCAAAGGTGTGGGTAGGCAGAGTCCAGGATACCAGAGAAACCAGCACCAGCATCTGTGCAATTCTGTTGAAGATGTGTGTTCTCATGTGTCCCTTGAGTTCTCTAATGGAGAATCACCCAGGATCATCCCTAAATCTGCAGTTTCTATGACACCATCTTCAAAACAAACTTTGAAATAGACAGCTCGAAAACTAAGGGCCTGATGTGTAGAATTTGGGGCAGGTCTTGAAATCTTGGGTATTTTATATACAATTTGGGGTCTTGGGAGTATGTTTGTGTTTCTGGATCTTGATTTATAGAATCCTCAAATGTCCAGTGACCAAAAAATACATACATAAATAAATGAAAACCTTATGTACTATCCCTTGATTGGAAAAGTGACAAGAATCATTACAATTGTGCCATATATTTTTGTTAGCAATAATAGCAACTCACAATTAATTTTCCCATAACCATGCACCCATTGCCAAGTGATTTACATATATTATCTTGCCTAAGTCTCATAGAAAAACAACCCAGAAGTTATATTTATACCCATGTTGCAGTTTGAAAAACTGAGGCTACAAGTTGTGAATTTCCTTCCTGGACTACAAAGTTAGTAAGAGGTAAAGCCAATATTAGTATCCAGGTCTATGAGAGTGCCAAGCCTAAGACTCTTAAATTACATCAAGCTATTCTTTGAGACTCAATATTTTATTGCATATCTACTTAAATAAAAAGAAAACAACACACTCCCTTAATATTATAAAAGTTTTAAGCTATGAATAAAATGAATGTATTTTAGCAGCCAGCTTTAAAAGAAATTGTCCATTTTTCACGGTTATAAATTTTCCAGCTTCTTTATCTAAAATGTTCATACAGTACTTTGCTACTCTAGTTTTTCTGTTGTACAAATTCAGTTGATATAGTACTACTTAAGTTTGTTTACTAATCTGCCTGGGCTGACCAATTCCCAACATCAATGAAGCCCTGGGCATTCTTTTGCCTGAGAAGTGTTCTACTTCTGAAGTCAAATAAATTCAAATAAATACTCCTACTGCATCATTATGAAGTTTTATTTTCAGTGAACTGCCTTAAAAATTTATATTATAAAAATAAGCTCTATTTTGAAAATAAAATTGGTGAGATGATAAATGCAAGGAAAGAGAAAAATAGAAATAAGCGTGTGTACAACCAATTCTAACTCCAAAATTAAACTAGCATTCATTTTCCTTAATCCAGTGTTAGACTCATGTTGGTATTTTTTAATTGGTAAACTTTATGTTTTAGAACAGCTTTAGGTTCATAGCAAAACTGAGCAGAAAGTACAGAGAATGATCTTATATTCCTGTCCCTCCAATCATATGATCTTCCCCCCAATCAACACTCCTCACCAGAGTGGAACTTTTCTACAATCAATGAATGTACACGGACACACCATTATCACCCAAAGTTTATGGTTTACATTAGAGTTCACCCTTGGTACTGTACATTCCATGAGTTTTGACAAAAGTATAATGACATGTATCCATCATGATAGTAATACAGACTAGTTTTACCTCCTTAAACATCCTCTGAGCTCTATCCATCCATCTCTCTCTTCCCCCAACACCTGGTAACCACCAATCTCTTTTACCATCTCCATAATTTTGTTTTTCCCAAAACATAATATGACTGAAACCATACAGTATGTAGCCTTTTCAGCTTGGCTTCTTTCACTTAGTAATGTCCATTTAAGATTTGCTCATTTCTTTTTAATGCTGAATAATATTTTATTGTCTGGATATACCACAGTTTATCCAGTCCCCTACTGAAGAACATCTTGGTTGCTTCCAAGTTTTGGCAACTATGAATAGAGCTGCTATAAAGATCTGTATGCAGGTTTCTGTGTGGACGTGAGTTTTTTATTCATTTGGATAAATACCAAGAAGCACAATTGCTGGATCACGTGATAAGAATATGTTTAGTAGTGTAAGAAACTGCAAGCTGTCTTCCAAAGTGACTCGAGTGCCCATGACTGTATTTTTAAGCATTCAAAGCATCTCTATGATAATTATTTCCTTTACTTTTGAAGATAATCTAAAAACACTGTAAGTATTTTCATCAAAAACCTGTACATTTAAAATGTATGAATACTCTGCTCCACTGGAGATCAGTTGGATCAGAATTTCCAGTGGGTGACATCCAGGCAATGATGCACATTTTAGAAGTGCCCTGATACAACTCCAGGGCTGGGATAGGGAATCCTTAATGTGGATAATCCAGGCAGCATGTGAATGCAGTGCTGCTATCGCATCTGCATACTCATGTTTGTAACATATGATCTAGTAACAAGATGATATTTAACTTTTCATGTAACCGGCTCTCATGAGGCTGCTGTCTTTAATTATCAGATTGGCAATTGTACAAAGCCATCCATTTACTCATGTTGAATGAATTTCCCAGTTCCAGTTGTAAACACTAGTGCTTTGTTTTGCACTCGTCATTCTAAAACTAAAAAATATTTTTATAGGAACAACACTGTAGTTTAACAAGTGACTTTTTAAAAATTAAACTTACAATCACAAAAGCAGCACAAATATATTGCTTTTTAATCATTTCTGGCAACTGAGAAAGGAACAAAGAAAGACATAAAGTGCAAATGAAGAAATTGTGGCAAGTCAAGTTCGAATGACCTTTGAAAGTGTTACCAATAATATTTCACAATACATAAAAATGGTGGGAAAACGGAATCATTGAACATCTCATGGTTGGACGGGGGTCTCCATCTCAAAAGACACTGTTAGAGGTGAGTATTATCTCAACTTGAATGGATACCATTTCTGTGCTAACTTGTGATAATCTATGACTAGCAAGTGCAATAGTATTCAGTGAAGATACTAACAGGGTATCAGTGTTACCTGAGACAGTAGGACTGCTCTGATGGCCAGCGTTGGCTGGATGACACCCCAATGGCCTTGACAAATCTTTCTTAGGCCACCCAGCAGTCTAAGGCACTCAATCTTCTTTGCCCCCTTCTTTCACAAGAGGTCAGACTTCTTTGGGACTCTGGGTCCCTCCTCATTTTTTCTCACAGGCATTTCCTTTTAATAAAATTCTTGCATGTTCATCCTGGCGTCTGTTTCTCGGAGGACCCAGACCTGCACATACACTGATAAAACATTAAAACTGGATGGTTGAAAATGAGATTTTTTTTTCTTCAGCGAGCATTATTTACCATATTAAATTGTTGGTAATTTTAATATCGGGTCACTGCCTTTCTTTGTTTATAAGTAACATTTTTTTAAAAACTACCTATGTCACCACTATGAATATTGAAAGCTTTTGCTTTTCCTTTAAAACTGGTGTGTATGCGCTGTAAGTTTGAGAAAAGCTGTCCTAACGAAGCATTAACTCGCTACAATCCTCTGCAACTGAGGTGGATAGTGGATGTGATTTCCACGAGGTCAGTTTTATCAAAGTGGCTCCAACTAAATTGTCTTTCAGTTCAGCTACCTGTTACCTCCCCATCAAGTCCATGGGCTGACTGTTCTCCAACCCTTATTCTTCTTGCACACGCTCAACCTTCTATGAAACAAAACCACCATCAGCTGCTAATATGTGTTTTACCAAACGTATCAGCTCCACCCAGTCTGGCTCATTCACCACAACCCAGTTTTTAAACACTGCTCAGAATCCTACTTTGACTATTTGTGCCCATTTTGGCTGATTGAGCCAACAATTTAGCAAAGCCTAGAGGCCAATAAACAAGTAAACTTGGATAGCCACAAACCACAGTCTAAACTACTGAGTTTGCTTACTTAGCATGCCTCCTGCTGGGGCAAAGCCATCGCTAGCCTTAGCTGGAGGCCTCCAATGAACCCCCTGAGGATGCTGGGAGTGTGCCTCATTAACACGTGTAAAACACACAGTCCTGCTATGCGAGGATCCTACAGTGAGCATAAAGCAACATTTCTTTGATTACCCCATAGGACTATTACCATTGCTACCATATTTAAAAGTTCTTTAGGACCGTTGGGATCTAACCCACTTATCCTTTTCTAGGACAACTGGGGAGAGGGAACATGGATGAGGAGGAAACACACAAGATTCTTGGCATTGCTCTCCCTGTTAGGTTACTGACTTTTAAAGTGGAGTTTTCAACAAGTAAGGGAACAGAAGCAGAAACACGGACAGTTTAGTCTTCACTGTCACTGAATAATTCTGAACAGAATGGAATGTGCTACTTAGGGTCCAGGCTTTTCTGACCTTTACACTCTATAGAATCCCCCAGGGGCAAGAGGGAAACATCTGTGATAGAGCAGTATCACAATGAGGAGGTTGGGATTGGCACAAACCACCTCCCAGCTCGATTCAGTGAGAACCTTTGGAGTAGTACCCAAGCATCAGTCACCCCCGTGACTCCAATTCTCTGCCAAGTCTAGGAACTGTTACTCTAGTTTTAAGACATTAATTCTGGAAATTTATCACACATCAAAATCATCTGGACACTTGCCAATAAAATGATCTCTGGGCCTCTACCCCAGTTTCTTTCTTTTTTGATTTCAAAATATTAAGGGGGTACGGCTATAGGAGTGCCCATCACCCAGATAGCGTTCATTGTACCCATTACGTAGGTTTTTGCCCCTCCGCTTCTCCCTCTAACCCCAGCTTCATTTCCACTGAATTTTACTTCCCTCTGTGCATATGTGTGCTCATCGGTTATTTCCAATTTAATAATGAATACGTGCAGTTTCTGATTTGTAGGCCTGGGTGAAAAATGTGCATTTATAACAAGTACATACCAGTATAAAGTGCTCTAATAGCCCTAATTCTCCTCTTACCTTCTGTGCACTGTGCCCATTTGGAATGACTGCAGTGCTTCCTGTTTCCATAATGGTTGAATCTGAAAGGGAAGTGTGCCCTGAAATGCCTTGGTGCAGAGCAACCATTAGTGCAGGATATGTCGATGCTGCTGGTTGAGGGACTACACTTTGAGAACCAACACTCCAGGGAAGTCTAGGTTTCCCAGAAGGCCTGTCTAGCAGACTTCTGCTCACATTGCATTGGCAACAACCATTGTCACCTGGAAATCCCTAACCGCAAGGGAACCAGAGTATTAAGTATTTTTTTATTGAGCACATAGTGCACATTGTGCCCCAAACAAAATCGGATTCTCTTAAATAAAAAAGAAGGGGAGAACAGAGATCTGGGCAGTCAGTACTGCCTAACATGTTTAATGTCACGTGAACATAAAAATGATATTTTTGTGGCACCCTGGAGGGAACTAAAGGTTTGTAAAGACCATATGTCAGGCTTCATCCACTGGCCCAGGTACTCTAGCAACCTGGGCTCTGTCCACCCATCCTGAGAGTTGAGAGGATCCGAGTTCTGTTGGGGCAGATGCAAAGCTCTGGGTGCACAATTAGTAGTGTCTGCCACAGACACACGTTAAGGTGAGCTAGTTAGGTATTAGGTAATCCTAATTTGTATGAGTATGTCATTCTCTGAAGGAAAGAAAATGTACACATCAGCAACTCTACCGAGCATCACTGTAGGTAGGAGCAGGTGCAATGAACTCCTACCGGCTTCTACCCTTGGCAAACCGCATTCAGAGCAGTGCTAGTGAATTATTTAGACCAGTAGGAGGAGAGGGGATATGTTAGTACTTTAACCTCATTCAGCTTCAATCTTTCTTTCTCAAATACCATTTCCTTCAGATTTTTTTTTCCTGTGAAGAGATCTCATGCAATTCCTGGCTCACACCATGTAATGCTAGAGTTTTAGAATCATTGTCAGTAGATTAGCTGAGTGACTGAGGGAGCACACACCGGTATAAAGTACTCTAATACCCACAATTCTCCTCTTACCTTCTGCACACTGCGCCCATTTGGAATGATTGCAATGCTTCCCGTTTTTGTAATGGTTGAATCTGAAAGAGAAGTGGGCCTTGAAGTGCCCGAGTGTAGAGCAATTTTAAAAGATTTGAAAGCTTTTCCCTTGAAGCCACAAAATGTCCTGAAAGCTTCTGATCACTTGACTGTATCCCACATAGATTTGACCAAGCCCCCTATTCCATCAGCCACATAAACACTGAAAAATATCTGTCTTTAATCATTAAGATGTCCCTATTACTTCAAAGGACTCTATTGCTACTATAATGGCTAAAATTATTTTCACTTGAGAAAGTTCAAGCCTGTGATTTCTTTTGCTAAAAGAATAGGGTCCATTGGTAAAAATTACATAAAAGCAATGGTTTGCATCCAAAATATGTCTTATTGTATATAAATGAAATGTAAAGACTTCCAATATATATTGATCTCCATTGTTTGAAAAAAATTAAAGAGGTATGGTAGTTGCTACAGTCTTGATGACATTATTGCTATTGTTCTCTGAGTGATGGCAGAAGTCTTATTGCCGGGATGACTTTGGTCTGAGGCTACAGCTGCAGTTTCCAAGAACTAGCATCAAGTGAAGTGCTGCATCTTTGTTTTTCAGGTTGCTTATATCTTTGCGATTGGCCACCCTGGCTCTGATCCACTGAGGGATCATCCGACTGCTCTTGACTCTTGAAGAGTACAGTAGCTTTGTAGCACATGTAATCATAATCAGTAATTAGCAGATTCCATGTTGGATGGTGTTAGATCTCTATAACTACACAAGGTTCTTTCTTCTCTAAGCATTAATTTTTAGTATTAAAATTATTTAAAAGAATATGCTTGTCATTACCTTCCTAATTTTATAAAAAGTACGGTGGTAATGTTTTTGTTGTTCTTTATGAATCAGCTCAATGCTTTTCATGTACATTCCCATATTAGATATTTTACCTGATAATTGTTAAAGAATACATCACACTGCTTCAATTGCAATAATTTGAGTTTATTCACCCAGTAGCCAGCCAGCCTGTATTTATGAGTGTCCACTGAATGTTAAAGTCTGTGCTAATTGTAGGGGATACAGCTGTGAGCAAAGCAGTCATAGTTTGAGGAGTCAATGAGCTAACGTTTACCTAATACATGGATTTATAAAAGGCATATTTAAACATCTGTATTCCTTAATTAGGCTCTGTCAATTATGGGCTGCATTTATTAGGTAGTTTTTTTAACTGTGGTGGGGAAAGGTTAGCAACTGAAAAGAGTCTTTCCTTAGCATCCAGGCTGTACCCTTCTTCTGAGTCTTTTCTTTAGCCTCATTACTTTCCTTCATTTTCTGGTCCTTGGTCCTGAACTCATAAAGGAAATTAGTAAATTAATTGCTTATTTTTGTCTGGCCTCTCTCTACATGGTGAGTTCTGCTCTTGAGCACAAGAAGGAATTTTCATGTGTTATTCCCACCATCCCTAGCATTCCACCCTATTCTCTCAACAAATACAGGAGTCACTCGTACTGTGAGAGCTCAAGACATGTTGGATGAATGGATGGATGGATAGATGCCCAGCTGTACCCAAGGAAAGTGTCTATTAGATTGGTACTTTACTTAAGTCCCTACCACAATTTATTTAGTCCACATGGCTTCCTCATAAGTCCAAACTTATTTCCCCAGGTCTGGATGAATGTGTGTCAAGGCAGAACATTCAGCCCACTTATCAGTGAATAGGAAAGAGGGATGATATTTTGCCATGAAGAAAAACTCTCCATAGAATCTGGAAGGTATCTCAGAGAACATCCAGTTCCACCTTATAATTTACAGATGATAAAAGAAACCAGGAGAGGTGAACTGTTCTACCTGAGGTTACATGGCTTGTTAGATACAAAACTATGACCAGAACCCCGTATTCTTTACTGCCCATTCAGCCTCCTCCCAGTGCACACTAAGGACCACATTTGCAAACCACAGAAAATGAGGCAACATCATGATTGTCTTCAACAATTTGGTATAAATGTAACTGGACAGATGATTCCCCAGGCCTCCTGGGGGCCAGCCAAAGGTCTGGGGAGAATGATGGGGCACCTTGAATTTATATTTGCTTAAGAAGCTATAGAATGTTTACCCAGAATGTGTAACAGATGCCACATCTTTCCATCTGCCTTTGTTATGCAGCTGAGACTGAAATTCTCTGTGGCCATGTCTCATGTAGCAATTCAGTTGTGTTTAGTCCACACCAAAACAAAAAACAAAAAAAAAAAACCACAAAAACCCAACATTTTTTTTAAAGACAGAACAAAATAACAATGTGCCGAAACATTGAGGTTTGGGGGCATCCAAAATGTTGCTGATACCATGCTAGAAGTTCCCTGATTACAATTTAAGTACCAGTTTTAACACAGTGAGGCGCTTGGGAAAAAGGGCAATTGTATGGAAGAGCATTAAGAAGAATTACTGTGTATGTTAAGGTAATAGCATTCTCTTTGTTATCTAAATTAATAGTAAAGTTGTGCATTTTTTCACTCAGTATCTATCACACACAGATGGAGTAGTTTGTATGATTTTGGGGCAAATAGGAAACTCTGCCTGCACCAAAACTAACTCACACAAATTACAGAATAAGAAAATCACTCCCATGGGGTTAAAAAGCCACTTCAAAGGCACAAATAATTTGAGTGAATTATGTCATAAGATTACATATCATACCATCAGTAGTTCATAACTTAGTGCAAACACCTTTAATAAGATGGCATAAAACAAAATTGTCACTTCTCTCACTGATATAAAAGACTTCTTGTTGCTCTGGGTCCAACATCCTCAGCTCAGTGAGTTCCATGTCGTATATGTTGTTAACACACCATTCCTATTCCCAGATAACTTTAAGATGCTTTCAGTTATAAATAAAGAAATATCTAACTCAAACTGGCTTCTTGCTTCTGTATTCATCTTGGTTTTTGGCCTTTGGAAAATGGAAGGTGAAGAGAAGTCTTCCAGTATGGTTTGTTTATTTCACTATTTCTGTGTGATTCTCACATCTTTCCCCTGTCCGCCATGCCAGCTGCATCCTTAGGATGGCTTCCTCATCGAAAGAGAATGGCAGGGCCATTCCAGGCCTCATGGCTACATCCCACACCATTCAGAGAAAGAGACATAACGTCTTCCCTGTTCTTCCCATGAGCAAAGTCATGAGATTCACTCTTAGGAGACCAAGTTCCAACACATGCCCTTTCCTGGACCAATCATTTTGACCAGGAGAATGAACCATTCTGATTGGCTGGGACCAAATGTGGCCAGCACGTAGAATTGAGGTCCTGTAATTGCATGGCACCAAAGATGGATGGTTGCTGGGACGACCACCTCAGAGTGCACAAGGAAGCTACTGTAAAGTGTTAAATAAGCAGGCCATTAGCCTGAGGGTGGCTCTGTACTTTGAGTTTCTACATAATAAATCACAAACTAATTTAGTATGTGAACAAACTGAAACCTAACTCAGGGAATAACAAACAGCTGAGTTTCAGCCAATCACAAGCAGCCAGGTCTCAGCCAACTCATCACACCAATAAGGCAGACACCCAGCTGTAGTCAATCAGGTGATCTTGCTACTTGGCTTTTGTGCTTGGCCTATAAAATCTCACGGCTCATCCTGCTACTGCTGTGCAGAGATCTCTGAACCTTTTCTGGTTCTAAGGGCCACCCAATTCATGAACAATTTTTTGCTCAAATAAACTCTGCTACATTTGTCTAAATTTGCTTTTTTTAACAAAAGAAAGAGGAATTGTCATAGTCACGGGGGAATAGAAGAGAAGATAACGACTTCAGAACATGGGACCGTGCCTGAAGAGGACAGGTATAACTGAAGTCCAAGGTGAGAGTTCTGCAATGCCAGATTAATATATCTCTCAGTGTTAGACAAAGGCTGATGAAGGTTGCTCTCAGTTGAGACAGTTTCAGAAAGACTTGACAAGAGCATGCATTGCTGTTTATTGCACAATCACAATAAATTACAGATGTTTTATGCAAATCTCTTCCTCTAAGATACCAGAAGTGGGTTGCAAGTACCAAAACATTGACACAAGGGAATTTTTTCCTTATCACCTTCTTTACATATGTATGAGCATAGCTTAAATAGAATAACAATAGAGCTCTAGTGGTTATTCATAGCATTCTCGGTGGGGAAAAAAGTTCAAGAGAAAGAATTAGAGTTCCAGTTCTCTTTCCACCTACTGACTTTACTCCTATCCCTATTTTACTCTTCAAATGCAACCATTTAGAGTCATAGTTATGATTTTCTTTAAAATTAGAGGTTCATTTGTTTGTTTTGTGTGCAAAATCTTATTTTTTTATTTTTTATTTTGTCTATTTATTTTTTTATTTCAAAATATTATGCGTGCAAAATCTTTACAATGTAAAGGTGGAGCCTGAAACTTACTGCTTCTTTACTCTCTTTTGGTTCTGTAAGGTCTTCATGTATCCTCCTTTCTTCTTGAGTCTTGCCACAGTGTGCCTCTTAATATGCCATAATTTAATAGCACTTTATGAGGTTGATGCAGCGTAATAAATGCAGCAGACAGTAATCAGCAACACAGAATAGTAACAAGAGCACTAATTTGGAAGACATAAAACTTAAAATTCCACAACTAACTAACTGTGAACTTTGGTCAAGTCATTCAATTTCTCACAGCTTTGCCACTGGTTTCTTACTAAGATGGGAATATAATACCTTACCATCTAAAAGCGGAGAACAGAAGATGATCTCTTGATTTCCCCTTAGGCTGAAAATATCGATGATTCTTGGGGAAAAGTCAACAAATGACACTTGAGAATGACATGGTAATAATCCTATGATATTTCAAAATGTTAGTATTAACATAAATGGTCTATTCATCTATTCATTGAAGGTAAACAAATTACCACCACAATGTAAGTTAGTAAAAGGGCAGCTTTCATTTTGAAATTTTGTATCCTATGTCTCAATCAATCATTCTCCTTCACTTTGGAGATCAGGTTTAGTTGTGACTTTTTCTGTGATATATCAGTACATAAGGCAAAAAATATAGCTGTTACCAGGATCAAAAATTACACAAAACTGATGATATGTTAAAGGGCACTGCATTACCTTAATTACCTTAATTACTGCATTACCTTAATTACTCTTTCTACAAAACTGTTTTCACATTTAACCATTTCCTTCATCGTCCTAAAACATATATTTAGTATTAGTACCTGTTGTTCTAGCCATAGTTTTAAACAGATTTTGTTGTTGTTGTTTATTTTTTTAAACAAATTGAACAGAAAACCACTTGAGGGAGAAGATGGGCTGAGGTCAAAGGAACTACAAAAGTATGTTCAACAAGTTGCATGGATTCAATTTTGAGATTTGTAGGTTGTTTTAAATTTCTACCAAAGATGCCTGCACTAAAAGCTGATTTATAACACATGTATATGTAGGTAAAAATTTATTCATGCACACAAGTATTTATTCATATACATTGAACACTCATTATGTGCCAGACACTGTGCTAGAGCTAGTTGCAGAAGAATAAGTGAATAGAGGCTTCCCTGGCTTCATGGAGGTATAGGGAAATTTCAATGACAGCACAAAGAAGGGTGCAATTATACTACCTGGAGAAAGGCAACAGGACTTCACAGATGTCAGTGAGAATCTTCAATATATCCATGATACCTGAGTAGGTGGCATTTTCCAAGGAAACAGTACAGAACTAGAAGAGAAGAAAACAGAGTGTTCAGATTCAAGCTTACTTCCTGTTAAACAAAACAATAGAAACAACAAACAAACAAACAAAACAGTACATAATATGGGAGAAAACCTACATTTTAAGGAGCTAGTGGAAAAGGAGAGTTAGGAAAAATAGTTAAAAAAAAAATCAGAGAGGTACAAGATGAAACATCAGGTGGCATCTCTCAGTGACCAGGGCAGAGAGAGTTTCGAAGTTGCTCCACTTTAAAGAGTGTAGAAATTCTGGTAGAATAATGAAAGAGAAGGGGCTGTGGGAGTTGGCTTTCAGATGGACACTAGTGATGTCTGGAAGCAGCTTATACAGAGTGGTTATTTCACTGAATGTCCATCCTGGGGCATCTCTCAGGCCAAGAGGCCACATTCAGGTCGTCAAAACATTTTCAAAAATCATAGTACTCAGTTCCCCACAGCCAGTTGATCCATCTTTCCTTTGATACCACAGGAGCATGACCATTTGCACCACAACGTGAAACAACATCCATGATACACAGTGCCTTTCTTTTAGCATGTCAAATTACCTATTAGCTTTTCCTGTAAGATACTGAGGAACACTCACATTTTCTCAAGGCCTCCTTGATGTTCCTCTTTATCTTCCAAAGAAAGGAATCAGATTGTACTGATCTGCCTATTTATGTCTAGATAGGCTCGCAGTTGGCAACTTGTAATCTTTCTTCTCTCAGTTTCACCAATCTGACAGAAGACAACTAAAAATATCGATCATGAATATTACAAAGATACTTTAGTTTTCCATCTCATCCCATGGCTCTCCTTAAGGACCTGAGACTGGGTTGGAGGACACTTATCAGTGAGACAACCAGCATCCAGGACCTGGCCTGAGCATCTTGAACCTCTTCTGCCCACCAGCGCTCCCTTTCCTCTACCCGCCATCTTTCTCTCTGATTTTTAAATGAGTCTTTATCCTGCAGTCCTAGGTTTTGGTTACTATTGCTGAAGTCAACTTCCCATAGGAGACCAATCAATTCTCCAGACAAAAAGGAATCCCAGTGCTCTATCCTGGAGAGCTAGAGAGCTTACAGTTGACAAGATTGTGATCTTCTGTGAGATTTTTATGATCCATTTTGCCCTGTCTGAAATTAAGTCATGTGTAATTATTGGGATCATTTCTCGTTAAATTATGATGGGTTTTATTAGAGCCCCAATTTCAGATTCTCAGATATGTATCACGTAATTTTCCCTATTGAAATGCAAAGTCTTAGCCAATAATGGCATTTTCCCTGGCATTTTCTTTCCTCTCTTGGCCTTTACCTTTATTTTGATAGGAAGGTTTTTTGTACTTATGTGTCAGGAAAGGTATGTGTGACTGTAGAACAAAGGAAAAGAGAAAAGAAAGAAAGAAAGAAACTTTTCTCTGGGTGACTGTCAAAACTTCTGTTCATAAGCTGCAGCCCATGTTCCATTGGTAGCGTAACAGCAATCACATGGCCGCCGGAGCTACAGGGAGGGCTGTTATGTGTAGCGACAGGCTCGGATACTGTGTAGCTAGAGACCAGTTCTATCACTAGGCAGGAGAGGGAGAAAGAATATTTTTTTACAACAAATAGCAGTCTCCACCACAGGCTGCTCCTTTTATTACCAAATTTGCATGCAAACTTCCTTCCATACATAAAAAGAAAAAAACCCAAACAAAACAAAACAACAAACAAACAAACAAAAAAAACCACTGTCAATCTCACTGAAGGAATTTAAGAGAAATAACAAAATTCCAGCTGGTTACTTTATTCTGCTGAAATTTCATATTATCTGGATGATTTTATCAGGTTTGGACATGGCTCCCAACAAACAAAAATTAATTCACTAAAACTAAAATATGAACGAAACGGTAGACTAGTGAAACATTTCAAATTCCGAGGAGCAGAAATTGTGAAGAATACCTGGCCTGGGAGTGATGACTTGGTTTTTTATTGGTCTAATAGGCAGCCTTGGGAAAAGGTTTTAAATAATAATAGTGATATGCGGGTGGTTGTAAATGAAACCATTGGCTTTCCCAACCCCCTGAGACTCCCAATTTTTACATGCTCTCTATCCTGTTAGATCTCTTCCTACAAACCAGCTAATCATTGCTTGAGTTCATCATTCTTCAACATAACCAGCAAGAAATAGATATACACTAACAATATGGCATAAAGTACTTCCTTTAGAGCAATAGGTGTTTGGGTATATTATCTACCTTCCAAATTACTGCAGGAGAGAATTTTACTAAATATTTTGCCCTAGCTGAAGAAGAATCACCAGCTTTGTAAGCTGCAGTGTGCCTCTGCCCCCTGCAGCCTCACAGCTAAGGTAAGGAGATATTTTAAGGTTTGTTGTAGCATTTTCAATTCAACCTACTCATTTCTTTATTAGTCAAGCTTCTCCAGCAAATTAATTCAATAGCCTAAGGAAGACAGAAGACAGAAGCTTATTTTTCTCATCATGGTGAAAGGAAAAATTCCTGGGTGGATGGTGGGTCTATTCCATGAAATCAGACAGGAACCCGGGTCCTTCCCATCTTGTTTTTCTGCTTGTACAAAAATGTTTGTCAATGCAGAGTCTCATCCATGTCCAGATTCTGGTTCATGGGGACAGAAAAAGATATGCAAGGTATTATTCATGATCAGGTCTGTAAAATAAAGCATCACGTTTAATCCAAACTGATTGCCAAAAATGCAGTCACATGGTGACACAGAGCTGCAAGGGCTGTTCCAAGCTGGAGAGCTATCAGATAGCTACAATTCTATCACTACATAAGAAGAGAAGAATGGATTTATGGGGGGAGTTAACAATCTAATACCGTGAATCAAGGGAAGAATAGATTTTAGTGGGCAGTTATCAGCCTCTGCCAAAATATGTTTCATTCCCTTTATAATTTACAGTCTTATTGGGGAAACATGCAAGGTCAATAGGTAACTATAACCAGGCTGTTAAAGACTATGAAAGTTGTAAACGCAGCATGATGTTAAGCAACAAAACAATGAATCTAACCCGGGTTGAGGGGTCAGGAAGGCTTCTAGGAGGAGGCATATATAAAAAGGAGCCCTAAAGGATGAGTAGTAGTTATTCTAGCTGGGAGACAGGGGACTCAAGGATATATAGGAAAAGCAGACAAGACAGAATGTGGCACTAAGGGAAAACCACAGGAAGTACCACATGGTATATATACAAAATTTTGTTTAAATAACGAATTGCTGGACTGTAGAGAGCATGGAGAAAATGGTGTGGAATGAGATTTAGAAGCTAGGTTATAAGGTACTTTCAGAACCTGTAACCTTCTAAACCAGCAGTTGAGATTTAACCTAAAAAGGATGGGGAGACAGATATAGGCCAGACTGTTTGCATCCCACGGTTTCTTTCTGTCACCTCCGGACCATCACGTCATTCTTCAGCTCGGCTACTCCTCACAGCCGCAGGTCACCTTCTACACAGAGAAATCACTTTATCCTCCTGTGAGAAGAAATCTGCATATTTTCTCATTTGCAGCTCTGCATTTCTCCCTGTTGATGAAGAACCCATGTAATTTGATTCCGAGTAGAGGCAGAAGTAAATCCAGTTCTTCTGAAATTTCACTTTGAATGGCAATGCTTGTATAATATCTCGGTGAAAGGTATTCTTTTTCTTATATTTATATAAAGGTGATATTCATAATCTGAGCAATAAGTATCTTTTGTAAATACCCTTACTTCTAGCTGCACTCTCATAAAATCTATTTTAATGCATTTCCCCAGGGCTATAGGCAAAGACTATAACCACTGTCTTTGATAGGGCCGTGGAAGAGAACAAATTGTGCCCTATAAAACCAGAGGGCACAGTGAAAAGCAGCAGAATTAAAATAAATACTCAGTTATAGAACCATCAAGGTGCTTTGTTTGCTTTTTTTATGTCTTAATCTTTTATTTATCTATTTAGGAGAAAAGACCTGCAGTATTAGACCAGCTTATCCTCACCATTTTTATTAAAGCACAATTTTTTTTTCCAATTTTTGTCCTTCTTAACGCATACCGGCATAGGGAATGTTGAATTTAACCTTGAATTCCGTTTTGTCCTTTAAAGAGAAAAGCATTAGCTTCCCGTGGAAGTTTTGTGAGGGGAAACAAAGTTTACTTTGGTTGTCTGAGCAGTCTTAACAAACCCACATGTACAATTGGCCCTGCATATGCATTTGCTCCACATCCTTGGGTTCAAACAACCACAGATCACAAAAAAATTGAGAAAAAAAATTTAAAATAACAATAAAAAATATAGATTTAAAAACAATGCTTTGTAACAACTGTTTACATGGCATTTACATTGTATTAGGTATTATAAGTAATACAGAGATGATTTCAAGTTCATGGGAAGATGTGTGTAAGTTACATGCAAATACTGTGCCATGTTGTATAAAGGACTTGAGCATCCATGGATTTTGGTAACCACAGGGTTCCTGGAACCTATCCCTCATGGATACTGAGAGATTGATTATATATGATGCTGGGTCCAACCATATCTTACTCACATAAGCCGCTTATGCATCTGAATCCTTGGGAACACCCCTCACTTCCCTCTGCTTGCTACTTGGGCTTCCTTCTCATCAGCTGATCCCCTTCTGAGCTGTAAGTCACTCCTTTTAGTTTCATTCTTACTCACCCTGAATCTAGTTCAGGTACAAAGTGAGGTCTTACACTGTTGGTCTCCCAAAGAAAGCCTAAACTCAACATCTGCAGAGCTGAGCACACCCTTCCACCCACCACTCCCAGCATACAACCCATCCTGCTTCTCATTCTTCACCAGATTTCATCAAGTATAATATATCCAATTGCTCACTTTAAAATGTCTTAAATCAGAATCTATCTTACAATGGACGACTTCTCAAAATTGCTATTGCCAGGCAGAAGTCTTGGTAAAGTTGACCTGTGAATACATATTATGTAAGAATTTGGTCCTCAAAGTTCACATTGTTGGGGAGTCTTAA
Organism: Lemur catta; assembly: GCF_020740605.2. NCBI lineage: Eukaryota > Metazoa > Chordata > Mammalia > Primates > Lemuridae > Lemur > Lemur catta. The sequence goes on from NC_059132.1 coordinate 61,144,877, forward strand.
CTAGCATAATATCTCTGTACATAAAACTGATATATTTCACAAAAACTCACTTTAAACTAAACTTTAGGGTAATATACTCTATTTTTCTATCCACTTATTTTAAAAAATAAAGCCACATTCAATAATACATCAAAGTCATTCTAAGTACATTTCTAATGCAAAACTAATTTTAAAATTAAATTTTAACATCCCAGAAAAAGTCAGAAGATAAAAATACTAAAACTAAAAATATGATCAGCAGATGAAGAGGTGGAAGTAACACATCCTAAGCTTTCGTGATTTGACTTTAGCTCTTCACCTGCTACAAACCACATTTACACCTCCACATTTAGTAATTATTTCACATTCTTATTTTTCACTGTCTTTTATTATTGCCATTTGGCTTTCCTCAGACTATTTTGACCCCAGTGAATCAATCAGTCAGTAAATCTCTTCAAAAAAATCTCAGCCTCTAAACAGGGCATTAAACAAGAGGCCCAAATAGATCCAAGAAACTCTTAACTCCACCTACGTTCCAGATGTATTTGAGATTGAGAGATCAGTTATAAATACATCCACATCTAGTGCCCCAGCCCACACACTGCAGATGCTACATAAATATATATTGCATAATAAAAATTTTATTGATAGATAATGACAGCAAAAAAATTAATGCAACAGTAAAATATATCACGTGATAGTGGCTCATGAACAGTGCTGACCATAGGAGCTATAGGCTTGTATATGAGGGAACTATAGGCTTTCATATGAGGGAGTGATATCTATAGGCTGACCTTACCTGAGGTCACCTGGGCTCAAGGACACAGTGCTTTGCATAGCCCACATAATGTTTTTGTGCTCATTTGGATAAAGAACTCTTTCCTCTAGGCAGATACAAACCTACGCTATCAGCTTCTCAAAGAAGACATGGGCTGGATTTTAGCTTCTTTTCTATACAGTTGTACAGGTGCTCTTGTCCAGTCAGCATCATGAACAACCGTACATGGTGACTTTGAAAGAGAGGGTACTTGTGCCTGAAAGGGCATTTTTCTGTAATTATAATTTGTTTATCTAAATTCCTCTTCCCTTCCCTCCATGGCTGTAACCCTGATTTATTCAAAAATGTCGGTCTTTTGGGTAGAGAAGATGGCGGAGTGGAGCTGACCTCCTGGATTTGTGCTCCCGGAGAGGAAGGCGTGGATCTCCACCTGCCACAACACTGGAGGATTGCTCCTCCACAGGAAGGGTGAGGTGAACCCACGGAGAATCACCGTCGGACACAGGGAACAGGAAAAAACAGAGGCGAGTGGGAAATCAGACCGAGATAATTTGGAGAGTGCGGGACGGAAAACAGACAGCGGAGTGCGGGACGGCCGTACCTGCCTCACCGGACAGTGGGGCGGGTTCAGCCCCACAGCAAAGCGGCTTGATCTCCCCACTGACCCCCACATCCACTCGGTCAAGGATCTGACTGAAATCGGTGCAGAATCACCGCGGGAGACCTGGAGCTCCGAGGACAGGTGACATAGGCGGGCGAGAGCTTGGACTCTGGCAGCTCTCCGGCGCCCTATCTCTTAAAGGGACAGACGCGGGCCTGAGCCGAGGCCAGGGGCCGCGAGCGTGAAATATTAAAGCGGGACTTTTTTGCTTTTTTTTTTTACCCCTACGGCAGCTCTCCGGCTGGGGAGCTGCCGTGGGCCCTGGCGCCTGCCGAGCTCTGAACGCTCTCCCCGGGCGCCTGCAACCGGCGGATGCGCGGTCGCCATCTTGGTTCCCACAGCTAAGCCTCTGACGCGTCTCTGGAGCCCTATCTCTTAAAGGGACAGACGCGGGCCTGAGCTGAAGCGAGGGGCCGCGAGCGTGAAATATTAAAGCGGGACTTTTTTTGCTTTTTTCTGCCCCCACGGCAGCTCTCCGGCTGGGGAGCTACTGTGGGCCCTGGCGCCTGCCGAGCTCTGAACGCTCTCTCCGGGCGCCTGCAACCGGCGGATGCGCGGTCGCCATCTTGGTTCCCACAGCTAAGCCTCTGACGCGTCTCTGGAGCCCTACCTCTTAAAGGGACAGACGCGGGCCTGCGCCAAAGCGAGGGGCCGTGAACGTGAAATATTAAAGCGGGACTTTTTTTGCTTTTTTCTGCCCCCACGGCAGCTCTCCGGCTGGGGAGCTACTGTGGGCCCTGGCGCCTGCCGAGCTCTGAACGCTCTCCCCGGGCGCCTGCAACCGGCGGATGCGCGGTCGCCATCTTGGTTCCCACAGCTAAGCCTCTGACGCGTCTCTGGAGCCCTATCTCTTAAAGGGACAGACGCGGGCCTGAGCTGAAGCGAGGGGCCGCGAGCGTGAAATATTAAAGCGGGACTTTTTTTGCTTTTTTCTGCCCCCACGGCAGCTCTCCGGCTGGGGAGCTACTGTGGGCCCTGGCGCCTGCCGAGCTCTGAACGCTCTCTCCGGGCGCCTGCAACCGGCGGATGCGCGGTCGCCATCTTGGTTCCCACAGCTAAGCCTCTGGCGGCGCTCCGGCGCCCTATCTCTTAAAGGGACAGACGCGGGCCTGCGCCGAGGCGAGGGGCCGCGAGTGTGAAATATTAAAGCGAGATTTTTTCTTTCTTTTTTTTTTTTTTTTTTTTTTTTTTTTTATTTCCCTCTTTCTTTCTTTCTTTCTCTTTTCTTTCTTGTTTTCTCTTTATTCTCCTTGTTATTCATACTGTTTCTCTCTCTCTCTTTTTTTTTTTTTATTTTATTTCTCTCTTTCTTTCTCTTTTCATTCTTGTTTTCTCTTTATTCTCCTTGTTATTCATATTGTTTCTCTCTCTCTCTCTCTTTTTTTTTTTTTTCTTTTTTTTCTTTTTTCCTTTCCGGTGACCCTCCAGCCCAAGAGCTACTGTATACTCCTGAGTGCTCCAGACCCCCAGGTCTGATTCCTATTGGTCCCTGAATATTGCCCCCCAGTACCAGCGAACTGCGGGTGGGCAGCAGCAATTGTGAGGGCCAAGGTCTAACTGCTGCAGAGCCATAGGGTGCCAGGCGGCTCCCCAGGAGGCTCCATCCCCTGATCCATAGTCCCTCTCCAGGTCCCCTTCCCAGGTGTGAACACTGAGTGCTTCCCCAGACGCAAGAGTGTGGAGCCTGGACCTTGGGAACACTGGGACAGTGTAGACCCTTGCCCGTGGGAGCTGCAGCAGCTGGGGCACTGAGGGAGTGAGGGCACTGCCTCCTCTGCCTAGCCAGTGTCTTTCCTGCAGAAAGAGACAGAAACCACACATCCAGAGGAAGAACCAAAAGTCAGGGGGGGAAGAAGAAGGAAGAGGAAGAGAGAGGAAGGGAAGAAAGAGGAAGGAGGGAGAAGAAAAAAAAAGAAAAAGAAGAAGGAAGGGAAAGAAAAAGAGAGAGAGAAGAGGCTTTCTGCTTGCAAATAGTGTGAATCCTGCCTACTAACTGAAAGTCCACAACACAGTGATTTAACTTGCCAAACTGGTCTTAGGTCAAGCCAACCCTCTGGGGGTGGACCCATCAGAAGCAGTCCCCCAACTGAGATAGAAAAAAGAAACTCTAAACAGCACACAACAGTCTCCCCCTATAGATAAAGGAAGCAACATTCCTAGACTGTTCCACAGCCTAAGAACAGAGTACAAGACGTGCTGTTAACTAGACTAAAGCTGTGAGAAAAGATCTAACGATAGAGCCAGATGGGAAGGGCTCAGCGGAAAAATATGGGGAGCACAAAAAACCAAACGGAAACCTCGCCCCCAAAGAGAAATACCAACTCTCCTCCAATTGGCACAAGCCAGTTTCAGAATACCAACATGTTACCAGAAGAATTTCAGTCTTGGGTTATAAATAAGCTGAATGATATACAAGAAAAAATTGATATCCACCGCAAAGAAACCGCAAAAAAATTCCAGGATTTGGAAGAAAAATTCACTAAAGAAATAGACGTATTGAAAAAAAACCAAACTGAACTCCTAGAAATGAGGGATTTATTCAGGGAGCTACAAAACACAGTGGAAAGTCTCAAGAACAGGGTAGATCAAATAGAAGACAGAATCTCAGAAATCGAAGATAACTCTTTCCAATTAAATAAGACAGTCACAGAGATAGAGCAAAGAAATAAGAAAAAAGATCAGAGTCTTCAAGAAATGTGGGATTATGTGAAGAAACCTAATGTGAGAGTTATAGGCATCCCTGAAGGTGAAGAAGATAATAAGCAAGGGCTGGATAAACTATTTGAAGACATAATAGAAGAAAATTTCCCAGGCCTTGCTAAAACTTTAGATATACAGGTTCAAGAAGCTCAAAGAACCCCTGGTAGATTCATAGCAAATAGGAAAACACCACGCCACGTAGTCGTCAGACTGACCAAAATATCCACTAAAGAGACACTTCTTCGAGCTGTAAGGAGAAAGAAACAAGTAACATACAAAGGGAGACCCATTAGAATTACGCCAGATTTCTCAAATGAAACTTTACAAGCAAGAAGAAGTTGGGGCCCCATTCTCACTCTTCTGAAACAGAATAATGCCCAGCCTAGAATCTTGTACCCAGCTAAGCTAAGCTTTCTATATGAAGGAGAAATTAAGACATTCTCAGATAAACAAGGACTGAGGGAATTCACCAAGACAAGACCACCCCTCCAAGAAGTACTCAAAAGAGAGTTACACACGGATCATCACAACAAAGGCCCACGAATGTAAAGCCACCCAAGAACTAAAGATCAAATTCTAGCCACCACAATGGCTCAAGAGAGAAAACATAGAAAAGAAGTTCTACCCAATAAGATAAACAGAAATCTGTCCCAATTATCAGTTCTCTCACTAAATGTCAATGGCCTGAATTCCCCACTCAAGAGACATAGACTGGGCCAATGGATAAAAAAACACAAACCAAGTATCTGCTGCCTTCAGGAAACACACTTAACCGGCAAAGATGCATTTAGACTGAAAATAAAAGGATGGAACTTGATATTTCAAGCAAATGGTAGCCAAAAGAAAGCTGGTGTGGCAGTTTTAATTTCCAATAACTTAGTCTTTAAACCAACAAAAGTAATAAAAGACAAAGACGGTTACTACATACTGGTGAAAGGCACAATTCAACAAGAAGACATAACCATACTTAATATATATACACCCAATCTAGGTGCACCCAGATTCATAAAGCAAATCCTACTCGATCTAAACCAAATGATAGACAACAACACTTTAATAGTTGGAGACTTTAACACCCCACTGACAGCACAGGACAGATCCTCCAAGCAGAAAATAAGCAAAGACATAGTAGACTTAAACAGAAGGCTAGAACAAATGGGCCTGACTGACATCTACAGGACATTCTACCCTAAATCCACTGAATATACATTCTTCTCATCGGCTCACGGAACATTCTCTAAGATTGACCATATCCTAGGCCATAAAGCAAGTCTTAAAAAAATTAAAAAAATAGAAATCATACCCTGCATCTTCTCAGACCACAATGGAATAAAAGTAATAATGAACCCTAACAGGAACTCTCATTCCTACTCAAGGTCATGGAAGCTAAACAACCTTCTTCTGAATAACAATTTTGTAAAAGAAGAAATTAAGTCAGAAATCAAAACATTCTTTGAATTAAACGACAAAGGTGACACAACTTATCAAAATCTATGGGATGCAGCTAAAGCAGTCCTGAGAGGAAAATTCATTTCCATAAATGCTTATTTCAAAAAGACAGACAACTTACAAATAGACAACTTAATGAATAGACTCAAAGAGCTGGAGAAAGAAGAACAGACTGACCCCAAACCCAGCAGAAGGCGAGAAATTGTTAAGATCAAATCAGAATTAAATGAAAAAGACAACAAAAATACTATAAGGGAAATTAATAAAACAAAAAGTTGGTTCTTTGAAAAGATAAATAAAATAGACACACCACTGGCTAGACTAACCAAGAGCAGAAAAGAAAAATCTTTAATAACTTCCATCAGGAACATGAAAGGAGAAATCACAACCGAAGCCACAGAGATACATGACATTATCTATGAATATTACAAAAATCTTTATGCACACAAATTGGAAAATGAGGAGGAAATGGACAAATTTTTAGAAACACACAGCCTTCCCAAGCTCAATCAGGAAGAAATAGAATTCCTGAATAGACCAATATCAAGAACTGAAATTGAAACAGCAATAAAAAACCTTCCCAAAAAGAAAAGCCCTGGTCCAGATGGGTTCACACCTGAATTTTACCATACATACAAAGATGAACTGGTGCCCATCCTACATAAACTATTCTTCAATATTGAGAAGGATGGAATTCTCCCCAACACATTCTACCAAGCCAATATAACATTGATACCAAAACCAGGAAAGGATGCAACAAAAAAAGAAAACTACAGACCAATTTCTCTCATGAACGTAGATGCAAAAATTCTCAATAAAATCCTAGCAAATCGTATCCAAGTGCTGATTAAAAAAATAATTCATCACGACCAAGTAGGCTTCATCCCAGAGATGCAGGGGTGGTTCAACATACGAAAATCTATAAATGTAATTAACCACATAAATAGAAGCAAAAATAAAGACCATATGATCCTCTCAATAGATGCAGAAAAAGCATTTGACAAAATTCAACACCCTTTTATGATAAAAACACTTAACAACATAGGCATAAATGGGACCTACCTAAAAATAATACAAGCCATATATGACAAACCCACAGCCAACATCATACTGAATGGGGAAAAATTGAAAGCATTCCCACTCAGAACTGGAACCAGACAAGGCTGCCCACTGTCCCCATTACTTTTCAACATAGTATTGGAAGTCCTTGCGAGAGCTATCAGACAAGAGAGCAGAATCAAAGGTGTCCAAATAGGGACAGAAGAGATCAAACTCTCACTCTTCGCTGATGATATGATGTTGTATCTGGAAAACCCCAAGGACTCAACCAAGAGACTCCTGGAATTAATTAACGAATTCAGTAATGTCTCAGGCTACAAAGTCAATACACACAAATCAGAGGCATTCATATATGCCAATACCATTCAATTGGAGAACCAAATTAAGGACTCAATACCTTTCAAAATAGCAACAAAGAAAATAAAATATCTAGGAATATATTTAACTAAAGAGGTAAAGGACCTCTATAAAGAGAACTATGAAACGCTAAGGAAGGAAATTGCAGAACACGTAAATAAGTGGAAATCCATACCATGCTCATGGATTGGAAGAATTAACATCGTTAAAATGTCTATACTACCCAAAGTAATCTATAGATTCAATGCAATTCCTATTAAATTACCAACATCATTTTTCACAGACTTAGAAAAAATAATTATACACTTTGTATGGAAACAGAGAAGACCCCGTATAGCAAAAGCAACCTTAAGCAATAAAAACAAAATGGGAGGTATTGATTTGCCAGACTTCAAACTATACTACAAAGCTGTGGTGCTTAAAACTGCTTGGTACTGGCACAAGGGCAGGGACACAGACCAGTGGAACAGAACAGAAAACCCAAATATAAAACCATCCTCATATAATCATCTAATCTTTGACAAAATAGACAAAAAAATACTCTGGGGACAAGAGTCCCTATTCAATAAATGGTGCTGGGAAAACTGGATAGCCACATGTAGAAGACTGAAACAGGACCCACAGATTTCACCTCTCACAAAAATCAAATCACGGTGGATAACAGATTTAAACCTTAAATGGGAAACGATTAGAATTCTAGAAGAAAATGTAGGAAAGACTCTCACAGACGTTGGTCTAGGCAAAGAATTTATGAAGAAAACCCCTAAGGCAATTGCAGCAACAACAAAAATAAACGAATGGGACCTGATTAAATTAAAAAGCTTCTGCACAGCCAAAGAAACAGTCACGAAAATAAACAGACAGCCTACAGAATGGGAAAAAATTTTTGCATACTACACATCAGATAAAAGACTGATAACAAGAATCTATTTAGAACTCAGGAAAATCAGCAAGAAAAAATCAAACAATCCTATCAAAAAATGGGCAAAGGACATGAATAGAAATTTTTCAAAAGAAGACATAAGAATGGCCAAAAAACGTATCAAAAAATGCTCAACATCCCTAATTATCAGGGAAATGCAAATCAAAACCACAATGAGATACCACTTAACTCCGGTGAGAATGGCCTTTATCAAAAAATCCCAAAACAACACGTGTTGGCGTGGATGCGGAGAGACAGGAACACTCATACACTGCTGGTGGGAATGCAAACTAGTGCAACCCCTATGGAAAGCAATATGGAGATACCTTAAACAGATTCAAGTAGACCTACCATTTGATCCAGCAATTCCATTATTGGGCATATACCCAGAAGAACAAAAGTCATTTTTTAACAAAGACACCTGTACCCGAATGTTTATAGCAGCACAATTCACAATCGCAAAGATGTGGAAACAACCCAAGTGCCCATTGATCCACGAATGGATTAGTAAACTGTGGTATATGTATACCATGGAGTACTACTCAGCTATAAGAAATAACGATGATACGACATCTCTTTGGTTCTCCTGGAGAGAGCTGGAACCCATTATACTAAGTGAAGTATCCAAAGAATGGAAAAACAAGCATCACATGTACTCACCAGAAAACTGGTTTCCCTGATCATCACCTAAATGTACATCAGGGAAGGATACCAATTGGATATCAGACTGGGATGGGGGGGGTGGGGGGAGGGGATGGGTGTATGCCTACATGACGAGTGCATTGCGCACCCTCTGGGGAATGGTCATGCCTGAGGGTGCAGACCCGGGGAGGTGGGGGGGGAGGGGATCGAGGTATGAATACATGGCGAGTGCCAGGCGCACTGTCTGGAGAGTGGGAGCGGACGCGCTTGGGACTCTGACTCGGGGGGATGGGCGGGACAGGGACAATGTATATGATCTGAACTTATGTACCCCCATGATGAGCTGAAATAAAAAAAAATATATTAAAAAAAAAAAAAAAAAAAAAAAATGTCGGTCTTTTTATGATTAGGTCTATCTTGCTCATGACCTGGTGATATGCCCTAAATGTTATTTCCACTTTGAAGTCACCTTTTGCCCCCTTTTTTGCCTTTTCAATTTAAAAAGTCATTGTTTTTTTCTCCAGTGAGAATATAAAGTCATAATAAAACATGTATTAAGGTATTCACTTAGCACCTTCTATTATATTAATAATTTACTAACTGCTTTGATGGTCATCATTATCTCATTGATCTTTGCGACCACCTGGGGGGGAGGGCGCTAGTAGCCCCATTTCGCAAAAGAGAAGGCTATGGACCTAAGAGACTCTGTGACCTATTCAGGCTCTTGCAATTTCAGGCCTGAATTTGAACACTGTCTCTGAATCTAAATGTTTGAAAATAAACTCCATGAGAACAGACCCCTCTGTTTATCTTCCTCACTTTTGAATTCCCACTTTCTGAAATATTGATCAAATCAATATTCGGTAAAAATGTAATCCATTCAATACTTATTTGTGAGGACTTGTTATGTGGCAGTTATAACTTTAGACACTAGGGACATAACTGTGAGATAAACCAATCAAAATTCCTAACCCTCATACAGCTTTTATTCCAATAGGGAAGACACTCAGTAAATAAATTATTTAACAGCAAGTAAATTATATGGTATGTCAGATGTTGACAGACATTATCGAGGAAAAGAGGGAAGAGGGGCAGAGGGTGCAGCGTGAGGATAGGAGACTTGCTACTTAAATGAGGTGGTCAGGAAGAGCTGCACTAATTGGCCGATATTTGAACAAGATCTGAAGAAAGAGAGGAGTAAGCCACACTGGGCTGGAGCTTGCCAGGAAGAGAGAACGGCCAGAGCTAAAGTCCTGATGGAGAACTCCCTGGGGACTGTACTTGCATGTTTGAGTAACAGCAAGGGAGCTAATTTTGCTAGAAAGAAGGGAGCAAGAAGAAAGAGAGATGGGAGATGAGATCAGGGAGGTAAAAGGAATGGGGGAGATACACACTGTTGCCAGGACTTTGACTCCAAGTGAGATTGAGAAGCCACTGGAGGTTGTAAGCAGAGCAGTGACAGAATCTCATCGCCATGAAATGGGATCAATCTGAATGCATGTTTAGAATAGACTCTTGAAGGGCAAGGATGGAAGCAGGAAGTAAAGAGTAACGATGATGATGGCTTTGAAGCCCTTTGAAGATAGAGTTGGTAGAGTTTGCTGATGAATTGAATGTGGAGTGAGAAAGACTAAGAGGAGTTAGAAGTACTGCTAAGTGAATGCCCAGCTGTGTCCCCAAATATACTTTGTTTCCTCCTAATAATTGCAATACTTCAAAGTGTTGTTTATAAAATACATTTGTGTGCATTATTTTAATGAACCTTGAACCAGGAGTCTCCATATGTGTCACTTCCTTCTATTTCAGGTTCATCAGTTTCTGTTTTGCAGTAGTTTGGTTTCTTTAATGATGGATCTTAAGTAAACAAAAAGAAAGGAATCAAAAATGAAGTTACAAACCTCCAGGAGATTAGTCTATAGTTAAACATATAATTCAGATATTTTGCATAGTTGAAAAGAAGATTCAAAATTTTGTAGACATAAAATTACCTACTATTTCATTAATGTTCCTGAATTATATTTTTCTGAAAGTGTATATATAATGAAAAGTATGTGCATTGTAATTTTAATTTTCTTCCCACAGAAAGACCAAATAGTGCTTTTTGAAGACTGTGATTAAGTACATTCTTATTTCCTCATGAACTTTACCTGCTTGGGTATGACATTTTATAGTTTTTAACCTACTTTCATTTGCATACCATTTATTTAGCTTATCTATTTCAATCAATCCTTATCAGGAAGAGTTATTGTGTTTTTTAACTACTACCTAATTTATGTCCATGAAATTTTGAAAATATTCTAAGAATAACTGACCTAGAAAGAACTTCAGTGACTATTTGATAGTGTTTCTCAATTATTTTTAATCCACAACAATATCACAAGACTGTCTGAGTCATGATTATGTGACTTTGTTTATGTAGATTTTTCAGGAATAGATTTAATATGAATACATAAAAAAGTCTGGAGAACTGGGAGAGGGCTGCTATAAAAATTAAATGAGTTGATATATATATTCGGTTCAATACAGTGAAAGTATTTACTATTATTATGGTAATCACTGCATATTTATTTTATTCAAAAATATTTCTTTGAGCACAGTTTTATATGACTCATATAATGAAAACAATGTTACTGAATAAGCTTTTTTAAACCACACATGCCCCCCCTCCATTTTCAAGATCTTCCTATAATTCTTACACAGAGTATGATCATCCCATCCCTAATTATCTGGGACTTTCGCAGTTTTAGCACAGTTAAGTTTCACATCCCAGGAATCTCCTTAGTTCCAAGCAAAGTGAGATGGTTGGTCACCCTGTTTCTCAGGTCCTTCACCCCATTTCCCCAACACTGCTATAATTAGCCTTCTTTATTTTTCAAAGTCAAATTTTCAGCTGGTGCCAGATAAAAAACTAGACCCTGGTTCTCCTTACACACATATTAAAATGATCCACAGACTGCCAGAGATCAATGCTAGGGAACATCCAATGAATAAACAACTTTATGTCACCCTCTCCTACTTTCATGCTGTAGATGCATTTGTAGTCTGTATGCTCATGAGCATGTACATAGTATTTCAACCTTATATATGTTAATAAATATAATAAAGTCATAATGGTAGTATATCACAGTTCATGACCTAAAAAAACAAATGCTTTAAAAAATTCTTAAAGAACACTTAATAGATATTCATACACATATCTATTTTACACTGTTCTTTATCCATGTTTCCAGATAAATATACATCAATAAATTCTATTTGAAAATTACAACTTTAGCATATCTACACAACAGAACATTACTCAGAAATTCAAAGGAATTGATTATCAAGTCACACAACTAGGATGAATCTCAAAGATCTAATGCTAAATGAAAGAAGCTAGTCTCAAAAGATTACATATTGTTTGATTATACCTGTATGATATTCTCCAAAGGACACAAATCAGCTACAAACAATGGATCACCAGTTACCAGGATTAGGACTCAGTGAAGGGGCTGATGATAAAGGGATGGATTGAGGGAATGTTTGGGGGTGATGCAATTGTTTTGTACTGTGATTCTGGTGATGATTTCATGAATCTGCACATAATAAAATTCATAGAATTGTATATCAAAATTAAAAAGTCAGTTTTACTCTCGACTAATTAAAAACAAAATTAGAAGCAAATTAAATAGGTAAACTATAAGCTGAGAATAAATTCAGATTTCTAAAATGAGGAAAAGAACCATGATTTTAGAGTTTCAGGGAGAGAAAACTTACAGTCATAAATTAAGTATTGTGGAAAGAATATTTGTCATTTTTAGACTATGTGATGTCAATAACGTCTTAATGGTGGCATCAAATGACGAGCTTATGAAATATCCACATGCACTTCTATATTTCCCAGCCCCTGTGTATTTATGTAGGGTCAGCGGATTTTCATTGTGACTTGAATCAAAATTATATATGAATCAAAAATTATATATGACTTCTGGCCCAAGGCAGTTAGGGGATGGGGTTTTTCTCTTTCTCTCTCTCTATGTATCTGTGTCAAGATAAGTTTTGATTTCTCTAAGGTAGACAGCCTCTAGTGGGATTGATGGGCCATACAGCAAGTATGTGAGTTTATAAGAAACTGCCAACCATTCTCCAGAGTGTCTAGGCCATTTTGCATTTCCCTCAGCAATGAGCAAGAGTTCCAGTTGTTCTCTATCTTCCATAGCAATTCATAGTATCTGCATTTATTTTATTTTTCACTTTCTTGAATGGCTACTGATGTTGAAAATCTTTTTGTGTGCTTATTTGTCAACCTTCTATCTTCTTTTATGTGGTATTCCTTCAGGTCTTTTACTCATTTTAAAATTGGGTTGTTTGCTTCCTTATGATGGAGTACTGAGACAAATATATTCTTATTAGTCCTTAGAAATGCGATTTACAAATATTTTTCCTTATATGTAGCTTGTCTTGTTTTCTTTTTTAATTCTCTTAAGAATGATTTTCATGGTTTTGCTTTATGAGTCTGGGCACACCTGTGTTAGGTGCATAACAGCATAGTAATGGCACAAAAACAGAGACATAGACCAATGGAACAGGACTGAGAACCCAGAAATAAGACCATCCTCATATAACCATTTGATCTTTGACAAAGCACATAAAAATATACACTGGGGAAAAGAATCCCTATTCAATAAATGGAGCTGGGAAAATTGTATAGCTACACGTAGAAGATTGAAACAGGATCTACAATGCTCACCACTCACAAAAATCAACTCACAATAGATAACAAACTTAAACTTAAGGCATAAAACCTAAGAATTCTAGAAGACAATGTTGGAAAAACTCTTATGGACATTGGCCTAGGTGAAGAATTTATGAAAAAGACCCCAAAAGCAATCACAGCAACAACAAAAATAAATAAATGGAAACTGACCAAATTAAAAAGCTTCTTTCTGCACAGCCAAGGAAACTATCATTAGAGCAAATAGACAACTTATAGAATGTGAGAAAATATTTGTATGCTACACATCCAATAAAGGGCTGATAACTAGAATCTATATAGAACTCAGGAAAATCAGCAAGAAAAAATCAGGCAACCCCATTAAAAAGTGGGCAAAGGACACGAACAAACTTTTCAAAAGAAGATAGCCTAATGGCCAACAAACATATGAAAAATTGCTCAATATCTCTAATCATCATGGAAATGCAAATCAAAACCACAATGAGATATCACTTATCTCCAGTGAGAATGGCTGTTATCAATAAGTCACAAAACAACAAATGTTGGCGTGGATGCAGAGAGAAAGGAACTCTTATGCAATGTTGGTGGGACTGCAAACTGTTACAACCTCTATGGAAAGTAATATGGAGATACTTCAAAGAACTAAAAGCAGAACTACCATTTGATCAAGCAACCCCACTACTGGGTATTTACCCAAAGGAAAATAAGCCATTCTAAAAAAAAGACATCCGCACTTTAATGTTTATAGCAGCACAATTCACAATTGCAAAGATGTGGAAACAACTGAAGTGCTCATCAATACATGAGCGGATTAATAAAATGTGGTATATGTATACAATGGGGTACTACTCAGCCACAAAAAAATTGTGATCTAGCATTTCCTGTATTATCCTGGAGAGAGATGGAGCCCATTCTACTAAATGAAGTATCACAAGAATGGAAAAACAAACACCACGAGTACTCACCATTAAATTGGTACTAACCCATCAAAACTTACTGCATATATGGAAAGTAACATTCCTTATGTCGAGCAGGTTGAGGGGGAGAGGATGGGTAAATCCACACCTCACGGGTATTATGCGTGCTGTCTGGAGGATGGGCACACTTGTAGCTCCAATTTCGGCGGTGCAAAGGCAATTTATGTAACAAAAGCGTTTATACCCCCAGTAATACCCTGAAATAAAAAGAAATGTCTTTCACAAAGAAAATTTTTAAGTTTTTAACAAAATACAATCTATCAATTTTTTTATGGATCATGCTTTTGGTGCCTTATCCCAAACGATATCTCTATTTATCCTTCGTAATGAAGGACAGAGTGAAAGAACAAAGAAAATCAGTGACAATCTCACCCTCTTAAAGCCCCAGTTCTATTCACTAAGGAGGAAAATCCTCCACCTTCAGAGTTTAGCTCTTGGAGTTTCCTGTAACTATTACTGCCTTTGCTGATACACATAATGGAAAAAAAGAGAGGGAAAAACAAAGTGGATTTCTGCACTCTTTCTGAGAGTTGCTAATATAAGTAATATATTAGTAAATACTGAACTTACAGAGTAATTCAGAGTACTCTTATAAATTAAAAATAAAATTCAACAATTATTCATTTGTGTGACTGAAAGTTCCAGATTGCATTTTGAAAATGCATGAATAATAAAATACATTCAACAGATTTTTCCCTACAATTGCTTATTTTGGTTACATTTATTCATTAATTCATATATTCAATTATTTTAAGTACCACACATGTACCAAGAAAAAACATGATGTGTATTCCCCCTTAGGATAAACATAAACAAATCCAAAGTGTGTTCTTGGACTCCTCTTTAGGAATGTATATCACCTTCCAACAGGTGAGGTATACAAAATGAAAAACCATCATGAGCCCTTTCCTCAAAGATGATCACCCTATAAGGGAGGCTGGAACCATGTCCACACCAGCCCATTAAACAAGAGTTTTGCTCTTCACTTTCCCATGGATTAAAATAAGAAAAACTGCATACATATCTGTGGGTGCACCTGCACACACACATGCTCATTTATGCATACTATTTACCCTTTCAGTGAGTAATAGCCCCACATCAAAGATTCAAAGATTATCTTTGTTGGATACATCTCAAATGGGCAGTTTCATATTTTTTGGTCAAACCAAATGTGGAGAAGATTATATGGGAGAGAAATAAGATTAGAGGCAAGGTTTGGCAGTTTTGAGAATCATGATCATTATTTTTTTTTCATGCTTGTTGGGTCAGATATTTAACTGCAATTTCAAGTTTAACTTTAAAGTACAATGGCACAAGTTACATAGCAAAAGTCTGATATATTGAATGAAACAAGTAGAGGAAGACACTGTTATACTCATTGATTACCTTATAAGTGACAAAAGAAACTTCATCTAGAGGTCTCACTTAAAATCCTTAAAATAACTGAATAAAATGGACTCTAGGAAAAAAATGTGGATGTACTGAGTAATGGAACAGCAGCACTGGAGGCAGGTTGGGTTTACATCCCTGTTTTGCTACCTCACCAGCTACCTCTTTGGTTTCTTCATAGGTAAATTGAGCATAATTATACCTCTGCCAGCTGTGCTTAAACTGTAGAAAGGTTTAAATGGGATTATGTATATAAAGCCATTTTCACAGTACATGTCACATAAAAGCATTCAGTAAATGTTAATCACCAACATGGGGTATAGGAAAAGAAAGAAAAGAGAGGAGAGGAAGGTGTTGACAAAAAAATCCAGAATTAAAATCTCCCCATTAACAAGAGGAGAGAATTTCAACTATGCCCATCTCTAACATGTAAGGTAGACTAGATCCTTCCATTTAAAAACGGACATTAGTTCAGACTCCAAACATCCGTTAAGAAGCCTAAAAAAAGTCCTGAACACAAAAAGATTTTTTTTACTTAAAGTAGGGAATGAGTAGATTGGTACTGATAAACATATATTTTTCAAGTCACTTTTAAGCTTTAGCTATAGGATTAAGTTTCCTATTTAGTAGCAGATTCAAATAAGAAAATGATAGCTACAGATGGGATGGGTAATAGTACTAGTCCCATTTTTAAATCCATAAACAGCAGTATGCAAAGCACCTAAATTATTCCACTTTAAATTACTAATTTCAGAGTTCAAGTCATCAAACTAAGGTTTGAACTAAATGAACACACACCTCAAGAAAGATTTCCATCCCAGAAGTATCTATATAATGCATTGCCCAAGGAAGCTGCCCTTTCCTGAAATGTCTGCTATTCATCTTTCACAACCACAAATTACTAGAAAAGTTCCCAGCTTGTTCTCTGCAAAATTTTTGGAAGAGCTTGCCTGGCACATTGTGTCCTATCTTGAGGTTTGCAAAGGGAAAGGACAGTTTGACAAACCGTTGTCAGGAAAATGTTGCTCCACCAGCAAGCCAAAGGTCAGACTGTAATTTAAGCAGCAGTTTGCTTGTTAAGGGTAGAACACTCCCCAGTTTCATCTTGCAAGCAAGGAGAAAATCAATCTTTTAGCAGCCTTCAAATGGAAAGTTTAAGTCAGGGCAAAAAAATTAAACTTGCTTTGCTTTTTTTTTTTTTTTTCCCCTCATTGGTTAGGAGACAGCTTTTACAATTGTTCCATTACCAGCATCAGTTTTTTGAACGTTAACTCTGTCCTTTTTTCTCTCCTTGATCTCAAATTATATGGAATACTACAAAATTGAGTATATGCTTACACTCCAGAGAGCTCACTAGCAATGACTACCCAGATGCTGGTTTTAATAGGTCCAAAGTTCGAAAACAGGCCAAATGGTTTGCATATATAACCAAGATGCATAATTGTCCAAATAAAACTTTATATCAAAGGCCAGGCATGGTGGCTCACGCCTGTAATCCTAGCACTCTGGGAGGCCGAGGCAGGAGGATCACTCGAGGTCAGGAGTTCAAGACCAGCCTGAGCAAGAGTGAGACCCTGTCTCTACTAAAAACAGAAAGAAATTATCTGGACAGCTAAAAGTATATACAGAAAAAAATTAGCTGGGCATGGTGGCGTATGCCTGTAGTCCCAGTGACTTGGGAGGCTGAGGCAGAAGGATTGCTTAAGCCCAGGAGTTTGAGGTTGCTGTGAGCTAGGCTGACACAGCACTCTAGCCATGGCACTCTAGCCAGGGCAAAAAGAGCGAGACTCTGTCTCCAAGAGAAAAAAAAAGCTTGATATCAAACCACTTGATTAAGGACCCATGGGCCTTCATCCACAGACCTTTGAAAAACACAGCCGTAATTTCAGTACAACATTTTGTGAGGATTAGAAGGAAAATAGCTAGTACTCTGAAACCCTTCTCTGGTTTTTAAATTTTGAGTTGACTTAGCTTTCAACTTTAACTTCACTGAAGAGAGTTCTTTTGGATAATAAAGCTTTGCCTATCATTTTTGTATTAGAAGAATTCTATTATGGCTGTTTTTGTTGTTGTCACTGCTATTGTTGTTGTCTTAGTATACTATTAACCTGACTTTGCTAGTCAACTTGGTATTTAGCAATGCTATAATATTGTTTTCAATTTTTTTACCTAAATTATTAAAATTGTACATTCCCATTGCAAAGGAAAAAAATCTAACCATACAGAAAAGTCAAATCCCCAACCAGCAAATCCAGCTGAATTCAGTCACATTTTAATCCCTCACATATGGCAATAGCCTCCTACTTAGTCTCCCTGCGCCTCTCACACCCTTGACTTTCTATTCTGCATACAACAGCCAGAGTGATCTCATTCACATATATCTGATCATCCCACTTTCATGCTCAGAACACTCCCAGGCTTCCCATTACATTTAGATGGAATTTAAAGCCTTTTCGATTATTGACAAATCCATGTATTAACAGCCTCCTCCTACCCTCTTTCCTCACCCTACTCCAGACTTAAGCACCTTTTTGCATTTCCTCAAAGCTCATCACACTTTTCTGCCCCAGGGTCTTTGCACTTGCTAACCCCTTGCCTGGAAGTTCTCCCCACAGAAATTTGCTTACCCCTTCTCATTCAGATCCCTGTGCAAAGAGGCTCCCTTCTCTAAAACAGCAGTCCCTATCACTCCCTGTTCTCTTAACTTGCCTAATGTTTCCCTAATAGCAATCGTTACTGGTCTTGTATTTTATATGTGTTTGTTATTTGCCTCTCTCCTAGAATATGAATTCTACAAAGGCCAGGACTTGTTTACAATTGTTGTATATTCCCAGCACTGGACTAGATATCACCTGACAAGGAGAAAGCATTAAATATTCAATGGATGAAACTCACTCCACAAAAGTAACCACTGTGAATGCATTAATGTGTATCCCTCTAGATATTGTCTGCAGACACACAAACTATTTTTCAGAAATACATGTATACAATGGCATTGCTTTCAGGATGTCAGTGTGTATGTGGATGTATTTTCAGACGATCCCTTTAAATAGACTTCTAAGGAGCAGAAATTCCCAAGTTCCCCGCTGGCCATTGCGGACTAAGCCTTCTATCTCTGCCCTTAATCCAACCTTTTACCTTTCAGCTTCCTTCAGACCTGTTCCAACTCCCTCTGCTATTCAATTTCATCAATATCCATTGTCTTTTTTCTATCTGTTGATATGCACACATCTCACTTTTAAGACCAAAAATATAGATTTTCCCACAAAATAATTCTGTCTGCTATTTTATCACTTTTCTTTCTATAACTATGAGAACTCCAAAAAAGGTAGTCTAAATTTTTGGTCTCCACTTTCCCAAGCTCATTTGTTGTGTAATTCTCCCTAAAATCTACTTTCTGATCATAAGATTCTAAAAAAATTTTCTCTAATCTCATCAATTACTTTCTAATCATTAACCCCCAAAGCTTTTCCCAGTATAATTTCCTGAATCTCTGGTGAGCATCTGGCAATATTTACTATGACAACCCTGCAGTGGCCTCACAGAACTGAACTGTAAAATGACCATTCCGCAGACAGCGTTAGCCACTCCCCACCTCTTTGAAGTGAGTGTTCAGTTGTCCTCAGGTCCTTTTATTCTTTATTTCTTTATTTTTATTATTTTTAATTATTAAGGGTACATAATAGTTGTATGTATTTATAGTGTACATGTGATGTTTCTATATAGGCATACAATGTGAACTAACCAAATCAGGGTAATTGGGGTATCCATCACCTCAGACATGTATCATTTCTTTGTGTTAGAAACCCCTCCAATTCCACTCTTTAAGCTATTTTAAAATATATCATGACTTACTGTTGATTATAGTCACTTTGTTGAGCTATCAAATATTGTTCATTCTTTCTAACTATATTTTTGCATCCATTAACTAGTCCCACTCTATCTTCCACTTCCCACTACCCTTCCCAGCCTCTGATAACCATCATTTTACCCTCTGTCTCCGTGGTAGCAATTGTTTTAATATTTAGTTCCCACATATGTGTGAAAACATGAGAAATTTTTCTTTCTGTGCTTGGCTTATTTCATTCAACATAATGCTCTCTAGTTACATCCATGTTGTTGCAAATGGCAGGATTTCATTCTTTTTATGGCTATAGAATATTCCATTGTGCATATCTCAGGTGCTTTTATTCTTTTCCTGGAAAACTAGCAAAATCTTTCTAATCAGTATGTCAAAAACCTCTGTCCCACAATTCCGTGGAAGTTGAAAATGGTTCTGTTCTGTTATACTCAAAAGGACAAGGTTATTAGGTACTCGAACAAAACTATATAGGCAGAAACTCTCCCATTTCACTTAAATAGCCCTGTGGTGAAGACTTCTCCAGTTCAGATGTTTAGGTTTCTTGTAGTCTTTTTGCCCCATCCCACAAACAACAATGTCCAGTAATAATCCTAAGTGTGTATCCCAACTACTTAGGGGCTACTTCCTGCTTTATTCCTATTGCTTCCCATTTGCTGTAGAAGTAAGTTCTATTCCCCTTCTGTCTTTTTCATTGTAAGTGAATCCTACTATTATACTCAGTATGTAACTGTTACACTGTGAATCTGTAAATGTTCGTCTGTTTCTGTATCTTTTCCCAGATCTGACCCCTCTGAATCTTGGATGCTTATACATACTTTTTAAAAAATTATTTTTAATTTTTAATTATGTGTACATAATAGTTGTATATCTTTGATCTAGACAGACAATGTGAATTAATCAAATCAGGGTAGTTGAGGTATCCATCACCTCAGGCATTTAACATTTCTTTGTGTTAGAAACATTCCAATTCCATTCTTTTAATTATTTTAAAGTGTACCCTAACTTACTGTTGTTTATAGGCATTTTGTTATGCTATCAAATATTGTTCATTCTATCTAACTATATTTTTGCAATCATTAATCATTCCCATGTTATGCCCGCTCCTCTCTATACTTCCCAACCTCTGATTACTGTCATTCTACTCTCTGTCTTCATGAGAGCAATTGTTTTTAATATTTAACTCCCACATATGAGTGTGAACATGCAAGATTTGTATTTCTGTGCTTGGCTTATTTCACTTAACATAATGTTCTCCAGTTTCATCCATGTTGTTGCAAATGGCAGGATTTCATTCTTTTGGCGGCTATATAATATTCTATTGTATATACGTTCCACAATTTCTTTATCCTTTCATCCACTGATGGACATTTTTAGGTTGGTTCCAAACCTTGGTTATAGTGAACAGTACTGCAATAAACATTAGAGTGCAGATATGTGCTTTCCCCTCCTTTGGATACATACCCAGCACTGGGATTGCTGTGTCATGTAGTAGTTCTATTTTTAGTTTTTTGAGAAACCTCCATACTATTTTCCATAGTGATTGCACTAATTTACATGCACCCACTATGTATAAGAGTTCCCCTTTCTCCGCATCCTTGCCAGCATTCTTTATTGCTTGTCTTTTTGATAAAAGCCCTTTTAAGTGGGGTGAAATTATATCTCATTGTAGTTGTGATTTGCATTTCTCTGATGACTAATGATAATGAGCATTTTTTCACATACCTGTTGGCTATTTGTATGTCTTTTTTTTGAGAAATGTCTATTCACATCCTTTGCCCATTTTTTAATCAGATTACTTGATTTTTTTCCTTTTGAGATGTTGGAGCTCCTTATATATTCTAGTTATTAATCCCTTGTCAGATGGGTAGTTTGCAAATATTACCTCTCATTCTGCAGGTTGTCTCTTTCCTTTGTTGATTGTTCTCTTTGCTGTACAGAACTGTTTAGCTTGATGTGATCCCATTTGCCCAATTTTACTTTGGTTGCCTGTGCTTTGGGGTATTACTCAAGAAATAATTGTCCAGACCAATGTCCTGAAGCCTTTCCCAAATGTTTTCTTTTAGTAGTATCATAGTTTCAGGTCTTAGATTTAAAATTTTAATCCATTTTGATTTGTTTTTTATATATGGTGGGAGATAAGGTTCTAGTTTCATTCTTCTGCATACGGATATCCAGTTTTCCCAGCACCATTTATTGAAGAAATTCTCCTTTCCCCACTGTACTTGGCACCTTTGTTGAAGATAAGTTCACTATATATGTATGGATTTATTTCTAGATTCTCTATTCTGTTCCATTGATCTATGTGTCTGTTTTTATGCCAATACCATGCTATTTTGGTTACTACAGCTCTGTGGTATAATTTCAAGTCAGGTAAAGTGATTCCTCCTCCAATTTTATTCTTTTTTCTCAGGATGGCTTTGGCTAGCTAGTCTGGATATTTGTGGTTCCATATAAATTTTGGGATTATTTTTTCTATTTCTGTGAAGAATGTCATTGGCATTTTGATGGGGATTGCATTGAATCTGTAGATTGCTTTGGGTAGTATGGACATTTTAACAATATTGATTCTTTCAATTTATGAGCATGGAATTGGAATATCTTTCCATTTTTTGTGTCCTTTTCAATTTCTTTGATCAATGTTTTATATTTTTCACTATAGAGATCTTTCACTTCTTTGGTTAAGTTTATTCCTTGGTGTTTTATTTTATTTGCAGCTATTGTAAATGGTAGTACTTTCTTGGTTTCTTTTTCAGATTGTTTACTATTTTCATATAGAAATGCTTCTGATTTTTGTATGTTCATTTTGTATTCTCTAGCTTTACTGAATTTGCTTATCAGCTCTAACAGATTTTTTGTGGAGTCTTTTTGTTTCTCTAGATATAAGATCATATCATCTGCAAGCAAGGATAATTTGATTTTTTCCCTTCCAATTGAGATGCTCTTTATTTCTTTCTCTTGTCTGATTGCTATAGCTAGAACTTCCAGTACTATGTTGAATAACAGTTTTTGGTTAAAGTGGGCATCCTTGTTTTGTTCCAGATCTTAAAGGAAAAGTTTTCAGTTTTCCCAATTCAGTATAATACTTGCTGTGGGTCTCTCATACATGGCTTTTATTGTATTGAGGTAAGTTCCTTTTATACCTAGTCTTTTGAGAGTTTTAATCATGAAGTGATGTTGAATTTTTATCAAATAATTTTTAATCATTGATTGAAATGATCATATGGTTTTGTCCCTCATTCTGTTGATATGATGTATCAAGTTGATGATTTGCATATGATGAACCATCCTGTATCCCTGAGATGAATCTCACTTGATCATGATGAATAATTTTTTAATGTGTTTTTGAATTCAGTTTACTGGTATTTTCTTGAGGATTTTAGCATCTATGTTCATCAGAGATATTGACCTATAGTTTTCTTTCTTGGTTGTATCTTTGTCTGGTTTTTGGTTTCAGGGTGATACAGGCCTCATAGAATGAGTTTGGGAGTACATTTTCCTCCTTGAGTTTTTTGGAATAGTTTAAGTAGGACTGGTATTATTTCTTCTTTGAATGGTTGAAAAATTCAGCAATGAAGCCATCGGGTTCTGGGCTTTTCTTTGATGTGAGACTTTTTATTACTGCTTCTATATCATTACTTGTTATTGGTTAATTCAGGTTTTGGATTTCTTCCTGGTTTAATCTTGGTAGGTTGCATGTGTCTAGGAATTTATCTATTTCTTCTAGGCTTTCCAATATATTGATTTATAGTTGCTCATAGTAGTCTCTAATGATCCTTTAAACTTCTGTCAGTATCACTGATAATGTCTCCTTTTTCATCTCTGATTTTATTTGTTTGGATCCTCTTTTTTTCTTAATCTGGCTAAAGATCTGTCAATTTTATTTATCTTTTCAAAAAAACAATTTTTTATTTCATTGATCTTTCATTTTTTTGTTTCAATTTCATTGATATTCTGCTCTGATATTTATCATTTCTTCTACTAATGTTGGGTTTGGTTTGCTCTTGTTTCTCTAGTTCTTTGAGATATATCATTAGTTTGTTTATCTGAAGTTTTTCTACTGTTTTTGTAGGTTCTTATTGCTATAAATTTTCCTCTTATTACTGCTTTTACTGTTTCCCATAGGTTTTGATATATTATGTTTTTATTTTCATTCATTTCAATAAATTTCATAATTTCCTTCTTAATCTCTTCTTTGACACACTGTCATTTAGCAGTATACTCTTTAATTCCCATGTGTTTGTATATTTTCCAATGTCCTTCTGGTTATTGATTTCTGGTTTTATTCCATAGTGGTCAGAGAAAATACTTGGTATGATTTCAATATTTTTGAAATTTTTAAGACTTGTTTTGTGGTCTAATATGATCTATCATTGAAATGATCCATGAGCTGAGGAGAATAATGTGTATTCTGCAGCTGTTGGATGAAACATTCTATAAATATCTATTAGGTGCATTTAGTCTATAGTACAGATTAAGACCAATGTTTCTTTATTGATTTTCTGTCTGGATGATATGTCCAATGCTGAAGGTGGAGTGTTGAGGTCTCCCACAATTATTGTATTGGAGTCTATCTCTCTTTAGCTCTGATAATATTTGCTTTACATATCTGAGTGCTCCAGTGTTGGGTGCATACATATTTAGAAGTGTTATATCCTTTTGTTGAATTGACCTCTTTATCATTACATAATGACCTTCTTTGTCTCTTTTTACAGTTTTTGTCTTGAAATCTATTTTACCTGATAGAAGTATAGTCACTCCTGCTCTTTTTTGGTTTCCATTTGCTGGAATATCTTTTTCATTCCCTTATTTTCAGTCTACATGTGTCTTTATAGGTGAACTGTGTTTCTTCCAGACAACATATAGTTGGCTATTTTTTTTTAACTATTTGGACACTATAAATTTTGACTGGAAAGTTTAGTCCATCACATTTAATGTTATTATTGATAGGTAAGGTCTTACTACTGCCATGTTATTATTTGATTTCTGATTGTTTTGAGGTCTTCTTTTTTTTCCTACTTTCTCCTTTGTCTTCCTTCATTAGAAGTAGTTTTCTCCGGTAGTGTGTTTTACTTGCTTGCTTTTTATTTTTAGTATATTGTTGTAGGTTTTTTGATATGAGGTTACCATGAAGCTTGCATGAAACATTTTGTAACCAATTATTTAAAATATATGGCAACTCTGTTTATGAACAAATACACAAGCAAAGAGAAATCTAACAGAAATTCAACCCTTTAACACCATCCCCCCCACAGTTTTTAACCCTTTGTTGTTTTCATCCATATCTTTTTATACCATCTCTCAAAAAGTTGTTGTAGTTATTTTTGATAGGTTTGTCTTTTAGTCTTCTTACTCAAGTTATAAGTGGTTTATACATGGCAATTATAGCAATAAGGTATTGTGTATTTGTCTACTTACTGTTACCAGTGAGTTGCATACCTTTAAATTATTGCTTATTGCTCATTAACATAATTTCTTTTCAGGTTGGAGAATTTCTTTCAGCATTTCTTATAGGATAGGTCTGGTGTTGATAAAATCCCTCAGCTTTTATTTGCCTGGGAAAGTCTTTATTTCTCTTTTATGTTTGAAGGATATTTTACAGAATATAATGTTCTAGGGTTGAGGGTTATTTTCCTTCAGTACTTTGAATATTTCATGCCATTCTCTCCTTGCCTGTAAGGTTTCCACTGAGAAGTCTACTGCCAGACATGTCGGAGCTCCTTTATATTTATTTATTTATTTATTTATTTATTTATTTACTTCCCTTAGGAAGACTTTTGCTTTTTATTTGGTGGGAGGGACTGAGGTAAAGGAGATAGTACTCTCTGAAATCAACATTAGTAAACATCAACACAAAATAGAGGTAATGGAGGTAATTGGTCATTGAATAAATGACTGACTTACTAAAAAAAGGAGCTGGGGGCTTGAGGTCCAAGTTCAAATTTGACTCTGCAGTTTAATACACAGAGGTTGAGCTCTTCCCTTGGAGAATCTGCCTACTGATAGCCTTCAGGTTTTTATTCAATCAAAAACATTCAGAGCTTTAATTTTTTCTACTGAGTTCACTTAAGCAGCAGTTTCTTCTTGACCTGAAGAAGTTACTGATTCAGCTCATCCTGTGAGACATATCTTCCACTGTAAATTCATCCTCGACATTCTGGTTTCCAAATTATTTTTTTGTGTATGTGAGTTTGGCCTGAATTTCCCCTCCAAAGTTTAATCACCTCTGAGTAGGCTGCTAAAATGGACTTGCTGAGAGGAGGAAACCTCATTCCTATGTCACCTCCCAGGTCTTGCCCTGTGTCTAGCCTTCCTCCCACAATTTGGCATCTGTGAACTGCAATGCCCTCAGCAAAAGGCCTCTGACCATGGGACTGCCTGTCTTTAAAGATGCATCTTGATCTTGACATGCATCAAAATGCATATTTGGGCTTTAGAAGAGTGATGCCTAAGGTGATTCTAAATGATGGGATGGAAGGGGAACAAAATGAAAGATTCTTTCATTCTTAAATAGATTGAGTACGCATTTGAATGCCTAGAGGGGAACTCTGATTGACAGAGAAGATATAGATTGGGACAGAGGTTAAAGGTGGACAGAGAGGTTTCAGAATTGTCAATGTAGTCATTGTCACTAAAGCATTCAGCCAAAAGAGGCCACTAAAAGATGAGGAGAAAGAGAAGGAAGCTGGTAGGTCAAGGACAGACTCTTCTGAAAGAAGTAGGAAGATTTGGTAATAGAAAGAAAGATGAATAGAAAGAAATAGCACTGTAATGAATGCTACTGCTAAATAAGAATGAGTGGGATTTGCAGGGTAATTGGAAGAATGAATGGATTGACATTAGGTGAAAATCAATGGCTTTTAATTAATACCACCCTGAAGAGTAAGGATAATGGAGGCAGGGAACTGGACGATTATACAAAGTAAGGTCAATCTAGGTTAGAACGAGTTATACTCCCTATAGATGGTTAGGAGTACAATGCTATTATAAAACAACAACAACAACAACAAAATCTAACTATTGAGTTTATGAATAAGAGAACATATGAGCACAGAACAGGAGCTATTCACATCAAACTAATAGTCTGCCTGCATAAATAAAATAACTGTCATTACTCAAACCTAGAACAATGGAGAGGTGGCCCCAAGGTCAGCTCCCTGAAAGGCTCCTTGAATCACAGACGTTTACTATAGCCTGGCCCTGTTCCATCTGTTACAACTTTATTCTGGACACTAGTTTTCTTTTTACAACTGTAAATAATAAATCTGAAAATCTCATTTTAGAATTCCATAGAATAAAAACATATTAAAATAAAATTTTTAAAAAGAGAAAGGTCTATCCTATTTAAAAATAAATTTATCAAAGATGTAAGATATTTATTTTTTAAAAAAAACCCTTCCCATATGTAATGGAAAGAACATTAATTAGCTCTTTATGGAAGGACAGAGTAGTGAGGGCTAAAAGAAATAGAAAACACAAAAACCAAAAAATGCAGGTTTGAACATTGCTACTATGTTAAGCTAGCAATTTAGGCACTCAGATAGTGGTATGAATATGATGGGGTCATCTGGTGGACACCACATGACAGGACAATGTAGCAGGGAGGGAAAAATGCCATTGCCTCCAGATCATAGAGTGTTTTCCTCTTCTATCATCAGAAAATGAAAAGGAGATGCCAGAATATCAAACTCCCTAAAAATGACCCCATAAAGTAGAAAAGACAGAATCTCAGTGTGTTTAGTAAACTTTCTATATTTTGTGCGTCTTGAAGCAAAGTGTTGGGGACATTTAGAAAAGTTAATATTTAAAATTATAGATCTACTAAACTAACTTAAAGACTTATTGCAGCTATTAAACTTTAGAAACTATTTAGATATGAAAATCAGAATTAGACTAACTTTAATGTTAATTGATGACAAGGGAAATGGTATTTATTTTGTGCCTTGTTAATATATTGTTTTATAGCTCACTCCTGATTAGCAGCAAGCTAATCAATATTCTTTTTATGACAATAAACAGTCTGAAGAAGTATTCTAATATTTCTATTAGCATTTTGACAGTATACTATTGGGTTAAAAAGTTAACACTTTGCTCAATGTCCCCTCTGCCACACTATTCCCACCACCAATACTACCTGGTGACACTTTCCAAATTTTAGGCGTAGATTTCCAGAAAGAAGTAACCATGTAACAAGGACTATGCCTAGGAATCTCTTTTTGAAGAGTTATGTACTACCCTGTAACCAAACAGAAATCAACATTAGAAATATTTACTGGGGAAAACCTAGAAAAAAACAACTATGCCTTTACCCATCCAAAGCAAACTATTACTGGAAAAAAATATCATCATAATTCATAAGATAAAAAGAACAACCAGAAAAATAAATCACCAGTATCCAATTAAGATTCAGCATTTTTCTTAATTGGTTTCCTTAGGAAACAAACTTGGATATGAGGATTTTCATGCCACAGGTTTATTGGAAAATACAGCAAGAATGACGCCTGTAAGGGAGTAAGAGAAGGATTAGGCAGAAGAAAAACATAACTACAATGCAGGTGGGTCAGAGGCCTCACTTGATCCCACAGGGAATGTTAAGCCTGTCAGCCCTTTAGAGATGGCCTAAACTGAGGGGGGTGGGTCTTGAACACCTGCATTGAGCAGTATTTGGATGCAAGGTATTCCTGGAGAGGAACAGGGAGCTCTCTTTGGACCTAAGGCAATTCCTGAAAGGGACTCAGATTTGAACAGTCAGCAGACATCACTCCCAGCAGCTAGGGAAGTGAATGCCTCAGTCATGAAAAAAAGACCTGGGTGACAAAAAGCAACATTTACTTAGTCTACCCTTGTGCCTCTTGGATCCACTTGCTATGTTCAACACTTCTGGGAATTACTCCTCAGAGATTCACCTTGCTCTGTTTTCCTAGAGATTCTTACAAGAGGAAGTTTATTAGAATGAAATAGAATCTCTGCCTCTGCTATAGGTGTACCATAATTGATACACATTATCTCCCTCCTCTACTTCTGATTTTAGATTCCCCTCACCTTTGACCAACACCTCTCCTGGTCGAAGGTGGTTAACCTCATGGGATGATGCAGACTTGATCCCCAGGGGGTCTGGGATTCTCATCACTCTGTCCTCTCCAGTGTGGCTGCTGCACTCTCCAACTACTCTCAGAACTGGTTAGGGTAATATCCTGAGATGCTTCTGCAGACTACTCTGATGCACACATATCCCTCCCTGCTCCCATTGTGCAGCAGCAGGTCTCCCTCTCCCTGATGAACAGAGTCTGGTACATCTGCCAGGGTGGTAACTCATTCTCTTGCCTGCTGGCCTCTTAGCACACAGGTCCTGAATGACAGGAGGCAGCCTAGCTTAGAGTTTAACAGAACTGTTGATGCGTTTCCTGGTAGAGGTTCCCTTTCTGGAAACCATGACTTTCCCGTTGGAGCATAATTCCAGACACATGGATGGGAAGCACAAAGTACCCAAGTGTATCACCAACACTGACGGTAAGCCAGGCCACACCCACTTCCAACTCTTAGCTCCTGGACTCATATATTCTACCTACTAGAAACACAGTGCCATCCCATGCTCTGTCCTGATACCTCACAGAGCATCATCTCATCTCAATTGTGTATTCAAATGACTCTTACTTCACCCTACCAGACAAGTGGCTCCTCCTTGATGTGGTGTGTAATGGCACCTGTAGATGCCATGGTCATGTGCCACTGTTCCACCTCCTCTTCTGTAAAGTGGGTTCCTTAGTCCAATGCAATGTTCTTCCGTATTGGTGGAAAAAATACTTAGGAAGTCCTTAAATAGTGATGCTGATTGAGGCCCTATGTAATCGCAAAACCATGTTTAGAATATATCTCAATTCCAGTCGAGATGAAACACTTCCCTTCCAAGATGGCAGAGGTCCATCAGCTTGCCACTAATTGGCTGGTTGGTCTCCTCAATGGCTGATGCCATATTGGGGGCTCAGAGTTACTGAGCTATAGAACATTTGGCAATAGGATTAATTAGATCAGCCTTAATGAGTGGAAATCCACGCCATCAGACCCACAGTGGGTCCTTTTGTCTACTTGGTATGGTGGCTCTTCCATAGTGGATGATCTCTGGTTGGCCTTATAATATGACACAAAGATTTTTATACACCTTTTCCCTTTTCCATAGCCCCATGTATATGCTCCTTTCCCAGACTTCCTTGTCCCCAATCTTTCTCTTGTGAGGCTTCTGATCAACTGACTAAACCATTTAGGTATACACTGCCTATACATCTGTGTATATACTTCCCTCATACCACCCCTCTTTCTACACAATGTGGTGAACAGAAACATTGTTGAAAGCTTTTCTCTGCCCCATTGTCTGTCAGGGTCATCTCTAAGTGAAGCTTTAAGTGCAGCAGCAGGCTATTTTGAGCTTGGACCCACACACTAGATAAACCCATTTGTGACTCAATGTTGTTTTTCCTCCCTCATCAGTGGTTATTGGGGCCCTTGCATGTGGCCCACAGGTACTTGCCAAAGAAAAGGAGCCCACACAATATTGGTGGATGGCATTGGGGTCCGCATTACCTGCTAGTACAGTTTATTTGCATCCTCTTTCGCTGTTCATGCCTAGTCTTGGGTACACTTGTCCATGTCGTAGTGGATTGCATTGATTTTTTGACTTGGTGGATCTTGAGGTCCATATTGTGATTTCCTAAATGGGCTTTGCAAAAACCCCACATGTGTTTCTGCCCTACCTCATGCCAGATGACCATGGCATATGGTAGGACTCCCTATATACTAGCTGGGACCAGATGCAGAGCCCTTTCCTGCTCCAGGCTCCACTCAAGTTGAGCAGCTTCTGTTACTTGGTAAATTAGTTGAGGAAGTGCCCCCAAGTGTGACATATGCTTCCTCCACAACTTGAGGACTCCTATCAGGTATTGTCTTTCATTCTTGTTGCTGACAGGTATATAGTCACCTAGTAAATATACCTCATCTGGTGAGCTATAAATGGAACAATTATTTGAGTGATGACAGTATACTGTCATCTTCCAAGATCTTTTGGGTTTTTGTAAGGGCCAGAGTGGTGAATTACATGTGGATGTGTGGAAGACAACAACCTCTGAATCCTTTAGGTCACTAAGGTAATAACCTCTGCTAATTCTTCTAATATGGTATATGGCATTTTATTTACTACCTTAACTTGGGTGAGCAAAGGGGGTCAATTTGAGAGACTTCAGTTTATTTTTCTCCAATATTATGGCTTTGTCCCCTCAGTCTAAGCTATCAACATGATGGTTCTTCCAATTCTCAAATATTTGCAAGCCTATTACAAATTTAGGGACTAGGGAAACAAACACAGGATATATCTGTAGATCCAGTAAACCCTCTGTGACCTGAACCTGGGCCAGGATTGCATTTATTCCCTAGGTCCCATAGTCTACCATTTATTAAAATATTTGGGTATTTCCCTTTCCCCAATATACTGTTACCTGAGTATATGGCCATAGGTACCTCTGGGGAAGATCTGGAGAACTTGGCACTGTACTTACCAGATGAGATTTTGCATGGTCTCTCCTCTTTGAGCACCTGATTTCTCTTGCAGTCAATGAGCTCTGGATTTAAAAACTGGCTAAGTTGTCTATTCACTCTGTTGATTATTTCCTTTGCTGCACAGAAGCTTTTTAATTTAATCAAGTCCCATTTATATGGAAAACAGTATGGAGACTCCTCAAAGAAATAGATGTAGACTTAGCATTCAACCCAGCAATTCTACTACTGGGCATCTACCTAAAGGAAAAGAAGTCATTTTATAAAAAAGTCACCTGCACTAGAATGTTTACTGCAGCACAATTCACCATTGCAAAGATGTGGAATCAAGCCAAGTGTCTATCAATTTGTAAGTGGATTAAGAAAATGTGGTACATATATATACCATGGAGTACTACTCAGCCATAAAAAGGAATGAAATAATATCTTTTGCAGCAACTTGAATGGAATTGGAGACAATGTTCCGAAGTGAAATACCTCAGGAATGGAAAAACGAACACCACATGTACTCTCTAATAATTGGGGGCTAATCAATGGGCACACACAGGCACAAAGAGATGTAAAGTTCATAGGAAATCAAGAAGCAGGGAGGGGAGGAGAGGAGAGGTAAAAACTTACCTATTGAGTACAGTGAACATTGTTCGGGTGATGAGCACACTAAAGGTCCCAACTTAAGCATTATAAAAATTATCCATGCAACAAAAACATTTGTATTCCCTTAATATTTTGAAATTAAAAAAAAAAGGCTAAGTTACAGAACCTGGGCAAGAGATCTTGACTTTTTATTGGAGTGGCTGCACGCAGTCTTCTGATCATCCATCTTTTATTTGTGTAATTTTTTTTATTGTATTGCAATACTCCTGTTGACTCACCATCTATTTTGCCCTCAACAAATCTATGTTCTACTAAACATCTTCATTGCTCTCTGCAGGTCAGGTCTCCATAGCTGACCCTACACCTCACTGTTCACTATGATAACTGCACCCATCTTGCTTATGATGGTTAAGCACTGCCACCTGGCTTCTATTTCTGGCTCCTACCACCTGCATTGCTCTTAAAGAACCCACTTGTTTTTACCACCATCTCCTAGTCTATCAGTTACGTTGACCACCAGCCCTGGGCTTCCCAATCATGCCGACACTGCTCTCAGCAGCTCATTCCTTATCACTTTGGAAAACGGAGCCTGCTGTGGGTCCTCCCATGGAACATGGTCAGGTGGTGGATTTTCTGGTCTTATATATTATGTGCACTCTGGTATGTCCACTTTGATGTGCCTTTTAATATCTCCTTCTACCTCTGGCCACAGCAGTACTGGAATTTTAATTTTACTTTTTCTAGGGCATCACTTTTTACAAGCTTTCAAAAGCCATCCTAGCAGCATGTTAGCACGCTCTCCTAGGACCCCTGCCAGGGTGTTAACCCTGCCTCAAGGGAAAGTGCTCACTTTGATCAAGTAGTTTCAGAATCCCATGTGCATTATCCTGGCTCTTGCTGACATATGCCAGCTCCATCTTGCACTTCCTTCAGAGTATGGGCCCTGTAGCAGAACAATGCTTTCTCAGCTACATCATGTTCAACTTAAATCAAGTTAATAGCCTAGTGGCCAAAAGGAGCTGTGAGAGCAGACCCTGGATGGAGCACATTCTGTCTTGAAAGGCAGAAGCCCCTGTGTTGTCTTCAAGCAGAGAGGAAGGGGCATTCGTCTAACAAAAAGGAGTGAGTCACTTCTCCAGGCCCAGGGAGTCAGAAGGACCTAGAGACTCAAGAGTTTTGAGTGCATTGAAATACATATTCCCATCCCAAGTCTCAGGTTGCCAATCCTTCCTAGTCAGGATCTTCCTCTTGGCATAGCTGACTTCTTGGAATTTAGAATTCAACCTTCCCCAGAGCACAGTTACTCTTATGATTGCATCCTGGGTCTGAACTTCAGCTTCTCCTGCCCTCTGGCACAAAAGATGAAGTGTTATTATATGTTGCCAAGACGTCCTCTGGCTTTCACTCTGCTTTAAATTGTCGAATCTCCCTTGTTGTTGTTTCTCCAGTGCATTGATACCCCCAGTAAAAATCATCTAATCTTATCATTCCTACTCCCTTGGAACCTCTCAAATGCCTGGTATATTTTACATGCCCATGCATTCCCATCCCAGCTTGCTGTTTGTGAAAGTTTTTATAATACACAACTACCTTCCAGGGGTTATCAATGTTTTATCTACCAGGAGTGATAGGGTCCTTTCTATTGGCAGGCTGGCAAATGATCCAGCTCTAAGACCCCTTTTAGAGTCTGTTCCCTGAGACCACTCCTGGTACTAAGAGTATTAAGTTTGTTTCCTGGGGGGAAGAATGCTGAGATGGAGATTTACACTCAGACGGTTTAATGGGGCACGCTCTCAGAAACACCTGAAACAGAAGGAGCTGAGCAGGATTGTGTATACAGATTTGCACTCAGGTGCAGTTACAACAGAAGCCTCAGGTAATCTCACAGGAAGCTCTGAGGCTGGGATAGTCCTACAGAGATACCCCTAATAGGGCAAAGGAGACAAGAATTATATTCCCACATTGATCAGTCATCGAATGTGACCTGCCTCATGAGGTCATAATATCAGGCAAAACTGCTTCCTTTTGGCTGAGGGCAATTCATGGGGTGGGAGTCATCTGTGTACTGTCAGTAGTCACCATTCTTCAGCCACTGGGGAAACGAGTACCTCATACCTGAAGAGTGGATCTATGTGGTGCAGCAGAGCACACATTATGGCATCAAAGTAACAGGTGAGATCCTGAAACAAAGAGAGGCAGGTAATCTGTGCTACCTGTGCCTCAGACTGATGGCTATAGCTGAATGGCGCTATTACATCCAAAGTGAATGTGAGACCCCTAGTAGTCAGCCAATCAGGCAGAACTGCCTTGGCCTTCACCTTTCCAATGAATTAATTTATCAATAACTTGCCAAAATAGGGTATTTATTCTTCTATTGCAAGTATATTTCACAAGAATAGAAATCAGAATGGCATAAATCACTTTCAAACAATGGGTCTGAAAACATTTATATACTCTGAGTGCCTACCTGATGTATTGCAGTCCCAGTTAATGGTCATGCTTCTTTTGACCTAGGAGAAGTAATAAATTCCAGGAGGTTCTGGTAGAGCTGTAAGGCAAATGTTTCACATCATTACAGTTGCTTAACGAGAGGAATACGTTCTGAGAAATGCATCTTTAGGCAATTTTGTCATTCTGTGAACATCATGAGTGAACTTACACAAACCTAGATGGTATAGCCTACTATACCTCTAAGCTGTAAGGTATAGCCTGTTGCTCCTAGGCGACAAATCTGTACAGTATGTTACTATCCTGAATACTGTAGGCAGTTGTAACAGAATGGTATTTGTATATCTAAACATATTTATACATTGAAAAGATAATACATTACACTACAACATTTCAATGGCTACATCACTAGGCAATAGGAATTTTTTACCTCCATTATAATATTATGGGACCTGTGTTATATATGTGGTCTGTCATTGACAAAATGTCATCAAATGATGCATGATTATAAACATAGATTGGGGGAGAGTTCTGCCTGAAATCAGAGTGAAATAGCATAATATATGGTGTGAGTGTCAAATTTAAAAGAATAATTGTAGAAAGAAGTGTGCCTATCTGGAGATAATTTGCCATAAAGCCCATGAAAAGAAAATTCTGGAAGGGTTTCCAGGTTAAAACTCAGTGCTACATAGATGATCCAGAGTATTAATCCTGAAACATCTCTCTTCCTTTTCTATCACTTTTTTTAATCCTTTCTTTGCAAAGCTATATAAGATTCATATGTCTATTCTGTAAGTTCAAATTTTGAAATTTGGACTGAGTACTCCATAATGAAAGGGGAAGAAGAGTCACAGTTTCAGCTCAGCATTGAGTGTGTACTTATTTGCTATGTAAAATAACTGATAATAGAAGTCAGGAAGTGAAGAGGAATATAAAAGTATCTTAAATTCAATGTAGATACTTTCAGTCATGTAAAGGTATACTTAACACACATATGACCATTCTTTGATTTAAAAAAAATAAAACACTTTCAAACTGTAAGTGGAAGCTCTCAAATAAATGGGTTTTCCTCAGTCATTAGGGTCCTCCGGGTTAGCCTTCTTATACAATGTAAAATGGAAGACCATTGTCTTCCCACTCACAAAGTCTCTAAATCCCCTACTTCCTTACTGTGATATAATAAAAAGTAAATATTTACTCTTTTCCCTGGTTCCTGGCACACAGCTTCTAAAGCCCTTGGAATCTCTAAAGTGATGAGTGTCTTCTGTATGTTATGAGATTACTGGTGTTTGGGGCCCCTAGATAGTTTCAGGATGCCAGCTGGGCTGGATGCCAGAAAGACCAAAGCATGATTGGGGGTGGTAACTTTCAGCCCCCCAACGTATCTTCAGGGAGGGGAGGAGGGCTGGAGATTGAGTTAGTCACCAATGGCCAGTGAACTTATCAATCATGCAATCATGCCTATGTAATGAAATCTCCATAAAAATCCCTAAATGGCAGGTTTTGGAGAGCTTCCAGGTTGGAAAACACATCAAGGTATTGAGAGGTGTTGCTATAAAGGAATACCTGGGACTAGGTGATATACAAAGAGAAGAATTTTATTTGGCTCCTGGTTCTACAGGCTGTACAAGAAACATGGTGCCAGCATCTTCTTGGCTTCTGGTGTGGCCCTCAAGCTGCTTCTCCTCATAGCCAGAGGAGAAGGGGAGCCAGCATGTGCAGAGATCACACGGTGAGAGAGGAAGCAAGGGGTTGTGGGAGATGCCAGGTACTTTTTAACAACCACCTCTTTTGGGAACTAATAGAGAGAGAACTCCTTCACCCCCAAGGGAGAACATTAATCTATTCATGAAGGAGCCACCTCTCCTTGACCCAAATACCACCCACTTCCCAATACTGCAACACTGGGGATCAAATTTCAACATGAGATTTGATGAGGACAAACCATAGCAGATGGCATGGAAGTTCTGTGCACCGCCCCCCCTCCCCATACCTTGTCCTGTGGATCTCTTCCATTTGGCTGTTCTTGAGTTGTACACTTTAGGATAAGCCAGTAATAGTAAATAAAACAATTTCCTGAGTTCTGTGAATTGATATAGTAAATCATTAAAGCTGAGTAGGGGGTTTTAGGAACCCCTGAATTTATAGCCAGGCAGTCAAAAATACTGGTGATAACCCTGCACTTTTGACTGGCATCTGAAGTAAGGGCAGTCTTGTGAGTATGAGCCCTTAATCTGTGGAATTTGATACTAATTCTAGGTATATAGTGTTGGAATTGAATTAAATTGTAGCACATCTAGGTGATGTCAGGGAATTGGAGAAATGGTATTAGAAATTTGGTGTCACAAGTGTTGTAAGTAAAAACAGTTCATTCTTACTCTCAGAAGATGATGATGTCAAACTTACATAGTAACTTCCATTAAAAATAGGTCACAGACTGCAGTTTCCTAAACTTCTTGTCATGAATCCTCTTTCCCACATAATGTGTAAAGCTGTTACTTCAGCTATACAATGCCAACCTTTCAGACTGTTCCACACTCATGCCCATTCAAAATTCTCAGAAACTTTATACTAGTGATTATGTCTTTTCTTTCCTGTACTCATGTTTTTGATCTTTTTTTCTCTCCCTCCACTAAAACTTTTTAATAAGCAAATTATTAACAACATGGATATCCTTTCTAAACTTATACACACACACAAACATGCATACATACACACACCGATCACCTCACTTCTCAGATATCCACTCCTCCTGGATAAACTTTTTTTAGAAGTGTTACTTATACTGTACTAGTTGCTTCTATCTTTTCATCCTACACCAACTCTTCAACTTATACCAATGTAATTTCCTCTCTTACTGAATAAATGGCTCTTGCTTATATGACCAAAACTTTCTATGTTGCCAAATCATGTTTCTTGAACTTACAGCATTTTTACAGAATTTTTGATGGTATTTGACAGAATTTTTACCTGTTGACTGATTCCTACCTTTCTGGCTGTTATGGCATTATGAGCTCTTGATCTTTCTCTTTCTTCCCCGGTCAGTCCTTGGTCCTCTTCAACCCCATCTTAAAATGCTAGCAATCTTAAGATTTGATCCTTGCCTTCAGGGTTGCAAGTTAGAACCAGGTCTGCTCATGTTCTTTATGCTCTTAAACCAGTAGCCCACCAAGGCTAATGAAAAGCTATAGTGAAATAAGAATAGCTCTACTGTGTAAGTACATTGCAAGATTCTGATTACATCACATATATATCATTTACCAAAGCAAGTCACATGGCAAGCCCATAGTCTAGGGGCAGGGAAGTAAATTCCTTTCTTGGAGGTTAAGGAGTAGAATGTAGATATTTTGTTAATAGTGATCTAATACTCTACATTAGTCTCATGCTTATGACTAATGACTCAATATTTATATCATCAGCTTGAAATTGCCTCTTATCTCAAGAGTTAAGAGGAAATTTATATTTCCATATATATATATATATATATATATATATATATATATATATATATATATATATATGTGGCTGTCTACTTAATATTTCTAATTGGTTTTTCACAGATACTTCAACATTAACACATTCAAAACTCATTATCTTCTTTGTTAGATCTCATCTTCTTTAATGTTTCTCTAGGTCAATGAATAGCACCATCATTCACCAAGTTGCGTGATCCAGGTAACTAGAAGTATCCTCAGCCAACACCTTTTCCTCTTTAGCTACTCCCTAGAAAATATAATTAATCAACAATTGGCATATATTTTAACTCCAAAATATAATTTTTTTAATCACCAGATCCACATAGGACTTCAAGTTACCATTGTCCTTTGTCTGGACAATAGAAATACTCTTCTAACTATTTAACCTCCTTAACTTTGTCCCCTAAAACTCAAATTCATTCTCAGTAATGCACAATTGATATTTTTTCCAACAGGAATTCTATTCACTGTTCCTGGCCACTAACCACAGACATCCCCTCCACACACACACACACACACACACACACACACACACACACACACATTGCTTCAATAACTTCACCAGGGTTATTTTGTGCTTCCTTCTTTCTTTTAGTCTGTGTTCCAGCTGTTGTAAACTTTCCTCTGTCTCTTGAAACGTTCATGTTCCTTCCTGCCTCAGGGCCTTCACCCATACTATTCCATCTTTTATAATCGCTCTTTTCCCCTATTTCACTTGGTTATTTCTTCATCCATCACAGGTCATCTCAAAAGTCATTCCACTTATCATAACATCTCATAATGTTCTTCATTTCTTCAAGACACAAAGGAAAATTGTCACTAATATTTCTAATTGTTTTTCACAGATACTTCAACATTAACACATTCAACCAACTATGTTATCTATTCTTCTCCTACCCATCACACCTCTCCTCCAGTTATTAGACCCATGAGGACAAGGATTTTGTCTTTCTTGTTCATTTCTTTATCCTTAGCACTTATTGCCTAACATGCAGTTCTTGGTACTTAATAAGTAATTGGTAAGTATTGATTATTGAATAAGTAAATAAAACATAGATTATCATTGAACTAGAGGACATTACTGATTAAAAGAGCCTTAAAGACACCTTAAAGGTAATCTCCTTTAACCCTCATTCATATCCTTAATCTTCTCTGCATCCTCCTTCCATGTAATTCCAAGGAAATCCCCCAATTCCAATGTTATTAAATCATTTGGTTGCTAAATTCCAGAACTCCTGTTTTGTGTGTGGTTTTTGT
Organism: Lemur catta; assembly: GCF_020740605.2. NCBI lineage: Eukaryota > Metazoa > Chordata > Mammalia > Primates > Lemuridae > Lemur > Lemur catta. The sequence continues at coordinate 61,183,682 of NC_059132.1, forward strand.
GGTCCATAGTAGTTACAGGAAATTGAAACAGTATATATTCTTATAATCTAATGGTTAAAATCAATATTATAAGTATTAGTCCTTATGCTTATGATATTCCTAATGTAAGTAGTATTGCTTGTATAAATTAAATTAAAAGTAATATCATTAAGAAAATGAAAAGACAAGCCACAGACTAAGAGAACTGAGAGTAAATCTTGGTAAAACACAAATCTATGAAGGACAGATATGAATACTATACAAAGAACTCTTAAAACTTAACACTAAAAAAAAATCTTATTCAAAAATGGGGAAAAGACAGAGAATTTTCCTCAAATTAGTGGCAGATAACAAACCACAGATCCAGGAAGCTCAGAAAACATCAAATAGGATTTTAAAAAAAGCAAAACAACAACAAAAAACTACACATAGGCATATCATTTTTAAACTACAGAAAATCAAAGATAAAGAAAATATCCTGAAATAAGCCATGGGGAAAAGACACCTCATCTATAGAGGAATAAAGATAAGAATTGCATTCAATTCTTTAAGAAATCACACAACCAAGAAGAGAATAGAGTAAAATATTTAGTGTGGAGAGAAAAAAGCCACCAACCTAGAATTTTGTACCTTGTAAAATTATCCTTTGAAAGTAAAGGAGAAATAAATACTTTCTCAGATAAACAAAAATTGAGAGGATTTGACTCCAATAGACCAGTTTGCAAGAAATATTAAAATAAGTTTGTTAAATAAAAGGAAAGTTATACATATATAGGTCAGAAACTACAATATATATTAAAGAACATAGAAAATTAATAAGTGAAGGTAAAAGAAAAACATTTTTTAATTCTTAATTGGTCTAATAGATAACAATTTGTTCAAAATAATGGAAACATAATATTTGATCATGTATGTTTATACACACATACACACACACACTTGTTTATGTATAAGTGAAAAGAATGACAGTGATACAAAGGATGGGAGGGAGGAATTAGGAATATTTTGTTATGATAAGGTACTTGCACTACCTGTGCAATGGTAAACACTATTTAAAGTGGACTTGTATTAGTTGTAAATATATATTGCAAACTCTAGGGCAACCACTAAATAAAAAAAGGAAAATAAACAATGAATATAGTTGATAGGCTAAGAAAGAAGAGAAAATTAAATCATACACAGTGCTCAAATAAAGCTATAAAAGGCAGAAAAAGAGTAGGAAACAAAAATAGGAACAAAGAGCAAGTGTAACAATAGAAAACAGTAACAAATATAGTAGATTTGTTGATATAGTTGGATTAAAAAGCCAACTATATCAATAGTTACTTTGAACATCAATGATTTAAGTAGACCAATTAAAAGAGATTGTCAAAGTGGATCAAAAAACAGGACCAAAGTATACGTTGTCTACAAGAAACCCACTTTAAATACAAAGACACATGTACATTAAAAGTAAATGATTGAAGAAACATGTACCATGCTAACATTAATCAAAAGAAGGTTATATTAATTTCACACAGAGCAGACATTAAAACAAGGAAAGTTATCAGGAATTAAGGAGGGCATTACATAATGATAAAGGGCTCAATTCTTCAAGAAGGCATAACAATTCTTAACATGTATATGCCTAATAACAAAGCATCAAACTACATGAGGCAATGATTGATAAACTACAAGGAGAAAAAGATAAATCCACTATTACAATTAGAAACTTCAACACCCCTCTATCAGAAATGAGCAGATCCAGAGGAAGGAAGATGGCGGAGTGGAGGTGACCTCCTGGATTTGTGCTCCCGGTGAGGAAGACGTGGATCTCCACCTGCCACAACGCTGGAGGATTGCTTCTCCACAGGAAGGGTGGGGTGAACCCACGGAGAATCACCGTGGGACACGGGGAACAGGAAAAAACAGAGGCGAGTGGGAAATCAGACCGAGATAATTTGGAGAGTGCGGGACGGAAAACAGACAGCGGAGTGCGGGACGGCCGTGCCCGCCTCACCGGCGAGTGGGGCGGGTGCAGCCCCACAGCAGAGCGGCTTGATCTCCCCACTGACCCCCACATCCACTCGGTCAGGGATCTGGCTGAAATCGGTGCAGAATCACCGCGGGAGACGTGGAGCTCTGAGGACAGGTGACATAGGCCGGAGAGAGCTTGGACTCGGGCGGGTCTCCACGGTGCCGGTGCCCTATCTCTTAAAGGGACAGACGCGGACCTGCACCGAGGCGAGGGGCCGCGAGCGTGAAATATTAAAGCGGGACTTTTTTGCTCTTTTATTCCCGTACGGCGGCTTTCCGGCCGGGGAGCCGCTGCGGGCCCTGGCGCCTGCCGAGCTCTGAACGCTCTCGCGTGGTCGCCATCTCGGTCCCCACAGCTAAGCGGAAAGGACCTTGGACTCTGGCAGGCCTCTGCGGTGCCAGTGCCCTATCTCTTAAAGGGACAGACGCGGACCTGCACCGAGGCGAGGGGCCGCGAGCGTGAAATATTAAAGTGGGATTTTTTTTTTTATCTCTCTCTTTCTTTCTTTCTTTCTCTTTTCTTTCTTGTTTTCTCTTTCTTCTTCTTGTTATTCATATTGTCTCTCTTTTTTTTTTCTTTTTTCCTTTCTTTTTCTTTTCTCCTTTCCGGTGGCCCTCCAGCCCAGGAGCTACTGTATACTCCTGAGTGCTTCAGACCCCCAGCTCGGATTCCTATCGGACCCTGAAAATTGCCCCCCAGTGCCAGTGATCTGCGGGTGGGCAGGAACAATTGTGCGGGCCAAGGTCTAACTGCTGCAGAGCCATAGGGTGCCAGGCGGCTCCCCAGGAGGCTCCATCCCCTGATCCATAGACCCTCTCCAGGTCCCCTTCCCAGGTGTGAACACTGAGTGCTTCCCCAGACGCAAGAGTGTGGAGCCCGGACCTTGGCAACACTGGGACAGTGTAGACCTTTGCCCGTGGGAGCTGCAGCAGCTGGGGCACTGAATGAGTGAGGGCACTGCCTCCTCCACCTAGCCAGTGTCTTTCCTGCAGAAAGAGACAGAAACCACACATCCAGAGGAAGAACCAAAAGCCAGGGGGAAAAAAAAAAAAAGAAAAAGAGAGGGAGAAGAGGCTTTCTGCTTGCAAATAGTGTGAGTCCTGCCTACTATCTGAAAGTCCACAACACAGTGATTTAACTTGCCAAACTGGTCTTAGGTCAAGCCAACCCTCTGGGGATGGACCCATCAGAAGCAGTCCCCCAACTGAGATAGAAAAAAAACTCTAAACAACACACAACAGTCTCCCCCTCTAGACAAAGAAAGCAACATACCTAGACTGTTTCACAGCCTAAGAACAGAGTACAAGACGTGCTGTTAACTAGACTAAAGCTGTGAGAAAAGATCTAACGATAGAGCCAGATGGGAAGGGCTCAGCGGAAAAATATGGGGAGCACAAAAAACCAAACGGAAACCTCGCCCCCAAAGAGAAATACCAACTCTCCTCCAATTGGCACAAGCCAGTTTCAGAATACCAACATGTTACCAGAAGAATTTCAGTCTTGGGTTATAAATAAGCTGAATGATATACAAGAAAAAATTGACATCCAACGCAAAGAAACCACAAAAAAATTCCAGGATTTGGAAGAAAAATTCACTAAAGAAATAGACATATTGAAGAAAAACTAAACTGAACTCCTAGAAATGAGGGATTTATTCAGGGAGCTACAAAACACAGTGGAAAGTCTCAAGAACAGGGTAGATCAAATAGAAGACAGAATCTCAGAGATCGAAGATAACTCTTTCCAATTAAATAAGACAGTCACAGAGATAGAGCAAAGAAATAAGAAAAAAGATCAGAGTCTTCAAGAAATGTGGGATTATGTGAAGAAACCTAACGTGAGAGTTATAGGCATCCCTGAAGGTGAAGAAGATAATAAGCAAGGGCTGGATAAACTATTTGAAGACATAATAGAAGAAAATTTCCCAGGCCTTGCTAAAACTTTAGATATACAGGTTCAAGAAGCTCAAAGAACCCCTGGTAGATTCATAGCAAATAGGAAAACACCACGCCACGTAGTCGTCAGACTGACCAAAATATCCACTAAAGAGACCCTTCTTCGAGCAGTAAGGAGAAAGAAACAAGTAACATACAAAGGGAGACCCATTAGAATTATGCCAGATTTCTCAAATGAAACTTTACAAGCAAGAAGAAGTTGGGGCCCCATTCTCACTCTTCTGAAACAGAATAATGCCCAGCCTAGAATCTTGTACCCAGCTAAGCTAAGCTTTCTATATGAAGGAGAAATTAAGACATTCTCAGATAAACAAGGACTGAGGGAATTCACCAAGACAAGACCACCCCTCCAAGAAGTACTCAAAAGAGAGTTACACATGGATCATCACAACAAAGACCCACGAATGTAAAACCACCCAAGAGCTAAAGATCAAATTCTAGCCACCACAATGGCTCAAGAGAGAAAACATAGCAATGAAGTTCTACCCAATAAGATAAACAGAAATCTGTCCCAATTATCAGTTCTCTCACTAAATGTCAATGGCCTGAATTCCCCACTCAAGAGACATAGACTGGGCCAATGGATAAAAAAACACAAACCAAGTATCTGCTGCCTTCAGGAAACTCACTTAACAGGCAAAGATGCATTTAGACTGAAAATAAAAGGATGGAACCTGATATTTCAAGCAAATGGTAGCCAAAAGAAAGCTGGTGTGGCAGTTTTAATTTCCAATAACTTAGTCTTTAAACCAACAAAAGTAATAAAAGACAAAGACGGTTACTACATACTGGTGAAAGGCACAATTCAACAAGAAGACATAACCATACTTAATATATATGCACCCAATCTAGGCGCACCCAAATTCATAAAGCAAATCCTACTCGATCTAAACCAAATCATAGACAACAACACTTTAATAGTTGGAGACTTTAATACCCCACTGACAGCACAGGACAGATCCTCCAAGCAGAAAATAAGCAAAGACATAGTAGACTTAAACAGAAGGCTAGAACAAATGGGCCTGACTGACATCTACAGGACATTCTACCCGAAATCCACTGAATATACATTCTTCTCATCAGCTCACGGGACATTCTCTAAGATTGACCATATCCTAGGTCATAAAGCAAGTCTTAAAAAAATTAAAAAAATAGAAATCATACCCTGCATCTTCTCAGATCACAATGGAATAAAAATAATAATGAACCCTAACAGGAACTCTCATTCCTACTCAAAGTCATGGAAGCTAAACAACCTTCTCCTGAATAACAATTTTGTAAAGGAAGAAATTAAGTCAGAAATCAAAACATTCTTTGAATTAAATGACAAAGGTGACACAACTTATCAAAATCTATGGGATGCAGCTAAAGCAGTCCTGAGAGGAAAATTCATTTCCATAAATGCCTATTTCAAAAAGACAGACAACTTACAAATAGACAACTTAATGAATAGACTCAAAGAGCTGGAGAAAGAAGAACAGACTGACCCCAAACCCAGCAGAAGGCGAGAAATTATTAAGATCAAATCAGAATTAAATGAAAAAGACAACAAAAATACTATAAGGGAAATTAATAAAACAAAAAGTTGGTTCTTTGAAAAGATAAATAAAATAGACACACCACTGGCTAGACTAACCAAGAGCAGAAAAGAAAAATCTTTAATAACTTCCATCAGGAACATGAAAGGAGAAATCACAACCGAAGCCACAGAGATACATGACATTATCTATGAATATTACAAAAATCTTTATGCACACAAATTGGAAAATGAGGAGGAAATGGACAAATTTTTAGAAACACACAGCCTTCCCAAGCTCAATCAGGAAGAAATAGAATTCCTGAATAGACCAATATCAAGAACTGAAATTGAAACAGCAATAAAAAACCTTCCCAAAAAGAAAAGCCCTGGTCCAGATGGGTTCACACCTGAATTTTACCATACATACAAAGATGAACTGGTGCCCATCCTACATAAACTATTCTTCAATATTGAGAAGGATGGAATTCTCCCCAACACATTCTACCAAGCCAATATAACATTGATACCAAAACCAGGAAAGGATGCAACAAAAAAAGAAAACTACAGACCAATTTCTCTCATGAACGTAGATGCAAAAATTCTCAATAAAATCCTAGCAAATCGTATCCAAGTGCTGATTAAAAAAATAATTCATCACGACCAAGTAGGCTTCATCCCAGAGATGCAGGGGTGGTTCAACATACGAAAATCTATAAATGTAATTAACCACGTAAATAGAAGCAAAAATAAAGACCATATGATCCTCTCAATAGATGCAGAAAAACCATTTGACAAAATTCAACACCCTTTTATGATAAAAACACTTAACAACATAGGCATAAATGGGACCTACCTAAAAATAATACAAGCCATATATGACAAACCCACAGCCAACATCATACTGAATGGGGAAAAACTGAAAGCATTCCCACTCAGAACTGGAACCAGACAAGGCTGCCCACTGTCCCCATTACTTTTCAACATAGTATTGGAAGTCCTTGCGAGAGCTATCAGACAAGAGAGCTATCAGACAAGAGAGCAGAATCAAAGGTGTCCAAATAGGGACAGAAGAGATCAAACTCTCACTCTTCGCTGATGACATGTTGTATCTGGAAAACCCCAAGGACTCAACCAAGAGACTCCTGGAATTAATTAACAAATTCAGTAATGTCTCAGGTTACAAAGTCAATACACACAAATCAGAGGCATTCATATATGCCAATACCATTCAATCGGAGAACCAAATTAAGGACTCAATACCTTTCAAAATAGCAACAAAGAAAATAAAATATCTAGGAATATATTTAACTAAAGAGGTAAAGGACCTCTATAAAGAGAACTATGAAACGCTAAGGAAGGAAATTGCAGAACACGTAAATAAGTGGAAATCCATACCATGCTCATGGATTGGAAGAATTAACATCGTTAAAATGTCTATACTACCCAAAGTAATCTATAGATTCAATACAATTCCTATTAAAATACCAACATCATTTTTCACAGATTTAGAAAAAATAATTATACACTTTGTATGGAATCAGAGAAGACCCTGTATAGCAAAAGCAATCTTAAGCAATAAAAACAAAATGGGAGGTATTGATTTGCGAGACTTCAAACTATACTACAAAGCTGTGGTTCTTAAAACCGCTTGGTATTGGCACAAGGGCAGGGACACAGACCAGTGGAACAGAACAGAAAACCCAAATATAAAACCATCCTCATATAACCATCCAATCTTTGACAAAATAGACAAAAACATACTCTGGGGACAAGAGTCCCTATTCAATAAATGGTGCTGGGAAAACTGGATAGCCACATGTAGAAGACTGAAACAGGACCCACAGATTTCACCTCTCACAAAAATCAAATCACGGTGGATAACAGATTTAAACCTTAAATGGGAAACAATTAGAATTCTAGAAGAAAATGTAGGAAAGACTCTTACAGACATTGGTCTAGGCAAAGAATTTATGAAGAAAACCCCTAAGGCAATCGCAGCAACAACAAAAATAAACGACTGGGACCTGATTAAATTAAAAAGCTTCTGCACAGCCAAAGAAACAGTCATGAAAATAAACAGACAGCCTACAGAATGGGAAAAAATTTTCGCATACTACACATCAGATAAAAGACTGATAACAAGAATCTATTTAGAACTCAGGAAAATCAGCAAGAAAAAATCAAACAATCCTATCAAAAAATGGGCAAAGGACATGAATAGAAATTTTTCAAAAGAAGACATAAGAATGGCCAAAAAACGTATCAAAAAATGCTCAACATCCCTAATCATCAGGGAAATGCAAATCAAAACCACAATGAGATACCACTTAACTCCGGTGAGAATGGCCTTTATCAAAAAATCCCAAAACAACACATGTTGGCGTGGATGCGGAGAGACAGGAACACTCATACACTGCTGGTGGGAATGCAAACTAGTGCAACCCCTGTGGAAAGCATTATGGAGATACCTTCAACAGATTCAAGTAGACCTGCCATTTGATCCAGCAATCCCATTATTGGGCATATACCCAGAAGAACAAAAGTCATTCTTTAACAAAGACACCTGTACCCGAATGTTTATAGCAGCACAATTTACAATCGCAAAGATGTGGAAACAACCCAAGTGCCCATCGATCCACGAATGGATTAGTAAACTGTGGTATATGTATACCATGGAGTACTACTCAGCTATAAGAAATAACGATGATACGACATCTCTTTGGTTCTCCTGGAAAGAGCTGGAACCCATTATACTAAGTGAAGTATCCAAAGAATGGAAAAACAAGCATCACATGTACTCACCAGAAAACTGGTTTCCCTGATCATCACCTAAATGTACATCAGGGAAGGATACCAATTGGATATCAGACTGGGATGGGGGGTGGGGGGAGGGGGTGAGTGTATGCCTACATGATGAGTGCATTGCACACCCTCTGGGGAATGGTCATGCTTGAAGGTGCAGACCCAGGGAGGTGGGGGGGGGGAGGGGATGGAGGTATGACTACATGATGAGTGCCAGGCGCACTGTCTGGAGAATGAGAATGGACGCGCTTGGGACTCTGACTCGGGGGGATGGGTGGGACATGGAAAATGTATATAACCTAAACTTATGTACCCCCATGATGAGCTGAAATAAAAAGGAAAAAAAAAAAAGGAATAACACCAATTGGGTATCGGACAGAGGAGGGGGGTGGGGGGAGGGATGGGTGTATACCTACATGATGAGTGCGATGTGCACTATCTGGGGAATGGACACGCTTGAAGCTCAGACTCAGGGGGATGGGGGTGGGGCATGGGCAATATATATAACCTGAACTTTTGTACCCCCATAATAAGCTGAAATAAAATAAAAGAAGCACACTAAAGTAGTAGCTATAGAAGAAAAGACTGTGACTCTAAGCTTTTTTTAAGTACTTTCCTCTAAGAATTCTTTTTTTTTTTTTGAGAGCTAAATAAAATCCTTTTTATTAAGCCATAAAAAAAAAAAAAAAAAAAGAAATGAGCAGATCCAGCAGAGAAAATCAGTAAGGACGTAGTTGAACTAAATAACAACAACAATCAGCTGAATATAATTTACTCAATAGACTACTTCATCCAACAACAGCAGAAAACACACTCTTCTCGACCTCATGTAGACAAGATAGACAATATCCTGGACCATAAACCACATCTTAATAAATTTAAAAGCTCTCTCTCCGAACAATCCTGCTAAGTGGAATTTATTATTATTGTTATCCTCCTAAATGTATAATAATGTTATACATGGTTATAATGTTATTGTTATAGCATGTGTCAGACACTTTGTTCTCATACATGTTGGTCTCATGATGACTGCATACTCCAGTTTACTAATCCTTTAGTCATGCTGTTGGTAAGCAATATGCCTGTATTTTTATCTATGTCCTTGGCCTTTTCTTTATTTAACTTGGGATATCATTCCAATTCAGGGTGTACTTCTTTATGAGTTTATTGAATAAATTAAAAGAAGCATAGCAGACATGTTTACCCTGTCACATTTAACTATGGAATATTTCAAGTATATTTTCTGACTTGTAATTGCTATATTTTGGATAATTTTGAGCATATCTGTGTCAAACACCTTAATATACTTTATCATGACTTTATGTAGTTTTTTTTTTACTTTCTATAATTTCCTAAGTAGACCTTCAAATAATCTACAATAATAATAATAATATTGATACATTTTACCAAAGAAGAAGAGAAAACTATAGACCAACGCATCTCATCAACACACATGCAAAAGTCCTCAACAAAATATTAACAAATGGAATCCAACAATGTATAAAAGGAATTATATACCACAACCAAGTAGGATTTATCTTCAGTATGCAAGGCTGGTTCAACATTCAAAAACCAATTAATGTAATCTATCACATCAACAGGCTCAAAAGAAAAATCATGCAATCATATCAATAGATGCAGAAAAGCATTTGTCAAAATCCAATACCCATTTATGATAAAATCTCTCAGTAAACTAGGAATAGGAGGGAACTTCCTTAACATGATTCAGATTATCTTAAAAAAAAACCCTACAGCTAACATGATATTTCATGGAGAGAAACTATAAGCTTTCCCTCAAAGATCCAAAACAAGGATCACCGCTGTTCTCACCACTTATTTCAATATCATACCGAAAATTCCAGCTAATGCAATAAATCAAGAAAAGTAAATAAATGTATACGGATTGGAAAGAAAGAAATAAAACTATCTTTGTTCAAAAATGAAATGATTGTCTTTATAGAAAATCTGAAGAAATAGATTTTAAAAAATTCCTGGAACTAAAAACCAATTATAGCAAGGTTTCAGGACACAAAGTTAATTTACAAAAGTCAGTCATCTAAATATATATCACCAATGAACAAGTTGTTGTTGTCTGTTTTTGTTGCTATAGCAGAATATTTTAACTGGGTAATTTATAAAGAAGTTTTTTTAGCTTACAATTATGAAAGCTGGGACATCCAAGCAGCATGGCACCAGCATCTGCTTGGCTTTGGTGGGGGCCTCATGTTACATCATGACATGGTACAGAAGCAGAAGGGAAAGCAGCCATGCCAAAGGCACAAAAACACAAGGCACTACCTTGCTTTCTGACAATTTGCTCTGGGAAGAGCTATTCCATTCTTCTGAGAACTAAACCAGTCTTGTAAAAAAGACATTAATCCATCTTATAGACATAATCATTTCTTAAAAGCCCCACCACCTTTCAATACTATTACATTGACAATTAAATTTAAACATGAGTTTGGTGAGAACAAACCACATCCAAACCACAGAAAAAATGAAATTTGAAATTCAAAAGACAATGCCATTTTTATTAGCATTAAAAAATGAAATACTTAGGTATAACTCTAACAAAATATTTCCAAGATCTGTATGAGGAAAACTATAAAACTCTGATGAATAAAATCAAAGAAATAAGTAAATGGAGAGATATTCCACATTCATGGATAGGAAGATTCAATGTTGTCAAGATGTCAGTTCTTCCCATTTTGATCTATAGATTCAAATCAATCCCAATCATAATCCCAGAAAGTTACTTTATAGACATCAATATACAGATCTGAAAGTTTATACAGAATAGCAAAAATTTCAAAATTGTAAACACAATATTGAGGAAGAACAAAGTTAGAGGACTGACAATACCCAACTTCAAGACTTACTATAAAAGAATAGACAAATAGATCAAGGAAACAATAGAGAGCCCAGAAATAGACCAACATAAAGATAGTTAACTGATCTTTGACAAAGGAGCAAAGGAAACATAATAGAACCAAGACAGTCTTCAACAAATGGTGCTGAAACTACTGGACATCTACATACAAAAAAAGAATCAGTCCAGACACAGACCTTATACCCTTCATGAAAAATAAATCAGAATGGATCATAGACCTTAATATAAAATATAAAACTATAAAAATACCTAAAAGATAACATAGGATAAAACCTAAATGATCTTGGGTATGGTGATGATTTTTAGACATGACACCAAAGCCACAATCCATGAAAAAAATAATCGATAAGTTGGACTGCATTAAAATTAAAAACTTTTGTCTGTAAAATGCAAATGCAACATCAGATGAATAAGAAGACAAGCCATAAACTAGGAGAAAATATTTGCAGAAGGCACATCTGACAAAGAACAATTATCCAAAATATACAAAGAACTCTTAAAATGCAACAATAAGAAAGTAAAAAACCTAAAATTTTTCTTTTTTTAATTTCAGCATATTATGGGAGTATAAAATTTAGGTTATGTATATTGCCCTTGCCTCTCCTCCCCCCTGCCCCCCTGAATCAGAGCTTCAAGTGTGTCCATCCCCTAGACAGTGTGCATCACACTCGTTATGTATGTATACACCCATACCCTTCCCGCCCCCACATCTGCCCGACACCCTATTAATGTTATTCCTAAATGTGCTCTTAGGTGATGATCAGTGAAACCAATTTGATGGTGAGTACATGTGGTGCTTATTTTTCCATTCTTGGGATACTTCACTTAGTAGAATAGGTTCCAGCTCTACCCAGGAAAGCACAAGAAGTGCTATATCACCATTGTTTTTTAAAATGGGCCAAAGACTGTAACAGGAACCTCACCAAGGAAGGTATACAGTTGTCAAATAGCCACATGAAAAGACACTGTACACCACATGTCACAAGGGAAATGCAAATTAATTGGAAAAGACACCTCTAATCATCTAGCATAATGGCTAAAATCCAGAACACTGGCTAGAATGTGGAACAAAAGTTAGTCTTCATTCACAGCTGGTAGCAATGCAGAATTGCACAGTCCATTCATGGTTTTGTTTTAATTATTTTTATCGTTTAGAGGCAGGATCTTGCTATGTTGCCTAGGCTGGAGTGCAGTGGCTACTTACAGGCACAATCATTGTGCACTATAGCCTTGAACTCTTGGGCTCAAATGATCCTCCTGCCTCAGCTCCCAATAAACTGGGACTACAGGCATGTGCCACTATGCCTGTACAGCCACTTTGGAGGAGAGACTGGTAGTCTTTTTACAAAACTAAACTTACTCTTTCCATAAGAGACAACAATCATGCTCTTCACTATTTATCTAAAGGAGGTGAAAACTTACATTCACACCAAAGCCTGCATATGAATGTTTATAGCAGCAGTAGTCATAATTGCTAAAACTTGCAAGCAACCAAGATTTAGTAGATAAATAGATAAACAAACTATGGTACATTCATATAGCAGGATATTATTGAACAGTAAAAAGAAATGACCTATCAAGCCATGACAAAATATGGAGGAACATTAAAAGCATATTGCTAAATGAAATAAACACATCTGAAATGGCTACACACTTCATGATTACAATTGTATGACATTTTAGAAAAGCCAAAACTAAAGAGAATTAAAAAATCAAGGTTGCTAGGGGTTCTGAGAAAAGGGTGAGGGTCTGATAGGTGAATCATAAGGAGTGTTTAGGGTGGTGAAACTATTCTGTATGATACTATAATGGGGATATGTGTCATTATATATTTGGCAAAACCCATAGAATGTACAACACAGAGAGTGAACACTGATGTAAATTGTGGACTTATAATATTAATATATCAATATCAGCTCATCAGTATAACAAATGTTCTATGTTAGATATTAATGGAGATAATATGGGGACTCTAATTTCTGCTCAATTTCTCTGTAAATTTGTAACTGCTTTAAAAATAAGTATATTAATAGACATATAGGACATATGCATACTATTATATAAATAGTCTCTAGTTACTATAGGAAAAAAAAAAAAAAGAAATTCCTTACAACCTAGCCTTGAGGTTGTTGTAGTCCACGTGGGTTTCATCAATTAGCTGTGTACTGAGCCTGAACCTTGAACAATAGATGTGGAAGTAGTCTGGAGAAAACAAATTGTAATTAAAAAGTTGGTTAAAAATAAAAGTAATATCCTTCTTCTCTACCGTTGGTACATTCATTAAAGATAGGATAGTGAGAATTTTGTCATTAATTTACTTTCAGATGATAGTCAAGTTTCCTAGTAGCCGTCCTTAACCAACTTTTTCTTGTCCTATCGAATTCCCTTGTAAGATGGGTGTACAGATGCTTAGCAGCTGTTGCTATATGTCAGGAAGCAGCTTTATAACTCTGTCTCCCAGTGAAATAAATACAAACTGTAGGTTAAAGAAGCTCCAGTTCTCACATCAGTGGTATGTACGGGGAATGCTGTAATGGCTACCACCTGATACATGCAGAGGGAAGGCAAGAACGAAAAATGTTCCATGCACCTCATGCCTTTCTGAAAAACGATAGCTTTCCCACAAGACATATGGAAACAACTACTTTCCTGAATATGTAATGTCTCAGGATACAGACAAGCCAGTCGGCTTTGACAGATAACAGCAACGAGAGAAATATATGAACATTTCTCTTTGGGCCAAGAAGCAATAATGTGTCTTACTAGAGTTACTGCCTCTATTAAAACTAGATACAGGATATTAATTGTATTACACAGGAGTTAGGCAAAAGGGCTAAAGCACAGCTCCAAAACAGCATGGAAACTGTCACTTCCCAGTTTAGCCTTCTCTAATTAAGTCCCAGTGGGGTCTCCTGTTCATTTCAGTAATGTGTACTTCTCAGGATAAATGATATTTAAATGTATAGAAAAATCCCTGCATCTAAAAATGGTCAACAATTCAAATTCTTACTAGCTGGTAGTGACTGCAAAGTATTGCACACACCTCCAACATCTGTTTGTTTACCAGCATGCAATTGTGAGTTAAAGGGTCCTCTCTGCTTCTTCAAAGCAGACCATCCCTGTATTTAAGACCTAAATCTTCAAAAGGTGAGCGAGAACCTACTGCCAGCTGTATGGAGCTGCAGAGAAAATTCAGTCTGGGAGGAAGCAGACCCCAGAATGGCAATTGTTTTTTGGCCATTTTTGTAGTTTTCAGTTTAGCTGGTTTGAGGGGAGTCTCTTTTCCTTGAGAACTTTCAACCAAGATCGATATCTTTTTCTGTGAAGATTCACAGAACATTGAGAGAGGAAGTACACGTGCACTTTGTGTTGGTGTCTCTGCCTGCCTGGGCCTCTGCACTCAGCTGTGTCCACCTGCGGCTGGTGTGTTTGCATTGCTCTGCTTACTTTTAATGTGACTCTTGCTTTCTCTTTCCCAGTGCTCAAACACCCTTCAGTACTCCTTTCTCTTTTTCTAGACTTTTTCTGACCTTACTGAATTTCTAAAGACAGGAAACAAAACCATGTCTTAAACTGAAAACCACAAAAACTGGATATGTCATATCATAGTAGACATTTTGTTTTTTTTTTTCAAATTGTGAGGTCCCAAAGGTAGAAATTACACTTTTTAATAAAAAAAAATCTATGAATCTAGATACAGAATTAAAGTTACCTAATTAGATGATAAAAAAAAAAGGCTGCCAGTTCCAGCGTTAAACAATCTACAAGGACTGACTTAATAACTGTGATCTATAATTGGGGCCACATCTGCCTTGAACCAGAGGTGAATTGCTGATCTAGAAGGAAAAGTTGCACACCCCATTCACCTGGCCCCTTTCATTCCCTAGCCTTACATACTTCCCTGCTATGCTATTAATAAAACAAGTGAGTCCTAGGAGTACATCTATTTTACTATGCTATTATTCCATAGGGTGGTGTCCTAGGTTAATAAAGCCTCATTAACAATTGCTAGCAGAGCCCCTCAAGCCTTCCAAGAATTCATTTTACAATAATGGAAAGAACATCACAATTTCCCCCTCATATTCAATTTCAAATGCCCTACAGCAAAGAATAGGAAGTTGGAAACACAAAAAGGTAGGTGCTATCTTTTTGCAATGTCGAAAACACAATCCTTCTAGGGGTCACTGTTAGTTACTGAATAACCTGTATGGGATTAAAAGTGCTGCCATTTTAAAAGTGCATATTATTTTCTTCTTTGTCCTGGGGAGCACAGCATTCTATCATACAGCTCATGGGAAGTCTCTAAGCTTTTGCTCTGGATTTTCTTAACTTCCTCTTACAAAGGTACCAAGACATTTTTCTTGAAGCCTCCTAATATAAGCATGAATGGTTGTTGTGCCCCATTTTATTATGGCCATTAATTTAATGCTGGTGCCAGATTTGTTAGGGTGAATAGAATGCATATTTGCTTGGCACATGTTTGGAACTTTTTCATTTAAAGAAGTTGATTATTAACACATGTTGTCACTATAATTAAGAGGTAACTAGGTCATTAAGAACTCATTAATCTTCAGACTTTTTTTTATCCCATAGGATCATGTGAGGAGTTAGAGCAGTCAGAGAAATATGCTTTGCTTTTCCATAGGAAATGAAATAAAAGCCCTTATGATAATAGGCTTGGAATGTGGACTTCATTCAGTTTATATTTCAACTGCAGAACTACTTATTACTTTAGAATGTGTTGTTTCATTTTGTTTAAAAAGATGTCATGTCTTCTAACCATGGTCTAGATATAAGTGTCTCGGTTAAATATGTATTAGAGGTAGCAAAAAAGTCATCATTATTTCCACCTTAGTTTCATCTGTATTTGAGTAATAAAAACATTTTGTATTCCTTGTCAACTCTCTTTCATTCTCTGAAGGCTCTTCACACTTGCATGCCTTATTACCAACTATTCCCTTTTTATAGAACTCCTTTCCTTCCATCAATATATATTTTTTAATTCTTTTGGCTATCTTCAACTTCTTCTCCATGATGATAATGGCAAGACCATTACGTTGCTTTAAAATATAAAATCTTATTTCCCAAAGTGTTGCATAACTGTAAGTTAAAGGTTTCTTAGCATCAAGAGCAAAGGCTTTCATTTTGTCAAATACTTAGTACCGATAGATCCTTTTTCTTACTTAGTGGAGAATTTCAGCATCTTGCTGAAGGCTGAAAATCATTTCAGCCAGGCAGTGCAGTAGAAAGAAAAACTCACAATATTTTCCCGTAGAATGTTTTTAATGAAATAATGATCTGGAAGATGTGAGCCTGACAGCTCAAGAGACAGAGATATTCTGATTAGCCAAAGGGTGAGCACAGCGTGGGTCAACAGCAGGACACCAGCCTCTACTTTTGGCTTGGAGCAAATCAGCCTGAGTCAAAGTGCAGTCTGCCTCTTCACCCCGTCTGCTCAGCCCAGGCAGCACAGCCCCGATTAGTACCAGCTGTGAGGGTTAGTGTTCGGATAGAGAAATGGTTCAACTCAAAGCTGAACCAACTCCCTAGCCTGCTGCCAGAAAGCACCATTAGGCTATAAAACCTCTGTGTTCTCACCACCCTAATCAAGCCCAAATCAAAGACATACCCGGCAGCACATTACTTACTCTTTTGTCATGTTTTTTGCCCAACATCAATAATGAAACTGCAAATCAAGTCCACCCAGTGTGCTATTTTGATCAAGGGGAAAAAAAAAAAAAAAACACCTTTTCCACTTACACCTCATAGTTCAAATTTGAGTTTTGAAGGAGACAAATGTTTAAATTTTCTCTGATAAGTAGACATGATTTTATAAAGATTATTAAGAAATTGATGCCTAATATTTTCTTAGTTCACACATTAGACAGTGGTCTATGGAAGATAATTTTTACAGAAAATACTAGTTAAAAAATTATCGAATTCCCAATATCACATAACTCTCTCACTGAACTTCCATGAAAAGCTAACAGAAAGACATACAGTGACAGTCAGATACAAGATCACTGTTCTAACACAGTGTGGATTGTGCCACCTGAAAAACCATACACATCGGCAGCAGACATCTTTCCAAAACAAGACCAGTTTTGATACCCCTGGTATTTTCTTAGGGTGAAAAGAATTGGTATTAGTATTAAATAAACAGGAGAATACCTTATTTGAATGAAAACCTGAAGCTGTATTGGGTTGGCTAGCAATAACTTCAGTGTACATGAAAGTGTTTGTAAACCACATAAATATATCCCAATAAATCTATCATAAATGTACTCTCAAATTAACTTTCCCTTAGCTAGGTTACCCCCAGACTGTCCACAGCCACTCTGACACAAACCAACCTGAGGGGAAATGTCATGGAAGGAGATTCAGAATGGGAATATCATATTTTTTCCAAATTTTATATGAACATGTGAGCATGTTGACAAATTTCTAGTGTCCTTCCCAAGGCCATGGAGGCGTCTAATGTAAGGGAAGGCTCTAAAACTTTTCCAGCTTTATAGTAGATTTGCTTATGATGGTATTGTTAGGGTGGGGACTCACAAGGAGCTCATGGAGTGGATTGAACAAGATTTCTCACATAAAGTTTAGGATATAAAGAAGTAAAAATTTTATTTACTTTCAAAAGAAAAAAAAAGAAAGAAAGAAAAAAAGAAAGGAAGGAATGAAGGAGAAAAGGAAAGAAAGAAAGAAAGAGAGAGAGAGAAAGAGAGAAAAGAAGGGAAAATGGCATGACACTGAGAGGAAGTAGTAGGAATTCTGGCAGCTGAGGAAAAGGGGCTTGGTATTTTAAAAGGGTAAAAATGGGTTTTTGTTCCTTGCTGCAGACTGATAACAGGAGCAGCTGTGGAGTGACTGTCTGTTTTTTTCATTTTTTTTTTTTTCTTTTCTCTGTGAGGCTGGCTTTGTCAGTGTCCATGGAATCTGGTTCTGGTGAGAGCTGGGGCAGGGGCTCACAACCCTGCAGTCTGCTTAGGCTCTTCAAGGCTGTGAAAATAGAGATAAGGAGTTAGGCTTAACAAGCCCCAGGTGTTTAATTAAACAAAATGGGGCAGTTGAGTTGTGAGTTTTCTCTTAAAAGGGACAATTATGTGTTGTGGGTTTATTCCTCTTATTTTCTGTTTGATAGTTTATTTTTCTCTGCTAGCTAGTTAATTAACAAGGCCACTTTTCATTTATGATATATTTGGAAATTTTATATGGAAGTAATTCCAGAAATTTTAAGCCAAATCTCTGACAGACCTATTAGCTTTTCAAGTATGCTAAGCAATCTTACTGATATGTACTCATTTCTCATCTCTATCTCCAAAATTTGAATTGACACCAAGGCTCTACAGAGTAGACTTGTCAGGCCACTTCTAACCTTATCAGGAGGAACCTGGGAAGCCTTGTATCATTAGCATGTGGGCAAAGCCAGGCTGAACTGTAACTGGAGAACTAGACAGACCTTCTGGGGCAACTTGTCGGAAAGTCATAGAAGGTATATAGAAGGAGTCAGATTTTGCCAGTGGAGATTCATCAGCACGTAACATCTAAGAGTAAGCATAGGTCCTGGAGAGTAGAGTAGCAATCCAGAGGTCTCAGAGGGCCTGGGAGTGAATTGTCAGTGTCTGGGCAGCACAAAGCAGCATGGAATCAGGTGAGTCTGTTAAAAGAACCAAGAAGAACTGGAGGCACAAAGTTGGAATTAAGGAATAAGTGCAGCCTCTGGTCTCCAAAGCTTTTCCTACCAAGGCAAGAAGTCTGACCCAGGGAAGGAGATAAAACCATATTAACAGAACTGGAGTACAACATAAATGTGGGACTCAATTTTATGCTGCATTAAGTCATTGGATCCCTGTTTGAGTCTCCTGTACCCGAATCTTGCCTTATGAGCCCACAAAGCATTCTATTAATATTTCCATAGCTCCATGTACATGGAATTCTAACTTGTCTCTATTAATTCATTTATTAATCAATAAGTATGTATTTAAATGATTATTATGCCACTGTTCTACAAAATCCCTAGTGCTTAGAGTTTAAATTCTAGTGAGAAGGCATAAAAAATAAAATAAAAATAAACTAAATAGATTATTTCAGATGGTGGTAAGTGCTGTGAAGAAAATTACTGTATGGTATAAGGCACATCCAAGGTGGGAACTTATTTTCTCCAGGGTAATGGATAAAAGTGTCTGTGAGGAGGTGAAACTTAAGGTAGGACCTGAGTGAGAAGAGAGTCCACCATATGTCAGTCTAAAGGGAACAATGTTATCGGTAGGAGGAACAGCAAATGCAAAATCCCTACCCACTGGTATGTTTTAGGGACAGAATCAAGACTAAATACATAGCAAATAAGGCATGAAGGGATAGGAAAAAATGTAGAGAGGGAGGCATGGTATCAGATCACATATAACTTTAGCAACCAAGTTAAGACATAGGCACTTTAATTACCTAGGAAGTTATAGAAATTGGTAAAGCAAGAAAATAATGAAATCCTATTTATTCTTCAAAATGATCATTCTAACATGGCATGAAAAATGTCAACATCTCTATTCCCCATGTCTGGGTGTTTCCCCTTGATTTCTGTTATAATCCTTCTGTATAACATCCTCCAACCTTGATGAGCCTACTCAGCCTGTGTGGTCCAGTTCTTTCTGGTTTAGATTTTGTTCTATTGCAAACCAAGCCCAGTTCTGATACTACAGAGATATTTCTGGGTGATTAAAAAACCATTAAATGAGGAAGGACATGTCAGGGTACAGTGCTAGGTGGCATCTGTTCCTCATTGGGAATTTTCGCAAACCTAAATTTGTTTGGAGGGAGAAAGCAGTAATTTGTATTCAGACTTTCAGACAAATATGACATTCTCAGAGATTCTTATGTGTTGGTAAGGTGATGTGTCAATGACTGCTATATATAAATTTTCTGTTAAAAAAATCAAAATGCAACAAAATCCATAGACACTGCAACTCTGATGTATACCATTTAATATTCTTCATTTCAAAAGATCTCTCGGACTCATAATATCACAGTTATAATTAAGAACATTATTGTCAACTCAAACAGGGTGTGGGTTCATGAAAATGCATAGTCATACAGCCCACAATCTCAGAGATAACAACAACGAACCAAACAAACTCCTAGTTATTTGTGTAAATAAACTGAGCTTTTCCAAATTCCTGTAGGATTCATAGCATATCAAAACTTTTGCTAATAACTGTGCCATGAAGAAAAAATGAAAGTTTTTAATCTGCAAATTGCACATTGAAATAAGATAGATTCTAAAACTTTAAAATACCTAGATTTTTTTGTGTGGGGGTGACACATGATTTTTTTAGTCTTAAGTTGCAAACTTAGTAATGCAAAGGGAAATATCACATTTAATGTATATTAACAAAATGTAAAACTTGTTCAAGAATAAAATATTCAGCTCCATCTAACAGAAACTGAAAGCCAGATTAGGGTTGAAGGCCAAAAAGGCAAAATATAGCCTCCCTAAAGCCAGAATGGAGTATTGGGTGGAACAATGTGTATAAAGAATTGATGTTTTATACTCTCTGTACAGCAAGTTAATCCTATCAGGAATAAGTATCGATTTACATTTCACATCTAACTTTCTTAGCTTCTGTCAAATTTAATGAATGTTGATGCAGATATTGATTTCTCTAGCAAAAGGAAATTAACAGGACATTGTCCAATTTTGACCTTTACTTAATGAGCCATGTATACATCAAAAGCCTTTTAGAACATGTTGTTGATCAGCCACAGAGCTTCAAAAGCAGTCTTATGTATCAAAAAAAAATTAGACTTTTAATGATCCCCAAACTCATAATTACTGTAGAGACAGGGCTCAATAGAAATACAAAAGGGGGCAGTTCCCTTGCCACAATCTAGGCAATGAAAAGTCTTCAGTGGCTTGCAGACTGTGGAAAATGGGATATGTCTACTTATAATTCAAATACCATCTTTTATGAGGTCCTGAGGGGAGCTTATTTAATAGCAATCCTGAATAAAACCTCTGGCCATGTGTACCTTTATGTCTAAAAATAAGTCCCAGCACATGTTTGTTTAAATCACTGCTACTGGAAAAAGCTTGACTTTAGTTTTGATGTCCTTTTGGGCAAAAATTCAGTTCCCAATCATCAAATAGAAATAACATGCATTTCTGTTGATCCACTGCTTCTAATTTGTTTCTTTTTTTCTTCAGTGTGTGCTTTGTCTAGCAGAACAGGGCACATGGAAATAATCAAATAAATGTCTGGATTCTCTGAATAAAAGCCCTTTAATTCCAGCCAGGTACAGAAGGTGAAGAGTTAAAGATCAAATGTTCCATTTAAGGTCATATCTTGTAAATACAAACTCCAAGAAATTTCTATATTTTGTAGTGCTGAGTGGTTTTTTTAATATCAAATTGCTCAAAAGTAGTAGTTATTACCAAGTCTTGAATATAGTATATGGTAATGGTATTTATAACAAGATTTTGATAGCCTAAAGTGTAAGTAATTGGTATAGAACCTCAAGGAGGCCCTTAATTTTTGCTGATTTAATAAATCTTGAAGCTCTTTGCAACTATCTGCGTGTATCTCTCCTTGTTTAGACTGAGGATTTTTCAAACTCAACAGGTCCAAGGGCAAATGGAGTTCAGAGGCATTATAAAATTGGCCAAAGAACAGAGAAATAGAAAGTGGTAGAAAAGAGACTGGACCCAGGTGAACTGGTCATAGTTCAGAGGATACACCAAGCAGCTTATAAAAAGAGGAAGTTCATTACCTGCATTGAAGAAACTTTCATGTGAGTTCCTTGACTACCAAACAACTCTGGTTTCTTTAAAATTAATGAAAAAATTTTTTAAAATCTTCAAATTGTATATGATTTTTAGTTATCTATCACCCAAAACGTACACTTGTAAATGAAACTATGTATAAACATTTTCTCTCCCTAAAGAAATCCATTTGGTCAGTGTTTATATTATTTTGTATTCCAAGCTTCAAGAGAAAGCAGCCTAGTGAGTCTTTTATGGGTATTCACAGATGATAATCCTAATTATACTCAGGAAAATATTGAGGAAGTGCCAGCTTTGTCTAAAATTCTCTCAAGTATCTTTTCCCCTAATTTTTTAGCTCTTATCCAATCATGACTTCTTTGTAAAATCAATTTTTTGGTCTATAATCCATATAAAAAATGTAGGAGCAATTGAAAATGGAATGGAGGAGATAATAACATCTTTTATAATTTCATGTGGCAAGTAGTTGCTTAAAATGTTATAAGAAAACTCTTTAAAATAAAAGATTTATCATCAAGACATTGACCTGATTTCAGAATCAAGTTTCATCCCTACCATCTCCCTTATGTATTAATACAATACTGACTTTATCTGTATAAATAGCTGAGGTTAGTGAATCTTGGCTAAGATATTCCGGTCTGTATCTTGAATCATAGACCCTTCAATTAGATTTCATTATGTTTCCTAAAAAGTAGACTAAAAGAACATTCTTGTGTGGGGTAGAGATAAGAAGCAGTAGAAACAAATTAGCAAATGAGTTTTTAGAATGTTTTTCTTTAGAATTCTTAAAAATAGGTTAAGAAGGTATATGGGATGGAAGAAATATGGTGTCTGTTGAAACAGAGACTGGATTGTATGATATCTTGAGGTTTTGTTCTAGTTCAGTGAGTCTATAATTTTATTTCTTAAATGCACTAGAATTTAAGTGTGTAAAGACCCTTTAAGAGTTATGGGATTGGGAATGATTTTATTTTTATACTAATGATACCTTGTAGTCACATGATGTTCTTCCTCTGAGGATTTTGGAGAGCTTTCTCGACATTTTCTAATTAACTTTCCTTGAATTTCTCAGAAGCATGCATAAAGCACATGTTATTATCCACATTGTAGGCATGGAAAAGCTGAGTGCCTAGGGATTAAAAAAAAAAGTGAATCTATATTTATAAGGCTTGAATACTCAAATTAACAAAAGACGTATTTCTTACTAACACAATTTACAGAGAAGGTAGCTGCACAGGATCCTAAGTCTTTGAGAGATGAAAAGAGAAAAAAACTAACATATTTTAGAGAGCTGTTAGGAATCTTGAGCATAGTACTGGCTCACTGTCTATAGCACAAGGAATCAAGGGTGATTCTGAAAGCAGCTTTTAGGGGAAAAACCCAAATCAAAACCAGTGGATGGTCCAAGTTATATGTACTATGGATTCCATTTATCTCAACTAGTTACTTTATTATATTTATAGAGTTGTAACTTTTCAAGCCACATCAATATTTATTAAGGGGCAATGACAGCATAGAAAAATATGAATGACAACTTGAAGCCAAATTCTGGTGAACAAGGCCTATTTCTATTTGGATATGCCACATGTTGTAACTCCAAAGACATGCTTCATCCACACAGTGATCTTCATGTGGATGTAGAAATTGAGATTCAAACAGTTAAATAATGACATGAAAATCATGAGTTTTATTGACAGAGAAAGTTTTTGCCTACTTTTCTTTCTTACTCTCAAACAAAATCTTCAAAGTAATTTTTAGAAAGAGGAAAGTAGTCATTGAGAAATATATTTGATTTCAGTTATATTTCATTCTCCATTTTTAAATTTTAGGTAAAAAATGCCACAAAAATGTAAGACACACAGGAAAATCTAATTTTTCATTTCATTTGTCTATTTATTCTATTTCTTTTTCTAAGGAATGAAGCAAACATATGATTAAGGAGGAAGCATATTATAATAAGCAGATAAAAACTATTGGAATTAAATGCAGTGGAATCACAAATTTTCTACCCAAAGTTATTAATACAAGGGCTTGGAGTTTTTATTTGTGCAGTGGTGAGAGAGGTAGAGATAGACACATACACAGACCAGCAGAGATGAAGAGAGAGAGAAAGAAGGTAGATGACTGATAGAAATACGATAGGTAGGCAGATAGACAGACAGACAGGCAGACATAGCTGTCAAGGAGGAAAGTCCCACTTCAAGTATGAGCCAATCACTCCTATAGAATCAACCCTGCTAGAGATAACAAGGTAAACTCTGGGCAAAATATCGAAATCAACTGTTAGTAAGTTCCAGAGAGTGAACAAAGGGAGACAAAGACTGAAGAGAAACATTTAGAGGAAAGAAATTGTAGGGGATAGAATTGTGCCTCCCAAAAGATACATTCAAGATCTAACCCCTGGTACCTGTTAATGTGACCTTATTTGGAAATAGGGTTTTACAGGTGTCATCAGGTTAAGATGAAGTCATACTGTTCACTAGTTTCCTTATAAAAATGTGGACACAGAGACACAGAGGGAGAAAGCCACATGATGAAGGAGGCAGAGATTGGAGTGATGTATCTACAAGCTTAGGATTGTCGAGGATCCCAGGCAACCACCAGAAGCTAGGAAAAGGCAAGAAGGATCCTCCCACAGGGTCTTCAGAGAGAGAAAGGCCCTGTTGACATCTTGATTTTGGACTTCTATTCTCCAGAACTGTGTGAGAATAAATTTCTTATGCTTTAAGCCACTCCCTTTGTGGTAATTTGTTATGGCAACTCTGGGAAACCAACATAGGAATGATACTGAGTTTCCTATTTTACAGATTTTATTGAGAGTAGTTGCCAGTGTCCCATGTGGTACAGCCATAACTCCGGTAGAAAAACCTCAACATTGTTGGCTTGATGAATCAGAACAGAGTTTGGGGCAGCCATATTCCTTAGAAAGTGAAAACACAAATTCCAGAATAGAGAAAAAGAGTCAGCCTCAAAATCTGTATATCCAATATGCCTAAGTTTCTGTGTGACCCTTCTGACCCACATATAATCCAAGCTACAAGCAGCCCTGGTAAGACTAAAAACACCGAACTGAAATTTGAACTCCCACCACCTACAAGGGGAAAAAAACTCAGAATTTTTATTTTGAGTGAAGCTAAGTGAACACTTGGCAAAAACAAACAAAACTCTTTGGAGGAACATAATAAGTCCACAGTTTCGATGAGGTATCATTTATAATGCATAGAATATAAGGCAAAATGATTCAACAGAAGAAGAAACAGGAAAAAATAAGCCATTCTATACAGAACAATGAACAGGGAACAACTCCAAGATGACCCAAACAGTGAAATTAGTACATAGGCAGTTGTTATTAATATGGTCAAGGCTCTAAAGGAAAATGTGCTCAGATTGATGGAAAATCCCAGTAGAAAAATAAAAAAATATATATATAAGCAAAATCTGATGGAAATTCTGGAAGTAAGAAATATATTTAAAATTTTAAAAAAGTTACTGGATGTGATTAACAGCAGAATGGAGATGACATAGGAAAGATTCCATGAATTTGAACACAGTTTGACAGAAATGAAGAAAATAAAGAAAAAAAAAATGAGCAGCACCTCAGGAAATTGTAAGACAATTCAAAAGATATACCAAATATCTAACTGGAGTCTCAGAAAATGAAAAGAGAGAAAATGGAGCAAAACATATACCAATCTTTGGAACTATGAGAAATAACTTTCTGTTTTTTATAAGCCACCCAGTCTGGGGCATTCTGTTATAGCAACATGAGTAGGCTAATATAGTGGGGATCTTCAGTAAAAATGATTTCTCTGCCACTCTCCTAGCAACAGAAGACCCCCACCTTATACCAATGTCTGCTACCACCTGGTTTCCTGTTTCTCCATAGTAGCAGATATTTTTGCATAGTGTCAGCTCACCGTAGAGGCTGATTTCCTACATTTCCCTCAGTGGCAGAAGACCTATGCCAAAAATCGAGGTAGAGACTGGGAAGGTAAGAGGACATCTTTCCCTTTCTCCAACAGCAAATAGATTTTTTTCCTCACGTCCAAGCAGGGTCTAGGGGTGGGCAGCAGCATCTGCTTTCCACCTTGTAATCATGTAGGGCTTGGAGTGTAGACAGGCCTCCCCAGGTAGTTCTTCCCCGTCTTTAAACATAGATAGGACCTGCATGCCTGTGATACCAAGGGGGTTTCATGCAGGTCTCCTTTATTTATCCCAATCTTTTCTATCAGCACCCAGTGGAAGCCAGTCGAGAATGGCTGGTAAGTAGGTGCAGATTCCCTCTTTGAGTGATGCTTCTGAAGATCTTAAGCCAATATTTGAATCCATATTCAGTCTTTAATCACTGGTTAATATTTTAGTTGTAGTTTCCTTGACTACTTTTATGGTTGCTGCTTCATCTTCCTGTGTTTGCCAAGGGTAAAATATTCACGGGACCCATCTCTCCTTGGAGTGCCTTATCACCTTTTGGAATGCAGTTTACCAGGTTGCCTTTTGGTTTGAGCTCTGAGATAAGCTAAAAAAATGTATAAAATTTTTAAATTAGATAGCTTTTTCTTATTGTTAGGGTGGATTCGACAGCTTTTTTTTCTTATTGTTATTTTTTGAAACATTTACATCCTTAATGGAAACAGAAATCTGTGGGAATTTTTAACAAATACATTTAAGCTTATATTTTTCCTATTTGCATCAAAAGTAATCCACATTTGTATTAGTAAGGATGAGCTGTATTTTGCTGTGATAACAAATAATCCCAAAGTATTAATGGCTTTAAACAGCACTCACACTACCTGTCCATTTCAGGAGGGCAAAAAATCTGCTCAGATTTATTTTCATGGGATCCAGGCTGACAAAATAGTCTCCATCTGGAATTTTTCAATTCATTTTGGCAGAGACAGTTGAATATGAATAGTAAAGTGAATATAATTTTCATCACTAAAAATGGACTTAATCATTTTTTCATAAATCCTTGTAGCATTTTCATAAATCTCCAACTTCTTCTGAAAATACACCTAAAAATCATAGTCAAGGTTTTGGTAATTAGAAAGCACTAAACTGAGTTAACATCACTTCTTACAGAACTTGGGTCTAGAAACAAGGCTCATTTCTGTTTGGGTGTGTGTTATACACCTCATCTTGTTTTGAGTTTATTAGTAGAAACTCTAGTTCTAGTCAGACTATGTTTTAGCCAAATAAATGACTGGATGGCTATTAGGTTCAGTTCTTTTCTCTGAGAATAAAGTGGGTTAGAGAAATCATGAGAATCAAGATTTTCAGGATGTAAAATAGTACTTTGGGGGAAAAATTAAAATATATGATTTTACTTGGAAAAGAGAAAATTGCAGAGAGATTTAGTAAAATCACATCAGGATTGGAGAGGTCATCTGTTTTGATTTTACTCATCTGTTTACTTATTTACTCATCAGTTCTCCTGTTCTATTTCTAATAAGGAGACTTTATTTTGTGATTCCCAAGAGATAAAATGGGCTCCTAAGAAGGATCAGAAATGGAAGTTAGAAGTAAGGAAAATCTTCTGGCAGCAAGGGCTATTAAACCTTGCAGTGACTCTCAAAGAAGTTTTTGAACTCCTTTTCTGGAATTCTTTAAAATTAAGATAATATCTCATCATTGAAGTTTTTTTTTTTTTAAGTGTTTTCTGGAGGGATGGATTCTGACCTCATAAAATCCTTTCCTATTCAAACAGTTTATTAAATATTTCTTATTTGAAAAATTAATATGTAGCTGGCTTTTGAATAATGTTTTGAGCTTTTTAAAAAGTTTTAACATTCATGTTCTGATTTGATTATTACAATTCTATAGAGTAGGTCTAGAAGATATTCTTTTTCCTCTTAAGGAAACAGAAACAAAGAGATCACACAGCCAGTTAAGTGGCATAAAGAAGACCAGAATTTTCTCTTTGAACACTACAGTCCTGACTCAGTTCTTTGCCATGGTATATTTACAGTTTGATGTTAAACCTTGGAAACAAAGAGAAGGATACCTAGATGGAGAATTCTAGATGTGATAGCCATAAATACTTGGGATCATTAAGCCCAATTAGAACAGTCTATACATAACACAAAATTACAGTTATATATGTGCATGTGGGTGTGTGTATACATTAGTATACTACTAATATACATATATTCTACTACAACAGTCATGTGTCACTTAAGGACAGGGGTGAGTTATGAGAAATGGGCACTTAGGTGATTTCATTATCGTGCAAACATCATAGAGTATAGTTACACAAACCTAGATCGTATAGCCTAATACACACCTAGGCTATACGGTATAGCCTATTGCTCCTAAGCTGCAAGCCTGTATAGCATGCTACTGTACTGAATACTATAGGTAGTTGGAACACAATGGTAAATATTTGTGTATCTAAACATATCTAAATAACAAAAGTACAGTAAAATATGGTATTATAATCTTATAGGACCAGCATCATATACAGTTTGTCATTGGCTGAAACATCATTATGTGGTACATAACTGTATGTATATGCATATATATGTATATATTCTGAACAAAATAAATACTGTTTAATAAACAGGACTTATATCCCAGATAATAGAAAGTATCATCACAAATACCCTTCTTCCCATGTCATAGGCTCCACTGTGAAATATAACTCAGATTCAATATTCAAAAGTCTTCCATTCCAACCAGATGAATTTCCATCCCCAGCATTTAAACAGGAGGTTAAGCTTATAAGTTGACACCCTCTTTGCTAATATGTTTCTGAAAACTTAACCTGGTAACGTGGTGGATCAGGCAGACTCTGAAAGTTTATCTACTCTTAAATATCTCAGTCTTTTAGTTTAAATTTTCCTGTTTTTTATATTCGAAACCTCCTAAACCCAAATATCCCTAAAGATCCACAGATCAAGATATGCAGTATTCTGCCAAAGGCATCTTAAGCCTTTCCATTTTTCTACAGGGTTTGAACTTTTAAAATAACAACTCTCTCCCCATTTTATTTTTTACCTACAAATAAGAAACTCACAGCAAAAAATTTAAACATAAGACTTTGTGTTCTAGAAGTAATTGAGTGTGGTTGGACTGGAAATATTGCCTTTGCTGTTATGGTGTTTGTGTATTGAGTTTCTGGCAGGATAATCCTGGCATTAGAAAAAAAGAATTCCATCTATAGAGTATTTTTTTAAAAAATTATCAGTGCCAGGCATGGTTTTAGGTTACATTTTAACAGTGAGGTGGGGAGATATTGTCCCAGATGGTGGATGTAAAATGTACCATAAATTTTAATGAAGCAAATAAGTCACTAATAACCCGACTGCTAACACTGCTATATTTTCCTTAATAAAGGAAAATTAAAAAGGCACATGTAGCCCTTAAACAAGTGCCTAAGAAGTCTAATATGATTTACTCATTCAGCTATTCACACTCTGATTGCACAGCCCCTGGTCATCTGCTCAAGTACAGCTGCTTCATGTAAAATAAATAAATAAATAAAAAAGTTTATTGACCACCAGATGTCCCAGCCTGTAATGTGTGCTGGCAGATTTCAGGTCACCCAGAGTTCAGGAAGATTTACGAAATATCCATATATTTTTGGTAACAACACTACCTTGGAAACCATACATATGTAATTGTTTCAGCCAGAACCCAGAGATAACTTTCTTGCTTCCTTTAAGTTGTGAGATCTCAACCAATGGATTTCTTTTTATGAAACAAAGTCTCACAGATAGGCTATTGGTTAAGGATTCTGTAAAAGGGCATATGGGACCTTTTCATTTTTCATTAAAAACTTGGCAGAAGATTCCTGAGGCTAGGCATCATTAAGTCTTTACCAACCCAAGCAATTAACTTGGATATGGTAACTGAACACCATTTTCTAGTTGAGATAATTGATGTCCATGGAGGTCACATGACTCACCAATGACACACAGAATATAGAAGATAACCAAGCACCAAATGCTAGCCTTTTAGACAACATAATGCAATAATGTATGTCTATATTATAGTATACACATGTAATAATGTAGTAATATATCTATTAAATTCACAAATAATAGAAAATCTAAAAGATGAGATAAAAATGAAATAAATACTATTTTAAAAATCTGTCTAAGTGTGATAGTTTCACTATTTTTAGCTAATA
The DNA here is from genome assembly GCF_020740605.2 of Lemur catta. Taxonomy (NCBI): domain Eukaryota; kingdom Metazoa; phylum Chordata; class Mammalia; order Primates; family Lemuridae; genus Lemur; species Lemur catta. The sequence goes on from NC_059132.1 coordinate 61,213,746, forward strand.
TTTCAAGATGGAATATATAGTTAAAGCAAGGCTCATCATCAATAATGGTAGATCCAAATCTCTATTTCAAATAATCTTCTTTATAATATTAATTCTAGTGTGCTGATTTCTCCTCAGATCTGATTATGCCTTCTTTCTACCTCCTAAAATAGTTGATGAAGAGCTCAAATAGGTAGACAAGTGTCAGCTCTTCTATTTCTTATTTTTTGCTGCAATTTCTTGATTTGTATTATCTTTGACCCAGAATTACTCCTCAGGACTCTTCTTAAGCCTCTTGTCCATTTCAAAAGGATTAGCTTAGTTAAAAGAAGATAATGTCATTTAAAATCTCAGTTAATTAGGAGCATGCAAATTGCAATATATCACACAATTTCGAAAGCCAACAACAGTGTGAGGACACCACTGACTGTCCCTCTGTCGGGGTGGACACTACCTCCAGGTATCTCACCTGCTATATAATACGCACGGTGTCCAGCAGATGGATGGAGTCGGTACTCCATAGTAAATCAGTCCCTATATTCCATATATTATGTACACTTCCCTTATTACACCTTATTCTTTTCTTATTTTTAGATAAAGATGAATGTAAATAGAAGTTCTCTTTTTTTCTCACATTCAACTTTAGAGGTTACGACCTTGGACCGTAAACTGTCATCTCCAGGCAGACTTAATGCCATCAAAACACCCACAATCCTCAGTACGATGCCTCTGCCTCTTCCAGTAAAATATCCTTGTTTCTCAACATATTCTATCACTCTCCCAAAACAACCCAGCGTTTCAGGTGATGTTAAATTACATATTCCTGAATTACTGGATAGGGATTAGAAACCATATGCAACCAGGAAAACATTAACAATATCATGGCAGATGCACGTACGTAGATAGAGTTTGGTGGATGAATCTCTTAATTTGAGATTTTAATGCCAAATATAATAAAACAAAAAGTTCAGATGTGTGTGTATAATTTTGCAATCTAGGTTTCAACACAACAAATTACGTGAAAAGTATTGGTTATATAGCAGGGGACTTCAATAACATGTTTTTTAAAGAAGGATTTTTTAGCAAATGATGTTGTATTTTGACAGTGAAGTTGCTTTTATCTAGATTCTTCTCCCTTTACCTTTAGTCCCAAAAAAGAAAAAATTGGTTATTTCATCCATACAAGGGGACTATCTAAACTGACACTCTGCTCCAGCCTCATAAATCTGCATATATCCACAAACTCAGAGACTAAAGAAAGCCAGCGTCTACCAGTTACCCATGTCCCATTAAACTTAGAGTGTAGTACTTCAGACTTCTGTCAGGGATATTACTGATTACATCAACCCTCAAGGTAGAAAAGAGAAAGAAAATTTGCTGTCTGATTTTTTTTTGTACATTAAAAAATTGTTTAGAATTATTCAAAGTCTTTTCCCACCCAGTATCTCCAAACTTTTTGCCCCTTAGATCTTTGAGTTAAATTTCACCAAAGCATATATGTCCTGCGATCTTTTCATTTCCTATTTAAAGACAAAAACATTATTTGTTTCTTTACAGCATGCCGGCAAAAATTCAGAACTATTCCATTTTCTAAAATGTTTAATTTCAAATACCCTTTCATATTTCAGAGGATGATAGACTAAGATTTATGCTGTATTTTCAACAGGAAAGTAATTTTTAGTGTAAAGGTTATTTTAAATTTATTTTAATATAATTAATTTTAAATCTGGGTGACGAAGGAGAAGTAGAATGCATGTTGAAAGGAAAACTCTCCTATTTAGAGATATGAAACTTTCAAGCCAATGTTTCAACAACGAATGACCTTGTCTGTCATTTATGTTACACTTCCAATCAAGAAAGTTTCCAAATAAAACTACTGAAAATCAAAACGTCACAGAAGATCTAAGCAGAACTGCCATCAGATGCTTCAGGGATGCAAGATTTTAAACATAGTTTAGATAATATTTTCCTGAATTGGGAGCCAGATGAAGATAACCCGATAGAATTGGAGGAGAGTGTGCACTCAGAGTCCTATTCCTGGGAGATTTCTTACACCTTCCCCTTAGACATGTTTAATTAGCCAAGGCCTGTTGTATTTATTTGGTAGATTTGGATACAAATGGAAAAAGGTCTTTTCATCTCTTTTTATCAGTAGTCCCCCAAAGCCAAGGCAGGTGTCTGTGGGATTAAACATAATTACAAAGGGAGAGGGAGAGGGAAGAAAGGAGCTAGATAATAATTCCCAACAGAGTTGGAATTTGAGAACGGGAGCAGGTGCTGCAAGAGGCCCCATGTATCCAACTAATTTGAGCCACGATGTTGTGTAAAGACCCACATATTCATCCTTTCAACGGGGAGGGCACTGGCAGCCTGTGAGTACAAAGACAGGATGCCAGGATGGCCGGCCTCGGCACCATGGCTACCAGGGTAACCAGACCCTGCTTCTCACTGCTGCCTTTGTTGGGTGGCAGCCACAGGAAACAAAGTGCCACTTCTTACCATTGTACAGGCACATGCATAATATCCTCCTTTGGGCTTATCATCATGAATTAGCAATTACTCTATTATTAGATGGAAGAGCGGCAGCAGGTGACAAAGCACCACAACTTCTAGTTTGTAGTTCTGAGCCCCTTCCTTTGGTTTTTCAGTGTTGGATTGACCTCTTCAGCTAGTGTATTCCCATTGTGAAGAAAATTCTATGATCCCATAGAAAAGTGGTTTTCTTTCTCAATTTGGAGAGTCTGACCCATGGTTTGACTGGAGGGGTAAAAAAAGTACTGAAAGAAATATGGACAAAAAGGTCCTTCTTCAGCTCAGAGAACACCTGGACCATACAAAGGAGACGCAAACCCTCATGCTCTCACCCACCCACTGTGCCACAGCAGCTTCCCAGCGCAGACTGAGCCACCAGGACTCTGTCTGGGCTCTTATTGAAGATCCATTATTTAATCAAACTTTTAAGATAATGCCACTTTTTATCTAGTTGTACCCACGGTTTTCTAGCATTTAAAGAATGAGAGGGAACTGTGAGATTTTAGTTCTGATGACCCTGTGCTTTCTAAACTCAATGAATGGAAAAGAATTTTAACAGTAACATAAATTATTTTGATGCATCTTAAAAGAAGAAGGTGTTTTTTCTTTCCCTTTTTTTTAGACCTCAGAAAGAAGAGAGCCCTGTTTGTATAGCTGGCGTAGGTTTTTGTTTGTTGTTTTGTTTTTCAATTCTTGAAGGAAAACTTGAATGTCAGTATTCCAAATTATAATAATAGAACAGAGATAATAAAGTTACTTTTTCCAATGTAGCATGGGGTGCCATTTATTGCTAGTAGTATATATCACTGTGTAATTGGAATATTCTATTTATAGGAATAAAATGTTTTGATATTTTCTGTCCTGTCAATTAGGAAAAATGAAGTGACATGATTGATATTTTTGATGTATGAAATTATAAAATGACTTTATTGTCTAATTACACATTTCATATAAGCACCCAGGTATAGTCTTTTTCTCTTTATATTATCAAGTACATCATAAACTAGAAACACAGTACCTAGCTACCCTTGGTATGAGTCCAAGAGTAACATGCCAGGAATGTTAAGACTTATAATTTGATGAATATATAAAAATGTATATGTGTATATATATATATAAAACACCAGGAGGGAGTCTTAACCTGCTTAACCTGGGCTCCTCATTTCCGAATATGTCAGGGTATGACAGGCAAAACGAAAAAAAAAATGAGGATAAATTTTTGAAGGACTGAAGACCATTTTTAAGGGTACTAAATAAAGGCAAATTCTTTTGGACAGCTGATTCTAAGAATATAGAGTAAATTAAGGATATTTTGGCACTTCTAAAGCAACATACTGAATGGAGAAAAAAATCATTTTGAGGAAAATGCTAGGGTGTACTGATTTTATGCAGGGAGACTAGTTGGTTATCAGTGGGAAGAATTAGGGACAGAGGTGAGATTATCACTAAGAAAATTATCTTCCAAACTAGCCTCTGAGGGATTTTAGACCAAGATTCTAAAAAGGGTCCTATGCAGTAAAAATAAAATTAGTCCAGTGATAGACCACATTAACTACTTGAAGTTATATTAATATAAGAAATAAAGTGAAAAGCAGTCCTGTTTGGGGCTTGATAAAACAATTACAATAATAACAAGAAAGGGCTCCTCTGTTACTTCAGGGAGGACATCACGAGGTATGGACAAGGTGCTCCATCACAGGATAAGAATGGAATCATAAGAGAAGCACAAAGTCATAGGCAGTGTGACAGGAGCAACAGCTACTACTGTGAAAGGTCAGTCAACACAGAGCCTGATGAAGCCCCATGGAAAACTATAGTAACTGTAGAAAAGAAAATTTCAGGGAGGCTGAGGCAGTAGGATTGCTTGAGCCCAGGAGTTTGAGGTTGCTGTGAGCGAGGCTGACACCATGGCACTCTAGCCCGGGCAACAGAGTGAGACTGTCTCAAAAAAAAAAATTTTTTTCCAGAAACCTTGTGCAAGGGTCCTAGCTGTAACCAGCCCCTCGTTGAACAAATTTCAGTGACTCCTATATAATCTTCTCCCTTAACGAACTACTGGACCTTTTGAGTTGTTCCCCAGAAGTGGTGGATTTTCTGCAAGACAAAGGAGTTGAGACTTTTTGAAGACCCCTGGGTAGGTGTCCTGGCAAGATTCACCATCCCCCACAACCTGCCCCCAGTGCAGGTAGCCCCTTGTGAGATTCACCACAACCTGCCTCAAAGCACGTGGCCCTCTCCTGTAGAAACCTGTGATCTCTGCAAGTGGTTTAGTCGGAGAGACAGATTTGAGGCAGCTTCTCTCGGTCTCCCAACAAGACATCTGTCATATTAAAAATTCCTTTCTTCCTTGGCAATCCTCGTTGTCTCAATAATTGAGTCTTTGAGTGACAAGTAACTAATCCTAGACTGAAATCTCCTTGCAGTTTCAACACCATGGCCACCGTTGAGATCCTTTCAAGAAGGGTAGCCTGGAGATACTAGCAGTTAATCTGGAGGAGCTTGAAGATAGGGCAATTTCTGTTATCATTTTTATTATTAATTTTACAATTTTACCCTGACTGTACCTACAGCTTGGTCACACCTGAGAATCCACAATTAACTATAATTGAAATATATATATGGTTGGTCTATGCTTATATAACCTATGAAATATTTGTGAATATTTTCTAAAGGAAAGCTTTCACTTTCACAGAATGAGACTTGTCTTATTCTAGTAGAAATATTTTGATGTATTTAGTATTTAAATATCATGAGCTATGTCCATTTTAATATTTATCTTAACCTTAAATATTTATCTTAACCTTGGGAATAGAATGAGGAATCTTCAGAAAGCATCCTGGGGAGGTTGATGGCATTGGTTTAATTCACTCGACCTGATCACTGAGCCGAATGCAGATCTGGTAATGAATTTCAGACTGGACACAGCTAGCAGGCAGCTGAAGAAAGACTGGGGTGTTGAAATGGAAAGGGATGAGAATTTTTAGAGGTATTTAGCCACTTTCATTTTATAAAGGTAATGCCAGCTAAGCCAGAAACTTGAATTCAGCAATAATTTCAGGCTCCTTGGCTATGTGGCTTCCAGGCCTAGGTCTAGAAGGTATAAGCAAGGGCAAGAGGTAGAGAATAAGAATTATCAGGGGCCAAGGCTGTAGGTCTCAGCTCTAGGCACATCGTAAAACAACTCTGTTCATTTGCAGCACCTCAGAATTGGGATATCTTGCTAGAAATGTGTGCTTCTGTCAAGTAAGATGTTCCTTGCAGGGAAATCGGGAAAATTAAGCATAGCTAGTTACCAAATGTGATCATGAAAAAGGACTCGTGGAGTGGTCTATGTAAAGTGTTTGCCACTGACTAGCCCCATCTGTATGGATCTACAACCAGATATCTGATGGTTAGTCCAGGGCTGCTGCTACACAGCAGAGCCTACAAACAGGAAGATGATCCAGCTGTAAAGCAGAGCATGAAGACCAGCTGAGATCTGCTGGGCACCTCTCATCAGATCATCACTGTATCTCCCTGAAATCACCTCACTGGAGTAATGGCTGCTTCTGAATCTTCCGTGACATTCCCTTTTCACTTCTTGCGTTGATCCATACAGGGAAAAAATTCTGGAACATATTGACATACCACAATCTGACAGACTCACCCTCCTTTCAACCTGACACCTTAATTCACCTTTTAAAATCATATTTAACTTATAAATAAAGAGAATAGCAAATTCATCTAATATCATCTAATATAGTAATTTCTGGTACAACCAAAAACATATTTTTTCTCCTTTTACCCAAAAAAGGAAAGGCAAAGTCAATTTATCCATCTTTGGGTGAGGTTCATTTCCATTCTAGCTGAGTCACAACACCATTTTTGACTTTGTAAATTAAATGTTGAGATATATGGTTAATTTTAACATAGATTAGTCATAATTTCTGCAATTGAGTATGCAGTCATTTTGGGTATTTTTGATGTTCTCCTTCCAATACCAACTCATAATTTTTGCCCCCAGAAAGCAACTTGGCTTGGCATGGTTCTTTTCAGGATGGGACAGTCTAAAATTTCATTGCCAGAGTAGAGGACAATTTGCAGTCCTGTCAGCAGCACTGGATTGTAGTTTATGATTAACTTTTATCACAAAACATGGTAGTAATAAGAGTTGCCCCCAAAGAATTCCTTTATTCTAAACATACTCCTCCCTGTATCTATTGTATAGTAGCAACCAAATTCCCCTTGATAAAATTGATCATGCCAGCCTCATGCCTAATAGTTTAATGGCATAAGAAGCCCAAAATAGTCAGATGGCAGGCTCAGCTTCCAGTTTAATAGAAACAGCATGTGGCATTTCATTTTTTTAAAACTAAGACTTCTAAACCAGCAGAGCCCAAAACTGTGGTGACAGTAGGCAAAAATTTTGCTACTGGATGTTAAGGACAATAGTGAGAGAAGTCATTCACATTCCAATCCTTGATTCCCAGACCTGTGACAACTGGCTATGGGAGAAACAGCACCATAAGCAGGTCACTGATTCAGAGTATACACTGCAGCTTCAAGGACATTACCCCAAAATAGCTGGCATCAACGCTGAGTCTTCAAAAGGCCATTTCATAATTCTACCTGATCCAGATGATGGGAACATGGTAAGAGTCATACATTTCATCAGCACAAACCCATTGCAGTACCTGAGTGTTGCTGCTGGTCGGAATCATCCCATGTGGAATATCACGTCAGGGAATAAGGTATTCGGTCAGTCTACAAATAGTTACTTTGGAAGAATTATTTTGAACAGAAAAGGCAAATCCATATTCAGAATAAGGATCCATTATAGTGAGAGAAAGTGCTGCCCCTGCCATCATGGAAATCATCCAACATAACCAACCAGCAAACAGAAAGCTGGCTCACACTGTGTGTGCCATATTGGAGGCTCAGAGTTGGTCTTTGTGGCTGGCAGTTTGGGAACTCACCAGTGCCCGTAGCCAGAACAGCCTTGTTGAATAGATCTTTATGTTCCTGAGTTCCTGCTTAATCACTATCCCTGCTTCTATGCCCACTTTTTTTATGAGCCCATTGTACAAGGTCAGACTGACTGGGGAAAAAGACTGACTGACAGTCACAGAATGTTGTCTTGTCCAGGATGTCCAAACATCTTCTGTTGATGTTTCTATTTATAAGAATTTACAATGGGAACAAATATCTTCACACTCTGGGCACACTTGAAGAGATCTAGTCACATACTTCTTCCCAAGACCTTGTTGTCACTGATTTCCCAATGATGTTTCTTACTAATCTTTGGCCATTGAGCTGAATTATTATATACTGCCCATGAGTTAATGTAGAGCTGTATATCTAGGCAACTCCTTTTCCAAGTAAAGTGAGAAACCACATGAAATGCTCAACATTTTGCCCTTTGGAAGGATTTACCTTCTTCACTGTCCTTCAGGACCTCCTTAGAGTATGGCTGTAGGCCTTCAAGCACCTACTTTTAGATGAACTGAGTATATCATACAAAAATCATGGACCTAGTAAATCAGGACCCAGTATTTTATTCCTTAGTCAACTTATCCCAGGGAATTATCCACAAGGCAATATGTGATTTTGAGAGACAGAGACAGAAGGTAATGTAGCAAGAGTAAGAGCCATGGTAATCTGAGCTACTTTCTCATGCAGCTTATTTGTGCCTTCAGTTACTGCTCATGCCCAGTCTTGCATGTATCCCTTCAACTTTATGATAGAACACTGATATGCACAACCAGCTTTATGGCTTGGTGGGTCACACAATGCCAGGTTCACTGCGGGCATCTAGGGTTACCAGGAAACTTAGTAGTCCGGGAACAAGTGTTCAGTCTCTACTAGGTCCTGGTGATAAGCCAGAGCTATTTCTCAAAAGGAGAATAATTGTCTGCAGAAGATAGCATGGCTTTGTTCTAAAATCCTATACCTATATAGTGATTCAGCTATAGGGGTTCTATAAAAGCTCCATACAACATACCTATCTACCATAAACACTTCACGAATCATGGAGTCAAGTTCAGTCATAGAGCCCAATTGTAACAGCAGCTTACATAGCAACTTGGACCTGAGACAAAATCTTCTCCTGCTTTTTACATATCATTTGAAACCACTATTCTTTCACATTACTCCAAAAATGGGAATATGTGGCCTTCAAAATTCAGAGGCTCCCTAGGCATCATGTCCATTTTTTTCTTAGTAATTAGTAGGCTCAGATGTAGCAACTTCTCTTTCATCTTGGAAAAGATAGTATAGCACATCCCTAGACATTCCACCAGTCTGGCAAGCCCTTGAATGCTAGTGAGATTTATTTCTCAGCCTCTGGTACACCTGCTTCTTTTCAAAATATGTAGGACAGTTACTGTTTCCTGCTCCTGATTCCTATCAGTCTGATATCAATGTAGTGATCTGATATGAAGTCTCATGGAACAGAGGGGTGATCAATAATCCTGTGGATGCGATTATGACAGAGAGCTGGAGTACTGACACAGTCCATAGATAGAACAGTAAAGGCCTATTTCTGGCCCTGCAGACTGAAAGCAAACCACTTCTTCTGGTCTTTTACCAAGAAGGTCTTAGTAAAGGAAAGTAAGGGGAAAAAATTCAACACATTAATGATTGCAAACCAAATATTAGGGGGTATGTTTATGTGCTCCGGTAAATAAACCACATCTGGAACAACGGCTGGAATTGGAGTCATGGATTAAGTTTAAAACAATCCATGGGAATTCTTCAAGATCTTCCTGTGTTTTTCTCAAGACAAATAGATGAGGTTGAATGGGGATGTGGTAGGAATCAAAACCTCTTCATTCACTGAGTCTTCTTTGGGGAAAAACACTTCTAAGTCCTCATTTGTAAACTAATTTGTAGCTTCCTTCACACATTCCACTTCTGCCTCTCTTGTGTGTACTCATTCTAACACAGCTCTTCCATTTCAAATATGCCCCCGACTCTGCTAACCACTGACCCGGCTGCCTGAACATTATCTTCTGCATACCTCTTGTGCTCAACCTTCTGAGACTCCTAATAGGGACCAGAGGATCTATATTACCTTCCCAGTTTAACCACCATCTACTGTGTATGTAAATTTCTCAAATTTGTTTTAGTTGTGTTTGTTTCTTTAAAAAAATTCCTTCTATACTATTAAGTCTTCTCAGCATTGCACCTGCAACATAAGAGGTACTCAATAAATATTTGTTAAATTAACTTAAATATTTGTGATGGGGAAGTATTAAGTGTGTCTATACTGGGACAAATTGAGAGAGTAGGTCAAACCATTGATGGTTTCTCACATAGTAAAATACAATGAGGCAGGGCCAGTTTCAGAACTAGGAACTACTTATTTATTAATAAGAAATAAATTAGAAGAGATACATATGAAAGTGATGGGGAAAAGAAAGGAAAAATGGGTGCTGTCTTCAAACATGATACAATTTTGTGTTAAGTGATGTGGGTAAACACGAGGGTCACTTGGCATACGCTACTTCCTGGCTCTGACTTCTCAGGGCCCATCTTAGGAATATTGCCTAATAAATGAGGTATATCACAGGGTCAGCATTGAAAAGGCCAAGAAAGAGATAGACCTGTTCTGGAATTACAGCCTCAAGCCCCCTTCCCATCTGGCCATTCCTTCATGAAGGTTTATAGGAGTGGCAAAAACATGAGAAACCAAATGAGATCAAGTACCAAGATAAAACAACACTTTGGACAATGTGATAAGAAAGTTCTACTCTTTTCTTTCGTCCACACATAGACACACACACTAAATAAAGTAAAAAGCAATGTGGCATACCCAGACTAGCCATATAATTTATTACCAAGACACTTTTAAGAATGACAGAATATGCTATTAATAATTATGTTGGGACAGCATGCATACACATAGGCTGCCCCAAGCAACCCAGACATATGGTCATGGGGTGACAAGCACCTGTGATACACCTCACTTATTAGGTAATATTTGCAAGATGGGCCCTGAGGGGTCAGAGCCAGGAAATAACCTATGCCATGGGACCCACATATTTACCCACATCCCTAAACACAAATTTGCCTGTATTATGTTTGAAAACAGTACCCCATTTTTCCTTACTTTTCCCTATTACTTTCATATGTATCTCCTTTAATTTATTTCTTATTAAATTTTTTATTTCCCTTTTTTTTTTTCATTTTACTTCCATACATCCACAAACTCAATTTACTTTCATCCCTCCAGGTATCTTTTAGAGCTAGAACCAAGACTCTTGGAGTAAAATTGTTTATCATCTTAAATATAAATTTGTGCTTTAAAAAGAAGATATAAGTTCAGTATCTTTTATTTCCCAGCTAGAAGACTATGGAGAGATGGTATAAGTCCTCAAATTAACCAAAAGAAAAATACTAACACTACCAGACTTCCTGATATCTTGAGCAAGCTGATTTTCTTAAGACAAAAAAATACCTTGGGAGCTAAAAATGCACCTCAGTAATTACCCAGTACAGCTTGTTTTAAAATTTTCACATACTTTCTAAATTCTTACCTTAGAAAAGTCATTCCAAAAGGGACCACAATTTAAAAGAGCAACTTTTAACTGACACAGCATACTTGGAGGGATTGCTGAGCTCTGTAACATGAACTATTTGCATAGGGATTGCCTTATTTCATTACCCGGGGGCTCAAATTCAGATCAGAAATTGGAACACAGAAAATAACAGAATTGTATAATACCATGATGGGGAAGCAATCAATCATTTAACAGGGTACGCAAAGGTAAAATTCAGTTCATGGAGTCTCCGCATATCAATCACATTCAGTGTCATATTGCTAGTTAGCATGGGCTGATTGCTTAATCTTCAAATTGCAAGCTAGCAGTGACATGGCAACAACAGGCCCGAAAGGCAAAATGTAGGAATACAAGTACGCAAAGCTTAAGAAGATGCATAATTCCGTCTTCCTTATTATTGAAACTTCTTCTTGCTGAGTATTTTTACCAACCCTATTATATGTGGTCATCAATGTCTGAAAGATACCCTTTTAATTAGCCACCACCAAGGACTTAATTAAGCTCCAATTAGTAAAGTTTCCTTTAAAGTAAAGAATTGTGTAGTTTTGGGTTTTTTTCTCACGTCATTGCAGGTGAATTTTTTTTGTACTTTTTGATCAATTTGCTTTGTCTATTATAGTTTGAGTTCTGTGAATAGGCAAATATTTAACTTCTCACTCCTCTTGCTTAATCACTCTTATAACTGCAATTATTAATATATACGATCATTTTCTACAAATGTAACATTCAAAACTCACTTATGTTTTTCTTGACATATTAGACTTTTTACACTTGTGGTAATGAAATGTGGTTTCTGCGAAGCTTCGGAGCACCTGAATTGGGTTTGATTCTCTCAGAAATCAATGTCTCTCCATCACTTAAAGATATTCACGGAAAATTCTGGTAAAAAGTTTCAGTTTGTCCTGCCATTTCCTAGCTAAAAATTATGGACGATGCAGCTCAAGTTCATCTCTGTTTCTGAAAAATCAACTCATGATACATGTTTTCCTAACATTGTATTACTGATATTTCATTCAATAAAGAAGAGCATAATGACTTAGAGATACATACATTCATCCATGCCTGAAGAAAATTCTCTAGAATGGTCAACTGAACCAATGGCTGTATATATAATACCAAAAGGATCTGATTTTCTGGAGTATAGCTCATGTATTGTTCTCTATTTTTATCTCAAGATTTTTCCCACCAAGAGGCAAATCCTTCATTCAAAAAGCTATATTTAAAAAAAAAATTATAATTTTGCAGCTAACCAAGTAAGCCATTTGAATCTTTAACCATTTCTCTGAGATCATACTTTTTAAGACATGATGACTCAAAACTTCAAGCATGTACCAAAGTTAATACACTAGTATAAAGAACTTTCTGGCATATAAAATATTTCACACTTATATACCATTCCTGCCCCCGCCCTAGAATAAATCTTTTTTTATCCAAGGAATACCAGTTCCTTTTATTGTAGAATATCATTTAGAAACAGAGATAATGCATTTCATGTGTAAATTTATGGATAGTCTTATCCTGATCGGATGGTGCCTCTAATCCTACACCAGTATCAAACTAGTTTAACTATAGAGGCTTTATGTAGGTTTCAATATCTGGTATGTCTAAAAGCCCCTCACCCACCATTAACTCTTATTTTTAATAGTTTCCCCAGATATTTTTGCTTATCTACTTTGTAAGTAAACTTTGCAATTAATTTGTCTGTCTCCCCAAAATAAGGGTGGCTTTTTATTGGAATTACATTAAATTAATTAACAAATTTAGACAAGTGACAGGCATCTCTATAATGTTGTGTCTTCTGGTATTCCATATATCCCTCCGGAATACATGCCATTATTCCTATATTGCATTCTATATTGGCATTCACATGGAAAGAGCCATGTGGTATCTGTGTTATATTAACAATAAATTTCATACTTTGTAAAAATTAAATTCTTTTTATAAGTGTTACCCAACCCCAAAATAATCAACAAATCTTGCTAAACTTGCTGGCAATTTAACCTTGTTAAACTCATCTTCATTGTATTTTATTGCTATTGCTAGAAATAAAGTTAGTCTTTCCATATTTTAAAAGTATTCATGGGACATGGCATTGATATTGTTTATGCTTGCATTGCATCAGGGAGCCATCAGTCCTTATTTTTGGCAGTCCAGCTATTTCACTTCATATAAATTATGTGGCTATTTTCTGTTTGACAGGAAAAATGCATTTTTATAACAATGGCAAGTTCCATCAAAAGGAAAGCAAAACTGAAAAATAAAACTATATTTGCTTTTGTTAGGTATATTAAAATCTAAGAATGAATCAACTTTCATCACTCTTTTCCCTTTCATAGTAAATAATGCCAAAGAACTCTGAATTTGATGTTATCAACTGTGTTTTTTCCCGACTACTACAAATAGCAAAGTTTTTGTTGTTGTTTATGTTTACTTGTCTTGTTTCAACAAAATTACCATGTCCTTCTTTATTCCAATGTACCACATATTAGTCTATGACAAGTGAAATTAATAGGCCACTATATATTTTTTTAAAACTTATGATTTGTGCCTGTCTGTATTCAGAAGGAATCAAGGTGGTCTACAATATGCTTACTGCATGAAATTGCCAATACACAACCATATGAACTAATTATTAGGCTATTTTTTTTTTTACCTAAAAATGTGAAAATTTTATAGAGTTCAAATTAATACATACATATATAGATGAGTTTATAAAATGTAGAAGGTAAATCTGAATTTATATGAAAACAAGGGAGATAATTGTTCTAGGAATTAGAGCTAAGTTAATTACTGAAATAAAGTATTTGGCTCTGAACTTTCATGAAGCTAAGGCAAATAGGAAAAAAATGATGGACCATCCCATGAAAACAAACAAAGAAAACCAGATACCTCGCTGTCACAACTCTGAACTACACACTTTCCAATGACCTTTGCTGCACTAATCAGGATAGAAAATATGTATTATTTCTGTGAAATTACTTATCGTAACTCCACTGTTAACAAGGAAGTGAAAAAGACAAAAATAATATTAGTTATTATTGTTGAAAATATGCCTAAATCATTTTAGTTCTTTGACCTAAAATAAATTAATGAGATATTTTGAAACATGAAAATCTTTGACAAACTACTGATGGCCCTGTGTAAACACCATTTCTCTTTGTAGAGTAATGATTTTATGGAAAGACATGTCAAAACACTCTTTCATCTTTATTATTGAAAAGTATAATTTTTGTTTATAGACAATTGCTGCATTAAAAATTACCCTTTAAACTGCATTTTTGGAACTATTAGAATGAAACAAAATATTAGCTGGGTGTAGAACTGCAGTCCCCACTCCCAGGCTATAGCCCAGTACCGGTCAGTGGCCTGTTAGAAACCGGGCTGCACATCAACACCTGAGCCCCACCTCCTTCCTGCTCCCAACCCCTGTCTGTGGAAAAACCATCTTCCATCAAACCGGTCTCTGGTGCCAAAAAGGTTGGGAACTGCTGATCTAGAACATGAATTTTCAGTGTAGCTGTTTGTTAAGTGAACTCATAGGACGTAGGCTGAAGCTAGGACAGCCCACCTTGCTGGTTTCATTTCCATTTGCTTCTATATCTCAAAGTAGCTACTTAATTGAGTATTTTGATGAATTTATTTTGGTTATGCAATGTCTTAGAAATTATTTTGTAAAGATAAGATAATGAATTGTCTTCTCCCAAGTGATCTTGTAGCAATTCTTGAAAAAAATCTGTGATAATAATTTCCAAAATCTCATGCACGTTTTTCTTAACTCTTAATCCACATCCATCAGAGGCAGGAATTCTAGCAAATGCTGTTCCAGCCTAGGTCAGTTGACACAGTACAAAACCAGCACAGGCAGTGAGGATGTTTTTAGACTCATTTTCCTCTTCACCTTAAACTTTATATCTGAGAAACAGAAATACTGTTTGTAGTTCACTCTAACTCATACTGTTTCGTATGCCCATTTCTTTTTTTAATTGTTCATATAATCCGAGCTTCAAATCCTCAGATTATGAAGTTTAAGGTGAAATGGAAAATGAATCTAAAAACATCCTCACTGCCTGTGTTAGTTTTGTACCCTGTCAACTGAACTAGGCTGGAACAGCATTTGCTAGAATTCTTGCCTCTGATGAATGTGGATTAAGGGTGAAGAGAAACGTGCATGAGATTTGGAAAGCAGAAGTGAGGAGGAGGTCATTAGAGTTTAAAGTTGGGTTGAATGCCAGCTGCTGCTGCACCTTCTGTACGAGGTTGTTGATTTATTTATCCACCTAATTGCCATGGGGCATCCAGGTCTGCATCTCCTTCAGCTCCCCGCAGATTTCCCGCTCTGAGTCCTCAGGCCCTATCTTAGGCACGTGAACAAAGGGTGCCTGACTCCTTCTGGAAGTCACCTTAGCAGTCAGGATTGCATGCACTGAGGAACACATGCAGGTTCCAGTTTGCCCTCATGGACATCAGTTCACCCTTTCCCTACCCCAGCTTTTTCCCCCACTGCTGGCTCCACTGACCTATAGAAACTTCAGCCCCACTGCCAGATCCAGAGGCAATAGCTTTCCATAAACTTCTTCACCAGCTCCCCATAATATGTGAGATCTAATCTCTAAAATAAATCCTTTATTCCACATCACTCATAGAGATTTTTGCTTCCCTGGTTGAATCCTAAGTGATACACTGTGTTTTCTATTATTTAAAATTCACAAGTAAGGTACCATGAAAATTACGGGTTTTTTGGGCAGAGGGGATGTTGTTTTTTTCTGAAGAAGTCACATAAATCAGAGGAGATTTTTCTCTGTAATTTATCAATCTGTGGGGGAAGCAGCAAAGAAAGATAGGAGTTCACTCTACTTAGGGAATTAAAGTGCTCAACTATACCTAGAAGAACATCTCCATGAAAAATCCCCATGAAAAAGCAAAGGGAAGAGCTTGAATTCAGATTTGTTCACATAGATTAAGATTGGAAATGCTGTCTTCGCCCTGGGGTTAGTACAAACCTGAGGTTTCTTTATGTGAAGACTGATTATCTTTTCATGGGTATATCTCTTCACATGCATAAAATAATAAATAATGCTATTAATGATGCTATTAGAAATTCTTCTATTGGCTTCATCTACTATGAGATTCCACAGTCTCCTGCCATATTTGTTGTCTCACTCCAAGGGTAACTAGCAAACCTTCATGCAAATACTTAATTTGATACACGTGTTTATTTAATATAGTAGTCAAAAATTAAGGACTGTCTCAAAAAACCTGCCTTTCCAGCTGGTAAACTTTGCTAATAATGAACTTCAAGCTCTATCATTCTACACATTTGGATTATTTAGCCAAAGAGTAAAAGATGAGAAACATGCCCTTAAGATATGTTTCAGATCTAGAACTATATTTACTCACATTTGTTTCTTTATACTCTGAAAAATAAATAATTATTTGGACTATAAAAAGTAGATTGGCTAATCATTCCTGGCCTTATGATTTTGTGTGCGTGTGTGCATGTGTGTGTGCATGTGTGCGTGTGTGTGTGTGTGTGTGTGTGTGTGTGTGTGTGTGTGGAGGAGGAGGCAGCAGATGACAATGTCAGGAGGTTGAATTACTTGTCCCTGTCCTGCAAACTGGAAAGGAAGAAACTGCTTGTATTGACAATAAACACACAGACAACCTAGCAGTAATGATTCCAATCAAATATGCTGCCCTATTTTATTAAGTAAGAATCAAGAGCTCAATGAAGAAATCAACGGTGATTATTATATGGCAAAATAGTGTCTGGCAAAAAAAAAAAAATCCCTGAGAAAAGAAAAAATTTAGGAAAGGCTAAATAACTTAACAAAATACAATTTTAAGGCTACTGTTGCAAATAACCAATTTCACTTACGCCCAGCGGAATAATGACTCTGTTGGGGAGATAACAGTATCTAGCTTCTTTTAAGATAAACATTTCCAAGGGAATTTCAAAATTAAATGGTGTGCTCAAGACTTTCTTTATTAGCAGTCCAGATATTATTTTCCAAATGAATGAGAACCATGCAAGAAAGGTTATTGACTCTCCACTGTGAGTATAGCATTTACCTAATAATGAAACAGTGGAAACAGAGATAGAAATGTAAGTTGAATACATTAATGTATTCTAGCATAAGCACATGAAAGCATTCCCTTATTTATACACTAAATGCATAATAGTTTAAAGATTGATCTAGCTGTGTTAGAACCAAGAGGACATAAGAGTATCTCCGTTCATTCAAAGTAGTCATCTTGAGGAACATGAGGTTCGGATGCTTTTCAAAATAGCTATGTATGAAGAAAGAATAAGTCTCTAGATCACAACAAATATCAAAATATTTTGAAAGGTGTTTTGTCTTTTACTTAAAAATTTCGCTACCAGTTATTTGCCATAATAATTAGGATATAGCTACAAAGATTTCCATTGTGATGTTAATTATAATATCTAAAAAATTTTGACATCCAAAGAGATCAACCGTGGGAGTTGCTCGAGAATCTCTCAAAGATGCAAAACCAGCACAAGCTGCTGTGCCCTCTTCTAAGACGTGCAGAAGGTGTCCCAAGATAAGGGGAGTAAACCCTTGCATGCTTTGGAAGCAGCCCTGTCCCTGGAGAAGAACCTGAACCTGGCCGTTTTGTATCTGTATGCCCTGGGTTCTGCCCACACAGACCCCATCTCAGTGAGATGAAACTCATCATGAAGACAAGTGACCACCAGACCCACCGCCACAGGCTGGCCAGGGTGAATCTCTCTTCCAAAGACTCACCCTCAAGCTTCATGGGGAGCCTCCAGAGCCCAGTGGCCTCTGAGAACCCCCTCTGCACGTCCTGGTATCAGGGCTTCAGCCTGAGCCTCTCCCCCCAGCCACCAGACAGACACCCTGAAGCCCTCTGTCAAACCATGGACCAAATGGAAACAATAAAGCCTTTTATTTATTTATTTTTTTTTGCAGCAAAATAATTAAAGATATATCCATATAAAATTCCAACCAGATATGAAAACATTTGTTACTAATCAAATATACTCATAATACACAATATTACCTAAAAATACATGGTTTTCCAAATAAACTGTATTCTGTGTGTGTGTGTTTATGTGTATGTTAGAGAACGAAAGATCTTGAGGAATATATGCACCAATTGTGGAATTTTACATTTTCTTCTTTCTATTTTCTGGTTTTGATTTTTGACAATAAATACATTGCTTTCACAATTAAAATAAGTTATTGTAGTTTTGTTTTGTTTTGTTTTTTTTAAATGAATGACGGTAGAGAGTGACCCATGAAGAATTTCAGATTTGGGGGGATGTTGGATAAAGGCCTTGCCAAAAGGCCATCTTACTGTCCTCTCTTTGAAGGGAAGGGCTCTCAGTAATGCCACCTCAATTTATTTTCTCTTTTCTCCTCTCCAGAGCTTTCTCCAGTTTGTTTATGGCCAGGTATCTTGTTTCATATTGACTACGTGCTTTTCAGTGCACCGTACAATGGTGTGCCCTGGGACGGATATCTGACAGAATCAAGGCCAGCTCAGCTTAGTGACATCTTTGTCAAAGGTAATGTGGCCTGACCAAGTGGAAAAAGCAGCTGCTTTGGATAAGGAGAGCGTGGGGAGTGGACTCTCAAGGGCTTGGAGAGAAGCAAAACAACAATAATGATACACCTAAAATTTTCAGAGAGTGAAGGAAAAAGGAAACCTGATTTAAAACTGCATCCTCAGTTAGCTCAGCCTAACGGCTCCTGGCATTCTGGGTGGCACTCTCATGCATGCATGAGGGGACAGGGGTTCAAGGAGCAATGAGATTTCAGACAATTGGCATTCAGCCGCAGCAAGGAGCAGGGACAGAAGGCCCTTTGTTGAACCAGGCAGCCAGAGAGTACCTTGTGCTGAGCAAGATCTGGATTAAGGGCGTGCGTGCTCGCTTGTCACAAATGTTTTATTGTGTGTCTGGGCAAGTCATTCTCACTTGTTAAGGAACAGCCAGGGTTTTGTTCTGTATGGGCTTAAAATAAACCAGAAAAATCAGAGGGGCTCAGGGTGGGAGGGAGCAGGAGGAGGAAGAGTTCATGTTTATGGTTTATTTTTGTTTGGTTAGCTCTTTAGTATTTTGAATAGGCAACTTCCTGGGGATTTTCAGTCTTAAAGTCTTCATTAGCTGTAATTGTAAAGTGCCATTTTTGCTGATAATTTAAAAAACTCAATCGGAATGAGAAATGTACTTGTTATTTCAGTAGAAATCTCATCTTGGTAAAGTGCATTACATATGATCAAAGTTCCTATCCCTGACACACCAAATAAGCTGAGTGAAGACAAGGCCGTGGTGAAGGAGAGTATTTTGAGTGTAGTTTTCCTTAATGATTTTTTTTTTGTCAATGCCCCCTTTTGAAAAACATAAAAATCCCCAGAAGCAGTTATTTTAAAATACTGCTAATTCAACGAAAAACAAATCAAACATTGGGAAAATGTGCTTTTGTTTTTTTTTTTTAAACTACATATTCTCCTTCCTCCATTCTGACATTTTCCTCACGTGCACCACCTCCTCCCAGGGCTGTGTGATCCCTGCTGAAAACCATTAATTGCTTTCACATAATCAGAAAACCTGGTGTCTAGCCCCAGCTTTGCTTTAACTTAGCTGCCATCTGTACTTACACAAGTTCCTTATTCTCTCTAGATCTCAACTTCCTCATCTGTCAGTTGTGGATACTATGACCTGTCTTTTTGTCCAATGGGGTTGTTAATGACCACAGTGAAGTTAGCAAAAGATGGCCAGGTATTTGCCAAGGAACAGAGATAAGCCACGAAAGAGAGACAGACGAGGTGAGCTGCTCTTCCTTTCTGTAAACCAGGACCAGTTACCGGGATGGTGCACAGAAGGCTCAGGATAAATAACTGGAGGTATGTGCTAAATTTCTAAAAGCTGCTAAAAGAACCAAAGGGACCACTAAAATAGAAATGCTCCCTCCCAAGTCAAGATTCTCCTTGGCATGCGAGCGAGGTCCCCAGCAATGATTGTCACCAACAACGAATGATAGTGACCCAAGGGGGAAGGGGAGAGTTCTAAATCTATAAGACCCAGAAGAAAGAAAACCATATATCCAAGTAACACTTCCCTATTCCTTTCATGATCCTCTCTTCCCACACTTGACATTGGAGGGATCCGTAAGTTCTGCTAGCCAGAGCTGGAAAAGGGAACTGGGAGACGAAGCTGAAGGCAGAAACCCACTCCAGTACCTTTTCTGAGGCCAGGCAACAACCAACCTGAAGTTGGCAGAGAGGAAGAAATAGTACCTTTGAACAAAGACTGAAGCCTTTATTAATATTTTGGTCTGGACACATTCTACTTTCTAAAGCAACACTAATTAGTGACTTACAGTGATTATAGATCTACCAAAGAGTGACTAGAGAAGTCACGTGGTTTGCACAAGTTTCCATCCTGGGACAGCAGATGATCATGCGCCTGCCCATTTCACCCTTGAATACATCCTAAAAGGACAACAAAGAGAAAATAAAATTTTATCTTGATTATTTTTCTAATTACCCTTATTTAATGTATTGGTTGTACACGTAGGGTATAATGTTATCTTCTGGTGCCTCAATTACTAACCGCACTTTTTAAATAAACTGTGAACCTCAAGAAACAGTTTGGGTCACATGTCAAGCTCTCAAACTCAAAATCCTAAATAAGCAGTCACTGAGAACCCATATTTTTACAAATAATTTCATTACATGTTATCAGGGAACAAGGAAAGAAAGGAGAGGACAAATCCTCTGCCCTTGGCTCAGTTTGCAATACAATTGTGGTGTTAAAACATGTAACAATATTGCAAGTTGTGAACAACTGCAGTGACTTACTAGCTTTCCCCAAATAATAGAATTCAGTAACTATGCTGTAAGAACATCCAGTGACAGGATCTTGATGTTCCTTGGAATACCTGTGTTTGACTTTTCTACCCTCCCCAGATCAGACAATAGAGATGCTAGAGTAGCAGCATATTCACTTTTTATTTGACCCTTTTATTCCAAGCACACCAAAGTGTAAATCCTGAAACTCATAATTCACAAAACTCTGGAAATTGCCTCATGCAATTCCTCACAGTTATTTGGCAAATGAAATGGGCATGCTGAGGAGTCACTAGAAGTGGGCAGGCAGGAGCAGGGAAATACAAAATGCAGACCTACAGACCTTTTCTAGAATGGGTATCACAATGTCTCTTTATGAAGAATGCTAGGTAGGCATTTCATACAGAAAGATGGAATAAATAGTGCCCCTCTTAGGAGAATGGTAAACCAATGCAAAGATGAACTCTCCAGAGAACAAAAGATTGTTTTGTTGTGGATTGAACTGTGACTCCTCAAAAATTTATATGTTGAAATCCTAACCTCCAGCACCTTAGAATGTGGATTTATTTGCAAATAAGTGTCCAAATAAGGTCATTGATAATGTAATTAGTTAAAATAAAGTCATACTAGAGTAGGGTGGACTCTTGATCCAGCATGACTGGTGTCCCTATAAAAAGGGGAAATTTGGACACAGAAACACGCAAACAGGGAGGATGCCACACAAATATTGGAATTATGCTGCCACAAGCCAGGCAGCTATCGGATGCTAGAAAAGAGGCCTGGAACAGATCCTTCCACAGAGCCTTCAGAGGCAGCCTGGCACTGACAGCATCTTGATCTCGGACTTCTAGACTCCAGAACAGTGAGAAAATAAATTTCTGTTGTTTAAACCACTCAGTTTGAGGGACTTTGTTATAGCAGCCCTAGCAAACTGATACTACCCTTTATTAGAACCATTTTACAAAAAATAATAAAAACATTTCAGCATATAGTTTCTAAAGGTACCAAAACACTACTTTAAAATAATACAATAATAGAATCCAAGCCCTGAAAAAAAGGCAGACATATATAACATCTATGATTACTTCAAACTGATGTGTCAATAGAAACTAAAATAAAAAGAAGTGTTCAGCTCTGAAGTCTTTATTGATATGTTTATGACATCGCACTTAAGTGTTCTATTCACATATCTCTCTTCTCCACTAGTCTGAAAGTACCTTTATAAAGATCCTGCCTATGTATATTTTTATTCCTTGGACATTGCACAAAACCCAAAATGGTTCTGTGAGAGTTTCACAGAAGATTAATAATCATTAGTCTTTCAAGAGTAAGTCATCAGTATCAGGAATTTGATCAACAAAAAAGAAGCATCATTTCAGTTAATCTGCGATCCTAAACCACACCTGTGTATTTCCTTGTTGTTGTCACTTAAATTCTAAACACGTTCAATGGGTATGGATTTTAATTTACTACATGCAGGTGCAAAATATATCACATTACTTTATTTTCTGAATTAACTTATTTCTGACTCCAATGCCCTATCTCAATGAGGGAGAGAAATTCAATTGTATTTGAGTTTTAAGAGTGCTTCCTCTTGTCCTAAGATCACCAAAGATGGGGGTGGGTATTGCCCTACAGTGAATGAGAGCCCCCGGCATCTGTCTGTCACAGTTGCACTGCCGTTCCTTGTTGCCCAATCCCTAAGGTTTCCTTAGGAGAGAGTAACTCTGCATCTGTGTCAGTATTGAATACATCACGAAGGCTGGGAGCCCAGGGCCTTGGGGTCCAATCTCTGTGAGTGCATCCCACAAACATTCACTGTCCCTAGCACCCGGACAGGAACGTGCCCAGCTTCCTTCTATGCCCTGTTAGAAAATCCTTTCCAGATTCAGGCCTCTCTCCCTCCCGGATGACAGCTGCTTCTATTCTCACCCTTCCAGCTCTTTTCTGTCCTTACCCTAAAGGGACAAGTCTGCAGAATGTCTCTTCCACGCTCTCCTAGAAGCCTAACCAAGGTCAGTCTCGCTTTCTTTGAGAGGGAAGTCAGAAGGAAAGACTGTTTCTCACCAATTATTTCCTTAGTAATTCCCCCTGTTATATACTTTGTATCTATTTGCGGCTCTCACTGCCAAACAAACCAACATTTTCACAGGTATTAAATGGTTATCAGTTAGTGAGACTCTCACTGTACCCTTGTTTAATACACATCTCCTTTCTCTCTCCAAAAGGAAAAAAAAAAAAACCAGTCAAGCTGCTTTGAGCATAGAGTGGTGGCTAAGAAGGATGACAGTCTCTGGGCTATTTTGCAGGACTATGAGATGAGTTTGCTTTAAGCGGCAGCAGGGACGTATCACACCCTCCTCTGCCAATCTGGTCTCCAGTTTTTACATCATAGACTTGTGGAGGAAGGTCAGGGTGGGGGGGTTGGGGACACACATTAGGAATATCTTTCGGGGCCCAACCCAAAAGCTGCTCAGCAGATGTGTGCAGCTCTGCCTGCGACACAACCAGGAGGAACACACCCCATATAAACCGCAGCCGCCTCGAGTTCATGTTAAGTAGGAAAATCAATTAGAGCAAAGCCAAAGCATAACTTGGGGAAACCCCTTCAGTCTCCATTTAATATTTCTCCACTTTTCCTTTTCCTTTCATCAAACTTTGATGAACCCAGCTCACTTTTCCACACCACTCACTGTTCACTGTTCATTCAGTCCACTCAAGAAAAAAAAAAAGCATCAAATCCCTTCGCGGTTTCATTTCTCAGATAAGTCCAGCATTGTTAATTATACTTTGACAAATTGATCCTAACATGCATACATCTGAAACCTATTATAAATAAAGGGTTTCAAGAATTATCTCTGGACTCCTCTTAAAATCTGCAAAATTCTATGTGTGTGTGTGTCTGTGTGCACACACACCCATTGTACCTATGTGCGCGTGCTCACAGGCTCCGTCTCAGGACTGGTGTGCATGGAATCCACCCCATCGCCCGTGTCATTACTGTTTGCACATCTGGAGCAGAGCGGCTGTGAAGGCCTCTGTGTCTGCAGCAGCTCCGGCAATTAGCTCTGAATGAAACAGTCATAAATAGTAATTAGCCATTCCCTCAGTCATGTCCCAAAGCCTTTAAAAAAATCCTCGGAGAAATCAATGCATTCTTTTCTAAAGACCTATTATAAGTGCACCACCCACACCACCGCCATTTCAGAGAAGCCAGAGCAACGTTCCAGCTGCTCCCCAGATAGCTGGGGTGCCAGCTCCTCACGGGGGATCTGGGAGGGGAGGAAAGGAAAGAGGGGGCGAAGTGAGAAGGTGCCACAAACCCAAACGTCAGTGAGACACGTTTCAAGGCTGGAGGACGAGAGAATATTCAGTGCAGGAGGACACTGGGATGGGGTCCTAATTAACACAGAATTACCTCCTCCCATGCCCTGCCTCAGCTTCAACTGTGAGTTGGGGTGCTGCGGGAGAACCTCATTAATTCTTGCTTCACTCATCAGTGAGCTCTCTGCACTTCAAAATGAAGCCAGCGCTTTCACATCACTCCTTCAGTGGGGCTGTAACAGCAGAGAACCTAGCACCAGGTCTTATATTAATTAAGCCCATCTCCCTTCTACAAAACGTGGACTCTGAGGCCCTGCCAGGCACATCTATGTGTTATTAGGGAGTTTTTGATAGTGACAATTAAGCCTTGTCATCCAATAAACAGACACAGTCCATTCTGTGATGTGCTGAGTAGCCTTGATGGGATCATTCTAATTCACACAGTCAGAGGTCTGGAATGGGCCTTGAAAGCTTATCTGGCTTATTCCCTTGGCTTCAGTTATGTCTTTTCTATTCCATTTCAAACAGATTTATGGACAACAAAACCCTGAGCTCAGCCTTTTCGTATCAACCATCTAGACCCTGGTCTAATCATTCAGAGGGTACTTAATCAGAGTGTTCTCAGAAACATGGTTCCGGCATTAGCAGTGGCCTGGACAATGAGTGGCAGTGTTTCTTCAATTTCCTAGGTGCTATCTTGGTGCCGAGCATAAGGCATTAGAATTGTAGGGGTAAGCATCTTTTCCAACCGTCTCCCACCTTACACGTTTAGTTCTCCAGTTAGCCAGACTGCAGTATTCACTGTCCCCTGAACATTTATTTTCTGCATGTCCCTCTACACACACACACACACACACACACACACACACACACCACACCCCTTTTTAACAATGCTGTCTGCTGTTGACCTGCTCCATCCTTCTTCGAGGCAGCCTGATGTATGATAGAGGTTGGAGTCAGACACTTGACCTTGCCATGTATGAGATGTGTAACCTTGGAACTGCTGCTTGATTCCTCTAAGCCAGGAGTTGTCAGCCCTGGCTGCACGTTAATACCACGTGAGAGGTTGAAACAATCATAACCACACCCAGCACAACCACTAATATTAATACTTTTCTTCACACCACAC
Source organism: Lemur catta (assembly GCF_020740605.2). NCBI lineage: Eukaryota > Metazoa > Chordata > Mammalia > Primates > Lemuridae > Lemur > Lemur catta. The sequence continues at coordinate 61,239,087 of NC_059132.1, forward strand.
AACGCTTCATGTTTCCAAGACAGAACAGGACTGCAGACAACTCTTTCTTTAAATAAAGTCCCTACGATAAAAACACAACTGCAAAATACCTTCATTTAAAAAAAATAAAAAGGAAATAAGCTCAGAACCTGCTGCAGACTCCTGAAATCAGAACCTCTATGTGTGGGGTCCTGGTGTAGGTACTTTTTAAAAAGTGCTTCAGTTTTGCTCACCTACAAATCAGTGATAATAGCGACCTACTTCCAAGGGTTACTGTGAATTTTTAATTCTACAATATGGGTAAAATGCCTGGAACACATTAAATATATACTCAGTTAACTATGATTGTGTTATTACTATCCACTTTGCTTCCAATGCATTTTATCCAGCCCTCTCTGGAAGCTCTATTGCAGTGCAATGTAAGTTGCCAGTGTGGTTGGTTTGATTCTGATCTCCTTAGTCTATCTGTCTGCCTGGCACTAGGTCAGTATCTGGCCCAGGAGAGCTTCAGCATCATGAATGACATTCTTCTACCTGCAGTGTTCCCTACATTTTCCATGAATATTTGAATCAATTCATACTTCAAGGTCTGTGTCAAATTCCCTTTTCTCCCCTCAGCAAATTCTTTGCCATCAGAACTCAGAGCTCTTACAGTATAGATCACTCATCTGACAAGTACTTATAACTGACCTTGTAATGGCCCTTCCTTCATGATTTTATATTATTTTAACTCATTTGGCTATTTTTTGTTTATATCTTGTCTCTCCAAATAGGCATATTTTTACCTCTATTATATCCCTCACAGAGCCTAACATGACATATAATATGTGGCAGATATTAAGAAAAATAAATAAATCCTCTAATAAGGGGAGAAAAAATCTTACTTCAATTTTGGTGCAAACGTAAATGGGATAGAAATGCAATGTTTTAACATCTTGTGCAAACATTGTAATTTCATGATGAGTTGTACATTCTCAGTTGGTAAACGCATTGTGAATGTTAGCTGCCAAAAAGACAGAAAAATTCTACAGCAAAAGTCACAGAATTGAGAGACACAGGTTCTAGTTCCAGCACTCTCAGTATGTAAGTTGAGACCTTGAGCAAGTCAAGTCACCTTTATGGTTTTCAGGTGCCATAAATGCCAGGGTTCTGCCCTGATTTATAAGGTATTTTCAGCTTTTGCATTTTATGTTTGTGCTGTCAACATTTTTAAATGTAAGTGAGCAAAGTTACAGACATGGAGGACTTCCCAATAGATACCATAATTCCCCTGAGACTGGATAATAGACTTGTGCAAAAAGTAAGAATTCGGGAAAGAGGAAAAATCCAGTACGGATAAGGAAAGGGAAACAAAGAGTTTGGGATGAAGCCTCATTTACGGGTCTCTACTGCCCTCATCAGAGGAAAGGCTGGCACTGGGGCTGCAGGCACACAATGGGGAGGGAGAAAGAGGATTTTCCTGCAGCCAAGATTTACAGAGCAAGACTTTTCTAGGAAAACAGGCTTCAGTGTGGGTCGAGTGAACTCTTTCTGAGATAACAAAACACCTCTGTGTGTAGTCACATGTACTAATTTGAAAGCTAATCAAATCATCTTGGTAATTATTCAGACCAACATTGATGAAGCAAGTGCTATGCCTCAGTCAAAAGTAAAAGAGACTCTATTTGGGGACATTATAAAAGCTTATTTCTCATCATTAAATAAGCCTCCCCACTTCCCTATCTGGTGGACTCTTCCAGTAAGTGCTGTAAGGTTTTTATAAAAGCCACCATTGGCTCCTCACATTTCACTGGGTTATTCAAGGCACTCCCTGGTGGAAGGCTGCCTAGAGCTGGGACTTTCTCTCCCTGAAGCTCCCTTTCTCCTCCACTGCATAAGGGGAGGCCAGGCCCTTTCTTCTATGTTGCTTTTGTACCTGCTACACCCTTTAAGCAGATTTCCTTCTCATCCTACCTCTCTGCACAAATATAAGTCAGTACCAAGGCCCACCTCCAACATTACTACTCTGTGAAAGCTTTTCCAACCTTTCCTGTCAAAATGATCTTTAGAGATATTCGATTAAACCATTAAATATAGACAATTGAATATTAATATTCCTCTCCGTTCCTGTACCATCCCCAAACCACACTAAAGTGAAGGTAAAAGAATAAAAAAAAAGAATCGAAACTCGAAGGAAGAGAAAGGACAAAAGACAGCATCATTGGAGAAATTTTGTCTCTGATAAAGAGGCAACCCTGTCAGAGTTTAGTGGAAAAAAATAATGATAAAAGGGGAATTTTTTTGTTTAAAAAAAGGTTATTCTCTATGGGAAAAAATATATATAAATATATCAGAAGACATGTTAAGTGGTGGTAGAATGTAAGAACATATGAGAAATAAACCTTAAAATTTTAAAATGAAATCACAAAATAGTTGTGCACATATATTTTCAGAGATATGAATAAATACTGGAAAATAAATGGCTGACAAAACTGAAAGTGATTGCCTTTGGGGAGGCAAATACTGATGTTGTTGTGTTTGTTATATATATGAGTTTTTAAACCAGCTGCGTGTAATATGCAAGTAAACATAAGAAAAAACAAAAATTTCGTTTTAAAAGGCAGGTCGAACATCAACTCATCATTTTCTTCTATCCTATCAGACCCTATTAGACCTTTGTTTGAACTTTTCTTATATTCTACAGTATTTTGTTTTGTAGTTGTGTACTTTGCCTCACTAAATGAATCTAAGCTCCTTGGGAAGTGTCATGGCTTTTATTTTTATATTCCTTCCATCTCCTCTGCACCCCCAGCAATGGCAATGCGGGCATACATTTTGAGAGCTGTCATATTGACAGTGCAGCTGTTATTGGAGGCATCAATATTCTATTAATAGACATCCTGCAATATATGGGGTTTTCCTATACAACAAAAAGTTGTGCTACACAAAACACTTGGAGAAACGTCAGGTAGTATGTATTAGCCTTAGTTTTCAGTCAACGTGCCAATGATGCTGAAAGGATTAAGATTTGTAAACCAGTACCCGTCATTTACAATTTAGTATGAGTGAGTTGAATAGGTCCATTGGATTAGCCTATATATATATATATATATATATATATATAGTTGTTGTTGTTGAGAATAAGAGTAACAAGAAAATAATGAGAGTGTGGTTTAATAAATTTACTTCACCCTCAAAAGATTCTGATTCAGTAGTTCAGAGCTGTGGCCACAGAACCTGTATTTGTGCAAAGCTCACCAGAATATTCTAGTGCTGCTGTCAGGTTTGGAAATCACTACAAGTTTAGAATGTACTACTAAGGAAGAGTGAAAATAGGAAATGGGATAAAGAAGAGAATTTAGAGTCCCTAAAAGAAAATTTTCATCCTGTTCTGTGTGTCCAGAGATGATAGTCACTATCATTTGACTTTGCCAAGAAAACAAAACAAAACAAAACAAAACAAAACAGTTTTTCAGCATTTGAGTTTTGATCAGTTAAACTCAGAACTGTTGTCATTCAAGTAGGGCCCACAGCTGGTTCCAGGTAGAGCCATGTCTGATATCAACAGGCCCAAACAAACTAGCAAGGCAATACGTTTACTTTTAAATTGCTAAGAAAAATGGCTTTGCCCTTAGTCTACAGATTTTACAGACATTTTGGGACATAGACACTGTAATTTCTTTCTTAATCTATGAATAATTATGTCTGTCTTTTAAACAAGCTGTTCCTAATGGTTCTATAATAAAATCTGTAACTTTTAGCCCTAAAACATTTGCTCACAGCTGATACTTAAATAAAGCTTAAAATGAACTCCAGCCTCAGATGTGGAGATTTATGTGGTATTATTAAATATTATGCTGTCTAGTCATCAAATAATGACTGCATGGCCAAATAAACATCTGAATACCAGCTTAGATGCTCTATTAATTAAACTAATGAAAATTAAAAGTTAAACCAGCAATAAAATATTTTTTCCCACCAAAATGGCAAATATTTTTAAACTTATTATATCTAGTGTCAATTATATGCACAAAAATTTATACAAAACAATTTTTTGTAAATAACAAAAATCTAGAAATAATCTAAATGTCTCAAAAGGAAAATAATTAAATGAATGGACAATTATTCGGCCAATTAAACCTTGTTTTCAAAGACTGTATAAAGACATGGCGAAATAGTCATCATAAAATAATTTTTTAAGGCAAGGTACAAAAATCTATAATGCAGTATCAGCCAGCTTCACAAAACATACATAAACATTCATATATATGAGTAACATATATATGAATATATATACATATGACAATATAGCAATAGAACTGTATTTCTGAATGATGAGATTGTGGGCAATTTTTGTTTTTTATAACTTCTTATAGTTTTTCAAATATTGCATCACGAAAATGTGTTATATATTTTTTAATTTACAAAAAAACTCAATAATATTACCTGCTCAGCAACACTCACAACCTCATGGACAGCACTCACCAAGTAAGAAAAAGCAGATGCTAAAGGCAATTGCTTTAATTCCAGAGAGACCTGAAGGTCTTGATTCAATTAAGGGGGAAAAAAAAAGTAGTGATTTTTTTTTTTTCCTCTGAGATGTTTTTTATATGTTGTCAGAATTTGGGGTGAAGTAAAATATACCATGTGGAATACTAAATAAAGAAAAAATACATCTATTTTAAAGGGTGTGTTTTGAGCTTATTATTATAAGTGAAGTCATTCACGGCACATTAGGCTTTAGTAATAAAACAGCACCCTCCCCTCTCTGTGCCTCACGGTTCCCCTGTTCTGTCCTCACACTTCTGAACAGGAAAATAAATCAAATTATGCCAATGAAAAGCATAGTATTCTCCAAAGAGAAGCCCTGTGTCCCTCCCTTTATTCCATATTGTGCTTGAAGGAAGCACATGGGACTCTCTCATTGAATCAGTCTAAATATAAAGTCTTTGGAAAACCAGGTAGCCTTCCCTTACCAAAATCACGTACAATTCCCATTAATGTTAATAAGAGCTATGTGGAGGGATGAGGAAAAACCATTCCCCATTATGTTTTATTACATTTTTATTTTATGAACTGGTCTCTTGCATGATAAATCAGCACTACTGCAAAACCATAACTCTTTGGGGAAAACCTCCATGAAATTTCCCTTCTTTGTGCTATTCTGCTGCTGTCAAAAAGAAAAATTCAAAAGGCAAAACACAAGCCTAATATTTTCAACCTGTAGTATCTGCTGTACTGTGGATGATACTCCAATAAAGCAAACTTTATCAGTCATAATTAGCAAGCAACTGTAGTTTTGCTAAGAAGAAAAAGAAAGACTGCGTGAGGTAATTATCATTGTATTTTACAAATATCCACTCAGCAGCTGGCAATTAAATAATGCAGAATCAAATCATGCCCACCATTAGATAAGTCTCAGGCGCCCAAATGCTTCAGAGTCAGCATTTGGCAGAAGTCCAATCATGGTGACACAGCTCAGCCATGTGGCTGGCCACACTGGGATGGGCTTATTTGTCTTTGCTTTAAGAGGGGAAGTGCAAGGATCCATGACTCAGTTCTCTTAATCTTTATCTTGCCATATTGTTGATCCTATGCTGTGAATATGTCCGTCTCTGTATATTCCTTTGTATTCCATGCCCACCCCTACCTCCATACTTCTGTTCAAGTCACTCACTAAACTTAAAATTCCTTCCTTCCTTCCTTCTTTCCTTCCCACTCTGTCCTCTTTTCTCCATGAACTTTTACCCAAATATTCTGATACACATTGTTGTTCTTCCCCTACCTCCGCCTTTTTTTAAAATAAACTTTATTTTTAGAGTAGTTTTAGGTTCAGAGAAAAATTGATCAAAAAGTACAGAGTCGTCATATACTCCCTGTCCCCACACACATAAACTCCCGCACTACTGTCTCCACACCACAATGATACATTTATTATGAAGAAGCTACATTGATACATCATTATCACCTAAAGGACAAAGCTGACATTAAGTTTCACCCTTGGTGCTGTGCATTCTATGGGATTTAACAAATGTATAATGACATGTACCCACCAGTATAGTATCATAAAGAATAAAAGGATAGTTTTATTGCCGCCAAAATCATCTTGGCTCTGCCTATTCATCCCTGCCTCCTGGCTAACCACTGACAAATACCAGTCCTTTTACAGTCTCCATAGTTTTGCCTTTTCCAGAAAGTCATGTAATTGGAAAGACTATACAGTATGTAGATTTTGCAGATTAGTTTCTTTCACTTAGTAATATGCATTTAAATTCCTTCATGACTTTTTATGGCTTGATAGCTCATTTCCTTTTGGTGCTGAATAATATTCCATTGTCTGGATGTATCATAGTTTATTTATCCATTCACTCACTGAAATGTATCTTGATAGTTTCCAAGTTTCATCAATTATGAATACAGCTGCTATAAACATCTATATGAAGGTTTTTGTGTGAACATAAGTTTTTATTAATTTGGATAGACACTGTGGAGTGTGATTGCTGGATCAGATGGTAAGAGTATGTTTAGTTTTGTAAGAAACTGCCAAATTACCTTTCAAAGTGACTGTACCATTTTGCATTCCACCAGCAATGAGTAAGAGTTCCGTTGCAAAGGATATTAGATCACTATTTTTTATGGCTGAGTAGTACTCCATAGTATACATACTCCACATTTTAACAACCTGGATAGAACCAGAGACCATTCTTCAAAGTGAAGTGTCACAAGAATGGAAAAATAACCACCACATGCACTAGCTATTAAATTGGAACTAATCGATCAACACTCATGTGCACATATGGTAGTAAAACTCAGCAGAAACCAAGCAGGTGGGAAGGGTGAGGAGGGGAACTGGTAAATTCACAACTAATGGGTACAATACATGCTATCTTGGTGATGGACACAATTGGCACAAAGCAACTTTGACTCAAATGACACAAAGCAATTCATGTAACCAAAATGTTTATACCCCATAATACTCTGAAATAAAAAAAAAGGAATTACTGTTGCCCCACATCTTCACTAATATTTGGAATTATTGGGGTTTTGAATTTTGGCTATTCTTGTGTGTGTGTGTGTGTGTGTGTGTGTGTGTGTGTGTGTGGTGTGTGTCTGTGTGTGTGTATTCCAATAAAACTTTATTTACGGAAACAGGAAGCTGGCCCACAGGTTGAAGTTTACTCACCCGTATTATGCAATCATAATTGTGAATAAAAACAATTTACTTCTTCTTTCCAATTGAGACAACTTTTTAAAAAAATTTTCAAAATATTAGAGGATTACAAATGTTTTTGTTACCTGGATACCTTGTGTAATGCTTAACTCAGGGCTTTTAAAGTGCCTGTCACCAGAATAGTGTTTGTTATACACAATAGGTAAGTTTTTATCCCTCACTCCACCTTCCACCCTTCCCCTTCTTGGTTTCTCACATCCTTAATATCACTTTGTGTCCACGTGTACTCATCACTTAGCTCTCACTTATTAGTGAGAACATGCGGTGTTTGGTTTACCATTCCTGAGGCAATTCACTTAGGATAGTGGTCTCTAGTTCCATCCAAGTTGCCTCAAATGACATTAGTTCATTCCTTTTTATGGTGGAGTAGTACTCCATGGTAACTATGTACCACATTTTCTTTAGCCACTCATGAATTCATGGCACTTAGGTTAATTCCAAATCTTTGCAATTGTGAATCATGCTGCGATACATTTTTGAGTGCAAGTATCTTTTTAATAAAATGGCTTCTTTTCTTTTGCCTGATAATTAGTGATGTTGAGCATTTTTTCATGTTTCTTGGCCATTTATCTATCTTCTTTTGAAAAACATCTGCTCATGTCTTTTGCCCACTTTTCAATGGGATTGTTTGTCTTTTCGTTGCTGATTTAAGTTCTTTGTAGATTCTGGATATTAGTCCTTTGCTGAATGTATACTTTGTGAATACTTTCTCCCATTCTTTAGGTTGTCTAATTCAATCTGTTGATTATTTCCTTTGCCATGCAGATTTTAATTTGATTAAGGACCATTTATTTACTTTTGCTGTTGTTGTATTTACCTTTGTGGTCTTAGTCATAAATTCTTTGCCTAGGTAGATGTCTAGAAGAGTTTTTCCTATTTTTCTTCTAGAATTTTTATGGTTTCATGCCTTACATTTAAGTCTTTAATTCATCTGGAATTAATTTTTGTATATGGTGAGAGACAGGCATCCTATTTCATTTTTCTGCAGTGGCTATCCTATTTTCCCAGCACCATTTATTGAATAGGGATTCCTTTCCTCAGTGTATGTAGTCTGTTTTGTCAAAGATAAGTTGGTTGTAGGGGGATGGTTTCATTTTTCTGGGTTCTCTATTCTGTTCTATTGGTCTTTGTCTCTGCATTTATACCATTGTCGTGCTATTTTGGTTACTGTAGCCTTGTAGAATAATTTGGAGTCAGGTAATATGATACTTCCAGATTTGATCTTTTTCCATAAGATACTTGGACTATTTGGGCTCTTTTGGTTACAAATGAAATTTAGGATTATTTTTCACACCTGTGAATTATGGCACTGGTATTTTGATGGGGATTGCATTGAATCTGTAAGTCACTTTGGGCAGTGTGGACATTTTAACAATGTTGATTCTACCAACCCATGAGCAGGGGATGTTTTTCTATTTGTTTATGTCCTTTGTGATTTCTTTCATCAGTCTTTTGTTGTTCTTCTATAGAGATCTTTCACCTCCTTTATTAAGCATATTCCTATTTTATTTTCTTTCTAGCTATTGTGAATGGTCTTGAGTCCTTGATTTGACTCTCTGCTTGACTGTTATTAGTATATAGAAATGCTACTGATTTGTATACATTGATTTTGTAACCTGAGACTCTGCTGAATTTATTTGTCTATTCCAGAAGTCTATTGGTGGAATCTTTAGGGTTTTCTAGATACAAGATGATATTGTTAGAAAACAGGGATAGTTTGACTTCCTTTCTGAATTTAAGCGTCCTTTATTTCTTTCTCTTGTCTGATTGCTCTGGTTGGGCCTTCCAATACCATGTTGAATAGAAATGGTGACAGTGGGCACACTTGTCTTGTTCCAGTTCTTAGGGGAAATGCTTTCAACTTTTCCCCATTCAGTATGATGTTGACTTTGGGTTTCTCGTATATGTTTTGTTTATAATTTTGAGGTATATTCCTTCTATGGCTAGTTTGTTGAGGATTTTTATCATGAAAGGGTACTGGATTTTTAAAAAAATTTTGCATCTATTGAGATTATCATGTGATCTTTGTTTTTGCTTCTGTTTATGTGGTGAATCACATTTATTGATTTACATATGTTGAACCATCCTTGCATCCCTGGGATGAAACCCATTGGATCACGGTGGGTTATGTTTTTTGATGTGCTGTTGAATTTAGTTTGTCAGTATTTTGTTGAGGATTTTTGCATATATGTTCATAAGGAATATTGATCTGTAGTTTTCTTTTTTGTTGTGTCCTGTCCCAGCTTTGGTATTAAGACAATATTGGCTTCATAGAATGAATTAGGAAAGGTTCAAGAAATCTTTTGATACTCATCTTAATTTCATCATTGGCCCAAGGATCATTCAGCAACAGGTTTTTGATTTCCATGACTTTGTGTATTCTTGAGTGTTTATCTTGGAATTGTTTATAGTTTTATTCCACTGTGGTCTGAGAAGGTAAATATTATGATTTCAATTTTTTTAATTTTCTGACACTCATTCTGTGGCCTAAAATATGACCATTCTTGGAAATGTTCCATGTCCTGCTGAGAAAAGTATATATCACTAGTTTTGGGGGTAGAATGTTCTATAAATGTATATTAGGTCCATTTGTTCTAGAGTCCCTTTTAAGTCTAGTGTTTCTTTAATGATTTTTTGCTTCAATGATCTGTCCAGCTTTGTCAGTGGGATAAGAAGTCCCTGGTAATTAAGAAGCTATTGTTTATTTCTTTGCTTAGATCTAGAAGAATTTGCTTTATGAAACTGGGAGCTCCTGTGTTTGGTGCATATATGTCTTCTTGTGGAATTGCCCCCTTTACCATTATATTATTACCTTCTTGCCTTTTTTTTTTTTTACCATTGTTGATTAAAAAGTCTTTTCTATCTCACAGGAGAACGTCTACCCCTGTTTGATTTTGGTTTCTATTTGTGTGGAATATATTTTTCCATCCCTTTACCTTGAGTCTGTGTGAGTCCTTGTGGTTTAGATGTGTTTCTCGCAGACAGCAAATATACAGGTTATGTTTTTTAATCCATTCAGCCAGTTTATGTCTTTTGAGTGGAGCATTCAGACTATTTACCTTAAGTTTTAGTATTGATATGTGAGATGCTGTTCTGTTCATCATGTTGGATGATACCTTATTGTTTTGTGTTCCTTCTTGTGCTATTGTTTCATAAGAGCTGTGAGCTATAACTTTTGGGGGTTTTTTACACTCGTGTGTATCTATTGTGCTGTTGCATGTTTAATGCACTTTTGAGCATTTCCAGTAGGGCAGGTCTAGTAGTGATAAATTCTCTTAGTGTTGCTTGTCTGGAAAAGTCTGTTTCTCCATTATTTATGAAATTTAATTTTGCAGGGTATAAAATATTTGGCTGAAAATTTTTCTGTTTATGAAGATTAAAAATGGGGCTCCAATCCTTTCTGGCATCTAAGTCTGCTGTTAGCCTGTTAGTTTATCCTTTGTAGGTTAGTTGTTGCTTTCATCGTGTAGCTTGTAGGATTTTCTCCTTCATTTTGACTTTGGCCAGTTTGATGGCTATGTGTCTTGGAGATATCCCATTTGCTATGAATCTAGCAATAGTGTCTGACATTAACTGGGGGGAACTCTCAGTCATTATTGTTTCAAACATTTTTTTTCTTCCTTTCTCTTTTTCTTCCCCTTCCAGTATCCTAATTAGGTATATTTATACCTTTTCATTGCTTTTCAGTTTTGGAAGTTTCTATTGTCATATACTCAAGCTCAGAGATTCCTTCCTCAGCTGTGTAAGGCCTACTGATAAGCCCATCAAAGGCATTTTCATTTCTGTCATGACGTTTTTTTTTTTTTGTTCCTTCTTAGAATTTCTATCACTCTGATTTCATTATCCATCTGTTCTTTCATGTTGTCTAATTTTTTCATTAAAGTTTCTAGGTATTAATCATAGTTTTTAAATTTTCAATTAATCTCAATAATCTCAAAATGTTAAATAAACAAATACATATATCAATTTAGGTACAAATCTTATATAGTGGGGAAAGCATATCACTTAACTCCAGTGAGAATGGCCTTTATCAAAAAGTCCCAAAACAACACTTGTTGGCATGGATGCGGAGAGACAGGAACACTCATACACTGCTGGTGGGACTGCAAACTAGTGCAACACCTGTGGAAAGCATTATGGAGATACCTTAAACAGATTCAAGTAGACCTACCATTCGATCCAGCAATCCCATTATTAGGCATCTACCCAGAGGAACAAAAGTCATTCTACGACAAAGACACCTGTACCCAAATGTTTATAGCAGCACAACTCACAATTGCAAAGATGTGGAAACAACCCAAATGCCCATCAATTCATGAATGGATTAGTAAACTATGGTATATGTATACCATGGAGTATTACTCCGCTATAAGAAATAACAGTGATATAGAATCCCTTTTGTTCTCCTGAAGAGAGTTGGAACCCATTCTATTAAGTGAAGTATCCCAAGAATGGGAAAACAAGCACCACATATACTCAACAGCAAATTGGTTTCCCTGATCATCACCTAAATGCACATTTGGGAATGACACCAATTGGGTATCAGACTGAGGTGGGGGGTGGGAGGAGGGGATGGGTGTATACCTACATAATGAGTGCATTGCGCACTGTCTGGGGAATGGTCACGCTTGAATGCTCAGACTCAGGGGGAATGGGGGAGGGGGAGGGGATGGGGGTATAACTACATGATGAGTGCAATGCGCACTGTCTGGGGAATGGACACACTTGAAGCTCTGACTCGGGGGGATGGGCGGTACATGGGCAATATATATAACCTGAGCTTTTGTGCCCCCATAATAAGCTGAAATAAAAAAAAGAAAAAAAAAAAAACTTGAGATTTACTCCCAGCTCATCCACTAACTAGCTTATCTGTTTAGGCATGTAATTTAATATTAGTAAGCCTCAGTAAAATTATAGTCAGGTGTAGCTTAACAACAGGGATACATTCTGAGAAATGTGTAATTAGGAGATTTTGTCTTTGTGCAACATTACAGAGTGTATTTACACAAACCTAGATGGTATAGCCTATGATACACATTGGCTACATGGTATAGTCTATTGCTCCAAGGCTACAAACCTGTACAGCATGTTACTATTCTGAATACTGTAGGCAAATAAAACACAATGTTAAGTATTTGTATATCTAAACATAGAAAAAGTAAGATAAAAATGTGATATTACAATTCTATGAGACCACCATCATATATGTGGTCCTTCATTGACCAAATAATTGTTATATGATGCATGACTGTAAATGATTTTTGAGACCATTTAAAATTATAGCATGCAATTATTCTGATCTTTATCTATAGACACATTCAGAATAGACATTATGCTCTATATCATTTTCTGTGTCAAATTTTGAAGACAGAAACTTAATGTGCATCTGATGAAAATATCTACTAATATTTTTCTTTTAAGTATGCTTTCAAATAGCTGCAACTAGAGTAAATCTCCTCAGATAATAAGATTTTATCTTTTAGTGAAGAAAACCATTTTTAAAAGTGCTTTGAGAAAATTTGAACTTTCATTTGGTCCACCTAAAACCTTTATTTTTATAAAAAGACTACCTAGTGGAAAGAACACTAGATTAAGGGACAAATAGGAAAATACACTGGGTGACTGTTTGTAGTTAAAACAAAAAAAAGGATACATCAGACTGATACGTTATTTTTCTAAGTTTCTTATACAAATTGCCAAATATTTTATATATTTAAATTGTTTAATATATTTAAAATTAAACAATTTAAATATTAATCTATTATACTACTGTTAATTATCTTATAAAAAGAAAGTAATTATGTTTTATAAAAATGTTAGTAAAATGAGTTCTCTTTCACATTCATTGATGTGCATTTCTAAGCACAGTGATGGATTCCTGACCCATATCCATAATCCCTCTATATAAATGTATAATGTATGTTTTGACATAATTTCCTTAGACACAGAGCGTCCCATCTTGTTAATATGTTTGACTTGATGTTGGGTTCCTTAGTCATTTTCCTTTGTTATTATTATAAATTATGCAGACAAAAATGAAACCAACTTATCAGGATAAAAATACATTGATTTATTCAACTCCCAGTTTCAGCTCCACTAATCTACTAAGAAAAGCAAGCATTTCCAGATATTATACGTTAAAGATATTTGCCCCTAGCCTGTGTCTACCATGAGTCAGTAGAATGTTAAGTAACCACACGTCCTTTCTTCCCTGTAAACTGAGACCAATACATTGCAGTCCTTTAAACAGGCCACCGTCTGATGATCTAATACTCATCATGACCATTTCTAGTTGTAGAGTTTTCTGGCTAGAGAAGCAAAATGTATCCATCCATGCCTACAGCACATTTTCACTTACTAGAACCTATTTATTCATTAGGTGGCCACTTCCTTATAAATGTTTAAAACAATGACTTTTCTAACACACTACCCATAACTACATAACATTTTTTTCTTTTTCAATCATTGTACTTGTTTCATTTTTCTCAAAATGAGCTTTAATACCCTTAAAGCAGCCTTCAGATTAACTGGAGTTACAAATACAGAAAACATAAGATAGCCTTTGAATTATAAAGGCTAAATTCAAATCTTTCTCAAAGCAAAAAAAAAAAAAACCAAAACCAAAGCAAACAAACAAACAAAAAACGATGGGTAAGAAGTATTTTAAAAGTATAATCCTTTTTCTCAGATATGTATTATATTATGCTAACTATATTTCAAGACACATGAAATGTGCTAAATATAAATGAAATGCTGGTAATGTTAAAGTATGTAAATTAGGAATGAGAAAATCCAGGGTTAATTCATAATCTACCCCAAAATAATGTTTTCAAAGGTTCCATATGCTACTTCCTATACTAAATGTCTTCCTCTCACATGTGCTAACATTCTGTATTCATTGCAGAATATCGAATACAGGAAGTGAATTTCACCAATTTCTTCATCATTTGGTATTAGGAAGTTAGGAATAGTATATTGGATCTTAGGAAGTTAGGAGTAACATATTGGAGAGTGTGGGTTTCAGAGCTGGAGCTCAGTTCTACCCTTACTCTGGCATTAACTAGCTTTATAATGTTAACATATCACTTCACTTTTCTGTACAATTATAATTTATGCAATGTTTTGTGTTTGTAAAATATAATCTTTGCTTCTTGGAAAAAAGTAAACAGCAAACCAGATAGTTTCTTCCAGATAAGAAAGCAAGACTCTAATGAAAAATACTTGGGTTACCTAATTTTTTGAAAGGCCACAGGCCCTCAACAACAAAGGAAAACAGTCTTAAAAAATAAAATTTTTTAGCAAAATTCTCAGCACAGATGGCAAACCGTAAGAACCTAGCCTGACACAGGCTTGCACAGGAACTTCAGATCTGCATGGTTCTCTCACGTTGATATTCCCAACCAAACTGTATGTCTGAATGCTCTGTACTTTTTATGAAATCAGGGAACTTTAGAATCTGGAGGTTATTAAGAAGTTATTGAAATTTTGAATAAAAGAATATTAGCAAAGTAACTGGCCTATTTTTATCAGATAAAAACTATTTTCAAAAGCAATAAACATCACTGTAGGTAAAGATATGCTCTACATAATAAGATGATCAGTTTGTCAGAAATATAGAACAATTATAAATACATATGCATTCAATGACATACCCTAAAATGTATAGATATAGAAAAACTTGACTGAAGTCCAAGGAAAAATGGACAAATCCACAATCATAGTGAGTAACAGAACTTAAAACATTTCCCTCAGTAACTGGTTAAATAAGCAGGACAAAAGTCAATAAGGATAGAGAAGATTTAGAAAACACAACTGCCAAACTTGATTCAATGTAATTGATACCTAAATACACAGTATTTTTAAAAGGGAAAAGGAAAGAACTATAATAGGAAGAAAATGTTTACCACACATAAAATCAAATAAGCATTAATAACCGTATTATTTAAAGAAATGCTACAAATAAATTTTAAAAACAAAGAAATATAATAAAATTGAAAAATAGACAAAAGCCTACCTTGCAAAAATAGTGGTTGCAATGGTATCTTCACAGAAGCAATTCTGATATCTACATTGGGTCTTGTTCCTGTGTATATAACCTTCTCCCAGCCAGTTTCTCTGGCTTTATTGGAAATTCCATAAATCTAATGTGTTTCTAATAAATTCTTTTTCTGCTTAAACTAGTCAGAGTAGGTATTTGTTTGTGTTTTATTTCTTTGTTTGAACATAAACTCTGAATGACATCAATGCCAACATGTGGCTTATGTGGCAAAGTTTAGGCATAACTGACTCTATACACTTCAAGTTTATTCCTTCTACCATTGGCTGATACCCACCCTGCTATTACCTTTTCAAGCATCTACTGGTACTAGTTACATCATTTGGTTCTTCCATCTGATTTGACTCTCCCCTTGCCTTTCTTCCTAACCTTAGTGCTCCAGTTTTTCTAGGATGCCAACAAAATTCAGTTGAGTATCTTCACAGGTCACCTTGTGGGGGCATTAACCCCTGTTAAAGCAAAGATTATGACCTTCATTTTGGCCAGAGAGACATAAAAGTGAGGGCAAAGGAATTGCTAAGACCTATCAGAGATCATTACAGAATGCAAAAACACCTAAAAGACCACATCTTTCACACAGGATTATATTTATGTTTCCAGAGTATAAGAACTATAAGGATCACCCTTTTTTCCAGGTCTTTTCCTAATAATTTGTTCTGCCCAAATATAAACTTGACCTTTTTTACCCCAAATTCATGTTCCCCCCAAAATACTATAGGCTATAATGCTAGAGTTATCTGCCTACAAATTCCATTATCTACAATACAGCCTTGCCTATTTTGTTCAACCTAGAAAGCCTATAATCTTGCCTAAATAAAGCTTATTGACTATTGATACAAGCATTCTCTATAAATGATGGCATGATAGTTTAAACACAGTAAACTGACCCACCAGAGTAAGCAGGTACTTATTAAAAATTGAAGTAGGCAGAACTAAACTCACACACAGTCACGTCGCTTAATGATCAGGAGACGATGTGTTCTGAGAAATGTGTCGTTAGACAATTTTGTCATTGTGTGAACATCATAGACAAACCTCAATGCTATTGCCTACTACACACTTAGCCTATTGCTCCTAGGCTACAAACCTGTACAGCATGGTGCTGTACTGGATTTTCCAGGCAATTGTGACACAATGGTAAGTATTTGTGTATCTAAACATACCTAAACATAGAAAAATTACATCAAAAATATGGTATTGTAATCTTATAATGGGACCACGGCCATATATGTGGTCCATCGACTGAAGCATTGTTATGTGGCTTGTGACTGTACTCCAGGCCCCTCACTCAGTAAAACTTTTCCTACCTGTCATTCAATGACATTTTCCTACTTCCAAAGTTATCAGTGCACTTGCGTCTGAAAACACTCAAAGTGCCGTCCCAGCCTCCTTCTGCTCCTCTTCCATCAAGTTTGTAAACCATGCTGCCCATTCCTCCAGAATCCTGCCTTACTTACTCTCAGCTAATTCAAACCACTATCTATGCATTAACTATCTGTTACATATGTGACATCCATTCTAGGCGCTTTGCCGTTAAGCAAGATAGAGTTTCTGTAAATCTCTATACTACCCTTAGGAAATTCTCTGGCAGACTCAGCTCTGCTTAAAAAAAAAACAAAACAACAACAACAACAACAACAACAAAACACTCTTATAATCCCTCTGGTCCCAAGTTGACCAGAGGTCAACTGAGCTGATTGATATCTTGTTTTCCCAGTCCACGCTTCTTTCCAGGTGTAGATGCTGGTGAGTTGAAGAGGCAAAACAATGTAACTTAACAGGCACATGGTGATTTTGACTGAGTCTGTGAAAAACAACAGATGTTTATGTAGACTCTGGTTAGCCATTATACACATACTCAGCTTTTTCCCTTTATGACTGAACCTTTTGTCTGTGGCACAAATTCTTCCCAAATACCAACCTGGACTTCTGCTCAAGGGGGCTTAAGGAGATCATTTGTGACACCACCTCTCGTTAATGTTTGCATGTGATTTTCCTCATAGTAATGGCATTACCACAAGGAAGACTCCTGTTGCCAGGGCAACAGGCCTGTGGATTCTTCCTGGTGCAGTCACTGCTGAAAACGTCATCTTCCTAAACTTTCCCTATGATTTTAGGTTAATAAAATGTTTGATCAAAAGACATAAGTATTCTACCTATCCTTGCTACCTGCTTTCTCTCCTTGTTTTTATGGTGGTGGTTGTGGTAGTGATGGTGATTGTTGTTGTTGATGCTATCTTTTTGTTTTTGTTGTTATTATTTTGATTTTTTTCTTTTTTCTTTTTTCACTCAAGGTGAGACTGAATTATATTGTTCCCCTGAACTTATTAATGGTGTTTATTTTTTATTTCTATTAATACTAGCTAATATTCATTCCCTCTGTAAAATACATACCCTTCTGGATTTTACTTCTAATCAATTCCTTCCATTCAAAATGATTCAATCTCTGAAAGTATCCTTTTATTCTTTATTATCTCCCCATAAAAAAGAGTATATTGTGGTTTTTCTCTGCATGTTCTCCTTGCTTCATTTCTTTTTTAACCATATTACTTTGCTACATTAGTTTAATGCTAATATAAAAAGATATTCTATTATTATAATCATTTATAATAAATACATAAAACTACATAAAATATCAACTCTCCAGTTCCTTCTTTCAAAGCATAGTATTCTCTTAGCAAGCCCCAGGCATTTCATTGAGAAGCAATGCTTTTTAAACCCCATAGATTTGACCCACTCCTCTGTTTCTTCCTTCTATTCATGCCTAACAGTTCTTCCAGTGTTTCCCAAAGTATTTTTCACTGCTGTGTCAGAATGAATTCAACCTTAACAGCTGAAATTTATTTCTACTTTGGGGTGTTCTCTGGGTAGGAATAAAAATATTTTGCATGTTAGCATTTTGGATACTCCAATTAGAATTTTACTCTGTTTTTACATACAAGTTAGGATTTTCAGAGCCCAATAAGTAGCAGCCTTCTTTCCTATCTAGGATCTGAACAAACTATGAAATAAGACACAGACTTGGCAGATTAAAGAACAAAATGTTATATTTCAAAAAAATCTAATAGTTCATGGGCTACAAGACATTTTGCAATTTCAGTAATGATAACTGTGAAAAGTACACCATAATTGTTGAAATGTGCTATCACCTGCACTACTGATAAAGGATGGCCTATAGGACATAACTTCTGTCTTTGGAAGAGTGTTTCTACTCATCATAATCACAGAATCAGACTCCACGCGCTCACCGGCAAGGCTGGCCTGGAGCAAGCCTCTCCCACGAAAAGGGAGGTCAGTACAGCCCAGGTGAGACTTGTGGCACTAAGGAATATAAAACGTCTGAAACTTACTGATGATACAGTTTTTAGAGTAGCCTGCAAGAGGAAGAGGCTGGGGGCTACCTATGCCCATTTCCTCCTTCCAATCTATCTTACTCTGTTTTGTGCTGATATAACAAGATACCACAGGCTGGATAATTTATAAAGAACAGAAATTTATTTCCTCACAAGTTCTGGAGGCTGGGAAGTCTAAGATCCAGAGGCTGCGTCATCCCATGGCAGAAGGGTAAAGAGAGAAAGAGAAGAGAGAGAGAATGTGTTTGTGTGTGTCTGCAAATGCGAAAGAAGGCTGAACTTTTCCTTTTGTAGGGAACCCACTGCAACAATAAGAAACCCACTCCCACAATAATGGCATTAGTCGTTCAGAAGGGTGAAACCCTCGTGATCCAAACACTGTCTATCTGGCCTCACCTCCCAGCACATCACCACATTGGGGATCAATTGTCTAACACATACACTGTGAAACCCATTCAAACACAATCTTAAAGTCAAACTCATCCCTATGCCCTCTGCCCCAGCCAAAGAATGAATGAAGTATAAAGAGCGGCCAGGGATGTTCCAGCACAAATCATTCCTTCCATATGAAAGACAATATCAGGAATAAGAAATAAGCATTCATTCCCTGTCCCA
This sequence comes from Lemur catta, assembly GCF_020740605.2. Classification (NCBI taxonomy): domain Eukaryota; kingdom Metazoa; phylum Chordata; class Mammalia; order Primates; family Lemuridae; genus Lemur; species Lemur catta. Next base: position 61,258,300 of record NC_059132.1, read on the forward strand.
CCACACTCCTTCTCCTCAAAAAAATCCTGTAATTTTCCATATGGACTGCCTCCAAAGAATCTCAGCTACAAGGCATACACAAACCAACAAGCCTCTACAAGAAGTCTTGAGGTTACAGGGACTAGAGATTGCAGTTTAGGGGCACTGGTCCAATTCCTCACAGAAATGTACGAGAGGCAGTTATTCTTTCCCTACAAGAGAAGCAAGAATGACATCTACCTTCCCTGAATGCTGTGCTCTTGCCACACCACAGTCTTGGGCCCAGTTCACTATATAAATTTTCATTTCCAGACAACCACATGACATTTCACAGTACTACTAAATTTTGTCCCTTAGAGGACTACAACAATTTTACAGGCTGGGTCACAAAAGTATAAGTTACTATACTAGTCCACAAAAAGGAGCCATGATGATCTGGTTACAGAAAACGTAAAGGTAGCCAAACACTTTATGAAAAATTCCCATATCTTTTGTATGTCTTTCTGTATTTCCACTTTCTATTAAAAAAAATCTCTTATCTATTTTATAATTCTTTGATTGACTAAAACTACAAGGTAGGATGCATGTCATTTGGATTAGACAATACATGGCCTCCCCTATGGATATTAGAAACTCAAGTACATTACAAACACTCTAGTATTTTGTGTTAGTTTCCCTATTTTTGCATAATTATAGACATAGAGCTCCTTTAACAACCTCAACTCATTCTAATTGGCTATAATTTTTATCATTCTGATCAAATTTTATCAGCTTAGCCACTAACAGTCTTTCTAAACTGCTGACCTCTTTGCCCTTTTCAACACAACCCCAAACATCTCTGAAAATATGTTTGCTTTTTTACAATAAAATATTTCAGGTCCACTTTTATCTGTCATGCCTCATGATGTGGCATTAGCTATTTTCCCAGGAGTTTTAGTTACCTTAGTAAATGATATTAATCCTTAAAAACTGGGGCCAAGAAAGGCATGAAAATAATTCCCATTGAGTACTTGCAGTAAATAGTTACTCCAAAAATGATAGGAAGAATATTTTCCTTTTGGTTATGAGTTTATATTGACATTTTCAAATTATCTTCTTTTGATTTACATTTCTGTTTAACTTGTTCTAACTTGCTTGGTAATTAAATTTTTCTGTCCTTTTGACTACCATTCTTTTACCACTTTGTCCACTATTCTTTTCTTTTTTAGTGCAGAAATAATTTTATTTATTTTTTATTTCAAAATATTACAGGGAGACAAATCTTTTGGTTATATGGATTGCTTTTATAATGCTTGAGTCACGAGTATAACTGTGCCCATCACCCAGATAGTGTTCGTTGTGCTTGTTAGGTATTCTTAACGTGCCATTTCTGTATACAGCATCAGACCAAGCCCTCATCCTATTAAAAACTACACAGTTTTCTATCTTCCTCACTGACTTTCAGCCAATGCAGCCTAGAATCAACTCCAAAGTGTCCAGGTTAAGATAAGTCTATCTGTCAGTATCAACTGAAAACATTACTCCCAATTTGGAAATAAAATGAAAATAGCTGCCTAACCCAGGGAATACCAGATAATACAAAAGCAAATGTGCCTAATACTGTGCGTGGAGCTCCTCTATTCACTTAACAAAAGACAGCAATGAAATACAGAATACAGTAAAATAATGGTTCTCAAGGTTTTCTCCTTTAAGCTCCACTGTATTTTCCTTTGTTTTTTCTTCTTTTATTACTTTATCATTGTTATTTTGCTTATTGAGGTCTGTCTAGCTATAATTCTATATTTACCTTTTATTCAGATATATATCATTTCCATTACAAGTAATTTCAGATATTTGTGATCCATCACCAGAAGTTTCTTTTCTACTTGTGTCCAAGCAAAAGGAATTAAGAATGTTATAGCAGCAAAAACTTACAGTGTAAACATGAATTTTTTTCATGGATTAAGACATGCCAAATCTGGGATAAATACACACTTCCTGAAGAAATAAAACACACCATCATGATAGAAAAGTAAAAAAAGGATAAAAATACACCTTTTGATTGATATCCACACATTCTGAATCATAGCATCAGATAAAGAAGTGTGATATTTTCTCTTAAGTAAACACTAACATCTCTGAAAGCTAATTATTTTTGTGCCAAGTAAGTTGAATGTATTTAGGAAAATCATAGCACCTTGAGGTCAGAATATATTATTGTAAGGAGAGTTATTTGGTGTGCACAGTTCATAATAGAGATACTTGGCCCCAAGCCTCCCCTGGGTGTGGAAATGGGCCAAAGCTATGAGCTGGGGCTGAGAGAAGGGTGCTTCACATCAAGTATGTTTCTCATATGCACAAATTGTTCACTGGACGTGGTCCTGGGTGTGGGCATTAACTCAGTTCATCATACATTCCAAATTATGACATATGTGGTACTTGGGACATCTTCCAGAGTTATTCATGGTGTCGGGGGACTAGGGGGGTGATTTGGCCCTTAACTCTTTCTTTTCAGCTTTTGCTTATCAGCAGTGCAAAGTTGTTTGGCTCTTACGATCTGTCTTCTACTCTGCACTGCTGACAGCCTTGTATTTTGGGCTTGCCTCATTCAGCGTCACCTGTCCTACCATGGTCTGTATGTAGGAATGCTTAATGTGCTTCAGGAGCCTAAACCACTAAACATTTCCATTTTGAGTAAAAAGGCATTTATTAGGAACTTCCAACTCATGCCACCTGGTTTGAGTGAAACCTGCTTGCTGCATGTATGGGCATGAGTCCACCCTTGGGCATTTCAGAATGGGGTCTCAGCTTAAGTGGGGCTGGGTGTTAAAGTCAGCATATAAGACTAAAATTAGGTATAATCTAAATGATCCTTTGAAAATCCCCTTTAATATACTTATCTGGACATGAGCCCTTGTATGCCTAAAAAACCATGATTGACTTTGTTTCCCTCTGCATTTGGATTTGTCCTTCTTTTCCCTTGGCAAGTGGAGACCCAGAGATCTAGTTTGAAGAAGGAAAAGCAAAGAAATAAGAGAAAAAGATTTTCTTTCTACTTAGTTGAAGGCAATTAGGTCAAAAGGACATATGATACTATTCAAAACTATGGTTCATTGATTTGATGGATGTTGACCGACCATTGCTCTAGATGCTAGTGGTATGACCGTGAGCTGAACAAGGGAAAGTCTCACCTCATGAAACTTACATTCTGTAATAGCAACCATAGTTTATGCTTTCCCAGATTTAGTGAAGGAGAGTTTTTTCTTTATTTCTTTTTTTTTTCTTACTGTTTTTAGCTGGTTTCAGAAAGAAAACAAGGTAGAAATATCATTATTTTGCTGTCCAGTAAGTCACTTGCATTTGTTTGTTTAGTTAATACATACCATACTGAACGGATTATAAAGCAACCAGCTTATCTGGGTTACACCAGCAGACTGCATTCATTGTATATTTTAGGCATCCATGTGCTCATTGATTTATTGTATTCAGCTACCAACTGTACACATATATACACCTTTGCATACATGCACATGATACCTAAGAATTGTCTGGGCAAATAATAAGAGTTTAATGTAAATTTATGGACTTGATAAAATGTCTATATTGTCTCTGAACTGAAATTTTTTGTTATCTGGAATCCTTTGCCATAATTTCCCATGTCTGTCCAGTTTCTGCATCATAGAAAAGAATGATTACCGGGATTTTTATTAATAGAGTACCAACCTTCATGGTCTCTGTTCTTTCTGCTCTAATGCAAAAAATAAAAAAAGAGAGATTATATTTTTACCATCAGAATTCCTCTAACTCATCATCCATTTCTAAAATTGCTCTGAGACTGCTTCCTGGGCAGAGAGGCGAGCAGCTCACAGTGAATAACCCAGCAACTGTCATTTATTACATTCTCTGAGGTTAACTACACATGCCCCTTTTCTATCAGAATAGTAGCCATTTTTACTATAGAATTCTTATGGTCGTCGTCCATTTCTTCCCAGTGAATGTCTGGATTGTTTTTGACAGCAATATGTGCTCTTCTCTTGTCATCATCTCCTTATGACTCTAGCACAAGCCTGTTTGTCATAATTGCCTTTCATTCAGTAAATTGTGGGCTAGGTAAGACCAGCATAGCTCATAAAGAATATTTAGGACTCCTACTGAGATAAAACATTTCTGATAAGAACATATTTTGCATTCTCTCCACTTAGACCATGAATTACAACTGAATACATCCTGTGTTACTATAGTAATTGATTTACAAAATAGCTTTTATGTAGCACATACAAACTCACTCTTTTGCCAAATATGAAAGATTTTCAAATGCAACAGTTTGGTAGAGCAGAGAGCCTGCTGAGCTGAAAAGCAAATACAGCTATCTGATTAATTGATTCTGACCTCATAAATATTATACTTTGGGGGCTCTAATGGAACTTCCTGAGGGTAAATTGTATGGTTCACCTCATTCATTTATATCTCTGGCTGACAGATGTACATTATAAAATGTCACTGAGTATGCTGGCAATAAATGAGGTATAACATTAGCATCTGGATTCTGTGGTGAGATTTTTATGGAACACTTTTGTTAAATGATTCCAGCAGTAGTAAAAATATTACAATGCTACATACATAGTCCTTTCTTGTTTAATCAGTCTCCCAACAATTCACATTGATCTTCTTTACTTGTAACTAAAATTTCTCTATTTACAAAGAAGATTTCTCTTTTAATGTATGCTCTCTCTCCTGCATGATTAACAACTGCTGACTAGTGGTAGCAAGAAGCTCTCACCGTTCGGTTGTTGTGCTATTAAATAAAGAATATGAAGTGAAATTTCAAACTTCAATATGAGGCAAACCTCAAGAAATATATATATCCGCAAATTGATAGTCTTGCTTCATATTTAAAATTTCAGCCTCATGATACTTATGAAAAAGTTATTTCATTTCACTTAAACATTTATAAGTGTTAAAAATCTACAGGACAAAATCAAAAACAAAGCAATTTTACAAAATAACTACATATTTTAACACAATAACATATTTTATGTCATTGTATTAACATCTCCCTGAGAAAAAACGTATTGTACATGTACTGTGAGCATATAAAATATGCAAATTTCAGTGAACATTAATCTTGACAATGAAAAGATGATTATTTTAAAGACAACTTTGCTTCAAGTAAAGGCTAAAAAGAGAACCAGCATATCTGCCAAATAGAACAATTTAATAATGTACTTGAGGTGCCATTATTCTGTTTTGTTTTGGATTCCTGGAACACAGGGAAATAAAATAAAATTATTTTTCAAAGGCTAAATTAGAAAAGAAATCCATTTTTTTTCATGATTTAAAGATTTGAGCATTAGAATATTATAGACAAATTTTCTTATTGGTAACACGATTGTTAGCATTCTTATAAAGCCTTGGTTTTCTTTATTTTATCATAATTACCTATATATTATTTTATTATCTTTACAAATTTATAAAGAAAACTATGTTTAACACTGTTCTTCAAATGAGAGACAGGAATAGAGAGAAATTAGGAAGCTTGAATATGGTGTCAAGAAACCAGTGGCTGAGCTGGTTCTTATCAAACTTCAGAATCTAATTCAGTTAATTGGATGTGTTCAGTCTGCTTTTTATGTTAACTGAAGCCCAGCTAAACAGGCAAGTGCAATGCTTTGAAAAATCTGCAAGTTGAATTTCTAACATGATTAGTGAATTTACATTTAAGTTATTGGGTAAAAGCATAAACAAAAAAGCACACAGCTTTGACTATAGGGGAAGGAGCTACATTTTTTATAAGTACAAGTAAATGTGGCACTGATGTTTCCAGATCCTGCTAATGTAAATGATAAGAAGTAACTAAAATTTATGCTATAGAGATATTTCCAGACTTCTTCAATTAACGTCCACCACATCCTTCAGACGTCCATTTCTGGCCCTTGTACAGGGAAATCTTCCTTGATCATCTTTTCTTTTTATGTACTTTTGTTACTTTCTGTCTTGCCTTATCTTTATGCATTGTGAGTGTGATTATGTGATTAAAACATACCTCTTCCACTAGACTGGTAGGGACATGAAAGAAGAGAATAAACCTACTTATAATATTATCAGAGTGCTAGGTTAATCTGATAAAAATTTTAATTTACATTGCACTTAACTAAAATTCTGATTTCTTTCAGATATGTGTAATATAAATTATATGATGTATAATTTTATTAAATTTTAATTTACTAAAAATAGCTCAAATATTTCTATTCTCTTTTTCTACAGATGTTCAAATCTACATGGGAAATATAGCATTAGATGTGGGAATTTTTTTATGATATTATGTTGACTAAGGTTCACATTTTTTGTGATCCTTTCACCCATTTCTCTGACAACATATCTATTATTATATGTTTTTACTATTTTAAAAATGTATTTTATATTTTAACTTCACTCCTCTTAAGGAATTTAGGTAAAAAGCTCAAATGATATGTTTGGTTTAAAAAAATCAGCAAATTGATCATTTGGCCAATTGATTTTCAATGAGTTGATTTGAGGTAAATTAATGTGCTTTTTATTAATATTTCCAGTGTTCTAGGTCAAATCTTAGCAAAATAAGTGTGGTTGGTTTTATTTTGATTTGTAATCTATAAAGTTATAGTCAAAAACTGGTTGCTATACCATAAGGGAGATTCTTGTTGAGCCCCTTTAAATAGATACTTAGTCATTTTAGAAAGACCTGTTAACCTCCCTTAATCTCTTTCCTCACTTGAAAAAAATATACCAATAACTCTTTGCGTCTCTTACAAGAATTTGGGGAAAATTAAATAATGTATATGTAGGCTTTCTATACACTATAGAGAACTATAAAAATATAAGGCAGTCACAAATCAGCTCCCTCTGAAGGATCATTTTACATGACCCATCTGTCTTTGTAAAATTGTTCCACACTTGAGTTACTAAAAGTCTGAATAGCACATTTATTACTGAAGGCTTTTGGAGTTAATCAACCAAAGGTCCAAGGTTATAAACGTTTAGTGGGCATTTCCAGGGCATTTTGTCAAAACCACCTTTTTTAGAAAAGCAAACACTATTTCTTTCAAGAACTCCCCTAGGACTGTAACCCACAGAGGATATAAAGTGCAAATCAGGACCTCTTCAAAGCCAATAAAATAATTTCTCAACCATTTCTTGGAATGTAACTTATCTTAATATACTTTCAACTTATTCTTCTCTATTAATTGTCACCCATGAAAAGTAGACTTTGTTGTTCTTCCTTTCAGGCAAAATACAAAGAGACATACTCTAAAATCAAATGTCAAATACAAAACTGATCCTCCATCTGTAAAAGCAGGAGCTAATGCCAGCTCCATGCGGTAATCTGCACCATGGCCAGCTAAGGCAGACAGGAGGTAAAGCAAACAAAGGAAAATGGTTTTGTGTCCCAGTGGCAACATATCAGTGGGTTCTGATATCCCAACCCACCTCCACCACCTCACACACACACAAAGTTATGAATTCATATAAGACATCTGGGTAATTTCTGAAGTTCTACATCTTATGTTTCCTCAACACCTGGATCTACTTTCTGCTTACTCAGTTCTACTTGTTAGTTTTGTGTCCTTGGGCCTCTGTTTCCTCATATATAACACAAGAATAATAATATTACATAATTTTTAGGATTGTTTTGATGACTCAATGTAACAATAAGATAAGTTATATGAAGTTCTTAAAATAGTGACTGACATTTAGAAATAACAAAAATTAGAGCTATTATTATTACCAGTATTAATAATTAATTATTATAGATAATCAAAAAGAGAGAAAAGAGAGAAGATGGGAAAGAGGAAAATGAGATCAAATGAAACAAAAATAGAGAAATCAGTATCCTTGGAGATAAGTGTAGGAGTAAAGATAAAAGACAATATTTGGTACTCTATGTCTTTCCTTTTTCTGATCTCATCTCTCACTCTTATCTTCTTTTCTCCCTATACTCCAACCCTACTTATTTATCTGCTTTTTCTAAATATGTCTTACTTCCTAACACTACCAATCCCTTTTTTTTCTTTGCTTTGAGATAAGGTCTAGCTATGTTGCCCAGTGGGTCTTGATCTCCTGGGCTCAAGTGATCCTCCCACCTCAGTCTCCCAAGTAGCTGGGACTACAGGTGCATGCCACCATGCCTGGCACTACCAATCCTTTGCATATTCCATTCCTTCTCCTTGGAACAATATAATTGTCCATTTTACAATCCATGGAATAATCATTCACAAGCTTGACAAAATTTATAAAGAAATACATTTATTTATGTCCACATTTTATCACCTTTACATTCCTTAAAGAGAGAGAGCCTTTTGGGTTTTGTATCCATGGCACTTACAAACATTTATTTAATTGAATCAAATGTTCATTGTCTTTACTATCTTCATTTTTGTGGGAAGCAACTAACTAATATATCATGGTTTTTCAAAATCTCTCTTAGAGTTAAAAACAAAAACAATCTTTTTACACTCTCTTACCCAATTTTTATTTGTCAAAATAGTTGCTTTGGAATAAGATGAGGCACTTACTGCTATGATGGGAAAACTCAGTTCTCAATCCTAGATGCATTTTAGAATTATGTAGGACTGTAAAAAAAAAAGATACTGATACTCAACACATATTCCAGAATAAATAGATCATAATCTATCTTGGTCTGTGTTGGGGAGGTGGTCTGGCATTTTTTTTTGAGTTTCACGGGTTAAGCCAGATTTGAATCACTTTAACACCACAACTTTGTGATTGGATAAAAAATAGGTGGCCAAGCATTGCCAATCTCTGCTTCATGTACACTGATTGCCAACCTCTTTAACTTTACCCAAAGTGTGATTTGGCATGGGTCGTCAGAGTAGAACAAGGTAGGAGAGACACTAGGCTGGACGCTGATGTGATTAATAATTTGTAGGTTTTGTGGCCAATGACATATTTTCCCAAGACATGGAGATTCCATTGAATCCAGACTAAGAGACTTGAAGGACAAGTCTTTTTTAGTCAAGCAAAGATTTACAGTGTGGTATAAAGAATTTGGCTTTGAGGTCAGACAGAGTAGAATTTTAATTCTAGGCCAACTACTTATTTGCTAGGGCAAGTCTCTTTGCCTATATCACCCCTAATTTTTCATGTATAACATTAAAACAATAATACTAACATTAAAGAGTGGCTATGATAATTAAGAAAAATACATAATTTGTCTGCCAAGTCCTACCACATTAATTCCCTAAAACCCTGTGTATGACCCCTGGGAACCATATTCCTTTAAATCCTAAAACATAATAGAGGATTCTTAAGGAATACATGTACTCAGGGCTATCGTGAAACCACGCTGACCTTATTCTATAAGGCAACAAATCAGGGCTTACTATTCATGAGTTTCAGCCTTGAATTCTACTTATATCTGTTCACCAGAAACGTCTATGTTTATAGGATGCCCTTTAAAAGACACAGAATTACTCATGTCCTTAAAAATTCTGGACTTGGATCTGCCAGAAACTTTGAGATTCACTCCTTCCCACCCGCACACCCGTCTTCATTTATAGTCTTTCATCCTTTACACATGACACCTCTGGCCCGGTGCCTGGAAGGAAACGCATGACCCATAAAGTAACTTACCTCAGGAGCAGTAGACAAACAGGCTTAATTTAACCCAGAAGACACCAAGAAATAATAGCTTGGAAATGGAGACCAGGCTGAGCTAATACATAGGACTATCATTCATCCCAGGGTGTGCAGCATTCAGGCACAGATTAGCTCACCCAGCAGGCAATGAGCCAGCAGCCAAGTTCCAACTTTAATTGTAAGATAACTGGTAGGTTTGTGCTCTACATATTCCAGGGAATTTGGTCAGCTGGAAGAGCGTATATCCATTTTGTTCCCATGCAAGCCACCATGAGCAAAAGTGTGACTCGGTAAAAGGAAATGTAATACATTCAGTGATACTTGTGACCCCCGTCAAACTCCATCTTCCCAAAAGAGAAAATTACAAAATATCTGCAATCTATAATCACTGCTTTGGTGTATGTGAGGACATATGAATGTATTTTTAAGAAAGTAGGGAGGAAAGCAGATTTTCTTCTCAAACATTGTGTTCCAACGACTTTATTCTGTTGCCCCAATTCAACACACCTAAGACAGAAAACGAAGAAATATGAGTGAAATTCAGTCTAAGAGAAACCACAACATCTGGTGTCACTGTCAGGCTGTCTTTTTCAAGGCTTTCTCCCTTCACAAATCTGCATTTACTCCAGAGCTGGAAGGGAATTACTATGAGGAAGAACTACTTGGGAATTTTCCTCTGTTGGTTTCACAACCAAAGCCGGTGTCTCATAATTAGCACTGTCATACTTGGTCTATTGCTTCCTTTTTCCTTCCTCTTAAACATCCTGGTACAGTAATTGAGTTTTCCTTAATTCCTTCCTTCTCCTAACAGCTCCTCCAGTAGTAGTGAGGCAATGTCAGAGGCACAAGGACTTTGAAAGGAAAATGTCTTTTCCTGAACCAAAGTGGTTGCATTGGGCTAGAGAAAGGCAGGGATAGGAGGAGGATACATCATTTCTCCTTGCTATTGCCAATTATAGTTACCTATCATTTTCAGAAAGAGGCATATATCTTGTCAATAACTTCCCTGAGCTTAAGATGAATCATAACCCATAAGATAGCTTTCAATTATGGATTATAATTTTAAGAAATGATGGAAGATAGTCACTCATTCTTTCATTTAACATGTATTCATTCAGCCTCTGCTATATGCTGAGGGTTCTGCTAGACTCCCAGAGAGCCCATATTTCAGAAGGGGACATAGATAAGCATACAATTAATTCCAGTATCATGTGATATTTTACTGTAGTGTGGTGCTATGTGCAATTTCATCAGGACCTTCATCAGGACCACAGTAAAGTAGAAAAGAATGTAAATCTAGATGTAGACAGGAGGGACAACTATACAATAAAAGTTAATTTGGTTGAACACTTGAGCTGAGATTTCAAAAAAGAATTGGAGTTCACCAGACAGAACAAAAGGAAGATGCTTTTAGGCCAAGGGAAATTTATGGAAATGAGTAGATGAGTAGTAGCACCAGCATAAAACCTGAGGGTTAAAAAAATGAGATAACAGCAGAGACAAGGGCCAGGATTTGGGTTTTTCTTACATGGATGATGGAGAGTCACTGAAGAATTGGGAGCAAGGAAATAACAGTCAGATTTAAGATCATAAGGTTTACAACAGAAGCAAAGAAGGGTGTGCGTTGGAGGGAGGTAAAAGCAAAGGCAGGGAGACCACTGAAATGGCCCACATAGGAGGATGATGGCCATGACATTGAAGATGGGGAGGAAGGTAGCAATGCCAAAGAACACTGGGACTGTTTGTACAGGCACCAAGGTTTTCGATATGGGCACAACTAAGAGAAGCTCATTACTGTGAGGACATTCATTAGTTTTCAGGAACATGTGTTTCAACCGTTCACTAGTACTGACTTGAATAGTACAAGATATCCTACATTTGCCATGGTGGTATTCTGAGACATATGTGTGTGTGTGTGTGTGTGTGGGTGTGTGTATGAATGGAGAAAAGGGAAGTACAGCAAAGGAAGAATAGTTTAATTTTCTTCTTTTCCTCTGTGTAGCTTCTGATATTCCTTGTTACAGAAGGTGTTTGTGGGTGGGGAGGTGTAATCAGAAAGCCGAGTCCAGAGTATTACTTTGTACAAAATGGCTTTCCTCCTACTTTATATGGTTTAGATTTAAGTGTATGAGTCTCCCTTCTGAAAAAGAGATTGTTAATAAATTAGCAAACATTGTAAATTATAATTTACTCGAAATGTAACTATTAACAAGTGTTAACAGAGCAACAATAGTGTCAATACTCTTCTAGGCTTTGTGGAGAGAAAGATAAATAAGGCATTATGACTCATACTAAAAACATAAAAGAACAGACACTGAGATTTAGAGTAAAGTATATCATTTGCTAGATCTAGAGCAGAGCTTACATCACATGGAGAATTTTCTCAGGAACTGATATGTTTGTTAAAATTGTCCACCATGAGGACTCTGTATCATCAAACTGAGATGCCTTACTCATAGCCTACCTATAGGATACTTAACATTTTTATTCTCAAGATATTTATCATCCTTCCTGGAACCTAAAATAATCTTCATTTCTGTATCTTTGCTTTTCTCACCTCAAATTCATTTTTTTTCCTAAGGCCTCCATTTGCTTTAACACATGGTCAGCAAGATCTACCTACCTGACACTAATGATAAATAACAACTAATAAAACTTACACACACACACACACACACACACGATATCTGAGTATCTGATAAATTTAACTTACAATCAGATTACTGAAATTATATAGGACAGGCAAAGTCATTCCTAGTCAGAACTGCAAAATAAAGATTTTTTTTCTGTTTCTTTCCATTTTTCTCCTTCCACTTGTCTCTGTTGCCCACAGCTGTGCATGCCCTAAACGGGTTCTCCTTACAAGAAAGACTCTCTGTCATGCCTAACTATTCCATAACCCCACATTATTTGTCTCCCCACTTTTTATATCCAACCAGCCATTGAGTCCCACAGATTCTCTCCCACTCTTCTATTCCATCCTTCTCTGTATAGTGCTGGAAATCCAGCAACATTTAATCCCAGGCTCTGAATCCAACATTAGCAATGACAGTTTTGATTTTTTAAAAGGCTCTTTAAGGCCTGGACAACCATGATTAGTTTAATTGAATAGTATATGTAAATGACTATGAATACAGCAGGTCCTCAAATAACATTGTTTTGTTCAGTGTCATGTGTTATAATGCTGATGAGAAAGAGGATTGATTTCCATTTTGGCCACTGTCTGTGTGGAATTTGCATGTTCTCCCCACGTCTTCGTGGGTTTGCTCGGGGTACCCTGGTTTCCTCCCACATTCTAAAGACAAGCATGTGAGGTTCACTGGAGTGTCTACCTTGGTCCCGTGTGAGTGACTGTGGGTGTGTGACTTTGCCCTGCAGTGGGATGACGTCCTATCCAGGGCTGCTTCCCACCTTGCATCCTGAGCTAGCAAGATGGGCTCCAGCCATCTGCAACTCTGAACTGGGATCAGTGGGTAAATAATTATCTTAGCTGTTTGTATTAATCTTTCTTAAATGTATGTATAGCTCATTTTATTTCAACGTTTAATATTAGAAGTGTTTTGGTCTCTATTTAGAAGTTTCGTTATGTTTTTATGACCAGAAATATGCCATAGAAATTTAACTCTTGTTTATATCAATTAGTCTATGGTCAAATGGATTTGGTTATAAGTCATTTTGCTTAAAGTCACAGTTTCCAATAACCTATTGAGGACATTAAGTGAGGACCCACTGTATGTATATGAATATGAATTTGTATATGAATATGTATATGGTATGTGCATGGTGGACTTGAATTTCATATCACGAGTCAGAGAGAAAGAAATATTATAACATGGCTTGTTCAGATGAGGCAGACTTTGATAATATTTATATAATTATGCAGGGGCTGTTCCAACAAAAGGAAGAAGCCTTGAAGGATTAGTACAAAAGTGAGAACAACTTAGGTCAAGACTATGGATGTACTTTCAAATGTTGTGATTACGGCTAGAAGGAGAGTATTTTAGATCCTGGGGGACGTTCTCAGGCTAACACAGAAAAACTCTACAAAAGACCCCTGGTGTCTTGCCATAACACTGAAATGGTGGCATATGACTCCCATGCCTTGCTTTAGGCACCACTATAAATCAATGTCAACTTCACAAAAGCAAAACCAAAGAAGCATCTTACCTTCTGGTCCCCAGCCTATTTTCTTAAAGAGCCACCTGCACTGCTTCCTTAACTAGAGTTGACCATTGGGATCCCAGCTGCACAGAACAAAAATTAAATGAAGTGGGGCAAACACAGGGAGAGAGACTCAACTAGATCCCTGAAGGATGACGCGGTACTGACAAGAGTTTTTATGCTGTAAACCCAGAGCCCACTTTTCTCAGAGGTGCCTCTGGGCCATGCCTGTGTTCCAGGGAAAAGAGAAAGAGGCAGGGCTGATTGGAGCCCTAGGCCCTTCACCCCAATTCAACCATCACAGCTCCAATTTTTCTGGTTTTTTTTTTTGAGACAGAGTCTCACTTTGTTGCCCAGGCTAGAGTGAGTGCCGTGGCCTCAGCCTAGCTCACAGCAACCTCAAACTCCTGGGCTCAAGCGATCCGCCTGCCTCAGCCTCCCGAGTAGCTGGGACTACAGGCATGTGCCACAATGCCCAGCTAATTTTTTCTATATATATTTTTAGTTGTCCAGATAATTTTATTTCTATTTTTAGTAGAGACAGGGTCTCACTCAGGCTGGTCTCGAACTCCTGACCTCGAGCAATCCACCCGCCTCGGCCTCCCAGAGGGCTAGGATTACAGGCGTGAGCCACCGCGCCCAGCCAACTTTTTCTGTTTTTAAATATTGCAATCCCACTAAATTTTCATCTGCAGACAGGATTCCACAAACTAAAAATTTGAAAATATCATTTAGGGTGACAAGTTCTACATTAAAATTCATTACAGCTGGGTCTCTGAGATTTCATCTCTCTGCGTCTCACTTTCTTATTTGTAAATGGAAACAATATCAAGCTCTTTGCCTTCCACTTACTATTATACTAAAGGTCAAGTGAGCCAATGCACACTAAAGGTCTTTGCAAAACTGAAAAATACTGTACCAATTTAAATGCAGTATTTATGGCATTAAGCTGACTACATGTTGCATATTTAACAAAAACTACTCATAGTGGAGCTGAAGACTAACCTTAACCTCATTTCCTCCACCACATCAGTGATAACTATGCAGACTCCACGGCCAGGATGTTATTCTTTTGTTCCGTAGTTTTGAAAAGATTATTAGGTTGTTTTTGCTCCTATACATTTCTTTTAGCAGCAGAACTTTTCTTAAAAAAGTGAAACCTTAAGTGTAATGCTGTTACATTGAGAGAGAGAGAATAAAGCAGCCTGAACCAGTTGAAATGGAAGCTTGAATTCACACCCCTGGCCAGCCACCCCCAGAGGCTCTGCTGGCAGTAGTTGAATTACGCCCATGGTTCACGTTTGCTATGTTAGTATCACTTCTAGCTCTCTATTTTGATACTGAAACTTTATCTTGTCCCCTAAAAAATTTTATTCAATGCTTTTTCCATTTTGTTCTAAAGCTAGTATGGGTCACTTGGAAATCCACAGTGACATTCTAATTTTAATTGATTAATTTTAACATATAATTGGTAATTTCAATAAATTAATTCATTTTAATTTTGCCCTTTCTGACAGCTTGAGCTTTGGTTTGAGAAATTACCTTTCCCTCCCTGCAAGTCATGTGGACAGGGACAAAAATGAAAGTGCCTGACTTTCACAGACAAAAAGATGGCCAGATCACTCAAGCTGAGCCACTCAGACTTTTTCTCTTGAGGCTCCAAATTTTGAGCTGAGTTACATGGAAAGGGGAAAAAAATATAGTGGTAAAGTGCATTCATCTTGGTGATGGAATCCAAACAAATCTCTTGAGTGGTTCTTGAGTAAGGCCAGACACCTTGACCAAACAGGCTCCTGCTGTGTCTTATTTCCAAGCCTGTTCTCCAACATTCTTATCCACCCTCTAAGCTACTTTTTTACCCTTCTGATCCTTTTGTTGAACTTAACCAGATTTTTATGGCTTGCAAAACAAACAACAACAAAAATAATCTCTACCTAAGTTCATATCCTTAATAACCCCCCAACTACACTAGACCACATTTAACTAGATAAACTCTAAGGGAGCTAACCATGCAGCTGCAATATTCTACCATGTTCCCATTGTATGCAGATGTTGTATAGGGCATTATATGTATTATATATATATACACACATACATACATATATATATTTGAATTTAATTGCTGCACAACACAGTGAGCAAGTATTATTTTCTCAGATTTACCAATACACCAAGTTCATCCCGGTTATATAACTTTTCTAAGGTTATATAGCAGTTCTAATACACCTGTTTGGTTCCCAAATCCTGGTTCTTTCCACTGATATACTCCACCGTGAATCAAATTATTTTGCTTAAAAAGTGCTTTGCTTAGTGTCTTCATTGTAATTTTGGATTGCAATAGTATCTATTCTATAATAATAAAATATAATGCATACTTTGAACATTTACTTTATATGTTTTATAGTTAAATATATATTATGTTAAAACAATCAGAATAATGAAATATTAATTAGAGACTAAATTTATTTGTGTTGCTATGTGGAGAAGGATGTATTAATGTAAATACGTATTTCAAACAGCGGTGTTGGTTGGATAAGCACAATAGCTAGGAGGTGTTGCATTTTATATTTCTTCCTGTATATATTCTTGGCCAAAAACCCTGCTTCAGCTAAACGTTTACTGATGAAGATGGCTGAGCTCTCCTGGCAGTCAGGCAGCACCTTGATGTTTTGTTAGTAATTCTGCTGCTCTGGATGAGATCATGCTTGGTTGCAGCCTTCAGAATAAAATATTTCATCAATTTCCTAGAAGTTCTGACAAAAATCTGGCATTTCAGGTCCAGTTTAATCTTAACTCTTGATCTTCTCTTCGACTGTTATTTAGGAAATGCAATACTGTGGACAGAGAGAAATAGTCAAGTATGTTAAGAAATACATCTTCCCTCTAACCTTTGACACCCGAGATGACATGTATTAAAGTTTGTTCTGAAATTTCTCTCACCTACTCTCTTACTTCATAGCCAAACCACAAACCATGCCTCAGATCATTCATCTCCTAAATGTAAGAAAGGACTGATTTTGTGAAAAATGCATCTGTAACATGTTTTCAACTTAAATATTTTTAAATTACCTCCATATACATATAAAACATAACAGAATACTTGTGTGTGTGTACACACATGCACAGAGTTTTGGAAATCTCAATTCATTTAAAATAGTTCTCTGCTCTGTTAGCAAAAAAATATTTCTTTCTTCCCTCACTAATCTGTTCATTTTTTCCAGTCAATATTTATTTGAACTTCACCTACTACGTGGTAAGAATTGTGTTAGGGACGGGGAATGGGCAAGAGAGATGCAGTCCCTGAACTCCAGGGTCTGTAGGACAGTGGCAGATTAGGCAATGCATAAACTAGCAGACAGGATTTAAAAATATTTGACATGTCATGTGAAGGAAACAACGTGGTAGAGAACCCCGGAAGGGAAGGTTAATCCAGCTAAGTTGCTCAGGAAAAGCTCTTAGAACCTGGTTGCTCAGAGAACTATACCCAAATGAACCAGCAAAACATGCAAAAGGGGAGTATTCCAGGAAAGACAGCATTTTGAAACAGCCCATTAGTTGGCATGGCAAGAAGGGTGAGCAAATAGACAGAGCAGCATGAGATGAGTTAGGCAGGGGCCAGACCAGCCAGGACCTCCTGGGCCCAGGTGAGCTGCTTAGATTTCATTCTAAGAGCAAGGGAAGATTAATCAAAAAATGAGAAGATGTGATGTATGTTTTTATGTTTAGCAACCAGATGAAGAATAGATTGGGAAGGATACCAGGCTATTGCTATGTCACAGGACATGTCAAATATTTTTAAATCCTATCGACTAGTTTGTTTATGCATTGCCTATTCTGCCACTGTCCTACAAACCCTGGAGGTCAGGGACTGCATCCCTCTTGCTCATTACCTGTCCCTAACACAATCCTCGCCACATATTAGCACTGACAAAAATGATGCTGCCTTGGATGGGATGGGAGCAACAGAGACAAAGAAAAGTAGAAGGAGGGATGGAAAGAGGGAGGTGAAGAAGAAGTCATAGAGAGAAGATTTTCTTTTTTTTTTTTCATAAATAAAATAACTTCTGTGCAAAAGTATGTAAATAATTCATGCTCCTGTGTGTGTATGTATGTATGTATTTATGTATTGGATAAAAGAATAAGGAAGTAAAATAGTATCCCAAATCCTACTACCCTGAGTTAGATAATTTTCTTCATTCTCAATCACATAGAAACATTCACACCCACATGTACACACGCACACAAAGATACACATGATATTATTAGACACACCTTTTTCCAGCTTTCTTCGTTCATTGTGAAAACCCCTCCAAATTAACTTGTCTAAATTTTACTCATTTTTAACTGAGTATATGATAAGTTTAGATATGACTTTATTGCAGTTTATTCATTCCTTCCCCACACATGGGTTTTCACTTTATTGCCAGTTTTCTTGCAACTATGAACAATGCTGTTTTAAATATATGTGGTTTATATTGGTGTTTTTCTCTTTATGTTAGAGATTCTTGGAATTGAGGGGTAAATTATTCCATATTGCTTTCCAAAAAAGCTATTAAAACTCCCACTTCTATCAGCAATATATGAAAATAAACTTCTCATGTATCCACCAAGAGTTGCTATTATTTGTTATTCTTTCTGGCCATCCACACGTTCTTCATCTCTGGAAAGCCTTTATTTAACAGTCTCTGTCCAACAATCACATCCAAGCCAGGGCTTAGTGAGAAGTTAGTGACATTAAGACCAGATGATGTAAAAAGTCCACTCTGGCAGGGGTGAAAAGAGTTTTGTCTAATTCTGAGAGATGTAATGGGAATAAAATCCAGTGAAACTAGAATCTGGCTTTGGACGTGTTAAGTCTAAAATGCAATTTCCATATACCGCTTACTAGTAGGCAGTTGGATATATGTCTAGAGAGCAGATAAAGGTTGTGGGCTGGATGTGAGAACATCAGCATGTAGATGCGATGGCACCCAAAGCTATGGCGACAGAAGACATCCTTACATGAGAGAGCGCAGAGAAGAGAGCAGCAGCGGATCTCCAGCCTGGACTTTGGGGAGCTACAAGTGGGGAAGTCAGTCCAGGGAAGGACAGCCTGTGAAGCAAGCTGAGGAAGAGCCACCAGGTTGGTGAGAGATGAGCCGGTCACTGCGAAATTAGGGAAGATCCCTGCTTCACATTCTGTTGACAGATCCTATTAAATAAAGATAGCAAGGCAATGGCAGTTCCATGTGAAAGTTGGGGTAGAAAATAGATGGGAGTATATTGAGGATGGGCACACTGAAGCATGAGGGAAAAACACCTTGAAGGGATATTCTCTGGTGTCCTCATGCTGAATCTCTGTGCTCTTATTCTGATACGCACAGAGTAAATATAGAATAAGCCCGAAGGTATGGGGACTCTCATCTTGTCCTGTAGGGTTTTTTGGAGAAGGCTGCTGTGACAAGTCTCCCTGCACTTGTTAGGGTTAGTGGTGTTGTGACATGGACAGGGTCTAGTCAGCCTCCTGGGGCTTCTTCGGCCCCGATGTGTTGGGCAAAATGAGTCTAGGCTCTACACACCTGTTATGGGGTCTGTGAGGTTGAAAGGAAGCAGGAAAGAGTAGAGAGCTCCTATAGGGTCAAAAGCCTGGACCAGGATTTGGGTAAAAGATAAAGCAGAAACTTTAAGTGATCTGTAGTCTCAGTGAGAACTGAAAGGAAGCAAATCAGAAGGAAAATTGGAGGGTCAACTGGACCCTCGCCTAGCCTAAATGGTGAAATAGCTCTGCTGTAACAAGAGAAACGTGTTCCTGAAAATCCCAATGCAACGCAAAGTAGCCCAATAAAAACCTACAGGGCTTACTGGAAAAATAAAGTTTGGGCACAACCCTCAAAAGTTTCACCAGTGACACATTAAAAAAAAGATTAGAACCTAATAAAAATGAAAGCACAATTTTACACATGTTAAATAGATAAGAAACACATAAATACCACAATAAATATGGCACTTTAACTTGGAAAAGACCTGAAATCCACCTCTGGAAGTGGGCATTGGAAGGGTTGCAGCTTGTGAGTTATTGGGAAGCAGCACAAAACAGGAAATTGCAACACCAGATGAGGACAGAAGTGACACATGGAGAAACTGAGGCAACCGGGATCTGCCTGAGGTGCGCGCATGCACGAATTTTGTATATTCTTACAAGGCTTGGTTCTCCTGGGTATATTTTTCAGTATTGCCCTAGTGTTTCTTGCTTAAGAAATTGATCATGAACAAATGCAAGCAGGATATATGCTCACATTGTCCCCTAATATATCAATTGTGTTTTCAAAACAAGCATTATAGCAGAACTGACCATACCATGAATTCATCAGCTGCAGACAGTAGCAGATGTCAGAAAAGCAATCAGAGACAGGAGGGCTCAACCATGAATTAGCAGTTCCCAGGGCACATTCAAGGACCAGTATTAGGGTCTGGGGGCCTTTTCCCCCCAAGGCCATGCAGACCAGTAGGGCCCAGAAAACAATCAGTCGCTATCTTAGAGAGGAGCAGGAACAGAGGAGGATTTAGAAGTTTGAGCTATTATACAAAGAGACTGAGGAAAATCTGAAGTGACTGTAGCAGAATTTATTAGATCATTTTTACTTTTAAACCACATTGGTCCAAATTTAATCCCATGACCCCACATTCTGCCTGCTACTTAGAGGGGAGTGGGAGTTGGAGACATGAAAGTAGATCAGTTATAGAGAAATAAAGTAAATAGAATATTGCTGCTCTTTCTTCCTTTCAAAAAGCATGAATGGAGGTCAGCAAGTGAAGATGTATGTAGATAACCATACTGAGGTTTACTATAAAGAGAAGTTGAGAAATGGGTAGATGACTGAAATGAATTCTACAACAGATTTTTTGTAGTAGTTTATATTTTTTTAAGGGAAGACCATCCATTTAGCTGGGATTTCTCATTCAGCAATTTCAATGCACGCGAGGGGACAGGGATACTTGCATCAGGTGTACCTGATTAGTTGCCCAAGTTAGTGCAATGGCAGACATGAGCTCCCATGCAGCAGGCATTGTTGGTGGAAGAAGAGGAAGGAATAATATTCAAGAACAACAGAATTCAAGACAGAATCCAATCCTACTTCCTGGTCCTGATGGATATGGGGTGTGAGAAAACAAATAAGATTCCCCTCAAGAGAACTCAGGAAATAGCAAAGAGGAAGGGAATGTTTCAAGAAGTAACTGGCAATAGAGGGGACTTGACTGATCACTGATGATCCAGAGGGTGCCTGGAAAGGATGACAAGGAGGGAGGGAATGGGCAGAGAACTGTGGCAGACCAGGCGTCATGTAGAAGTGTAGGAAGGAGAGGGTGCAGGTGGTGGCCAAGTGTGTGAAAGGCTACCAGTGCCGGTGGTGATTGTGGTGAGCATTGATCCAAGACCTCATGACAGGTGCCGTGTCATGGTGCTGCAGCCCTAAGTGCTTTGCTGGGTGGTGTGCCAGCTTCTGGCAGGCTGTTTCTTCAGCATGGCAGCTTCCATTAAGGAAAGGAAAAGAACCAACGTTTATTGACCACTTATGTCCAGGCCATGTTCTAGGTCTCTCCCATATGTCTCTGATTCTCTCAGAACTTTACAAAGGTGAGATTATCTATAATTTACCAAATTAAACAACTGAAACTCTGAAAATTTAAGTAACTGGTCCTTACTCATGCAATCAATAAATGGAAGAGCCAATAATCAATTTCAATTTTAATACCAAAATCCACGTTATTTCTTGAATAGCCACTGTGGCCTTTGTCTCTCCTAAAGTGCATAACCTCCAAGAACAATGGCCTTGGTAAAAATGCAAATTGTTGCAAATTCATGGGGGCAAAAAATCAAGATGAAATATATTTCTTGCTTTGGTATATTATTTACCACTGTATTTTATACATAGAAGGCAGCTCCTTTGTTGCTTTCCTTTTTGGTAAAGAAACAACTAAATAATATTTTCAAATATTATTAATTCAATCAGCTGTCTTGGATTAGAATATCCGTATTAAGAAGACCATGATTTGTTTAGGGGAACACGGTACAATGAGAACTCTTAGAATCACTAGAATGTAAGTTTCCTGTGCTTACAACAGTAGCTGTGACATTGAATTCATAAATATTATTCATTGAATGAACAAACTAATGAATAGACAGGTTTGAGTTCAGCCACCTCCACAGATTTGCTATTTGGCCTTGGGAAAATTAGGCTATTAGGCTCTATGAACTTTTTACATTCTTAAATTTATAAAATAAAGATAATGACTGGCTTATGAGTGCATTCCAAAAAAACGGATGAAGAAGAAAAGGATAAAAACTAGCATTTGTTGAATTGATATTACAGACCCTTTGGTTGGCAATTTCCCCTACATCATATCAATGAGGTATGAAAACGAAAGGACTTTTTATTAAATAATATATACATGAGCTTCTCTTGAATAGTCATTGGCCTGAATGACTGAATGACTGAAAGGATACTCTTAGAACTTGAATAGCATGTTTAGGATGAGTAAAAGAAAACATCATAATAAATTAACCTTGGAACATATTACAGCAAGAAGCAGGATAAACAGGACATATCATAGTATTAAGAAGAGGCTAGAGAAAATTACTGTTGATGGCACCTTAAACTGGATGCCATTAGGAGCTGAATTCTAGTAATCTCTACAGCTAATGAGTAAGAAGAGAGCCGTGCCTTTTCACAGCTATTCGAGCAGGAATCCTAAGTTGAAAAATCAGAGGTCTGAACCAGTGTGGCACTACAGCATAGAACACAGGTAATTTTTTCAAAGGTTGTGCAGAAAGTCAAAGGTAAAAACAGGAAATTCACCTTAGCCCCCCTTAGCCACAATCTAATTTTATATCCTTCGGTATATATTACCAAGTTCACGTTCTCCTGGGAGGTTTTAGGTTATTTCTATCCTGCATTCTTGTTTCTAACATTGAGTTTTGCTAGAATTCTGTAACCAGTAGGTAAAAAGTGGTACATGCTCTACGTAATATAAACTCTGAGAAAACAAAGAATAGCTCTTGTTCCAATGAGTTTATCACCTAAAGGCACAAATAATACAGGGAAAGAAAAATGAAATAGCTACGTAGTAGCAAATGGTATAAATGTAATTATTTTTAGACTGGGAACTTAGAACATATTTTCCTAGGAGAGAAAGTAACAAATTAGCAAATAAGAACTTGACACTTGTGTCTAGGGTGGTGCTCACATGTTTAAGGCAAAAGCCTTTGAGCTATAGGAAGTCGCTCAACTGAAACATTCAGCCTGGGTCTGATTTCCACCACTTCCAAGTACTGGTATTTATTGCTGGGCCAAGAGCATTTAGGATCTGTGTCCTCCCATGCTTATATACTTGTTGATAGTGGACTCTTCAATATTAAGGATAATGGCATTATCATTACTGGTATGAATACTAGTGAAAATGATGATAATCATTAATATTTGCGTCATGCTTCAGTTTCAAGATTTACTTAACCTCCATTTTTTCATCTGACCTTCTCAAAAACATTACCTAACTCATCGGTATATATCTTGTCTAAAAAGATATAGAGATTTGCCTCTGTTCACTGAACTCTGAGGTGCAAAGCTGGAACTTAATTCTAGGAGCTTTACTCATCCTCGCTCACCGCCCCCCCCCCCCCCGCAAACCACACCATCCACTCTGACTATTCCTAAAGCTCACCCTGCAGAGTGTAGACACCTGCTCAGCATCCATCTGAAGTTGTAAAGCCACCATCCTACACAATTATTTTCTTTTGTTTATGGCCTTCTAGCATTTATCTAATTTATATAGTTGCATAACTATTGCATTCTGATTTTTCCATGTAATTCATAGCATGTGTTCTCCATGTTCCATGTAGTATTAATAGTTATCTTTTTAAGGTCTCCATATTATTGCAAGTAGCATATTTTCTTGCATATTTCCCTATTGTTAGACTTTATGGCTACTTCTATTTATTATGGCTTTTTTTCCCATTTTCAACTGCTTTGATGAAAAGTTTCATAAATAGCCTTATTTTCTTCTTTTTTATTATTTCCTTAGGATGGTGTCTAGGAGTTGAATTTTCATAACATAGAGGAGCATATATAATTTTACAGCTTTTATAGTAACTGCCAAATGTCTTTCCAAAAGTATTGAACCAATTTACATTACTAACAGCAATGTATGAAAATGACAAATGTATTGTTCATTTTGTGTGCCTTTCTTCCATAATGGAATAGACAAAAATAAACAATTCAATTTGTCAAACTTTTATTCAAAACCAACTAGCAGGCAAGAATTTTTCCAGGATCTGGAAATGCAAAGGTGAATTAAAAAGGCACCAGGGCCGGGCACGGTGGCTCTCACCTGTAATACCAACACTATGGGAGGCCGAGGCGGGCGGATCGTTTGAGCTCAGGAGTTCGAGACCAGCCTGAGCAAGAGCAAGACCCCGTCTCTACTAAAAATAGAAAGAAATGATTTGGACAGCCAAAAATATATATAGAAAAAATTAGCTGGGCATGGTGGCTCATGCCTGTAGTCCCAGCTACTCGGGAGGCTGAGGCAGGAGGATCGCTTGAGCCCAGGAGTTTGAGGTTGCTGTGAGCAAGGCTGATGCCACGGCACTCACTCTAGCCCAGGCAACAGAGTGAGACTCTGTCTCAAAAAAAAAAAAGGCATCAAGCCTACTCTCAAGGAGCTGTAGATAATTTTGCCACAGTAATTCCAGAGACTCAGAAGGCAGGAATTATGTGCAACCAAAACACATGTGTGTTTAATGAACAAATTATCTTGATAGGATTTGAGTGGTGATGTATCTCCCAGCTTTGTGTGATTCCATCTTGAGTATGTCATTCATACTCAGTTGTCAACGCGTTCAGGAACAGGCCATCATCTGTTTATGTCCCACATCAAGCCAGAAAAAACACATTCACCAGATCTACTTTGTATATTTCCCAGATGCAGCGATCACTTTGAAGCCCAGGCAATATTTCTTTTCAAATTTTCAGGTAAACGATGTCAAAAATCTTCCATGGCTCTTCCTAGGCTCCAGAAAATGATGTCTGTGAAAAAAGAACACTGGGACAGAATCAGAAAAGTTTGATTTAGTTCTGTATCTGCCACTAAATATGTGACCTGTGGCAAGATATCTAATTAGTTTGTGTCTCATGGATAAAAATGTGTTTCCTGTCTACTCTGTGACTATCCTGATTTGACTAATTGCCATCATAAGCTAGATACTGGAAGCAGGTCCATCTTCTCAGATTCCTTTACGCCACGATACTTAATGCATACCTAATCCGAATTACAAACCTCCAGCTCTCAGTCAAGACCAAACTCAGGTAGCACCATCTCCAAGAAATCTCTCTTTTATAATTCCAGCCAGGAATGATATTTTTCCTTCTGTCCCATTGATAATGTTAAATTCAGTTTTTTATTGTGAACTCTTTAAATTGCTCCTAAATTGTTTCCTAGTTTTATATCTTAGCTCTCTTCCCTTCTCCACTAACTCTACTCCCAAAGTGGTAAGCAGAAGGTAAGATTTTCTTTAATCCTATGGTACCAGAAACATAGTAGGAAGTCAAAGTTTGGTTAAAAGTAAAGGGTACGGTGTGTGCTGTTTGGGGTATGGGCATGCTTGTAGCTCTCTGCCTTGGGTGGTGCAAAGGCAATTTATGTAACCAAAGTGTTTGTACCCCCATAATATTCTGAAATTTTAAAAAATTAAATTAAATTAATCTTAAGCAGAAAAAGGTAACTGTAAACAACCACAGAAGTCAAAATTTAAAAGGACCACAACGCTGGAGAAGAAACTGCAGCAAAGGGAGGCTAAAATTCTTCTTACACTCTCACATCAAGGAGTCCTTAGATTTTCAAGCTGTGTATACATGAGAGAAGCATGGAGAATCATGGACAAAGCAACCCAGGGAGAAAGAATTGCTAAGCACAGATTTTGGCAGTCTTTCAGTGATACAAAGGTAAAAGTTGGAATCTTGGAGCAGCCAAGGTAAACATTTAGGGCTTTAAGTCGAGACCCCTCACCCCCACCACCAAAAGAAAGGGCAGCAAAGTACAATCAGGCACTGTGTATTTTAGGGGTCAGAGCAGACTAGAGAAAAGCCAACCATGACAAATCATGAAGCCTTGGCTGGATTAGGGGATCTTCCACGAGAAATGGGGTACTGAAAGGGCCAAGGAAAATAATATTAAAATACCTCTTGTGAAAGATAAGCTCATCCATAGCCACTATAAATGTTTTAAAATATATGCATCTAAACATTGATGATTAAATAATTAAATGAAGTTAAAATTTAAATCAAGTAACCAAAGTCTAATTTATAGAACAATAAAAATACAATTCAATTTATATCATCTGATGAGTTTTTATAAATGTGTATACTCATATAAACACCATGATAATCAGAAAACAGAATTATTTCCATCACTCCTTAAAGTTCCTTCATGATGTTTTGCAGAAAAGTCCACCACCCCCACCTCCAGGCAACCACTGCAATGCTTTCTGCCACTTCAGATTAGTTTGCCCTGTTCTGGAATTGAATGTATATAAAGAGAGGATGATATACTATGTTCTTTTTTGTCTCCTATCTTTGTTGTTGTGCTCCTTTTTATTGCTGAGTGGTATTCATCATTTGAATATGTCACAACAATTTGTTTTCTGTTCAATTGTTTCTAATTCAGAGCTATTATAAGCAAAGCAGCTATGAACATTCATATACAGGTCTGTGTGTGTGTGTGTGTGCGTGTGTGTGTGTATTTTAATTTATCTTGGATAAATACCTAGAAGTGGCATTGCAGTCACCTCATAAGAGTATGTTTAACTCTGTAAGAAACCAGTAAAATGTTTTCCAGAGTAGTTTATACTCCTAAATAGCAACAGAAGATAAATCCGGCTTGCTCCACATCCTTGCCAAAACATGGTTTTCAATACATTTTTGTTTAATTTTAGCCATTTCAGTGATTGTTATAGTGATGTTTCATGGTGATCTTACTTTGCGTTTCCTTAATGACTAATGGTATTGGGCATTTTGTCACATGTTTATTAGCCATTCATATAGCTTCTTTTCTAAGGGGTTTCCTTTCCCATTTTTTATTGGATTATTTGGCTTCTTATTATTAAATGATGAGAGTTCTTTGTGAGACATATGTGCTGGGAATGTTTTCTCCCAATCTGTTGCTTACTTTTTCATTTTTTAAATGTTGCCTTTCAGAGACCAGAGTTTATAATTTTAATGATGTTTAATTTATCAATATTTTTTCTTTTGTGGCTAGTATTTATGCTTTCTGTCTAAAAAATCTTTGCTTATAACATAATTACAAATTGTCTCCTTTGCTTTCATCAAAAAATTCTAGATTTTAGCTTTTATTTAGGGTCTATAATCCATTTCAACTTTATTTTTGTGTATGATGTGAGTTAAGCATTAAGATTTTTTTCTTCTTGTAAACATTCAGTTGTTTCAGCACCATTGTTGAAAACTACTATTTTCCCATTTAACTACCTTAGTGTCTGTATTGAAAATCAATTCACTAAATATATGTGGATCAATTTCTGGAGTCTCTATTCTGTTCCAATTATCCATATATCTACACCATGCCAGCACTACACTGTCATGATCAGTTGTAGTTTTCATTTCAAATCTTGAAAATAGCATATGTCCTTTATGTCTTTTAGCCTAGTTTCTTTCTTTCTTTCTTTTTTACAAAAATTGTTTTGACTATTCTAAGTCCTTTATATTTCTAAATAAATTTCAGAATCACTTGATAATTTCTATTTTAAGAAAGCTTACTAAAATTTTGATTTGGATCACATAGAACCTACAAATTACTTTGAGAAGAATTGATATCTTAATATTATTGAATGTTCCAATCCATGATCATGATATATACTCTACCTATTTAGAATCTTCTTTAATTTCTCTCAACATTATTTTGTATTTCAGTGAAGAGTTCTTAAATACATATTCTTAAATGTATCCCTAGGTATTCCATGTATTCAAGATGTTACTTTAAAAAGAAATGTTTTATATTTTAATTTGTAATTTTAATTGTTACTGTACAAATATATAATTTATTTTCATTGTTGTATTCTGAGGCCTTGCAAAATTCAAATATTAGTTTAATTGTTTCTTGTACATTCCTTAGAATTTAATATACATATAATCGTGGCATCTGTAAATTTAGAAAGTTTTACTTCTTCCATTACAAACTGTGTGCATTTTATTTCTTTTTCTTAAATTATTGCAATGACTTTCAAAACAACGTTGAATGAAAGTGAAGAGAGCCAACATCTTTACTTTATTCCCTAGGGAGAAAGTGTTTAGTTTTTCATGATTAAATATAATGTTAGTTGCACATTTTTCAAAAATGTATATTATTAATATCAAATTAAGAAAGTTACAGTAATCAAAAATAATGTGTATTTCCGTTGTGTCTGTTGTGACCTCTCTTTTTTCATTTCTAATTGAGTTTGTTAGAGTCCTTTCCCTTCAATTCTTGTAAATCTAGCAAGAGGGCTGTCGATTTGTTTATCTTTTCAAAAACCAGCTTTTGGTTTTGTTGATCTTCCGCATAATTCTCTTATTCTCAATTTCATTTAGTTCTGCTTTGATCTTAGTTATTTCTTTTCTTCGACTAGGTTTGGAATTGATTTGCTCTTCCTTTTCTAATTCTTTGAGACTGTTTATCAGATTGTCAAATTTTGAGCTTTCTGTTTTTTGGATGTGAGAATTTATTGCTATTAGTTTTCCTCTCAGGTAACAACCCCATCAATAAATGGGCAAAGGAAATGAACAGAAACTTTTCAAAATAAGACAGAATAATGGCCAGCAAACATATAAAAAAATGCTCAACATCTCTAATCATTAGAGAAACGCAAACCAAAACCACAATGAGATATCACTTAACCCCAGTGAGATTGGCTTCTATCAAAAAGTCCCAAAACAACAAATGCTGGCGAGGATGTGGAGAGACAGGAACACTCTTACATTGCTGGTGGGACTGCAAATTAGTGCAACCTCTGTGGAAAAGAATTTGGAGATACCTCAAAAAGCTAAATATAGAAATATCATTCAATCCATCAATAGCACTATTAGGCTTCTACCCAAAAGAGCAAAAGACATTCTATAATAAAGACACCTGCACCCGAATGTTTATGGCAGCACAATTCACTATTGCAAGGATGTGGAAACAACCCGAGTGCTCATCAATTCATGAACAGATTATTAAAATTTGGTATATGTATACAATGGAATATTACTCAATTATAAGAAATGACAGTGATCTGGCACCTCTTATATTTTCCTGGATTGAGCTTGAGCCCATTATCCGAAGTGAGGTATCACAAGATCGAAAGAATAGGCTCCACATATACAGATTAGAAAGCATACATGTGACTGTAGGAGACATGAAGAACACAGGAAAAATATCCATGTTTAATTGAAGAGGTAAAAGGGAGCAATATTTAAAGAAATATTAGCTGAGAAATTTTCAAAACCATGTAGAGTCATCATGCCACTATTTCAAAAAGCTTTATAAACCCCAAGCAGAAAAAATATAAGAGGAACCGCACCTAAACCTACTATACTCAGACCAATGAAAAAATAAAACAGAAAAAAAAATTAAGCACAATCAGAAATTAAAGGAAACATTGCCTTCAAAAATCAATTACCAGACACAGAGTGGATTTTTCACATAAAACTATGAAAACCAAAAGACAGTAGAATGGCCTTAAAGAATGCTGTAATAAAACATTGCCAGGAAAGAATTCTATACCAGCTCATACATATCCTTTATAAAAGAGGAAATGTGCAAAATAAAACCAACAAAGTCCATAGAATAAAACATAAGAAAGCCATTGTGTTCTTGGAGTAGGCAAAGATTTCTTAAACAGGCCTACAAAGCACTAATCATAAATAAAATGACCATAATTGGACCACATTAAAATGAAGGACTTCTGTTCATCACAAGATACCCTTAATGAGTGAAAATGCAAGTCATGGTATGAAACAAGGTATCTTTAATTTATTCAACTAACATTTATATCCGAAATATATAAAACTCCCAAATCAATAACTAAAAGACAGACAAACCAATATGTAAAAACAGATAAATGATTTGTACTCAAAAGGACATAGCATTAACCAATAAATATAAGAAAATATCATCCCCATTATTAGTCATTGAGAAAACACAATTGAAAACTATGGTATGATACCACTGCATACATTCATCAGAATTCTTGGATGGATAAATTTCAGTGTGCTTATGCAATGAAATATTATGTGGCAATCAAGATGAGCTGTATACAGCTATGTACAACAATCTGGATAACTCTCGGACATAATATGGAGTAAAAGAAGATAAACAAAAACTAGCATAAATGTTTCATTTATATAAACTCAAAAACCAGGACCATCAATCCACAATAAGGTCAGATTAGTAATGATATATGGGAGAGGGAGGTACTGGAACGGGGTACTGGAATGAGGATGATTTCTGGGGCTCTGGTTTTGTTCTACATTCCAATCTGGATGTTTATTATGTGGGCATATACACATTCAAAATTTAATCAAGCTGTACATTGAATATCTGCTTACACCATATCTGTTATCTTTTTAATAAAAAGGGCAACAAAAAGTGAGATTAAGCAATATAAAATATCCTATTTTAAGATATTGTAATATAACACAGGCATGCAACAGGGAAAGTTTAAAAGGAGTAAAAGGAATTTGTTAAATACACATTTATTTTCTCTCTGAATACAAAATGAAGTAAAACCGTTGCAATATTAGAAGAGAATGTGGTTAAGAGTACTTTGAAAAATATTTTAAATTATTTGTGAATACTATCTATTATCACCGTTATCACAGTGTGAACATTATTTCTATTAGAAAGATTCTTCATCCTCCCGAGCACCAACTGTCTAAATTTGCTGAAACTAATATTGATATATTGAGTGCTTAGCGTACGTCAGACTCTGTAATAATCATTTTCAATGCATTACCCTGATTTATAGTCTCCAACAACCCCATAGAGTAAGTACATGTACTATTATTAGTGTCACTTTAAACGTAAGAAAACTGAAGTTTAAATAGGCTTAGTAACTTGAACAAAATCATGCATTAATATGTGGCAGAACTAAGTGTGTAGGGCAGTGCTTGTTATATTGAAAGCACTCAACCCATAGTTGGTGAAAACAATAAAAAAATGGTTCTAACCCCCTTTATCTATACCCTGTGTTTATAATAAACCACTTTGCCTCTCAGATGGAAACCCTAAAAATGTAATGAAAATTGGTCCTAACTTGAGGATGTGGATGATGATTAGATAGCTCAGTATAGTATTTGTTAGCATATTGATCTCTGTTACTTTTGATATCACTCTATCTTGACTCAGTCATTCAGCAACTATTTATCAGGCATCTACCACCTATCAGGGTTTCAGGTGTGAGAAAATTCCCTCTTCTAATGGAGCAAACAATGTGGAAAGGGAAGAAAAGTAAGGTAAGTGTAGAGAGTGATAAATGCTATTATTAATAGTAAGACAAAGGGATAGAGACTACAAGGCTGTTTTAATGAAGATGCTCAGGGAAAACTTCTTCAAAGAGGCAAGCTAAATGATACGACAAAGGCCAGCCAAGCAAAGACCTGGAGAGTATATTCCACGAAGATGAGCAGCAAGTGCACAGGGTGCCAGGCCAGCTGTGTAAGTTTAAGGAACTCTGCATTAGTGAGCAAAGGTGCCCTTTAACATCCATATTTTTTAAATGTTTGCCTTGAGTTGTACTTATAATATTATCTGTGCATGCTCTGACTTGAGAGTCAAGTTTGAGTATTACTACAATTCTCAGACTCTGCTATATTATAAGCAGGTTTCTCTCTGGCCCTAACCTTGCATATTTAACTTAGCAAAGAAAAGCTAGTCCAAAGAGTCACTTTAGTGAGCACCTATATTTATTAGAGCATGTCTTTTACAGTATATCTCCACTGAAGCAGTTTATGAAAATAGTATCTCTAACCACATAAATGCTATCCCTGAGACTGACTTTCCACTTTCCATGTGGTCCTTGGTATGTTGTTAAAAATGCAGATTCTGGTTCAGGAGGTCTGGACAGGGCCTGAGATTCTGCATTTCTGACAAGCTCCCAGGTAGTGCCTGTGCCGCTGGTCTTTGAACCACATGTTGAGTAGCAAGCCCTTGGAAGACTTCCGATAAATAAAAATATCTCTATTCTCCAGTGATGTTTGAGAGCCTGCAGATTTTTACTACCTATCAGAGTGGGACTCTGGGCAGGCAATGGCACAGATGGTCTGCTGCTTAATCTGGCTCTGGCTGTGACAAGTAAGTTAAATAACATATGTGCAAACACTTTACACATATTAAGTGCACAATTAATATTATTTTTATCTAGTGGAAAGTTAACTGCCTCAAATAAAAAACTCAATTACTGATGATGGCACTATTAAAATCATGGCTTAGTAAAATAAGTTCTCAAATACACTGGACTTCTCATGGCTTTATGTATTAATACAGAATGGGATCAGTCAACATACGGTGCACTTTCTTTGTGCTCAGCACTGCGTTAAACACTGAGAGAATATAAACAGTTATATGGAAGGGTCTCGCCCTCAAGGATCTCTGATACAGTTGAAAGAGTGGAAAAAATAATTAAAGATATAACATAATTAGCTGCTAATTAGTATGATAGCACATTAATTACTCTAGCAGATCAGAGGCAAGTGAGATCAGTGAGGTCCAGTGTTGACGTCCTGCTCTATGTCCCACCATGGGCAGTCCCAATGAGGGCAAAGGGACCACTCAAAGCCACAGGCTACCTTGATTTTTTTCATTCCCAGGCAAACTCACAAGGTACAAGGAGGATGAGCTTTCATCTTTTCCTGGTCTGTTGTTTCCTGCTTACAGCAATGTCTGGGGACTAGATGAGACAATGTAGATGTGCTACTATGTGCTTTATTGACCATATAGACCTGTCAAAAGGCAATGGAAAAAGCTATATGGCTGCAATTCTCCAGAAGTTCTCAAAATACATACTTCGATGTATGTATTTGTATAGCTATATATCTATATCTGTGTGTGTGTGTATTTATACTCATATGTGTGTGCGTATATATGTGTGCATAAAGAGAGTGAGAGAGAGAAAGAGAGAGAAGAGAGGCTTTGAGACTTTTGTTTCCTTCCTTCCACCAGCCAAGTTTCACTCAACACTGATCTTGGAGCACTTTCAGTATTTCATATTTTAGCTCCTCTTTTAGTTAAAAAAAATGAAGTTTGATAGCCAAGTCTACCTTGTTTGGCATTTCTACAGTCATTTGATGATTATCCAAATACTAACTTATTTCCTTCCAAGTGTGGGTAAACTGTAATACTGTCAGAATTATGCAAAAAAATCTGATACTTTCCATTTATTGGTTGGTATTAAACATGCATTCTAATATTCTTTCACATTTATGGGATGTGAGTGTGTCTGTCTGCATGTTTCCTCCCAGGATTTTTGAAAGTAAGTCTACATATTTCTAAAATGCAATTTGCACTTGAACATAATCATATATTTAATCAACAATTTTACTACTCAGTATTTCACTTTCCAACACCTGGAATAGTCTAGAAAAGCCTCATAAAAGAAATAGATCTTAGACTGAGGCTTGTAAAAAATAAGATTTTCAGAGGGCCAAATTGAGGGAGGTGTGAGGAGATTTCAGGTGAGTGAAACAGCATGAGTGCTCAGATAGCAAAAGACATCTAATTAAAGCAGACAGCACATACTGAGATGAAATACAGAATAAGGTTTAATAGAATAAATGAGGCCATATAGGTTAAGATCTTGATCTCTAGGCAATAGTTGGACTTGAGGCAGGGAAAGAAAAATATGCTGAATGTTTGATTTCAGGGAGTGACGTGAAATAAATGTTTATGAAAAATGAAACCTGAATCTATGTAAACTTGAATTTATTGGGATTAGTTAGGCCTGAAGTAACTTGGAACCAGAATAGAGTTAAAACTAGCTGAAAGGACAATGAAATGAGTGGAAATGAATTGCTATACATATTTATCTATTTCATGGAATAAGTATGCAAAGATGCCATGTGGATGGCATATGCCACTGGACAATATCCAGCAACTTCATGGGTACTTCTAGGATACTTGATTTTCCACAATTCCAGAGTGAAATGAATTAAACTTATAAGTTGTTCAAGTCTTCAACAGACAACCCTTAGATGTGCTCTTGGTTTGGGGACTGGTATGTCATAGATATCTCAGTTCTAAAGAATCTAAGATGAAGCCTGTATTTAGGACAGTTACGTTGCAAGATTACCACATTCTTTGAAGCACTAAAAGCAAAATCTTGAACATAATGTGTTCTCAGCATCTTTTGACTATACATTCTTCCATCATTCATTGCTAGGAGACTCTGCAGGAATCTTAATTTTGTGTGTGCGTGCACTGTTTGAATATAAGATATTTGCGGTTTAACAAAAGTCTTCTGAAATGTGTTTCCATTTCATCATTTATCTGCCAAAGACAGATAGTGAACCTAATAGGTAGGCTCTTTTACTAATGGGATTTTGACATAGCATCTGGAAAATCTAATCTCGTCCTTCCCTTGCCATCCATCTCCTACATTCAGTTATACTCTCTTCTGCGTGGCATCTAAGAGCTTTCGTAATGTGTCCTGCCTAATGTTGTGAACTCTAAACTCTTGCTACATCTTGTCTTAAACTTTACATGTAACAAGACCAAACCACTTGTATTCACCACGTATTCTTACAGACTCTCTCTTCCATGCATGCTATCCTGCCCACTCACACTCATTTGCCTGGAATTTCCTTCCCTGTCGACTTCTCTAGTTCCTATTGAACAATTCATTTCTAAGGTAAAAGATATCCCTAGTGTCATATCTCTATTCTTTATTTCTCTAGTCTCTATCAATTAATTCATCTTTTAGAATTCATCTTACTCTGACCTCCTCTGACCTACCCCACTACATTCCAGTCTGCATTTAGATATTGCTCTCTCACATCCATGCCTTCATGTGTTAAATATATCTCCATGAAAACATGCAATAGTAAAGTGTTGCAGTGATTTCTTTATGAGTTTCTTCTACTGTGGATTCCTTAAGGGAAAGACTCCTTATATTTCCAGCATATGATAGAGTGGCTAGAAAACAGTCAGTGCTCAATAAATATTTGCTGATTAAATGACTATTTGTGTTCAGGGTTGTTACTAAAATCATTACCATTGTAAATATGAATAGCAATGTCATCTAGCCTCTTGAATCCAAATTTGGAACTCCAGTCTCACAGTGAAATATCCTTACTTCTTATAACACCTTGATATACAAACTACAAACTTCTAGCAGAAGCTCCATCTTCAGGGGTCTTGTAAACAACTATGCGGGATAGGTTGATCAAGCATGAATTTTCCCAGAAAATTTTCCAATAATCTATAAACAAATATCAATCTCACTAAAACTAGGAACTCTAGATCAATGGGTGGGTATTATGGTGACATAATGATGGTGACATATATTTCTGAAGATCCCAGACAGGCAGTAGAGTGCAGTGATTAAGAGCATACACCCTTATGATAAGACTGCTTTGATTAGAATTCCTGATCGGATCATTACTAACTGAATATAACCGACACTAAGTAACCTCACTTTTCTCTGTCTCAGTTTTCTGCTCTTTAAAATCGGATTAATGATAATACCTAGATTCCAGGATTTTTGTTATGATACAATGTGTTAATACCTATTCAAATCATTTAGAATATTATCTGAACAAGAGTAATCATTCAGTCAATATTCTGGGGAGAGGCAGCGATGGAGCTGGCAGCATGTGGAAAAAGCATTCTAAAACCCAGCAACTTAGTGAAGCAGAATATGCCTGAGGATTTAGGTTCAAGAAAGAATGAAGTTGAATTCATTGGCTTTCAATTATTAACATCCTTGAGACTATGTGTTGATAGGTTATTTATGCTCACTACCCTATTGGTTAATTACCTTCCCATAGATAAATGTTAAGCAAGAGAGGAGGAAGCAGTTTGCCTAATAGAAATATATTTTTAATAACTTGACTGCCACACTAGAAAAAAAAATTTCCTTGGGGCCACAATGTTTTATTACGAAAATAGAATAAAAACTTCAAAAACAAAATGATCCTTTGTAATTTAATGAAAAATTTGTTATTTTTTATTGTTTTCTGTGCATGAGTTATATGCAACTTGAAAAATAGTTCTTGCAGCTCCCAAGGTGATGAGACATGGGTTAGATATGCTTCACGAGGCCCCAGGCTCAAAAGTAGTGTAAGTTAAATACAACTCACATGGTAGTTAATAAGTTAATGCATCTACAGATTATGAAATACAGAAAAATTATACAAATATAGTCTTAAATTATGAGTCATTTTCCAAGTTTGATGCCAGAAGAATATAAATATCATGAATCAACAATCTCTCATGGTAAACAAAAAGTCACAATAAGTTATAAATGAGATATTTGAAACCACTGTAAAATGAGAAAACAGTATTAGTAGAGGTGAAAAAAAAAAAAAACAAAAAACCATGAACAACCAGACTTCTCTGGGACTTGCCCTCCTTCTTACCTTTCTCCATGTCACTAAAAGGTCTATTCTCCACCTGGCCTAGGTGTGTGGAAAACTATTTCTAATCACCTCAGCATCTAATCTCCTCTAAGATTCTTAGATACATCATGCTCATGTTCCCTCCTCTCTGTCTGAAATATGGACAGGTAACACCTGAGACCATACTGGTTTTGCTAAATTCTTATCCAAAATGTTGATCTCTCTGGGGGCAAGGCTCTTGTCTTCTTTTTCTTGCATTCCCAACAAATATTAGGACTTTTTATTTATATATAAGCTTTTCCATTTAAAACTATATTTTATCTAATTTTTATAACTTTAAATTGATTTGGTTTAGTTGTATGGTGTTATCATGAAGTATTTACTGAAAATATATATTGGTCTTTGTGCTGTAAATCATAGTCTCTTTCCTTGAGGCTCTTAAAATAACTGGGAAGGCAGAAAATATGCAGAAAAAGAATTTTAATTGTTCACATGAAAGTTCTAATTGTATGATGGTCACTTATTGAGTCATTGATTTGCCTGACATAATTTAGAAAATGCTTATCATTGACCATACACTGGGATATGAGTAAAGAATGACAAGCAGGATTCATTTCTTCATGGAACTTATAGTCTAGTGAGGAATAAAAATGGTGAAATGAAAAATTACAATGAAATATTAAACACAGTGCAATAGGGAAAATACACTGTACTAACAGAACATGTAGAAGGCACAAGTAACCAAGCCTACAGGTTCAAAGCTAAGTGTTGCTTCGGTTAAAATTAGGTTTGCTACAAGTAACAGAGACCTAAAATAATAGTGATGTAAACAATATAGAACTATATTGTTTCACGTAAACATATGTAGGTGGGCAGCTGTGTAGCAATGCTCTGCGAATCCATCGTGAAGTCAGACTCACTTATCTTGCTGCTACACCTTCCTTAGTGTGCTATCTTAAGGGCCAAGATGACTGCTAAGGTTACAATAATCATTCCCACATTCTAGCCAATGAGAAGGATAAATGGAATAGAGGATGCTTTCTGGAAGTCACACAGCACATCCTACTGGGCAGTAACAGGATCCCCATCCAACTCTAAGGGAGGCTTAAAAGTATCAGTTCAGTTTTCACCAGTTAAAAATAGAGTTTCTATCACAAAGTAACAGTGAGGTTAAATATGATTTGAATTATATATAAAATGTATCGAGGGTAAAGAAATATGACACTCTCTCAGAATACAATCTGCAAGAACACATTGTCTTTTTTAGCTTAAAATTCTAAATATTGAAATTCAGCAGTATGAAAAACAACCCAATTAAAAAGTGAGTAAAAGATTGAGCAGACATTTCTCCAAAGAAGATATACAGATGGCAAATAAGCATATTAAAATATGCTCAACATCATTTGTCATTAGGGAAATGCAAATTAAAACAAAGAGACACCACTACACACCCATTAGAATGGCTACATTCCAAAAACATGACAATACAGATTGCTGGGAAGGATGCAGAGCAACAATAACTTTCACTCACTGCTGACGGGAATGCAAAGTGGTACAGCCACTTTCGAAAACAGTTTAGCGATTTCTTATAAAGTTACCCATCGTTGTATGATATGATCCATCCATTGTGCTCCTAGCTTACCCAACTGATTTGAAAATTTATGTGCATACAGAAACCTGTATGTGAAAAGTTGTTTAGACTACTTTATTCATTATCACCAAAACCAGGAAGCAACTAAATGTCCTTCAATAGGATAAACAAAGTCTGATACATCCATAAAATGAAATACTACTCAAGGATACAAAGGATTAAGGTATAAAGCTAAGCAAAGACAAGATTGAACCTTAAATGCTATATGAAAAAAAGACAGTCTGAAAAAGCTATATACAGTGTGATTTCATCTATATTACATTCTGAAAAGATAAAATTATAGAGATGGAAAATAGATCAGTGATCGCCAGGGATTCTGGGTGGCAGGAATGAGGTGGAATACAGAGGATTTTTAGTGCAGGAAAACTATTCTGCATGATATTTTAATAGTGGGTTCAAGACACCATGTATTTGTCAAAACTCATAAAAATATACAGCATGAAGAGTGAATCTTAATTTGTGTAAATTTAAAATAATAATATAGGAAGGTGGGGGAATCCCAAGATGGTATGCAGAATGTGACATTGTAACTGTATCACAAATATATAAAGCAAGCTCTTGGAAGAAGGTGGAGTAAAAGATGCTGATCTAAGTAACTTTGGAAGTCTCTTAAGACTAAAAAGCAAAAGGAACTACACATAAGCACCACTCTAATTGATAATATTTCCCAGTAGGTTAATAGTAACGAGCCACTATAGATGTACACTGGAACTGAACAGTTTAGTAAATAATGGTAACTGATGCAAGCCAGGCTTCTCGTTGTTAGAGGAGGCAGTTACAGATAAAAACGGGAAGGAGGGTAGAATGATGCATGTGGTGATGAGTTAGAACTGAAACTTCAGTGTGAAATCATCTTTAGCTTAATATAGATGCAGATGATTGTATATGGAAAGGTTGATACATATGTATGTACACACAGATATATTTCCTTGTTTTGTCAGCTGAAAGGGCTTAGAAGCCAGGAAACTCAGTATCAGTAAGCATATCTAGCACTCAATTCTTAATTTCTAATACTATTCTCCAATAAAAGAACAAAATGGCTAATTCTAGGACTGGAGCAAGAAATGTTTAAAATGAACGTGGAAGCATTTTTTGGTACCAGAAAGTAAAGACATGTCCAAGACAACAAGAACAACAGTGGCAAAAAAGCAAAAAACAAAAAAGCAATGCAAAGCAAATAATGGGAATATGGCAAATGGTTGTAGGAACCAATGAAAGAGCTCTCAATGCTGAACGCTAAAAATAAAAAATAAATAAATAAATAAATTGAGCAAAAAAAAAAAAAACAAATAAAGTAGCATTGGATTACAACCCAAAGTACTATTAATATATGTGTACATATATGTATATATTATATATATTCATGCTAATATAATGAATTAATTAATGGATAGATGCGAGAAAATAGACAAACACCCCATGCAGAATAATTCCAAACAATTTACATAGATATTTAAATTGTGGAGCTTAATTCTCCACTTCTAATATGTTGCTATACATAGTAGTGCCCTTCTAAAGAGTACATTCTGGGAAGAAGGGGGAAAAAAAGAGTAACTTTATAGTGAATAAATTTGACAAATGTGACCTTAGCCAGGTGATCAAGGTTGACATCAACAGTGATAAATCATGTTGATAGTAGGTACCCTTAATATGAAGTGATGAGAATGACACTTCATTTCTGTGTTCTTCCTCTTCGAAATCCAAAACCATAACCCAGTCTAATCATGGGGAAAAGACAACGTAAATTCCAATTGAGGAAGATTCTACAAGATACCTGACCAGTACTCCTCAAAACTGCTACAGTCATAAAAACCAAGGAAACATTGATAAAATCATAGCGAAGAGTTTACTAAGGATATACGATGTCTATGTGTAATGTAGTATCCTGGAGAGGTTCCTGGAAAAGAAAAGGACATTAGGTGAAAACTAAGAAAACCTGAATAAAGTATGGACATTATTTAATAATAATGCATCAACATAGGTTCATTAATTTGCCAAATGTATCATACTAATGTAAGATATTAATAATAAGGGAAACTGTATGTGAAGTATAAGGGAACACTCTATCTGATCTTTGTGATTTTTATGTAAATTTAAAAT
Source organism: Lemur catta (assembly GCF_020740605.2). Classification (NCBI taxonomy): domain Eukaryota; kingdom Metazoa; phylum Chordata; class Mammalia; order Primates; family Lemuridae; genus Lemur; species Lemur catta. The sequence continues at coordinate 61,298,419 of NC_059132.1, forward strand.
AATTTTAAAATAAAAAGTTTATTTTAAAAAAGATAACTGACAGCCTTAAATAAGCTATCTCCAACCTAAAAATAATGTAAATATTTAGATGACTAAAAGTGAAATGATTTTGAGTCTTCTGTATATCCACGACTCCTATTAACACCTCAAAAATTATTTCATGTTAAGTATTTATTTACGGTATTATTAAATTATATTCAGGAATCTATTACATTAATAAATGGAGTTAACAATGAATGACAACAGTGATATGACACTGAAGATATTTAGAGAAGTTTGACCAAATTACCCAAGGGTTTAGGATTGGCTTTATGAGTGGTTATGTGTGAAGCTTACCACATGGTGTGCAATGGTTTCTATTATCACTGGCTGAGGTGTGAGTGCTCTTATAATCATAATGTGATATTTTATTACAACCCATAATCAAAACACATTTTTTATAAGTGAACCTTTTTGTGTGTGAGAATCATGTACAGCAGAGAAACTGAATATTTCATGAATATAATGAAAGTTCAGTTTGAGATTATTTAAGGGACCACACATTTGAAATATTGAAAAGGAAGCATGCTAACTGGGAAAATAAGCTGGTTTTCTCTCCTGCTGGTTTCATTGGAGATACAGCAAGCAGGGAAAATCCAGCTGTACTCTTGCCAAAGAATTTCATGCCAGAAAAAATACACTCTGTAAGTCTCTGTTTCAATGAAAGAGGTCAAAATACACTTTGCATATAAGCATGCATGTGTACATGCAATATAAGGGGCAAATGTTAAATTGAAAGTGTAAATTCTGAACGCTTTTATCTCAGGATATTTTTCTACATTAGGCACCAAAAGTAAAATGCTTTTATATAAGATTGTGATATCAACATTTTAGCATATATGCTCTAACAAGATTTCTATCTGCTACTCATAGTGTGCCAGATAAATGGCCAAACTTTCACAAAAATCTGAGTGTACGGCCATGTTATTATTTCACTTTTTATTTTTTATTTATTTTTATTAAAAATATTAGATGTACATATTTTAAGGGTACATGTGATAATTAGGTACTTTTAAATAATCAAATCAGGATAATCAGGATATCCATCACCTTAAATATTTATCTTCTCTTTATGTTAGGAACATTTGAATTATTCTCTTCTGGATATTTAAAAATGTGAAATCAGTTAATGTTGACTATAGTCATTCTATTGAAAGTCTTACTTACTGTTAGATGTTATCTATCCCCCTTGGAGATATTGTTTTAAAAATTCAAAGTTCTTCAAAGTGACCTATATATGTAAATAAATGTTTTGTAAAATTAAATTTGAATTCGATAAGGATTTGACTTAGATTGGTATGACGGAAAAACGCACAGATGCGTAGGAGTCATCTAAGCAGAGATATTATGTGAAAACGTGGGATTGAGGTTATCATAGAGGGGCAATCTATGCCTAGAAGAAAGCAAAGAAAAGGTGCTTAGGAAAATCCAACTTCAAGTGATAGGAGAAAAAAAGAAAAAAAAAACATAAAAGTAAAACGAGCAACAATTGTGAGAGTAGATGGAAGAGACACAATTAAAAGCTCAGTTCCATTATTTTCTGGTTATGAACATTAACCCTTTGATGCTGTTTGCTCATCTATAAAAAAGGGAAATTAATTATTATCTCACCAGGTCAGAAAGAATTTTAAAGTAATATATATATAAGTGCTCAGCTCCATGTATTATACAAAATGAACACTCAATAATTGTTGGTTTCCATCCTCATGAACATTTACTTTTTCTAAAAGGAAAATGTTTCATGGAAACTAATACAGAATTTTTTAAAAAGTCATTGAGTAATAGTGGAACTCAGGGAATCAGCATTGATCCTTCATTAAGGAACTATACTTCCATGGTGCATGTTATGCAAGGCCGCTGTACTCATAGCCAACAAACTTTGACTCTATCCCAATTTTGCCCACAGCTAGCTTTGACCTCACTGAAAGAGAGTCATATTTAATGTAGGAAGTGTGATTATAAACAGGGAGAGAATGTGATACCTTAAATTCAGAAATTCTGCAGAGGAGCATCTTTGTTGCCAGTTACCTCTGCTTATCCTATTGTTCTTATTTGAAAATATTCATCTAAAGCTAAAGCTCAGTAGACAAAACTTAGAAAAGCCAAATATATTAAAAGGATCAAACTGGAACTGCAAAAGAAAAGAAATTGAGTAACACAATATGTCTGTGTAAAGGATGTAAAAATTCAGCTGCTCTTGGATTTGTTAAGTCCCATTTTCCTTTTTAAATACTTTTGGGAATACACAAAACCCAAAAGGTGTTTTTACTAAGCACTTTTTCCATTCATGTAGAAATGTCCCAGAGGAAATTTAATCCCCATGTTTCTAATACTTTCACACTTAAAATCAAAGAATTGTTTTGTAAGGGTTATTTGATATATTAAGAGGGTTTGGACCTTTTTTCTAAAGCTTTCAAATTGTTTTTCTTGGAAAAAAATATAGTCACATATAATCAAGAGGAAACAAATTCATACTCCACTAAGTTCAAATTCAGTTCAAAATTCTGATGCCAAAGTATTTTTTATAAAGTCTTTTTCTGGTTAAAAAAAATAGTAACACTCCCTCTGTTGTAACATTTCAGCCAAACACCCCCAACTTCGCAGAAAATAAATAAAAAATTTTCTTTATTACTACACTAATTTCATATGCATCATCATATAATGAAGCTCCTTCTAGTATACTGCTATCATGAACTGAATCATAATTTTGCAAGAAAATTCAAAGGATGAATGAAAGAGAATGGGAGCTCTATTAGTCCTAGCTGTTAAAAAAAAAAAAAAAGCTGAAAGTTGAAGTTCTCTCCACCACGTGCAAAGATATTAATCTTCATTTTTAAAATTATTATGGGCTTTTCTAATGTTTAAACCAGAAATATCCAGACACCATCATCAGCTGCCTGGACTACAAAAATATCCTACTAGTTGGTCTCCCCCGTAATTTTTCTTCCCTCTCTTCAATCCATTTTTCATGAAGCAACCAGCTCTCTCATCTCCCAAATTTCAGTCCATTCTTCATAGAAGAGCCAGCATTATTTCCTTAAAATTAAAATTCAATCATATCTCCAATCCACTTGAATATAATCAGTGCCAGGTCCACATTCTAAAAAAGACAAAAACAAATGCTGAATTCCTTAATGTAGCCCATCCCTCAATTACAAATCTGGAGCCTCCGACCACCTTTGGGGTTGCCCATGAAGAAAGCTACATCCAGAATCAACGCCTTTGCACACGCTTTCCCATCTGCCTGTACTGTGCCAACTCTCTCTTGACCTAGTCAAACTCTACTCACTACTTGAGTTGGTTTATCAGTCTCTGCTTCAGAGGAGCCTTTGCTTACCATCACATATCGTGCTATACAATGAACATCTTTCTATAATACCTTAAAAATTTGTAAATCAAATGTAATACTTTTTAATTGTTTCAACAATTGAACTGGACTTACCTCTGGAGCTTCCTTTTAATTCATTTCAGAAAACTGAGTCTAGTAACATCCAGATAAACTGAAGTCATTTCCAAACTTAGCCTAGTAATATCCGGACAAACTAAAGTCAGTTCTCCATAACTTTAAATAAATTCCCAGTCGTATTCTGCTTCATTCTTCTTCTCCTGTGCTTGTGATCTAGCTGTCTGGGCACTTATCTCACATGCAGGTACTGGTGGTAGAAGAAATCTGCTTCACCTTCTTGATGAAATAATTCATTTTATTGGTTCCTTCTTCTGGAATTACTAGACCTCTTGTATCTCCTGCTGTTACCCATATTTCATGCAAACTACTCTGAGCTCCCTCCTAATCAATGTGGCTAAATATCTGGGGAAGTCTCTCCAGAAGCTGAGAGACTTCTTAAGAGTCTCTCCAAAATATATGAAATTGTAAATATTGCCAGTATTACCGCATTGTATGTGTTGGGGGGGGGGGGGCGGGTCTCAGCATTATCTGTCCAATAGCACCATGCAGCCATTTTTCCTCTACCATATTGCCACAGACTCAAGGTAAATTTTCTTTGAAGATTCCATCTTTCATTCTTAGCCTTCATCCAGGGGAAAAAATGGCTTTGGGTCTGGAATACTCACTAATTTATATGTAATATTATCTTTACCTCTCAAACCTGGGGTTGTACCCAGAGAGACTTTGGATATATGGATTCACTGCAAGCATCTAATTGTATCTAAGTATTGATTATCTCCTCTAATCACTGCTTATTATCTTAAATTTTATTCCAACACATTGTAATATTTTTAATGTCTGTTTCCTTCATTAAACTATAAGCTTTATCACTGCATTCTCAGCATCTGACATAAATTCTGGCCTATGGTAAATACTTGATAATTGTTGAATAAATATGCTTACTATGATGGATACTGTACAATTAATTGCTAATATTGCTAATATATATGTTGTTAGATTAACATTTAAGATTCTTTACTAAGAAAGACATCAAATCACAATATATATGACGCCTTTGTAAATATTTGATATCTGACCAGCTAATAGTAATTCATCACCAATTCTTTACTTCTTGTAATTGTATTCTAAATCAGATCATTGTCATGCCTTGCTGGTCAGTGTAATATATTTCTTTGCCTTTTCATTTGGGCCTTCAACATAAGAGTTTCTTTGGCCAAACAGGTGTTAAAGTAACAATGCAAGTAGAGACATAAAATGCATTTGGCTTCCAGATTCCAGTAATGGAGATTATCTCCCATTGGACTAACCCTCTCATAGATAACTACAAATATTGGACTAAATATTTTTTAAACACCTTGAAGATGCTGAAGAGCATACACAAGTAGATTTAAAAAAAAGAGAAAGAAAGAAACATAAAGGAAGTCCACACTTGGAAGAAGTCAAAGGAATTGAGTGAATCTCTCCTTTTTATGGCCTTTTTCTCCCTGAGAGCAGGACCCAGTTAGACCTCACAGGCAGCTAAATTTCGGATAGAAAATCATTAGTCTTCATGGGCTTAAACAATCAGAGGACAGAGTTCAGAGAAAACAGAGTAACTAAAAAGTAAAGGAACAAATCCAAGAAAGAAAAGAGCCCCAGAGGTAAAGGCCTAATTCTGCATATAAACTCTGCCAAAATTTCTGGCTAACTCCTGAACTATGCATGCACAGGGAATGTTGCAAGCAGCAAAACTATGAATAAGAGTTGAAGAGAGATTTTAGCTTATTTCTATGTCAGAAAAGACAGTGTCTGAAGTTTGGGTCCAGCCAGTTACAAAATAAAAATATCCAGAATGATACATCTACCATGTATCATTCACAAAATCCAGGTTATAATCCAAAATTATTAGACCTATGAGGAAACAGAAAATGTGATACATAGTCAATAGATAGGGTAATCAGTAGTGACCAATCCAAAGATGACACAGATGAAAATATTAAAAGAAAAAGATTTTAATAAGATATTTTAACTAGATCCAAAAATGTAAAAGAAACTATGTTCATAATGAATATACAAATAGAAAATCCGAGCAGAGAAATAGAAACTATGAAAATTTTAGAAATAAAAAAACTCTAAAATAATCTCTCGATGAGCTTACCAGTAGATTGTAGATAATGGAGGAAAGACTTTAAAGACAGAATAATAGAAATTATCCCATCTGAAGAACGAAAACAACAATAAAAGACCATTTACATACAGTACAGAAGGCCTTAAAAAACTGTCCAGAATATCAAAAGATTTCACAAGTTCACAGGAGCAAGATGGCAGATCAGAGACACCACCAGCCAGAGTATCTGTAAGAAGTTTTAGATGAAAGAAAAAAAACAGACAGACAAATATAGATGGAATGAGGGGCAGAAGGAAGGGTGCCTGAACCTACAGGAGACTCCACAGGAAGAGGTTGCAGAGCAGAACTCAAAGGAGAAAGGCATTGGTGGGGATTAAGCCCTGAGAGGCTTGGAGACAAGCGAAAAGGGTAGGTGAAGCAGTTCACATCTGCCTCCCTTGCATCTTGGACTGTTTGGAGGGCTCCCAAGCTGCTGGGAGACCTTCTGCCAACACAAGCCCTGATACTGCTGCCACTATGGATGAGAGAGCTTCTTGCAGACAGGGCAGCAGGCTCCCAGCTCCCCAGGGCACCTCCTGCCCCACAGACCAGAGAGAGAGGGCAGGTGCCATATTGCTTCTCTACCTCAGGGGGCCTCAGCCCCCCAGGTTCTGTCTTGCTCATCCCCACACAGACATTTCCCAACTCTGGGCCAGACTGCAGGAGCCATAGGGGTCCAGTGAGTCTCAGGTGATCTGCCTGACCCCAGAGCCCAGTCATACTGGGTGGAGAGAGAGCAAGGAAAAAGTCACAATGCCTTTTATAACTTAATCTCTAAACCATGCGTTATGGACTGAATGTGTTCCCTCCCCAGAAAAAAATTCATATGTTGAAATCTTAATGCCCAATGTGATGGTATTAGGAGGTGGAGTCTTTGGGAGAAAATTAGGTCATGAGGGTGGGGCCTTCATGAATGGGATTAGTGCCATTATTAAAAGAGACCACCAAAGAACTCTCTTGCTCTCTTTTTGCCATGTTAGGATACAAAGAGAAGCAGGCAGTCTGTAACCCAAAAGAGGTACAGCACTAGAACTGGACCATGCTGGCACCCTGGTCTTGGACTTCCAGCCTCTAGAACTGTGAGAAATAAATTTCTGTTGTTTATAAGCCATGCAGTCTTTGGTATCCTGTGCTAGCAGCCTGAACTGACTACAACACCATGCACCATCACTTCTTCCATTTTCTATTTGTTAAAAGCACAGTTAAGAAGGGTGGAATTAGGGTCTTTCTTTTGAAGAGAAGGATGTCAAAGAGTTTATAGAAATATTTTAAACGATAACATAAACATACCAGCAATTCTGCTCTTACATATTTACCTAAGTGAAGAAAAGCATATGTTCACAAAAAGATGTCTATGAGAATGATATCCTAGCAGTTTTTTATTTCAAAACAGTTAAGTCTAGAAAGAGCTTTAGGCATCCATCAACGGGAGAGAACATACACTGGTATATTCATACAATTTAATACTATTCATCAATAACTATAAACTATTGATTATGCAAATACATAAGAATGCTAAAAGTATTGTGCTCAGTGAAACAAACTGAACACACTTGATTTTCTGTATCTGAGTCCATGTACATGAAGTTCTAGAACAGCTAAACTATACTATTAATACATAAACAAAATCAGAACAGTGGTTGCCTCTGGGGGTTGAGAGATGAAGATGTACTGTGAAGTAGCATGAGGGAATTTTCTGCGGGCCTTAGGATGCCCTATAACTTGACAGGAGAATGTTACAAGAGTATTTACATATATTAAAACTCAGAATGATATGCTAATATTTGTGCATGTCACTCTATGTAAAATGTGCTTAAATGTAAACAAACACTAAATACTTGATAATGATATGCATTCTCACATGTTTAGATGTGAAATATACTACTAAAACTTACTTTTGACTTATATAAAAATAAGCAAGCTATATTAATGGATAGACACATACAGGGTTGGAGATATGTATGGTAAAGCAAAATAGCAAAATATTAAGAGTGGAGTCTAGGTAGTGCATATATGTCTATTCATTGTCCAGTTGTTACATCTTTTCAATATGTTTGAAAACGTCTATAATAAAATGTTGGAGAAATGTGCTTGAATGGTTTGGCTTGATCTCTTGCGATTCTGCCACCACTATGAAGGGCACATGTCCTGGCTCACCTCTTGTTCTAGAGAGAATGGGGGACCTCTGGGGTCGCCTTGACCCCACCAGCAGCATGGAGGCCAGGCTAGCCAACCCCAGCTGGATCGGCCAACCTCCCTCTGCCTGCAGATGGGAGAGTTAGAATAAATTATTCATTTTAAATTAAAAAAAAGTCTCTGAATTTTGGGATAGTTTCTTTTTTACATAACATTATTGTGGAGAGAACTATTCCAAATCACTAAGGTACTTGTGTTCCCATATTATCATTCTGTAGATAAGTGCGTACATAAAAACTGCTTCATTATGTGTTGTGCAGAGGAAATTAACCATGATAATCCATGCCTGCAGGGCCTTAACTGTTAAAGACATAAAAAGTGCATGGGAAATGAGTAGCAGGTACAAATATAATGATATAAACATATTGACTATATTCCTAGGTGATCAAATGGTCAAAGCCCTTGCCTTACTGCAGAGGAAAATCAGTATCTGATAAGATTTGACTGAATTTATCTGAAGTTAAAAGCAATCTATAATCCGTTTTGCCATGGTTTAGGTCAAAGTGAATGGATGGCTTCCCATGGTCCCTCCATTATGATTTTGTAATTCTATGGCTATAGTATTGCTTAACCCAGAGCCTGGCTGCCTAAGAGAGCACAGTATTAAATGATAAGCAACCATATGAGCTGCAATAGACAAGAGGAGTCCAAATTGTTGGGGAGAATGTCTGAGGAGATTCAGAGAGAAGGAGGACAAAGAAAAGCTCATTTTGATTCATGCCTGGCAATTCATCCAATTACATTTAATTAGCCCTTCAAATTAATTTTGAACAATTTCTCAATCATTTTATATGTGGCCTCCTCTTTCTATATCTTTCCTTTCTTCTCCCAAGACAGAACCCTGGAAACACTATGAGCTGAATACTTGCAAAGCATGCTCCTCTCTCATTGTCCATTAAAACCAACACTCATTTGAAAAGCCATGAGGCTTTTCCGGGGTCTGTGAGCAGTCATGACCCTGCCCTATACGCATCACCTCCAAGGCATGTCCATCTAAATGAGCTTAGACTCTACAGTCTGGAGCCCAAAAGGCTCCTTATTTTCAAGGGCAGTCATTCATCACTACCCGAGGTCTCTTAGCCAACTAATTGAAGACAAATAGGAACATTTTTACTGCTACAATAAAGGCTGACCTTTGCATCCCAGACCTTTGTGTCAGTTTGGAGAGAAAAAAAAATGACACTAAAAAAAAAAAAAAACTCTTACGTTTTACAGTTCACATTCCTACTATGAATTCAACTGAAGGCTTCCAGAGACAAGAGGGTCACCCAGTTCATCAATTCTTTGACAAGAGTAGGAATTATGCCATAAACTGTCAGACCTAGGCAGCATTGGATCCTAGACAAAATTATGAATTGAGTTTCAGTACTCTTCCAGATTTTCAGGCCCTGATGTCCTGGTTACCCTCTCCTCCCCATCGCTCCTAGTATTCTTGCAGGGCTCCGTGACCGCGTGCCTTTCCAGCAGGTGTCAGGCAAGCCCCTCCATTTCTAAGACTCTTCCAGTGCCAACGAGCCCTTCCCTATAAGCCTTGCACTAGACACTTTTTTGAGTTTTTTAAATCCACTGCTGTGTATAAATTATAAATCAAAATGTACTTCATAATTTTATCTCTAAGTAAATGCATATATTTGGAACAATGGAAAGAATGGCTTGGAAATCAGATAGACTTGGTTCCTACCTGAGTCAGTAGCTGTGTGATTTTGAACAAACTGTTTGAAATATGTCTGAAAAGGGAAACAAAATCTATTTCATAAGATACTTTGAAAATAAGGAGTGATAATATATGTGAAGTGCCTGATTAAAGAGTGTAGTATTCATATATCTTAGTAACTACATACATAATATAAACACCCAAATATAAATTGTAGTCTATCTGATAATTAAGAACTAAATAAGGTCACATTCCGGGCACTTTGGAAAGACACTATCTCTCCAGGTTTTCTATGAATTCTCAACCAGACTTATCTACTCATCATCACCTTACCTATAGTTCTGAGTTCTCCCTCTACTAAAATAGCTCATGACTTGTGCATCACAGAAATACAACTGCTTTTTAAAATTTACAAACATATGCATATGAATAAAGCTTTCAAAAAATAGGAATATATAGCAGACTTGAAGACTTAGTGAAAAGGTGAGATTTTAAATTTTTTATTCTAGAAATACAAGCAAGTTCAATTAAATTTTATATTAGATAAAAGTCCTTGAGTTAACCGCTGTAATGCCCTTCTGTCTTGGGGCTCTCTTTATCCACATTCAAATTCTCACTTATTTCTATCAATTGCTTAGCTTGTTTATTTGTTAATGTTTGTTCACAAGATCTCATCCCTAAAGTTTTAGGCAGGTATTTTTTTTTTTAAACAGTGATAGTTCCTTCCAAAAGAGAAAGAAAAATTCTCAGGGAAATTAACTTTTTAAAAATTCTGTTATCTCAATAATTGCTTTAAAATTTAGTATCCTTAAATACAGTTTCCATGTCTTTATAAAAAACCGTTCTACTCACCAATTGTAACACTGTCTTGCAGCCAGTAAGTGCTTAAATATTAAATACAGGCAGCGGAGCAGTAAGCTATTTGTTGGGAAGAAGCTTTCACAGACCCTTCAAATCAGAACCACATAAGTGGGTGACTGCTTCTAGCCATAGACTGACCAGCCAACTTTTCCTTTTTAAGAAAGATACCCACGGGCTTTCTCTTCTCACCATCACGTTTTCTTTTTAATCACTTTTTCTCCAGCTTTATTCACATATAATTGACAAGTAAAAATTGGATAAATTCAAGGTGTACAAAAATGATGCTTTGATATATGTACACATTGTGATCACCACAATCAAGCTAGTTAACATAGCCATCACCTCACACAGTGACCTTTTCTGTGTGTGAGGAGAACACTTAAGATCTACACCCTTAGCAAATTTCACGTTTACAGTGCCGTATTATTAACTGTAGTCATCATGCTGTATGTTAGATCTTCAGGGCTCGTTCATCGTGCATGACTGAAACTTTGTACCCTTGGCCAATATCTCCCCATGTTCGCCAGCCCCCAGTGGCAGGCAACCTCCATTCTACCGTCTGCTTTCATGAGTTCACATTTTTAGATTCCACATGTAAATGAGACCATGCAGTATTTGCCTTTTTGTGAACAGTTCATTTCACTGAGCATAATGTTCTCCAGTTTCAACTGTGTTGCTTTAAGGCAGGATTTCCTTGTTTTTTAAGGCTGAATTATAGTCTGTGGAAGAAATATGTGTATATATATGTGTACACGCATATATATAGTTATTTTCTTTGTCCATTTATGGACTCTTAGGTTCTTTACATAGCTTGGTTATTGTGAGTAATGCTGCAATAAATATGGGGTGCAGATAGCCCTTTGGATATACAGCCAGAAGTAGGATTGCTGGATCTTATGGTAGTTTCATTTTAAATTTTTTGAGGACCCTCTGTACTGTTTACTATTAATATAATAGCCGTATCAATTTACATAATTACCAACAGTGTACAAGGCTTCTCTTTTCCCCACCTCCTCACCAATACTTGTTATCTTTTGTCTTTTTGATAACAGCCATCCTAATGGGTATGAGATGATGTATCATTGTGGTTTTGATTTATATTTTCCTAATGGTTAGCAATCTTGAGCACCTTTTTCATATGTCTGTTGGTAATTTCTATTCTTCTTTGGAGAAATGTTTATTCAGGTCATTTGCCCATTTTTAAAATTTGGATTATTTGTATTTTGTTTTGGTTGCTTTGTTTTGCTATTGAGTTGTTTGAGTTCCTTGTACATGTTGAATTATTAATCCCTTATCAGATATATGATTTGCAAATCTTTTCTCCCATTCTACAGGTTTTCTCTTCACTTGGCTGATTGTTTTTTTGCTGTGTAAAAGCTTTTTAATTTGATGCAATCCCACTTATGTATTTTTGCTTTTGTTGCTGTAATTTGGGGTCATATTCAAAAAATCATTGCCTAGATCAATGACAAGAAGATTTTCCCCTATGTTTTCTTCTAGTAGTTTTATAAGCAAGTCATACATTTAAATCCTTAGTCACTTTTGAGTTGATTTTTGTATATAGTGTGAGACAAGGGTCAATTTCATTCTCTTCATGTGGATATCCAGTTTTCTCAATACCATTTATTAAAGAGACTATCTTTTCCCCATTTTGTAGTCTTGGCACCCTTGACAAAAATCGTTTGGCTATAGAAGGTGTGGATTTATTTCTGGGTTATCTATTCTGTTCATTTAGTCTATAGGTCTGTTTTCATGGCAGTACCATTACTATTTTGATTACTGTAGCATTGTAATATATTTTGAAATTAGAAAATGTGATGCCCCTAGCTTTGTTCTTCTTGTTCAATATTGCTTAGGCAATGCAGGGGGTTTTGTGGTTCCATATGAATTTTAAAATTTTTTTGCTACTTTTGTAAAAAATGTCATTGAATTTTTGTTAGAGATTGCATTGAGTTGCCTTGGATAGTGTGGAAATTTTAACAATATTAATTCTTAAAATTCATGGACAGGAGATAGCTTTTAATTTATTTGTGTTTTCTTTAATTTTTTTTTCATCAATGTTTTAAAGTTTTCAGTGTACAGATCTTTCACCTCTTTGGTTATAAATTCCTAAGTATTTTATTCTCTTTGATGATATTGTAAATGGGATTACTTTCTTAATTTCTCTTTGAATAATTCACTATTAGTGTGTAGAAACGCAACTGATTTTTGTATTTTCATTTTGTATCTTGCAACTTTACTGAATTTGTTTGTTAGTTCTAACAGATTCGTGGTAGCATCTTTAGTGTTTTCTACATGTAAGATCATGCCATCTGAAAAAAGATAATTTGTACTTCTTCCTTTCCAAGTTGGATGCCTGTTATTACTTCTTCTTGCTAGTTTCTCTAGCTGGGACTTCCCACACAATGTTGACCAGAAGTGGTGAAAGTGGGATCCTAGTCCTCTTCCTAATCTTACAGGAAAAGGTTTCAGCTTGTCACCATTGAGTATTATGTTAACAATGGGCTTGTCAAAACAAAGGCATAGAAAAATTTTTTTTTCACTCTTTTCTCTCCTGATTCTTCCAGAGACTCAACATTTTCAATTTGAAGATAATTGCAGACAATATCATTGTTTAATGTAATTTATTTTACATTCTTGTGATTTTAAATACACATACACTACATACACACATATACGCATACAAATGCTTATTAAAGAAGCATTCTGAGTTTCTAAGTTCTGATACAACTTTCTGAGGGCACCAAACACACACACACACACACACACACACACACACACAAATGTATACAAATGCATATTAAACAACTTTCTCAGGGAGCCAGAATGGGAGTTCTAACAGATGGGTATAGTTAGTAAAGAAGTAATTCTAAACAAAGTAGCACAAAAGGTAAAAGACCACCTTCAAGTCACAAATTATGGAAGGCCAAAGAGAATTGTTCTAAAGGAAAATGAAGAAGCACAACTTGAAAAAAGATGTCGTACTAGCATTTTGTAAATTACAATTTAAAAATTGGTTAATCCTAGCAGATAATTGCAAATCCTTTCAATAGTATATCAGCTTAGGCAATATATCCAATAAATTTTCCCAAACGTATTTCTTCATGTTCTATTTAAATTGTCAGTGAAATAAATGACAGCAAGTTTCTTCTCAGCTGTGTTGATTTTAAGCAATAAATTAAAACTCTACTGTCGTTTTTGCCTTATGCTTATTGAGGTCATGACAAATTGACTATCATGAAGCAGAATTTAATTAAAAATAATGAGACAAAACATTTGAACTAGTCACATTTTAGGTCTACAACATAATAGATTGGTGGAATTAACCTAAAATGTATGTACTACCCAGCGCTATCTAAAAAAATGATCATAAACCAAAAGGACGATTTTCTTCTGTTCCATGTTCATTGTCTCTTTCCATCACTAATAATATGACAGTAAAATATGAATCATGCATAAATCCCACACTGACTAATTTTTAACAAAAGTTAAATCTGACTGAATTTTCTATCTCCATGAAACTTTAACATCATTAGAAGAAAACTGGGAGGAAACCATCATGAAAATACGTATTTTGGATTCTCTTCTCTCTCTAGGTGTAGATCCTTAACTCAAAATACTGTACCTAATCTTTATTAGGAGGGTTAACATACCATTCAATCACAAGCAATGTTTAGAGGCACATATGTGGTTTTTGTAGCTTTTCATATATTTAGGAAGTTATCCCTTTTTTTACTTCAAGTTGCTCTGATACCTTTTGGAAATGCTTATCTACTGTTATGCACAACTCATAAAATAAAACACTTATATGATGTATTCTAAAGACATTTCATTATTTTTGACTGACAAGAAATAGACAATGTATAGAGCCATAACACTGACACAAAGTAAAACATTCCAGCTAGACAACTTCTAGGAAAGTCACTCCACACAAATTTCTTCCGCTCTTCCTATAACAAAACATAATAAAGTAATAAAATAAGCTTCAATTCTTAGATATTTTGGAATAATTAACCATGAGTGAATATTCCAACTATCTGAGCTTAATTTGAAGTCAAACAAATCAAATGTCTATTTTTAGCAAAACACTGTGTTAAAAAAAAGAAAAAAGAGAAAAAAAAAAGACAATTTAGATATAGACCCTACCCTTAGTATTCAGAGATGTATAAACAAATATTACAAAGTAGAAAGCAGACCCACTTATCCCAGAAGTTTCACTAGAACAATAGAAGACATAGAAGCTACATGGTAAATTATAGCTTTGGGAGTAGAGAAGATGACCCTGATGGTTTTTGTGTTTCTTTTCTAAGTGGTGGTAGTTCAGTTTTCATAGGGATCTTTGGGAATGTATTATAAAATATTGCAGAAACAAATCACTAGGTGGAATCATTATGAATATCAATGACTGTAGTGTGCATTAAAATAATTATAGAGACCATGGACAGTTATAAAACAGATTTCCATACTCTAAATGGTCCCCCAGTTGTGTTACTTCTGAATTACCACATTTGCTTTGACTATCTCTTTCTTGTCTCTCATCTTGTCAGAAATCTCCTTCTTTTGATATCAAACCACTCCTCACTTTTTAAAAGAAAATTTAATAATATGTCCCGTTAGAGTTTCCATTCTAGCTGAGAATGAGAATCAATTGAGGTGGTTCAAGGTTTTTTTGTTTGCTTTTCAGTATGAATCCTCCTACCCACCCTAAACACTTCTAAGAAAATTCAAGGTGAAATAAAAGGATCTGTCAGTTTTTTTAAACTCCTTGAGTAATTTAGATATTATTCAAAGTTGAGAGTTAATGCTCTAGTTTTTTTTTTATAAATGCATCTGCTTAAAAAAAAATTATACAATATTTAGCCTAAAAAGGAAAGTAGTCTTTTCTGAGAACTTTTCATTTTTTCCCCTATTCCTAAATTATTTCACCCTATCCCGGAATGCATCAAGGGCATTTTCTTTTTAAAAGTCTTTGTTCATAGAATAGCAACCCCGTCGTGTGGTATTTTGCTGAAATTGCTACTAGAGGCATATTAGATTTGAGCATATTTTTCATAATGAAAAACAAACTTTTAAAAATTCATTAATTTATTTACTCATTCAACATTTAGTGAGCAGATATTATATGGTAGGCATAATGCTAGGTACCCAACAGCAACAAAAAATGCAAAATCAACACTGTAATCTATTCATTCCTTTCTTGAAATCTGTACAGCATCAAAAATAAATCTAGTCGACTTCAAGATATTGATTAATGCATTCTTCTTCATATTACCAATCATATTTTATAAATTGAAATCCATAATTTGTGGCAGTTTGAATTCCCTAAAAAGTTTGTTTAATCAGAGCTGGATCAAGGCTAGTTGATTGCTGTACCAGGATAACATATTACCCCAATAATGGAGAATAGCAGAGGCCCCTTCCTTTCCTCGGAGCATATTTGGTCATTACCCAGGAAACTCCCAGAAAACCAAACAAGTGACAGTCTTTAAAATTACATTAACCAACACTGAAGAGTAATAACCTTAAAGATTGCATTAACTGACACTGAAACCCAAACCAACACTGGTTTAATTTTTTTATTTGTTTGAGTTTTTCTCCAGTGCCTCCAAACATTTTTAAAAAATGTTTTTTGGATAAATGATTTTGCTGTTCCCAAAAGCTGGGAATATGCACTGGGCTTGAATCTGAAGTATAGATCATAAGAGCAAAAGGATTACTTTTCAAAATTAAGCAATTTATGTTCTTTACTAACCCAATATTATCATGGTCTTCTATGCACAGCAAATATTGAGCACAATGCTGCTTATTAATGAGAAGCAAAGCTCATAGACAAGACGTTCGTCCTAAAAAAGAATGTTTCCAACTTTTTTGTTAAGTACACATCTTGGTTTTCTTGCTAAAACAAGATCATTCCACAAAAATTGCTATTCTGAAGACATTCATGTACTTTAAGAATTTCAAAAGAGTTTAAATATTAGAAAACTAATAATCTTTTGTTGATAAACCATAATTTCCAAATCCCAATAAAACTGTTGAATTTGTGGTGATATTAATTCTCCTTATTAGCCATTTATTTTCACTGTTTGAAGTAAGAGTTTTTGTTAGTGAACTTCTGTACAAAATTGTATTTTAGAGCCATAAAAACCCAGTGTTTTGAATCCCTCAGTTTCATTATTCACAGAAAATTGAAACAAATGTAGCCATTCCTGTATCAAAGATTTATAAGAATAAACTTTGCAAATTTAATAGATAAAGAAATAAATATAGGTTTAGCCACAATAGGTATTTTAGCTGTAATGATATGTTACTAAAGTGTTTATTATGTAACTGGCATTGAAGACCATCCAAAAGGACCACATGATCCAAGAATGAAAGTGCAAAATATGTGAACAGATCTGCCCTGTCCAATACAGTAACGACTAGCCATAAACAGATAACGAGCATTTTAAATGTGGCTAGTATAACTGAGAAATTAAATTTTTAATTATGTTTAATTTCAATTAATATCAACTTACATAGCCACATATGGCCAACTGCTGCCATACGGGGCAGTGCAGGTCTAGAATCACATATTGTATTTAATTGCCATTTTATTTTTAATGTCCTTTAATGTCAGTCTTTCTCAGTCTTTTCTTTATGATAGTAACATTTTTTGAGAATATATTGATGAGCCATTTTTTTGCAGCTTCTTTTCCTCACCTGGAAATTCTTTCCTGGAACTGATTTTTGCATCAAGTTTGTAGGATGTTTTTACCTCTGTGAATCCTGGGACCTTTAGCACCAGTTAGGTGCGTAACCACTCTGTAAAGGATGTTAGCAGAGATATAAGATCTGCATGTAGAGAGATTTCTCAGAATACAGGGAACTCCTGAGTCAAACAAGAGCAGAGAGGGGCAGTGTGGACTTGAAGCGTACATCTCAAGGATGTGGGAGACTATCTCGTAGCTGTTGATGTAGAAAACAGGCAAGCAAAGGAGCTGTGAGATCTGATAAAGCCTCATCATCGGGTAGGAAGGTGCCCCAGAGTAAGGGAAATGTAAGAAAATGATACTGTGTTTAATTTCAACAGTTTATAACCTTAATAAAGAAGCTGTAAGTACCACAACTCTGTTATATGACTGGTTGATACAGAGAGATAAAACAGATACATGAAAGCCATCAATGGAAATGATATCATAAATCATTTTTAATACTATAGAAAAGTCAATAGGAATTTCTATAAAAAGAAAGTAGATGGGTAAAATCAGCAAATCTTTTATAGAGTAACCATAGGTGTGATTTGAAACAAAAAAAAATATATTGTCTATGTTGGTATATATGATTCTAACTACTATCAAAAGAGGTTAGATTATGTTTTAAAAAGAGAAATTTGTGCAACTCTATACATATATTAAAACCCACTGAATCGTACACTTTAAAAACATGCGTTTTGTGATATATAACTTATATCTTAGTAAAGTTACAAAAAATGTGTAAGAGTAAAAAAAAATAAATCTACAGGGAAAAAGAAGATCCTCTTCTCAAGGGAGGACAGTTGAGTGCAAGTTGAAGTAGAGACCCGGCAGGGCTGAGTAGCTAGCTCTGTTCAATCAACGGAGACGAAATCTAAACATCAGATACGATGACTTTGGAGAAACAAGTGAGGACGAATGAGGTAAGTCCCTTCATATGTGCAGGGTTGGACTGTGAAATTCTCAAGAACAGCTAACCCTAAAAGGACTTTGCCAGATAAGAAATACTAAAAGGGATTTTTAAGTCGTTTACAGTGATGTTTTCTACATCCCTGTCTCTTTCTTTTTCAGCCTTACAGTGTTTTAGGAAATGTCATTAATACATTTCTTACTAGTTCTTTTCCATCAATATGGATTCTTTTGGGGGGAATTAAATGGGTACTGAATCTATCCTTGGGTTGACTCCAACAAAAATATGCTATATGTGGAAGCTGGAGCTGAAGGCAAAGAAGCTGGAGTGTAAATTTCTGGGAAAGAGCAAAGAGTAGGGATCAGAGTCCTATTCAAAACCAACAGATCATGTACCTAGATGTAGTAAAGAGCTTCAGGGTCAAGTTCCAAACATAGTGAGTTAGAAGCTATGGATTGAATTTTTAGGGGAATTTAAGGGTACCTAGAAGAGAACAGAGTCCTTCGATGCTTACTCATCAGGAACTCTCCCATTTCGGGTGTCCCCAGGGCGAGCCTTCCTGCTGTGTTATGGCTGAACACTGGAGTAGAGCTGAGCCTGTGGAAGCATCTGGGAAGATGCCAGAGCTCTAGCTCTGTCCTCCACAAGCAGAATACCACCTGATGCACATGCTGAGACCTGCAGGCCTGAGGGTCTGTGCCCTTCAATAACAGAAGCCTATTAGCTGAAAAAAAAATCAAATAATGATCTTGCAAAGACATCCTTCTTTGAGTTTTGCAAAAAAAAAAGAAAGAAAGAAAAAGAAAAGAATAGAATAGAAAATATTTTATTCACTCTTAAAATGAATTACAGGAAATACAGAGACCCTTTCATATTGTGGAAAGTCATGTGAAAAATGGGTGTCTCTACTTGGCTAGAGAGAAAAAGTGAGAATGGGGTCCCAACCCCTTCCTACCCCTTTTTTTGTCTTTCAGTGTCAATTCAGAGGAAAATGCTTCCAAAGGCCGCTAAAGCTGACCATTAAAAGTAAATTTCAGTCTCTTCAACCCTAAGTTGTCCCAATGTTTATCTTAGTTTACCTTTTCCAAGAGGTGCTATGTTCGCAATCTCTGAGGATGTCTTTTGCTCTCCCTGTTCTCAGTCCCTACCTCAGGCTCCAATTCAATTCCAGGCTCAACTTTAATTCTTTTTACCTCTCCTACTACCTCCTCCTCCAACCCAAATTTTAGTCTGTGTTGTATCCTTCTCTAGAGCCCAGAATGAGATACAATCCCTACTCTTGATTAAAATTCAACAACGGGAATGGCACTTGCTACAAAAACGCTGGAAAGTTTGTGAGGTTTACCATCTGTGTTCCAAAGATCTTGAGGAACCTTTTGTCCTCCAGCTTTGACCCTTCCCCCCCAAAATGTGGCCCACCAGGCCTCTGCTCCAGTCTATCTTTCCTGGAGATCCTCCCATAAGCACTGAGCTCAGCCAAAAGGCAAAAAAAGATGCTCATGGGTCCCTGTGTTGAAAGGCCAAGGCAGCAAGGATCTAAGGAAGATCAGACGGAGGCATCTAGGAAGCTCCCATCCAAAAGGCCAAGCAAAGTTTCAGTTGGGAAATGTTCTAGGGCAGTGTCTGGGGAAGAGCCTGCAGAGACAACTGAAAGATAACCTCAGAAAGCCAGTCAGAGAATGGTCCGGGGGGTGATTCTGAGAAAGAGACAAAGACTGAAGACTTAGTGAGCTACCCAGGGAATTTCTTATCAAAGAGCTCAAGAAAGTGCCTAGATCAGAAACAATTAGAAAAAAGCCTAAGAGTACACATAGATAATAAATTGGGGCAGATCAATCAGGATAGCATTTATACATGTATGTGTTGTTCATGGATTGCTGCCATTTATACACTGTTGGCTTCTGGGAAGTCCCATATGCACTTGGAAACCAGAATTCCGATACCTTTGATGGGTTGGGAGTATCTCCTGGATATCTCTTGGGAGCTTTTCTTTCTTAATTCAAGTACTTGACAAGTGCTAGAAGTTTATATTAATTATAAGGTCAAGTGAGAAAGACATGGATCCTACCTCTTAAGGTTCTTTAACCAATTTGCATCTTTAAATTGAGAAACACTCAATCAGGGGCCCTTCCCAGTCTGCCTTTCCCAGTGACCTATATTCTGGGACTGATTTCATAGACAAAGGTGCCTGGCTTCTTGGAAGAAACCTTTAGGCAAGTCAAGGAGAGTTGATGATCATCCTTCCCCCAAATTTTGTTCCCATCCTGGATAGTCTTCTTTCTGGCCTCTCACTTGTAAATACATTAGCCCAGATAGTCACCCTTTGATATTGATCTTGAGCTCCCAGAGGCTACTCAGTCTAGGAAGGATATCAAACCAACTTTTCAGCCCTTTGCAGCTGGCGCCATGGAGATTCTTGGGTAAACAGAACTGTACTGGTGACCAATAGATCAAGTCCAGAGATGACAAGTTGAGCAATGACAGAAATTGCACCAAGGGACAAAAGGAGAGTAGAGCCACAAGAGAATTCAGCTGTGGAACTGCAATACACTGACAAAAAGGATATTCCATATGGATTTAGGAACTCCCTCAAGGAGCAGAGTCCAGTGAGAGAATCAGACTGAGGAATCCTCATTCTTCAATCACCATCAAGAGATACCATGGGATCCAGTGAGCTGGAAACTTCCACGAGCCATTTTGGATCTGCACAGCCTCTGTAGTGACAGAAGAATGCCCTCCACCACTGAGAATATTTGTTGCCCAAGAACCAGCACAATCATACCCTAAAGAGCAGCCTGCTGATAAGTCAAATTGAAGATCTAGCCTTGGAACCAGCCTCAGGGCTGTCCCACTGACAGCCGCTTGCCTCAGGCAGCTTGACTCCTAATCCCCTGGAGTCCCATCCCAGGGAAGTGACATGCCTAGTGAAGACACATCAGCTTTCCAGATGCTGGAGTCTGCATGGTGCACAGGGAGCAGCCTGGGGCAGCTGGCGCTCCAGATCCCTAAGCTCCAGGCCTCAGGGAAAAGTAAGGACAATAATTTAGCCCCAGTTCAAATGAGAAAGGACCCTAGAGGACCCAAAGCAGGCAAACATGGAGGAGGTGATGCAAGGTTGCAAATTTCCTCAAACTAAAGAAAAGAACCCCTGGTCCATGCCAGGGGATTAGCAGCTATATTGTAAGAAAGTTCCTTTAGTTCTGCCTCAGAAGGGACAGGCTTCTCAAGGAAGTTGCACTGGAAAATGGATGGAGGGGCTTTTTCAGTGGCTTCATACAAGGAAAAAAGGCACAGGAAAGGAAGCTCCAGTCAGGAAACCAAGCTGACGTCAGCCTCTGTGCAGAGCCCAAGCCCAAAAGGATGCAGAGCTGTCTTTCCCCACAGTGGGGGACTGAATGTCAGGAGCTTATGACCACCATTGACGAGAGCTGAGAAAAGAAACTTGGGCTTAGGCTTGGACTTGGTGCCTGAGAGGAAAATCAGTAATGGGAGAATTCCAGGCCCAGACAGAGCCTCTAAACTAACGTTCCTGAGATTACAAGGATCTCTCCAATCTGGGCAAAGGAAAGTGACAACTGCCACATCTGACATTCAATAAACTGCCTCAGATGGCCACGGTTTCACAAACAGGAGCAGAGGCAGGGACAGATCTCCCCAGAAAATCCGGAGATTCAAGAATCAGCAGTTGTGTCCAAGCTATCACCTGTTTATGCCCCGTGCTTCGGCCAGCACATCAAGGACCTTAAGCCACGGCCAGCACAGCTCAAGGTACTGTCTTTAGGGATGTGTCCCTTCTCCTCAGTCAGAAAAAGTTTCCCCAGAACTTCAAGGCAGCAACATTTTCCTCAAAAGAAAATTTAGTCGATGCTGAGGAAACATATTATTTCTCATGTAAGTAAATGATACAATGCTTAATTTCTATAATTTATCATTTTAATATTTAACCTATAAGCATCATAACTGTTACATGACTAAGGAGGATATTACATATGTATGTCTATGTATTCACAGAAAGACATACATATATATAGAGAGCTAGAGATATACATTTGTAATTATTTTATTCATATATAAGCCAACATATAAATATATTAATGTACATAGAGATTTTATACTGTGTGTGTATATACACAGAAAGAGAAAGAGAAAGGGAGAGAGACTTCAAATGTAGTACATGGTCATGTTGCATTCAACAAAAATGATTTTATTATTTTTAAAAATATGAAGAGCCTTGGAAGGCATATTGGCTCACATGAGTAATCCTAGCACTTTGGAGGCCAAGGTAAGAAGATCACTTGAGCCAGATATTCAAGACCAGCCTGAGCAACATGAGACCTCTGTCTTTAAAATTTTTTTTTTAAATTAGCCAAGTGTGGTGGCTCATGCCTGTAGCCCCAGCGACATGGGAGGCTGAGGCTGGAGGATTGATTAAAGCCCCAGAGTTCAATGCTCCAATGAGCTATGATTGTGCTACTATGCTCTATCCCGGGCAACAGAGCCACACCATGTCTCTTTATAGATAAAGAGTGCAGCAGGAATTTTACTGAAATATTACAAAGTGGATGGGAAGGATTAAGAAATGTTACAAAGTGGATGGGTAAAATTAAGAATTTTAATCATAGCTGTGATTCAAAACAAGTAAAAGTTATTTCTGCATGTAAGTCCAAATGGTTTTGTTAGAGGATGGATTATGTTTAAAAGATAATGTTAAAGACCTTCCTCACTCCCCAGTTAGATTTGGGACAGTTGAACTTCTCTGTGTACTAAAGATGTTGCCCAACTATTAATATCTCTTTGCTTTGAGAGGTCTCAGTGTTCTATGAGTGAGTACAAGTTTGACGTTGTGTGGCATTGATTCCATCTTCAATTTCCTGTGCTGGGTAGCTCTCCTCTTTCTATTCCTTACTACTTACAGAAGAATCTATTCTTACCTCTATTTGGAAAAATAGAAGCATGGATCAGGTAAGTGAATCCTAGACTCACACCCAGCAGAAATTGACTCTATTTTCCTGTTCCTTTTTTGACATTTCTAAATCAATTTTATTAACTTAGAAATACACCTGGAGATGGAAACTCTAAGAAAAGATTAGATGACCCTTTTAGGGTTGCCCCTGTCCAAGAAGGTGTTCATTAGATACATGGGATTGCTGAGCACTTCAAATGTGACTAGTCCTAACTGAGATATATTACAAGTGTCAAATGTACAATAGACTTCTAAGACTTAATATGAAAAAATTTTAATTTCTCATTAGTAATTTTATTTGATTACATGTTAAAATGTGATAATTCTGTTAAATAAACTATATTACTAAAATTAATTTCTCATATTTATTTGTATTCTTTTTAATGTGACTATTGGAAATTTTTAAATTAAATATGTAGCTCTATTTTTACTTTTGTGGACAGAGAATAGGCAATTTATAAAGAACTGTAAATGATATAACACATCAAAAAATGTCTCTTCACAGTTAATCAAACTAAGTAAAACTAACATAACAATTAGGTTTCAAGTTATCAAATTACAAAAAAAATTAGTGCCTATTATTAGCATTAGGATGAGCTAATACATTGTTAAAATCTTTCTGGAAAAAAATTAGAAATACATTAAAAGCCTTTAAAATATAGATTCTCTTTTTACCAAATGATTCCACTACTAAGAGATGTTTCTAAAAAAATCTGATTGACAGGCACAGATTTATATACAAAGATATTGGTTACAGTATTATTTATTTTAGAGATATATCACAATAATCTGTATATTAAAAATAGAATATTTAAATAAAATAGAGTTCACTCACATGGTAGAATATTCTCCATATTCTGGTCATAGCACGTTTGTAATACTAATTTAACAATATATATTCATGCCTTGAAATACAAAAATATAATCATGCTGATATGTTAGTGTGGTTAATATTTGTTTTCTCTTTTTCTTACATCTGGCTTTTTGTTGTTGTTTTTTGTTGTTACAGACTTTCTAAAATTGAGCATGGATTACAGGAAGTGAAAAAGAGACCAAGATGTGTGTGGTATTTGCTAGTTTCATTCAGTATATTCTCTGTATTTTCACTTTCAATTTTCTAAACTTAGAAATGACTTACATAGGTATAGGGATGATTTACATTTCTTTTGAACTCATTTCCTTTCATCTCTCACCATTTTTTTCCTACCAAACCAAGATATTACTGAAGAACATTTTAATCACAGATAAGCTGTCAGATGTTTCTTTGAAATCACGAATGCTAATTTTAAAATAAATGTTTTTCACCTTTCTTATTTAGATGTTAACATCTGTGTTTTTCGTAGATCGATATAAAAAGAACCAGCTCACTAAATTTACATACTTATCTCCAATTTTCATCTTAATCCATATTCATTTTATTTATTAATCACTGTATATCTGATAAAATTTAATTAACATACTTAGAAATCTCCTACTGCAGGAAAAAAAAAAACCTGTGGCTTTTGATAATTATTTAAATATAACAATAGTAATTTAATTGACTAAGAATACAAGCTCAGGTCATTTAATATCAGCATTGGGAAACACAGGTCAGCTATTTCTGACTTGTCTCTAATGTTGACCATGAATAAACTTACATCTCTAGTTCTTGCTTTTTAATTCATTACTGTTTAAGAGTGAAAAAAATGTTCATAATCTAGCTTATTCCTCACATTTTGCTGATGTTGGCACTGTCATTTGTGGTCATTCTTGGAGAAATGCTATCAGAGTTGATCCTCACAGCCATGGAACACAAACTCAGACTTCAAATTGACTTATTGTGACAAAGGATTTGTGAGTTCAACATTTTTTTGTTTGAAGACAAGGACCATTTCAAAATCACCAGGTAAAATTCAAATTTTCTTACATAGAATAAACAAGTGAAGTGTATGGGCTTATTCTCAGGATGTCCCAAAGAAGCTTAGAGTGAATATAAATTGGAAACAATACAGGTGAACATGTATTTGCAGACTTTTTTGATTGTTGTAATAACAAATACCTTCCTGGAACTTTGTGCACATTTTTGTTTATTCATGACATTGCTCTTGAACAACAGTTTGGGCTTTGGTACTATCTGGCATTGTGAGGTCAACCACATCTCCACCCCTGCATGGTGATACGTTACGCAGCAAGACAATGGAGACCAATCTCAATCATATTGGCATCCCTGGCAACAGGCACCATGTTTATAGAAAAGTAGGCATTCAACTAATGCTGCAATTATTCTCTTCTGCATCATAAAAAATCCTAGATAGTCTTTCAGAAGTAACAATAAGGAAAATATTCCTGAGTGCGTAAGTTGCTGGAATCAATTTTTCACCATTAACTAATAGCTACATTTCTTAATCAATTGAAGAATACATTACATAAAATGAAATCCACTCATTTTAAGTGCACAGTTCAAAGAGACTTGGCAATGTATGTTAGGTAGTCATGCAATAAATTTCCTGATTTAACTTTATCCCAATTATTTTGTTGTGTTGTAACTTAATTCTATTCAGTTCAAAATATTCCCCAACTTGTGATTTCCTCTTCAATCCATGAGTTATTTAAAAGAGGGTGTGTGGGTGTTTTTTTTTTTAATTTCTTAATTTCCAGATATTTTTGTGGTTTTTCCAAATATCTTTCTGGGTTTTATTTCTAACTTAATTTTCTTATGGACAGATCACATTCTCTATGTGATTTAAGTTCTTTTAAATTTGTTGAAGTTCGTTTTATTGCCCTGAACAGAGGCTTGTTTTCTTAATGTTCTAGTCACTTGAAAAGAATGTGTTTTTTGCTCTTGTTGTACTGTTTGGTAAATATTAATTAGATCATGTTGGTAGTTTTAAGTTTTCTATCCCCTTACTGATTTTTCTGTTGACTTAGAACCTCAGATATTGAGTAGAAATGTTGAAATCTCCATGTAGAATTGCAGTTTCATTTATTTTTCCTTTCAGTTCTCTTAGCACTTGTTTCTGCCATTGAGAAGTGATGTTATGAGTGCATACTTGCTTAGGATTATTGTGTTTTATTGATAAGTTGTCCTTTTATCACTTTTATACATTACTCTTTATTCTTGATAATATTTTTGTCCTGGGCTATAATGTATTTTGTTATGATTAGTATTTTAGAGATTATATAATTTTTCATTCTCTTGCTTTTAATCTATTTGTTTTCTTATGTTTAAAGTGCATTTCGTGTAGATATAGCATGCAGTTGAGTTTTGTTTTTATCTAGTCTGACAGTTTCTGGTTTTTAATTAGAGGATTTAGCTCATTTACTTTCAATATAACTGTTGATAAGGTTGTATTTAGGAGTAGCATGTTGCTGTTTGAAAGTTTGTCTTACCCGTTCTTTGTTTTTCCTCCCACCCTCCTACTGTATTCATTTGGCTTAACTGCGTTTTTTTAATCTATTTTCTGGCAAATTACCGTTCTCTGTTCCTCCCAGCAATGTATGAGAGTTCCATGTGTGCTCTGTTCCCTTGTCAGGACCTGGTATTGTCAGTGGTTCTCATTTTAGCCATTCTCTTAGATGTGTAGTAGTACTTCATTGTGGTTTCAATTTGGATTCTCCTAATGGCTAATGATGTTGAACAGCTTTCCATGTGTTTATTTGCCATCCGTATATCATCTTTGGTAGAGTGTCTATTCATGTTTTCTGCCTATTTTTAATTAGGTTGCATATTTTCTTATTGAGTTTTGAAAATTCTTCATATATTATAGATCTAAATTCTTTGTTTTGTGATATGTGATCTGAAAATATCTTCTTCCAGCTTGTCTTTCCATTCTCTTAGCACTGTCTTACACAGAGCAAAAGATATTTTAAAAACCATTAAATATTGATGAAGGATAGCTAATTAATTTTTATTGGTCATGCTCTTGATATCATTTTTAAGAATGCTGCCACTTCAGGTCAAACAAATATTCTCAGTAATCCTTTCCATAAAGTAAAAAATATATATAATAATTAAAGAAAGAAAATGAGAAAGGAAAGTTGTTCTTTTACATTTACCTTTATTTTTCTTTTCTTTTATTTATTTATTTATTTATTTTTTGAGACCAGAGTCTCACTGTCTTGCCGGGGCTAGAGTGCCATGGCGTCAGCCTAGCTCACAGCAACCTCAAACTCCTGGGCTCAAGTGATCCTCCTGCCTCAGCCTTCCAAGTAGTTAGGGCTACAGGCATGTGCCACCATGCCTGGCTAATTTTTTCTATATATATTTTCAGTTGTCCATATAATTTCTTTCTATTTTAAGTAGAGACAAGGTCTCACTCTTGCTCAGACTGATCTCAAACTCCTGAGCTCAAACGATCCACCCTCCTCGGCCTCCCGGGGTCCTAGGATTACAGGCGGGATCCACTGCGCCTGGCCCACTTACCTTTATTGACCCTTTCATTCTCTCATGTAGGTCCAGGTTTCTACATAGTATCATGTTCCTTCAGCCAGAAGAACTGCCTCTAACATTTCTTGTAATGTACATCTGCTGGCAGCAGATTCTCTCAGCTTTTGCTTGTCTCTAAAATTTTTATTTAAACTTCACTTTTGAAGACTACTTTCACTGAAATAGAATTGCAGGTTGACCTGTATGTATTTTTTTTCCAGAATGCTAAAGATATCTTCCAGTATTTTCTGGCTTGCATTTGATTGCTGAGAAGTTTTACAGTCATTCTTACATAATTTCCGTTGTATGTAACCCCCATGGGCTGCTTTTAAAATTTTCTCAGTTACTGTTTTTCAGAGACTTGATTATAATGTGTCTTTGGCTTTCTCTGTGTTTACACTGCTTGAGTTAGTTGAGCTCCTTATATGTATAGTTTGATCATTTATTTCAAATTTAGAACAATTCCCAGCCATTAATTTTTAAAAATTTGACCCTCCTCTCCTTCTGAAATTCCAATTATAAGTATTTGACTTCTTTAACATTATGCTATGTATTGCTAAGGGTTTATTAAAAAAAAGACTAAAAGCCTTTTGTTCTCCCTATGCTACAATTTGTATATTTTCTATTACAGAGTATTAAAATTCACTGATCTTTTCTTCTTCAGTGTCTCTTCTTTTCCTAAGATAACCTAGTGGATTTTTTGTTTTAAATATTTCATATTTTAACTCCAAAAATTCCATTTGGGTGTTTTTCCTATTTTAAATTTCTCTCTTCATTCTGTTTATGTCTAACTTTAAATAGTTATACTTAATTATAATACCTACTTTAATGTTAATTCCATCATCACTCTCATTTCTGGGTCTGTTTCTATTGGCTGATTTTTCTCCTTTTAGTAGGTACCTTTTCCTGTTTACAAGTCTATGAATTTTTCTAGGATACTGGAAATTGTGAACCTTACATTTTAAGTGTTCTGACTTTGTTTTCTTCTTTTAAAAAATGTTTTACTTTGTTTTGGTAGTCGAATATTAAGGCTTTTTTTCATGATTTTTTTGGCTTGTTTTTGAGATTTTTTAGGATAAATTAAGACTAATCTTTAGTATAGGGATAATTTAGCCCTACAACTAAGGTGTGACCCTTTCTTATGTCTACTGAATGTTGCATGTGTTCTGTGACGTCCCTGTGCTCTGGCCAGATGAACTCAAACATCTTCTAGCCCTATAAGCCCTATGAAAGTTTGAACTTACACCTTTCTAGTAGTTTTTTTTTTTTTTTTTCATATGGCTTTGTGAGGTTTCAGCCTAATGTTGTGCAGCTTGGTATTCTGGAACATTTTCTCGGCCTAACCCCCTCCTCTTCAATACTCTGTCCCACCTCAACTTTTTCTAACAGACGCGTGCTGGCCCGTATCTGACAACAGATAGTCCATATATTTTGTTCAGTTTTCTAGTTGTTTATGGAGGAAGACAAGTCTGAATGATATCATTTCCTCCAATCTGGCTGGAAGTGGCTGCTACTAATAGCTATTGTTTTGTGCAAGAAAAATATAATAAAGGTTTGAGGGATCCATGAAAACATAATACAACTTTAAAAAAGAGGACTTATCAATAACTTCATGACCACAGAAAATGATTCATTCTCCTAAAAGACTTAAACTAGTAAAACCTAGTTAATATATGTGTCTATTCAGATTAAAGAAAACAGTATGGCAATTTTGAAGTTTTTTCAAGAGTTTACCTTTGAAATATGGTACTTCATCTGGTATCACAGAAAATGGGGCCTTCATTAAGCAGTATCAAATTTCACAAACAAAATTTATTTCACCCTGAAAGTACAGGATTTAGAAGTCCTCTTACAGTGTGATGATGGGGCCTGTGTAGTAACTATCTAAAAGCATTTACTAAGTCAAGGTTTGCAAAACAATTGTACAGCATGCCCATCTCCTCCACCACCCCCAGCAAGACCAGGAATTTGAGTGATCACAAACAAATGACATGGATTCATTTCAAGTAACAAAGATGGACACCATATTTATTTGTTTACAAAGTACTTGACTATCCCTTCCTGCTCTGCTATGTGTTCTGTCTATGAAAATAAACACCTTCAACTGCCACATTGCATTCTCATTAGGACGAAGATTGGAGAGAGAAAACAAAGAATGTGCAGACCTTTAGGCTATTAAAATGAATGTTATTTATTGCCACAAACATAAAGGTATTTACTTTTACCACATTCTTTCATATTTTTAACGTAGCCTGTATATGCTAACTGCCTCTAGATGCAGAATGTATTTTTAAATAAACTACAAGACCCTATTTGACAGTCTACTTACAAATTGCTAACTTATTTTTCAAGATATTTGCTCCAAAGTATTTGCAATGATTTTTCATTTTACCTGTTCCTAATGTTAAATTATTAATATTCTTATAAAAATTACTAATGCTTTCTAGGCTCATAATATAACTTTTTGTATGATTATCCTTTCCTCATATTTCAAAAATGCATTAAAATTTAATTTTACATTTTCTAGGTCATTGTTCAAGATGACAAGCCACTAAACACGGTTTTTATTTATTTGTATTATAGAACTTAATCTGGCTTTCCATTGTGAACATGAACAAAAAAAAAAAGACTTATTTTCTTATTCTCCTTGAAAAAATATAATTCCTTGCAGAACAGTATTCAAGTAAAATAAGCATTTTGCTTCTCTCAAATAAACCAATCGAATAAGAATAAATATGTTATCCCCAATATAATCTACAATAAGGTTAGAACAATTTTCCATTGTCTCACTCCTAAAAATGGATTAGTCATAGCTTGGAACTTGGCTAAGTGAGGCCCAATTAAGTGTCACAGCGTGAGGCAGTCTGACGGAAGTCAGCACCTTGGACTGGCATAGCCCATTGGGAAGCAGCAGGTGCTAAGGAGATATTCTCAGCTGCAGATGCTAAAGGAAATTCCACTCTGGCAGGGAGGATATGTTCACCAGAGACTGTGGAAGGCAGTGAGCATCAGGAAATCTCATATAAAGCCACACAGTTACTAATGCAGCAGACATATGAAAGTAGAGGCATCAAAGCTAAAGAATACAGGAGAAGAGAAAACAAATGCTAACTTATATATCATTAGCCCCAACTTCTTTTTGGAAACTTGACTATCAAGCATTACCAAGAGAAGCCCAGAGGCAGAGTTTGAAAGGTAAAAACCCAGTTGTACGATCTGAAGCACAAAGTGAGCCTGGAACCCAGGTTGAAGCGGCAGCAGATGTAAAGGTATCTTTGTGTTGAATCCTACCGTGGATGCTAATAAAGCTGTTAAAATTGTTGCCATGTAAAATTGAAATTTGCACTAGAGTCTGGGATAATTGAAAGCTGAGTGGCCTTGCTCTCATGAGAAAAGACTGTGCTGGAATAATAACAGCCAGCATTCTGTGTTACTTACTAGTGCTTGTAACCTAGGTTTAGAGTATGTAGTGTCTTTTATATAGATCCATACCGTAAATTGCAAATGTAATGTACTATAAAATATGAGGGCCCATCCCCTTTTACGATGTCTTTCTTAGGTAAGGTATGCATGCTCTGGGGACTTTACCTGCTCACTGAGGTAGTTGCCATCAGTAAACACAGTTATCTAATTTTGCTGCATAGACAAATTGTGGTTTTTCCTAGAAATAAAAATTATATAAAATAAAAACAAGAATAATTTTCATATATGGAGTTCCTACTATGGACCACACACAATGCCATGAAATTTATATTTTAATATCATGTTAATCCTCTTAGCTACTTTTGAAATAGGTA
Organism: Lemur catta; assembly: GCF_020740605.2. Taxonomy (NCBI): domain Eukaryota; kingdom Metazoa; phylum Chordata; class Mammalia; order Primates; family Lemuridae; genus Lemur; species Lemur catta. The sequence continues at coordinate 61,329,527 of NC_059132.1, forward strand.
GGAGTCCTAATTTAGAGATGGGTCCTAGGAGAGTAAACCTGTCAGTAGTCATGAAACCAACAAAATTAGACCCAGGATTTGAACCTAACCTTATGTTGTGTTTTTTTGTTTTTTTGAAAAAATAATTTTGACTCTTTTTTTACTTTAGTATCTATCTATCTATCTATATATGTTTTTATTTCAAAATATTAAGGGGGTACAAATGTTTTTGGTTACATGGTTCACTTTGTAATGTTTGAGTCACAGCTATAAGTGTGCCAGTCACCCAGATAGTGTTCATTGTACCCATTAGGTAGGTTTTTGCCCATCTCTTCTTCTCCCCTCCCCACTTCTTGATTTCCACTGAGTTTTACTTCCCTCTGTGCACATGTGTGCTCATTGGTTAGTTCCAGTTTAATAGTGAGTACATGTGACGTTTGTTTTTCAATTCTTTAGATACTTACTTCACTTAGGATAATGGTCTCCAGTTCCATCCACATTGCTGCAAAAGGAATTAATTTATCCTTTTTTATGGTAGAATAGTGCTGATCGGCACTGGGGTTCATTCCACATATTTACAATTGTGAATTGTGCTGTGATAAACATTTGACCAAAGGTGTTTTTTTGATAAAATGACTTCTTTTCCTTTGGGTAGATGCCCACTAGTGGAATTGCTGGATCAAATGGTAGTCCTACTTGTAGTTCTTTGAGGACTCTCCATACTGTTTTCCATAGAGGTTGCACTAATTTGCAGTCCCACCAACAGTGTATAAGTGTTCCTTTCTGCATCCACACCAGCATCTATTGTTCTTGGACTTTTTAATAAAAGCCATTCTAACAGGGGTAGGGTGATATCTCATGTGGTTTTAATTTTCATTTCCCTGATGATTAGTGATGCTGAACATTTTTTCATATGTTTACTGGTCATTTGTCTATCTTCTTTTGAGAAGTCTCTGTTCATGTCTTTTGCCCACTTTTTAATTGGGTTGTTTGGTTTTTTTTTTTTCTTGCTTATTTGTTTGATTTGTAGATTCTGGATATTAACTCTTTATAGGATATATAATTTGTGAATATTTTCTCCCTTTCTGTGGGTTGTCTATTTGCATTTTTGATTATTTCCTTAGCTGTGCAGAAGCTTTTTAATTTAAGCAAGTCCCATTTATTTATGTTTGTTGTTGCTATTAATTGCCATTGGAATCTTAGAAATTCTTTGCCTAGGCCAATATCTAGAAAAGTTTTCCCTACATTTTCTTCTAGAATTCTTATGGTTCCATGTTTTACATTATCCATCTTGAATTAATTTTTGTGCATGGTGAGAGATATGGATCCTGTTACATTATTCTGCCTGTGGCTATCTAATTTTTTCCCAGCACCATTTGTTGAATAGGGCTTCTTTTCCCTAGTGTATATTGTTGTCTGCTTTGCCAAAGGTCAGTTGGCTGTATGTGGATTGTTTTATATCTGAATTCTCTGTCCTGTTCCATTGGTCTATGTCTCTATTTTTGTGCTAATACCATGCTGTTATACTAACCTTATGTTTAAAGTCCAATGTTGATACTCTTAAATTCTGTGCTCCCCAGTCCTTCAAAATGAATAAATGAAAGAATGAATGGATAATATCTATCACATAGTAAATGTCCACATATTGAATGGTTCAATCAAAAAATAGCAGCACTCTTTCTATTTGTATGATGTCAAGTAGAACTGAGACTCAACTATACAGAATTTTTGATTCACAGCCACTAACTTCAAAGGTAGTGAAATAGTATTGAAAGGGAGATTAATACCGTATCCATGTTCCTCCATAACTGCAGAGAAAGCCAGTGCATCTAAGAGTAGGTATATACACTCTTCATCATCTTCTCAGCAGGATATCCACCATAGCCTTAAACTCTGTCCCTAAAATACACGACCATTATTTTTGTGGCAGCCAGTGTGGAGTTCTTCCATCATCAATACCTTGTATTATTGATTTGGAAACACCAATGCTCGGAAAAACAATTGGAGAAGAAATTTGAAATATCAAAAATGGTATATTTTATACTGAGATGTGTCATCTCCCCAGGTAGAGTGCTTTAATAGGAGTAGAAAAGGAAGAGTTGTAGTAACATAGTACACTAAGAATTATAGTTTACTGAGTCCTTTTTATTGCATCCATGACAGACATCCAAATGATGGAATTAAATAATCCAGCCAAAAATTTAGAGAACTTCACTTGATGGAAGCCTTCTGGAAACTGAGGATTAGATGAAGCTATACAATTTCATCTCGTACAGATTTGAACACCACAAAGCAGAATAATGCCTAACTATACCCTCTGTTGATTGGTGTACACTAAATCTAGAAAATTATTTTCTCATGCCCATCTAAGTAGAGCAAAAGACAAAAATAACAACATAAGGTCTAAGAAAGAGTGTAGTCAGCAAAAATAAACAGAATTCTGAAAAAAATAAGAGAAGATATAGTAATGAAATTTCTTTAAAAAAATCTATTTTGCAATCTCAGTAAAATGCAAAAAGCAAAGGTAGATGATGATGATGGTAGATACACATAAATATATATATTAGAAATAGGTAGATAAATATAGATACATATAAATATACATATTAGAGAGACAGATAGCTAGGAAAGAGATAACAATAAGAATTGATGAATCTGAATAAAGAATGTTCAGGAGTTTCTTGTATCTTTACATTTTTGGAACCATGAAATTACTTCCAATTACAAGGTTTTTGTTTTTTAATTATAAACTTAGTTGTGGAAAGATGCTTAACAAACATTTGCAAAAATAAATGCTTAAAAATGCTTCCCCAAAGTGAACATATTTTAAAAGATGTCTAATAATAGAAATTTTGTTCCCAAGAAAGGGAACAAAAACTTAAAATGTCAGATGCTCCTCCAATAAAAACAATCCTGATTCAGTACAAGAGAATGATTTAATAGATAGGGACTAGGAGCTATTCCTTATAAGGGCATGCTCAGAACTTTTATTCCATCCACCACAAATTCTAAAATAATAAATATAATTACTTCAAAGAAAAAGAAAAAAGATTTATATAAACCAAATGAATTAGGAAGAAATATTTGGAGAAAGCTCATAAGCCTTAAAGAAAGAGATCACAAAATTTAATTGTATGGAAAGAACTTTAAATGGGTAGATAGTGTCATCCCAGGTCAGACTAAAGACTTGCAGAGTATATATGAGGCATTAGAACAAACAGAAGCATATTGAAAACAGATGTCAAAGCACAGTGTTTTCAGTGAAAAATAGCCATTGTTTGGAATAAGTAGACAGAAAGAAAAAGAGCTTGACACCCAGAGTCATCCAGGAGACCAAGGTGATGCTATAATGGAGGTTTCTTAACAGCCATTCTACATTCACACATTAAATTAGCATCTTGCTCTTGCTGGAATGATAAAAATTACCTAATCTATACTTTATCTCAATCAAAATAAGACCCTAGTACTAGCTAAGGTACCATACATGTGGCACAGTGGAGAAAAGCAGAGTATTATATGTTTACCAAACACCATAATTTTGAACAATCAACTTGGTATTTGCTTCCTGATCCTATAACCTTGAGAGCACCTTTCACATTTAACGAAGATAATTAGAGACTAATGGAGCTAAGAATGGACACTAGATTTTCTATTTTCTGATGAGAGCTGTTTTCCATTAAATATTTTTTTCTTGTTTCCCCTTGAAGAGTACAGATTCTCCATTAAAAAATTAAAATCAGGTCTAAGTATGACATCCTAAGAATCAAATCATCAAACCACATGGGAGAATATTGGATCAGGGGCTCTGTGTGGAGATTTCTTTTGTCCAGACTTATGGGAAAGACTTTAAGGATCAGGCTCTCAAGGAATACTTCGGGTAGGAGCTGTGATGACTTGTTTTATCTGGAATTTGCAACGCATCAGTTCTTTCTCTTAGGAATTCAGAATGTTAAGATCTAGTTGAAAGAATGAAATGGAACTGGCTTTATACAAAGGAACTGGGGTCTTGTTGCTATTTTTTCTCATTTGTTGTAGAATTTTGCTTGTCCTTTTGAAGAGAATGGAAACATCCTTGGAGTCCATCAGTCAGCGTGGGAAATAGAATAGTGATTGGGCATTGAAATCAGACAGACCTGGGCTTCTGAATCCCAGCTGCAAGTGTATTAGCAGAAATCTTCACACATGTTTTCTGAGCCTCAATTTTCTTCTCTCTATAGCACTTTTTTCCCCATAGGAGTGATAGGGTGGGAGGGGGTGAGGGGCAAAAACTTACCTACCTACTGGTACAATGATCACTGTCCTGGTGACCGGCACACTGAAAGCCCTGACTTCAGCATTATACAGGGTAACAGAAACATTCGTACCTCCTTAATATTTTGAAATTAAAAAAAAATTAAGTGCTAGAATAGCACTTGACTGGAATTGCCAGATAAACAACGAACATTTTTAGTATATTTGTCCCATAGGATATTTATCAGAAGTTCAAATTTAACTGGATATTCTGTTAAATTTGTATGCTATATTGCTCTATTTCTAATAGATGCCTAAGAAGTATTGCTCTTTCCTCTTCCCTTTCACAGCCTCTAAAACTCAGGAGATGTGCATTCTCCATCCATAGAGCATTTGAAGAGAGCAAAGTTGAAAGAGAACCCTTGGCCTACATTCCCAGGAGTGGGCATAAAATGAGAGATCAATCACACTGATGAATGGTGATAGAGTCTGCCACAGAAATTATAGGAACCTAGAGTTAAGGTGAAAGCACAGCCTCCATCTTAAATAAACTCCCAACTTCCCAAAAGTAAAATAGAAGCAAATGTTCTAGTAGGATGAAATGATAAAACAATAGAGAATAGAAATCGAGAGAAAATAATTGTAATTCATTACATCTGGATCTTGTAGAACATACATGCTTATTGACGCAAAAGCTACTTCAAGATCTAAAGTAGATAAAATGTTAAATGTGTGTGATAGAAAACATTAAGTCATGTATACATGAAATTTTAATGGTTCTCATTCCTAAAGTCAACATTCAACTTTAAAGTTAAAGAATCAAGAAACTTTTCCCTTTTTGCTTTCCTGAGATAATCAACATAGTTGGAAAGTCAGGTTTCCTATTACATTTTTAGCCTAGAAAATTCTACTAAATCCCAGGAAAGATGTGCCTCCTACATAGGGAAATAACTAAACAAACTTAGTTAATACAGGCCTCACTGAAGCAACATGACATTCTCCCTCAGAACTGGTTTTACAGGGAACAACTTAATTGCTCAAGTCCAATCCTACAGTTCTAATCAAATAAAATGCTTAATGACTTGATCTTAGACAATTATAAAAAAAAAACCTTCTGGTCATAATACTTTTGTCCACCAGTTCTTATCAACAGTTTTGTTGCTTACATGTCACATGCCAGACTCTGCTCTCAGCGTTAAATTGTTGATAATGCCTTCTTCACAAATGTCATTTTCATCATTAAATAAGATACTTTACAGGACATAGTCCCATCCCTATACATTTGTGTATGCTATATTATTTGTGATACATTTTTTTTTATTTTTTTGGATGACATGCCATAAAAAAATATTACTGGACTTATTTTGTGGAAAAGAAAACAAATTTTCAACCATAATATGTAGGATTATAATAATTCCCTGAGTTATCACACTAAAAATGGAAAGAAAAAATATTCTTTAGATCTGGAAAATAATGTATCAGAAGAGAATATGATCCTGTGGGAGGATAAGCTTTCAAAGACAAAAAAACAGCCACCTAACCCAACCTGTCAACTCCTCCATTTTTGTCCTAACCTGAAACCTAACTTCACTCTCCTATCTTCTCCCAGGGGCCATGCCACCATTGCCAAAGAAAATCCTGAAAAGTTTGGAGTTCCAAATTCAGGCAGACAAAGAGAAGACAATTTTGGCTTGTGTAATAATTAACCATGCCTTGAATGAACTTCACATAAGACCAACTGTAGAAAAGAGAACTCTGAAGATATAACTAAAGTCTTTGGCTTGTCAAGAGTCCTTAGACATTAGTTGATATGCTTGAGAGTGGCTCTTCCCTGGAAAAGGACCCAAAAAGTCAAACTGGGCCAGTAAAGGAAAGAGACAAGAACCAGATTTCTATCTTAGTTTGCGCAAGCAGATTTCTGATACGAGTAGACTGCTGGAATAACAAATTGTTTTGCCTGGAATCACCGTCTGTATATTTTCCTTGACTAATCTGTTTTAATAAAATCCTTACTCCTACAATAATAGCAAGACATAACAACTTCTTGGAAATACTCCCTCTATTGTCTCAAGCAAGATTCCAGAACAGCTGAAGTAAAAATCCTTAGATGTAAGCAGAAAAAGGCGCTGTCCCAATGTGCCCTGGGTTATCAGTGTTTCTCATAAACCAGCTCCTGAATTATGCCACATTGTTTGAAAAAAATAATATACACAGGCTATGTCTGCAAACTAAACTGATGAGCCCATTATGAAGGCCAAGTTCAGTAAAAATAAGTCAAGCCAAAAGAGAAAACTTGACTATTGTAAAGGTTGAACCAGATGTTTGTATACATCCAGCCCAATCATACGGCATAATTTAGAAATCAGCTTATATGAAACAGATGGCCAAAGGCCTGCCCTTGTGTGCTTGGCGTTTTCTGCTCATATTCCTAAATATAAGTTTTATATTTTTGTGTTTTATTTGTTTTGGGGCTTTTTGTTGTTGTTAAACTGGTAATCATTTTAAAAGCCAAGCCGGTTGCGCTTTTTGAATATAGTCTTTGGAGAAGAAGACAAATAAAGATACTAAGTTTTGCAGAAATAGAAAGGCTTTAGATTTCTTCCTGGCTTTAGTCTCTAGAAACCTGAAGCTCATAAGTGACCATAGAGAAAACAAAATTTTTGAAAACACCTCCTGAGGCAGATAAGGGGTTCTGTACCAATTCCTTCTAAATAGCCCCACAATAAGAAAATACTCACCTGGGAGGAAGACAGATAGACCTGGAAATCATCTTAGACTCTGTGTATATTTTCCCTCTGCCCAAAATGTTCTACTCACATTCTTTTCCTAATCCATAGGAAAATTCATACTCACTCTAAATCTCAACCCAAGGGTAACTTTCTGATTGAGTTAAAAAAAGCTCTCCTTTCAATATCTTCCCTTTATTGTACACTGTCTGACAAGAAAACATCTTTTTATTTTTTTTAATTCTCAACTCAAAAATTTCCTAAGTCTGCAAAGCCCTTCCTGACATACAACATCAAGTTCATTATTGTGAATTCATGCCATTGCTGTCCCTATCACCTTTATTTATAGCACTAATCACATGGTAGTGTAAGGTTTTAGAGTTGGTTTTGTTTTCCATATTTCTGTCTCTCCTAGAAAACTGAGAGCTGCTTGAGGGGAGAGACTGGTTTTTGTTAAACTTTGTGTACTCAACATCTTCTGCAGAGCCTGCATAAAAATAAGTAAATAAATAAATAAAAAGCACTCAAAGAGTTGAGCTTCTGGCAAAAGCAGGCTAATCTGCTCTGGACCTAATGTCCCTCTGTGAACAACTGGAAAAAGTATATAATTTTTTTTAATGTTAAAATGCACTGGAATGCTAAAGCAATAAGAACTTTCAGGGTCTGGGAAAGTTCCCCCCTGGGAAGGGAAGAGAGGTAAACTCTGCATTTGGAAGAGCATTTATTTACCTCTGGAGGGATGGCTGATTAGCCAAGTGGCTGCAGGTCTGGAAATCTATCAGAGCTGTCATCACTTACAGAGGCTGGGGGACAGCATTTGAATTCAGGGATTCCCAAGGACAAGGAGGCCAGGTAAATCTTCCCAGGCTTGGGTTGGAAAGCCTTAAGACTATATCCCAAAGGTAAAGGTAAATTGAAAATAAATAGATCTCATAAGGTCTGAAGTCCAGTTGCAAATCATCTTACTCTGATTGAAGTACAGTGATGTTTCAATAGCACAGCTGTCTATCTGAAGCAAAAAGATATCTAAATAATATCTGGAGGAAGATAGTCTCAAATTATCTGTGTTCATTTTCATAAATAATGCTTAGCCCTCAATCAAAAATAATCAGGCATATCAGAATGTAAGAACCTACAGAAAAGAAAACAGATGATAAGTTTAGACTCTTGGAAGGTAAATGAAATAGAATTATCAGGCAAGGACTTTAAAATAACTATGAATGATATGTTTAAAGAATTAGAAGAAAAAGCATTTTGGTAGACAATTGGAATATACTGATAAAAATTTTTAAGATATAGAAAGATCACGGGGGAATGTTCTGGGAGTGATCTTGATCTTGGTGGTAGTTACATAAGTGCACAGATAAAAATTCAATAAACTATTTGCCTAAAATGTGCCTATTTTATAGTACTCCTTGCAGGTATAAACCCAAGAGAAATGCATATATATGTGCACCAAGCATATTGTACAAAAATGTTCAAGGTAACATTATTCTTAATATCAAAAAATGTAGATATCTACTATGGAGTGATTGAATTCTATAGTGGTTAATTAGAAAATGAAAAATACAGCAATAAAACCCATAATGTAATGTTTTATACAACTTGCACAAATCTCCAAAGATAACACTGAGTGAGAATTCAGACACAGAAAATACATCCAGGATGTGTCTATGTGTATAAAGTCTAAAACAGGGTACAAGTTGGGATAGTGGTTATCTTCAGAAGCAGATAGTCAGTAGAAGTGTGCACAAAGGAAGTATGCCCACAGGGTGGTCTGGGATGCTGAAGATTTTCTGTTTCCTGAGGTAGGTGGTATAGTCCATTGTATTTATTTTATGATAATTCACTGAGCTGTATGTTTATGATTTGTATACTTTTCTCTATGTAGGTTTTACTGCACTAAAAACTTATAGAAAAATTATAAATAAAAATAGGCATTCAATAAATGTTGAAAGAATTAATGTATGAATGAATAGATCAATGAACCTCATTTCAAGGATTTACAGCCACTAGAGAGAAAAAGGTAACAGGAGCAGGTACTAAGAAATGAATAACCTAACGACTTTACCTGGATTTACTGGGATTTATGTCAACCTTAAAGTGAGATGACTATCGGGCACTTGAGATAAATGTCTCTCAGGCTATTACCTAATATTTGACTTAGCAATAAATTCCTTCTGTTATTATGACCTAAATTATTCTTGCAGTTAAAATTTTGTTTGTCTTTGGTCATATTTTACTTCTCCATTTCTAAAAATTGCTTTCGAGATAGACCACACTGAATAAATAGATCTTTGACTAGAAAGAGCAGTACGAAGGCTGCTTGTTAAAATAACAGAAAACCAGTCTGTTTTGTTGTGTACCTATACTTTCTAATGTCCTGAAATTGAAACTTTTATAAATACATGAAGATATTAAATTAACTGTTTGAGCTAAATCTGTTACCAATTAGTATATGAAAATGGCAATTTACCCAGTGGGTTTTATAAATCTCTGGAAAACTCTTTGTTTTCCCAAAGAGTTAAATTATTTTTTGTTTATAAGCAACACAAGGGGAGCATCTGGTTCCATATCTCTTTGGTGGTATTTGACTTGATGTGATTTGTCACTACCTTATTCCAATTATAATTTCTGGGATTCCCCTTCATCTATTTCATATGCAACATCTATTATTTGACATCTTATGCAAATATAAAGATTCCAGATTGTTTTAGAGAGTGTATGGTGAGCTCTGTGTTCTACAGACTTATGGAAAATATTGCTGGGCTCAGTCACCACAAGAACCAAGTGTCCTTCCTTGGTTCTCCAAACACACTGTGGAAGTGAACTCTCTTGATAACATAAAGCCCAAGGGTCTGGCAAAAACCACTGGTCTTGGGAAGTGGCCAAGAGAACCACTTGGCCTAAGGGCAGCCTTGGTGCCCTCTTCATGGGACTTCAGCCACAATGTCTGGTCCTTTTTGACCAGCAAAAGAGGCGTCCCCCTCCTTCCCAAAAGCAGTGCACCTCTGAGTTTGGCAAGTGATGGCAGACCCTTGTCAAAGACAAAGGGAGACTATAAAATTACTGAAGGGTTTGCAGCAGTGGTGGAGACTTTAGTTGGTGACCAAATGCCCCGGCAGCAATGTGGCTTAGTAGTTCTGTTTCAAAATGGAAAAGAGAAATTCTTAGCCCTCACCTCAAGGGTCATGCCTTTGGGAGATAATAAAAAAAGTGTAACAGGTTATTCACAGCAATTTGAAAGTAAATAACAACTAAAGCAAATTTTATGGATTAATCCTAATCAGTGTTGTCCTTTCTATAACCTACCATCCTCAGAATCTTCATTTTACCAACATGCCACTACTGTTATTTACTTAATTATTTTTCTTTTTATTTGACTCAACTTGTTTCCTGTAAATATGTCAGCATCACCTTAAGTAATAATATTTTCTGATTCATGAGCTTGGAATACTATCTACATTTTTTTCTAACATATTTAAAATAAATATACAATTATAAAAATTTAAAAACATGTATCAATCTACGATTGAAAATTAGATTATTTATCACCAAGGGAAGGGGTACCATACTTTGGAAAACCTTGTTGTATATTCCATTTCAGTTTCTTTGGTCTTCCCAACTTCTGTTTGAGAGTATGAGATGAGGTGCCGGGAAAGACTTCATATTCAAAATCAGATCTGGGTTTTAATTCCAGCTTGGCCATCAAGTAGATGTAACATAGATGGTTTACTTAACCTTTGCTTGCACTGTTTAATCATGCATCAAATGCAAATAAAAATCTTACTTTGCAGGAATGTGAAACTTAAATGAAATTATATTTTCAGAACACTGATACAGTGCCTGTAACATGATAGGAGCTCAATAAAGATAAATTATCTTTATGGAATTTGCAAGGTATTTTGAGATTTCTTCAGTTCATACCCAAGTATTGGAATATTTTATGAAAATTAACAACATATTATATGCATTATATTGTCATATATGATTACGTTAATTATATCGGTTTGATGAAATTGACATATTATTCTCACTTGTACATATCACACTATTTCATAATTAATTGCCCATATATCTGCCTGTCACATTAAGCTACAGATATCTTGAGGACACATTCTTATGATACAATTCTATCATCTAAATAGCTCCAGAATCTGTCACTTCCCTCTAATCACACTATCACTACCTAGTCCAACCCACCATGGTTTTTGGACGGCTATACTAGTTTCCTGCCTGGCCTCTCACTACACACTCTTGCTCTGCTCAATCCATCCTTTCATAATGCAAGCAAAAGAGTTTCTCTTAAAGGCACAAATCCTTATCTTTCCTATCTAAGACCTTTCAGGTACTTAACACTACTCTTGGAATAACATCTCAAATCCTCCAACTTAATCCCAAAGCGTTATATAATCTGGCACCTGTCTATGCCCGTGCCCTCTGCAGTATCACTGCCCTCATTCGACATTTCAAATATAATAGTCTTTTTTCCATGTCATGAACCATAACATTCTTTATCACTTTGAGACCCTTGAATTTGCTGTATTTTTCTATCTGGAATGCTTTCCCCCAGCACTACTGAATGCTGTATGCCCTTCAGGAACTAAATGAAATTTAATTTCCTAGGGAGCTTCTTGAACATCATAAGTTTCCTGCTGCCAGTCCAGAGCACCTTGAACTTTGAGACTCCTGCATGGTGATGACAGACCTTTTCTGTCTTCTCATTGTTGTGTCCTCAGCAGTTATGGCTGTCCTGATACATGCATATACATTTTATGAATATAGGAACACATTTGAATGAATTCATTCATGGTACAAAGGCACAATATTTTTTTTTTAACAGAAAACTTATTTACCTAAACATGTACATACACTTAGCCACTTAATTCTACTCTAGGTAGAATATAATTCTGATACTCTGTTTTACAGTCTGCAGATGTTAATATACCTCTCTTTGTCATGCATCCTCCCCAAAGTTAAAACACTACCTCCATTCTATGCATATTTCTGTATCCAATGCTCGCAAAGGAGGCAGAGAACCTCAGATGAACAGAGTTCCCTACCCCCATCCATGTGCATCTGCTGACCTCCCACCTGGGTCCTGGTGGGCGCTCTCCTTTCTATGCATGAGGCTGATAAAACTTGAACTGGATAAATCTGCCTGTCTGCTACTCAGAGGGGGGCTGAGGTATCAGTTCCAAACCCACTGATAAGGAAATTCTCTGATGATATCAGCAGGCTTGACATTGATGAAGCCTCCCCATCTGGTGTGTTTAGGGGAGCAATCAGGGATAAGGGGTGGCAAAATATGTTTGCCTGGCTCCTGGCCACCACCGTATTATATGAAGTTTTCTCCCTTCCACTGCTCTGCCATCCCCATCTCAGTGTGACTTGAAAGAACTCTTCTGGAAATTTGTGGCTGCTTCTGAAAGCCTTCCTTTCCTTTTCTTGGCTAACTCAGGCTATTTTATTTGCTAGGGAAAATGCCTTCCCTTTGGATGTACTCAGAAAGTTCTTTTACAGAGAAGAAAGTTTCATATGCAGTTTGTGTCACATTAACATCCCCTCAGAGGCCAATGTGGTGGCTAATGGAGTTGCTACATACATTTTAAAAGTCAGCAGCATTCTTAAATTACTGTTGCTGCTCTGTTCAGTGGTGGTTAGATTCTCTCCTTTTTTCCATTTGGAGACACTGGGTGGGTGGTGGCACAGTTAGGCACCCAAGTTGATCTAATGTGCTTAGTGTATTTCCAGGTGTCTTGCTTCTCCATAAAAGATGATTTTCAGAGTCCATGTCTCAACACTGTGAACAAAAGCCCACATTCATTGTATCAAACATACAGTGATTTCTGGATAGCTGGAAAACGGTAACAGACTAGCTTGGTGTAATTGGCTACCTGAACACAAGTATATAGACAGTATGATTTTTCACTGATGTTACCATCTGTATATCTCCAGGTGAAAAAATAGTAAAGCAGAAATATCTTTTCACCCATACGCAACACCTTGCCTGGTACTGACACATAGGCATAGATTTTTTTCCTAAATATAACTGAAAATGTACAGAGCGATTAACTTGCCTTGTAGATAATGGACACTAAAATAAAATCACTAAATTTTAGAACTGAAGGGCTTTAACTAAGAGCTGAGATATAAATATCTTAGCCAGGGATGTGAGCTAGTTAGTGAAAGAATCTAAATGAAACCCAAGTGTCCTAACTCCTAAAGAGTTCATTATTCAACAGATTGCATCACTGATTTATTGAATTAATTAGTTTATTCATTAGGCTTATCAGTAGCACTGGAAATAGCAATGAAACTAAAACCCCTAAAAATGTTTACACTTTTCTTTAATAGTAGCACTTTTGAGTATAATGACCCACATTCTGTGATTATTTTCTGTCTTTATGATCTAAATCTATAAATGTTATTTTTAGCTTCACCATTATAAAGGGTTTTCCCCTTTCTTTACAGATAAACAGATATACTCATATGTCTTTATATAGTACAAATTTTCAGTGAACTGCATGATGATTATCTGTTTGAGAATTACTCAGAGCTAATTTTTAGTCTCAGATTGATAACCACCTGCCACTATAGTAACTCATCAACTGCTACAACTTAGATTATGTATGTGTGCAGATAAAAATCTTTTGAACATAGTTGTAAGCAAAATATATTTGTAGGCTACATGTGCATGTCTTCATTAATATTGTAACTTTTCCAGTAGAAGAGATAAGATAGTCTTCAAATGCCTGCCATAATTAACTTCAACTTTACCCTGCCTTTGGATTACCTCTCCCACTATTTCTTTCCAACAACAAAAAAGGATGTTACAATTCCTATCGGAATGTAGTACTATTTAATAGAGATTTGTATGAGCATCAGTTATTAACAACACAGACACAATAAACAGTGTTCATCCTTCTTTATATACACTTAAAAACTGATTTTGTGTTTAACTTCTTTGACAAATATAAAAAGCTGAACTACAGCATTTATCCCCAACTAGATGCACTGCCACTAATTATAATGAAATCAGAGGATCTTAGGTTGGAGGTAGGATCACATGGCACAATGGTTAAGTCCATCAAGCCTTGTATTCCCAGTTCTTCCACCCAACAGGTCTGCAACATTAAGCAATATCAAAAGTAAAACTGAGAAATTGCCTAACATTAAGCAATTCTAAAATTCAAGTAATAATATTACCTGATTCAAAATATTTTTGATTAAATGAGATTGATATACTTAGAATATCTAGAATATGGTATTCAAGAAGTCTCAGCTATTATTACTGGAATGAAGTTCACAAATCAATCAACTTCATTTCCTCTCAATGAAGGAATTCCATCTGAAATCTCCTCCAAATAGATAGTAATCTAGTTTTGGGTAAAATACGTACAATATGAGTGCACTTGGTATTCATAAAATTTTCTTTCTATTACTTGACAGCATTAAGTGTAGAAAGTCCATCATTGTATTGCGTTAATATCGACTTCCTCATAGCCATCACTTTGTCTTAGTCCTAAACTGCGAAAACCAGCATAAATCCAGTGACAGCCCTTTAAAAATCAAGAGTATTTATCCAATACTTTACCTAAAATTATGCTTTATGCCACTCTGACCTTCTTCTTATTGGTACATATGAGTAATTAAATTGTTAACATGGTTAACTGTAATCAATTTCTCAAGTTAAACCTAGAGACATTTTACTTTCTGAAATGTGAGAACATAATGAATTGGAAAAACTCTCTGTTTACACAGAAATGACTCATTTCCCTTGAGTTAAGTAGATGGTGAGAGAAAAGTGGCTCAGGAATAATAACATTGTGGCCATAGTAAGTACTTTTTCACTTTTTGTTCCCAATTGCATTGTTTCGTTTGTTTTGTTTTCAAACAAAGTGGGACCATCACTGTATGTACTGGTAGTCATACAATTATAAAGACGTGCTGCCTAGGTATGCCATTTAGCTTCTCTAGATTTTAAACAATTATAGTTTATATGTTTTCTATTGTGCTTGTTTTTGATCATTCTGCTAGATTCTTTCATGCCTTTTTTTCTTTTAAATCTGGTAGGATGATTTGGATAACAGCATATTTAACCATAAGTGCATTTTCTTCACAATATGTTTTCCCATCCGTATATTGGTGAAAATAACATCTATTCTTTAGGACATAGGAAAATGCTTTCTCTATTAGGAATTGGAAGATATACGCATGCTTTATCTTTACCTTTAAACTATTTTAATTTTAAGTCACCTTTTTTTGCTTCTCTTACTTTCCTACAAATATCAAAAGATATATCTATTTAATAGTTACTATTTTTTTCCTACTATCTCCTCTTTAAATTTTTCTTAACTATAAATCTTTTAGAATTCTTATGGGAAAACCTATTAGATACTTCTCTTATGGTCTGTCTTTTCAAACATTCAATTGTCTGAGCTTTTATATAGCATATCCCTAAAGACAATCTTTTAGATCCATGGAGTTTAATACATTTCCTTCAACACACCATAATCTCTAGTTTTCTTTGTTCATACAGATGTGAAATCTACAGTCTTTGTAGTGGAGAGAATCACAGGCCCATTTTTTTTTTATTGTGCTGATTTAAGTAGCTCATGCTTACCAGTGCCAACCTTGATTTTTTTTTCAAGAAAATAATAACTTTCTCTCACAAAAACATCAGAGCTAGTTACATTACACTAAAGTCCTTTTTATTCTATTTGCTAATAATGTATTGCTGCAGTGCTTTTCTGATAGATCGCTATAACTTGCAATTTACACCAACCATCATATATGAAATGTTTCATTGCTGCAGTTTTACAAGTATTTTTAATAATGTGTAAAATATTGAGCTTTCATTTTAAGTATTATGCAGTAAGTTCCCAATTACTTGCACTAATGAAAAACAAAATGAAAATAATCTTAAATACCAGATAAACTCCAACACCCAAAGGATGCTTATTAGTATCTGAAATTCTGAAAACTGCATGATAAAACATAATGATGTTATGCATTGATAATACGTTACTGGGATCAGAATTTGAAACTGAGCATTTTCCTTATCTTGCTGGCGTTTCTGCATTTCTCTATGCTGGAAATAGATCATCTATCTCTCGGATAGATAAAATAAATCACCTAAACAGTGATAACTTCTTTCAAGATTTTCTGTAGCACAAGATATAGGTCAGCGGTCTCTGACCTTTTTGGCACCAGGGACCGGTTTCAAGAAAGACAGTTTTTCCGCAGACTGGGTGGGGGCGGAGGGGCAGAGCTCCCTAACAGGTACCCAATCCAGGGCCCAGGGCTTGGGGACCCCAGAACAGGTAATCTGGGAGTGAAATACATCAATAGCTCAGCAAAATAAATACTAAAAATCAAGTATTTGATAGTTGTCCCAACATATGGCCAAAGAAACTGGTTACAATATGCTGATTTGATTATATGCAAATAATCTTTCTCATCTTCATCATCCTGTATTGATCATCCAGTTTGCACTAGTCACCTTGCCTGTGTTATATCGCTTAATTTAATCCTCATAATAACTCTAAGTGTGTGTTATAATACTAAGTTTACACTGAGAAAATGGAAACTCAGAGAGAGTAAGTCATTTGCCCAAGTACAGATAGACAGTAAGTTGTTGAATGAAGGCTTTAAACTAAATTGGATTTACTCCAAGCTCGTGGATAATTGCTATGCATTCACGCCATAAACTACCCTACCCCTTCACTACTAGAAATTAGTCTTACAACATCCATAAGCAGGGCTCATCTCTTGTCTCTGATGGGGCATTTTCTCTGCTTTTCTCTGATACTGATGTCACTGAACAATGTCTACTGCTCCATGCCATTTTCTACACAACCTTTGAGAGATCCTTGAGGTTTTCCCTTGAATGTAAATGATGTTTAAAGATTTATTCTTTTTAGTCTAAGAATGGGAGCAAGCATTTTATGGTCTGGAAGAGGTGAGATTTATCACATGTGCTGCTGTCCTGGGACCTGCCATCTTGGCTCTCAGGAAGGGCACCGATTGGCTCCTGTAATCAATCATGCATTGTGTATGCTACGCACCCTTCTCACTGTTAGGTCTGGCCATTTTTCCCACAGTCTAAAATTTATTCATGTCAGCCTGTACCCCAGCAGCAGATAGTTTGTCTCTTTGATATGTTATTGGCTTCTAGGAGACTGACAGTTTTCTCTGTGTAGTTTATTAAAACATACATACTGATGAGTTTCCTGCACTACCATGTACTCTCAAAAATCCCTACATTATCCCAAAGGCATTTCACCTTATTTACTAATTCTCTATATGGGGTCTCTGGGCCATTAGAGATTCTTCAGGGTGCCAAAAAGGTTTGGGGGAGGTGGCTTTGTTTCAAAATTCAAATGTCTTAGGGAAAACTATGTTTTGCAATGATGAAGCTGTAGAGGCTTCATACAGCATTAAATTTCTTTGATTGTATTAAGATCATGTTAACTCTGACAACCTGGTTAATTAATGCTTATTGGACTGGTTAACAGTTGTAAATAGCACTGACTTTTAAATATGAAAAACTAATCAATTATTTCTTCATAAAAGTAGTTTTATTGACAAAATCCTAAATCTTAGAGTTCAGGAGGAAAAAGTAATTTAATGGATCCTTGGAGCTGACAAATTTGAGAATTACTGTTTTAATAGTAATGATAACTATTATTATCAGCATATTATAATAATGCAATCAGCTACCACTGAGTGCCTACTATAAATCATATAATGTGTTAAGTGTCTTAATTCACTATTCTTTTAAGAATTGGAACATATGCAAAATAGATATCATTGCCTTCTTTTTATAGATAGGCAATATAAGTTAAAAAAACAAGTTATCCCATAATTTCAATGCTGGTAAACCCGTATTTTTTGTACTATCCTACAGAGACCGCCACTCTGAACAAAAGGAATTATCTATTAAATGTAGATAATCAAAATTAATAAATTTACCTTAAAAATTATCCATTTTAAGAATTTACCTAGTTAACTTAAGTATTAAATTTTCTAATGAAAGTATAATTAAAGTGTACCATACAATTGTCACTTACCACTCCATGCTGTGTAGACATGAAAAACATTTAGTGTAAGAAAATCAGTAAAATCAGTATTTTCTGTCCATATCCAGAGCCAGTTTTCCCATTTTTTGTTATATTGAAGAGATGGGTATATGAAGAGGACACATGTTACTGAGTAGCAACATGAAAACATAGCCAAAACCCAAGTGATTTAACAAGGCACCTGCGTTTAAGGAAGATTGCTATAAGGTGACTATCCTTAAAACATTAGCAGAATCTTACATTTCCCAAATAACAGAGTGTGTAATTCACCACCCTAACCTTTATGCATTTGCTTGTTAGCGCAGTACTCACCACAAAAAGTATACATTTTTCTAAATTCTTCTTAATCTATACTTAAATCTGACTCCCTGGGATATTTGTATGTGTGCATTTTTTGCCCTAACTCTCATTCTCTGTTAGCTTCCCTATCCTAAAAATGAATTTTTAGGGATATTGTTTTAATATTAATCACCAAACACATTATGATCTATTAAATAATTTACAGTGACCACATCATTTTCCTGACGCCATTAGAATTTTTAAAACCTCTCTTCTTTTCTAATTATTCTTTCATTCGTTTAGTATTAAAGTCTTTAAGTTCTTCCTAAATTTACAATCATTTCCTAATCACCCTGTCAAATAATTCATAATCTGTAAGTTCAGAAGTTCTAATATTTATATTTAAAAGCCCTTCTGTTACAGATGGATATCACATTGAGAGGTTGAGAATGAGTTACTCAGTATCATGCAAATAATTACTCCTTAATTTATATGTTTTATAATTATATTTAATCTTCTATACTGTATTTTGTGAAATTTCAATTCATTTTGAAGAAAATGAGCAAAAACATTCACCAAGGTAATAGAAAAATATTTTGCAAACTTCCCTGTGAAATACAGCAGCCTAGATAACCCTGCTGACTTTTGAAGTCCTCCCCCAAATCAAAGATATCTTGCTAAAGTCTGGAATCAAATACTGGGTTTATGTTGGCTCTGCCTCAACATTCCACATCCAAATATTTAGCAATTTTATCAGCACAATTTAAAATAATATATCATAAATGATGAGACAGGATTACTGAAAATGTAGTAATGAAAACCAATCATTCTACGTACCCAAAGTAATGCTTCTTTGAATAAAAAAAAAAAAAAATTCATCAGACCTAAATGAGAGAAGAAAATAAATAAGAGCATTATACTTGAATAATGTCTATTCCAAAAAAAGCTGACGTGGGAGGGTAGCACAAGGAAGCCTGAGTCATGTACTCCTCTGTAGGACTTATAGAAAAACCTCAAGCAATGTGGCAACACTCTAATGCAACTCAGTGTACAGTCAACTCAGTGGGCAGTTACCAAAAAAGGTGTTTTTCCATTTGAAGAAATTACACTGACAGCCTATGAGTCAATGAATGGCACACTCAGAAGCCAGGCAAACATCTACAGCAACAAACACAAATTAGTATTTTTCAGAAGACAACTGTCAAATGTCTAGTCTAACTTACAGTACAGGGGATTTGACCATTATGCATCAGGAAATTTAGTTATGTCTTTGCAATTTAATAATAATATGAACAGTATGTACAATCATAATCCTTGATCTTTTAGGTTAATATATATATGTATATATGTATATATATGTATATATATCCTGGCATCAGGATGTATTGGAAATAATTGGAAGTCACTTGAATTAGGGCTAGGCCCAGTCCTGCCACATACTGGTAATGTAACTATCACAACTGAGCAACTACTTTTTTATTATTTAATTTGTTAAATTAGGAAATAAATTTTAACTAGAAAATTTCTATGGTTCTTTAACTTTATGATTCTATCATCTTTATACCAAATATATATATGTGCGCCTATGGGGGAGATGAAACTAAACCCTAGCTATCCTCAAAGATAGTCAATCCTCGAAGTACAATTCCTAATTTAGAGATGTTTTGTAAGTTATTTAACAATGAAAGTTATAATTAATGTGAATTTTTGCAATGACCACCCACCTCTACAAATTAATCAATGAAATCATCTCATAATCAAAATTATTGGCAGTTACTCAAGCAAAAGTCTAAAAGATTTTTCCCTAATATAGCAGAAGATTGATTTTGGAAGTTTGGAGGGTCTAGTAGTCTGTAAATGAAATGAATTTTAGAATTCTCTCTGTTCATAAACAGGATATCCCATCCCATCCCTCTCAACTAGTGATCCTTAGTTCTGCCACTCAATACTACAAGGGATTACTGTCCTCTCAATAGAGATATGGACACATTAAGTAATAGTCCACATTTATTTTTTCTTTGCTCTATCTGTTCATATGTTATCTACTTAGACTCTTATAAATCTTCAACTCAAAAACATGTCTTCATGGCCCCTAGGATTTTCTACCCAAATTCATATCTTTCTTAGTTGAAATTCATATCTTTCTTAGCAGGTTGAAACCTGCTATTTTTTGCTTTATAACTTTCCACAGTACTACATAAATCCTTAAATTCCTAATTTTTAATACATTTTAGCATGTCCTGCCTTATCTCCTGCTCCTAATCTCTACCAATTTGAGAATGGTACTATACATTTAGCTTTGACAGTCATTCCAGCAAGACAATCTCTTACTCACTCATTCTCCATATTCTTTGCCAAGTTGCTTCCATTTATCAATTCTTTAAGTTTTAAATGCCAAACTTCAAATACAGCTGCAAAAGTTGACCTGTTGTCTCATGAGATTGAATAGAGAAAAATTGATAACTCCAGGAAATGAAACTTGGATCAAACATCACTGCTTGAAACTAATTCCCTAGAACAGAGTAGGAACAATAATTTGGCTTTACCACTGGAACATAAAACATCAAACTAAAAAGAAAATCAACTACAAAAACAGGGTCCATGATGGATCTTTGAACTGAGAATTTAACACCACAGAAAATATTGTAAAACAGAAGTTCCCAGGTGATTATTAAAATATTCATAGGCACATTTAGAGGGTCACTGATCCCTTCCTTTCAATCCAAGTAGACATGCTACTAATTCAGTCCCAATATAGAGTTGACACAGAGTTTATTTGTCATATTTATGGCTGCCAATTTTTGATTAGCCTTTCTTCATTGGTAAAATCCTACATTATGAGTTCTGCTTCCTTAAATTAGAATTCAGAATTCAAATATTCTGCCTTGCTTTAAAAAAAAAGAGAGAGAGAAAGAAAGCTCTATTAATCAAAATCCTTCACAAGAGACTTTGACTTGGAAGTGAATAATGTTGAAATAAGCTTGATGTGGACATTTAATTTTGCTTGCATAGGTAGCAAATAGATATTGACCTCTTGAGAATAACCACAGTTACAAGGGTTGAATCCCTGATGCTTGGCAGAAACAACTGCAGTAAGAATGAATTTTTGGCATTTTGTGCTTATTGGTGGCAGCAGAAATGGTGGCTGGTTTTGTTTGTTTGTTTGTTTTTTCCAAATTTGGGGCATTTTTCCTAGACCCTAACCATTAGTCAATTTATTCAGCCCTCCCAGTGATTTTGAAAGTGACCTCATATCCTTCAATAAGTAACAACCCTGGTTTTAATAGCCTATTCCTGGTGTTTGCAACTAAGAGCACTGACCTAAAAACTATCAATCCAAAATCATTTGTAGCAGGTGAAGAATAATGAAAATGTTGTTTATGTGGGGGAAGAAATAAAGATAAAATATTTGAATCAGCAATAGCAGTTCTACTAAGTTCATAAACTATCTGAAAAGATTACAAGACCTCTTTGGATAGCACAGTCACACACCACTTACTGCCACAAATTCACAAATATTCATTAAAGTGAAGCTTAAGCATAAAACAAAATAACACAAAGAGTAAATTATTGAATATTAAAACACTACTGCTAAACAATTAAAGTTCTGTCCATGTTGCTATTAATTCTTACTCATATACATGAGCTTATGATTGTCCTAGAAAACTCAATATAGCTAAATGGATTGGCCTCTAAATTCATGCTTTTGATGATACAAATCTGAATTTTTTTAAAGAACATAATTTCTCTTCTTCGATACTGTTTCATTGATATTAATTTGTGCTTTGCAATTAAGTAATCTTTTTAGGGTTCATTGTGTTTTAACTTTCATAGACAGCTTGAACTAATTGATAATGCAATCTACTCCATTTTGGCATACTACTTGACTAATATTTTTCTCAAAGTATAATTGACAAGAGGAAAAAAAATACCTCACAAAATATATGGACCTTGAAGAGTAAAATGGGACTATTAACTATATAGATCCATATATTTTGCTAGTAATAATATGGCCTAAGTGTATTTTGGGTTTTAAGCAGCCAGAAGATAAAGCTAAATTATAATTAGTTCATAGTCACTAAAAGCTTTAATTCTAAATATCAATTGTCTCTGAAACTTTAAACTCCTCACTGAGTTGAGAAGACAGATTCAGGAGTTTGGGAAGGCTGAGGCAGATAGAGTTTGCAATATGTAACACCAGCATTAAATCTGTGTGAAGAAAGAGCTCCAGGAAGCTGAGTAGAGCTCACAATGAGTCTGAATACTAAGCTGCACATGCACAGAGTAAAAATCTCTACCAAGCCACGCAAGCAAAGGCTTGGTGAGCTGTGAGCCAAACAGTTCCCAGAGCCACACAGGCCCTAGATACGTCTCAAAACTAACAAGCCAGAGTAGAGTACTTCTTGAATACCTAGGGGATTCAGTGGAGTCAACTAAGAAGTCATGCCTTGGTAAGGGACTCAACTGCCTTGGAGTAAAGGCTTTTCCAAATCTGCCATAACAAAGACTAAAAACATGCCTGAAAATGATCCAATTGATCCTCAAGTAACTTAACTGACTTCCAGAACAAAGTTCAATAATGTTTAATATAATGCACTTTATTAGTTTGCTAAGACTGCTGAAACAGAGTACCACAAATTAATCTGGATGGCTTAAACAAGAGAAATACAGTGTCTTCCAGTTCTGGAGGTTGCAATTCCGAGATCAAGGTGTCAGCAGGGTTGGTTACTTCTGAGGGTTCTGAGGAAAGGTTCTGTCCCAGGCTTCTCCTGTAGGCTTGTAGATGATCATCTTCATGTTCACATGCTACTCTTCCTGGGTGCATGCTTATGTCCAAATATCCTGCTTTTCTAAGGATACCAGCTGTATAAGATTAAAGGGCCACACCACTTCAGTATGACCTCATCTTAACAAGTAATTACATCTGCAATGATGCCATTTCCAAATAAGGTCACATTCTTAGGTACTGGGGGTTAGGATTTCAACATATGAATTACAAGGAGGAGGCACAATTCAACCTGTAATGTACATCAAACTCCAACGTTCAAATATGTAAAATGCACAACTTCAGCATGAATAAAAAAGGGCCAGGCGTAAAATAAGCAGAAAAATGTGATTCACAAGCAGAAGACATATAAGTCAATAGAAACAAAAGCAGAAAATGACATGGATGATAAAGTTGATAGAAAAGGACTTTGGAAAAGCTATTATCAATGTGCTGCTGAATTTAACAGAAAATATTATCCTGAAGAACAAAGAACTGAAATTACAAATTAGTATCAGATGGAAATTCTATAATTGAAAAACAAATACATCAAATAAAATATTCACTAGATGAAATTAATAGCAGATTAGACATTATAGAAGATCAAAATATATAAAGACATAACAACAGAAACTATTTAAAATAAATTGTAGAAAGAAAAATATACCAGAAAAGGAAAGATACACTGTGACCTATGAGACAAACCAAGTAGTCTAATGTATGTATAATTGGAGTCGAAAGAGAAGCAAAAAGAGCAGAAAGAAAACAATATTTGAAAAAATAAAGGTTGCAATTTTTGCAAATATGATCAAAACTATAAGTCAACAGATCCACAGCTCAATAAATCATAATAAAATCACACTGAGTCATATTATGACAAACTTTCTGAAAAATCAATGATAAAGAGAAAAGCTTAAAAGAATCCAAGAAAAAATGGACATGCATACAGAGGATCAAAACTAAGAATAAGTACAGATTTTATACCTGCAAATATGCAAACCAGAAGACAATAGAATGACATGTTTAAAGTGCTAAAAGGAGAGGGAGGGAATGCTTTTAACCTAGAATTTGATAACCATCAAGAATATCTCTCAAAAATGAAAAGCAAATAAAAGTTTAATAGCTGAAAGAATTTATTGCCAGACACATTTATGAGAGGAAATGTTAAAGAAAGTTCTTATATCAGACAGTAGCTTGGATCTATAGAAACAAATGAAGAGTTCCATAAATGGTAAACATAAAAATAAATATAAAATACTATGACTACATGGTGAATGCCTGGCGCACTGTCTGGAGAATGGACACGCTTGAGGGTCTGACTCAGGGGGATGGGCGGGACACGGACAATGTATATAACCTGAGCTTTTGTAGTCCCATGAAGAGCTGAAATAAAAAGAAAAAAATACTATTTTCTTATTTTAATTTCTCTAAAAGATAACACAATGTCTAAAACAAAAATAATAACAACTACTAAGAGGATTATACATATGCAAAACTCTTTGAAGTTTAGTTATAGAACTTAAACATCAGAAAATACTGGAGAGAAATAAGTGTAATTAAAATGTTCTAAGAATATTGTCTCACCCACAAAGAAGGCATAGAAACCAATCAACATTATATTTTGATAATTAGGGAGTACTTCAACTTGCAAATTGAAAGGACACAGCTGATTGCAGATAAACTTGATTGGTAAGCACTGAAGTATATCAATATAGTTGTGCAATTTAAAGATAAGAATCTAAGGATTTTAAAAATCATAGTCTACAAGGAGTAAAAAGCCAGGCTAGTCTCAGAATTTTATATGTAATTCAATACCAGAAGAGGACTGAATATGTTTTGCACTATTCCAAGAAAAAATGTGACATGAGAATGTAAAGTCTGTAATTAATAGTCAGAATAATGAAGTAAAATTCTAAAACATGCAAAAACTCAGTAGATATGTCACCCCAAATACGTCCATCTTTTAAAAGTACATGCAAACCACATGTAGCCTATCAATAGATAACTTAGGACAATGAGAGAAGTCATGGCTGGAAATACTTGGTGGTTAATATACAATCCACTTTACAGAGCACACTTGTTGAAATTATAATTAGAATATATAAACATTGTAAACTATGTCAAGGAAATATAAAGATATAATTTATAAAAATAAGAAAATATGGGGACTAGAGGCAAATTTAAGCATTCTAAGTATCTTACCAAGTAAAGGAAAGAATCAATAGTTTCTATTTAGTGTTTATAATAAAAATAAAAGTTCATAAACTTATGTTTTCATAAGTTCATGAAGTTTCATAAGTTATCAAACTGGATAAGGATAAAATGGAAAAACTAATAAGTCTCTAAAGCTTCCAAACCACCAAGGGAAAAAAATACAAAGGCACGTAAAACGAAATAAAGCAGAAAAGCTAAGGACGTATTTAAAACAAAGCAAAAAGAAATCAAACAAAAGTAGATGTCTCTGATAATATATGCATAACTAAAGTCAATCAGTTAAAAAGAATTGATACAAAAGGCAAAATCAAATTACATACTGAATAAAATATCAAAGTAATCCCTAAATAAATAGTCAAAAACATTTTGAAAAAGAGATAAAGGAAGAAGAGAAAAACAGCACAAAATTTGAAGGTCATGAAATACTAAATAAAATGGAAAATTTATGCTATGGCAAAAGCATCACCAGTAAAATTTAAAAAATGAATGACTTTCTTGGAAGGTTTTTCCAATTTCCTTAAATTCCAATGATTGTACATGAAAAACATCTAGTAATCTGATGGGCTGTCACAGAATATGCATAGATAAGGACATTAGTATATAATTTTATAGAATGCTGTGGTAACCCATCATAATTTAAAATGTGCATACTTTTGCTTTAGCAATTCCAATTCTGAGATTTATCTTCAGAGATAGTCTAACAAATGAGAAAAATATTTAATTATAGTATTTTAATAGAAAAAAATAATAGAAACAGCAAACTTCCATAAATAGAGATTAAATGAATTATGCTGTATCTATATACTGGGTATTAGGCAAATCAACTTCTCTTTAGAAAATATGTATTTTATATGTACATATATATGTGTGAATGTATATCCACAACTTATACATATATATATAGAAAACACACAAACACACTTGGACATACACCATGTTCAAGTCTGTCCTGGCTGCTGTAACAAAAATACCATAAACTGGAGAGCTTATAAACAAAAAATTTATTTCTCACAGTTTTAGAGGCTGGTAAGCCCAAGACCAAGGCGCCAACAGATTTGTTGTCCAGTGAGCACTCACTCCCTTCTTCATGGATGTCACCTTCTTTCTTTGTCCTCACCTGGTGAAAGGGGCAAAATGCTCCCATAGGCCACCTTTATAAGGATACTAATTCTATTCATGAGGCCAGGGCCTTCATGGCCTAATCACCTCCCAAAGCCTCACCTCTTAATACTATCACATTAAGGATTAAGTTTCACCGTATGAATTTTGGACGGACACGAATATTTACACCATGGTATATCATATCATACCATAGTTTATATTACTTTTATAATACAAGCAAGTATAAATTTAAATGAATCAAATCAGTGTTCTCCAATTCTGAAATACAGATTATTAGAAAAACCAAGAGCGAAAAAAACATAAAAATTCTGTTTAATTACTGCAGAGTAATGCAAAATATACATTTTACATTTTTGTAGACATAGGTCTCACTAGCTTGAAAGATCCTTTTGTTTAAAGCTCAACTTCCTTCTGCTTTTATAAGCACATATAATATATTCTGAAAGCATATATTGTGATTTTATGACTTGTTTCTACTTAAGATGATCATATGTGAAATTAAATCCTATGTATTTTTTTCTAAGAAGTTAAGTATGTAGAAAAGTTTCTATATTTCTTATACTTTGTAAGTGATTCAACTTGAGTAGGTAGCATTTACTGTTCCAGGAAAAAATAGAGCTCATAGTGAACCAGTTCCTACATTAAAAAATCCAGAGATCATTATCGTGTCTTTAGCAAGCCACAAAGTGGAACCCCTCGGAACCTTCACACAATGGAAACCAGGAAGATTATAGACTGATCAATAGAAGTCTATGCCAATCCCAGTCCCAAAAGGATTATGTAGCCAACTGCATCAAATTCCATTTCCAAAAAACGTACATTTACTAGAGTTGGGCTGTATGTATTAAATTAAAATGAAACTGTTCCACTTTCCTGAGTATCAAATGGAAATAAACTGGAGTCTGAACTACTGAGTCAACTACTCTTCTGAAAATGGCCAAGATTATTTATGTATAATTTGTGTCAGTGATAAAAAATTAAACACAATTTCCACCTATGATATTACTACAAATATTGAGGATTTTAAACTCTAATTCTCAAACTTTGGCCAAATTACTAAAAGTGGAACACAAATATCCTCAAAAGACACAATGTTTGTATGTCAAATCTATCCTGCTAAAACTACTTTTCATTTCAAAGTTGATAGTACAAGATGACAATTTACAGAAGAAAATGAAAACTAATATTACCATGCTAAAATGTTTTCACAGTTATACTTTTCCAATTTTTATATTAGCAAGAAAAATCCAGAATCTGACATTTTAAAATGTAAATACTCACTATTTTTCTGAGGTTTTGAAAAATGTATGATTTTTATAAACATATGAAACATAAGCATATGAAACAGAAAAAAATTTTAATGATCCTTAATCACATAACATCTATTTACCTCCTGTGGTAGCTATGTCGGGCCAAAATTAAATCACAATAATGAGCAACGCTTCCAGTGGGAGCAGTTTCAGGACCTTATTACAGCTCTTTGTCATCTACTACAATCAGGAAGAGGACATTGCTTAATCAATTTTGGTGGTGACAAATCATCTAAGTACATAAGACATGGCACATGAGCACTGATTTTTATAATAAGAGACAGTGACATGATTAAATGAAGTGCCTTTCTGGGGGAAGTGATTGTAGAATCCATGATTTTAGGCTTTAAAGTGATTTGTATGTAAAAATCCAAGCAACTAGGAGAGGTAGTTGTTTGATACAGACTTAGGAAACTGGCTTCTTATGCTTAGAGAATTAAGTATCCAGAAGAGCAAAGACAGATTTCTGTATCAGTCAAGATCTTGTCTGTAGATAGAAACCACTGTAATTATTTTAACAGAGAGAATTTAATATGAATTAAATGGCAACCAGGTATAAGAGAACAGAAAATGTACAACTATTCATAATAATGATAAAAGATACTGAGGAATCATGGAAGCAGTTATTTATAGATGGAAGCTACAAGCGCTAGGCCTGAGGGAGTGAATGGAGGGGCCCTGAGGAGCTAGGACTTATCCATCCAGGCAGAGATGCTATCTGGCAAATACTGGTACCTCAGGAGATGGAGTCTCTGGAGCTGGGACCCAGACCTCTCTGAAAGGAGCATTATCTAAGTGGTATTGGTATCTCTCAACCAGGATAGTGATGCTCGTTCTTGGAGTTGAAAAAAGAAAATTGCAAGCTGAAATCAACTGCTGCTACTTGAAAGAACTATTGCTGCCCAAATGAAGAACCAGCAATGTGATAACACCAACAGACACAGGAAGAAAACAGGAAGTAACAAGTCTACTCCTTCCTCCAACCTTGTATTAATAGCTCTTCCACCTTAGTGGCCTTAGGAGGAAACCAACTGGCAAAGGGGAAACGTGGTGTGAAGAGTACCCAGAATCACAAAACAATGCAGAAGGGAGGATTTGTAACTTGGAACTAAGAGACAAAAGTTCAATAATCAGCCCAGCTTGCTTATTTGACTACTGAAGATCAATACTTACCATTCTACACATTGTTGAATACCCGTTCAACAATAAGAAAAAATTTATTTTAGGCTTAATCATCCTCATCCTCTCTCCCATACAAGAAAGTACAAAATCCCATTAGTTTTAGGCAAAGTAATTACTCCTCCTCAAATTCAATCACAGTCCAATCCTTGTATAAAATAATAATGTGGAAGAGAAAAAGAAGAAACTAATGAAGTAAATTTCCCAGTGGTTGGTGGGTTTTAGGTTCTATATTTCTTATCAATTTCCAGGTTTTATTTAATAACAAAATAATTAGGTCTCTATTTTTCTATTGTTGAATATTTGATTTCAGTTTTGTGGGTGTGCCTTACTATACAGTTATTTTAAAGTGTGCCTTGAAAGCAGGTATACTCTTTATTTATAAGGTTCAAAACTGTGTGTTTAGTATGTATCTTGACACACATAAACATGCACACATGTACAAATGTATACATATATATAAATAATAGATGTGAGTGAAAGCTGTGTTTTGTATATGTATGTACATCTATTTGTGGTTAAATCCATAAAATATAAATATGTAATCAAATGAATGTGTATGCATTTTGTTGAGATATACCTATTTCTACCATTTAGGTCCTCTGTATCTTCATTTGTTTTTGGTGTGGGCTGCAAGGTACAAGCTAAAACCTTCTAACACAATTATCCATTAATATATCTGTTTTGATCATCATCTAGATATTGGATGGACCCTCCCACCTAAAATCTGGTTCAGATCTCAAAACTAGTGATGCCACACATGTCCTGAAAGGGTGTGAAATGGTTTGTTCTTCACATAATGAGGCTTTTGTGAGAGAACAGGGCAGATCCCAAACAAATCCAAAAATGACTTGGAATAAGAGGAGATTGCATGGCTTTCAATGTGGTTAGAGAGTGGGGTGGCGATGATGGTTCCCATTGACTTGAGCCAAGGCTCCCATAGTTTGAGCTTCCCACCACCACCAAAGGGGGGTGTACCAAGCTTTCTCACTGGCTTGACCAGATGTGGGGCATATGTACAAAGGGAGTGGACAACTTGAAAACTATCAGCAGTCACATATCAAAAAATGGAATAAGATATTTTATGATGGTTTCTTATTGCATATCCTGTTATTTTGGCAATCTATATTTTGATATTGTGTTATTTGGTACATGAAGATTCACGACAATTAGATTTTCAGTTTGGGTTGTAGATTTTGTCATTTAAAAGTCCCTTCTACTTCATGATTGATGCTTTTGTCCCACAATCCAAACTTCTCTTGCATTACTAATCTGATTTCTGCTTTCCACCCCCATCCCCTGCTGTGCTTTGTTTTCTTCCAAGCTTTTATTTTGGAATTTTAAAGGACATTGAAAGTACATTGATTTACAGCTTAGAAAACTGTAAATCAGTGTTTAACTTGGTATAAGATTTGATTTTATTGTTTGAGCCAATAAAATTTTTTCTAGTTAAACTTATTTATGTACATATTATCAAAGCATTTTTTATTTTATGTTTTGATTTCTGTTGTAAATATGTCTTGTAAAGTTTTCTACTTGTTGTGGTTTGGTTTGTTTTGCTTGCCTTTGTGTTTCTCCTAATAATAATTTAGAAAATTCATATACAGCATATTTTTTGTAGTTTACCACTAGAAATTATGAAAATATAAGTGTATCAACTTTTACTTAGAAATTTTGGATAGAATCTATTAACTCTCCTCTTTACCAGACAAAGAATTTAGCACTTTTAAATCTCTTATCACTTGTCCATACACATATCCATCTGATTTTCATAAAGTTATATTTTAATATTAACTTATAAGTATATATATAACTTAGAGATCTTCTAATCATAGTCTCAACTGCTGTTTGGCATTTTCACTTTAAAAATAGATAGTATAGTAACCTTAAGTCCTTTAAGGCCATATCTTCTCACTTTTTGGGGGATCATCTGGTTCCATGTGGTCATCAAATATCTTTAACTGATGGGTTCATACTGAGAGATACACCCATGTGGAATGTTGATTTTATTGCCTTAAAACTTGAACATGAAATCTGTATTTTAAATTTTCAGGTCACATTTTTCCCTCAGATCATCACCACATTTGTTTAACAGTATACCAGAGTTTGATAAAACTTCATAAAATTATGAAGTTCTGATTTTTTACTTCTTATGGAAGATTTATATTTGCCTAAATCCAAGAATTCCTCAGCTTTGAAGTTCAATAATTTTATTACTATGTTGCAGTGTTTATCAATTTGGGACCATTTTAAATATTCAGATATTTCAGGATTTAACACAATATAATGTTGGTTGTTACTTTCACATTCTTCCTAGAACATAAAACGTGTTTAGAAATTTTAGTTTTATTATCCTCTCAACTAATACACCATTGTTCTCTAGCTTACATAATCTAAAACTCAAAAAATTATTATTTTATGCAAATCATTTGCCTAAAAACATGATTATTCTTTTATACCAATTTGAATTATGTATTTGCCTTTTTAATTACTGCTGATTAAACTCAAAAACATTACAATTATTTAATTTATTATTGTTTTATCTAAATAACATTTTGTTTTATACAGTTTATACTTATGTAAACAAATATTTGCCCTACTCTTTAGTGTTTATAATGTCAATGCTTCTATCGGGATCATTTTACTTTTATCTGATAAACACCTGTTAGTAACTGTAAGTAATGGCTTCAGTTTGTATTTATTTTAAAATATCCTTGTTTTATATTTATTTTTCATAACAGCTTTATTAAGATATGCTTCACATGCCTTAAAATTTACCACTTTAAATTGTACAATTCAGTAAGTTTTAACATATTCATAGGGTTGTGCAATGATCACCACTATCTAATGTGACAATATTTTCATCATCCCCAAAAGAAATCCCCTACCTATTAGCAGTTATTTCCCACTGTCCTCACCCCACATTCCTTAGAAATCACTAATCTACTTTCTGTCTCTATGAATTCTCTTTTTCTGGCATTTCAAATCAATCATATATCATATATATTGTGGCCTTTTGTGTCTGGCTTCTTTCACTTTGCATATTTTCAAGGTTCAAGGTTTCATGTTATAGCATCGATCAATATTTCATTCATTTGTTTTTATAGCAAATAATATTCCATTTCATTTAACCATTCTTCAGTTGATGGACATTTGGGCTACCACTATTTGACTATTATGAATAATGCTGCTATGAACATCTTTGTTCAAGGTTTTGTACAGACATATTCTTTCAATTCTCTTGAGTATATCCCAAAAAGAAGAATTACTGAGTCATATGACAACTCTGTTAAATTTTTGAGAACCTACCAAACTGTTTCCCAAAGAGGTAACACCATCTTACAATCCCACCACACTAATGTATGAAGGTCCAATTTCTCTACATCCTCACTAACACTTGTTTTAGTCTGTCTTTTTTATTTACAAAAAGTTATTCTAGTGAATGTGAAGAAGTATCTCATTGTGGTTTTGATTTGCATTCCCATTGTGACTAATAATGTTGAGCAAGATAAGCTTATTGGCCATTTTAATATAATCTTTGGAGAAATTTCTATTCTGATCCTTTGCTTATTTTTAATGGAGTTGTCTTTTTATTGTTACATTATAAGAATTCTTTATATAATATGCATGTATTCCCTTATTAGGTATACATACTATTTGCAATTACTTTCTTCCACTCTGTGGGTTATCTTTTCACTTTCTTGATGGTAGATATCCTTTGAAGTGTGGGGAGTTAGCTACACTCCCAGCAAAAAATCGGGTCCCTTAGGCAGGGGTCGTCACAAAGAATAAGGAAATGATAGAATATAGAAATAAAAGAATACACAGAGAGGAAAGTACAGTTTTATAAAGAATAGATTTATGAAAAGGTGGGGGCTTGGGGGACCCCCATAGTATTCCCGTGAACTGTAAGGCCACGAGTGAAGTTTCACATCAGTATTTATGGGTACAGTGATCGGTTGCCAGGGTTAACAGATTTACATAATAACAAGTAGTTTGTTTTAGGTTAAAAGTCTCCCAAAAGGCTTCTATAGATCTCTTAATTAGCTCTATCTATGTGAGCAAACAGTTAGAAAATCTTTCTAAGACAAACTTCTAAGTTCTAAGATAAAGCTATCATTTAACAGAAGGGTGAAACAGAGATACAGTGGCTCCATATTTCTTTATCTAGTTATTGTGGATGGAGACAGGGAGTTAGGAGTCAAGCAGGAACTGCCCCTTGGGCTAATTGTTTTCAGCGGCAGGTGTCTGTCTGTCAGGTGGGCACTCTGATCAGCTCTCATCCCTTGGCTCCATGCAAACCTGCTTTGCCACACAAAACAGGCGAAAACCATAGGTTTGAGACACAGGGTCACCTTGGAAAGCAGCTCCCACTGACCTGTGAGATGTTCTCCTGAGGCGAGGCAGCTTTTGATATGAGAACTAACACGTTCACATATTCCTTCAGGGCAAAGCCCTGCAAAACTCCTGAAATCATTTCTGTCTCCATCTAGTAATATCTCTGTGAAGAAATATTTCTATGGGGTAACATTTATATAGCAATATTAATCTGTGGAGCAACATATCTATGGGGCAACATTGAAGCAAAAAGTTCTTAATCTTAATCAAATCCAGCTTATCTACTTTTTGTTTTTAGTTTATGCTTTGGTATCATATCAAAGAAACCACTGACAACTGGAATATTATAAATATATATTTATACCTATAATTTTTCTAAGAATTTTATAGTTTTAGCCTTTTAATTTAGCTCTATGACCCATTTTCATTTAATGTCTGCATATGGTGTGAAGTATGGATCTAAGATCATTTTATTGTATGTGTCTATCTAGTTATCCCACCACCATTTTGAAAGACAATTCTTTCCCCCTTTGAATTGTCTTGGAACCCTTGTTATAAATCAAGTTAACCATAAATGGAAGTACATAGTTTTGGACACTCAATTATATTCCATCAATCTATATGTCTATCCTTATGCGAGGACCACCCTATCTTGATTATTATAGCTTTGTAGTAAATGTTAAATTGGGGAGCAGGAATCTCCAATTTTGTTTTTTTTTTCAAAATTATCGTAGCTATTTTATGTCCTTTGTATTTCCATATAACTTGTAATGTCAGCTTGTCAGTTTAAAAAAATAAAAATAAAATAATTTAAAAAATCTGAAACTTCTCTAGGGATGTATTGAACCTGTATATCAGTTTGGGAGGCATGGCCATCTTAACAGTGTTAACTCTTCCAATTCATGAAAATGGGATATCTTTCCATTTACTTAGTTGTTTAATTTCTTTCAAGTATGTTTTATGGTTTTCAGTGTATAAGCCTTACACTTTTGTCAAATTATTGCTATTTTTTATTCCTTTTGATATTATTATAAATTTAATTGTTATTAATTTTATTTTCAGATTTTTATTGCTAGTGTATAAAAATACAATTGATTTTTGCACATTGATCTTGTATCCTGCACCCTTGCTGAACTTGTTTATTAGTTCAAGTAGGTTTTGTTTGGACTCTTTAGGATTTTCTATATGCAAGTTTAGGTAAGCTATATAGTTTCCAGACTAATACATTTAACTTCTTTTTTTTTTTTTTTTATTTCAGCTCATCATGGGGGTACATAAGTTCAGGTCATATACATTGTCCATGTCCCGCCCATCCCCCCGTTTAACTTCTTTTTCTTCCCTAAATTTCATGGCTTGACCCACCAGTGTAATATCAGATAGAAGTAGCAAAAGTCGATTTATCTGTCATTTTCACATTTTTCATTATATGTCTTATGAGTTCTGTTTTTTCTGCCTCCATTACTGCCATATTTTATATTAAATTTAAATTTTTTATTATATCATTTCAATTCCCTTATTTTTTTCCTATGTTCTTTATTTTCTAATAGTTTCTTTGGCTATTTTAATCATTATTTTAAAATAATCTAGCTAGGATTAATACCAACCTAATTTCATAGTATATAAAAACTTTGCATCAATATCCCTCGATCACTTTCCCCATTCTTAGTGCTATCACTTTCATACAAATTACACCTTTGTACATTACTAGCACTTCAACACATATTTTTAATTATAGCTCCATGCAATTATCTTTTAAATAAGCAGATTATATAAAAGCTACAAATAAAAAATACCTTTAAAATGTCTTTTATATTTACCTATGTAATTATCTTTATCAGTACTCTTTATTTATACACGTACATTCAAGTTACTGTCTACTAGTGTATATTTCTTTTAGCCTAGAGGACTCTTTTTTGTATTTCTTGTAGGGTAAGTTGCTAGCAACAAATTCTCTCAACTTTCATTTACTAGGAATATCTTAATTTATCTTTCATTTTATGAAGGATAGTTTTGTTGAATATAGAATTTTGGTCTAGCAGTCTTTTACTTTCAATACTTTGAATATGTGATCCCACTGACTTCCAGCCTCCATGGTTAGTTGTTAATCTTATTGAAGATCTCTAATACATGATGGGTTGCTTTTCTCTTGCTGTTTTCAGAGTTTCTCTTTGCCTTTGGCTTTGACAGTTTGACTATGATGAGTCTAGGTGTGGTCATCTTTGACTTTATCTCTTAGAATTTATTGAGTTTCTTGGATGTACGGATTAAGGTATTTTGTTAAATTAGGTAATTTGAAGCTATTATTTTTTCAAATATTTTTTCCCTT
This sequence comes from Lemur catta, assembly GCF_020740605.2. NCBI lineage: Eukaryota > Metazoa > Chordata > Mammalia > Primates > Lemuridae > Lemur > Lemur catta. The sequence goes on from NC_059132.1 coordinate 61,365,079, forward strand.
TCTCTCTCTCTCCTCTTTTGTCCTCTAACAGTCACATCATACATATGTTGGTACATTTGATGTGGTCTCAAAAACCCTTGGAGCTCTGTTCATTTTCTTTCATTCCTTTTTCTTTTCTTCCTCAGACCAAATATTCACAATTCATATATCTTCAAGTTCACTGATTCATTCTTCAGCCAGTTCAAATTTGCTGTTGAGCCTTTCTTGTGAATTTTTCATTTCAGTTGTTGTCATTTTCAATACCAAAATTTGTGTTTGGTTCTTTATAGTTTATGTAAATATTTTCTAACTGTTAAGACATCATTCTTACACTTTCTTTTAATTCCTTAGACATGATTTACTTTAGTTCTTTGAACATACTTAAAATAGATGATTTAAAGTCTTTGTCTAGTAAGTCCAATGTATGAGCTTCCTCAGGGAAAATTTATATTGACTGCTTTTCCTACCCTATTTATCAGCTATACTTTTCTATTTCTTTGCATGTCTCATTTTTTGTTATTGCTGAAAACTGTACATTTTAAATAATATAATGTGGAAGCTTAGAAATTAGAATCCCCTTCTAATCAAAGTTTTTGGTCATAGTGGTTTATTGAGGTAACAGTGGCTGTGATGTTTGTTTTCTTAGTAACTTACCTATATTAATTTTATAAAGCCTGCATTCTTTGTCATATATAGTCACTGAGGTCTCCTCCTGGTTAGCTTAATGGGCAGTTCATGTCTGGATGGAGATCTTCTTAAATGCCTTGAACCAATAAGTCTTATATTTTCTTCTGTATTTTCCACTTACCTGTTTCTCCATATTGTATTCTGAACATTTCCTTAAACTTATCCTTCTTTTCATGGACAATCTCTTCAACTGTGTTGAATCTGCTGTTAAGATCACCCATTGTACTTAGATACAATTCATAATATTTTACTTTTCAGTTCCAGAATTTTGATATGTTTCTTATTCAAATATATTTTGTCTTTTTAGTTTAGATACTATTTCCCTGCTGTGTTTCTTAATGTGGTCTTGTATCTTTCCCTATGCCTGAGAGGTTATGAAACTCTGTTCAACCCCTCTGGCTCTCAACTACCTCTCCTATAATTAGTAAATACTCCTTGTAAAAATACAGCCCCAAGTACAGTAATCAAATTCTGGGGTTGCCTCTGGATCTTGCCCTAGTGACTCATATTTATCAAGAGCCATAAAATTTTAAAATACAGTAATTATACTTCTCAGTATCTATCCTCAGGAAATAACTTGAATATTGATGGGTTTATATACAAAGGTGTTCAAAGTGGGACAATTTATAGAAAGCATTTGGAGAAAATCTAAGTGTTCAACAATCAGAGAAGCATGCATTAATTTATCACAGTTGCATGCAGTCCATGTTAATGATGTTTTCAAATAATTTTTATAACATAACAAAATGTTCACAATTTAATATGAAATGAAATTTCAGGATAAATATGGCTCATGTAATTACTTCCTAAAATAAACTATTTATTCATAACATCTTACAAAATGGAAGAAAATACCATCAAAGATGTGGCAATAGAGGTAATTTTAATTGTTTTCTTTACACTTTTCTAAAATATCTATACTGAAAATTTAATAATGAAACCAATTATATTTTAAATGAAAAAATGAATTTGAACTAAAAGAAGGCCATGTTCATTTGTATGTGTGTTTGGAAGAAGAGTAATTTGTTCCCCTATCCCTTTCTCCAACACAATTAGGATGTTCTTTTTTGCATTTATTCATACTTGTGCTGCTGACACATTTGTTTTCATAGCTGTCAGATTGTCACAATGTTTTCTTTAGAGAAGTTGGCTCTGATGCATCTTACATATTTTCATATCTCTGAAGACAACGACAGGGACGAATCCATGATGAATATTTAAGCACTCAGAAAGGTTACAAGCACCTCACCTTCTAGGCCAAGACAACTGACAGCCTACGTAGTATACTAATGAAGGTGATGACAAGTGTCTAGAGTACTTGCAATGTAGACTTAGTCTTCTGACATCATTTACATATATCAATGATATCTGAATATGAAATCTTTCCTAATTATTAAAAATAATAGCTGGATAATGGAATAATAATTGAGACCAACTCTTTTTAAAAATTTATTTCTAGATATTATCTAGGAATGCTATTATTATTCACCTTTACTACAGTCTAGCGTTTTGGCCAAAGTATCATCCATTACCATTCTTTCTCATAGAAGCAATTTTCTTTGTTCATTTTATTAGTAATATGCTGACTTCTTGTTGGCAAACCAAATAATTAATCCTCCATAAGTATATCTGGCTTAATTTAAACATGCTAATCTTTTTGAACTTTATAAGCATGAAGTGAGATATCACCTAACAGATAATTAGTTTTAGCAGGTCCACATTATATCTTACAAATGATGGGAAACACTGATTTGTGTATTAGCCAGAAAATGTAATTTCATAGTTTGTGTTGGCAAAGAGACATTGTGTGAAGTCAGATGGTGTAACTATATTTGGGCAAAGGAAAATCTAAAATTGAGGTTGAGCAATTTTAAGAGCTAGAAACTAAGACTTGTAAAGATCTTATGACAGAAACTAAGACTTTTTAATTTTGAGACAAAATGGACTATGTAATAAACAAGGTTAGGTGAAGAACAAGTTGTGCATTAGGCAAAATATTTCTTCGGTTAATTGTGTTTTGGGAAGAAACCTGAGATCAGTGGAGCAAGGCCTGTTCCAGAAGGAACATTTCCAGTTTAAAGTGTCTCGATTAGCTGAGCTCAAGTGCAGTTAAGGCAAACACCAATCCCAGAAAGGCAGATTCAGGCAATGCAAACAGCATGAGAAAATTCCAAGTGCTGGAACTGCTGGATGTTACACAGGCTCTGATGAGGTTTGGGGAGATGTAGTTCTTTTTATTGAAATACAGAGCACTGATTATAATATACAGATTTCCAAAACCGCCTAGGTAATTATAGACCTGCATAACAAACTCTGTTCTTTATCCTCTCCAAAGGAAGTTTCATTATCCCTGTATTATCTCACACACAGAAAGAATTTCCTGAAGGTGACCTTTTTATAGGTGGTAACCATAGCAACAGATTTCCAGTCGCTAACACTCTGACACCACTTCTGCACTGCAAATGGTACAGGGATGCTGAGGATTGATGTTTTGGGTTGCCCTCCAGAGACAGAAACTGCATAAATACTTATCAATTTGAGAGAAAGATGTTAAAAGAAATTTAAAGCCATATTCCCTGCTCTCTTGCTAATCAGACAGAAATCTTTTTTCCCAAGATCTCAGTAATACCCTCACTTAGAGACTAGCAAAGTAAAAATAAAAGATGTGGATTTTTAAGAGATACATGAAAAAAGGAAATTTGTTCCTTACATTACTCTTAAGTAGGACATTCAATGGATCATGGGGTGAAAAACAAACACTCCATTTGGGAGTCTATTCTTTGCTTTCAAGTACCTCTGGAGTACCCACAAGCTATAATGACAGTTTCATGCGCTCTTCAATGGAGAACCGGCTGGGCTGTGTAAACCTAGGAAACTGTGGCCTCAGCACTTAATTCAAGAAAGAGTTAGAAGACTTTTGAGGTAGTAGGAAAGTTGGAAGGTAGATCTGCCAACTAAAAGTCAGCCAAGAAAATGTCAGGAAAGAGAATGGAAATAGCTGGTCATTTGAAAATTCAAGCACTCTTGATCCAGGAGTGGTGAGAATGCATCTTTAATATATAAGTGAAATACTGCAGTCTCTCTGTTTCCTTCTAAAAACTGGGTTCACTTATACAGCTTGGTTTTTTAGAGGATTTATTCATATATTTTCAGTAAATAAGTTCATCTCTAGACTTGGTTTTGTAAGATATAAGAAAACTGAAACTTCCCATTTCTTTTGAGACATTTACTGATGATGCCAAGTTACTTTTAAATTTCATAAAAGTCTTCTCTAAAAAACTCAGTTATTATTCAATTTTTGATACTTCTATATATTTTGTCTGTGTCTTATTCTTTTTTGCCCTATTTTAATTTATTTGTATGTTGTCATTTCCATCCTTAAGAAATAATTTGACACAGTTCAGATTTTGCCTGTTGTATCAATTATCAAGCTACAACTTGCTTTGTAATCATTGATCACTATTATATCATAGCTGCTGTGTCAGTTTTATCTCACTCTTTAGCTTGGCTGTTGTCCAGGCAATGTTCCTCAAAATTTACAGTCCCATCTAAGTGAAAGAAAAGAGAGATAAAAAAATTGTACTCCAGTTTGTGAAATGCTGGCTTGAGGACTTAAAGTTCTATTTGGGAAAAATGTCTTTTAAATTTTTAATGATCTCAACAAAAGCAAAAAACAGAAGTTTCATATTTTGAAATGGCAAAATATATTTGCAAAGTTACTATCAAAATGTAGCACAGGCCAGGAGCAGTGACTCACACCTATAATCCTAGCACTCTGGGAGACAAAGGCTGGAGGATCGCTTGAGCTCAGGAGTTCGAGATCAGCCTGAGCAAGAGTAAGACTCCATTTCTACTAAAAATAGAAAAATTAGTCAGGCATCATGGTGTGTGCCTGCAGTCCCAGCTATTTGGGAGGCTGAGGCAGGAGGATTCCTTGAGACCAGGAGTTCAAGGCTGCTGTGAGCTATGATGATGCCACTGTACTCTACACTCTACCCAGAGCAACAAAGTGAGACTCTATCTCCAAATACTTGGAACTCAATGTAAGAAACACTAAACCAGGGTAAACAGAAATACAAGGCTGAGATCAATAAGAGGCCACAGTAACTTCAAGGTGTGTAATGAAAGGAAAAATCTGCCAGTGAGAAGGGGGTGGAGGTACCATGGAACTAGAAAGGCTCATGCTTGTAATCTGATGTCTGACACTAGGATATACCTGTATTTTTAAATTTCTGTTTCAAACTATCTTTTGACTTTTTGTCATTCTCATTAAAAAGGCTTTCAGTGTTTATCATTTATTTCAGTAACAACATTTCTTTAGTCTGGCATTCACGCATTCAACTAATTTTTATTGAGGGCCAACTATGTGCCAGGCCCTTCTGGGGGACACAGCAAAAAGAAGACAAAAATCAAAATAGACACAGTGTTTGCTTTTATGGATCCAGTGGGAGAGACTGATAGTAGACAGATAATAAAACAAAAAATGTTTTGTTTTCTCTCAGAGCATATTAAATTGATATGAAGAAAAAATAAAAGCAATGAGAATATGAGATGGGGGAAACCTAACCTTGATTCAGAGTCAAGGAAAGCTTCCTTGAAGAAGTGACATTTAAGCACATACTTGAAGGGGTATATAAGACAGTTGTGAGCTTACGGAAGGAGGGAAGTTACCCAGGACATTTAAGAAACATAAAGAAAATCAGCTGCATCAGAATTTAATGAATAGAAAGAGAACCACAGAGGTAAATTTGAGTAGAAGACAGAGGCAAGAGGCAGGGTCTTGTGGGTCACAGTAAGAGTTTTCATACTATCCTAGTAATACAATGAGGAAACTGAATGCACATTTTAACTGGACAAGACCAGATAAAATTTGCGTTTACCAAGGTCACTTGCCTTCTGTGTAGGGTGGTAGCACTCAAGGACATCTACCAAGTGGCCCCATGGTTTCTTCTTAGACTACCCTTTAGGTACATAACCTGTCCCTAGTTGATTAATTATCATTATCTAAATGTCCCCCATACAGCCTGCCTCTGTGCCTTTGCACATGCTCACCCCATACCCTATAATGCCTCTCCCCCATTCTTTCCTGTTCAATCTAGTCGTGATTTAGGACATGCCTTGCACAGGAGCCCCTCACTCCCCTTTCCCTTGCGCCCGCTTTGAGCTTTCCAATTACTCAGGCAACACTGATACCAGGGCTCCTCTTTGTCTTCTCACCTCTTCTTCTGAATCTCCCACCTAATTTTTCACTCTATTTTCTTTTCTCTTCTCAATCATTTGCTTCACTATGATATTTCCCTAATGTGCCAGTTTATAAGAACTTGGGTAAATTTACCAATCACTAAAGAAGTAAAAAGCCCTTTTAGGTAGTTCAGTAGAGTTACAGGTATCATACAGAGAAATCATTCCATCTTTCCACTTAACCTCTCAGAGTCCCTTCAACACTCTAAAGTTTTGACTGATTAGCCCTGTGGAAATGATGCCCTATGATCCTTTAGATCTTATGTATGAAAATGTCAAACCTCTTCCTGAAGTCACACCATGATTTCGGGCAGTTCTCACTGCCCAGTTTAACAGAAGATCTGGTTTGGAATTCAGAGCCTCACAACTACTACAGAAATAATACAAGGACTGAGGACAGGTGTTTTTTTTTTCGTGCAGCTTCCTTTTATTGAGCCATGAAAACTGAGTATGTATCTGGCTTCAACGGCAAAAGGGAAAACTATCAGAATTCCACAGTACTTAAGAGAGTTAGAAATGCATCATAAAATTAAATTTGCCATTCCACTTCTAGGAAGATTACATGGATATATTTCCCCTATTTCTCCCACTAGGTATAACAACAAACTTGGACATTATACATAAAACAAATATTAAAAACTCTGAAGGTTAGAGACAAGAAAGCAGACTGGCTAGAAAAGTTGGGGTCCAAGGAACAAAAAGATCAATAAAATTAACAAGCTTCTAGAAAGACTGAAAAACAAAAAAGCAGAGAGAATTCATAAATTATCAATATCAGGAGTAAAACAGGAGATACTCCTTCAGACCCAAAAGATATCAAAGGGATAGTAAGGAAATACTACTAAAAACTCTATACACATAAATTTGATTACCTTAGACAAAATGAACTAATTCCTAAAAAAACACAAAGTACTACAACTTAATATGAAGTAGTTGATTTGAATAGTCCCATAATTATTAAGGAAATTGAATTTATAAGTTTAAAACTCCTAAAAAAGAAATCCCCAAGGCCAGATAGTTTCACTGGAGAAGTCTTTGTAAAGAGTTAATGCTAATTCTACACAATCTCTTCAAGATAATAGAAAAGGATGGACTACTCCGAAGTTCCTTTTATGAACCTGGTATTTCTCTACGCCAAAATCAGACAAATGGAATACTTCCAAACTCATTCTACAAGGCCAGCATTACCATGAAACCAAACCAGACAAGGACACAACAAAAAAGGAAACTACAGGAACAAAAAATACAAAATATCTAGGAATCAATTTAACCAAAATAGATTAAAGACTTAAATCTAAGACCTGAAACTATGAAACTACTAAAAGAAAATATTAGGAAAATGCTTCAGGATACTGGTCTGGGCAAGGACTTCTTGAATGATACCCCCAAAGCACAGCCACTAAAGCAAAATTGGATAAATGAGATTACCTCAACCTAAAAGCTTCTGTACTGGAAAGGAAATAAAGTGAAGTGACAAAGTGAAGAAACAACCCACAGAATGGGAGAAAATATTTGCAGACTATTTATTTGACAACTGGAATATATAAGGAGTTCCAATAACTCAATAACAAAAAATATATGATTTTAAAATGTGCAAAAATTTGAATATTCCTCAAAGGAAAACATACAAATGACTGACAGATATATGAAAAAATGCTCAACATCACTAATCATCAGAGAAATGCAAATCAAAGCCACAATGCGATATGACCTCACCCCAGTTAAAATGGCTTTTTATCAAAAAGGCAGGAAATAATGAATGCTGGTGAGGATGCGAAGAAAGGGCAAACTTCCTACACTATTGGTGGGAATGTAAATTAGTGCAACCACTGTGGAGAATGGTATGGAGTTTCCTCAAAAAACTAAAAATAAAACTTACCATATGACCCAGCAATCTCACTGCTGAGTATCTATCCAAAGGAGGGGAAATCAGTGTATTGAAAAGACAGGCCTATCAGTGGATGAATAGATAATGAAAATGTGGTATAGCTACACAATGGAATATTATTCAGGCATAAAAAGAATGAAACCTGTCATTTGCAGCAACATAGATGGAACTAGAGCCCATTGTGTTAAGTAAAACAAACCAAGCACAGAGAGACAAGTATTGCATGTTCTCACTCATATGCAGGAGCTAAAAAAAAGTGAATCTCATGAAAATTAAGATTAGATAGACCAGGGAAGGGGAGGTAAGGAGGGGAGAGGAAGGGAAAAAAGATTATAAATGTATTTATTACAACTGTTCTGTACATTTAAACATGGTAAATTATATATATATGTTTTACCTCAACAAAAATTTTTTAAAAAGATCTTCAACATCACTGACCATTAGGGACTGCAAATTAAAATCACAATTTGATACTACCACACTGTCAGAATGGCTAAATTGAAAAATAATGACAATAACAAATGCTGGCAAGAATATGGAAAAATTCATACATTGTTGGCACAGACACTCTGGAAAACAGTTTGACAGTTTCTTAAAAATCTAAACATGCAATACCATACAATCCAGCAATTGCACTCCCGGGCATTTATCCCAGAGAAATGAAGACTTATGTTCACGCAAAAACCTGGACACAGATATCATCTTATATCAGCTTTGTTCCTAATAACCAAAAGTTGGAAATGACTGGATGTTCTTCAATAGGTGAATTGTTAAACAAATGATGATACGTCTATACTATGGACTAATACTCTGCAACAAAAAAAACTAAATTACTAATACGTGTAATAACCTGAATTAACCTCTGGAGACTCACGGTTATGAAAAAGCCTATCCCAAAAGCTTGGATATTACATGATTCTTTAGTTATATATAGGATTTATATAACAGTCTTAAAATGGGAAATTATAGAAATGGACAACAGATTAGCACTTTACAGTGGTTCAGAGGAAGGTAAGTGTGGGAAGGAAGTAGACGGTGCTACGAAAGCGCAGCATGAAGGATCGTGGTACTGAGGCCAGTGTTTTGTATTTTGATTGCATCAGTGTTAGTATCTCAGTTATGATATTATACTGCAGTTTTGCAGGATGTTAACATTAGGAGAAACTGGATACAGGGTACATAGGATCTCTTTGTATTGTTTCTTACAACTGCATGTAAATATACAATTATCTCAAGCAATTTTAATTAAAAATAAAATCTGCTTATCTAAAACAAAATAGCTTCTATAAAAAAGGATAAATATTTTCATGTACTAAATATGTATATCAGACTCATATTTCTTTAAATATAGGTGTTCAGTTCAATAAGCATTCCCCAAATAATTAAAATGTCCACTAACAAAAGTACCAACCTAGAGAAAGTGTGCCCTTGCAGCAGAAAGTCAAGTGCTCACAAGTGTCAATGGCTTAAAGGAAAAAAAATTGTTTCTTCTTGCTACATGGTTTCAAAACTTTTTGAATACTCAAAAATGAAGAGTTCTTTCCCACACTGGGCAAGTCTGTAGTGTTTTGTTTTTCCTCAGAATGCTATGCACTTTTTCCTAGAATAGCAGTTCAATTAAAAAGATTTTTAAAAAGATGCTTTCTCCTTTTTCCTAACTTTGTGGGAAAAAAATTTTTAAACATCTATAAATCTAACATTTAAATTATTTAAAGAGATAATCCTATTTTATGATTCGTGCAAGGATAAAAGGTTTCTTAAAGCAAAGAAACACTATGCTGTTAGGTAACTGTCCCAAAACACCTCTTTCATTTTATTCTTCATTATCTGTTGTTTTTTCCCTTTTAACACCTCAGTGAGAAATATTTCTGAGCCCATTTGTCTGCTTGTGTGGAGATTTTAGGAAAAGAATGATTTCAAAAAAAAAAATGTCTAAGTAAATTCAGTATCATATCTTCAATCCTTGAACACCATCTTTAGAAAGGTTATTAGCTAATTATTTTACATGAAAGCTGAAAGCACATTATGGAGCTATCTATGGTCAGCTAAGCCTTTCCACCAGATGTTGACTTAGGAGGCCTAAGAGTTACCATAGTCACTAATTAACTCTTGTGTCCTGAATGCATTAGACTCCCATAGCAGAGAGACTGTTTACATTATGTAAAATATTTTTTTGTTCTAGATAAATTAAGAGAATATGCTGGATGCATTAAATCTTATTGCAAAATAACATTGACTCACTTCTCATTAAATTCTTCATTGAAGTTTTTGAATCTTAGCCCCAGAATTAACATAGTCTTCACTTCCACATTTTACTAGCTTAGCCTAAAATAAGAGCTAATCTACTGCCTCTCTCTTTTTTGTTTTTAAAATATGTCAAATTGCTCTTCATACTTACAAACACAATCTATATTTTTCAGAGTCCAGTATCACATTTCCAGATGATTAAATATCAATGCACTTACTATAAAAATATTTGTGTAAATTATATTTTCTAAATTTTTTTATTGAAACAATTTAAAGAAATATATGAAAACCATTACAATAGTATATTTTTTTCCTAGAAAACAACTTGCAGTTTTTAATTACACAATATCTGGAACAATATGAAAGAATCAATAAAGCTTGTATTTTTTTCTAATCTCCATCCAATATATTAAATTTTCACATCAATTTATCTGAAATAAAATTAATTTACTTTATTAATTTTATATTCCATATCTGTAGACATTTTAAATGCACATATTTACAGTATAAAAATAGCTTCCAAAAATAAAAATAGAAAAAACTTAAATATCTTTTATCTTCATAATAGTTATTCTGTTTTAACATGAGAAAAATGCCCTAAATATTAACAAATAACCCATTGATGAAATAATATTTAATTTTACAATAATTTTTACCCATGCCTTATTCAAATTTCATTAATAAATTATCAAAACAATCACACATTTTTTATGATGTGACTATAATATAAATCAGAAAAAATAAAAAATGTATTCATATTTTAGACGCCTGATATAGATCTTGTAAAATAAATTTTGCATCCATCTCTCAGTAGTATAAATTTCACATATTCAGATTAAGACAAATGACAAAAGCAAGATTCATGTAATAGAAAAAAAAGAAACAACTGTGTATCTCTTCGCCAGGATGTCTCACACGGAAAGGCTCAGAGGCACCTCAAATCCACACAATCACCACTCATTATCTTTCCCATTACACCTGCTCTTCTTGTGGTATTTCTTTAGCAGTGCCCGTTCAGGCCTACCTGTTCAGGCCAGAAACTAGAAATCATTTCTTCCATCTAATCACCCCCTCACACATGGAGACACATACACCTAGATACGCACATGCACACGCAGAGACACAGTCAGATCTACACACACATACACACACAGAGATACACCCATGCACGTGTGTGTGTGCACACACATACACATGCACACACCTATCACAAAAGCCTTAAAGATTTTTTCTATCCTACTCCCACTATCTTAGTTCAGGTCTTCTTTCTGTATTTCAAATAAAATAACTTCCTAACTCCACTCCCTGCCTCCAAATTTGTCCTTCATAAACTCATTCTCCAGATTATTACTGGTTGGTCTTTTTCTAAACTAAAAAAATACATATTTCTTACCTGCTTAAGATTCTTCCATGCATTAGTGCACTCATGAGATCAGTACTCACTGGAGCACATGCCTCAGTGCTCAACATGCTTATCTGCTGGTCATACAATGAATCTGACACTGGCGCGCCCTCCTTGTTGCCCGCAGGCATGTTTAGAGTGTTCCTGTGTGCTCCCAAGAGCCTCTCTCCATGTCCAGACTTTCTTGGCTATAGTCCATTACTCATGAGTCCACAGTTTTAGGCCCCCAGCACCCAGCATCCATGCCCAACATGAGTCAAATGATTAATAAGATTTTGGTGATGACTCAGAGAATAAAGATATATGGTCAAATGGAGATGATGGAGATGAAAACAGAAATTGGTGGCAAATGCTTCAAAATGCACAAATCCTTGTGATAGAGGTGTTTAAAGGAAAAAGTGAAGAGTAGCCCAAAGGAACCCCTTTCCAAAGCTCTGTGTAATGCCAATGTCTGGTGGTCTGGGGAAGGCCTTAGAAGAAACTCTCATCTGATCTACAAGACAAAGAACAAAAACCTTATGATGAAACAAATGGTCCTTTATTCTCTAATGTTGGTCTCTATTTCATCTCTTTCCTCTGTTCTCCATTCAGCCGAGGAACCACACAATGTAATAAATACTCCCCAAAGTCCATGCTTTCCCCTGACCCCACTTGCTGGTTGGTTTCCTAGCCTCAGCTCCTCACCTTTTATGTGCCTAGAAAATTTTTTTTCCCCAAGTTTCAACTCCAATGTCACCTCTCTAGTGAAGACTTCCTTGATTACTGCCTGTCCAGCAACCACATATAAAGGAAATTTGGGTCACTCCTTCCATACTGTCATCTTTTACATATAAAATTGGCTTTTCAAATACATAATGGAATTCAGAATTGTGAAGTTATGGGAGACAATTACTCTCATGCACTACTGGTGTGAGTATAAACTGGCATGATGTCGTTGGAAGACAATTTGGCAATGTCTCATGAAAAATGCACGTGGTTATTGAGTTCTCTCCTTCTTTTCCTCCTCTCTAGCTAAAAGCATGATCAATGAGAAGATAAAAATATATGTATAAAGATTTTATTTCAGTATCACTAATAATATTAAAAATTGGAGCTAGCCAAAATAATCAACTATACAGGAATATTTAACAAATTACAATAAAATGGGAAAAAAAGAGCCAATCAGAGAATTCTTAATTCCATGAGGGACATATTATTAACATAATATTAAGTAAAAAAAGCAGAATTTAAAACTTTATAACGTTTTTAAATATTACAATATGCATATAAAAAACACTGAAATCAAATATATTAAAATGCTACAGTGGTTATCTCTGGGTAAGAGGGCTGTAGATAAATTATATTTTTTCTCTTACTATATTACCCAATGGCTATGTATTATATTTAATAATAAAAGATGATATAGTATGTTTTAAATAAATTTATTGAATTAACAGATTGCTTAGTTGAACTAACTCATGCATCCATCTATCCACTTATCCATCATTGAAAAACGTCATTCGAATTTATGCAGACATAACCTTAGTTGTACCTTGTTTTTTCGCCAAATCACTGAAATGAGCAGAGCCAGAATCTTCAATTTTGACTTATCAGCCAGAGAAAGACTGTCTCCAGATAGCATCCTTTCAGAAATTAGATACACAGTAATAGAGAAATGCGAATAAGCATGCCCTACCATAGAATTGGCATTATGACTGCTAATGATCTTCAAAAAACAAGATATTCATTATGTCCAGGTCATACTGACATTTTATTTATTACTGAAAAAAAGATCACTTTCGAAGAGCTACTGAAAAGTCACAGAAAAACTTTAATAAAATCTATGTTAAACCAATTCTCCTTAACTAATATTATTTTTTTCTCTTTAACCTTGTTTATTATTCTCAGGGCCATTGTGAGATAAAAGTTGGTATGTTTAAAGCACAGAATAGTACACTGCAAAATCCCTTGGTGCAGATCTTGTGTAGGAAATTTTTCTATTAGGTATCTGGAGCTCTTCAGCTTAAAATGAAGATAATATCCCATACCCCTGCCTTATTGATAGGAAAATCATAAAAATTACAGAGGTGTAAAAATGAATAAGATTTAAGATTTGTCATGTAATTCCTCACAAGAATTTTACTGATAACCATGTTACAATCGTGCTGGAAGGAAAAGAAAAGGTAGCATTGTCGATATCATATAGAGCATGATTCCTGTAGAATTTCCAGCAGCTATTCAGCTGAGAACACATTTTTAAGGTACTGAATTTTTAGTCACTTGGATGCAAAGAGGTTTGAAGAATTATCACAGCTTTAAGTGGAACTGTACTTTCTTTTTCCTTGAGGCCATCAGCATCTGCCTATAATCCGTACCCTCAATGTAGAGATCTTGGAGAAAAGCTGTCAAAGACGTGCATGGAAGAATTTGTTGCTAAAAAGCAGCAGAGCAGTCAACTGCTTTCAATGACACCTCCATTATCACACTGATTGATTGTAAAAAGGAAACAAAAGGAGCAAGAAAGAAAATCTCCCATTCTTTTACTGGCTGAGCAACCTCTAAACAGAATTTTTTTAGTGAGCTTATCAAGAGGCAAAATAATAACTTACCAAGTCCTGATGTCATGCATCAAGAAACTGAAATCCTTACGTTTTTCAGCATTTGCTCACTTAACAACAGCAAAAGTTTTTTTTTTTTCATTACATTACACATTATTTTCTTTTGTTAGTTGTCATTTTTGTAGATAGAGCACTGATCTGAGGAAAAAATCCACACAATTCTTTCCTATGGCCAACAAATCCACAAATTTTCAAAATGATTTTCAGACCACAGTTGACTGTTTCCCAAAGATTCATTTTCCAGAAATGAAGCCTCAAGTCAGCTTCTGTGAAAACATAAACTCATGGAGGTAGAGCGTGTGTCATTTCTTCCTGCTTATGCAGTGCTTCTGAAGATACTGGCTCAAAGCTTTGGTAAAGCTGGAATGCACATTATTGCTGAGTCCTTGGTCTTCCGGGAATGGGATAAAGGATAAAGAGAGTAACATACTAGTTAAAACTGAAGGCTACAACATTGGCTTGCTGTATGACTTATGGTTGTTCAATTACCTTCTCTGTTAGCATTTCCCCATATATAAAATAAAAGAGATGTTCTCGCTCAATGCTTTCCAAACTCAATAGGGAATCATGTCAAATAGCAAATCCATTTCGTGAAGCCCTGTGAGGTCTTTCAGACTAGTAAATCTCCAAATACTGGACAAAGTATTATGAAGAGCAGAATGGCAGCCTAGTTGGAAAAGCACAGAAGGAAGATGTATTTGGTTGTTGTGTTTTTCCCCTGCCCCCGGGAATGTCCTGTGAACTGAGGCTTTAACCAGAGACAAACAAAGGTGAAGCCAAAGGATTTTAATTTTATTAATCAGAAGTAAGACATCAGGAGAGCTGCAGGTATCAGAGAAGAGCAAAGAAGAGCAAACACTATATTAGTGACTCTAAAATTCAAGTCACCAGAAGCAGTGGCTCACACTTGTTTCCTAGCACTTTGAGAGGATGAGGTGGGAAGATTGCTTGAGGCCAGGAGTTTGAGACCAACCTGGGTGACATAGTAAAACCCCCGTCTCTGAAAAAAATAAAAAACTTAGCCGGGTTTGGTGGCATGCTGCTGTAGTCCCAGCTACTGGGGAGGCTGAGGTGGGAGGATCACTTGAGCCCAGGAGTGTGAAGCTGCAGTAAACTATGATTGTGCCACTGCACTCCAGTCTGGGTGACAGAGGAGATCCTGTCAATAAATGAATGAATGAATAAATAGATAAATAAAATTCCAAAGTCCCTTACATAGGAACAGAGAAGTTTACTACACTTTTGAGCTTTAAGAGGTTTTTAATAGAAGAAAATATTTCTCCATGGCCAAAAGTGTGCTTTCTTTACAACACACCCCCCACATAAACACACCAACTTAGATTTTTTTCCCCATACTATATATGACACATCCCATATTTTATTCAAGGGGTATCTATTAATACTACATGACTTAAAGATATGTTCAGAGTCACAGTCTTGTGTAGATCAGATATGATAACTACTAACAAGTGTCAACCATTTCCGCTTCCAGCGTCCGCCCGTGGCAGACATTACTAAACAATCAGAGAAGTATGGTCAACCAGCTGCTGTCCATGGTCCTGATTAATGCCCAGTTGAGACCTCTTTTCCATTCCTATTGTAAGGAAAAGAGCTCTGGTTTTTAAGTCAGAAGATCTGATTTCTAATGGTGACTCTATTATACTTTGGCAACCACATCATTTCCCCATTCCTGTACATTTCCAGTCAACAGGGGAATTTAACTGGGTAAACTCCAAGGCTACAACCTGCTCCAGTGATATGTGATTCTAATATATACAGCTGTTTTTTGAGTCATCCTACTAGAAAATCCACCACCACTACCAATATGTATATTCATATTAATGCATAATATTCCATAACTACAGTTGCAGATTTTTGTCCCATGCAACACCACTGTCCCCCCATAAAACCCCTTTTAGACAGGTAATATAATAAAATTAATTGGTCATTTATGACCCCATTTGAATGAGTTTTTCAGGTTCTTTCTAATTAAAGAGCAAATCTGTACTTCTCTTTTGCACTTTCTCTCTTTTTCTTATTTTTGTACTAATTACAAAAATAATTAGATCAATTAATTATTTTAGCTACGAAATCAGAATCTACTATGTATTTATAGCAATCCTGTCATTGGGGAGATTTCTTTCAGAAAACTAGAAATCTTTATGTTCTAATGATTATTTCCCCCCATAATTTTGTACTTACTCCCACCTCTCTGAAAGTAATGATATTTGGCAAGAAAAGGAACACTAGAGCCCAACTCCAATGGCATACAGGACTAGATTCTGGTATTTCAGTGGTAGAGCATTCCATTATTAGTATTGCCCTTTATCTCCATGGATCAACAGGAAAAAATCGGATTTTATATTACATAAGAAAGAAGACTAAAATGCAGCACATTGAAGGGAGATGGTAGTTTCAGATTTTAAAGTAGTATTGGTCTGAGGAAGAAATATAAGAAAAACACCTGTGATTGCCATCTTAATCCTCAAAGAGAAATGAATTAATCAAGAAGATTAAATCACAGACATGGTTACACAGTCTCACCTTCAGTAGGGGATCAGATTAGAAATAAGAAAATCATATTCTTTGTCGTATGATCTTGGGAATGTTGTCTCATCACTGAAGCCTACTGTATGCATTTCAAAATGATTAGATGAGGATATTCATATAATCTATAAGAATTTTATAATTGATAAGAGTCTATAAGATAGTATACAGACATGTAAGGTTACATTTAATGTCATATGATTATATATAGTTATATAGTAATGAAATTACTCTCTCAGTGTGGGAAAAGTAGACAATTTTACAGCTTAGATATTTATACTCTAAAACACCCTACCCCTTTATGTTAGGTGAATTAGGTTATGTTAGTAGAATTAATTAGTTCCACCATTATTTATAAATATTAATAATCAAAACTTATAACTGTATCAGTTTCCTGAGGATCCTACAACCTTTGTGGTTACAACAAAAATCTATTCTTTCACAGTTCTGGAGGCCAAAAGTCTGAAATTAAGGTATCAGCAGGGTTGTTTGTTCCTTGAAGATTTACAGGAAGAGTCTCCCTCCTAACTTCTGTTGTTTACTGGCAATCTTTGGGATTCCTTGGCTTATGGCAGCATAACTCCAATCTCTGTCTCGGTTGTCACATGGCTTTCTTCCTATATGTCTGTGATTCTGCCTTTTATTATTTATTTTAGTCTGTCTCCTACAGCAAAAAGCTGATATTCAGATTGGTTAGACCTGCATTCCCCAAACCGGCAGGCCACAGACAAGTACCAATCCAGGCCACACAGCAGGAGGTGAGCAGTGGGCAAGCAAGCAAAGCTTCATCTATATTTATAGCCACTCCCCATTGCTCACATCACTGCCTGAGCTCTGCCTCCTATCAGATCAGCAGAGGCGTTAGATTCTGTATTATGGTGAGTTGTACAATCATTTCATTATATATTACTATGTAGTAATAATAGAAATAAAGTGCACAATAAATGAAATGCACTTGAATCATCCTGAAACCATCCCCCCTCCATCCCTGGTCTGTGGAAAAATTGTCTTCCATGAAACCAGTCCCTGGTGCCAAAAAGGTTGGGGACTGCTGAGTTAAACAACTAACCTGAGATCATACAGCTAATAATTAGGGGAACTTGAACTCAAGCTCCAATCTGTTTTACTGCAATCTGTGTTTAACCACCACTAGATAGAGTTTTATACTTACCCAGTCATTTACAATTTTAAATGTAGCCAAAGAAAGAGAAGGAATACAGTGTACCTAAATTGGAAGACAATGGCAATTTAATCATTTGAATAGTAATTCTTTTGTAACAATGTGGATTCAATTTTTTAAAACTATTTTTTTAAAAAAGTTTTTCCATCCTGAAACATTAAAACCAGAAAATGGGCTATGGGTCATTATGGTCATGAGTGAAACTTACCTTTGCAAGCAAATTGGAAGCAATTAGCCTAAGAACGGAGACTTAGGAAAAGATAAGTCATGTCCAAGGTAATAAAGCATGTGAGTGGTCATGGAAATATCAAACCCTAGCCTAATCAATTACTAGCCTTCACACTTCATATGACATAAAGGGCAATACACATTCACCAGCTGCTCAGACACACCACTAGTATCTATGTAATTACATCCTTTCAGAATACTTGGAAATCTTGGATACATAACAGTAACAATTGACAGCTGCCTAGTACCATCATTGAGAGTGACAGTAAGTAGAAGGCTAATGACTTTGGACCTAGACTTATCTCTTAAGAGCCATCAGCCCTGCAAGCAATGCATAAAGGACAAATACTATTGGCATAACCATTTTGAATTCCTAAGAGAATTATCAACCTAGAAAATATGGCCAAAAATGTAGACTGTAAATCATTAAAAAGAACATTTTTTGAGATTTATCAAGCAAACAATTAAATTCTTTCAGCCTCACTATGTGCAAGTGTATGGCTTACTGAGCAAACTGGCTCTTCATATTTGGGAAGCATGCCTTGAAGATGGTTGTTTAAAAACGGAAATAAAAGAACAATTGGTCACATCAGTAATCTTGATGATCATTCAGCAGATGGTAGCCTTTTAATGGAGACAGACAAAACAGCATGCCACATGTCCCCAAGATCATCTTAAATGGAGCAGAAGTAGCTACCACAAAGAGAGAGGCTATGATGTTACACAAGTATGATCAGGGCAGCATCCATTTTCAACACTTCACACACAGTTTTTTTTTCATCCACACTTTCAACTAACAAAGACAAACACCCATTCTACATTTAAAGATAAATGAATACTCTCTACTCTACAGATCCACTGATTATACACGTTTCCTCTAAGTATCGCTATATTTGTAGCTAGCAAATACATAATCATCATTGTAATAACCAAAATATATTAAGTGCTTGCTTTGCACTAACTGCTGTGTTCTGTGTACACATTATTATGCACTGTGTTAAGATTTCTACAGGTGTGATCTCATGTAGTATTCAAACAACACAGTGATGTCGATACCATTATAAGCCCATTTTACAGAGGACGAAAGTGAAAAATGCATTGATTCAGTTACTTGCACAAAATCAAATATTAAGCCTCTCTTACTACCCTTTGTTTGCTCTTAAACACTACACTGCTTCATTTGTTAGATAAAGACTCTTCAGTAACAGTTAATTCTGGAGTCACAAAGGAGTGGCACAGAGCAAACTGCAACCTTGACATCGAATAATGCCTGTATCAGACCTAGCTAGTGACAGGAAACAGTATTCAGCTCAGACAAAGAGATTGGAATGAAAAGATTGCTTAAACAGGTGTTGGCAGGGTTAATGGATGACAGAAAGGAAAATGAAGCTCCCAGAGATTAGCAACAGAGGGAAACCAAGATCAAAGAAACAAAGGGAAACAAACAGCATTCCTGGATATTACTGGAAACAATGAAAACAGAAACCACAGAAGAGTTGTAGGCTATATAAAGTCAAGACACTTAGAGAGCAGAGACAAAATACCCTTCCCTTTCTCTCTCTCTCTCTCTCTCATCCTCCCCAACCCCACTCCCTCTTGTGTGCCCACTCTATATCTTCTTTCTTTTTCCAATATTTGTCAGTGCTTCCCATTGGCAGACCCACCTGAAAGGCATTCAGCCAGGGAGACTAGATGATATAGACTTTGGAACTAAGCTCTTTGGAGACACAGCCAAAAGCAAGAGTGGAGACCGATCCGTGGGGCACACAAGCACACTTGCACCTACAGGGCCAAAGAGAACGTGTTCCTGCCTCTATGCTGAGATTTGATACCAAAATTGGAAGTCCAACACTAACCTAATAGATACTTGAAAAACAGTTATTATACAGTTTGTGGCTTTTGAAATGACTTTACCTTACTCCTCTACGCAATTCCTGTCCCCTTAGACATGCTCTCATGTTAACCAGATGTCACAGGTTAGCATTATTTCATAAAGACCAAAAACTTATTGGCAGCAGAAGGAAATAAAGAATGGCTTGAAAATGGCACCCTGTAATCATCAGGCTGTGTTCTTCCTGATACTGCTGTCCAGGGGTTCCAAATGTGCAATGTGGACAGTAGAAGCTCGCCCATTTTTCAATTTTCAGAAATCCCAGTGGTCTAGGTCTACAAAAATAGTGTGGGACATAGTAATGTGATCAAGGCTGAAAGATGGAGGCTATGCAGATATAAACACTTGTCTAAGGAAGTATGGGTTTGTGAAGGTTGAAGGGTAGGAATTATATTATAAGCAGACTAAAGAAAGTGATACTTAGCTGAGCATGGGGACACACACCTATGGTCCCAGCTACTTGGAGGTTAAGGTGAAAAGATGACTTGGGCCCAACATAGCAAGACCCTGTCTCCCCCCAAAAAGGAAAAAAAAGTGATAATTATCAATAGTGACAAGATCAAACGTGGGTCCCTTGATACTGCTACAGACAGAGATAAACCAAAAAACAGTGATGAAAAACTGTTTTAAGCATAATTCTACCAAGATTCAAGTCAGTTAACATTAAAATAGTGCTCCCATTTTCAAGAGATTTAAAACTGGCTCAAATCAGTACCTACTTTTTTGCTTAATAGTTCTAACATTTCAAGTTAACAGAAGCAATGAATCAGTTCCTGAGACAGGTAGTCAATTAAATAGTGTGTTTGCAGAATATGCTCAACAGTGATATATTAAGAAAAATGTCACATTATTTCATTTTGTGATGCTTTCTTTTTTAAACGTGAGAATGACCCTAAATATATTTTCACTGAGAAACTGAGAAACACAGTGCATGAAGCAACAAAATTGGGTAAACAAAGCAAAGTAAATTGCTGTTTGTAATATTACTTATTTCATTAGTCTAACAGCTTTAGGGAAACACTAAGAACCATGCATCGAAATTATACATGCCAATTTGGGCATTTTCTATGATCCATTAGGCTTTCTTCAATAGAAAATTAATTATGTTGCCATTCCATAATTCTCTCCTGAAACATTTATGCAGGTGTCAAGGATGCATTTGACAAAATTCAGAGCCCCATAATGCCTTTAATTGAAACATTTAAAATGTGCTGCATAAGTGGAGAATTGCTATGGATTGAAATGCATATAAATGAAAGTGGCAAATTTTGAGAAACAAAACATTAAATATACTTGGGGGAACTCATATTATGGCTTTTCCATGAATGCATTTGTTGTTGCTTTTCTTTTTCTCTGTATTTAGGTTTACCTTGAGATGTTGAGGGCTTTTTCTCATAGACCTTTGAAGACTAATGTGTCAATGTTGTTTTCTACTCTGAGGTTCTAAGGAAAATCTGCAGCCATATAATTTATTACTCCTACATCACATATTCATGTTTATTTCTGATCAACTCTCTCAGAGTAGAATATATCAATTTTTAATTTCCAGATAATCATCCACAATCCATGTCTTTCCTTTTGGACTTGTATTCTGGTATAAAGCCCTATATACAGTCCCAAGTCAAAACTGCTAAAGGAAAAAAGAATCTTAAAAATTTGTTAGCTCCCTTATAAAAATTAAGTTTGAAATGTAGCATCATTTCCAGCTGCAGTTGTTCTGGCACATACGATTGAGAATCACCAGAAAAATGCTCCCTGAGTACATCGTTACACTCTCCTCAGATCTCCTGTGTATTGACAAGCTTTAAAATAGTCCAAATCTTCCTTTAAAAATGCAGATTTTCAACCTAATATTACTTTAAAAGGCCTATAAATAGTTATGTCAGGCATGGAGAGTATTTAATGTTTTATGAAGCATTGTGACATCTATTGCCTCGCAGGATTTTTAGGGCACTCTTATGAGACGAAAGGGAGATAGTGTGATTCCATCTTGCAGAACAGCAAGCTGAGGCTTAAAGAGCTTAATGACTCCTCCGTTTAGTCAACCAGGTTGTGGTGGAAAGGACACAAGAAATAAACCTGGAATGAGTGACTTGGTTTCTTGACTTCCTGGCAGGATAGGGCTGAATTTCAAGGAGTAGAGGACTCCAATCTCCCCTGTTCCCTTAGATCATAGAAAAATTAACTCAGTAGTCAAGCTGCAGCTCTTTCCCTAGAGTCCTATATGCTGAGGATCTAGATCTCCTTAGGCCAAGAGAAAAAGCACTTTGGGGACTATACATCCCAGGAACTCAGAAAGCCATGAGGTTTGCTACTAGTTCATTCCTTTGCTTTTTAAATTCAACATGAGGTTTTTGTTTGTTTGTTTGTTTTTGACAGAGTCTCCTTCTGTCACTCCAGGCAGAGGGCAGTGGTGTCATTATAGCTCACTGCAACCTCAAACTCCTGCGCTCAAGCGATCCTCCTGTCTCAGTGTCCGAGTAGCTGGGACTACAGGCGTGTGCCAGCACTCCCGGCTGATTTTTCTATTTTTAGTAGAGATAGGGTCTCTTGCTCAAGTTGGTCTCACTCTTGCTGAGGCTGGTCTCAAACTCCTGAGCTCAAGTGATCCTCCCACCTTGGCCTCCCAGAGTGCTAGGATTACAGCGTGAGCCACCGCGGTTGGCCAGAATTCAATGTTATTAATTGCAGATGCTAGGTTAGAATTCTAAGTTTTATGTCTGGTTGGGCCATTGACTTGCTAACTTATCCTGAAAAATGAACTTGACCCCTACTTAACTAGCCATAATACAACTATAATGAGAGTGACGTCTCTCTGGAGTGGTACATAAATTCTTTCTTTATAATTGCTGTGTTCTACCCATGCAGGATAAAATGCTATATCCATTACAGATTCGGACTAGGTTAAATGTCAGCAAATCTTAGCAGGGTAAGTGGAGATGTTGATCAAGAATGACTTCTTCAAAAAATACATGGCATCAAATATTTATAACATTGGAAAATGCATTTCAAGGACTGACACCAGTATATAGCCTTCCCACTGGAAATGTAAATGCCAAAAAATGATGAAAAAATATTTGGAGCTGCATTTGAGCCTACTGATTTCTTTGGAAAAGGAATCCAGTGGGTTCTGAAGGAGCAGAAGAGCCTCTACCAGCAATAGTGTGGATGATTTTCCTGTAGACCATAGGGAATGATTTATGAATGATGCTTGCAGAAAAGACCAGGGCTGTTCTCTCAATTAATCAAATTCCAAAGCACCTTAACAAAAGATGCCGTTCTGGTCATTGGAAGCTCATTAGCCGAAGACAACCCCTGCTTTTCCAATAGCTTTGAAAGAAACCACATAATGAAAATAATCTATCAGCTAGGAAGTGATGAGCACTATCTCTTAATGAGATAGCAAACCCAGTGGTAGGTTTAATACAAATAAATAAATACAGTCTACCCTAAATTTACATAATTTGTGGAGGAATTTTAATACGTGTTTATAAAATAAGAAATGATCTCCCTTGAAGAGGTCCTAAAACTAAATAGCCAGTTTCCTAGTGACTTTCCACATTATTACCTGATCCGACAAGCATTTATTCTTTCCTTTTGTTTTAAAAATTAATTTCACTGTATGGAAACAATGTGGATACTCTTTTTGGTATACTGTGCCTGTCATAATGAAACCCAATCCAGAGTATTGTTTGGTAGGCTGGGAGCTATAACTCATCAATGAAGATGGCAGAGGAAATGCTACTAAGAGAGATACATTAGAGCTACCCACAGCACAAATGTCAGCTGTAGCATCCACTTCTCCTCTGGTTAAACACCAAACATTTTATTACTGCATACCCAGTTTACTCTTTTGACCTCAAATACAATAACTTGGTACATCACCATTATCTCAAATAACTTGAAAGAATATCAGTGGGGAACATGGGATCTCTTTGTGGGCATTACTGAACTGCATTGAAGCCCAGAGGAAATGATCACCAAGTTCTCTATGTGGGAGGAGGTTTGGTACAAATAATTTATGTAAGAAGAAGCTCCCAGAGGGCTGTGAAGTAGCAATGAAGTACTGAACAACAAAGTGAGCATCCTTGAAGACCACAATGACAGGCTTCTGGAACATCGTAGCAAGCATGCCCCCTGGGCTACTTTTGACAATGATGTCAGATGAGCTCAGACCTTCACCACTCATTCCACAATGAGTGCTTCTGCGAGCAGAGCAACTGAAAGCTGCTTTGGAAAACTATAGAAATGAATTGAATCTCAAACTGTTCCTAGGCAATAATCGTATCTTTTTTGCTACATTCTGTTATAATTAAACAATTCCCCACTGGCATCACATTGAGCTAATATGCTCTTTTACCCATAGGCTGACAAAGACTGAGATTAACCATCCAGTAATGAGACAGCTTTGCCCTCCTACTGTCACAATTATTTTTAATATGTCAGATAAGATGAACCCATTGTGATACGATTTTATCTCAGACTTCCCCCAAAGAATTCATAGTGATTCCAAATATATTACCTCAAATCTTCCCCACATTTCTTTAGGAAAGATGGGTAAGGTTGTTGCCATTCCCAATTCACATCAAAGTAAATGGGGGTCTGGGCTGTTTGGGGCTGATCCCACCATTTGACAGCACTGCCTGAGTCAGTTCAATGAAGAAAGCACTTGAATTAAGTCATATCAGACAAACCAGATCTATGTGATGGCTGTTGGTAAACCAGAAGTTCTCAGTCCTGTTGAAGAGATATATATGTGTGTCATCATTAGTTGTGAGGGGTGTGGCAAAACATTTGTTATTCATAATAATTAAAATAATAAGAAAGCATGAATGACCTTCTCATTTCATTAATTGTGGCAGATTCAAATTTATCTCTTTAAATGACCTTGTCACTCACCTAATTTCTGGTACCTCCCCAGAAGGCAAAGGTTGGCATTACTTCTGATATAATAGGAATTTATGGAGCACACATATTAAATTATCGACAGCAACTTTGTATGAATAAAGACTAAGGCAGAGTAAAAAATAATGAGTTTAAACCTAATTATTAGGCAATATTAATCTATTTATATAACTAAAACAGTCAATTATTCATTTTTTAAAAAAACAACTTTATCACAATTCCTATAAGCTTTGCCACAAGCCAAGGTAAAATCCCAGTGATAGCTGGTGATTTGCCCAAGGTCATAGAATGGCAACATGGTGGACATCAAGTGAAAAAAAATTATTTTTGATTTTTAGTTATTATGAGTACATGACAATAGTTGTATATCTTTATAAGGTACATATGATGTTTTGATGCAGGCATATAATGTGAATTAAGCAAATTAGTGTAATTGGGGTATCCATCACCTTAAACATTTAACATTTCTTTGTGTTAGGAACATTCCGATTCTACTGTTTTAGTTATTTTAAAGTACACCCTACCTTATTGTTGATTATAGTCACTTTGTTGTGCTGTCAAATATTGTTCATTCTATCTAAATATTTTGTACCAATTAACCATCCCCATTTTATTTCCCCCTCCCTGCTACCCTTCCCAGTCTCATTCTACTCTCTGGTGACCATCATTCTACTCTCTGTCTCCATGAGATCAATTGTTTTTAATATTTAGCTCCCACATATGAGTGAGAGCATGTGAGATTTGTCTTTCTGTTCTTGACTTATTTCACTTAACATAATGTTCTCCAATTCCATCAATGTTGTTCCAAATGGCAGGATTTCATTCTTTTTGTGGCTATATGATATTCCATTGTGTATGTGGACCACAATTTCTTTATCCATTCATCCATTGATGGATGGACACTTAGGTTGATTTCAAATCTTAGCTATTGTGAATAGTGCTACAATAAACACGAGAGTGCAGATATCTTTTTAATATACTAAATTCCCATCCTTTGGATAGATACCCAGCAATGGGATTAAAGAGTCATATGGTAGTTCTATTTTTAGTTTTTGAGGAAACTTCATATTGTTCTCCATAGTGGTTGCACTAATTTGCATTCCCACCAACAATGTACACGGGTTCCCTTTCACCACATCCTCACCAGCATCCATTATTGCCTGTCTTTTTGATAAAAGCCATTTTAACTGAGATGAGATGATATCTTACTGTAGTTTTGATTTGTATTTCTCTAATGACTAATGATGTTGAGCATTTATTCATATACCTGTTGGCCATCTGTATATCTTCTTTTGAGAAACGTATATTCAGATTCTTTGCCCATTTTAATTGGATTATTGATTTTTGCCTATTGAGTTGTTGGAGCTACTTACAGAAAAAAATTTTTTTTTCATAGAGATATGCTATACACTAGAGTATGGAATAGTATGTTGCTTAACAGCTCAGGGTCTGAAGTCAAGCTGCTTGAGTTTAAATCCATCATTACCTCTTAAGCTTTAAAACTAGTTACTCTGCCTCTCTGTGCTTCAGTTTCCACATCTGTAAATTGGGCATTACAAAATATTATTAGGGTTAATGGAAGTTAATCACATTAGCATTTGTAAAGTGATATACAGTGCCTAGCCCATAATACACACTCCATAAACCTCAACAAATTCAAGTTGTGGCTATTATTCCCAAACCTGATTAGTCATTAGAATTACCAGGGTCCTTTGAAAATGCTCTTCCTGTCCCACTCACATTTACTAAATCAGTATATCAAATGTATCATAAGAAACATTTCATGAAAGTTGTCTAAGTGAATCTACCAGTCAACTGAGTTTTAACACTATTTTAGCACTAATAAACCCTAACAGTTATCTCAAAGCATTGCAAACTTCACAGAAACAATCTATAGAAAGAGAAGCCAACAAAAATGTTTGCTTTCATATGCATTACTTTACCAATTTCCATTTTTATTTATATGCATACATGTCTGTCTAGTAAATCTGATTTACATTAATCATTCACCATGATGGTTTATTATAATTATTTCCATTTAGCTGTAAGAAATGTTAAATGAGCAGACAATACATCTTATTGAAGCTTAAATACAGTTGATAAAAATAGACCTAAATATTAATATAAATCTCCTCACCTATGAGACATTGATTCACTAATGTCCATTATTTCTGTGTTAATGAGATTCTGTCCTTCTTTCTGAATGGTAGGTGCTAGCTCATTTAACTGTATGTAGTTTACATATTTTAAATGCTGGAAATTTTATCCACAGTGATGTACTCAATAATAACTAATTTCTAAAGAAAAGCTTTGAAACAGAGAAGCAATCTAATTGGAAATTGGGTTTTACAGCACCAAACAAAGTACTAGGGGCTAGGCAATGCTGCTCCCTCACAGTAGGACTGATTGTTGGGCACAGCCCCAGCTCCAGTTGCCCACAAATTGCTCTCCCAAAAAGTAATAACACAGAAGACAAACATTATTTCATTTGGGCCTAAAATCTATTGGGGATTTTCAGGGGTTTAGATTCTGTAGCCTGCAACAGACAAGATAAGAAATACCTCAATAAAGATGCACTCAAAGGACTGCTTCCTCTTTCACTGGGAGAAAGGATTATATGAAATAGTATCTAAAATTATCTTCGAAAACTCTTCTAATATGCACAGGCAGAAGCATATAGACAGAAGACCTCTTTTTTTTTTCATGGACAAATGCCGTAATTAGAGATTTTTATCAGAACAATTACTGTTTTCCACACATTCTGATGAAAAGAGAATAGATTTGGTATGAGGCAGACATTCCCTCCATCCCTAAGTCCTTCATTGACCTCCCGAATGACCTCTGCAAGGTGATTAATTTCTCCTAAGCTGAGCTTTTTCTAATTCTTATGAGTAACATGCAAAACGGGGAATTTTTGCAAGGATTAAATTTGATAATATGAAGTTGACTGATTTACTATTTAATACAGAGTAGGCATTCAGTAAATATGAGGATTTTTAAAATTTCTTTTCTCTATTCATTAATATTAATCATACTTGAGTGTTGATTGTCACTGCATACGTATAGCTTGTTCTTGCATTTTGGAAGAGTAAAATAGCATCATTTCTCCAATACCCATTATAGTTTGTAGTCAGTCTTAAACTAAAAACTTCAAATTATATTTTTTTATCACATAAACATGAAATTATTTGAGAGGACTGATAATTTCTACTGAGCCCATAGCTCCCCCAAAACTTCAAGATTTATTAGTTATCACTAAAGCTATTTCAGTTTGAGAGTAAAAAGAGGAAGTAAGAAGAAAGGACACAAGAGTAGGGGAAGAGATGAAAGAGAGTAAAGGAGGAGGAAAAAGAGAATAGGACCGGAGTTCATAGAAGAAAAAGATCAGAGAAAGACAAAAGGTTATTTGTCGTTTAGAAAAGAAAATGTTTACATGATCTTTTAAATAAAAATAGCAAGATTATTCAACATTCCTTTAAATAAATTCTCTTCTATATATTAGTCACCAAGCTCTAAAACTAAAAAAATACTAACTTTGTTCACTCATTCAACAGATGTTAGTCAATGCATTAGGGTCCTTCTGTTCATCAGAAAAAAACAAATAATATCTAGAAATAAAACAGCCATAGAATATAAAATGGCAATTGTCTCACTGTGTTTAGTGCGTAGAACTTTAAAACTAAAGTAGAAAGTAAGTTAACATAGAACCTGGACCCAAATGTGATGCCAACTATGTAAATTTAGGCAAGTCATTTATTAATAAACTTTCTAGCATTTAATTTATCCTTGTAAAACAGGAAGATAACAATACCCCTCTCACCTATACTGCAG
This sequence comes from Lemur catta, assembly GCF_020740605.2. Lineage (NCBI taxonomy): Eukaryota > Metazoa > Chordata > Mammalia > Primates > Lemuridae > Lemur > Lemur catta. The sequence goes on from NC_059132.1 coordinate 61,393,702, forward strand.
TACATTTTCAGAAAAACATGAATAAATATCTCACTAAGTTGTTCTGACAATCAAGCAAATATATGCAATATTAATATTCACGTTAAATTGCTATAAATAGCACTTATGTGATAGTACACATATCTGATAACTGTTGGCAACATATATAATTATATATACACATATATATTTCATTCCAGTGGTATAAATGAAAATTAAATAAATTATGAAGCATTCATGTTCCTAGATACAAGATTTAATATTGCAGGCATGCCATTACTTTAATGAGAAAATAGTATAAGATAATATTTCAACGTTTATCACAAACATTAAAAATAATTTGGTTGCTTTAAAATGGAGACAATAGCTAGCAAATAGTCACACTTAGCAGAAGCAATTACATGTTAAGTAATGTCCAACCATGGAATGGCATTTTACAAAACATGTTTATACTGTTATTTAAACATTAAGATTTTAGTGAAAAATTGATGTATATATTTGTATTATAGGTGAAGTCACAGGCTCAGAAACAGGTTCAATAATAGGTCTGACACCACATGGCTAGGAAGTCAGAAAAACAGAACTCAAATGCAGAATTTCTCACAATCTAGTGACTTTATCGTTTTCTCACCAGATAATTCTCAATCGATGAATTAAAATATATCTGATATGTGCAAACTGCCTTTTTAGCCCATCCAGAAGTTAGCCTTATAAAATAGCTTACACTTCTCAAACATTTTGCAGCTTGCAAAGTAGTGAGCACAATTGCAATCTCGTGTTAGCTTTCCCCGGACATGTCAGTTGCACAGTTGCTGGCTTCATTTTTGGTAGGACATTTTTTTTTCCCCTAGAGTTCCCCTCTACAGGAAACTCTTACAAAATGAACCCTTGACTACACTTTGGTGATTCTTCTCAGTGGTTGCTTAAAACTGCCTATCTTAGCCCCTGGGTGTTGGTGGCCAAACTCAGCCTCTTTGTGTTGAGATAGTGTTCTCCTCTCCACGTAGTCCTCTTGGGAAGGGTGTCTTTTAAAATGATCCCAAGCCAATTCCCACTCACATATCCCTACTCCATTATCAGTGGAAGTGCAGATTTCTCTTCTACTTTGTTCTGTTTTCTCAAGCCCAAACTCTAGGAAAAACACATCAAGCCCTCTAAATGGTCCCCTTGGAACGCTTCTCACTTGCATTGGTTAAAAAAAATATAGTGAATTATGGGTGAAATGTTTGTCTTTTCCAGTCTTAAACCTTAAATTGCCCTCTGAACTACTTCATAGTCTTTCTTCCTTTTCATCACCAAATACACAGGCTACTTGTTATAGAGGACAGAACTACACAATGAAAGAAGCCTGGATTCCTGAGGCATCACTTGGAGAAGAATCAGCCAGGATAATCAGTCCACTATGAACATTCACACTGGACTCTGTGTGAGTAAGAAACAAACTCTTTGTGTTCTTCTTTAGAGGAGTTTGTCTACCCAAATAAATATAATAAACCTATTCCCAGAAATGGAACAATGCTCTATTAAAAACCTAAACTATATGGCTTTGGTTTATTAGACAGAAGGAACCCAAAACAATTGATACCTGAGATTATAAAAGTGATTATTTGAATTATGACAAAATAATAGGTTAAAAAAAAATGTTGCTTACCACATAGTGAAAGGCACATGCTGTGCCTACTGCACTGTGGTACTAAGTCAAGAGGATGAACAATAGAAAATTTTAAGTGTATCCTTGATAGCTGGTTGTGCACTGAACACATTTCAGGAAAAAGATAAATATTTTGGGAAAAAAAACGGGTTCTTTGAAAAGAGAAAGGAAATAGAATCAAGTAATATGCTGAAATTAAAAAAAAAAAAAAGAAATTTAGACCACTGCATGATTGAAAAATCTGACTAATTGTAGACCTTAAATAAGAAGAGATGGAATTTTAAAAAGCTTTGAGTAAAAAGGTCTCAGAGAGACTTTTTGGTAGAACGGAGTGATTCAACCTAATGATAAAACTCAGATTAAGAATATGTTCTTCCCACGCATTAGTTTAGATAGCCTCAAGGTAGCTGCCATTTAGTGTAGAAAGACAGGGGGTAAAGGAAGCAATAAATAAAGCAGATTTAAGAACTATGTTATTGAAAGAACTTTGGATGTGGTCATTAGCACATATAACTGACTAGACATAAAGAGATCAGAGCCAACCATGTTTTTGAAATTACATTGCCAATGAAACCACATGCCTTGATTTAAATAGCTTTTGGTAGTTTAACTGTAGATAATTGCAGCCCTCCAAGCTTTCTCTACTAGCAAGCAGGCTGCAAGAACCGTGCAGTCTCTAGAAAGGACACATGCCCCAACCCCAGAGAACCAACCAGAGGGTAGAGTTAGGGGACACAGAGAACAATGAACAAAAGAATTCCTCCCTGAGAGTGGTAGCAGGGTTTAATTAAAGGAATGTCCCAGCCCCAAATTAGAGGACTTTCACAATAGCTGCTCCATGGCATTTCAGTATTACTAAGACCACTAATTGTTATATGTCTCCCATCATTCATGTACAAAATTAGTAACTGGAGTTATTCTATTCCTATTCCATCATTGTATAGTGGGAATTGGGGGTAATATGACCTGTAAATTTGGTTCTGAGGTCATAGCATGAGGACTCACATTCAGACCTGACAGAGGGTCTTGCAATGTCATCCAAGAATCTTGGACTTTATTCTGGATGCAGGAAATATGCACGGGAGCTGGGAAGCAAGTCGGTGTGTTCTGTGGTGGGGAAAAGGGTGAAATCCATAATTGAACATATAGGCACATTTTTGACAAGTTCAAGGCTATGTGTTTATCGATCCGTTTTATTTTCCTTCTGAATGAACAGCTAGACTTGTCCCAGACTCCACTGTAGTTAGGCACAGCTATACGATTGAGCTATGGCCAAAGGAAAGTGAGTGAAAGAGACATAAGCTGGTTCTAGTCTGGGTCATTGAAAGGTCTCTTATGATCCGCCATAATCTCTTCTCTTTCAGAAAGACCTTTGAGGTCATGTGCTAATTATGGTATTTTAAAGAATTTAAGAGGAGAAGAATAATCTATTATATGAACCCAAATATTTGGCATTTCTGCTGCTTTCTTCATTCCCGATGTTCTAATTTTCTTTATGGTATCATTTTCCTTCTATCTGAATAACTTTAGCAATTATTGAAAGCAGCTCGGCAGGCAACACATTCTCTTAGTTTTTCTTCACCTGAAAATGTCTTTATTTCCCCTCAATCCCTAAAAGAGATTTTTTACTGAATATAGAATTTTAGGTTGATTATTTCAGCATTTTAAAGATTCTGTGACACTTCCTTTTGGCTGCCATAGTTTCTAATGGGAAGTTGGCATTTATTCAAATTGTTGTTTTCCTATGAGAATATATTGTTTTTCTCTGGCTGCTCTTAATATTTTTTTCATTATGATGTGTCTGGGTGTGGATTTCTTTAGAATTATCCTGATTGGGGTTAGCGAGCTTCTTGAATCTGTAGATTTATGTCTTTCCCCAAATTTGGAATTTTTTCAGCTATTATTTCTTCAAATACAGATGCTCTTTGACTTACCATAGGGTTACATCCTGAAAAACCCAACATAAGTTTAAAATATCATTAGTCAAAAATGCATTTTTATACCTAACCTACCAAACATCATAAATTATCCCAGCTTACCTTAATTGTGTTCAGAACACTTTTATTAGCCTACAGTTGTGCAAAATCATCTGAGACAAAGCCTATTTTATAAAGTGTTAAATATCTCATGTAATTTATTGAATACTATACTGAAAGTGAAAAACAGAATAGTCATATGAGTATCATTGAGTCAAAAAAATCATAATTTGAACCATTGAAAGTCGGGGAGTATCTGTATATAAATTTTTCAACACTGAAATCTTTATTCTCTCCCGGGCTTCCGATGTCTTGAATGTCACACCTTTTGTTGTTGTTACACAGGACACTGATGTTTAGACTAGATAATTTCCATTAGGCTAGCTTCAAAGTTACTGAGACTTTTCTTTGTCATTTCTATTCTGCTATTGAGTATATCCAGTGAGTTTTTATTTCAGCCATTCCATTTCTTCAGTTCTAAAATTTTCTGTTTCCAATTTCATTTGTTTCTGCTCTGATATTTATTATTTGTTTTTCTTTTGCTTGAATTAGACTTAAATTGCTCTTATTTCTCTAGGTTTTTAGAATGAAAGCTTAGGTTTCTGATCTTTCTTCTTTTCAAATATAGGCATTTTAATTCTATAACTTCTCTCTAAGCACTGATTTCACAGCATCCCACAATATTTGATGTTTTATTCACATTTTAATTTAGTTCACAACATTTTTACATTTTCCTTGGGATTTCTTCTTTGACTCATGACTTATGTAGAAATATATTGTTTAATTTACAAATATTTATGGCCCAGAATTTTGTCTTAGTGATTGATAGTGCTACTCACATCACTTATATCCATACTTACTTCCTGTCTGTTAATTTACCAATTACTTAGAGAACGGTGTTAAAGTCTTCAACTGTAATAATGGATTTGTCTATTTTTCCTTTAAATTTATTCAGTTTTTTATCATGTGTTTTGACACTGTTGTTAGGTGCATACACATTAAGGATTTTTATATCTTCCTGGAAAATTGATCCCTTTATTATGTAATGTATCTCTTTATCCATGATAATCTTCCTCATTTTAAAGTTTGCTTTTTCTGTAATTAATACAGCTATTCTGGCTTTCTTTTGATTACAGTTAGTATGGTATATCTTTTCCTTTTCCTTCATATTCAACTAGGATAGCTTTTTATATTTAAAGTGAATTTTTGCATACTACATAAACTGGGTCTTGTTCTTGTTATTTTTGTTGTTTTTAATCCACTCTGCATTCTTTGGTTTTTGATTGGTGTACTTAGACCATTCATATTTAAAGAAGTTAATGATTTAATTGTATTAATATTCACCATGTTTGTAACTTTTTTCTGTTTATTGTATTTGTTCTTTGCTCATCAAGTAAATTTTTCATCTTAGACATTTACTTTTTATTCCTAGAATTTCATTTTTATATAGTTTACCTTTTTTTCTGAGATTTTCCCCATATATTCATGTATTCATTATGCCCTTCAGCATTTTCTTTCAGCCCTTGAGCATACCTATAATCACTGTTTTAAAGACTTTCCGATAATTCCAATATTTGGGTTTGTTTTTACTGACTGCTTTTTTATTATGAATCCCATTTTTCTGCTTCTTCACATATATAGTAAATTTTCTTATGTTCTGGATAATGTGGATGACAGGGACCCGAGATTATACCGTCTTACTTGAAAGGGTATTCTGGCAGTGAGATAAACTTCTTGCCTTATGATCCTGTAAGTTTTGTTTTCTGCATTGCTAGGGTATGCCCATTTCAGTTTTCCCATAGCCTTTGGCACAGCACGAACACTATACATTTGGCCCTTGAACAACATGGGTTCAATTGCACAGGTCCACTTATACAGATTTTCTTCCACCTCTGCTACCCATGAGACAGCAAGACCAACCCCACCTCTTCCTCCTCCTCCTCAGCCTACTCAACGTGAAGACAGTGAGGATGAAGATCTTTATGATGATCCACTTAAGGAAGAATAAATACATTTTCTCTTCTTTATGATTTTCTTGATCACATTTTCTTTTCTTTAGCATACTTTATTGTAAACATAGAGTGTATATGCATATAACACACAAAATATGTGTTAATCAACTGTTTATGTTTTCTGTAAGACTTCTTAGTCAACAGTAGGCTATTAGTAGTTAAGTTTTGGGACAGTCAGAAGTTATACATGGAATTGTTAATGCATGAGAGATTGGCATCCCTAACCCTCACATTGTTCAAGAGTCTACTGTATATATTGAAAAATAAAGAGCGATTCCCCACATCTTTACATTACACCTATATGTACCAAGGGAATTTCCACAAAGAATTCATAATAGAAAGAAAAGTTAACTTTAAGAAGAAAATGCTGAGTATTACTTTTAATTCTTGTATCACACTAATATCAATAAAAATTCTAAATGCTATATATGTATTTTTTTATGTAGCCTTACTCTTATGGTTTCATTTTACAGATGAGAAAAACCAAGGCTTTTAGAAGTTAAGCATCTTAACAAAGGAATTTAGCAGATTTCTGGGAGGAAAAAGTAAAAAAATAACCCATCAGAAATTTTACAATATTCATAATTTTCCATATAGATTGCAACCAATCCATATTAAAACATGAAATTATACTAGCAAATAGCCAATAAATAAGCAAAAGTCACAAATAATTGAACCAATTGTATATGTATCAGTCAATTATATTTACTATATTTATCTTCAGGGATAAGTTCTGATTCTATAGATACAACTTTTTTAAGGATGTTAGGAAACAAATCTTTAAAATATTGCAATTAAAATAACTACTGTTTTAAAAATATTAGTATCCTCTGTAAGTGTTTCCATATCTTTTATGTGGCCTTTGGCTTTCTTCCTATAATTTATCAGTGAACAATGGCTCAAAAATTAATTAGTGAGGAAACAATCAGGTATGTTTTATGATTTTTATATGCCAATTAGTAGACAGGTATGTAGCATTTACCTGGGAACAGATGGTTTAGACTATCTCTAAATTAGGACTAATGGGATTATATTTTAATGACAATATTCTTCAAAGTGCCAGATCAGATTTTAATTCATTTTGCTAAATCAGTTCGTTTTGCCAAAAGGAAAGAAGGGAGTGTGCACCTTGGTGCTTCTCAACTCTGCCAAACTACTGCTTCAGTTTTAAGACTTATCTTGGAAAATGTGTGAAGTATTTGAAAAACCATGAAGGATATCAAAGAGCACATCAATAAAACAATACCACAGTAAGGCCATGCATGCCTTTGAGGCTTGCATATCTATTTAATATTTCATCTGTTAACAACTAGAGAACAATGTTTAAATCTAAGAAAAAATAATTTTAAATAAGGCTTTAAAAAATACTGACCGAACACTACCCACATAAAAATAAAGCCAAAACTTTGAGATGTTATCAAACATGTACCTTCTTGGTATATTGTTAAAAATTACCTCAATAACTTAATAAATATTTCATTTTCCAGATAACATATTTAAATGTTCCAAGAAAAACTGTCTTCTCAAAGGAAAATTCTTGAACCTACGAAAGGATTTGCAATGTTACAAAAGAAATCAGAAATCTTGGATCTCTGATTTCAATGCCAATTTTTATCTAATTCAATTCATTTTTGTGGTGCCACAAACTGGCAATTTTTTAAAAGGACAATGCTAGTCCAGAAAAAAAAAAAAAGGTGTCATATAGATGGTAGTAACATTCAAGGACAGTAAAATAATGAAATGGTAGTATCTCAGTGTGATCATGCTGCTATCACAAAATGCCAAAGACTGGGTAATTTATAAACAACAAAATTTTATTTCTCACAGTTCTGGAGGTTGGGAAGTCCAAGGTCAAGGCACCAGCAGATTCACTGTCTGATAATGGCTCGTTCTCTGCTTCCAAGATGGTGCCTTGTTACTGTATCCTTACATGGTAGAGGGGACAAAAGGAAGGAGCAAACTCGCTCCCTCCAGCCTTTTTATAAGGACGCTAATCCCATTCACAAGAGCAAAGCCCTTATGGCCTAATCACCTCCCAAGGGCCTCACCCCTTAATCACTTTGGGGATTAAGTTTCAATATATGCATTTGGGAGGGACACATGCATTCAAACTACATCAGGTAGAAACACACAGGAACAATAATAGAGGAAATGAACTATAAGTAAGAGATGTCAACACATCATTAGAAGATGGAAATCACACAGAAGACTGAGCACAGCAAAGAAATCTGTACCGTAAGTCGCTGCGGAGTGTTGCTGATTCAGATTGCAGAACTCAAGAAGTAGTCAGGAATTAATGGCACCAACCACTTATGTAAATGGTCATGAGAGGTAGGACTGATGAGAAGGACGGACGTTGAGAGTCTGATTGAGGAGTTCTTACTCCCTGAGATCCTCTTCACACATAAGCAACACAGCTGACTGTACTTGCCCAACCTTGCCAAATGTGGTAGGCAAAATTCTAAGAATAAACCCCAATAACCCTTACATAATTTCTTCTTCTTTGACTGTGGATGGAATCTGTAATATGAAGAGTTGTTACATAGTTGTTACATTATATGGAAAAAAGATTACCCAGGTGTGTTTAAACAAATCACACAAGCCCTTTAAAGGCAGAGTTTCTCCAGCTACAAAGCGAGAAAGGAATTCAGAGAGATTCAAAGCATGAGAGTTTGATATACTGTTGCTGGCACTGAAGATAGTGAGGGCTAGAAACCACACAGCTACAACTTCCAACAATTGTAGTAAACTTGGAAGCAAACACTTCCCCAGAGGCTCCAAACAAAAGCCCAGGCTGGCCAACACCATAATTTTGGCCTTGCAAGACCCTAAGCAGAATACCTAAGCCAACTTGAACTTCTGACCTACAGACCTATGAGCTAATGAACGAATGTTGTTTTAACCTACCAAGTTTATGGTTATTTGTTGTGCAGGAATAGAAAACTAACATATCTATATCTATATAATATATGGTCTGTACCATATAATATATGTGATTATATGATAGCATTATTATGTAAAATATAATGCATGTATAATATATAGTACACATGTAGTGTATTTATAGAGAGAGAGAGAAAACTTTAATATATAAAAGGACATGGTTTATTTTCTGATGTTCACCAAGGCATATATGAATAAGTAAGTCTCTGAAACACACTTAAAGACTACCAAGGATTAGCATATATTTGAGGACAGCTTCCAACATGAAAAACAGAGACAAAAATCTAACAAGCTGAATAACAGGAGCTTGAGGAAATAAAGTGAGAAAGAAACAACAAAGAGAGCAGAGGGAGACTCCAAAATAACTAAGATTAATACAATTACACAGATAAGAGAAGATTTTGCAGCCAGGCAGCCATAGCTGAAAAGCACAATTAAAAACTAATAAAGAGTTCTTGGAAATAAAAACAATGGAAGCTGAAACACAAGTCTTCAATAGGAAGCTTGGAAAATGAAATTGAGATGTCTTCTAAAAACAAGAACAACAACAACAAAAAAAAGCCAAAGACAATATTAGTACATCAATAGAGAAGATTGAATATCTGTCCATCAGAAATTCCAGAGAGGACAAAATACAGATATTACCAACAAATGAACAACTTTCCAGAACCAAACACACAGATTTTAGATTAAGATATTTTGTTAGGAGCTCAGCACAATAAATTGAAAATCATTCATACCACAGAGTATCATTCCCAACCAATGTTTTCCTTCAAAAGTCCACCACCCCTGACTTTGTGTTCCTCTCTTACAAGAATATTTTCAAAGCTCCTGACTATCCCTGTCCCTCACATTCTCACAGGTGTCACCCTTTATCAGGGCAGAACTCCTGCTTTAAACAAAAGGTCAATCTTTTTCTAATGGCCCTGGGTATCCCTTATTCTTTTTCCAACTGCCTCAGTACCCTTGATCCGTTCCCTTCTTGTCTAATAGCTCTGTGTGCTTGCAACCCAAAATTCTGGAATCCCCAATCTCTAAGAGATCTTTATGTGAATCAACCTCTGTACATCTAATTTCAAGGGATTCTCTATTTCTCAAGGTCCTTAGCAACTGACTTCATTTAGCTGTTTACCAAACAAACTTTAAGAAGTAGATTATTAGGGTTTCGTAGAATAAATCCCATGTCCCTCCCTTCATTGAGACTATGACATATGGTACTCTGTTCCAGCAGCACATTTCCCAAGGGAATGCAGAATAGTTTATATGTACCCAGGGGCCACCAGAGTTTAGTCTAGAAGATGTCAGGTGAGGACAGAGGGCAGTTCAAATTGCCTTGTTTTGAGGAGAGTGTCGTGCCAAAGCAGAGATGTGAGCCCGGTAGGTTTGTTCTGACCTGGCTTTGCAAAAAACAGTTCTAACAGACCTTGTAGCCTCTTTCTACTCAGAAGACGAGGAAGGATCCATGAGCCAAATTTGAGGTTTTGTGTGTTCCTTTTCTGCCTGTCACATTCTGAAAAACTCTCGTGCAGAGAACAGGACATAACACCATTTAAGCCCTGGTCCTCTTTCCACAACACGGTGCAAGGCTAGTGGAAGTGGCTTTTCAGAATGCTATGTACGAAACAGTCAGTTTACAAATGACAAAGGGATAGAATAATAATAAAAACCGAAAAAAGAAGAACCTTTTCAACCAACAGATTCTGAGACGAAAATTACCATTCTCCTGGAATTTTAATGAATCAGTTTCATCACTGACCCCTGGGGAAGGTCAAATTCCACATTTATATGGAAATGGTAGGACACACTCATGCTTGTTAGTGCAATTTACCACACTGAGACTGCTGTATTATTCTCTCTTTCTCTCTGTACACACACACACACACACACACACACACACACACACACACTTACATCCATATTCACATATATACCATCTTTTTCCCTCCATTGGTACTGTTAAGTCTCATTATTTCATCCAAAATCTGAGAACCAACAGCACAGTTGAAAAATGTGACCAAGTTAGGCTTTAAAAGAGGTCCTGTGTTAAATTAACACAAATGTGAACCAGCCAAAGATTCATGCTGAGAAGCAAATTCTGATACAAGACTTAACATTTCATTTTTAAGAGTGCCCAGTAAGAGCAGTTCTATGACTCCCTCAAGTAGTCATCAAAGGGAACACTGAAATAAGTTAAACTACCTATCACCTGTTTTCAAACAGCCAGTAGAGTCTTACTGTATAACAACAATGTTAATCATAACACAAGTAACTGTCCCAATGGCTGGCTCCTGGGATGAGGGCAGCTAGCATTGATGTCCTCACTCATCGTCTCTGTTGAGATAACACCTAGCTCTTATTCTCTCTCCAAATCTTTCTTTTTATATTTTGATATTTTTTTTTTATTCTTTGAAGCCTTCTTAATGGAATTTTGCAAGAGTGATAAGGATGTTATGAAGAAACAGGATGTTTAAAAATGCAAGTTCTCCAACCCTGCTTCTCTATGCCTGGGTATTTGCATTCTATCCAGGTAAAAACCTGCAGCAGTAATAGCTACATGTACAAGCAGGAGGTCATTTGTTATCACTTTGCCTTTTTAGAGGCTTAAAACTCTCCATTTCTCAGGCCATCTCTATTGTGTGACAATGGCAGAATGAGTTATAATCAAAGCTTGCTCAGCCTAAGCAGTGTGTTGTAACCCCTGGTAACAGTCTCCATCAGCTGAGGAGAGAGAAACCAAGAAGTAAGGCAACAACACATCCTAAGCAGCTCAGGGACTCTGTAGGGGCCTTTGAGATAAAGCAACTAGTGAGATGAACCTGGGTGACTCAGAGACCTCCAAGTAAAATGTGAACAAAGCTATAAAGCAGTCAGTCTACCCAGACCCATTAAGATTAAGACGACTAAGACAATACTATGCCTGGAGAATAAAAATATACTACCCCTGGACTAGCCCAACCAGTTACACACTTCCAGGGACAGAAGTTGTGGCTTGCAAGTGGCCATTCAAATTACTTAAAGGGAGTGAAGTTTCTCCTGTCAACAAGATCATTACTGATCTTAAGAGATATCTGACAAAGAATAGACCTAGAACTTAATGGGAAGAAAAAAAAACCTATAGGTAGCCAATAGAAAGGTAACATCCCCCAATTATTTTGTTTTCAAATGATAATTTCCGAAGACTAGAGTAAAAAGGCTTTTCAAATTGATCTAAGCTTTTGTCTGGATGGAATGCAAATACCCAGGCATATATTCAAAAAACTTGAGGCACAGAGGGCAAAAGCAATTTGCATGAGGATATAAGGCAAAACCAACTCTAGAATCTTAGTCTCCTAAGTTTTTGGCCAATTTTCATATAGCATGCTGGTCTTTCTAGGTTAGAAATAAAACCAGTCCTAACCTCATACTTACCTACTGACAATGTGAGGGTGCCCTAGGGGCAGAGAAGGACCCTAATCCCCCAACAGTATAAATCTTTATATTTTGTATACCTAAACTTTCTAGGACACTGGGATTCAAAGCGATTAAAGGATATATGGAGACTTCTGGTGGCGGCAAAGGCCCACCAAGACCAAATGTTTATCACATCCTCACGCAATCCATTCCTAATTATATGTAAGTATAGAAAGCCTTCTGATATAACAGTGTCATAGTAATCACTTTTAGGTCCCCCCTTGGGACCTCTAATAACAAAAATTTTAAGATATTTTAAAATGCATTAAATCAACTGTATTTATAATTGCGATTCACCTAGGATTTTCAAAAGAATAGTTTGTATGTACTAGGGTATTAGACTATTCATCTTCTCAGGAACTGTACAAGTCTATAGATGCCCAAGGCCACCTTCTGTGCTCATACACTAACCTTTTCCAGTCCTACTTTCATTATTGTAACAACATAGAGTCCATAATTGCACACAGAGCATAATGTTTCTATAAAGGCTCAACTGTGCCATAACATCTTTATGAAGGTTTCCAGGAGCCCAGGGACCTGGATATATGTGTCTTGAGGTCATCTTCGTGCTCCTTCATGTTTCCATAGCACGTCCCCTAAACAACTCCTGTAGTTAATTTAAGCTTTAGGAACATTTTTTTCCCCTATCATTATCACTGGTTTTTTCTTGCCTTCTTACTAGTCCAGATCTCTTTCATTTTGCAATTTGAAATGACCTTTTTCCTTCCTGTAAAGCAACCCTAAACAAAAGGGATAATATTGATCTCCTGATGAATCTCTGTCCTCCTAAATGTGGCTGGGTGCTATTGGTTGAATGTTTGGGTCCTTCCAAAATTCATACATTGAAACTCTAACCTCCAATGTGATGGTATTAGAAAGTGGGGACTTCGGGAGGTGATTATGTCATGAGAGGGGAGCCCACATGAAAGGGATTAGTGTCCTTACAAAAGAGACTCCCAATAGCCCCTTTGTCTTTTCTGCCAGGTGAGGACAGAGCAAGAAGTCTTTGTCTATGTCATAGGTCTGTGAACCAGGAAGCAGGCCCTGCCCAGACACTGAACCTGCAGGTGTCTTGATCTTGGATCTCCCAGCCTCCAGAACTGCGAAAAATATATTTCTATCTCTTATAAGCCAGCACATGGTATTCTGTCATAGAAGCCTGAATGGATAAAGACGCTTGGTGACTCTGGTTTGGGAGAAACATTATTTAACAAAACAAAACAAAAACACCTTGGATTCTGAACTAAAAAAGAAAAGAAAAGAATTTAAAGGGAAAAAGTTTAGGGTGGGACTATTCTGAGGTCTGAAGAATACAATGAAATTGGCTCAAATCAAGATACACCGATAACACATTTTTCAGGAGACCAAGAGATCATGCACAGAGAACATTCTTACCTGAGAAACTGAAACACAAATATCCATACTGAGAGATATCACAGAAATATGCAGACTGAGTTATCTTTCAAATGGAAAAAGCTAACATTCATCTCGCTCCATGTATCTATTAGCTACCTACTCTTATAGGTTTCTGACCTGTTTAAAAATGATTTATACCTTTATCCAGCCTTATTGCATCTGAGAATGGTGACATTCTGATCTACCATAAAAATCAAGCTTAGGAAGGTGAGGTGCAAGACACATTGCTGTGTCCACCTACAAAAATAGAGCTTAGATCTCTAAAGAATAGAAAAGAAATTAACTGTCAGATGATGCCAAGGTAATCACATAAACAAAAGCAAAAATGAATCATCCTTTGGCATTGTAGACAGTGGCCAGAGATAAAAGCCAAGGTTGAAGATGCAATGAAATGCATAGCCCATCCCAGTGAACTTCTAAGTAAAGCATAATGGTGTATCCAAAAGAAAAAGACTATCTTCATTAATATCACAGGTTCATGAGCTGAGCAGCAGTGAGGATTTCTTTCTTTTTTCATCTGTTTGTTGTGTGAAATGCTTTTTTTATGTTAATATCTTTCCTGCTAAGATGGTTCTATACCCTTCTAGCCATTAACTGGCTATTTTGAGCTTTACCACATTAATGGACGTTATCCAACAAAGAAGTAAAAAGAGAACATGGAAATTTTTGTCATTTCTCTTAGAAGCTTGGCATAGTAAATGGACCATTACACTAAAATAGTAGTTATTAGAAGTATGAGATGGAAGGTACATAATGCTACAAAATAGTTCAAAGTAAAGGCCAAAATGTCTGATTTTTTTGAACAATTTCTAGAATCACAAATTGGATATAAAGAGACACAAGAAAAAATGTGAATTTTTCAGGTCTTAACACTCAAGAAGAAAAAAATATTTCTCTTTAAACTAAGCCAGTCCTTAAAATTGACACTTAGCCAAAATCTAGGACCTGGAATCAAGAAATTTCTAGAACGTATTCATGGGGTAGAAGTGGTAAAATATTATTTTCTGCTTCAAGATTTTAAAATGTGAAACAATTCTCACTTTCACGTATTTTCTCATAACTCTTATCCACAAGCAAAGAAATATTAAATAGTTGTACAGGTTATTTTTATTTGTACTTTCCCCCACATTTATTATCATACATTATTCCACATTCCTTACATCACTTTCATGAGTATTGGTTGTATAAAATTCCATCATACTGCTATTATTTATATAATGATTCTAGAAATGAGGTATTTTTCGAGTTGTGAATGGCTGTTCAACTCTTGGAAAGAGTAAGAATTTGGATCTGTTTCAGAGGTTTTTCAGTGTAGGTAAGGGGCTGGAGCCTGGGGGAAGGGGAGGTTTTCTTGGAGGCCAGAAGAAACTTCAGTGAGCATCCTTCTAACTGGCCTTACGGAGGTCCCAGAGCTGCCAAGGGTTTGTGTTCAATCTGTGTTTCTTTAACTCTGATTTTCTCAAGTACACCGATGTGGCTCAAATAATTGGTAAGTTGCACGTGACCTGTTACTGATATTAAAGTCTGAAACTTTGAGACATATTTTTTAAAGCAAATAAGAACAGACTTCAGATTATTTTACAGTGATGCTTCCAAAACTATGCTCCAGTTTACAATTTGAAGGGGAAAGAAATATGTGTGTATGCTCAGAAAAGTGTTGTGCGTGTGAATGTCATTTCATATATAACAAAACAACCACCAAGATTTTTAGGAAATGACCAGCACTACCCTAAATTTTTGCTCTAATGCCGAATCAATTGATGTCTTGTGAGATTCCTAGTTTCCTATTGAGGGCAGAAGTGTCTTTTCTATGCACTGTTCTGGAAATTCACTCAAACATCCTGGTTGCCACAGTGAAAAGCTGTAAGCAAAGAGTGGCTCCAATTATTTTTCCAGAATCTTGACTACTTTTAGTAAGATGGGGAAAAAGAAATGGCAGAGGGATAAAGAGACACCATTAAAATAAGCGTTCTTTCTAACATTGCCAGATCTCTCTTTCTCTCTTTCTCTCTCCCTCTCTCTTACTGTCTCTCACAACTGCAGAAAAAGCATGAGCACAAGAAAAAGTTAAGATGTGTCAGTGGTTCTCAAACTTGGAAAACGACTGAAATTATCTGGATAATTTTAAAATATAAAACAGAAAACCAATGCCTGGATGCTGCTAAAAAACAGAGATTTTTTTTTTTCTTTACTTAATTGGTCTGGAGTCAGATTTTTAGAAGCTTCACCATGATTCTAATGTGGAGCAAAATTTTAAAACTACTGAGATATAGGACCCAATAAGTAAGGAGAAGAATTTATAGTATGAGGTTGATGACCTTTAACAACTAAGATACTTTTCTGCCTTCAGATCCTCAATCTAGAGAGTAGACTGGTGATTACTCGAGGCTGGCAAGAGTAGGAGGAAAGAGGAAGGATGAAGAGATGTTGATTAATGGGTACAAAAATACAGTTAGAAGGAATAGATCTAGGGTTCAATAGTTCAATAGAGTGATTATAGTTAACAATAATCTACTGTATATTTCAAAATAGCTAGAAGAGAAGAATTGAAGTGTTCCCAGAATAAAGAAAAGATAAATGTTTAAGGTGATGGATATCCCAATTACACATTGTATGAATATATCAAAATATCACATTACTCTAAAATTATGTACAACTATTAGGTATCAATAAAAAAAGCAATAGGTAAACAAGATGCTAAATATATTAATTAGCTTGATTTTATCATTATACATTGTATGCATATATCAAAACATCACATAATGTCCTTAAATGTATACAATTATGATTTGTCAATCAAAAATTACATTACTAATTAATTTAAAAATAAATTTTTAAAATGCTTCTAGATGTGAAGATGTAGCATAACTCATAGAAAACAGAGAAGTACAAAATTCAGTGGAGTCTTTTAAATGATGTATCCATTAGGGAGGACTATAGTTTTACAAGGGTTCAGCCCTAAAGTTGGTCATTCGAAATACCAAAAAGTAGTTTTTAATTTAATTTACTTTCTTTGACTTTTTCCCTTTTATTTCTTATCTCTAATTGCTTCCAAATAGTACAAAATCTACTGCCTTGGTTTTTTTTTTAATTTTGCTCCAGAAAAATGAAACAATAGAGTCAGCAAAGAGACAAATAAAGTCCTACCTTTGAAGATCATAATAAAGTATCTGTGGAAAAAAATGTCCAAAGCTTAAAAAATAAGGCAAAAGGAGAAGTCCATGTTCTTTCTGCGTAGAGTTCATGGAGCATGAGCTGACAGATACACCCACAGATTCTTTAATTATGTCAGGAGACATACCATTGTTTGACTTGCCATTTAGTATTTATGAGGGCCAAGATTCTATAAAGTTACATGTGAAGTTATAGATTTTTGGATAGTAAAAATACAAATTATTTCTGTCCAGTAGAAAAGATAATCCCAAAGATCAGAGGACATTAACCAGTTTGGGCACTAAATTAGTAAACTTATCTTTGTACAACTTTTCTGAGGGACTCACTAACCACTTTTCTTCTCATTATTTTTTGAACCAGATTTAGTATCATACTGGTTTCCTCAATAATAAGTTAAATAAACCTTATGACACGTGTTTACCTTATATTTTTATATGAAATACAGGATTTAAATTCTTAAAAAACTTATACTTTTACAACTGGTGGCATTGTTCTTTAAGATCTTGTCCATCCTTACAACTTTCCCAATTCAGTGTAAATATCATAATTATATAAGCCACAATTACATAGGGAGAGTTAAAATATAACAAACAATGGAAAGTTGACAATGTAATAAAAAGAAAGATAGCATGGTGTATCTGGCTGCTCGAACTTGCATGTTCACAATTCAGATGTGCAGAAATACTATTTGTTATTGAATTCAACTTGCTCACAAGCCTCTTAGCTGAAAACATTTAATCTTTCCACTTCAAGGTAACTAAGTAGCTTTCAGTTGAAAATAATCTTTGGGGAAATTATTCAGTCTGCTAAGGATTTAAATTCAGTCAACTCAAAATATAATCACCTTAACAAGGACATTTCCAAATCTCAAGCATCTTCTCTTTCACCTTTTACCTGGGTTACTATGAGATAAAGGGAAAAACTTATTTCCTACCACGGATGCAAGCAAAGCATTTCTAGTCTAAGTCTGTCCTCTGAGACTTCCGTGGACTCTGCTTCAGTTTCCTGCTGATATAAATGGTCCCATGTTAGGATGTGACAGCATCTTAAGGGCCTTCTTATAAAAGATTTGACATCCGCTTCTTGTCCTGACCCTAGAACTCTTGTGGTCTCCCTATCTAATCAGTGTTTACATTTAAGTTACTGGAACATTCAAACATTTCCGGATATCCTCCCATCTAGTATTAGGATGTAGGAAAACAGTAGTTTTCATTCAGACTTTTCCTCTGCCTACACACTCCAAGGCAACTTTAGTAACTGATTCTTCCAAGAATTGCAGGTGGAAAGGATATGTGGACATTCTGTCTTTGGACCTCATTGGTGTTTCTCTCTCCAGCCCCAAGGTTTTGACTACAAGAGCAGATTTCGGAATTCTTGTTCTCCTTTCTCTTTCTCTACCTCCTTTTCTGGCTTAAAATGGAAGGCTTCTATCTCATCCCTTCTTGGCAAAAAATTGTTATTTTTCACGTCTTCGCTTTTCTTGGCTTAACTTTTATAAAAATCTTAACTCTGAACCCAACTCCTTGGAACCCAAATATTTATTTCTTTTCTCTACAAAGCCTGAATCTTCTAAGATAAACACATTGATGTCTTGCCTTACAAACTATTGTATCTCAAATACATTTCAAGCACTTATTTGGGAAGTTGAAAAAAGAACAATGTCATCTTTGGTCTCGGCTGGATTCAGTCTTCCACAGCCAAAGTAGATGACTTGGCCTCCATAGATCACAATCTTCGGAAAGAAAAGAATCATCTATTTGATCAGCTCTGATTTATTTATTTTTATTGTTGCTGTGATTGCTTTTGGTGTCTTCTTCATAAATTCTTTGCCTAGCCCAATGCCTATATGAGTTTTTCCAACATTTTCTTCTGGAATTCTTGTACTTTCATGCCTTAAGTTTAAGTCTGTAAGCCATCATGAGTTGATTTTTGTGAGTTCTGAGACGTGCAGATTCGATTTCTATGTTGCTGCAGTAAAAACACAATAATTTCACAATTACTAAAATTCTTATTTTGCTTACAAGAGATCAAGTAAGGATTTTAATATTACTGTACTGAAAAGGAGTTAATGAAGTGTAAATGCCTAAAAGAAAACTTTCATTTTATGAAAAAAATAATCTTTGGTATAAAAGAAAAAAAATTGGCGCTAGGTCACAGAGCTGATATTTTAGGGCACTATTTTGTCCTGTGGACGCTCCAATCATAGCAGCTGGCTATATTTTTCCAGAAATTTGGAAGTTGACTGTGATTAGGGCCCACTAGAAAGGAAGGTAGGTTAAAAAACAATTTAAGATGCTATAAGATATTCTTAATCTTGCTACTCATTTGATGGAATCCTCACATAAATGATACCTTTACTAGGAATGATGGAGTAGGATTAATGAGGTCCCTCAAAGATCAACAACTCTGGCATTCATACCCTTGTGAGTCCCGCCCAAATTGAATTGGGACTGGGTCTGTGTGAATAATGAAATATGGGAGAAGTGATGCCACGTGACTTTTGACGTTAGGTCATAAATGTCCCTGCAGTTTCTACCTTGAACTCTTATAAGAGACTTTCTGGAAGCTGGGGGCCACCTTTAAGAAGTCACACTACCCTGAGACTGCCACATTGGAAACGCCACTAAGATTTGGGGCAGTTTGTTACATAGCAACAGGGTAGATAACTAGGTCAACTGGTACATATAATTGTAAGAAACTTCCCAAATATACTGCATATCTGAATATAATTCATTATAATAACTATGTTGGTTTCTCCAATTAGCTTCAACTTAAACCTTTTACAACTATTCAGTTATCCACTGCTATGTCTGTTTATTTCCTGTTTTTCTGTTTATAAATTACTTACATAGTTTTTACAATGGTGAATTAGCTTTATTACTGCAGGCAAATAGATCTGTCAATGAAAGTGGTATTTATATTGAATTGTAAATTAGAGGAAGGGAGATCCCACAGCCAACTTGACACTTAGGAAGCAATGTGGTATGATTTATATGGTTTGAAAGACTGCAGCAGTTTTCAGAGATGCAGGCAGTCAAATACAGCTTGAATGAGGGGAATGTGAACAGGAGTCAAGACTAGGGAACTACCTTGCCTGCTATGGAAGTGGTCTGAAATTTAGCCTGGAAGCATTAAAGATCCACTGAAGGGATTTAACCCCCAAGTTATATGACCTGATTTGCACATTAGAAGATAACTTTGGGAGATTTTAGACCAAAATAGTGAATTAGCCACATGTTATAAGATCCATACCCCCAACTCCAAAGCACTATATATTCCTGTAAAGGTAAGAAAATTAATAAATATTATCATTAATTTCATGGAAAGCAAGAAGAGTTCTAGTAAAGGATGCTCACATTGCTCCTGTTCTCTGCCACCATCAGGAAGGCTACAATAAACATCTTCATATATGTTCCCTTACAGACTTAGATCGTACCTTATTATTTCATTAAAGCAAATAAGTAAAGCCACATTTTTATTCCAGCTCCAGGGAAACACAAACAAAATCATTCTTCACTTATTTAATCTTCCCCCATCCTCTACACTACCTCTATCTTATATAACACCAAGTCATTTAGAAGCCCATCTTGATCATTATTTGTCAGCAGCCCATGGTGGTCACCCATTAGAAACCCAAATGTCCCAGTTGTTGTAGCCTTATGTATCTACAGCCCTGTTCCTTCCAAGTCTATTATTATAGGTTGAGTTCTCCAGAAAGCTAAGACATCAACAGATAGGAATTGAAAAGGCTTATCAGAAAGAAACACATAGAAGGAAAAGGGTTGGAAGCATTATTGGGCAGAAAGAATCATCAGACAGTAATGCTAACCTGACAAACTTTCTAGCCTCAAGACTAGACTTAGACTTCCAGCTTCTAGAACTGTGACACAATAAATTTCTGCTGATTTACGCCACCCAGTTTGTAGTACTTTGTTACAGTAGCCCCAAGAAACTAATACAGGTGGCATAACTGTAGACATTTATAAATAACTCAAAGATTCTTTAATTCCAGGCTGTTTCTAATGTTCTAACATTTCTGCCTGGCTAAAATCACTGTAGCAAGAAATTACAAAGTCTGGCTGCCATTTTTATATTGGCTGGGAATAAGAAGAAAAAATACAGAAGAAACAAAAACAGATTAATGTTTTAATACGTTCTACCACCCCCAGGGAAGTACCAAAGACAAATGTCCAGTGGAAGCATTGAAGTAGGAGTGTAAAAATTATCATTTCAAAAAAGATTTTATGTCAGGAATATAAAGCAATAGAGAAAGTAATTTTATAATTGTGCCAAAGAATTGTATTTACACATTCTGTGACATTTTTGAGACAAAATATGCTTTGATAAAAATTCAACATAGAATAAACATCAGAATACAATGAATTGAACTGTATGATCAATTAATTATAAATAAGATTATTAATAGCAAATATTCCATATAGTCAAATTTACCTGTAAAAGATTATTTAGGTTACTTTTTACTAGAATAAACTTGCAAATTATTTGTTTTTCTTAGTTATTTCTGCAGGGCATTATCTCCAAACATGATCAGTAAAATATCAAGCACAAGGTCTTTCATTTTTACATATATTTGTAAATTATATATATTAATAAAACTTTATGTCTTTGTTTTTTATAAAAACAAATACCAGTGGAAGTTCTAATGTGTTTTTCTCATATGCCAATAGACCACTTGGTGACTTTCAGAGTTTACAAACCCACTTGGCGACTCCTGATCTAGAGAAGGAGTCAGCAAACCATGGCCTGTGGGCCATATCTGGCGAACTCTTGTTTTTATAAATGAAGTTTTATTGGGATGCAGCCACATTCATTCCTTTATGTATCATCTCCTGGGCTACAAAGGCAGAGTTGAGTAGTTATGAGATCATATACAGCATAAATTCTAAGTCATTTACTTTCTGGCTTGCCACCCTTGATCTAGGAAATCAAAACTCTGATGCAGGCCTGAGCACAGTGACCCACACCTGTAGTCCCAGCTACTCAAGAGACTGAGGTGGGAGGATCACTTGAACCCAGGAGTTCAAGGCTATAGTGTGCCATGATTACACCTGTGAATAACTACTTCACTCCAGCATGGGCAACATACCTAGACTCATCTCTAAAAATAAAATAAAATAATTAGGCTATTTCGGGGGGGGGGGGGAAACAACCTCTAATGCAAAAGCATAACGTTACCATAATCTTTTTAATTTAGGTGACACAAAAATTAAATAATTTAATTCAATAAGCATTAAACATATGTGATTTCACTAATAACCTAATGATTGGCTGACCCCCCAAGTAAGTAAGCCTATATATTGTCATTTAATAGATGATTTGCATATTTGATTTGATTTGATGTGAATAAGAAAGCAACATTGTATAGTGAAAGAAACATAGAACTCGGTATCACACACCCGGGAGTATACTCTAGTTCCATCACTAACAGCCCAAAGATCTTAAGGAACTCAATTTCTCAGAGTCTCAGTTTCCTCATCTGTAAAATAAGGATAATATTCTACTTCATAAAATTGTTATGAATATCATAAGAAAATAGATAATAAATCTGAAAGTAATTTACAAGACTTTCAAAGTTTATATGACTGAAATGTACAGTACTTATTAATTAATTTTGATATTTGATAGAAATAAATAGATGTTTTGACATCATATATAAAACAGGGATTATTCCTCTTCATCAAAAGAGTGTCATCTGCCCCTTCGCACTAATAGTTGAGCAGTAGTTATGTATAAAATGCTGTTGCAAACTATAAGAGATAATATATTGTGTCATTTCCACATGTAAGTGATATATGTATGACATCCCCATATATACGTACATATATATATTTCTGTTCTATAGAATACTAATATCCTACATTTTAAGACTTTAAACTAATAAATTGAAAATCAAATGGTAAAAATTGAAAGTATAAGGGATAATGTGTTATCATGTTATAAGTGGGTTGGATTATGTTCCCCAAGAAGATATGCCTCTTCCCAACCTCTGGAGCTTGTGTGTGTGACCTTATTTGGAAAGAGTCTTTGCAGATGTCATGAAGTTAAGGATCTCAAGATGTGATCATCGTGGATTTTCAGTGGGTCCTAAAACCCAATGCTGGGTGTCCTTATAAGAGAAAGGTAGCGAGCGATTTGAGGCACATAGACCAAGGAGAGAAGGCCATATGAAGACAGAGGTAGAGATTAGACTTATACTGTCACAGCTGAGAAGCCACCAGAAGCTGGAAAGATTCTCCCCTAGTTTCTTTAGAGGGAGCATGGCCCCACAGAAACCCCTCTTTGGGACTTCTGATCTCCAGAGCTGCGAGAGGAAACTGCTGTTATTTTAAGCCACCACATATGTGGCAATTTCTTACAGCAGGCCTAGGAAACTAATATACTTGGTATGGTTTTATTTTGCTTCCTTTTAAATATTAGATATAAGTTTGAAATAGCTACATCAAAAAGTGTAAGAGAAGAGAAACAAATAGATAGGAAGGTTACCTGTGTGACAATGAAGTATTTCTTACCACTGAAAGCTCTGCTTCAATTAGGTCCAAGCAGGAAAAACTATGCTTGAAGAAGGATGAGTGAGTACTTACAGAAAAAAATATGTTTAAATAAAGAAAGGAACATTAAAATTAAGACTTTTATAGAATTTTAAGACAAGAAAAAAGTCATAAAGCTTTGATCAAGCGAAGAGGACAGAGGATGAATACACTTTTGTGACACTGAGATTTCGGTGCTATTAATAGAGTTAAGAGTGTAGGGTTTGAATATATGTAACCCAATTTTTAAAATTTTAAAGAGATTCTTTTTAACAAACATACAATTTTAAGTGTAAAAGAGAATGTTTTTGGCATAGTTGTACAATAAAATTTTTTTCCATTCAGTCATGTTCAACGAGAGAGAAAAAAAATAAAATTTAAATATGAGTCACTGAGCAATTAGAGCCAAAGAAGGATAGAGGATAGAGAAGAAGGAAATGAGAAGGAAGAGATGAGGAAGAGAGAGAGAGAGAAATGGAAAATGAAAAGATCTGTAACTGGAGGTCTAAGCAAGTAGCTTTATCATGTTATTCATAAATGAAGGAGAGAGAAATGTCACATGGCTGGAAATGTAATTTCTTGAGGGGCGAAGTAAAATATTAAAAGATTTTCCCATTGCAAATAAGGCAATTAAAACTATTCAATTTGACAAACCACTGGACCCAGTTGAATTACACCATAATTCAGGAGGAAAAAAAAAAAAAGAGCAGCAGGGGAAATAGAGAAGCCTTTGGCAAAACTCTTTGATAGCTCAATAAGAAAAGATAAAGGGAGCAATCGTATTCGAGTCACTAATAAGCATTCTCAGATTTAGCAAAAGAAAATCACTAAAAGAACTAGTTTCCCCTACTTCAATTATTAAGCACAGGAATAAAGATCCACTCAAATGAATGCATTTGTGATTTACCTAAGAGAATTGGTGTGAATTTAGGAATTTAAAATTTATTTTTATTCAGATTTCAAGAAAGCACTTAATTTTCCAAGCAAGCCATCCAGCAATAATAAAAGCTCACTAATGAATGAAGCGCCCCACGTCATTCTGGATATGAGGACTAATGACACCATATTCCATAAGCTGATAAATAATAACCAGTGAGCATAAATAATAGTATTGCTTTAAAACTTCATTTTTTATAGAAACATCTGTTTCTCTTTTTGTCCAAAGAAAAATCTCATAATTGTTAATGCAATGAGTACATCTCTCAGAAAGTACAATAAAAATTTTAATCCTACACCCTGACTCTGTAGGCAGATCACTCCCCCTTTGCCTTGGCCTGCTATTCTTGATGGTGGGTCACTCTGTGTGATGGTGTGAGGACAAAACTTCAGCCTCATTCTAGCTATGTTGCTGCAATTACCATGACTCCAGCCAGGTGTTTAAGGCAAAAGGGCCCTTTATGTAAGTTCTCCCCAACACCCCTATCTTTTTTCTTCCTCTGTGTGATTTTGCATCACCCAGACCTCAGAGGTCTATCTGCTTCATAACATGGAAATGAGTACTTCAAAAGCATGAAGGAGTGTAACTGCAGCGCTCCTGTGGGAATTTTTAGTATCTTATGGAAACAGAACATGTTGAGCGATGCATCAGCAGCCACATGAAGCCAGACCTACCACAATCAGCTATTCTGTCCAATTAAAAGAGAGCATAAAAATAGAATCCTAAAAGAACGGCATAGGTTAAGTTAAAGAAATCTGGGGCCAGATCTAATAAATAATTTCATGAAGAAGTCAAACAATCCAAAAACAAAATTGTGTTTAATTGTCCCTCCCTTTGAAATAGAAGTGTCTTAAAAATGCTGTCATCTGCAGTGAGCCAATAGTGGATGACCCTTCACAGAGAGAAAAAACATGGATGAGGCAGACACCTGTAAAGCCTCTTCTTGCTCTGTGGCTCAACTCAAATGGTTCTTTGATTTTTCTCATTCAAAGTCAATGTCAGGCACTACCTATGAACAATTAGCACTATGTTTTCCATGTCAAGTACTTTGCCAATAACCTGAGAGGATGGCTAAAATGACTCAAAGAAAAATTTAAACTTCTCTTTCCCTTTTACATTTTAGAAATCTCATATAAAAGAGTAGAGCAATGAATTTTGTTTCTAGAAAGTGTGAAGCAGGTTACTGTGCACTGGTTACCACTTCAGCCCATTGAATCTTGGTCTGCACTTTTACTACTTGCCTGAGTCCACAAAGACAGAACATTCACATACACAGGTTACATAAAGTAGGTTTATTACTTACACAAGGGCAGCAACTTACACAGAGACAACAGAAACCTAGGATTCAGGGCAAGTTGGGTGCCTCCAAGGCTAAAGAAAGCTTCCCAGGGCAGATAGAATCTCACCTGCACGTGCACCACTTGCACTGTAGCTGAAGGATGATGGAAAGGAACCCACCTTGGGTTTTATACCCAGGTGACAACGTGACGACCCTGGGCTAAAGCATGGAAAGACATCCTGTTTCCGGGGGGCACTTGAACATGGCCCAGACTTTTTCCAAACAGCTCTCTCTTATCCAAGGATGTTACATTCCCAGCCCATTCTAAGTTATTCTTGAGAACTACAAGTAAGAAATGGGGAAGAACTGGGTCACTCCAAGGACACCCTGAGAACTATCTTGCAGAATGAACCACACTACAATACGCTAGCGCTTAGGTATTTGCAAGAGCAAGTCGAGGGGTATATTTTGTAACACTCCTTGATATATCACTATATTGTTATATTTATAAATATATAATTCACTCCTAAGTGGGATGAACAATGAATGAAGTATTTCTCTCAATTTGACTCAAACAAAAATAGAGGTATGTTAATTTTGTTAGATTAAATTATGCTACGGGAATCTCAGTAGTTTAAATATAGCAAGGATTTATTTCTCATCCACACAAGGTCTTTGTAGTGCTGGATGACTCTCCAGGGCAACAGTTCTCCATGAGTAACTCAGAGATCTAGGATGATCTATGTGGAGAGAAAGAGAGAGAGAGAGAGAGTTATTACTTATTCAGGAATAAAGAATATATATTTTATATATAATCAATTTACAAGTAACCTTTCTTCAATGGAAAATTATGGGAATTTGCAGAAGTATTAGACTATTAGAAAATTATAAGTAGATGCAAGCACAATCCTTGACTGAATATTGAACTACAGTCTTAAAAATTATAAGAGCTATTGATATAGTTTAAATACTTATTTTTTCCTTTACCTAGATAGAGTATTTACTACTAAAGACTTACCTTCCTTTAGACTTACACCCTGCCAACATTGATTCAATCTTCCCTTTGCTACCAGCATTAATATATTGACATTTTAAATCTATGAGGAAAAGAAATACTGAGTAGATTTACAAAGATGCCACATCAGCAAGAAAAATGAGCATCCTTGATCCTCCTTGTGTCCTAATTTTTCCCTCTTCTTTTTCACATTTTTCTTCAGATGAAGATAATTCTAGTGGCTGGACATTCCCTAGCCTGAGACTTCCTCTGAGTATATTTCTCAGGCTAAATCAAATCAAATTTTGAGGAAGACAAAGAATTCTCTACCAGTGGCTTATCTTATAAGACTTCCCTTTAAAAAGTACCCTTTGTCTTAGGAGTTTTAAGAAAGAAGATTTCTCTAAGAAAATTTTCTCGAAGAAAATTTTCATTTTTATGGCTTTAGAAGGTCACTCTCTTTGGAAAAATCTGATATACTAACTCACAATATGTAATAGTAACTGAGCCAAGACCCTCCATTCAGCATCAGTAATAACCAGTCATTATGGAGAGTCTAACATGCTCTAGGTACACTGCACTAGATATTAAATACTCTTCACACAGAATCTCAATTCATGTTTAAAACAACATGGGGCAGGTATTGCAATGCAGGAGCATTGCAGCAATGCAGCAAGAGCAATGCAGCAGCTCTTTTCACAGTTGAAGAAACTGAGCCTCTGAGTGAGTTAAGATACTGCTCAAGATCCAGTGATAGTGCTGGGACTCCAATCCAGGTAAATCTCACTCCAAAGAGTAAGCTCTTTCCATAATATTTTAACTATTTTACTAAAAGCATTTTGATTGCTAACAATGGAAATCCACATACTGTTTGGAGAAATTTTTTCTTTCTTTCTTTTTTTTTTTTAGGTGTAGGGAAGAGCCTCAAATAACAAGTAGACTACATCCTCCTGAAGTCAGTTCTTCCTGAACCCAATAAATCAGTTATCAGTATGAAATGTAAAAATTTTTTTTTCTCTTCTCTTATCTTAGTCCATTCATGGTGCTATAACAAAATGCCTTAGATTGGGTAGCTTATAAACAACAGAAATTTATTTTTTATAGTTCTGGAGGCTAGAAAGTCCAGGGTCAAGGTGCTGGCAGACTTGGTGTCTGGTGAGGGCCCACTTTCTGTTTCACCAATAGAACCTTCTTGCTGTGTCCTCACATGATGGAAGGGGGAAGCGGTCTCTTGGGCCTCTTTTATAAAGGCACTAACCCCATTCATGAAGGCATGGCCCCCATGACCCAATCACCTCCCACCCTGGGGCTTAGGATATCAGCATATGAATTTTGGAGGAACACAGATATTCAGACCATGGTATATTTGAATTGTGAAAAATAAATTATTTTCTCCCAAAATCACTTATAAAAGTTAAATGCTGGCATTCGTGAGTAAGACATTTCTATGAATATAGGCATCACCAGAAGCAGGAATCACAAAAACAACGTGCAGGCATGCTTGCCTCACCTCTTGACAGACTGTCCCACACTCACCTCTGTTCTCAGTTGTTAAAGCACCTGAGTCCTCAGACAGACCCTGGTGTGGGCTATGGCAGCCAATAACCCGGTACCACTCTGCCTCCTACCACATGAGCTTTCCTGTTGAGTTTGTTTCAAGAGAACATCTCAGAAGGAATTCTCATATCTAAGCAGGTATTTATTAGGCAAACATTTTAGTACAGCCTCATAAAATCTCAGTGAAAAATGCAGTAGTCTATCCTGAGCTCTTGGGACAAGAATCCACAAAGAAAAGTTGGGCACGGGGAGGGTGGTCACCAGGACATTTCCAGCAATATCGTCCTTATTTTTAATTACAAGATGGGAAGAAAAAGTATACACATAAAAACGCATGCTATTGTGTTTCTAGATGAACAAAATGGCAAAAGCCATAATTAGGATGTAGAATACAACTGTGCCGAGCTCATTGGAAAAGGAAGAGTCAAAAGGGAAAGACTCAAACAGATGCAAAATCCCACTCCTCAGAGTTAAGAGCTATGGCTTCTCTCCCTTTTGCGTCTTCCCTCAATACATAGCTCTTACTCTGCTGCTTCTCTTCTTTTGTGTCTTCCCTCAATAAGCAGTGAAACACCAAATACCAAAAAAAAAAAGAAATAAATAAAATTTTTTTAACTGCTCAACTTCTTAAAGGAATTTCTGAAAATTATAAACTTAATTTTATTTTATTATTATTTTTTTTTATTTCAGCTCATCATGGGGGTACATAAGTTTAGGTCATATACATTGTCCATGTCCCGCCCATCCCCCCGAGTCAGAGTCCCAAGCTCATCCGTTCTCATATAAACTTAATTTTAGAATGAGTCCACCTGAGCTTCAGGGAGGAATGATGGTACTTGCTAATTTTCCCTCCACAAGCAGGCAGATTTAAAGAGTGGAGAGCTTTTCTCCTTAAACTAAAAATTAAATTCACCATGTAGAGTTACAGGAATAGCAATGGCTAAATCAAAAATGACAGTGGGATGACTATTTTTAAAATGGTATAACCCATGAAAGCTTTATAGTTGAGAGATTATTTCAAGTGTACTTAGTGCAGTTGACAGTTACTCTTTGACATTGATATTATAATCCCAAGTTCATTACTGAGAAAAAAAATGAAACTCAGAAAGGTTAAGTGACTTGCCCAGTGTCACAGTGTTACCATGTGGTGGGCGTGAGATTTCAATCAAGTTTTTTATCTTCTACACTCCATGCAATTGGAATGGCATCAAGCTGTAGCACTGAGGAAGAGAAAATCTGATGGCTAAATAAAATTTCACTTGGGAACAGATTGTATAAAGATAAATCTGTCCTCAAATATGCCGCATGAACTTTGTCTCCATTTCTTCAATTCATTCCTTCACTTTTCATTATTACTCACAATTCCAGGTCACAAAACAATTTTAGTATCCAACTGTCATTTAAAAATTCTTAAACATATGTGCATCTCAGTAGTGACACATTATATGGAACAAATAAGAATAGCAGGAAAAATTAGGGCTGGCTTTGTTTAATAAAATCCTGGTCCTCCTCAAACCTTGCATCTGATCAGAGCCAGCACCTGCTCAGGGACTGCGGCTCTGGGGTGGACCACAGCAGGCACATGAGAATATTTGGAGCAGCAGTTTAGCCAACTGTTTTGATCCTTTCCTGAGGCTCCTTGTTCAGGGTAAGAAATGGCACCAACAGATGAAAAAATGCTGCCTTGGCACTTCCGCAATGTGCTGAACTATACCGCAGATAAAAGTGACTAAACTATTGGAGTCACCTCTCCAGAGAAAATACAACTGCCAGCCCTGCAAAACAGACAGTGTTACAAAAGCCAGGCAAGAGAAACTCTCCTGGCCAAATAAACAATAACATTTGATACATATGTCCTGTAGCCTTTTGCTAGACAAAAGTGGAATAGTTTCCTATTCACTTTTGCTATCTCAGTAACTGATGTCCAGAAAGGGAATGAAAGTGATTGAAAGTCCTGGAAAAGAGAATTGGGTTGGATGCATCTCAAATAGGGCAGACTAAGGAACAGGGTCACAGCCCAGAGCAGGAAAGGGTAAATCAAAGTAGTAACTCTAAGCTTGTCGGCTTATCCCAGGGCCATCCAAAAAACCCGGTCCTTTCCTGCAATGGCTCCCTACACCAGCTGTCTTCAAACTTGGGTCTCAGGCTACCTTTGTACCCATAAAAACTATTGCAGACCCCCAAAGCGCTTTGGTTTATGTGGACTATATCAATTTGCATTTAGCAGTAGAAAATATTTTAAATATGTATGTATTAATTCATTTAAAAATAATAAACTTATTATACTATAATTAAAAAGACTGAAAAAATAACTATTTTCCTAAACAAAAAATAGTGAGTATGGTGACTGATATAGTTTGGACACCTGACTCCTCCAAATCTCATGATGAAATTTGCTCCACAATGTTGAAGGTGAAGCTGAGTGGGAGGTGTTTGGGTCACAGGGGCAGATCCTTCATGAATAGCTTGGTGCCTTCTTTGCAGTCATGAGTTCTTGCTCTGTTAGTTCAAATGAAAGCTGATGGTTTAAAAGAGCTTGGCACCACCTCCTCCCTCTCTTTCTCCTTCTCTCGCCATGTGACATGGCTGCTCCTACTTTGCCTTCTGCCTTGATTGGAAGCTCCCAAAGCCTTCAGCAGAAGCAGATGCTGGCACCATGCTTCTCATACAGCCTGCAGAGCTGTGAGACCAATTAACTTCTTTCTTTATAAATTGCCCAGCCTCAGGTGTTCCTTTACAGCAGAGCAAAATGGACTAATACAGTGACTTTGGTTTACATTTTTGCAAATCTCTTTAATGTCTAGTGTAAGAAACAATAGCCGGATGCTCATGTCCTCTTTTATATTCCATCTGTTGCAATATCATGTGTCAGGCAGCCTCTGGAGAACTCCACCATACACTCATGAGCCGATGAGAGTCCTCAGGACAAATAATGTCTTAGTATTATTACAAAAATAGTTTTGACTTCATGAACCACTGAAAGAGTTGGTGGAACCCACAGGTGTTCCTGAACCACACTTTGAGAACCACTGTCCTATACTTTACCTCATGCCAAAGGTGGTCATCACAGAAAAGCAGGTATGCTTCCTTTTTCCAGTTAACTCAGTCAAAAACACTTTGGCAAATTGAAAAACATAGTTGTATTTGGTTACATTTCAAGTTCAAATATGTCCAAAACCTGACTCCTTCACTTACCAAATAAGTAGGTATAAGGAAGTCTCTAAGCCCTTGTTTCATTGTCTATAAAAGGGGTCTGAGTTACCTTCCATATTAGATTGTCATGAGGATGAAAACTCCAGAAGATCCAACTTAGGCCTGACTAGAGTGAAGCTTGTAACAGCTAGTTCTGTGACTTTTCCTCTCACCTCACGGATAGCTGCAGATTTAACCCTTGGTTGAACCCTCCTTGCAACATTAACTCAAGAAATTATCACGACACTTATTCCAGCTCCAAGATAAATGAGAACCCAGCCAAAGAGGACGATGTGCCAATCCAAGCACCTTTACCTCATAGTTACGATTGTTTGTCAAGTAAGAAGGAACTGGCATGGATGATGTGCAACTGCACAAAAGAATAGGAACTAGGCACATAACCCTGAGTGAGCTGCATAACTAGCTGGACATTAAAGCAAAGGATCCCCAGAGCTGATGGCTCTGCTGTGCTGACTTTGTCCACATACCCTTAGTCATGTGATCATTAGTGTTTCAATATGGAGTTACTAGGACATCAGAAGCTGTACTGGGACTTAGGAGACTCATGCTATGCTGTTACTAATGTACTGTGTTGTTGCGTATGTCCTGTGTCCTTTGCTAAAGCTGTGTAAATGTGATGTTGGGTGCTCCTACTGTCTTTCCTGAGTTTAAATGTCCACCAAACCCAACAGCACTGTTGCCACTGTGCAGAGGGAGCTTTGGAAGATTGTGAGTTTCTGTGTCATCGGTTTTTTGACTTGATTCAAAGTTAGATCACAGATAAGCAATTCTCTGGAATCAGAATTTGTTAAGTCATGAGTTCCTTTGGACCTCCAAAATCGTTTGTGCAATGTTCGAGTTTCAGAAAGTGACATTTCCTCTAACCTCTAACCTAGAAAGGGCCTACCAATCTAATCCAGCTTTTTCATTCATTAAACAAATTATGTTTCCACCATGTGCCATGCACTGTTCTAGCGCTAGATATGCAGCAATTAATAAAACAGACAGTTACAGAAATTAAACTCTAGAGACAGAAGTAAAAAATAAAAAGGAAAAAAATCAAGATCTCAGATAGTAACAAGTGCTATAACTGTAACAAAATGAGCAAGGTATTTGAGTTACTATTGGGGTAATAGCGGTCCAGGAAAGTCTTGTAATTTGCCTAAAGTTATGCAGAGCTAGTTTGTGAGAATCAAGAGCAGAATGCAGTGCATAAATTAAAGTTGATTATTTTTCAGAGTATTGGGTAGTGCGGATGGCTTTTCTCATTATTACAAATTTATCAAAAGTAATTTCCATCCATGTTTTACTCTAAATTCTTTCATTTGATTTTTCTCTTAGGACCAATTCACCAGGTATTTCACCTACACTTCCTTTAAGTTGCCACAAATCCTGTAAAAACAAAGCCATGAAAGTCATGATAGAAGTAAATATTTTATATCTTGAATATTACGTAAGATTCATTCCAGGGAATAAAGGTCTTGTAACATAGACCCTATGTGCTCACAAAACCACCCATAAAATAGGGCCTGATATATACATAATTGACCCAAAAGAGAATAAAATTTACCTTTGTTGTCTCCCACAATTACTTCCTTTCTTTTCTATCTCCATCACCTGTCCAAATTTCCATTCTAAACACTCTTTTTAAAAAAGATTTTATACTTTTATGATAGTATAACGTTCATATGTAAAATTGCCCAGTTGGCTCTTTGAATTTTCACAAACCAAATGCTGCCACAACACTAGCACTTAGATAGTGAAACAGAATACTATAACCGGCATGCCAGAAGACCCCTTTGTGCTTTCTTTTAGAAAATACCACTCACCAATGGTAAACAATGTCTTAGCTCTTAATAGCGTAGATTGTCTCTTTTGAACTTTGTATAAATGGAATTATATTGTATCCACTCTTTTGTGTCTGGCTTCTTGAGCTCAAAATTTTGTTAGTGACATTCATTCATATTTTGGTACGATTGTAGATCATTTATTTTCATTGTTGTAAACACACACCTCATTGTGTGAATATGTCAATGTATTCATCCATTCTATTGTTGATGGACATTTGTATAGCTTCCAGTTTGGGGCTATTACAAATAGCACTGCTATGGAACACTCTAATTCATGTCTTTTGGTGAACATATGTACATATTTAGTTGTGTCTGTATGTTTATATATTTAATATATATTACATATACCTATATATACACACATATATAAATGTACATACACACACAAACACACACACACACACACACACACACACACACACACACACACAAAATCATCCATCGATTTCCATGGGGGATTGTTTTCAGGACCAATCCTTGCATCCACTGGTATAATTTAAATCATCTCTAGATTACTTATAATACCTAATACATTGTAAATGCTATGTAAATAGTTGTTACACTGTATTATTTGGGGAATAATGACAAGGAAAAAAGTCTGCACATGTTCAGTACAGGTGCAACTTTTTTTCAACTATTTTCAATTGGTGTTGGGTTTATCTGTGAATGAAAAACCCACAGATACGGAGGGCTGACTATATATATATGTATATATATGCACATACATATACATATATATATATATTTGGTCATAAGATATACTTACATTCATCCCTAATAAATACTGTCAAACAGTTCCCAAAGTGAGTATTCTAATTTATACTTTCACCAGCAGATTATGATTTCCAGGAAATCTCATTTTTTAAATTAAAATTGGAGTATCTTGTTTATTATATTCTTAGAGCCATATTTTCCACTGTTGAATTTCATAAACAACTCAATTATTAGTTTCTAAGGGCTATGTTACCAACCATGTGGACCATTCTAGGGATAGTGATATCCTAACAGAGAGTCCCTGGATTTGTCACATCTCTCAACCCAAAAAGATTCTCAAATGATGAGATGTCAAATATTAATCAAGAAGTCAGTAGAAATATTATCCCTCAAGGAACTAGAAATACAAGAACAAACTAAGCCCAAAGTTAGCAGAATGAAAGAAATAATAGACCAGAGTAGAAATAAATGAAATAGAGGGTAGAAAAACAGTACAAAAGATCAACAGGACTTTGATAAGTTAGCTTCACCCAGTCAAGACACATGGAATGATGGCTCCCTCTCCTACCCAGAAACCTTGATCAACTTTCTGAAGCAGAATAACAAAGAAGATAATAAGCCCATACGTTTTAGGAAAAATCTTTCCCAAGAAAATCAAAGGAAGGAAGACTAGTCTTCCCCTTAACATTTCTAGAATGATTGTTCCTTCAGCCATTGTGCCTAACCATTAGCCAATGGTCAACCAGGAATATGGTTGCAGAGAAGTTCATCAATTTATCATGAATGGACTTTCCTACCATCATATACTTTGACGCCACTGTTCCTTTGTGGATCTTCCAGAAAGTGCTGGCAGGATGTCTGCCTATGTTAACTAAAAGAAATCTCTTATTAAGACACTAATTTTGGCACACTTAAGTTCCCTCCTGATGTGTGAAAATCTCCCTATGCATACTGTCTTCTCTCTTAGAAAGGGGAGTTTGAGACATCTCAGCCTTTTTTAGAAAGTTTCAGAAATTTGCAGTGGCCAACCACCTCAGTCATGGGAGCTTATTTGACATTTCTGTAGTAGCATATTTCAAAGTCTCCTGAAGTTTGTTTTGCTTCTGAACTGCATACTCTGGCACTGCAGTAATGCCCTGGGCCTGCCTCTGTGCAGTAACTCAGGCTCCACCATCTCCTGTGAGCAACCATTTTTAGTTCTTTATAGCAGCGGCAACTTCCGCTGCTCCTTACACTGACCCTGCTTTAGCCTGGTAAATGCACCTCTTTTTTGTCCACATTATTTTCAGCTGGAGATTTATCCCAAGTAAACTTCTAGTTTTCTTTATTTTGTACCCCCAGAGCTAATAACACTGACACTTCTGCCTTGCTCTTTTTAAGGTTCCTTTTTCCCTTTTTGAAAGTTCCTGCTTTCCGAATATTAGTATACGGCCTTGGGTAGCATTTTCTTTGCTGCAACGTTATCTGCAATATTTCAATTTACTCTACTGGTCTCCTACTCTTTTCAAAAAAGCTGACTAGAATGTATAACCTATTCCTTAAGCTGGATATTTTCCTTTCTAACACACATAAGGCTAACACCATTTGTTATACCTTTCTTCCTTTTGCTTGTATTAATATTTGATCCCTTCCCTAGCCATTTGTTTTCCTAATACAGTCCCTTAAAATCTGTTTTGTGGCATCTGCCATAATGAAAAATAACCGTAATTTCTGCATGTATCAAATGACTCAACTATTCCAAAAAATCTTGTTCACTATCACTTCCGAGTTTGATAATTCCACCCTGGTAGATTGCCAGATTTAGCCAATAAAAATACAGTTAAATTTGAATTGTATTAATAGATACAAAATGAATAATTTTTTTAGTATAAGTATGTCTCATGTGGTCCATTTCAGTTTAGCCTCTGAAATCTGAAAACTATGTCAGGACTTAAGTGACAAATCCAGGGCCAAATGGAGCCCTCCTGGGCAGGGGGATGGTGGTGACTTGAGTAGTCAAGCCACATGAATTCAATATTAGTCTCTGCTTATTTCCCTCTCTTAGATTTGATGTGAGTTCAAAACAAGATCCAAAACGGAGAAGAATTTTGGATAGTTTACCTAACACTGCCTGGCTAATCCTGGCATTAAAAATTAAAGCCTGTGTTCTGTGACCTTTGTAGAAATTGGCTACCATTACTGCCTTGACAGGGAAAAGTGGTAAAGACAGAAAAAAACCACAAATATGGATACTGGAGCTTCACCTGCTCTAAGGTGTGTCCCCCTCTGTTCACCCCTCAGCTCCTACAATAGCAGCCATCCTGTGCTGTGGATTTCAAGGTCAGCTCCAGCAGCCTACACATGAAGGCTAAACCACCAGCATTTAGCTAAGGCATCTGGCCTCACTACTTGCCCCTTGGCTGAACCAGTATAATCACGTAGCCTAACCATTGTGTTTGCTGAGGTCCCTGTGCTCATGGAGGGCTTCTACCACCACCACAACTTGAACTCTTCATTTGTTCAGGTCCTTTGTGCATTTGCTCAAGGATCATATGAAAACAGATGCCCACCTGTGAATCCAACTACCCTGAACTGTAGTCACTACCCAGGTCAAATACAGCATGATGTGAGATGTCCAGTCTCTTAGTCAAACTAGAGCCATAAAACGCAAAATGGATGAAATGCAAAAACCAGTTTTGTTGTAAACCAAAATTTCAATCTCTAAGTTTATTGTGCTAAATCCCAAACTTTTTCTACCTCCAGGTTCCCTAAATGCACTAAATATTGAGTTATAAGGAGGCCTACCCAGCAAATAACAGCCTGATATGTGAGACAATTGAGAAATCAAACAAAAAGAGAAACATATGGGCAGTAGGTGAGAGCCTAGTGGGCCTATTAACCACATGTTCATCACTCTTCCCCGAGAAGTCTGTGCCTGGTATTAGCTCTCCCCAAGGAGACTCTGTCCTGGGAACAGACACACTTACTCTCATCTTTATTTCCCTCTGGTCTGGGGCAGAGTGAGATAGAGAATGATCTTTGAAAGATTAAATCTACCAAAGAGAAAAATGTGCACTGATATCTGTTGCCTACCATCTATACAAATAATCCTACCTTCATAGGGAGGAACAAAGAGTGTGACAAGAAATCAGACTTGCTCTGGAAAACAGAGGTGAGAGAAAGAGGTGCTCTTCCTCTAACATCCATCAGACACATTATTGTGTGGAACAATAAGAGAATGATGAAAGGTGCAGAACTGTAAGTAAATATTCTTATCAGTAAATACAAATACAAGTAAACCCTCAATTCTGTCGTTATCATTTTATGTTATTTATTTTTATCATTATCATTGTTATTTTATTATTACTGATGGGGTCGAGAAATGGTAAATCTGGGTAGAGGGGTGGAGAAGTGATCTGGAATGTTAAGTAAACTCATGCTCAATTTCTAGCTCTCTCCCTTCTCCTCCACTGTCAGTGAGAGCCTACAAAAGAATAACAGGTCATAGCAGAATAATAATACTATTCATCTTGGCAAGTGAAGTACAGGTTCTAACATTGGCTATTTTTTCTTTGTAGGTATGTGGTGTGTTGCCAGGAATCCCAAGGCTTCTTAAAAATTCAGTGGACAAAGGCCAAACTCTGGCTGAGCTTTCCCGCTGGAAACCAAGGTCCTTGAGGTACGCACCTGAGGAACAGTTTCTCTATCCACTAGTTTGACTTGAGTCTGAAAAAAGTGGAAATATAATACTTCAGGGCAGGAGACCAAATGTAGGAACCTTGGAAAGGAGCCAGGGTTCTGGGCACATGGTGGCAGGAGGTCAGAGCTATTGAAGGCTAACCTTTTTGTGTAGAATTAAGTTTCTCAAGACAAGACCTGTGAGGGAAGAAAAAGTATTTTTTTAGTGAGTATGTTCGAAAATGTCTTGAATTTGCATTCAAAACTAAGGAATTTCAACTGAGATCAGCTCCAATAAAAGAGGAAATGAAGCTCCTAGAGGTCAAAGTGTGGAAGAGACCAAAACCACTGGAATCTGCCCTAAAAAATATCATCATGGCACATTGCCACACCACTTTAGGATGTTACCTCTTCACACTTCCGATGAGGCAGTGGGTATTTAAGATAATTAAGCATTTTCCCCAAACCTGTTGTATCTATCAAACTGCTTTAATATAGCCCATTTCAGGACTTAAGGTAGATATTCTTGAAACATTTATACC
The DNA here is from genome assembly GCF_020740605.2 of Lemur catta. NCBI lineage: Eukaryota > Metazoa > Chordata > Mammalia > Primates > Lemuridae > Lemur > Lemur catta. Next base: position 61,431,573 of record NC_059132.1, read on the forward strand.
AAATTTAAACAAAGTCTACAGCAAATAACCTATTGCTTAAATAAAATGAAATATCAAAACTAATGTAACACATCACAGCTTGACCAGCTTTAACAAGAACACTAATTAGCCATTTGACATTAGTCCCAATTTTCCTGGGACTCAGACTTGGCATCTATAAATGGACGGACCACAATCAGTCATCTCTAAAGCCCATGACAGGGCTGAAGTTCTTTGCTGTTTAACGTGTATACATGACCTCTGTTCTCCAGCTTCTCCTTCACAAAGCTTCAAGGCTCTGAGAAGCAGAGGACAGTGGAAAGGACTCCATTTCCTAAATGTAGCCATGGACACCTCGAAGTCCCTTTCTACCACCTGCCCCTCCGAACTCATCCCAACGAACCTAACTTCTGAGCCTTTTGTCTCATGGCCTTATTATAGTGAATTTGAATTGTTAGTTCAATTCCACATTCTACAGAGAGATACATTCTAGAAAGGATACAGATGGGCACTTCATACACTGTCTGTGATGATGGAGTCAAACAGTCTGAAGCCAACTTTCTGAGGCTTGCAAATATCTAAGCCAGAACATGTTCCCAGAACTAAACCCACAGGAATAAAGTAAACTAGATCATGAATTAATAACCCATGGATAATGGGAGGTACCTCTTTGGGACTTATTAAAAATCAGACTATAGAACACGTCCCCAAAGTGGTATCTTAATTCTACGCATCCTAAATCATTTTCCACATTTAGTCTTTGTTTCCTCTTTTCTCATTTGCCACTTTTTTCCCTCCTAATATTTAACACACATTTTTTCTCCTTTTGGGGAGAATTTTACCAGAACCAAATATTTTTTTCTACATTCTTATATTTTAAATGTTTTACTCACTAAGAAGGTTCTGTGAATGGATCAACAGAAATTATCTATTCCCCCAAGTGCTAAAATTTAGCTCATTCATTTATTAAGCAAATAACTTTTAGTTACTGTCTCACATGTGCCAGACACCATTTGTGCTAATTGCAGATAGAAAAGAATATATTCTCAAGAAAGGGACCATTTGAGTTTTTGTGGCTGCTCCTCCCCAAGAATTCTTTTGACATTATTATGAAATGAAACAGGCCAATGAAAAGTGCCTAAAAGATGAAAGTACTGTTTCACAAATCAATACAAAGCCAACACCCATTGTGATAGGCAGCTTTTTCAAGTGGTCCCCAACGTTCACACCCTTGTGTAAGCACCTCATCTTGAGTGTGGGCTGGACCTAATGACTTTCTCCTAGTGAATACATTATATTATAGCAAAAGTGACAGGATGTCATTCTGACATTAGATTACAAAAGACTATGACTTCCGTCTTGCTGATATTCTCTCTCCAGCTCTTCTTGCATGCTTGCTCTGATGGGCAGGGCCATCTGAGTGTAGCATCTGGCCAACAGCCACCAAGGAACTGAATCTTGTCAATAATCACTAAATCATTTTGAAAGTGAATCCTGCCCCAATTGAACCTTGAGATCACTATGACTCCAGCCTACACCTTGATTTCAGCCTTGTGAGACACCTGAAGCAGAGGACCTAGTTAATCTGTGCCATCTAAACTATAAAGTAATAAGTTAGTGTTGTTTTAAGCCAATAAGTTTTGGGAAAAAATTTTATGTAGGGATAGACAATTAATATACCAAATAACCCAAAGCAAGTCAAGAAATAGGACACTGGCAGCACCCCAAAGCCCCATCTTTGTCCCTTTCCAATTACAAACTTCTATATCCCCTCTAGAGGTAATCAACATCTCCACTTATGAAAGAATCACTTGTTTGCTTTTCCATATAGTTCTTCTCTTTATGAATTCATTCCTAAATAATTTGGTTTGGTTAGGTTTTAGAACTTTACATGAATGAAGTATTACCATATTATTAATTTAAGTTTTGTTTCTGTTGGTTTACATTATATTTTCCAGATAACTTCAAGTTGTTGTATATACCTGAGATGTATTCATTTTTATCGCTCTATAATATTCTTCTGTGTGACTATAACATAACTTTTTATCTATTGTACTATTAATGGGTATTTGGATTGTTTTCAGTTTAAGGCTATTGTAGCAATGATGTTATCAAGATTGATATGCATAGATATGTTATCCTGATGCACATGTTCACACATCTAGTTATTTGTGGAATGGCCAGGTTATAGAATATGCTTATGTTCTGGACATTATAAAATGCCATAACGCTTTCTGTTTTCTCAAGGGCCAATGTCATAGTTAATTTAGAGGATGAAAGAGAGGAAGAGGAGAAGGAGAATGGTAGGAACTATTCACTTATGTTTTCTGGTGATGAAACTCTAGTTAAAAATAAAACACTTTCTGTTTTGTTTTGTTTCATGGATTGGTATTTTCTTTAACTGCCAACTGTTATTAGGTCTCCAAATTGTAGCAGTTCCTCCCATAACTGGACTACATCCATATGTTAAGGGATTCAACTCTATGGAAGTTGACTAGATTTACTTATTATGATATGTCACAATTCAAACAATTCAGGCCCAAGGCACAAAAGTATATATTCTCTATTTTTTTTATTCCTTCCTACTCTAAACTTTATACAGGCATCTTGTTTTAGGATCTATCACAAATCAAGGAAGACTGACTTCTCTGGGTTTGTTCAAATTGTAATTTTTAAAATTATAGTTAAATAGAAATTTTAGGATGCTGTGAGAGATACCTACCAAAGACTTTTTAAGATATCCTTTTATTCCCTGTCAACTATGTCTGAATAGCACTTTCTTTTCTGGTATCATTGGAAAATTTAATCCAAGCAATCCAAATCTCTGAATCAATGCAGCAAGAAATTTCAGTGTGCAGTAAATGTGGTCTGCTATTGCAGAGAGTGTGCTCACGCTGTAGTATAATCTTTTCCATGGCAGAAATTGTATCTACTTATAGCTTCCTCCAGTGTTCAATCACTTTAGACCTCTTATAGGTGAATACCAATAATGTTTAGACAAAGGCTATACCACTTCAACAAAAAGAACCAAAAATGTAGTATTGTTTTTTTACTCACATAAAAATAAAAAGTCTAAGTTGGCAGGTAGCTCTGCTCCAAATGTTCACCCAAGGATATGGGTTTCTCCCTTCTCATTGCTCCACTATGCATGCAATGTTGTCCACTTCTGCATGCTTCACAATGAAGTGTGGGCATGTCCATGCTTCAGCTCATAGGAAAACAGAAGATAAAAAATAAAAGGCAGAAAGTTCCTTTAAAGCAAGTGAAATTGATGTTGGAACACAAGTAATTGCAAGACTTCCGTGGTTTACTTGAAGGAGTATACTACTCAATATTTAAGGAAGAAATTATATCAATTATTTAATGTCTCCAGAAAATAGAAGAGGAACAACACTTTCTAACTAATTTCTACATTAATCTGAAATTTCCCTGATAATGAAGCCTGCATCTAGGAAAATCTATCACATAATATGCTGGGTTTATCTTGCTCCATCCTCACCTCACTCCACTGGTTTTCTTCCCTGTGCACAGGATCCTGCTCCTCCAAGCCCTCCCTCACAGCACTTGACTTTGGAAATCAATTCTTCTACGTATCAGTGTTAGTTTAAATCAATGTATTACCTATCCCACAGGCCCACTCATTTTAAAACTTCTTACCCAATTACGAATGTCAGATAGATGATGCCTGTTAAACATCTAAACTGGTAAGAGAAGTTTAAGAAATTCGAGAATGCTCACATGGGTATGGGAGGTGCTTATAAACAGCTCCACATGGGCAGTTTTGCTTAAAAATGAGGACAGCCCCATTGGTTTACACTGTTAAATACGCCTATGCAGCCAACAGAAAGTTTCAAACAAGCAATTTGCCAGATGTCTACGAGAGTTATCTCACGCGAGGTCCCTATGCAATCAGGCCCCTAGTTAACAGCTTCACAGCCACTAAAAATTCAGTATTAGTTGTCTAGTGCAATATCCTTTATCCAGAAACTGCCCCTACGTGACATTAGAGGGGAGAACAATAAGCACCCTGGCACATGGTGATAATGTATTCAAATCTTATCTCCAGCTGTAAGACCTCGAAATGGGTGAAACTGTTCGCCATTATCGTATGCCATTAAGATATTTTTACTGCATTTACTTGTCAGAACTAACATGTTTTTCATTAAAAAGAAGCATGTCAGAGATCACTCTGCAAATAAGTAAATGCTAAGAATGTTGTGGTTGTTTAGAGTTTTAAAGAACTGGGTTAGGCTTCTGGAACATCCCTGAGCCTGCTCAGCACCCTTTCCCTCCAAGAAGCAAAATAAATAAATAAAAGCAAAATATTCACCCTCTGGAAAAGAGATTACCCTAAGACATATGACAAAGATCAGTGTTGGAAGGGACCGCATATTTTAATTATGTATACAAATGACTTGGCACTGAGAGCAAGATTTGCAGATTACATTAAACAGAGGGGGAGGTACAGCACAGTAAATAATAAGGTACCCAAATGCCAAGCAGCAGCAGAGGATTTACATTATTATGTGCTATATGTGAGCTTAGGAGATGGAAAATGCAGATAAGGGTAAATAAATGTCAAATAATATGCCCAGTGGCCAAGAAATATAGAATGTGAATTTGAGATCAGGAGAACAGTGCTGCAGCATAATGATCAGGGGCAAACACAGGCTTGTCACACCCAAGACAGTCCTTCGGGAAAGCCAAACTGTTCCTGTGAAGATAAGGATGGAAGGCAAAGTACCTTGGAAACTGTGGCGCTGATGCACCTTGGCTCCCAAGAATGGATTCCAAATAAGTGGTTTTTAAATGATTGCGAATTCTGAGATATTTTGGCAAGAAGCACCTTGTACACAAACATCTACTTGGTACCTTCTAAGCACAAAGGCACTGGCTTTTCCATCTAATTCGACTGCGATCTGTGGGTATCAGGCTAGCTGGTATTAAAGGAATCATGAGGTCTGGTGGCTGGATTTAGCTAATTCTCTCTTGCTGGCCAACTGGTCAACCTTTGTCAAGTCTCTTCATATTTCTGGGCCTCAATGATGTCTCTTACACCTTTTAAGGACGTCTTAGCCAACTTTTATGACAAATTATAATAGGTCGCTTTGTCAGGGTTGAAAGCCCTCTTCGTTGTGGCCTCAGCACATGCCAGAGCCTGGGTGTGTTGGCTTCTTAGCACACATTTAACTTAACCTTTGTTACATGAACACTTGACTCCTTTGTAACACATTAACGTCCAGGATTCAGTTCATTCCTTAATGAAATTCGTTTTTAAAAGTCTTTTCAATTTCAAATATATACTTTCAAATTGCAATCTAGAAGTTAAAGGAAAAATCTGATTGAATTCAAGAGGAAAAAATTGATCTTAACTGCCTAGATGTTTCTTGCCAAAATATCTCAGAATCATTTAAAAGCCACTTATTTGAAATCCCTCTTGGGAGGCAAGGTGAATTGGTGTCACAGTTTCCAAGGTATTTTCACATTCACCATTTCAATCTTCACAACAGTCCTTTGAGTTAAAAATTATTATTATTAATACACCACCCATTTTATAGATGAGAAAATTGCCAAACTCAGAGAAATTAAATGGTCATGTTCCTTAATTATGCAAATATTTCAGATAAAACTGGTAAAAAATGAGGAGTCTCTAACACAACTTATATAGCCAATAGTCTTTATTCTCATTATGGTACAGATTCATTCCTTAGAGTAGTTGCTAAGGACCTAGGAACTAGTCAGATACCCTGGGTGTGGATTCTGGCTTCCTCATACTAACTAGTTAGGTGACTTTAGGCAAGTTACTTAAGTTTTCTAATGTTGAGTTGCCAGAACTGTAAAATAGCAATAATCATAATACTACTTCCTAGCATTAGTGTAAATATGACATAAGATCACATATTTGAAGTAATTGGCATGTAATAAGTACTCAATGAAACTCAGTCATTATTAAAAACAAAATCTTAAAAGTGGACTAAAACAAGCCTGACTTATATATAAATAAAATATTGATTTGTATTAATTTATTTATAAAAATGTATACCTGAATTATATATAAATATAATATTTCTCAATAAAAGAAATATTTTTGAAGAATTTTAATAATACAATGTTGATAGAACAAAGCAGAATACAAAACTCTACATTCAACATTATGCTGTTTATAAAAATGTTTGATAAAATGTTTGGAAAGATATTCCAAAGTATTTATGGTATTCATTCCCTTTGTGGAGAAATTATTAATGATATTGATATATTGATGAATATTGACACTCTATTGCAGTAGCCTTGCCAGAAAAGATAAGCCTTCTGGCAAACCATCTTGTTTATTTAACCAATGGAAATTTTGTAAATCACCTCCAATATATTTGCCTTGCACTTCCGCAACAAAGAATGAGCTGATCTAGCTGGGCATTGTGAAGGGATGTGAGTGCTTAACTAGTGAACTCTGCAAAGAGCTCACGACTACAAGACCACCATCCCACTCAGGGAGATTCTTCTTTAGCTTGTACCCTATTAGTACTTCTGTCATCACTGGACATATAAAAACAAGAAATCAGACTAGAGATCTGAAACACAGCTTAAAGAACACCTTGTAGGACTCGCTCAATGTATGATTGAAAGAATATGGGGCCCAGAGCAGCTATGTAACTGCCCAAGGTCAAGCACCTGGCTAGAAGCACCACCTGCTCAAGAGTTCAAGTCTTGTAATTTGCAGCCTCTGAATTTCCCCAAACATCGTCCTGTCCAAGAGACAGTGCACTGATGTTTCCAGCCAAAATTACCTTAACCTTCTATTAATGAGAGAAAGGATCTGGGTTTCAGCATAGATACCTAAAACGAGGTATTGAAATTCAGAATAGTTTTTCAACACATCATCAAGATTTCTTTTCCTTGCTATTCAAATGGAAACAATAGATAGTACAAAGAAAATTCAAACAAATCAAAACCAAAATCCCTTATAATGTAGTTTATATGCAGGTAACAATTTCATTCTTATCTTTGAAGGTCACACGTACTCATAGTGCTATTCAGTCACCAAGAAAAAGTAAGGGAAAGAGGATAAATATTGTTTCATATAACAATTACATTTTACTGAAAGGCAAAGTAATATGACTTGCATAATGTCAGAGATTTTTTTTTAATTACAAAGCCAAGGACCCCAAATCCCCTTTTCACAAACTCTTCAAATAATAAAAGATAGGCTCACAGGCAGATAGACAAGTCAAAGCAGGCAGCATAATTAACATTTATGACTATAAAGAACTAGGAAGGAAGCTGGGGTTCTAGCAGTCAGGACTAATAGGGTAATTATGCAAAAATAGGGACAGTGCCCTGGAAGAGAGAGGGGGACTGAGACGTAAGAGTAAAGAGATCTGCCTGTGGATTTGATGGGCAGAGCCCACTCCCCACTATAGGTTGGCATGCTGCTAAGGGGAAAGTTATGCTTTGCATTTAAGGAGCAACCCCAGTTCTGAAATTTGAGCAGCAATTAAGAATTAATAGCTTCTAGCAGGGTCACTTTGGCATCTTGCTTGTCTCCCCAAGAAGACTCTGCCTTCACAGCTTCCAAATCTTCTACCCAAAGCTGCTGTTCAGTCTTGGAGGGCTGAGCATTGAGAGTCACATCAATTACGTTAAAAGGGAGCAAGCCTCTCCTTTCTACCTTGATAACAAGCCACATCCGTGCAGTTGATGTGGTCACCCAGTAATTCACCTCTTCATCAGAGAACATGAAAATCTTAAGGAATGAAGGACATGACTTGGAAGATGACAAGGAATAATAACTGCAAACTGTACAAGTTTTATGACTGGGCAGCATAAATAAAAATTGAAAGAAATAGACCTAAGAAAGTATTTTACACATTAAAAAAAATCTGTAATTGCCTTCCGTGCAAGATTGTTAAAGGCAAAAACCAGGACCATTTACAAAGCAATTAGGTGTTATCCTGGAGAAAACATAACATTAAAAAGAAGATTACAGTCAATCGTTCAAAGCCTTTTCTTGTGCCCTGTAAGGTCCTATGTTTTAAATGTGCAATTGAAGAGCTGACCTACTAGGGATATCTGATGAGGTTCTACCAGCCGGGATGCGGATGGCAGAGGATGGCTTCATTACAGTGTGATAACAGCCCAACTCCGCTGCTTATTACAGACCTGAAGTGCCCCCAAATATAATTGGATATTTTTCCCCATCTGAATTCCAACATCATTGCCAGTCATTGACAAGTGACAAATAGAGGACAAACTCAGCATTACACAGAAATTCCAAGGACACATAAACTAAGTTGAGAGTTGGTTCTAAATATGAGGGTGGGGGAAGGGAAAGAAAGCAGAGAGAACAGCACAGACATTTTCCCTGGCTACTTTAGCCTGGCAGTCACCTCTTGTGTTTTCCTTAGGACACTCTTCTTTATCAGCAGAAGCCTCTCATTCTATAGTTTTCTCACATTTGAGCCACTAAGCAAAAATCAAGGATACTTACTGATATGACTTACCTGGCACTGTTCAATCAGAAACTGCAGTCATGAATTCCACCCTTCTAACAAAGAAGCCGTGCTTGGTATTCTTATTCCCTGGAATATGTGTTGGAACCGTGCATTGTATTCTCTGTCCCCATTTGCAAGCTCCCAGGGGTTGCTCCGAATTGCTGTTTTCTCCTCTCTGCTTTATCCTTTACTGATCTGCCGAGTTAACATATATTGCTGTTTTCCAAGAAATAAACTGTGTGTATTTCACATACATTTGTTCTGAACATGGAGCCAAAGTGAAATTATGTTGGCTAGTACCTTTTTAAGGTTATTACCAACTCCAACTTTGGGGGAGGGGCATGTCAATTTAAACTATTACTACTAGTACAAATGGAACCTAAAACTAATGCACTACCAGAATGCAATTATCCATTTTGGATTACGGTCGAACAGATTGGAGTGTAAAGGGAAATCTAATAGATTTGTCAGCATAGGTTTTACTAGTAGGTTCTACTCAGTAACGAAAGGCTTTACAGAACAGTGATGAAGTTCAAATATCAACACTGCTTGGCTTTGAATACCACCTAGCTTTAATAGCTAAGTGATCTTTAGCAACTTACAAGCTTCTTAAAGCTCCAATGTTTCCATCTCTAAAATGGACAGGCATATAACAGTATACGTGAGTAATGATTGAGATAATTTATTAAGTAAAGAGATTAGCACTGTGCAAAACACACTGTTAAGAAGTCAACAAATGTTAACATTAGGAACGTGTTAAAGAGAAAATGAGCAGGACTAAGGTACATTTTTCTTAAGAGAGATCCTAAAATATTTTTGAAAGCTCAAATACATTAAAACTTCTAGAGTAGAGATTCTCACACTCTAGCATGCATTAGAATCACCTGGAGGGCTTGTTAAATTCCATCCACCCTCACCCCCCCCCCCCCCAGATTATCTGGAGTGTCTGCCTAAGAATTTGCATTTCTAACAGGTTCCCAGGTGACACAGACATTGGTGGTCTGAGGACTAAATGTTGAGAGCTGCTGCTATAGCAAAAGGAAAGAAAGCTGATTAATAAGACACTCACCAGGTGTTAGCCAGTCTGTACCCATGGTATTTACTTCATTGAAAAGCATCCATCTTATTCTCCAAATATAAAAACTATATTTCTAAGTCAGTAATGAATATTGCCATTCAGTTCTAAAAGATTGCCAAGTATAAGAAATTCTCCTGGGCAAGAAAATTATTTGCACTTACATACATATGATTTGAATCAATTCTGGTCAATCACTGTACTTAATCAACAGATTTTTTTGATCTATTAATATGCTTTGGAGGGTGAATAATATACTCTGCCCTATCCTCCAAGATTTATACGCCAAGGATTTGTCATACCAAAATGAAAAAGGAACACGGGGGAGAGAAGTAAGTGATGGATCAGGAAATTAAGTTCATAATAAAAACATCATTTTTCAACATCCCTTATTCTGGCATTTATCCAAATTTAGGTATCAGTAGCAGTCATTAGTTATAAGTAAATTTTTAATGAGAATTTTATAATTTATTCTAATTACTCTCTTCCATCATTATCAGCACTTTTTTTAAAAAAAACACAAACTGCATAATAAAATACCACCACAGAATAAACTACAAGTTTAAATCTATGTTTAAATTTTCCATGTGTACTTGGGGGAGTGTAATTAAAGAAACAAAAAGTTTGTTTAAATGGAAACAGGATAAAGTACTCTTTTAAACCTTTGAAAGTCCACATTCAAGATGAAGAGAATGAAGACATTTCTATCTTCTTCTGCCTTTCATTTAAAAAATTATTCAGAGTATAATACTTGAAGCCAGTCAAATCAATAAATGCTACACAAAAGCCTTGTGTAGGAACTGGATGACCTCAGCAAAGCCAGCTTCACAGTTTAATAACATTCTATCTTACTGAATGTTAAGGTATATAGTACAAATTAAACATGGCAATAAGACTGTGCAGTTCCATTTTGTCTTGTTAGAATGCAATTCTCGACTATAGTTAATTTGACCTTCATAGCAGTGACCAAATGAAGCAAATTTTAAAATAAATGGGTAGCAAGCTTTCTTTTGGTGAATTTTAATATCTTCTTTCAAATCACTAGTAAATAATTTTCAGAGCAAACCTTCTTACAAAATGCTTTAGTCATTACTACTCAAATAATAAATAAGTTGCATGTTCTTACTAACTATTGGTACCTAAGTCTATTGAATTTCCCCATTCTTCTTCAATTTTTATCCTGAATCTTGAATTTTCTTGAATCTTTTAGCCAAGAACATGTTCAAAGAACTCACAAAGAAAATGCAATGCATGGCTTAGGAGGAAAGCATTTTATCTCCATTTTATTTCATTCTGCACAAGTTCCTTTGACTAGTTAAGATTTTTTTAATAGAAATAAATGAAATTGAGAGGAAAATTTTTTTGTTGGTGGTACTTTGAGTATTTTTCCCTTAACCAAAGCACAAACCACCACTTGTTTCTGCCTTTGAAAATAAACAATAGATAATTCTTCTATAGGGGAAAGCGAAGTCTAATTGTCATAAAGTTCTTTGGTAGTAAGATTCCATTCAGCCTTTTGGACATAGACATTTTCATAAAAGTTGTGATCGCTGAGACATAAGGAACACAAAGAGACTGATGAACATTTGCTGACAGAAGAAGGATTTCCAGGCACATCTGATGACTCTGTTCACCAACAATTACAGGACCCAGGCTCCCTACAGAAATAGCTCTTTTCCATGCTGTGTAATTTTTGATTTTCAGATGCTGTATATGAGCTGACTTTGGGAAGATGCACTAACTCCGAGCTGCTTCTGCTTAAATAGTAATCATTAATTGAGTTCCTTCTATCTGTAAGCCATTGTACTGGAAACACCAAAAAAGAAAAAAAATGGATAGCGCCTGTCCCATCCCCACACACAGACAGATACACACACACCTAATGCCCACACAGGGTTTGCTATCTTCTGGGAGAAAAAAGTTATGTACCCTGTCCACCCGCCCCCTTTGGTTTCCATCTTCTGCTGGTATTCTGTACTCCAGCTACATTGGGCTTCTTTTAGGTTTTTGAATGTATCACGTGCTTCCTATCCCAGAGGCTGAGCACACACTCTTCCCTCTCAATTGGGAAATACTCTCTGCCTTTACTGTGGCACATAGTACTACTCATTCTCCAGATGTCAGATTAAACGCTGTTTTCTCAGGGAGGCCAACTCTAACTCCCTAGTAGATGTCCTCAAAGCTCTGACATTTTTCCTTTGTAGCATATATCATAGTTGATAACCATGTATTAGTGGAAATTTTTGGTGCACATCCATCTTCTCTATTTGTCAACAACAACATCAAATGGTCTTGATTGCTTACCATGTGCCATGTACTGTGCTGAGTGGTGGGAATACAGTAATAAACAAGGTAGAGTTCCTATCCTCATGGAGCTATATGCCAGTGTTAGAGAGATGCAGTCATTAAATAAAGATCATAATAGACACTGTGGAAGAAATAAGCAAGGTTTTGTAATCAGAAAAGCCTGTTTTAAATAATGGGGGTCAGGGAAGTTGATGCATTAGGGTTGAGATGGTGCCAACAGAAAACACATCCCAGGCACAGGGACATGCCAGTGCATAAGGTAAAAAAATACACACACACACACACACACACACACACACACACACACACACACACACACACACTCTCTCTCTCTCTCTCTCTCTCTCTATATATATATATATATATATGCACACACTCTCTCTCTCTCTCTCTCTCTATATATATATATGCATATATATAAAGGGCTTTTCCATGAAAAGCCCGGTCAGTATAATTTTCAGCTGTTAGGCTCATATGACACTAGATGGTTGACCACTGTAGAAAAGTGCTCAAACAGCATCTTTCCACCACCTCCTTGGATTTAGTGACTGTAACTTTTAAGAATTAAAGCTAAAGGAGATATTTCCAATATTGTGATGTTCTAGGCTAACATATCCCAGAAGACTTAAGTATAGCAAAAAATGGTGGGGAGAACGACAAGAAGTTTCTTTAGAAAAACAAGTGTGGGTATGGGATGCTGTATTTATTTTCTAGGGATGCTGTAACAAAAGACTAAAAACTGTTTTTTTTTTATTCTCTCCCAGTTCAGGAGGCCAGAATTCCAAAATCAAGGTGTCAGCAGGGTTGGTTCTTTCTGAAGGCTCTGCAGGAAGAATCATCCTGGCCTCTCTCTTAGTTTCTGGTGGTTGCCAGCAATCTTTGACATTCCTTCATTTGTAGACACACCAGGCAGAATAGTGGTTCCCCAAATATATCCATGTCCTAGTTTCCTGAACTGGTGAATATGTTAGTTTCCATGGCAAAGGGAGGTAAAATGCTTTTCTAAGCTCCAAATGGCAACAAAGATGTGTATCTCTGGGTCTAGAATCGTAACCGTACGCTTGCTACCATAAAGTTAGTAGAGACTGTGTGAACATTTCTTTCTCTGTCTCCTATATCGTGGCTTTTGAAATGCTTCTTTGAAAGAAAAATCACCCACCTTAATATAGCTCTTCATCTAATTCATCTTTATCAATAAACCCTTAGGAAAATTAAGTCATAAAGAAATATGTCCAAAATGCACTATCAGTTCCAATGAAATCCACAAAGCCTCCAAAGCAGGAAGAAAGCCTGGGGTGTGTGCTCTTTCCCTTCATGAGGCTTTTTAACTCTGAAAAACTATTCCAGGCACAAATGGACTGTTGGCCTAGATTTGGATGTGGGAGAATGTAAATAGCTGTTGGCTTATTACAGTAGAAATCTCAAACATTTATTGTTGCTTTCAGCCAGGTAGGTTTTTTATTTTTTACATGTGTCTCAGTTTTTCTATAGCTGGTGATGGTAGAAATAGCTTTTGTTTAGCTTAGCACAGTCAGTCAAGCCCTGGTCTCTCATCAGAATAAAGAGAGAAAAGATGGAACTCCGGGTGGCACAGACCTGAAGGTCCTTCCCTAACACGAAACTTAGGGCTTTACTGTTACAAAACATCAGAGAAGGCTAAATGTTAGCTTAAAAAAATTGCGAGGTCAAATCTGCAGTACTTTCCTAGGCAACAGTCCCCTGTGTGCCATTATTTTCTTTGTTCCTTGTAGCAGGTTGGAGAGACTCACTTATAAAGCATTACAAGAGAATGAAATGGTAAATTATATTAAAAGTCCCTGAATTGCACTTAGAAATATGATAGCACTCTGTAAACTTTCTTTCTGTGTAATTCTATGGCTTTTAAGCACAAGGAAATTTGGAGAAGATTCCAGTAAAATAGATAATATGAAGAGAAATGTTACTTTTTGGCTACCATCTTTGGGGGGAAAAGGTATCGTTTCGTTAAGTTAAATAAAAAAGTATATTCATTATTGAAGATTGAAAACTTTGAAGTCATGGCCGGGCACAGCAGCTCACCCCTGTAATCCTAGCATTCTGGGAGGCCAAGGCGGGAGGATTGCTTGAGCTCAAGAGTTCAAGACCAGCCTAAGCAAGAGAGAGACTCCATCTCTACTAAAAATAGAAAAATTAGCCGGGCATGGTGGCGCACGACTATAGTACCGGCTACACGGGAGGCTGAGGCAGGAGGATCGCTTGAGCCCAGCCAGGAGTTTGAAGTTGCCGTGAGCTAGGATGATGCCTCCACATTCTACCCAATGTGACAAAGCAAAACTCTTGTCTGAAAAAAAGCAAAAACAAAAACAAGAACAAAGAAACTTTGAAGTCGTGTTGTTTTACTGTTTTCTCTCAAATATGCCCAAAACTATCTTCAAGATTACTAACAAGATTACTAACCACTGTTATTTCTGAAATGCAGCGTTTTCACCTCCCTATCAACACACAGTGCTTCACACAGACTAGATCATCTATAAAATTGGTTGAAATAAACGAGACAAACAGAAACCACCCTTCAGAAATTCACTGAATAAAACTGACAAAAAGAAGTACCATCATTTATCTATTCAAGATTGGGAGTGTTCTAGCACTTGTAGGAAGAGCCCTTTTTCTTCTGAAAGTCTGTTTACTGCACAGGTGCATTCTTTGGTGAGAGAAAGGTAGAACTATTTAGACTGTGGAATTTTATAAATTACAGCCCGGGGAAAAAAAAGAAAAAAAAAGCCAACCCTGGTCTATTTCGTTTCAAAGCTGCACACTTTCAAGCCACCTCACACATGTTAAATTTCTTAGTGTTATGATATGTCACTCTTTGGCTTCCCAGGAAATGTGAGCAACCACATTGAGCAATCCATAAAAATCCTTTTCCTTTTCACAACACCCACGCAATATTTTCTAACTTTGTTTTCAGTCACTCAAAGCAAGATTTTTGCAATTTCTTTGATATATACTTCTAAAAAATTTGTTTTGCAATTCTGTTTCAAAAATCTCATTCCCTTTTGAAATATATTTCTTCTAAGATTATGTTCTGGTTATAAGAAAAAGTATGCTGAGGTACATGTAGGTTTGAGAAAGAGATGTCATTTGGAAGATAAGCTATAACCACCGTTGTTGGAAACAACTAAAGGAGTTTTGAATGTGTAAATTTAATTATTGTTTCTAAATTGGTAATAGTAATTGCAGCCCTGCTAGATGCTAACATTCACTAAAACTATGATGGAAAGCAGGGCAGTAGGAAAAAGTAATTCAAAAAAGCCTCAATGAGCTGTGCAATTATGTTACTATGTGAATGTCTCTTCTTTGTAATTTTTTTAAACTCTTTTCCCTAATATTATAGAAGCTAATACAAAATATATACCTACCACCCAGAGTTAATATCAACAGTCTATCATATTTGTTTCAGATCTTTGTTTTTTAAAAGATCTACAGATAAAATCGAACTTTTCATTGAACTCCTCCCCAATCCTATACCTCTCTCTATCCCCAGCAATATTTGTTGAGTATGCAATCCACATTTTTATGCATTTGTAATCAAGATGTATTTAAAAATAATATACCAATACATACACATAGTACTGTGGGGTTTTTTAATTTAAACAAATGTTATTATGCTCCATGCAACTTTCTACAATTTCCTTTGTTTTTATTTTAACTTAGGTGTTTTGAAATCTATCCACATATATTTATATAGTCCATTCACTTTAACTGCTTTATTATATCCTGAATAAACAATTTATCCATTTTCCTCCTGACGAGCATTTGATATTTTTTCTCTGTCTTTCAAACAATACTATCACCTGCACAGTTATGTACCCTAGAATTTTCTAGGACATACATTCAGAAATGAAATTGTCAGGCCATAGTGTATACGAATTTTCAACTTTAAGAGACATTGCCATAATATTCCACAAAGTGAGTGTTCCAATTTATGCTATCACTAGCATTTGCCCACATTTTCTAAAACACTTGATTTTATGTTCCTTTGTAATTTGTTGTTCCGATTGAGTTGAAAATAAAGTCTTGTTTCATTTTGTTTTTGTGGATTATCAAATAAAGCCAATAATATTTTCATGTTTTTGCCTGTCAGTTTCCTCCCTCTGTGTGTACCTCTTCACATATTTTGTCCATTTTTCTATTGAGTTGTTTCTTTTTCTTTCAAATTTGTAGCATATAGTTATATTTTTGTGGCTGGTAATTATTGATCTGTTGCTAATCTTCTGTTGCTCATCTTTTAACTTCATGTTGTAGTTTTTGAGTAGAAGTTTCTAAACTTTATAAAACGTATTAAATTTTGTCTTTCTTTATAATTTCTTGATGTATCTGACTTAAGAAATCCTGTCTACCCTGTGGTCATAAATATGCTTACTCTACATTATTCTAACATTTTGAATGTTTAGGATGTTAATGTATAATAAATTATTTAAAGCATATTTAAGACTTGTACAAATTTTATAAAATTTATCAATTATTTGTCTTTCTTTATAATTTCTTAAGGTATCTGGTTTAAGACATTCTTTCCTATCCTGTGGTCATAAATACATTTATTATATTTTATCCTACCTTGTTGAATGTTAAGGACTTTAATATATATTAAAGTATTTAATGTACATTTAGAACTTTTATAAATTTTGTTCAATGTATCAATTTACATAAACTTAATTTTATGTATAACATTAAATTTATATATAAATGTATAATAATATTAAATATTATTTATTAATATAGTTTACATGAAGAATTAATATACTTTTGAATAGTTAGAATTTTAATCTATACTAAAGCATTTCATGTATATTTAGTACACATAAATTTTATAAAATTTTTCATTTTTCATAAGTTGTTAAGATATCTGGTTTAAGAAATCCTTTCCTATCCTGTGGTTATAATATTTTGTTGTATGGTATTCTGACATTATTAAATATTATTTTACTCTATTTTTCATTGTGTAAAGTCAAATAGCTCAAACCCGTTTGTTGAAATGGATATGAGCCCATGCAGGCTTGGGCTACGGGGCTCTCTATCTGCTCTATTTATTCTGAGACTAAGGTATTAATGTAGATTTATTAGCAGTCTTTCTCTAGCACAATATTAGGGCAGAAATACTTATCATGCTTCTGGATTTTATAGAAATGTTTCTAAAGTTTTTCCATTAAATACTATGCCATAGTTTTTTGAGTCCTAATTAGCAAAAGATTTTATCATAATACATGCTGAGTTTTATTGGTTGCTGCTTATTCTACAACTGTAGGAAATTTTTTTTTCTTTAATCTGTAAATGAGGTAGATTAGATTAATATATTTTTGTGAATGTGAAACAGTTTTCTATTCCTAGAATAAATCCTATTTTACTTTTTGTTTATTCATTCTTTTAAATGTGTGTATTTTGCTTAGTATTTTATTTAGCATTTTTACATCTAGGTTAATAAATAAAATTGGACTATAATTTTATTTTCATATTGTGTCCTCAATCAATTATGCTACTAAATTTATACTAACTTAATAAAGTAAGCTTTATTTCTACTTGCCTTTTTCCCTTTTCTAAAACTGGAAATACTTATTTCTCAAAATTCCAGAAAAATTCACTTAGAAAACCTTCTGGACCTGAACTCTTTTAATGGGGCAGATTTTTTTCTAAGAAATTTAATTTCTTTATTTGTGACTACTTCATTCAGATTTTTTTTATTTCTTCTTGAGTTAGTGTCAGTAACGTACTTATATATATATATATAAAATATTTCCTTTAAAATTGCTAGGTTGTGAAGATTCCTGCTCTCAGTTAATAGGCCAGCAACAGACGGAGAGTAATGATATAGATCAATACAGGGAATTTGAAACAAGGCAGCTTAATGAGCAGTGAATTGAATTGAGACCAATTTTAATGTCTTTTGTTTTCCACCAAGCATGATAGAAATTGCCACAAATGATGTCTTAATTCCATGCCCAGGACTCTGGGCCAAGATAGCAGACTAGAAGCAGCCTGTGCACACTGCGCTCTGGGAGAGGATCGAAAATCGCAGGTAGAGGCTCACCTACAAATGTTCGCTCTTGGAGAGAGCATTGTGGATCATCAGAGAACCTGCAGGAGACACTCAGAGTGAAGGAGACTGGACATGGAGTTCCATTCGCCAAGATCAGAAGGTACCTAGCCAATACTGCTACATGTGGGAAACTGACAAAGAAGAGAGCCCCAGGCCCCCATCCTCCCACCACGGACACCACCTTGAGCTGAGAGGGGCTCCCCACCACTGAGGGCCTCCATCTTGATCAGGGAACCGCTGGGAGACTGTATAATGAAGTTGCATGGGAGAGCAGGCTCAGCAGGTTCCCACTGGTCTCAGTTCCCAGGTTGCTGCAGTTGATGCCACTCTGAGATCTCAGGTCCAAAGCTCCCAGCCGACACAGAGATTGACGTCGCTGGTGACCCAACATTGCCCCCTGGGGTGCTGAGGAAGGAGCAAGGCCAGTAAACACACTTGCACGCCCATGACTGGGAGCCGGGTGTCCCTCCCCCCACCTGGGAACTCCAGTGGAGCTCAACAGAAGGCTGAGTAGCAGCCTCAGCGGGACCTGTGTGAGGGGAGGGCCCCAGCCATCCAGCAGCCCAGTCCCCACGGGGTCTGCACCCCAACTAGGGGAACAAGCCCCCTGCCTGTTTGCTGCCAGGTCGAGGCCCATGCCCTGCGGACCTACACACCAACTGGCAGATCATGCCCCTGCAGTTCTGTCACTGACCGGAGGAACAAGCCCCCCAGCCCTGTGTGCCATGTGGAGGTCCATGCCTGCACGGACCCAAACTCCACGCAGCAGGCCACGGTCCCCAGCCTGGGGCACTGACAGGCAGGACCCAACCCTGCAGTTTTGCACATCCTCTGGTGGGCCATGTCCCCCAGTCCTGGGCACCAGCTAGTAGGCCATGCCCCCTGCCACAGGTCACACCCCTACAGACCCCTATGTCATGTGGCAAGACATGCCCGTTGGTTCTATGTGTCCACTGGTGGACCAGAAGAACAAGACCTGGGGGCCAGTGCTCTGGCCAGCGGACCATACCCCCATAATATGCTGAAATAAAAAAATTAAAAAAAAATAGATCCAGAAAAAGTGTTTGATATAATCCAGCACCCTTTCATGATAAAAACCCTCAACACACTAGGCATAGATGAAACATACCTCAGCCATATATGACAAACCAACAGCTATATCATACTGAATGGGGGAAAAGTTGAAAGGATTCCCCCTAAGAACTGGAAAAGACAAGGGTGCCCACTAATCACCACTTCTATTCGCCATAGTATTGGAAGTCCTAGCCAGAGCAATCAGGCAAGAGAAAGAAATAAAAGGCATCCAAGTCAAGAAAGAGGAGATCAAACTATGTTTGTTTGCTGACAATATGATCTTCTATCTAAAAAACCCTAAAGACTCCACCAAAAGGCTCAGAGAATTGATAAATAAATTTAGCAAAGTCTCAGGTTACAAAATCAATGTACATAATGTACATAAATCAATGTACATAAATCAGTAGCATTTTTATATGCCAATAACAGTCAAGCTGAGACTAAAATAAAGGAATAAATATCATTCACAATAGCTACAAAGAAATAAAATACCTAGGGATATATTTAATACTTAACCAAGGAGGTGAAAGATCTCTACAAGGAGAACTACATAACACTCATGAAAGAAATCACACAAATGGAAAAACATTCCTTGCTCATGGACTGGTAGAATCAACATCGGTAAAATGTCCACCCCAGTGATTTATAGATTCAGTGTAATCTCCATCAAAATACCAATGCCATAATTCACGGATATTGAAAAAAGTAATCTTAAGCTTCATCTGGAACCTAAAAAGAGCCTGAATAGCCAAAGCAATCTTAAGCACAAACAACAAATGTGGAGGTATCATATTCCCTGACTTCACATCATACTACAAGGCTATAAGTAACCAAAACATCATGGTACACTCTACTTTTATAGAGACACAGACCAATGGAATAGAATAAAGAACCCCAAAATAAAACCATCTACCTACAACTAACTGATATTAAACAAAGCAGATAACAATATACACTATGGAAAACAAGCTCTATTTAATAAATGGTGCTGGGAAATTGGATAGCCACATACAGAAGAATGAAATAGGACCCCTGTCTCTCAGCGTATACAAAACTTAATTCAAGATGGATAAAACACATAAACATAAGGCATGAAACCATAAAAATTCTAGAAGAAAACATAGGAAAAATTCTTATAGACATTGGCTTAGGCAAAGAATTTACGACTAAGACCCCAAAGGCAAATGCAGCAACCACAAAAATAAATAAATTGGATTTAATTAAATTAAAAAGCGTCTTCACAGCAAAGAAAATAGCCAACAGAGTGAATAGACAACCTACAGAATGGGAGAAAACGTTCACAAACTATACATCTGACAAAGGTCTAATATCCAGAATCTACAAAGAACTCAAACAAATCAGCAAGAAAAAACGAACAACCCCATCAAAAAGTGGGAAAAAACATGAACAAATGTTTTTCAAAAGAAGATAGGTAAATGGCCAACAAAATGTTAAAAAATGCTCAACCTCACTAATCATCAGGAAAATGCAAATTAAAATCATAATGAGATACCACCTTACCCCTATCAGAATGACCATTACTAAAAAGTCCAAAAACAATAGATGTTTTGTTTGTGTGGATGCAGTGAAAAGGGAACATTAATACACTGTTGGTGGGAATGTAAATTAGTACAACCTCTATGGAAAACAGTATGGAGATTCCTCATAAAATAAACGTAGACCTACCAATCAATCCTGCAATCCCACTATTGGGGACCTACCCTAAAGAAATGAAGTCATTTTACGAAAAAGACAACTGCACTTTGATGTTTATCACAGTGCATTTCACAATTGCAAAAATGTGGAATCAGCCCAAGTGTCTATCAATTCATGAGTGGATAAAGAAAATGTGAGATAGGTACACACACACATACACACACACACACACACGCACACACGCACATGGAGTGCTACTCAGCTATAAAAAGGAATGAAATAATGTTGTTTACAGCAATTTGAATGGAACTGGAGACCATTGTCCTAAGTGAATTATCTCAGGAGTGGAAAAACAAACACCATATAGTCTCACTAATAAGTAGAAACTAAACAATGGCTATACACGGGCACAAAGTGACATAAAGGACATGAGAAACCAAAAAGAGGAAGGTTGAGAGTGAAGTGTGGGATAAAAACTTGCTTATTGCGTACAATGAACTTCTGATGACAGACACATCAAAAGCCCTAACTTAAACATCATATAAGGTATCCACACAACAAAAACACTTGTACTCCTTAATTGATATGTTAAAGTTTAATTAATTAACTTAATTAAAAATGCCCATTTATTCAAATTTTCATATTCGTGCATATGTTTGTGTTATGTGTTCACAGTATTCTCATGATTTATATATTCTCCTTTCTAATCTATTATAATTGACCTCTTTTCAATCAAGAAAGACAATGCGGACTAGATTTCTCATAAAGCCAGAATTCCATCTAGGCAATCATTGATCCATCAAATATGCATTGATCTGGAAAGGTACAGAGAAAAAAACTAATACATCCCCCAACCCAGGAATCAAATTAGAGTGATTTTAAGTAAAGTTTGATATTTTTAAATGAAAAACACTTATCTTTTTTAGTTATATTATAACCTACATATTATTCATTTGCATAATGCTTATGTTAATATAAGCTTTGATAGCAAAGATATATCAATAAAGTATTCTTACTTATAGCAAGAAAATCACTGGGTAGAAAAATATGCTTTCTTTTCTCTCCCAATAACAACTTTGGTCATGAAGAAATAACCAAGGCACCACCTCCATCTGGAGGAAGCCTGTGATAATTTCACGATGTAGGAAACAATAGTTTTTGGAATAGCAATATTTAAAACCTAAGCCTATCATACAATTTAAATAAAAGTCACCAATAGTTTTTTTTCAAAAGTTCAGAAAACAAGCTATTCTTTCTATAAAATTAAATAGAGCATCCAAAATCAAAATTATTTAGCTGGCTTTCGTTGTAAAGCAACATTTCTTTAAAAGGTGATTCACAGGCAATTGCTCCCCAAGAAATTCTGCAAGAGGAGCAGAGGACAGGTTTTTTTAGGTCAAAATGTATAGAAAAGGGTACTCACAATTCCCTACTATTAGAGACTTAAAATGTAAACAAACAGAAAAGCTTTGAGTAATTTTACAATAAAGAAACATGCTCAGCTTTGTTTTATCCAATGTTTCAATATTATTTAATCAGAGACCCCCTTTTTCCATGTAACATGTATTTAGGGTCATGGATATGCTTCAAGAAACACTACTATACTGGCATTTAATAAGAAGAGAACTTTAGAAGGAAAAATGGAAAACACACACAGAAATCAATGTGATAACATACACAGGTTCAAAATTCACATAGAGTACAAAGTCCAAAGCACTAGCCCTAAATAGTAGCCAAATTATCATGACTCACTCGAAAAACACAGAGTTAAAATTTTTATCCATTTGCATTTCCAAAGTACTGCTTTCCAAAATGTGGCTAATGCCCTATCCATGAAAGAGAAGAATCATAAAAGCTTTTTGCTCTTTCATTTACACACACATACACACACACACACACACACACACACACACACACACACACATTTTGGACTGGGGTACAAGAGGTATAACATTTTTCTTCCTTTAGAGCACAAAAAGGCAATAGTACTAAGTCATCCTCAAAACTAGGCACATTTAGGACCCACTAAATATAACCGAAATCCTGTATTAGGTCCTGTTGATGAGACTCTCCTTATTGAATTTACTTAGAGCAACTAACTAGAGTAATCTAACTAAATAGACTTTTATTTATTTAAGTACTGCTGGAGATATAAGAAAAAAGAAAAAAAAAAGAAAAAACACTTGCATACTCTTGCCAGGATCTAGGGAACGCTGACCTGTCTGAATGTCTCTTTCCCCATCTAGATCAGCTATCTTTACACTCAGGAAGACCAAGGGTAACTGAATAAACATTATCTTGTCCTTGGCCTTCACCAAGCAAAATTGTTTATATCTGAGACCATTTTCCTTTAGAGTCTGAGATCATTATTTTAAAGTAGATTGTCAAATGCTCCACAGTTGATCTCAGTTGAGTTCTGCCATTTGCTGCTCTATGAACCAAGTCCAGGGCATGACATTAAGCCTGAGACTACATAACATGAGAAAAATGTTTTAAGACAGAATAAAACATCACATACAGTTTCTGGCAGTGAATCTTAACAACTGAAATATCCTTGTCTAAGAAAACATTTCAAGATACTGTTACAGAAAAATGACAACCATGCTTACCTCATAGGCAGCTGTGGGAATTTAATGAGATGATGAATATGAAAGAGCCTAGTGCTATAACACACACAGGAGATTTTTCAATAAACTATTTAAATCACAATTTATTGAAAAGTATTTAACCAGATTAAGTTGTGTCCCTTTCAGGAAATATTGTGGTTATCTTTCTGCATGTTCTTGCAATTACGCATTGCCAGATTTTTATCTTTCCACATTTTTATATACTATTCTACAACCCAGATCAGTCTCCTGTATAATCAGGAAAGGAAGCTGCCTGTGTAATGTTGCCTGATGCATATAAAACAAATCCTCTAATTCTGAAACCTCCTCTTTATAATGGTCATGTAAAATTAAAATGTCAGTATACATATCTTAGGTTAAGAGAGCATCACAATATTTAAAGTAGGTGCTACTCGTTATCTTATTTGATCCCCTCAAGCTCTGTTAGACAGGTCTTTTCATACCCATTACAAAATGGGCATTACTTATATTCGTACCCATTACTTATCTCAGATGAGTGAGATAAGGCTTAAAGAGGTTGTATCCACCCTAAACAGCTACTTCAACCACCAAACGGACCTCCAGAATGTCAGTGTGACACTGTGAAGACAGTTGATCCACTGCACACTCCACGTTCAGTCTTTAGTTCTGAATTGTTCTCCCCAACTTGTTTCTCCCACCTGATTCCATCCTGTTTCTGACACTTGTACTGTCGACTGGCTCCTCATTTCTTCATTTTTATCCCAGTTCCATGCTCAGCACTATTTCTGGATCTCCACTGAAGTGATGTAGCCTCATTCCTCCTCATTTCTTCTGGGTCCCAGAAGGCTCTGTATTTGGCCTCCCTGCCCTAAATCTCCATCTCCCTCCCAAGACAAACCTCCTGCTGGGCTTTGCAGGCATTGGGCAGGAGGAAAGCATGTGGCATATGGAGCGCCTGGCCCAAAGTCACCTGTCACCTTTGTAGCAAAGTTGAAATTGAGAACTGAAACCAACATACTTTGCTGTGCTAAACAATTCTGGGACCAAACATACTTTCCTGTTTCCTAAATTTCCTAATTTCCTAAACAATTTCCAATTTTCTAAACAATAACTGGGACCAAGGCAAAAACAACGGGTGCTTGCTCTAGGAAATACTTGTTCCTGAGTGGTAAGACTGTAAATCAAATAAAATAGTTAAGAAAACTAACAGCTTCCTTGGTTGGGGATACCTCCCCTTCACTACGCCCAACAAACCAAAGCCATCATGTCACAAATTCTGTTCAATCCCACTGATTCCTCCCTTATCACAGCAAGTGTCATAAACTTAGCTTTCAACTGAGAAAAATGGGTTTTTCTCATGGTCTTTTCCATAGCCAACAAACACAAAGTGACCCCAAAGTCAGTGTTTGTTTATTTTCTCTCCTACCCTAATTCTTTATAATACGGTCTTTCATATTCAAAGAGAAAAGTTTCCCTTTAAAACATGAATTTTATGTGTTGCCATCAACATTTAGCCGACACCTTGTGTCTTGAAATGATCACCACTCACTTTCAGAATGAACTATCTTCTAGCCAGTAGTCTTTCTGTATCATCCGCACCTCTTAGATCCTCTGAAGCCCAACCTCCTTTGAAGCAAGCATATCTCCAGAGGATGAAATCTTTGAGAATCACTAGTTTAGGGAAGCAGGAAAGGAAAAAAAAGTCTACTACCCAGAGCATTCACTTTTCTCCAGATGTGTCCCTTTTCTTAGCCACGAGTCCACCTCAAGTAGAACCGCTCTGCATAGCATTTCTAGTCTGCATGCCTCGGGCATCTGCCTTCCTTTCTTTTCACAACACACCTTCTGAACTTCAGGCTTTCTCTTAAAAAGTCGGTGCACTTTCTACATTTCTGTCGCAACGAATTAAGAATCTTCTTTAGTCACCAA
Organism: Lemur catta; assembly: GCF_020740605.2. Classification (NCBI taxonomy): domain Eukaryota; kingdom Metazoa; phylum Chordata; class Mammalia; order Primates; family Lemuridae; genus Lemur; species Lemur catta. The sequence continues at coordinate 61,456,743 of NC_059132.1, forward strand.
TATGGGTTGTAACAGTTTAGCAAGAGCTGATAGAACGTGCACACGTCAACAAAGGACCTGGCCTCCTCCCTCTTATTCATTCCAGAATTACGGCATGAGGCAGGTCAGCTCTCCTGAGATCCAAAAAGATACCTGGCTAATGCTCTCTTATGCCTAAAAGAAGATCCACTCTTACAGACACACACACACACACACACACACACACACACACACACACACACACACACACTTTTTACACACACACACGTGCACACACACACACACACACACACACACACACACGTGTCAAATATTACCCATCCTCTGGGCTTTAGGAGTCAAATTGCATCATCCTTTCTTAGAGAACATCTCCCTGACTTACCTATTCCTATGTGGACTTTCCTTTGAACAAATTATAGCTTTTATTATTTTTGTTCAGTGGCACTTAACATGCAACAATGGGGGGGCCAAGGGCAATATACATAACCTAAACTTTTGTACCCCCACAATATGCTGAAATAAGAATAAAAAAATTAAAAAAAACATATGCAATAATATTTTCAAGCAAACAATTATAAACTTTTCAAACTACATTATAAGTTCCTGGGAAACAAGAACTAGATTTTTGTCCCTGGACACCCAAGACAGTGGTTTGCCCAAAGCAAACATTGGTGGATAATAAGTTTAAACATAAAACAATATTTTTAACTGAAACTTAAAATGTAAACACTCTTATAAATATTGTGCCCCTTCAAAGTAGTAAAAGAATGTTACACACTTAATTCAAATATATTTCTACTATTCAATGTGATGTCTGGTGAGGGCTGCACTCTGCTTCCCACATGGGGTCTTGCTGCATCCTCAGGAGAACAGGAAAGCTGTGTCCCCACACGGAAGAAGGGACAGGAGAGAAAGAGAGTGCTCCCTTCAACCCTACTCTTTTATAGGGGTGCTAATCCCATCTGGGAGGGTGGAGCCCTGCTGACTTAATCACCTCTTAAAGGTGAGACCTCTTAATACTGTTGAATGGGGACTAAGTTTCAACATAACTTTTGGAGGGGACACCATCATATAAGCCATACCACTGACCACAGTGATAACTTGAACACGTAGTTTTGCAGCCAGCCAAGATCACATTGCCGCAATTGTGGACAAGCAGCCCTGAAGAAGTTATTTTTCCAGGTTTCTGAGGATCGGAAATGTGGCTCAAGGTAGGGTAAGTGGGAAATAAGGACAGGATATCCATGCAGGTCCAGGAAGGAGCCCAAATCTCTGTGTTCCACATATATCAACCATATCTATCCTTTTGCAATAGATGTGACCTTCTAGTGACATCCAAGCCAGCTGTAAGGTGACTGCTTTAACAGTCACATAGGTCTTCTGCAAATTAAGTGTGATCTTTATTTTGAAAAATCTCATATAAAAATACTGTGATAAAATTCAAAATCCATTCACATTATCACAAAAAAATCATTATATTTATTAACAAAATAGGAAGAATGTTGGACTCTATATATAATGTTGAATGTTACAACCATTTTTGAATGGTTGTAAAAATGGCTTTAAATTTTATATCACCTACTTGTGCAAAAAAATTCTGATACATAACTCTTAAGAATTCAAAAATATCACTTTAAAGAGTCTTAATCAGTGGTTTTATTAGCCATTTCAAATGCCAAACCTGATATGAAATGGTAATATTCACAGAAGCAAGGTCAAATATACCATTGAAAATTTTGAGTGCAAATTACATATAAATTCAATTCTGGAAATTGTATATAAATTCAAAAACTTGTTATTTTGTTTTTACCCCAGAATAATATATTATTATAAAGGAAATGTAAGAATTTTTTTAGCCAAATTCCATTAAACATCAGATCCTGTCCAGTTTACCCCAGTATGCAGAAGTCTTTCTCTCTACATATATATGTGTTTGTGTGTGTGTGTGTGTGTGTGTGTGTGTGTATCATGATATAAAAATTTTCTGCAAACTTGTATCAGATAATAAAAGGATAATTGTAATAAGTCATTGCTGCCCAGCCTCTGCTATTGTTTCCGTCATGCTGAAGACCAGGGTCGGTTGATTTGAATAAGGCTCAGAATAGATAACTGACACATGTATGATTACTACTTGGGAAGAGAATAAAATTAAAAGGGGCTAGTCTTCCACAAAACTGCAAATGAGTGCTGTCACCACCCTTTCAGAGCAGTGGTGCAAGTGATTTTGCAGCTTACTCAGAATGACTTCATAAAACAGGGTTCTGTAATTGACATGGCTCTGCTGGTGAACCCATTAGGGACATTAGATCAGCTCATGTTGCCTCTAATCAGAGTAGCTAAATACCTGGAGGATCCTGTACTACAGATTTTATGAATAAGATAAAAAGTGTGCGTTAAGAAAGACAAATCTTTTATATTCATTTTGCTTATCTCAAGCAGAGTAGTGTAGTAATACTATTCAGCTCAGTCTCTAAATATTCTTTATGGTTGGGTTTGGTAGATATCCATAACCCACTTACTTACTGAAAGGAATGGCCTGTGATACAATCGATTTTTCATTCTCTTTATTTCAGGACCTTCTCATCCTCTTCTGTGCTATGTCAGTCTTACCTCATTTTTTTATTCACTAGATTTGGGCCCTCCGTATTTGACAATCTGTCCTATTTGCTAGTGCAATAGCGTAGATCTCACTTTGTAAAAAAAAGAGAATGACCACAGACTCGGGATTTTAAAATAAGGCTTTTCCATGTATAAGAACCACATTCCCAGTGAGAAAGAGCAGACAGCTTCCTAGCCAGAGGCTTGGGGCCACTATGACCCAGTCCCTTGGTATACCAAAATTACAAGTTTCCCTTTATACATAAGTATAACCCCAAGCTGCCTCTAAGAATTGCTTTGTGGTTAGCCCGAGATGTGAGATTGTGTAGTCATAAGTGAGCAAGCTCTATAAAGACTATTTCAAAGGGCTACTGATAGTATTTGGAAGAGATCACAGCCTGTATCCAGTAAAAGGTATGGATCTCTAAAGGTGCCATTATGTTGTCTCGGGGAATAAAACATTGAGGATATATAAAGAAACCACAATGTCTGTCCACAGGAGTAAAGCATTCAGGTTCTCTTTATCGGCTGAGATTTTAATTTTTGTAATACAGGACATGAATTTCTGTTCAGACTGCTTTCCTTTTCCATACCAAGACAGTATTAATCAATGTGTATAGAAATTTATTCCTTCCCACAGGCTCTGCAAAATAGACTACCTGCCTATTTTACTTATCAATTAGGAGTGGTTTCCCTTTAATTTTATATCTATGTTCTTTGCTATCAGTTATGCTCTGCATATTCATACCGTAAGCTCCACGAGAAGAAACTGTCTCATCTATTTCACCAGGCAATAATAGGTACACAATAAACATCTACAAATAAACAAATTAAAGGGAAGGCATATTTCATCCATTTTAGTAAAGAGGATAACTCCCTAACTGGCATCCAACCTAAAAATTAATTCTCTCCACCACCACAACCAGAATTTGGCAGAAACATGAAAACTTTGACAATTCCTATGTAATGCCAAGAAACATCTAACTGCCACAGCTTTAGAAGTGTTTCTGATTAATCTTTTCACACTTACTACTGTGTAGGCACTTGTGTTAGTCTGTTTTGCATTGCTATAAAGAAATACTTGAAACTGGGTAATTCATAAAGAAAAGAGGTTTATTTGGCTCATAGTTCTACAGATTGTGCAAGAAGCATGGTGCCACTATGCTTCAGGGAGCTTCCAATCAAAGCAAAAGGTGAAGCAGAAGCAGGCGCGTCACGTGGTGAGAGAAAGAACAAGAGAGAGAGCAGGGGGTTCCCAAACTTTTAAACACCAGCTCTTGCAGAAGCTAACAAAGTGAGAACTTACTCATTGTCGTCGTTAGGGCATCAAGCTGTTCATGAGGGATCTGGCACCATGACCCAAACACCTCCTACCAGGCCACAGCTCCCACACTGAGGATCAAATTGCAACATGAGATTTGGAGAAGCCAAACATCCAAACGGTATCAGCGCTACAACAATAAGCATTATCATCGAGAATCAACCCAAACCTTTGATAGAAAATGACAGAAAGGGAGGAGACAGGTTTTGTCCTTTATTTTACCTTGGTCACAAACTCTGGGCTTCCAATCTAACCTCTCTCTTCCACCCACTAGAGTTTTGGGTAAACAACTATATGCTAGGTCCAAAAAATCCATTATAATTTGGAAACATTTGGCCTTAGTGTTTCCTGAGTAAGAGAAACGCATTGTACGCTTCCTGAGGACAGTGACCATGGCTTGCATTTGTTTTAAGTTTTCTCTTTACCCCATTAGCACCTCACACAATATAGATAAATAAAGGAAACTCAAATATATGACAGATTCCCACGTTATTTTTTTTTAATCTCAGAATATTAAAGGAGTTCAAATGTTTCCGCTATATAAGTTGATTTAGTACCTCCCACCCCCAAGTCAGAGCTACAAGTGTGCTCATCCCCCATACAGCAGACACTGCACCCATTAGGTGTGAATTTACCCATCCTCTCCTCCCCTCTCCCACCTGCCCGACACCCTATGAATGTTACTTCCATATGTGCACATAAGTGTTGATCGATTAGTATCAATTTAATGGTGAGGACATGTGATGTCTATTTTTCCATTCTTGTGATACTTCACTTAAAAGAATGGGCTCCAGCACCATTCAGGATAATACAATAGATAGTTCACCATTTTTTATGGCTGAGTAGTACTCCATGATATACATATACCACATTTTGTTAATCCACTCATATACTGATGGGCACTTGGGTTGTTTCCACATCTTTCCAACTGTGAATTGTGCAGCTACAAACATTCAAGTGAAGATGTCTTTTTTATAGAATGTCTTTGTTTCTTTGAGTAGATACCTAGTAATGGGACTGCTGGATCAAATGGTAGTTCTACTTTTAGTTCTTTGAGGTATCTCCATACTACTTTTCTTAGAGGTTATACCGGTTTGCAGTCCAGTATATGAGTGTTCCTATCTCTCTGCTTCTATGCCAACACTTGCTCTTTTGGGAGTTTTTGATAAAAGCCATTCTCACTGGAGTTAAGTAATATCTCATTGTGGTTTTTATTTGCATTTCCCTGATGATTAGAGATGTTGAGCATTGTTTCATATGTTTCTTGGCCATTAGTCTATCTTCTTTTGAAAAGTTTCTGTTCATGTCATTTGCCCACTTTTTAATGGAGTTGTTTGACTTTTTCTTGCTGATTTTCCTGAGTTTTATATAGATTCTAGTTATCAGCTCTTTGTTGGATGTATAGCAGGCAAATATTTTCTCCCATTCTGTAGCTTGTCTATTCTCCCTAATGATAGTTTTCTTGGCTGTTTAGAAGCTTGTAAATTTGATCAGGTCCCATTTATTTATTTTTGTTGTTGCTGTGGTTGCTTTTGGGGTCTTCTTCATAAATTCTTTGCCTAGGCCGATGTCTGTAAGAGTTTTTCCAACATTTTATTCTAGAATTCTTATGGTTTTGTGCCTTAGGTTTAAGTCTGTTATCCATCATGAGTTGATTTTTATGAGAGGAAAGAGATGTGGATCCTGTTTCAATCTTCTAAATGTGGCTATCCAATTTTCCCAGAACCATTTTTTCAATAGGAATTCTTTTCCCCAGTGTATGTTTTTGTCTGCTTTGTCAAAGATCAGATGGCTATATGAGGGTGGTTTTATATCTGCATTCTCAGTCCTGTTCTATTGGTCTATGTCTCTGTTCTTGTGCCAGTACCATGCTGTTTTGGTTACTATAGCCTTGTAGTATAGCTTGAAGTCTGGTAAATTGATGCTTCCCAATTTGTTCTTTTTGCTTAAGGTTGCTTTGGCTATATGGGGTCTTCTCCGGTTCCATATGAAGTGTTGAATTATTTTTTCTAGGTCTGTGAAAAATGATGTTGGTATTTCAATAGGGATTGCATTGAATCTGTAGATCACTTGAGGTAGTATAGACATTTTAACAATGTTGATTGTGCCAATCCATGAGCATATAGTATGGTTTTCCATCTGTTTACATCTTCTGCTATTTCCTTTGTCGGTGTTTCGTAGTCTCTCTGTAGAGGTCTTTCACCCTCTTAATTAAATATATTCCTAGGTATTTTATTTTCTTTGTTGTTATTGTGAAAGATATTGAGTCTTTGCTGACAACATGACCTTACATATAGAAAAACCCAAAGATTCTGCCAAGAGACTACTGGAATTGATAAATAAATTCAGCAAAGTCTCAGTTTACAAAAGCAATGTACACAAATCAGTAGCATTCATATATGCCAACAACAGTCAAACTGAGAACCAAATCAAAAACAGATGCAAACTTTAAAAAAAAAAAAAAAAGAAATCACAGGAAACAAATACCAGTTCAATCTCTAGTGAATTCCAGTAGGCTGTCCTTCCAGTTATGATGACAGGAAAAAGGTAGCCCCTGTCCTTTTAGGAGGCCACAAACTGGAAATGCTTCAAAGCAAGCTCCCCAAACTCTGTCTTTCATGTAATATCTTTTAAAGGAGATAAAAGTAGCTCCTTTCTTCCTGCTCTTTATACCTTTTTACACTATTTTGGAAATAGCACAGGAAGTGACTCGCAGCTGAAAAACCATTTGTAGCATCACTGAGCCACTAATGACCACTCATTCCCAGCAGGCTTATTTGTAAAAATATGACTGCAAGTCTAACCTAGTGAGCTGCTTGCTCCTAATAACATCCAACAGTCCGTAGCTGATTTTGAATATACCCCAGGTTCTGAGCGGATCACAGAACTAAATCATCTCTTATTCCAGCTTGCTCATTTTGAACCAACTCATTTTACATTGTGGCTAGCATAGCCTTTCCAGTTAAGGATGATTGCTCAAAGCACTCAGGGCAATGTTGTCTTAGCACGGCATCTAGAGTGAGGCAGTTGACACAAATTGCATCTTATGCTGCTTGAGATTTAATGCTGTTACTGCCAGGAGAATATTTGTGCAACGGTTACTGATGTATAACAAAATAAAACATGCACCAAAATCAAACCCTCAATCAACATTCCTATTTATTCAAGATTCCAATTATATTACCTTTCTATTAATCAAGGAGACAATAAGCAAAATCTGCATTTCTTAATATCAAAGCCTTTGATACGATAAGAACATGAAAAAAATACTTTCTATTGTAAAAATCCTTTGGTTACAAAATAGACACATCAAAGAATTCATACGAAAAATGCTATTCATTATTTACTTCTTAATCTATATTAAACTTAATTGTAGAGCTAAAAAAATAATTACAATAATTCATTTAATCTCTATTCTATAGTGAAGGAAAAGAAGGATAACACACAAAGAAAGTCACTCTATGTATAGAGGATACACTGGATATCTTACAAAAATGATCTTTGTGTAACAGAACACTCCATTTCCATTTCCTTGAAGCATATTGTGCTGGAGGTCATAAATTCTAAACTGCCCAATTAGATTTTATACCAAGCAATACAATCTGGCCTTCTGTGGATCCATGAACTCTTTGGCTCACTATGAATTTAAATGGTCCCACAAATCACCACATACAAGACAACTTGCACAATGTGCATATTTTCCTATTAATTACTTCTCCAATGCTAATGTAATTAATAACTGGCCCTAATACATAGGCTCCTTATTTTAATTACAGTTCTACATCCTGTAATAATGTTAAAGAGCCCTTTTGACCTCACCTGGCTTCATATCAGAATTTTCCATTCCATTTCTATGATTTCTATTTTAATTGGCCTTTTCTTCACAGGTCTAATTTTAGATTTAGCTATAGTTAGAGGTGGCTCTGGTTGGAGAGCCTCTATTCTCCTCTAGCCCTACCTATTCACTGTTTATCCAAACAGGTGCCTGGGAAGGACACAAATAAAAATGGATGCAAATAAGGATAAAAAGATTGCATTTGTTCACATGAAATATCAGCTTTTGGGTGTTGGCCATTTGTTCTCTACAGTCATTTACTTGCCCTGTTGAATGTGACGTAATAATCTCCCAAATTTTGGTAAGTAAACCAGGAAGCCAATGCATACAAACATCCTAGGTCTTTCTGTGAAGTCTGTGGTCAAGATTGTCATGGCCCCTGTGTACCAGTGGCTGTCTTGCAGGTGAGAGATGAGATCAGAGAATGCACAAAAAGAAAAACATGCCACTAGGAAAGAAAATTATTCTCATCTCCAAAGCATAATTTTGGTATATCTTTTTTTCTTTATTTTTTTTAAAAGAAAGCCTCCAAAAACTTTTAGATGAGTAGGCTTTAAATGGTTCAGGGAATCTGTTCTGTTGGGATAATCTCTCCAAATTTGGAAAACTATTTAATTTTACCCAAATCAGGGAAGCTTCTGAGGTAACCAAAGCACCCAGACACTCTTCTGAAAAGTTAAATGTTTCTAATTCAAACTTCAGCTTTATATATATATTTCATGGACTTAGTTCCCATTTTATTTTTTTACATATTTTACATATATATATATGTAAAAAAATACAATGGGAACTAATTCCATGAAATATTTAAAAATTACTATTTTTGTATTGAATATTTAAAGGTAATTCTGGATCATTCTGATATTTTAAAAAATATTATTTTCAAATTTCTCAAGATAACGTTTTCAAAAATGAAATCAAAAAAGTTTAAAGAAGGATAATATAGATGGGATTATTTATGTGAGACTGTATGAAACTAAAACCTTAATATAGTCAAGATTATCCAGTGATGATTAAATAAAGGGCATCTATACCTGCTGCAACATAAGTACACCTTGAAAACATTACGCTGTGTGAAAGAAGTCTATAACAAAAGATCACATATTATACGATTCCATTTATAGTCTACCCTTGAACAACACAGGTTTGAACTATGCAAATCCTCTTACACGCAGATTTTTCTCAGTAAAATTTACACCAAGCGTGCCTGCCTCTCCTGCCTCCCCTTAGGCCTACTCCAGCTCTTCTGCCTCTGCCATCCCTGAGACGAGACAGCAAGACCAGCGTCTCCTCTTCCTCCTCCTCTCAGCCTGCTCTTTGTGAAGATGACAAGGATGAGACCTTTATGATGGTCCACTTCCACTTAATGAATAGTAAATATATTTAATATTTTCTCTTCCTTTCTTCCTTACGATTTTCTTAATAACATTTTCTTTTCTCTAGATTACTTTATTGTAAGAGTATAGTATATAATACACATAACATACAAAATATGTGATAAGCAATTCTTTATGTTATCCGTTAGGCTTCCAATTAACAGTGGTTAAGTTTTGGGGGAGTCAAAAGTTATACGTGGATTTTCAACTGTGAGAGGGGTCAGTACCCAAAGCCCCATGTTGTTCAAGGATCAAGTGTACATGAAATGTCCAGAAGAAGCAAATCCATAGAGACGGAAAGTAGATTAGTGTTGCCAAGGGCTCGGGGCTGAGGGCAGGGGATGTAGGTGAGGGTAGGAGCAATGGGGGGGAACAGGGAGTAAACCACTGATGAGGATGGGGTTTCTTTTTATTATGATGAAAATGTTCTAAAATTGATTGTGGTGATGGTTGTTCAACTCTGTAAATATACTAAAAGCCATTGAATTGTGCACTTTAAATGGGGGAATTGTACAATATGTGAACTATATGTCAATAGAGCCATTATATTAAAAATACACAAAATTCCGAACGCTGATTTCTGCTATAAATAAGGATACAAATTGCCTTGTATCAGGACCCTTGAGAGTAATGGTCAATTGATTTCCTTTTTAAACATTCCTAGATTAGTCACACAGATCAGAATTTCTTTTTTTTTTTTTTTTTTACTTTTTTTTTTTTTCCTTTTTATTTCAGCTCATCATGGGGGTACATAAGTTTAGGTTATATACATTTTCCATGTCCCACCCATCCCCCTGAGTCAGAGTCCCAAGCGCGTCTGTTCTCATTCTCCAGACAGTGCGCCTGGCACTCATCATGTAGTCATACCTCCATCCCCTCCCCCCCACCTCCCCGGGCCTGCACCTTCAAGCATGACCATTCCCCAGAGGGTGTGCAACGCACTCATCATGTAGGCATACACTCACCCCCTCCCCCCACCCCCATCCCAGTCTGATATCCAATTGGTATCCTTCCCTGATGTACATTTAGGTGGTGATCAGGAAAACCAGTTTTCTGGTGAGTACATGTGATGCTTGTAAGAATTTCTTAACATTTAGAATTATTTTTTAAAGAGGGGGTAAACATCTTCTGCATTGTTCCAAGGAAGGTAAAGCTGAACAGTGGAAAGAATTATCTAAATCACCAGGGCAAATATCTCCCTATTCTATTAAGAAGAGCTATGGATCTACCACCACAAAGGGAGAAAAGCTATTCAGCATCCACATTAAACAGATTATGTATTTAATCAGATTGTCCATTTTGGATTGATCAAAACCATGAAACTACTGCCCACCTCTCAGGCTAGCTCTATTTGCTCCTAATGCTTTGTTTCTAGGTCCTCAGACACTTACCAATATACAACAACACATCCTAGCTTGTATTGTGTGGACTCCCACCCCTGCCATCTCATGGTATTTTTAAAAGAGACATTTAAAATTTAACACGCAATTGAAATAAACCTAAAGAAATTAAAGTAGCCGATGTTTGTCCAGAAAATAAAAGACAGTTATATGAAGTAGCCATGAGCCCAGCCAGGAGCTGAACATCCTGTCTGCAATCTAACCTAGGCCACAAGTAACAGAATAACTCACAGAATCACTTTTATTCCTCCTGATAAATTCTACAGGCATCATGTGTTTCATTAAAGAGTTAGGGGAGCCAGGGGCACAGAGGGCACGCGCAATGAATTTACATTTCTATGAAACTAGAAACGAAGGCTCCTGTCTTGATTTCATTTAACAAGAAGAGAATTTTACAAAGCACTGAGATCATGCCTACTTGTTCACCACACTGTAATTCTTCAGGTGAATTTATATAAACCTAATAGTAGATTTTAAACTAGGTGGAGATCTACTATATGAGGAATACTTGTAACAGAATTCAACTTGTACCCCCTAAATCTATTAAAATTTTAAAAATGCAAATAAATAAATAAATATTCCTACTATTAAAAAATAGATGGAGAGATAGACAGCAAAAATAAATAAATAAAAGCTTGAAGAAAGCATATTAAGGGTGAAATGCAAGATCAGTTGAAAGTCAACCATCCAAAACCAGAGCAGCTCATGTCACTGATTCTTGGGATGGAGAGATGCGTGTCAAAGACTGTACATGTCAAATGTACTGGAGCCCATCAGTCCTTTCTTAGCAACAACAGAATATTCAGCATTGGCCTAGACTAAGTCACTTGTCTGGTGATCCTGGCAGCAAATGTCAGAAAAAGTTGCCCTTCACTTTGTCATTGACAGTTTGCCACAGTGTTTTTCATTTTTTGACCAGAGAAAAGAGAAAGTCAACTTCATGGAAGAGGTGGGGCTGTCAGGGGAATGATGGGAAAAGACACACATTTTGAAAATGACAGACTGCCTCCACCGAATCAGTGCACTCCCTGTTCAGAACATGTGGGACAGGTTATTATTATCCTAGCATGATTCAGAGAGGGCTCACTCCTGCCACGAACATGGAAACAAGTTGAAAGCCTATGACATTCCATCTGGGGGAGGCATACCTGGCTGTGTTCACCCAGGAATCTGCTGATGTCTGAACTAGCACCCTTCATTTCTGCGGCCTGAAAGATGCAGCCAGCAAGCTGTTTGTAGAAGGAGTTTTGCTTCTCACTGAGTTGGGTTAAATTTTGCAGACTTCCCTATAGTGCTGAGTGGGGAGAGAATGCAGAGATTCCTCTCCATTGCAGTGCAGTCTTTAGGAATTTAAGAAGGTGGGAGAAATATGTAAAGGATCTATGATTTTCCATGGAGAAAGGGCAGGTATGGGGACAATGCCCACATGTCCTAAGCTTTATTTTTTTCACTCAGTAAAAATCAGTGCCAAACAAGTAGTAGAGATAGCAACTGCCACCGGCTCTTGGAGCGAGCACCCCATGTGAGCTGCAGTGAGCAGGAAATCAAGGTTGTATATGATTCTATTAGATCAACAAGTGTACCCCATTTTGAGAGCATAAACTGTACAAAAGGCAGATTTCAAAAAGAATGAGTCAATCAGTCTGTCCCCATCAGAGAAGCTGTGTTCTCAGACTGCACTTTGTCCCCTAGTTGGAAGGAAGATATATAAGTTAAGGGAAAAGGAGGCAACACTTAAACATCAGTGTTCCAGGATTAACAATAGAGTGTGCTCACTCAGAGACAGCCAACAGTAATGGGCTTGGATCCTTGGAGTGCACTCAAGCCATGAGCATCATTTTTGTAAGAGATCCCTTCACGTTATATATCACTGAGAGTCCCACCTATGACCACACACTCTGCTTGCCACATCTCTAGGCATTATGAAAAGGACAAAAAGGAACCTAGCTGAAAGAAGCTACAATTATTCTTGACATTTTGGAATGCACCTTTGCCATGTTCAGAATGTTCAATCACGGGCTTTAAAATGCGATAGGAGGAAGTCTGAGCAGAAGTCTTCTTTTGAAATGAGAGCTTGCCTGTGTCCAGCTTTGCCTCAAAATTGAAACAGATTTTAGCAACTGATTGAAAGGTCTTCATTTTACCCAAGTGAAAAACATCAGTAACTCCTTCTAGCTTTATGCTAGTTAATTTATGATGATGAAGTAAAATGGGGAATTACAGATTTTTGTTAAGAGATTGAAAGAAACAGGTTGCTCAGGCTAGCTCTAGGTGCAAGCTTATTAATGATATATTTTCTTCTTTGTATTTGCCGGCATTGTCCAATTTTTCTTCAATGGACATATGTTACTTTTATATTCAGAAAAGACTGTCAAAAAAACAAACAGAAAGAAAAATATCACTGTAAGTCTTTAATTTGGAAAAGGAATGGGAATAAAACATAAAAGCAAAATACCGTTAGTGACTGGCTTCAGTAGGAATGTAGATGATGCCTTTTTGTATTTTTCTTTCAACTCTTCTGTAATTTGCAGTTTCTACACAGAACAAGCATTTTTAATTAACAAATATTTTGAGAAGGAGAAGCATAGGAAACCGACAGGCTGGGGTCTTCCGAATGCCACATACACCAGGTGTGGGACGGACTCGACGGGTCAGCACGGTGACAGGGGCCAGGACCTCAGAGGCCACCAGCACTAGGCCCAGTGGATTCTGGGCTCCGTCCTCTCCCTTTGAATCCCAAAATGTGCAGCCTGTCTTGAGACAGCCAAGAAAGGGTCCAACTGGTATCTAGTCTCCATCTCCATCCCCTACAGGCTCTTTCGCCTGGACTACTCCCCACATGGTCACTCTCCCAAGGCGTGGAGCATGCTGAGCCGGGGCGCAAAGTCCTCAGCCCCGAGCGCCATGCACGGGTGCCCCCAGCAGACGCGGACGTCGCCATCGCCTGCCAGACACCGGCCCAGGCCCGTTCCTGCAGCCTCCCTAACCCTGGCCGTCCGCTTCCGGGACAGATAACTAGAGCCTGACACCTCTGATGGCGGAGACCCTCCAGAGCCTTGCCCTCCTCCTGCCCCCAGCAGCCACCACCTAAAGTCCCAAGTCTTGCTGGCGGCGGGTCCCGCGCGCACTGGGCTGAGCAAGCGCTGCATCCACCACCCGCCTCTAGCGCGCCTGAGCCCTGAGATTTCCTTGGCTCAGTGGCTTCTTGGGTTGCTGCTCTGCGAACTGAGGATGCTAAGGTACCACCTCTGCGTTTGCTCAGACGCATGGGGGAGGTCGTGTCTTGAGGGCCCTCGGTAGGACTTTTCTCTTTGGTTGTTGGGCCTCGCATCTAAATTCCATTAGCATAATTTCTCAGATTAAACGGCTGCCTCCTTGAGAAACAAAGAACAGTGCCAAGAGAATGGACAACGAGATAGACACGTGTTCACGGTGGCACTGAAGGGAAAGGAAAAATCCAGGAGCCTGAGCTATTTCTGAGGAGTTGATCAGAACAAGCAAACTGGGCACACCACGTGCCCCGAAAGCAGTTCATCTTCCCCAAAGAAAAACTCAATTCACTTTACAAGTTTTCTTAAATTGGTCTTAATTCCAAATAAGGAGCCTCAGTTTAATTTCTAATCTCAAGACCACCATATCGTATGAGGATTTTTTTTTTTAATGACTTATTTTCCAGAGGAACTACTGAGAGTTATAACTCTATTAATATTCTTACAAAATGAGGATATTAAAAATATGTGGCCATTCTTCTGTATGTTTCCATGAACATATGGAAGGGAAATGTGGGCTTCATTCAAAGCACAAATTAGTCATAAATGAGGGTGCAGAGTATCTACATAAATAGGAGGCTTTTCTGAGATGATAAAGGAAGGGTTTATTTTTCTCTTCTCGATAGGAACCAAAGTGATTTATTAATGAGGAAGGAGGAAGGCAGTACCAGTTTAAACAGGAATGAATCAAAGACAGGAGAAAGAAATCAGGTGTTTCCCCTGCCAAATGACCTTATTTTCTTAGAAGGAAAGTATGCTTGTATTTTGAATGCATTTTATGCTGCTACACAAATATCACAAATATGTTCATATTTTGAATGTATTTTATGTTGCTACACAATTATCTTTCTATTTCTTTATTTCTATGAATGAAATAACATTCAGTGGATCAATATGACATAACATAAACACTGTAGCTTTTAACCACCCTCCCTTGGATTTATATCTAGCCTCTTACTGCTTGAATGGCAACAAGCTTAGCTCAACAATGAAGATGACCTTATTCTAAAATTAAAAGTTTGCTTTTACCCCGTTTCCTTTTTCATTATCAAGTTCCCTACCCTGATTTGTCACAGCCCTGCTGGCTAGACTTCTCTCAAACTAGATGAACTGAATTGTAAAAATTACTCAGTGGAAACTGAAATCCTAAAATAAGTTGAGATGATTCATTCTGGAGCCCCTTGCTATTTTAGGACGTTAGGACAGGCTTCCTGGCATTCAGAAGTAACAAACGAGCCTAACTTGACACCTTGATTTGTTAACTCAGAGAGATCTAGTCAGTTCTACCCTGGGTTCACGTGGAGCTCAGTGATTCATAGGTGATTAAGAGGGAAAAAGTCACCACATCACTGTTAAAGTTTTGTATGCCAATCCATCATTAGCTTTTTGAGATAGTGTGGCAATATTCTTAAAGGACTCCCAAAACAGATTTCATCAAGGTTCCATTAACAGATTCTATTAAGAATAATATAATCAGTAACTAATTGGGCTAGAAGTAAAAATTAAAAAAAAAAAAAACAAAAAACCGTAAGCAAGCCAGTCATTCCTCTGGAAATGAAGTAGAAGTAATAGATCGATAAACACCTGACCAAACAACTAAGCTGTAAGATCAAGCCATAGCCAATTTTCAAAAGGTAAATAGCTGACCAACCACTAGACAATGTGCCTTCCCAGTAGTCTTTCCTGTAGTGTTGATGAATTTAGACTGTTTTATCCACATTGTCACCAATATTTTCACCTGACCATGCTAAATATTTGTAAGATGGTAAAACAAGGGCTAATGTAAGGTGTTAGCCACCAAACACTGACCAGCAGAAGCACTGACCCAGAGACATGGGCTATGTCCCCATCCTGAGGGAACACACATGGTTGACAGACTGCAGGGGGGATTATAAGCCACCAAACTTCAAAGTTCAAAAGGTCACAGCATTATTTAAATAATACATTATGGCAATGGAAAAACCATTGAAGATAATAGTGTTGGAACATTTTTGTAAGAATCTTTTTCTTGTTTCAAGCAAATTCTGTTTCTGTGAAATATACCCAAAATATACCATCAGCCAAAACCTGGATTGGTTGTCTCAGCACTAGTGACAGTATAGCTAATGCCTACACAGTGCCTACATGTGCCAGGTACTCTTCTTAGTGGTTTATGTATATCAACTTATTTAACTGAAACCAATTCCATTTGTCTCATTGCAACTAAATTCTGGTTCTGGGTTGATTGTCAAGAATACTATCTTTAGACGCAGGCAAAGGGGTCCCTATGCTGGGCCCTGCACTTCTTCCAGCCAAGATCCTCCCTATATCAACAGTGTCCAAAAAACCAAGAGAAAGGTGCCCACACCTGGAGCCCACACTCCTAGACACAATCCTGGTACCTGAGACCTGAGACTTTCTACCTATCCACTATGGAGCCTGCATCCCAGACCTGAGCAGGCCTCTTCTCTCAGGACGGATAGTCACTGAATGCGTGTGAAGAAATGGATGTGAAGAAAATTATTTAATTGATTGATTAGCACACAAAACTTAGTGCATTTTTTGTTTTGTTTTGCCTTCTGATTTTACATCTGTCTTCTGGAAAGGTGACACTATCAGTCAAATTCCAGTTAGGTAAGGTGTCCTATAAATTATAATACAGAAAGTAGTAGTACTCAGTGGACATAGGTTTGTAATAGTGGCATTTTGTCTGAGAATTTCAAATTCTTAAAAAATTTGATCCTTAAAAAAAAAATTTTTAAATTCTTAAATACTTGTATTCTTTGAGATAAGAGATTCTCTTCCAGTACACATTTCATTATGCTTTTCAAAAAATATGCCCAGCACTTTCAATTAGCAGACAGAATAATTAACCAAATCTCTAAATACTTCCTTGTTCCTTGGCCCGCTGTGGCAGATGCAATGTTTGATCTCTTAGTTATTTCAGTCAGGGTCCTTCCTGATTGTTTTATGACTTAAGTACAATGATTATATCATGTTTATAGACTATGCCTGCCCAGCACAGTGCAAGCTTTTATATCACACCCTGAACATGAGAAGAATCAATGGGTATGCTTCTTGGATACAAAACCAGCTAATGGGCTGCCACTGTGAAGCAAGAAGCTTTTCCAAGTAAACATATAACATCATTAGTTGAGGAGACTGTATCTCATACAGCAAGACTGGATGTCTGCTTTTCCATCCAGAGACTTCAAACAGACCTAATAGAACCCTTAGTCTTCATTTAAGAAAAGCTCAGGGTGCAGAAGCCAGCATTCCTTGTTTGTTCTTATCACCATGACAGGCAGCAGCAATCTCCTGGGAAAAAGTGCTAGGAGAGTATCATGAAACTAACTGCACTCAAATATAAAAATGGGATTTTTTTTTTTCTTTCTTGGATTTGCTTCAAACCTTGGAGGCTACTGGCTAATTTATTTAAGCCCCCGCCGAAGTCCAGCTTCAAGCACAACTCCCATCCCAGACTATCAAAGCACATTCTAGAGGAGAGATCCTCAACTGGGAAAGATTTTTTACCTGCAGAGGACATGTGGCCATGTCTGGAGACATTTTTGCTTGTCACAAGTTGGGGTAGGCGGGAGGGTGATATTGGCACCTAGTAAACAGCCTACAAAGCACAAAACAGCCCACCACACACAAAGCAAAGAATTATTCATCCCAACATGCCAGTAGTGCTACAGTTAAAAATCTCCGTTTTAGAAGGACAAAAACATGATTTAAAAAAAATGCTGAGTGCTGCTAATGTAGAGATTTAATAAGTGTCCCCTCTCAGGTGTTACTGCCAATACACCCCGAGAAACACTTACATTGTTTATGGAGTCAGGCCGGGACCACGCAAATTGAACTTGTAGGTGGTGTGGAATCAAATATAAATCTGCATTGCCATGTAACACCTTTCCCTATAGAGATCAAAATGCTTTTCAGAAGGAGTTATTCCATAGAGAGAAGGAACTGGGAGTCCAAGGAATCCACATTTCACGGATGAGAGAATGGGAGACTAGGAGAGGTGGTAATTTGCTCAAGGTTATTGCATGAATCAGATTCAGAGCTCAGGAAACTAAGAGAGGCTAGTCATGGGAGAGAATTCTGAAAGAATGTGAAAAGACAGAAAATGCTCTTGGCTGTGTGCCATTTTGGTGGCACAGATCTTTTCTATATCCTGAGCCCCTCATGTCAAGGGCAGCAGGGTCTCCTGTACCGGGCAGCTTATGAGGTTCTCCCCAGAAGAGTCAGCCCCCCAGGAATCCCACACCTCCTCCTTACTAGCCAAAGAGCCCTCACCTGCCAAACCCAATTCCCAGCACTATTCTCCAGATGTTTATACTGTCAACCGATCTAATGGACTGCAGAAACAAGTTGGTCTGTTCATTAAAATAGTCACCATAATGAAAAAGATGGACGACATCTGCCCTTATCCTCTGTCAGCCTGTCACATCCATGGGGTGCCTTCCAATCAATCTCCATGGTAAGCATCATGCAAATACCACAGATGAAATGTCACCCTACGTATCTAGTTGTTCGTGTGCACCATAGTGAAAATAACTGGTGGGCCCTGCTGTACCCCTTTACAGCTGTCATTAATTGGCATCTTTGTTATCTAGCCATGGAGATCCTGACCGGAATGGTTTTAAGCCTCCGGCAACACTTTCAATGGGAAACATGATCCAGGCTGATTCTTACCAAATGGAGAAGTACAGAGAAATCTCAGAAACTCAATGATCCTAGTAATATCTGATCAGGAACTTTCATGGACACTGGGTCACTTATATTTGTTCATAAGGTAAGAGAAGGATCCAGAAAACTTGGAGATGAACATTTCTGTATTTTCCCCCAGAAATACAGAAGCCCTGCAGAAAGAGGTGAAGCATATTCCCAGATACCAGTAACAAAGTGAAGGGATCATTTTCTCCCACTAAGCCCTGGGCTCCTTTGGGAATCGTGCATTAGTCCATCTTCAGGGACAGGAATGTAAATATAAGAACGGATTTTGTCATTGAATATCCTACTGGGGCATGAATCCTTCTTAAGATGTCTCCAATAACGAAATTTATATTTCTGTTTTCAATACTTTCATGAAGAGGCATCACTGCCTTCCAGGGTTCCATTTAGATGGAAGTCATTTAACAGCATAAAAGATGCAAATCCTGAAATATCTCAGTGGATTCACCGTAATACAAACAGTATTATCAAGGAGTCCCTATTCATAAGTACAAATTCCCTTGTCCAACTTTCTTAAAATGAAAACAATACTGAAGCTGCCTCCTAGTCCCTATAGAAGTAATCTATCCTTTTGTCTTATTTGCAAATATACATAGTAGATAAATTAACTTATTTTCACTAACATATCCTGTACTAGGAGAAAATATTATCCCTATTCTCAAATTATGTTCTGTCCCATCCTACACACAAGAAAGCTGTGAATGCAATAACAGTGCAAAGCCAACTATCAACATAAAACTCAATCCTGAAAATTGCAAACTTCTACTTGGTTCTGTGTTCAAAATGATCCACGTAAAGTTATTGGAAATAAATTGCTACATAAAATCACTGCAACAAAAGAAATGAGGTAAATGGCATTGAGATCACCTGTGATAATTGAAATAAAAGTTTATTTTCTCATGCAAGATAAACTATAATCATTGCATGAGGCACCTAGTGGTTTCCTGTGCTCCACTTAAATAAGACTCCACACATGGAAAGAGTGTTGTCTCTCCATCCTATATTTACTCTAAAGATGGAGAACAAGAAGCTACCATACTGCCCCTAGGTTTTCCCTCCTTGTTTATTTCAAAAAGTGTAAGCAATCCATTAAGGTTAAAGAGATAACATTAAGGAATGCAGCCACAATGGTTGTACAGTAGATTACTCTGGCCTGTGCTTAATCTAGGGCCTTGTTTAAAAGAGCTTTTCAATTTTAATTAAAATAAAATGGGCCCTGGAAGAAAATGCCTCTCCTCCGGTGAGGATTGTATTCGTCTTGTTCTCTGTAATTTTGCCCATCACACTGCTGGTTGTTGCTTTTTCCACAGCTCTTAAATGGTGTCTAAATCGACCAGCTCTGTTGCCAAGGAAACGAATAGGACAATGCTAATAGAAGCTACTTAGGACACACTGTGAAAAGCTTAGAAATAAAATTGTTTGACATGAAAGGCACCGTGTCAGCAGCCAGGCAACTCTGTTAAAGGCTGCACTAACAGGAGATAGTTACATGCCTTCCCTCCTCTTTTCCCTCAAAATCTCTTCTAGAAAATGGATTCTGTCCTAGGAGCTTGGACAGCTTTTCCTATCACAATCACTTTATCTTTCTAACTCAAAGTACAGGAAAATCTTTATGTTCTGGTTTCGAAGCACCCAGAATAGACCTCAATTTATACCCATGGAAATGAGCTGCTTTTTTTTTTCTTTCTAGCAACAAAGTCCTCCCTTTTCATGAATAAATTGCAAATATTCTTCTGAATTTTCTACGATTGTTAATTAAAATCCACTTGATTTAAGCTTCTTCTCCCATTTTGCACTCACAAACCATAAATTATGGAGGAGGTCAAAGAATGAATGGCAATTTGACATGAAGAGGTTGATTTATTGCTTCAGAAGGAGTTTTATACCAGATGTGGCAGGAGTCATAAATTAAATGCTAAATGTTATGTATTATTATGCTTTCAGGAATATAAATGTGTCTAAAATGCTATGCAGGTAGAATGATAAAAATATGAATCTACTCTCCTGGCAACTTTAAAAGGCCTTTTAAAGCTGTCAAAAAGAAAATAAGCTGGAAAACAATCTAGACGGACCCCTCACATGCCTTTTACAGTCTCCCCCTGGTATATAAAAGTAACCCTCTCCTGTAATATGCTGAACATTGGCTTGTGGTAACTTGGGTGGGGAGGAAAAGATAAAGAATTCTTTGATCTGGGGGAAAAAAAAGAAAGGGTGAGGAATAAAAACACATCTAGAGAGCTCTATGCTTCTGTGACATTATGACATGTATCTAAATCATTATTTCTCATCCACTCCTCTACAGATGACCATAATTTAATTCATCAACTCTCATTTGAAAGCCAATCCGGACAGGAAGAAAACTTGCCTAACTTCACCTAGCAGCTGCAGTAGATATAACCATTGAGTTTAAAATATAAAAATGGGACAAATTTCAGGTATATGAAAGCTCGGAGCTGGAAATAACAGCAGTAGCAACATCCTCTAGGGGGCACAAGGCGTAAATGGAAGGACCCAGTTTGGGTGAAAGTACATTGTGATCTTGTATCCCGGTGGTAGAGCTGAAGGAAATGGCAGATTGACAGCTAAAACCGGGGATTAGGGTCCCTTGGGGCACAA
Organism: Lemur catta; assembly: GCF_020740605.2. Classification (NCBI taxonomy): domain Eukaryota; kingdom Metazoa; phylum Chordata; class Mammalia; order Primates; family Lemuridae; genus Lemur; species Lemur catta. The sequence goes on from NC_059132.1 coordinate 61,477,853, forward strand.
ATGTGGAAAAGGTGGTTTGTCTGATTCCTGCATCCCTTTTCCCACCACTCTATCCCCTCTACTAAGTTCTGCCCCACCCTGCCCCACTCCACTGTCCAAGGTCCAAACATACACTGCCTCCATTCGTTCAGGACTTCAGCTGAGATATCTCATGCAGGCCTGCTTCTGCCAGGTTTGAAAATCACCTCCTTGTCCAGTGTGCACCCCAGCCCATGGGGAGTGGACACGCATTTGCATCCTTGACATTAGGGGGAACATCAGCCCCACTGCGGGGGTGCTCCAATGGCCCCTCTGCACCATGCTGCTTGCATGTCCACCTGGTTCCTGGTGAGAGAGGCCACCTGTGCAAAACAGGCAACAAAACAGGGCCATTTGCCTCAAGCCCTCCTGGTGTTCCCTGCCATGGTTCCTCACTGGATACACTTGCTGCCTGTCCCCAGCTGGGCACTGGCCTCCTGAGATACATGGGCTGGCTGTGTCATGCATGAGGAACAAAGCCACACAGACAGGCAGTGCATGCACTGGAGAACACTCTGGAGAAAAGTAGGGGCCTCACAGGCATTCGGTGCTCTGAGTAAGGTTACCAGATATAGTAAATTAAAATAACAGGGCACCCAGTTCAATTTGACTTTCAGATAAACAGCAACCCATTTTTTAGGATAAGTATGTACCCTGCGATACTTGGGACATACTTAATCTTTTTAAAAAAAGAAGTAAACAGTAAAAAGAAATTATCCATTATTTATCTAAATACAAATTTAACCAAGTGTCCTGTATTGTATCTGGCAACTCCAGGTCTGAGGCAATGCCAAATAATCTAAGACTATCACTAAATTATATCAGCAATAGTTTGGCAGCATCTTCAGAAAGACAGTTTCCATTCCATGGCCACCATGCAGCCATCATCCTAGAATCGGGTTTCTGCTCCAAAGAAAAAAGTAATTCTGGTAATTCCTACCACCAGGTCAAGAAGATCATGGCTCAGACATAGCATGGGGAAACAGAGGCAGAAAATTAAGATAATGCTCAAATAGTCTAGGAGCAAAGAAGAGCTACTTATTCCATAAGATTTCCAGATGGCCATCACTCTCTCCTCCCCTTGAACAATGGTGGTAGTAAATGGCCAGGCACAAAAGGCAGATGGATGCCAGGTGGGGCCAGGAAACACTATAGCAGTCCCTCCCAGCCTGTGTTCTCGACATCTTTTCTCACTGTCGCCAAGGTCATTATGACAGACTTTGTTCAAGTGATGCCTTCCTTTTGGATTTCATGAATAAAAGAGGGGAACCATCCTATTCTATACAAATATGTTGTCTCACCAACACCCAGGAAGAGCTACGTACTCAAAAAGAAGCCCCTTGAACACTGAGAAATGTCTGCCACAACAACTTCACAAAAATCTCATCCTTTCAGTGCTCCCATAAGAAAAAGATAAACTTCACTCTTAAAGGTTTCACTCCATTCCTCCAAATGCCTAACATAGAATTTCCATACAATCCAGCATGTCCACTCTCAGGTATATATCCCCCCAAAAAATGGAAAACAGGGACTCAAACAGATATTTGCATGCCAATGTTCCTTGCAGCATTTTTAACAATTTCCAAAAGGTGGAAACAACCCAGGTGTCCATCCACGGATGAATGGATAAACAATGTGGTTTAGCCATAGAATGGAATATTATTCAGCCGCCATAAGGAATGAAGTTCTGATATATGCTAGAGCATGAGTAAATCTTGAAAATATTATGCTAAGTGGAAGAAGGCAGATCCAAAAGGACAAATATTGCATGACTCCATTTATATGAGGTATCTAGGATAGACAAATTCATAAAAACAGAAAGTAGAATAGCAGTTGCCAGCAGGTAGGAGAAGGAAGGTATGAGAGGGTTATTGTTTATGTGTCTGTTTGGGATGATAAAAAGTTCTGGAAATAGACAGTGGTGATGGTTGCAAAAAATAAAAAAATTAAGTAAACCATTGTTGGTTTTTCAATTTAAAAGAAAGTTTATTTTGGCCTTGTCATTATTCTAAAACCCCTCCTCCTTTGTACACTAGATCTCAAGCCCAAGGACTCCAACCACATCTGGCCGTCAGCTCAGCAATGTGCTCCATTTTCCACAGTGACACATTATAGGGAGACTTCTGTACCTGTCTTTGCCAGTTATGAAATACAAACTCAGTACGGAGTCTGCTTTCTTTTACAACACTCATTAAAACAAGGACAGTGCCATTGTCATTCTTTCTTTTAGCATCACCATTTGCACGTTGCTTTTGGTGGTCAAATTATCTTTCCTAAGAGAATATACTTGATCCCTCCACATATCAAAGGAAGAAGCTCCTGATGCTGTAAGAACCATCTTTTATATGAAAATGACCATTTTATAATAACCAGTGATAAATCACTATGGAGCCAGCAATATGCTGAAAAAATTTTTTTGTTTGTTTCCCTTTCTAGATGTGTGTTTTTCTTAAGTTTGGATCTGCTAGGATCAAAAGAATGTTTCTTGTACCCTTTCCCAACAATCTTGATCACGTAACTATGTTTTTTCCCAGGCAAGAACTGGTAAGTAATTGCACTGAACATTTACATATAAAAGAGTTGGAAAGCAATGTTAGTGTATACATTCACTATAAATATTCGCTCCCTTGCTGTTCTACTCCTAATCAATGGTTAAGATGAGCTGGGTAAATTTATTCACATTCAGGTGTGGATGACTGCAAAGTGTAATGTGTAATCTCTCCCATGAGGTATCTGTAATTTAAATTCTCATGCCAAAGAATGAATCATTAGTAGGGACTTATGCAATTTGTAGGCACACAATAAATAATATTATTATAGTGATGCATATTTAAGTCACTCCACCATAAAGGGCCAGGTGCATTCAAAAAAAAAAGTAATACTCAGGCAGTTCCACAGGTAGGCACAGTTAACTTCTACTCAGTTCAGTTTGTATATACATAAAACTGCCTCTTAATATAGTATGAACCCTAAGACAAGATTCTTTACTCATGCTTTATTCCCATCTCATACCTATATGGGCACTCTCAAATGCAAAAAGCCATCATCATAGTTTTTCCTTCCATCTGGTTTATTGGACTTTAATGTATAACTCCTAAGGATTTCAAACAGAGTGAAAAACAAACAAATGTATCCATCCCCATAACTTCAGAGTAAAATCGTATGTTACAGTGATTGTCACTGTGACCAACTTTGCAAGTTTTGATGGTTTTCAAACTGCTTAGAATTTAAGAAAAATGACCTCTTCAGATGCAAAATTATACATGCACTTTAAATATTAAGCATTCATACAACAGGCTGTGTTGTTAAAAGATAAAAAACTTTTTGGCCGGGCGCGGTGGCTCACGCCTGTAATCCTAGCACTCTGGGAGGCCGAGGCTGGTGGATCGCTTGAGGTCAGGAGTTCGAGACCAGCCTGAGCGAGACCCTGTCTCTACTAAAAATAGAAAGAAATTATCTGGACAACTAAAAATATATATAGAAAAAATTAGCCAGGCATGGTGGCGCATGCCTGTAATCCCAGCTACTCGGGAGGCTGAGGCAGAAGGATCGCTTGAGCCCAGGAGTTTGAGGTTGCTGTGAGCTAGGCTGATGCCACGGCACCACTCTAGCCCGGGCAACAAAGTGAGACTCTGTCTCAAAAAAAAAAAAGGAAAACTTTTTATGAGAATTCTAGTGAAAGATGTTGGACATACACAGTTAACTCTTCTTCCTGCTAAATTACAGAAAATAACTGAAGAAGAAAAAGAAGAAGAGGAGGAGGAGGAGGTTCAATACAAGTGGAGAGAAGAAAAAAGGAACAAAATTTTGGACAATGTAAAGTAGGAAGATGAGTTGTAACTCATTTACAAGATTCAAGAGAATGTGAGTTGGATCACTATTATGGTTTTGCATGTTGCATGCTTCACAATTCCAGGGTACCATGTACATCTGGTACCATTCACAAATATTTCACCCACAGTGGTGTAATACATAGTCTTCATAACTTTCTATGGGGCCCTAAAGAGCAATCCTAACCTGGCAGTGAGAAAAGCTGGAGAATTAACCTAATCACAATACAGATTCCTAAAAGAATATGGAATTGGTGCTACCAAGCAACTCTGGAAGTAAGAACAAAGATGGGACTAAGACTAGGAAGATGGTTAAAAATCAATTTGGCAAGTCATCTCCTTCTCTGCTAGAATGCTGGAAGTTTTTGTATAGGAAAGGTAGAACAGAGGGTCTCTGCACTGGAGGACATCAAACAGCTAAGAATACGAATAAAATACTTAAAGGAATTGAGTGAATATGCATAGACTGAATATTAGGACTCCCTGTCTTGTCCTTCATTTCAGCTCCCAGAATTCTAGCAACCAGTTCTATCCTTCTAGATAAAATATTGGAAGAGCAATCTTTGGAAAATTTGACTATCCCCTGGCCCCATTTTTTTTTAATTTAAATATAGTAATATAAGGTATCCAAAAGATTGCCTAGGCAATCCCTTAGAGATATATAAGAAGATGTTTTATTCAGGACAGAAGAAAAGAAAATTATAGAAAGGAGTATTAAAGAGAGCACAAGATATCCCCTATGAAATTAAAATTAATAACATAAAAATATAAAATTCCTATAGAAGATTGAGAGATTAGTTTTGTGGAGATTTTCCAAAAGTCAAATAGACAAAAACTAAAAATAGAGAAAAGCAACAATAAGAAATGTAAAGGACCCAACAATTAAATATTAAGAATACTACAAAAAGAGACAGAAGAAATGGGGGTAAAATAATTACCAGAGTCTAAAGAAAACTTCCCAGAATTGGAAGACACAGATTTTCAGGCTGAAAGGGCCAATTAAGTAGATGAGCAAGTCCAGGAAAAAGGATCAGAATAGTTATGTCACTGTGAAATTTCAGAACATTGGAGACAAAGAAGAGATTCTACAAACTTTCAGAGAAAAAATCAGGTTTCATTTAAACGATTTTATAATCACCTGTTTTAAAAAGCCAATGAATAAATGTCTTTAAATTTCTCAGGGAAAGAGGTTTCCACTGGCCAATAAGGCAATTTAAGCATCAAATACATAATGGCAGAATTTAATTTAAAAAAAAATAAATATTTAAGAGTCATTACTTCATCATACTACTCAAATAAAAGAGATAAAAAAAAATTTACTGGACAGTATAAGAGGTTTCCAAGGTGCCACTGATTACTCTGAAAACTAGCAATAAAATAGAAAGGATTGTCTTGCTCTTGCAGTATGAACCAGACAGTCCTCTTGAATGAGAAACAGTCCTTCAATCAGAAGATTTCCAACTAATATACAAATAAGAATGATAGATAGAGAAATCACTACCTTACAACTCCCATAACCAGATTACTGGTATAAGCATCATCAACCAGTATTACAAACATTAGGTAAAATAAAAAAATTTTTTTGAGACAGAGTCTCACTTTGTTACCTGAGCTAGAGTGTCATAGCATCAGGCTACCTCACAGCAACCTCAAACTCCTCCTGGGTTCAAGCGATCCTCCTGCCTCAGCCTCCTGAGGAGCTGGGACTACAGGTGCGTGCCACCATGCCCAGCTAATTTCTTCTATTTTTAGTTGCTTGGCTAATTTTTTTTTTCTATTTTTTTTTAGTAGAGACGAGGTCTTGCTCTTGCTCAGGCTAGTCTCAAACTCCTGACCTCAAGTGATCCTCCCGCCTCTGCCTCCCAGAGTGTTAGGATTACAGGTGTGAGCCACCATACCCTGCCCACTAGGTAAAAAAATTGATGGAGGACTTTGCAAAGAAGAGAGTTGGCAATTACTACTTGAACCACTGTTCAATCTTAACTAAAAGTGAGAGATTCTTACCACCAATGGAACATTCTTGGGAAAACAATTTAGCTGGAATCTAATCAAGGCTTTAAATCTAACTTCTGGTCTACAGGAAATAAGGGAAATACATAAACAAGTTAACCCTACTATGATGAGTCAATCAGCCAAACGCAGACCATGGCTTTGTTCTGTAGCAAATTCAAGTAACATTCTTGTTACTTCAACAAGCCAATGGTTTGGGGAGAAAGGAGGGGATATGGAGAAAGAGGAGATTTGGAATTAAAAGTGACGTCAGGAACATAACAATCAAATACAAGTAGAAATTGTTTGGATCTTGATTCAAATAAAGCAACTATAAAAGATATTTATAGACAATAAGAGAAAATTGAATATGGACTTGTTTTTGGATGACATAAAGGAATTATTGTTTTGTTAGGTGCAATAATGGAATTGTGCTTATGTAAGACAATACCCTTTATGTTCTTTTGGAGATTCATTCTGAATCTGTTGGAGGTAAAACGAGATAGTGGCTGAGTTTTGTTTCCAAACAGTTCAGCAAAACAAACAAAAAGGTAGGCGGGGGATAGATGAAGCAAGTAGGCAAAATGTTGATAGTTGTTGAGGCTGGTGGTAGTTGTTTGAGTGCATGGAATTTCTTTGAACTCTGCTTTGTTATATGTTCAGAAATTTTCATAATGAAAGATTTTCTAAAATTCTGAAATAAAATGATTTCTAACTGAGAATTCTAACTTGGCCAATTATTTATTAAGTGTAAAAATACAATAAGACATTTTCAGACATGCAAGCTGTCAAACAATCCATCTTTCATGTAGTTTTCTATGTTCCTCAGGAAGCTACTGTAGGATACACTCAATCAAAATGAGAGAAGATATTAAGAAAGAGAAGATCTGGGATCCAGGCATACATGACAGAGGCAAAGGTGAAAATGGAGAGGTGAAGCGAAATCTCAGGATGAGACTAGAAACAGAAATTAATCCAGATGAGAATGTGCCAAGGGGCTTTGGGAGATTCTTCTTCCAGAAAAGAAATGGTACAAATACCAGATGTGAAAAAATACATCTAGCAGAGATTTACACATTGGTGTGGGAGATTTGAGGATGGAATTAGTACTAAATCCAAAGAAAACTAAGCAAATGTATTTTTTTAGAAGATAAAACCTTTGGGAAAAAATGCAGGATAGCAAAAATAATCAAAGTATATTACATGGCTCTGCCATGATTAGTTTTAATATAGTCCTGATAATGTAAATATAGAATACTGATTTATCCATAATTATGATAAAACTATATGGAGAAAGGAAGACAGGAAAAATGCTTGGATGGAGTGGTCCTCATTAGCACATACATAAAAGAAAACTAAATTTGCATCTTCCAGAGCGCAAAGACAATGCTTAAAGCTAAAAAGTCAAGAAGTAACAATAATGTCATATTAAATAGAATCATGGAAGTAAATACAAAATGTGGTTTCCTCTAGGAAGGTGGGAGTGGGCAGGGGGAGGGTGACATGGATATGTTGTTGGTTTTACAAATAAGCATTATAGAAATATTTGGCTCTTTTAAATATATGCATGTCTGTAACTTTGGTAAAAAATAAAAAGTTAAAGAAATTGTTTAAAAACAATATCAATCTGTTACTTCGAGATACGGAGTTAGTACCAAAATAATCAACTAAAAAAGTTGAAGTAATTATCTCAGGGGAATAAGAAATGTATGCAAGTCTAGCTTTGATTAAAAAAATGAAAATTAAATAATAAAAATACTAATGAGTCCTTCTGGGGACACCTTGGTCTGACCAAGTAAAAATGGATCCAGTCAGGAGAGAAAGAGTTTTATCTTATTTCACTGTAACAGCTCAGGCTAATTATTCCTATAACCAAAGGAATGTTTTTCCCCTTCAGGGAGCACCTTGTTATTTCAATTAGACATACATTCACTAACAGGCCCATAAATATTTCTAATTAGCCTGGTTTGCTTCCATTTTATGAGACTGCTTTCAAATTAGCACCCACATTCTATAGAAATGGAAGGAGAATCTTGGAAAATTGTAATTTCCCTCTCAAGGAAGGAAGAAGGACAACAGATCACATGTCCCAGAAGAGTACTTATTAGGTTTGAGCCATTTATAGCACATGTTATTTGGCACAACATTCTTGTCAAATGTGGATAAAAGACTAAAAGTGAGTAGTACTTCCAACCAATTATTTTCAGGTCCTCAAGCAAGCATGATAGAAGGGTGTAGGCAAGGCATTAGGAGAGAAATAGCCTGGTGCCCACCACCATGATTCCTCAGGCTGTGATCTCAGCTGGCCTTCCCTATTGAAGAAAAACCACAGGGAGCTCTGCCATGACCTGAGAATGGTCCCAGAAATCAAAGATTCAAAACTGCATCAGAGCCTCAAAAGTCAGAAGTCACCAGTAGCTACATTAGACCACATAGGAAATATGCCTAATCAAGAGAAGCCTATAACATAAAAATTGCTCAATAAAAGGACCACCATCATCACAATTTTGGAACCCTTCTGAGTGGATGTGGCTAAAAGAACAATGGGGGGGGACAGAGAAATTTGATACTGCAGGGGAATGGAGGTGTAAAAAAATTTGAGGCATGTATCAAAGTAAAGACACATAATAGTTTTGACATGGGATGTGATTGTTTGAAAAATAATAACTACATTTTACTATGTGCTAATTATGTGCCAAACACTGTGCTTGACAGTTTATACACATAATTTTTTAACAATCACAGTGATTCTAAAAAGGTGGTCTGATTAACCCCAGTGAGGTTCTGAGGCTCAGTGAAGTGATTATTTCTATAAGGCCTCCCCGATGGTAAGTGATGGACACTAGGTTACACTTTTTCTGTCATGGGTCCAAAGCCCTTCCTACCTTGTAATTCTGCCTCTCTTCCATTTGGATAGTATATTACAAATAATTTCCCCTGGAAGCTTTTGCAAATATCATTATATTGTATCCACATAGTCCTACAATATAGAAGGATTTAGCACTCTCAGTTTTCAATGAAATAAATTTTGGCTTGGAGAGGCTGGGCCATTAGTGCCCAAGATCACGCAGCTAATAAGGAGCAGAACCAGCACCGGCCACCCCCACAGATGGCAGAATTCTATATTCATCCCTCTTCTTAGCCCATCACACCAACTATGAAAGATTAGGCCCAATGCCTACCCTTTGTGCAGAAGTTCTAAAATGTACCCCTTTTAGGTTTAACATAGGGTGACCATTTATAATGTATTATCCAAACACGGAAACTTTTGAGCATGAAAAGAGATGCTATTAGCCATAATGCTTAGAAACCAGTATAAAACAAGCTGTCCCACGCAAACCAGGAACTTATGGTCAATCTATTTAGAGAAAGGGCTTGGCCAATGCTCCTGTGAAATTATTCTTCCTGACACAGGGGGAAAATAATTTATATTTGCCTCAATTTAACTATTTTATTTTATATCAGGTGGGGAAGACCTTCTTTTTGAGGAAACCATGTATGCCTCATATTCCATTTGCCTTTAAATGTCAGTGATCCACTGTTTTCTAGAGTGGGGGGTAGCAAACAACAGCCCATAGGCCAAATTCTGCTCATTTGCTGCCTGTTTTTGTAAATAAAGTTTTATTGGAACCCGTTAAAGCCGTGCCTATTTGTTTGCATATTGTCTATAGCACTTTTGTGCTCTGACAGCACAGCTGAGTAGTTGTAAAAGTGACCGTATGTATGTATGGCCCACGCAAAAAAATTATTTACTATCTGGCTTTTTACAGAAAGAGTTTGCCTACCTCATATGAGAAGATAAAATCTAAACTTCTCATCAGAGTATAGGAGGCCCTCCACAATCATGCCCGCCTCTGTTTCAGCCTTCACCTTCATCTCTCCAAACTCCACACTCCACTTTGAACACTTTTCTTATTCCCAGCACCTGCCAACATTTTGAACAGGTTTTTGTGGTTTTTTTTGTTTGTTTGTTTTGCAATAAAAGTGCATTTGATTTTTTTTAATTTCAGTATATTTCAGGGGTAAAAATGTTTAGGTTACATATATTGCCCCACCTGAGCCAGAGCTTAAAGTGTGTCCATCCCCCAACCCAGAAACTGTGCACCACACCCATTAGGTGTGAATATACCCATTATCCCTTCTTCCCCTCTCCCAACTGCCCGACACCTCATGAATGTTATTACTATATGTGCACTTAAGTGGTGATCAGTTAATACCAATTTGATGGTGAGTACATGTGGTGCTTGTTTTTCCATTCTTGTGGTATTTCACTTAGTAAAATGGGCTCCAGCTCTATCAAGGATAATATAAGAGGTGCTAGATCACCATTGTTTTTTGTGTCTGAGTAGAACTCCATGGTATACATACACCATATTTTATTAATCCACTCATATATTGATGGCCACTTGGGCTGTTTCCACATCTTTGCAATTGTGAATTGTGCTGCTATAAAGATTCCAGTGCAGATGTCTTTATTATAGAATGTCTTTTTTTCCTTTGGATAGATGCCCAGTAATGAGATTGCTGTATCAAACGGTAGTTCTACTTGTATCTCTTGAGGTATCTCCAAATTACTTTCCACAGAGGTTGTACTAGTTTTCAGTCCCACCAGCAGTGTATGAGTGTTCCTGTCTCTCCGCATCCATGCCAACATTTATTGTTTTGGGCTGTTTTGATAAAGGCCATTCTCACTGGAGATAAGTGATATCTCATTGTGGTTTTGATTTGCATTTCCCTGATGATTAGAGATGTTGAGCATTTTTTCATATGTTTCTTGGCCATTAGTCTGTCTTCTTTTGAAAAGTTTCTTTGTGTGCCCTTCCACCTTTGCTTGGAATGTTCAGACTCCCACCTATTCATTCACTTCAAGGTTACTGTGAGGTAAGCAGTGTGAGGATTGAGCATTTAGAAGGATGTGTGACACATAAGAAGCACCCAGTTAATGTTCATACTGTTGTTATTGCCACTGTTTTTGCAATACAATCTTAAGCCTGTCAACTCACTTCTCCCATTTTTCATTTTGTAATCCATGAAACAGAAATAAATCTAATATTGTGTCATACAGAAAGAGTGTTCCTACAAAAGTATTAATAAGCTGTAAATTGCTGAATACACATGAGGTTTTAGTAGAGGTTTTAGTATGAAACGATTTAGCTGTGCAAGATCTTCCCTCGTCATTTGTTCACCCAAACCAAACGTTGACCACCTATATAAAAGAAGAAGATAAATCAAGAAGCTAAAACCAGAGTCTGTGGAGCTATTTGAGATCATTTCTGACACTGGTATTGACAGTCTGAAATGGGGTATAGCTGAGCCTAATAGCAGCATAAAAGATGGTACCTTGAAACACCGGAGAGACTTCCTCTACAAACCATTGCAGCATCTTCATTATTTATTGAATCCCTGGATCTATGAATGATTTTTTTACCATCTTGTTTTACACCAGTTCCAACTTTTCCTTCTATATTGGTACCATTGAATAGAATATTAGTCATGGAGTTTACTGATAGCAGAGGGGGAAAAAGTGTTAAAAATACACACACCATGTACACTAAATGGATCTTTAATTTTAGGCTGCCATTTCTTTCATTGAGCTCTTCTCAGGGTTTCCTGCAGTGTAAATAATAACAGAGTGCCTGGCCTGCTTTTTTTCTTACAGATGCATGAACTGGCCCTGGAAGTATTCCTCATAAGGGAATGGTTCTCCAAAAGGGCTCACTGAGTAAAAGCCTATGAAAATCTTCACAGGAAGTCACATCACACAACGTTGATGCCAAACTGGTCTTAGGCACCAGACACCTAATACTTAATTTTGTAGTTGATGATGACACTAAGACCTAATAATATATAAAGATGTATCCAAAACCAGAATCAAAAGTTTATGCTGAGCTTAATTGTCAAATTGCACACCCCATCCTGATAGCCCAATATGTGTTTTGAAGTTGATATGGAAGGAAACACCTCCTCACTCCCAAAATTCCAGAATGCTAGAAAAAATATTTTAAAAGAAAATAAATTTTACAAGGTATTATCAAACTTAAAACGAGCAAAATGAAATCCCCAAGTGCCAGCGATAAGGAAAGAATTCCAAGTCAAAATGCAAATGGGAAACTAATACACAGATGCCTCTCTGGGGCATCAGATGAGGTTGAGGGCTCTAATATCCCCACCAGGAGGGGCTGGCTGTCTGGGTTGCAAATTCTGCTGGAATGGAGGTACCAGCAAGTAATTGCATCTCTGAAACAGGATTCAGAAAAAGTCCCCCTGACAGCCTACATCAGGCAGGCAAGCTTGCTACACACACACACACACACACACACACACACACACACACACACACACACACACACACACACACTTGTTATTCCTATTTTGCAAATGAAGGACGTGAAATTTTTCCCTAAAATATTAACTGTGCAACACAGCTCAAGAACTAAGAAAGCACCGGGCCTTCATCAAAGAAGCAAATAAAGAATATACTTCAAGCAATAAGAAGAGAAGCCTCTACAATGGACAGAAACAGAACTGCTAATCCAAAACAGAGCAAATAGCCTCAGAGGGGAAGTACCAATAATAGAAATGGTAATAATAGGTAGAACCTACTATGTGACAATTTCCGTATTAGATGCATTATCATAACATCCTCTCAAAAACTCCACGAGGTAGGTATTACTATTTAAATGTTTAACAAGTCAGAATATGGAGGCTTAAAGAAGTTAAATGTTTATAAGTTTCCAGGGTTAGTAGGTGGTAGAGCCAGGATTAGAACCCAGGTGAGTCTGATTCCAGATCTTGAGCACATAACTCCCATGCAATACAATCCCCACAGATAGTAACAAATAGTTCTATGACCAGAGAATCAGTCAAGGAACATTCCTATGTTCCAGGGTTAGGTAGGAAGAAAGATATATCAGAATATATAACATGCCTGCCTTCTCTAGTTTTGAAGTTAGGCTGACTAAACATTCCTATTTGTTAAATGCTTTCATTGGAGTAGCCACATTCAAGCCTTACTTGGGCTTACTCAAAACAACTGAGCTATTTGAGAGTGTCACAATTCTAGGGATTGTGTCCACTCATGACAATTTCAATCTCATGGTCACCAGATAGGGTATTATTATCTTTTTACAGCTTACGATACAGAGATTCAGAGAAATTAGGTAATTCATTCAAAATTACCAAGGCAGCCAGTATTTAAACTAGAGTCTTTTGTAAGATAATATGCATTCTGGGATGTTGGCAGGAGCCTACCCAGAGGTACATGACCACCTGGAGAGGTCAAAACAAGCAACCCTTACTTTGCTTTACTTCAAAAATATAACATAAACTTGTCATTATCACTTTAAAAACTGCTGCTTTTTTTTTTTACCCCGATGTGGTGAACTGGTAGTTGACCAAATTAACATAAGGCCAAATTAAAACCAAAAGAGGTTAAATTAACTGTCTAAAGATGCTGCAAGCAAACCAGGCTTTCCAACTCGAAGCCCAGTGTTCTTCCTCCTAGACCACACGCCCTTGTGTTATGGTCTGTTATTCTTGGCATCCAGTGACAGAGGGAGGTCGATGGTCTCTTCTGTTTAATTGTACTGGTTTCATCTTGTTTCATTTTCCCAAAAAAATTACATAAATCTCACCCATGGAAGTAAGGTCATCTTGCTGATGAGTAGCTATGGTCTCCCCCCTCCCTTTTTTTTTTCTTGATAATGTGTCTCATGATCTTTCACAAAAGCCACAGCTTGAATCGCATTTACAAAAATGCCACTGAATTACACTCTCTAGGCAGGAAAATTCATGATCTCAGTCTCTCTTCCTTTCCAGTGTCCACTCATTCTATAATTTCAATTTTTTTCTTCTTTTCTCTGCATTTGGGGGAGACAAGGGAGGGGGAAAAAAGGAGAGAAAGAAAACAAAACCATACCATGATTTTCTGAGTAAATTGAACAAAAGTAATGTCACAGAGTTGTTAATGGGATGTCACTGGGTTACATCCCATTAAAGAAACTCTCTGGAGCAATAACACAGCCTGTGAAGAAGCTTCAAACCTTCTCTGTAGTGGTTGAAAGGAAAACAGGTGTTGAACCTAGTGGGATTTTACCTGCATAGTGGATGCACAGCTACAAGCAGCCAAAGAGTATTGGAACAAGGTAAGCGCCAACCCCTGAGATGCAGAAAACATAAGACCATCCTTCAGTTTCTGAGTTTCTATAGCTTTATCCCTATGGTCCAGATCTCTCCATTTCTCTCCCTCCTACTCTCTCTCTCACACACACATAAGCAAACCCAAATGGAATGTTGCATCATCAACATACAGAGTTATTCGGCTACTATTTTGTTGACTGCTTCACAATATTCCAAAAAATCAATTTGGAACAGCATTATTTACCATTCTTTAAGAATAACTGAAAAAGAATTTGGAAGGTAACAACACAAGCCCTGTAATTCTTTTTTGTGTCCTGGGTTTCCTCCACCCTCCAAATCAATTTGCTTTCGTCAAGAAATGAAGTGACAATTTGCGCTATGTTATTATAAATAGTAAACAGTACAGTGAGTTTTACTGAACATTACTGGGTTGTATCACACTTCTTTACTTAGGAAAGGGAACCAGGAGTGGGGAAGAGAAACAGGAGTCCTGGGCCTTTCTTAATCAATACCTACAGGTAGGTACACAGAGGAAAAACCTCAACAAAAATATTGGGTGTTTTTTTCAACTTGTGTTGCGCCATAGTGCTTTTCTAGTTCTAAGCCAATCGACAACCACCACAACCAGTCCCCTTCATGAGTTACTCACATTTGTTCTGAGGTTCATACCACAGCTGTAAATGCCATGTCTAACAGCCATGTCTAAAGTCCCTTCACAGCAGAACTACTCTGGAAGATCTCAGACGATTATCAGTCTGGTGTAATCCACTCATTATTGCATTCAACAGATATTTCTTGACCATGTGCTTTATTCCAGGAACTCTAACATGCATTGGAAATACAAAGACCAATGAATGCTATTCCCCGTTCTAGAGACACACACAGTTGACTGGACAAAAATCTACCTGGTCCAATATTTTAAAATGAGATATAAACCTACTTCAAAGAGATTGAAATTTGTATTTTCAGGAATATTCTTAACATCTGTTAAAATTGAAGCAAGTGATATTTATATGGACTAAATTAGAAAAAGCATCTCAAACACAAAGGTAACTATTTCCTCCTTCTTGGTGGAGTCTGGTCTGTTCTAATATAAACCTTGACTTTTATGTTATGGGTATACAGCAAGCATCAAAAATCATTTCTTAATCCCTTTGAATAAGATCATGATATAAAAATTAACAAACCTCCCTTTATTCCTAACTTTCTTCCCCAAATTTTTTTCTATTGTTTTTCAGATGACTTCAGAGCTTGAACAATGAGGCATTGTTTTAACTATGCCTAGCGTGGACACATGCTAAGACAAACAGAGGGGAGATGTCTGTCCTTGACTCTTTCTTGCTTATAGAATCAAACCTTCCACCTTGCAGTAGGAGATGGGATTAGAAGGTCACCCTTGGCACCTATCCTGTGCCCCAATTTAATATCTATCTAGTACCCCTTAAATCACATTGGTTGATAAAGTTTGACAGCTCTCAGGAGGGAAGGCAGATAGAGATGGAGAAATGTGCCTCATCCAAATAAACTATCAAATATTTAATGCATGAGCACTGGACAGCTTTTACACAAAAATCTTCATGTGTCAACCTATTTTAGGCCACCAAGGGAGGTAGTTTCTTTTCCTCTTTCTTTCTTTTTTTTTCTTTCTCTCTTTCTCTCTTTCTTTCAACACATTGTCTATTAATCTTTTAGTGCCTACACAGTGCTGGGCATTGAGGATACAAAAACACTGAAGAAATAGAATGATTTTTGTTTAAGTGAGAAAAGCTTCTCTACTCAAATGGCTGGTCATTTTGATATCCTCAAACTGATATTAAAAATAAACTATTGAGCTTTCTCAACCAGTTTTTGAAAACAATGGACTAATATCCACTGGCTGGAAAAACTGCCTGCTTGGTCTTGGAAATAATCTTATTTGACACATTTATATATTTTTCCCCTGCAACACAGCTTGTGCTGCAGTTTACGAATTTATCATCCTAACAATATGTAACGTTTTATCAGGAGGTGTCTACTTTTCTTCATTTTTCTTAGTTAAAAGAAAAAAAAAAGGCAATCCGTGGTCATATTATTCTTTGTGAGTGACACGGCAACAAGGCCCTTCAAATTTGACTCCAGCCACCACCATTCCAGCCCTATCTCTCACATGTCTTCTTTCCCCCAGGCCACCACACCCTGCCACCCCACTCACTATTACACGTTAAAATCACTTAAGATTGTGCAAACAGCTCAAGCATTTTAATACCTTCATGATTTTGACTCAGTGCTCTTTTGCTTTGAAGGGCTTTTCCTGCCCCTTTCTTGTTTACTCTGAAAAATTGGAGCTCACCCATTAAGTTTGAAGTCAAATGTCATCTTTGTGAGACTTTCTCTGATTCCCACCCCCCGCCCCCAGGCACACTGACACCCCCTAACAAAGTCTCTCATGTAGTCAGGGTGAGTACAGGATCCCACACAGCACGGGCCTAGCATGGGCCTAAACTGGCATATTGGGTTTCCCGTTATTTCTGATGAACCAGAAGGAGATTTCCATATGGGTTTTGAACTAGAGGGATTTCTTTAATTGTTTTTGTTGTTGTTGTTGTCGTCTGCTTTGCTATGTTTCAATTGTATATTTTGGTGTAATTTTTGTCTAAGGGTTATATAGAAAACAAGTTTACATGTATCCATGAAAGGAGAGGATACAGAAGCAAACACAACAGGGCACCTGAGGAATTTCTCTAGTTTTATAAACAGAGTCCAAGAAAATTATATCAGAGCTTATAGAAAGAGGAATTGCAGGTAAAATCTAAAGGATTAATATTAATGAAGGGCATAATTAAGATTTCTGACTCTGGAAAGCCAAGCTAATCAGAGCTGCCTAAATATAAATCTCACCACACATTCTCCAAAACACCATACAGATCAACAAGTACAAATAAATCCACACAAATACCATATTTTCAGCATAAATAGATGATAGAATCACCATCATTTTAAATTACCTGTATCTAGAAAAATAAAGGCTAATCTCCAGCAAAGCTTTCTCTACCACTTCCACCACAAGCCTACCCAGGAAACTGGGGTGGGGACGTAGGGAGAAAGGGAGAAGGAGGGGAGGGAAGGGTATCCAGAAAAATTGTGCAGGATATAAAAGAGGGGGTTAATTAAGCTGTAGCATCTTAAGTGATAAAACACTAATAAAGAGTTCTGGAAGATCAGAGCACTGATTACAGAGGAAGGAGCTAAAATTGGGTGCAATGCTTAAGGTGACAGTCTTGAAAAGAAACATTCTGGAGAAAAAGAGAATAAAAGGGAAGGAAAGAAGTGCTCATTGGATGTTGGTCAAAGAAAAAAAAAAGCTGCCAGGCATGGTGTCTCACATCTGTAATCCCAGCATTTGGGAGGCCAAGGCAGGAGGATTACTTGAGGCCATGAATTTGAGAACAGCCTGGGCAGCATAGTAAGACTGTCTCTACAAAAAATAGAAAAATTAGCCTGGAGGGGCGGTGTGTAGTCCCGACTACTTGGGCTGAGGCAGGAGTTGGAAGTTGCAGTGAGCTATAATCGCACCACTGCACTCCAGCTTGGCAGCTTGGGCAACAGAGTGAGACCCTGTCTCTAACAAAAGAAAGAAAGAGAGAGAGAGAGAGAGAGAGAGAGAGAGAGAAAGAAAGAAAGAAAGACAGAAAGAAAGAGAAAGAGAGAGAGAGAGAGAGAAAGAAAGAAAGAAAGAGAAGAAAGAAAGAAAGAAAGAAAGAAAGAAAGAAAAGAGGGAGGGAGGGAGGAAGGAAGGAAGGAAGAAAGAAAGAAATGAAGATGGTTACTATAAGATCCTTCCAGACAATATTTAAAAAGAAAAAGAAAAGAAAGACACCCAACCTTACAATCGATTGCCCCTCTCTGTCCCATCCTTCACGTCATTAAGGAAATTGCAATCTTCTACTCTGACAGAAGATGGCAACCTTGGACAAGAAATCTGGGAAACCACCACTCTGCCAAGCCAGTCAACCAAATATATAGGTGTGTGCGATTTTCTTCTATACAAAGCTACTATAAAAAGGAAACAAAATGAAAAAAATATATATTTCAGCAGATAAAAATTATCCCAAATAAATAATAAATAAAATAAAAAATCATGAAGTCAATGAAAATTGTAACACAAGTGAAACAATTATTTTATTGTCAATCTATTGGAGACATAAAAAGACATGTAAAATTAAACCTTCAAAGACTAAGAACTAAAATGGGGGATAAAACAATAATAAATGAAACAGGTGTTGGTCAATCTCAGGAAAGAAATAGAAGGTGATATCACATCTTAAAGTCCAATTATATGGTGTCTGTATCATATTCAAAATAGACTTCAATGAATATTTAATGAGAAATATTGAGGACAAGCAGGAAAACAACAGAGAGAATAAAACTTTTAAAGAAAAAAAAAGGAGTCAGAGAACAATTGGTTGAAATTAGAAATAGGCAAAGAAAAGTCAACATAGGTATAAGTGGAGTTCCTGACCAAAAAATAATAATAATAATGCAATGAAACAGAACTAATATTATAAACTATAAGAAAACTTTCCAGAAATAAATGAAAACCTGAACCTATTAATAGAGCCAACCAAGTACTTGCAAAAATGGATCTGGAAAGATAAATTCCAAAGCTTATCATAGTGAGGCTATTTAAATTTTATATTAAAAAAATCCTCAGGGCCTCCATAAAGAATAATTTACAGGGGCAAGAGAGTTTCACTAGAATTATATTTCTCAATATCAACAGACAAAGCAAGGCAAGAATGAAATGGCATTTATAATAAAATCAGGAAAGTATGAATTAATAATTTCATATTCAACCATGCTTTTCTTTAAGTATCCAGGCTACATAATTAGAATTTTAAAAATAGAAGGACTCAGGGGACATCATATCCATGGGCCTTTTTTACAAACAAGTTTTATCTAATCAAAAAATGACTAAAGAGATCTAGCTCAAAGTTTTGAAATTTCTAAACTACATATCAGAACATTTAAAGCAGTGATCAAAGGAAAATTTATGGCCTAAAATACTGAAGTAAAAGTGAAAGGATGAGTATAAACTAGTTATGTTAATAAAAGGGCCATATGGATTTAATTGTAGGTCTGATAATAAAGTTAAAAACAAGGGTAGAAGAGTAATATATAAATGACATATGTTCTCACAAACTAGAAAGAATGTAATTATTTTTATAAAGTAAAAGTAGAGAGACTTTAAAAAGAGAAGTTAAAATAAGCTCATTGAATCCACTAATAAGTGGGAGTCAAAGGATACCATTAAAAACTGACAAACCACACAGTAAAAGAGTAAATGAAACAGGGGACCAGGGGCATTTTTTTTTTAAGTTTAAGTACAAAGGTAACTACTAGAGATACAGTTTCCTAAATTTCAAAAAGGAAAAAAAAATTTAAAAATGGTCACAGAAAAAAAGTCATGTATATTTAATTAAAATAAATAAGTAAATTAGAAAAAAGTAAAACAAAAATTAGGTGAATATAAGATAATATATATTGTAACTGTAACCCAATTTATATGTCAGAGTCAATAAAATTGAATGGGCTGAGCCCACCTATTAAAAGAAAAAAAAATTCCACTTGGTTTACAAAGAAACCCCAGCTATACACTAATTATAAGAAACACCCAAAGCAAATTCAATAAAGCTAAATTTAAAGAGATAGACAAATATATACCAGAGGAGTGGAAACAATAAGAAAGCAAAGGCTGTAATCCTAACCTCAAACAAAGTAGAATTCCAACAAAAAGCATTATCACGAGCAAGGACACTTTTTAAGCTAAAATCCACAATTCATTTTGAACATTAAACCTTTATTACTATTTATGTATTCATCTTATCAACCCCTTCATAAAGCAATCACTTTTTTAAAGAGCTACAGAGATGTCGGTAAACATGTACAGCATAGAAACATGAATATTACGAGACTGTCACATTATTTTGAGTACAATGAAGTAGAGGTAACTACTAGAGATAGAGTTTCCTAAATTTAAAAAAAGAAAAAAACTTTAAAAAATGATCACAGAAAAAAAAGTCATGTAAATAGATGACAAAAACAAGGATATAAAAAAGCTAACCAACATAATCAATAACATATATTTTATGAATACATACTGAATTTTATACTCTGAAATTAATAGAAACTACAACTTAATCTCAAGTGCACATAGAACATTCATAAAAATCGTCATATGTTACATCGAAAAGAAATCACCAGTAAGTTCCATAAAGCATAAATATTTTTAAAAGTTTGTAGTCAGAACAAAATGAAATAAAATAAGAAATTAATACAAAAAAAATTTTAAAGATCTGTCACCTGAAATTTTTTTAACTGTTTAAAAAATTATTATGGGTACATAATAGTTGCATATCTTTATAGGGTACATGTGATGTTTTGATACAGGCATTCAATGTGAATTAATCAAATTAGGATAATTGGGGTATCCATCACCTTTATCCTTTCTTTGTGTTAGGAACATTCTATTTCCACTCTTTTACCTATTTTCAAGTTCACCCTAACTTATTGTTGATTATAGTCACTTTGCTGTGCTATCAAATGTTGTTCATTCTAACTATCTAACTATGTTTTTGTAACCATTAACCACCTCCACTTTATCCCTCCCTTTCCAATACCCTTCCCAGTCTCTGGTAACCATCATTCTACTCTTTGTCTCCATGAGATCAACTGTTTTTAATATTCAGTGCCCACATATGAGAATATGTGAGATTTGTCTTTCTGTGCTTGGCATATTTCACTTAACATAATGTTCTCTAGTTCCATCCATGTTGCTGCAAAGGGCAGGATTTCATTCTTTTTATGGCTATATAATATCCCATTGTGTATATGTACCAGAATTTCTTTATCCATTCATCTGTTGATGGACACTTAGGTTGATTCCATTTTTTGGCTACTGTGAATAGTGCTGCAATAAACATGGTAGTGCAGATATCTTTTCAATATACTGAATTCCCATCTTTTGGATATATGCTCAACAGTGGGATTGCTGGATCATATGGTAGTTCTAATTTTAGTTTTTTGAGGAACCTCCATACTGTTTTCCATAGTAGCTGCACTAATGACATTCCCACCGATAGTATACAAGTGTTCCCCTTTCTTCATATCTTTGCCAGCATTAATTACTGCCTGTCTTTTGATAAAAGCCATTTTAACTGGGGTGAAATGATATCTCATTGTAGCTTTGACTTGCATTTCTCTGACTGCTAATGATGTTAAGCATTTTTTCATCTATCTGTCGGCCATCTGTATGGCTTCTTTTGAGAAATGTCTATTCAGATCATTTGCTCATTTTGTAATCAGATTATTTGATTTTTTTCCTATTGAGGTGTTGGAGCTCCTTATACATTCTAGTTAATAATGTCTTGTCAGATGGGTAGTTTGCAAATATTTTCTCCCATTCTGTGACTTGTCACTTCACTTTGTTTATTGTTTCCATTGCCGTGCAGAAGCTTTTTAGCTTGATGTGATCCCATTTGTCCAATTTTGCTTTGGTTGCCTGTGCTTTGGTGGATATGATTCAAGAAATCATTGCCCAGACCAATGTCCTGAAGCATTTCCCCAATGCTTTCTTTTAGTAGTTGCATAGTTTCAGATCTTAGATTTAAGTCTTTAATCCATTTTGATTTTTTTTATGTAGTGAGAGTTAATGGTCTAGTTTCCTTCTGCATATGGATATCCAGTTTTCCCAGCACTATTTATTGAAGAGACTGTTCTTTCCCCACTGTATGTTATTGGCAACTTTGTCAAATATAAGTTCACTATAGATGTGTGGATTTATTTCTGGGTTCTCTATTCTATTCCAAACAGTCTGTGTCTGTTTTTATGCCAGTGTCATGCTGTTTTGGTTATTGTAGCTCTATAGCATAATTTCAAGTCAGGTAATGTGATTCCTCCAGTTTCATTCTTTTTTCTCAGGATGGCTTTGGCTATTCTGGGTTTTTTGTCATTCCATATAAATTTTAGGATTATTTTTTCTATTTCTGTGAAGAATATTATTGGTCTTTTCATGGAAATTACATTGAATCTGTAGATTGCTTTGGGTAGCATGGACATTTTAGCAATATTGATTCTTCCAGTCCTCAAGGATAGAATATCTTTCCATTTTTTTTTTTGTCCTCTTCAATTTCTTTCACCAATATTTTACAGTTTTCATTACAGAGATCTTTCACTCCTCTGGTTAAGTTTATTCCTAGGTATTTTATTTTATTTGTAGCTATTGTAAGTGGGATTACTTTCTTGATTTCTTTTTCAGATTATTTACTGCTGACATATAGAAATACTACTTTTCTGTGTTGATTTTGTACTCTGCAATTTTACAGGATATGTTTATCAGTTCTAATAGTTTATTTTTGTGTGGAGTATTTAGATTTCTCTAGATATAAGATCATATCCTCTGCAAACAAGGATACTTTCACTTCTTACTTTCCAATTTGGATGCCCTTTCTTTCTCTTGTCTGATTACTCTAGTTAGAACTTCCAGTACTATATTGAATAATAGTGGTGAAAGTGGGCATCCTTGTTTTATTCCACATCTTAGAGGAAAGGCTTTCAGTTTTTCCCCATTCATTCTGATACTCACTGTAGCTTCTTCCTATACGGTTTTTATCATGTTAAGGTAAGTTCCTTCTATGCTCAGTTTTTTGAGAGTTTTTATCATGAAGGGCTGTTGAATTTATCAAATGCTTTTTCAGCAACAATTGAAATGATCATATGGTTTTGGTCCTTCACTCTGTTGATACGATGTGTTGGATTGATTGATTTGTGTAGAACCTTTTTAACTTCTATTAAATAACCCTTAGTTAAAAGGGAAAATAAGGACTAAAATACAGAATATCTAAAGAATATTTTTGTAGGTTGGGCGAGGTGGCTCACACCTGTAATCCTAGCACTCTGGGAGGCCAAGGTGGGAGGATTGTTTGAGCTCAGGAGTTCAAGGCCAGCCTGAGCAAGAGCAAGACCCCCCCCCCCCACACCATCACCACCAGCACCACCACTACCCTACCACCCCACCCCCATCTCTACCAAAAATAGAAAACATAGCCAGGCCCCACTAGTACCACACAGGAGGTTGAGGCAGGAGGATTGCTTGATCCCACAGTTTGAGGTTGCAGTGAGCTCGGACGATGCCACTACACCCTACCTGGGGTGACAGAGAGAGACTCTATCTCAAAAAAAAAAAAAGACTATTTTTGTAATGAATAAAATGACAAAAATAAACAAATTGAATTCCTAACTTAAAAAGTTAAACAAAAAGAACATAAAAAAGCAAACCAAGAGTAATCTAAGAAACAATAAACATGAAAGCAGAAATTAAAGATATTGAGAATAATAAAATACTAAATGTATATTTTTAGTTAACAAAATAGGTGAACCACCAGCTAACTTAATCAGGAAAAACAAACAGAAGAAAACAAAAATATACAAATTAACAAATTATAGGAAAGAAATAGGCATTAGAACAAAAGAAACTTTAAAAATAATAAAATACTACTTTGCAGACCCCTATGCAAATAAATTCACAAAGCTCAATGAAGTTGATAATAGTCTGGGAAAATAAAATCTACAAAATGAACTTCATTAAGATATAAAGTTTAAACTACACAATTTCCACAGTAGAAACAGAAAATAACCAAGGGATTGCTTTAAAATAGATCACCAAGTATAGATTGCTTTATAGGGAATTCTGTCAAACTTTCAAATACCCAATGCTACATATTCGTATTTTCCCTTAGAACACAAAATAAAAAGAAACTAAAAATTACATTTACAACATAATTATGACATTAATATTTAAACTTAAAAATGGCACAAAATAGGAATTACAAATATCACTTATGAATATTAATGCAAAAATATTAAGTAAAATCATAGCAAACAGAAGCAACACCATCTTAAAAGAATAATATACCGTGACCAAATAAGAATTTTCCAGAAATGGAAAGTTGGCTCATTTTTAGTAAATTTAATGTATATATCACCATATTAATAGATTTAAGAAGAAAAATCACAATTATATCCATAGATGCTAAACATGCCTATATGAAATTCAATACCAATTCCTGATTTTAAAACACACTCAAAGAAAATAGGACTTGATAGGTATATATTAAGGTATAAATATAGATATAGTTCTATAAATCTAGATATCAAGATATATTAATAAATGCAAACTTATATTCAGATGATATAGATAGATGGATAGATAGATAGATCTCAGTCCTAAAGTCAGCATGGTACACAATAGGGAAACACTAAAGATATTACCACTAAGACTGAGAACCCAGCCAGTTTGTCTACTCTCTCCACTACTATTTAACAGTGTGCTAGTGGAACTAGTCAATGCAATTAGGAAAGAATGAGTTAGAGACACAATAATTGGAAATAAAGAAATACAGCTGTGTCTATCTGTAGATGATGTGACAGTGTACTTGGAAAACTTAGAAAATCAATCATAACACTAACTCAAGCAATTAAAAAATTCAGCATGATAAAAGATTATAGTATTTACTATTTCTGTATGTATTACAGAAATCAACAGCTTTTATATGCATAAACAACAACTAATTGGAGAATATACTGATACAGAAAACCCCATCTAAAATTGCAACCCTAAATATAAACATATGTAGGGTTAAACTTGCCAAGAAAAGTGAAAAACGTATGTGAGTAGAATGTTAAAACAGTCTAAAATTTTATAAAAGTATGCTTAAATAAATGAAAAGCTATCCCTTACATTTGGACAGTACCTTAGTCTGTTCAGTGTTGCCAAAAGGAAATATCCAAGGCTGAGTGACATATAAAGAAAAGCATTTTATTTGGCTCATGGTTTCTGCAGGCTACACAAGAAGCACTGCACCAGCCTCTGCTGCTGGTGAGGGCTTCAGGCTGCTTCCACTCATGGCCAAAGGGAAAGGGGAGCCAGCATGTGCCGAGATCACACAGTGAGAGAGTGGAAGCAGAGAGAGGAGCCAGATTCTTTTTAACAACCAGCTCTAGTGGTGGTTAAATAATTGAGCAAGAACTTACTCATTACTGTGAGGACAGCACCAAGCCATTCATGAGGGGTCTGCCCCCATGACCCAAATACCTTCCATTAGGCCCCACCTGAAACATTGAGGATCAAATTTCAACATGAGGTTTGGAGGGATCAAATATTCAAACCACAGCAGATAAAGTAGCTCAACATCATAAAGATGTCCATTCTCCTTAAAATTAATTTACGTACTTAAGGCAATCCTGATAAAAATATCAACAGACTTTTTTATGAAGCTAAACAAAATGACACTAAAGTTTACACAGTAAACATTCAAGAAGATCAAGGGAAACTGAAAAATAATAGGTATGAAGGAGGACAGCCCTTTATATAATAATATTAAAACATATTATAAACTCTCTATAATTAAAACATTGTGGTATTAACACAAAAACATAGGCTAACCAGTGGACTAGAATAGTATGTACAGAAATAGGCCTAAAAACATAAGGAAATTCAGCATATGATATAGAAGCGATCTCAAATATACATTTTAAAATGATGTTAGCACAAGTGAATAGCCATTTAGAAAAAAAATAATAAATTCATGGCCCATGCCATACACAAGAATAAACTCCAAATGGACCTGAGATCTTAATAGGAAGTTATAAAAAGTAAAACTGCACAACTACTAGAAGAAAACATAGGTTAATTCCTCTACAAGCTTGTAAGGAAAGATTTTGTGATCCAAAATATCACGTAATGAAACGGGAAGAAATCCAGCCGAGAGCTCCGTATATTGCTGGAGAGTTTGTAAAGGTTCTTCCATCGTGTCAATGCAAACTATTTTCTACACAAACATATGACTCTGTCTTCACCTATTTCAAGAGAAAATGCAACATAGTAATTTTCTTAAATTTAAAGTAACTCCTCTTCTGATTGGATTTATACAACTGCTAATTAAAGACTAATTAGTACTCATATAAAGCCAATAATAAGTACCTATATGAATTGTAATAAGGGGATCTCAGAACACTCAGAATAGAAAAGACTTTTAACTCATAAGCCTTTTAAGAGTGTTGGCCCTTTAAGAAAGCTTCAAACACTTGCTGAAGGGGGGGGTGGGGAATCACAGGGGGAGCTTAATTGTGAATTAAATTGATAGTATTTTTTGATAAGCTACAAGGTCAAATAGCCAAGAAACATAAGTTAATCTTATGCCAGCAAAAAGGAATGGGAAATGCCAAGAGAACTTAAGTATTCTTCAAATATGAAAAACATTTTTAAAATTGCTATATAAACCTAGAATAATTATAAAATAAAACTTCAGATAATATTGGAAATCATGGTATATTAACATTCTTAATCAATGTGAATCTTGAACAAATTAGACTGGATTAATCATTTTTTGTTTTAAAACAGCCACGTATTTTCTCTGCTGGTTGTATCCCAACATGAAAAAAATTGTTCAGGCAGTGGTTTCCTCTCTCCCTGCTTCCTCCTCTTTCCCCTCCCCTCAGGCCACTTTTGCCTTTTTGCCAAACTGCCTCTCACCCTCTCTTCCTCCCTTTCTCTGAGTTCTTCACTCTCCTAATGAGTCCCTCCCCTACCCCACCCTCAGACCCCTTCTGGGAACTTCTCCCAGGGTACCCAGTGCTTGGTGAATGCACAGGCTGCCACAGACCTTTCCCTCCCTCCTCCCGCTTCCTATCCCTTCTCAGCCCCTCCTGCTCCTCTCCTTACTGATATCCACACAGCTTGGGCCCCAGCAAGATGCAAAAGAGACCCACATTTTACTAAAAATAGCGGTAGCAAAATCTTATCAGAGAGGCTCAACTGATGACTGAATCTTGCCTCATCTGTTAGTATCATAATCCAAGAAAAACTATAAGGTTATGACAAGGATCAGAACCTCTACCTCTAGGACTGTTTGAACAATTGCAAATGGATTTCATTCATTTGCTCAAATCACAGGGCTTTAAATCTGTTTTAGTAATAGCTTAAAATAATCTGGTGAGATTGGCTAACAGTCTGTTTCAAACTGATTATGAATTATGTTTTCATCACCTGGGAAAACCTCTAGTATTAACTGTGATAGAGAAAGTCAACTTATAAGTAAAATACATAAGAAGTTGTGAAGAGAAAATTAAAAGAGAATATCACCTCCAAAGCACTGGAAAGAAAGAATAAATTAATAGTATTTTAAATTAAAACAATCTAAATTTTCAGATGTTTAATCTACTTGGCCTAAATTCTACCCATAGTCCTAATGATATACCATCTATATTTTAAAAATTCTCATTAACTCTCGTATGAGCTCTCATAAAAGTGTTGGAAGAAGACGTATGAGGCTTGGATAGACTTCTCCACTGATGGACTCTACTTTGTTGCATTGTGGTCGTAGAAAGCATTGTTAAAATTAATGTCATATACACAGATGTATGCTCAGCAGGTACAAGTTACATTTCCAAAAGCAACACAATTAGACATACACATACGTGCTGTACATTCAGGAGACACCTGTACAGGAAGAGTCTCTTGCAAAGGGCTGACTTAGCATCACTTATGAAACGACTATATTGAGGACTTTTAAACACAAATACTGCTCTTGAATTCCAGGGTATACATGCATAGAATCATGTATCCCTGTGTAAACGTGCTAAGAATCCTACAACCTGCAAATACAAGTATACTTAGGTTCTAACACTGTAGCTCAGAGCAAGTCCAGCAGAAACAAATGCATTCTGGAGGTAGACATGTAAGCTAAGAATTTAGAGATCATTAAGGTGCTATCAAGTCTAAACTACTTCCTTCTAACAATTTTGGACCAAGATCCATGACAGCACAATGAATAGACTTACATTTTATCATTTGCCTCTTCTCTCGTTCACTCATCGCCATGTCTTTCCCACCAGGTTTGTTCAAGCTACTAAACTAGTAAAATGGCTAACCCTTTCACCTTTCTCTAGATGGACTTCTTTTCTATAAACTTTCCAAACTCCTTAATTTGCCATTATCAAACAATTGCAATGGATGAAATTTTCCGAGTGTTGAGTTTGTCATCTGGTCCTAGATCTCACTGTTAGAATGAACTTCAGTACATCAACATAGCTTCATTGGACCTCAACAAATAGCTGCTTCTATTTATTCATCACAGGGCCTCAAAGAAACTCAAAAGATGTCAAAGATAGAAAGGGATATAACATAGGGCAATAATATAAACTATACTCCAATTATTTTCTCCTGAAGCCATATATACAGAAACCATTGCATTATTTGTTTAATTACCCCAGGGTAAAACCAATTAAATTTTAATAGCAATTTCTAACAACCTTCATGCCTGCTCAATGTGCATCCTCACAACTATTCTTGTGTCATCAGAGGGCCTTTCCATGCTTACCTGTATCAAAATGTGGCTAAACTTCGATATGGTGATCAGCCTTTTCAAGTGTTCAAAATGAACTACTAAAAGTCTGATGTAGTTACTAACCACAGGATCCAAGACCCCAAATATTGTCAATTCATGTAAGGATTTCTACCCTACACTAAAATATATAATCTGAAATTAATCCCTGACTATGCCCAAATAACAAAACTGTTCAAATTTTAAAGGCAAAAAAAAAATCAACATAAATTTATGAGCTAGAATATTTCTAGATAATAAAAGTGCCTTCAACGATGTAGTCATCAACCAAAATGGAGTTTGGAAAATAAATGATACCTGGAGAAACACTTCAGGAAAAGCAGAACCATCAATTTATCAGTTAAGCGTCCACTTGTTTGCACAAATTGAACCATGAGGCTTATTCTTTTGGTTAAGCATATACCAACTAAAGATCTGAATGCAAAGTGGATTTCAAATATTACTTATGATGATTGTGATTATCCTCATAGGTGTGGCCTTCTTTCCTGTTTTGGTGCCTCTACACCACTATACTGCCTTATCCTGAGCCGGCCTAGGAGCAAAATTGCTGGAGCATAGCACATGTGTATGTTCAACATGCGTAATACCAAAAACTCATCCAAAGTGATTTTACCAGTTTGTTCTCCCACCTGCAGCGATGAGCCTTACACTTGCTCCACATTCTTGTCAATATTTGGAAGTGACAGTCATAAATTTTAGCCATCTGGTGAATACACAGTGTATTGCACTGTGGCTTTAATTCACATTTCCCTGATGAAAAATATAGCTCAATACAAATGTTTGCTGGCTCTGTGAACAGCCTCTCTTGCAAAGTGCCTGTTCAAGTCCTTATACAATTTTTTTCCCTTGGGTTATCTTTTCTCACACATTTGTAGGAATGCTTTATATATTCCCATATAAACACTCTGTGGTTGTTTGTATCATAAACATCTTCTCCCAGTCTGCAACTTGCCTTTTTACTCCCTTAATGGTGTCTTTTGGTGAACTGAAGTTCTTAATTTTAATGTATCTTTCCCTTTAGTGATTTTGTATCCTATTTAAGAAATCTTTGTCTATCCCAAATTAATAAAGACAATCTCCTATGTTTTCTTCTAAATGCTTTATTGTTTTATATTCGCATTAAGATATACCTCCCAGATGGTATTAAATTTAGCTAGGATATAAGTGAGAATCAAGTTTCTTTTTTTTTTTTCATGTGAATTTCAAATTGACCCAGAACCATTGGAGAGATCATCTTCTAGCCACTTCTCTCAAGTGCTGCTTTTATAATAAATCAAGTGTCTATTATGTATGAGTCTCTCTTTGTACCAATACCATACCATAATAGATACTGTAATCTCGTAAGCTTTGCTGTCTGGTAGAGGGTCCTCCAAAATTGTCTTAGCTGTTCATGACCTTTTCCATTTCCATGCACATTTTAGAACTAGCTCATTAATTTCCACAAAGAGCACCTACTGAGGCTTCGATTAAACATATCCTGCAGCTCACAAATCTTGTTTTCTGTTGTCCCCAGTCTGTTGTTATATCCATCAGATGATCCTTAATTACAAATATTGTATTATTCAATTCTAGAGTAATCATCTGATTCTTTTTATGGGTCCCCACTCTTCATTGAAATTCTATAAATTTTTATCTATTTTTGTCTGCCTTTTTCTCTATCTCTTAAACATAATTACTCTATGATGCCTCCAATAACTGAATCACCCATGTGTCTTCTTTGCTAGCTGATTTTTTACTTTTTGCTTTTTTCCCCCCTCTGTTATTTTAGCATGCCTCATAAATTTGTATTGGCTGCTTGATACTTTGGATAAAATGTTGTGCAGGCTCTGGACAATGTTATAGATTCGTCCAAAAAGAGTTAAGATTTTTGCATTTGTTTGTTGGGGTTTTGTTTGTTCATTTGTTTGTTGTTGTTTGTTTTAGTTGTTGTTTCATTTGTGTACAGCCAGGTAGAGTACTGGCAGATCACATCATCCTACCAGGCCTTTGTTTTAGATTTTATTAGGCCTGGGTTGTTTTAATTTCCTTTTACAATTTGAGTGCATCACTCACTCTTAAAACATACCCTTTCCTTTTGGAGTGTGGCCATCACTCCTACAGCCTCTGGGGTCCCAGCATAAAGCCCAGAGTATTTACCAAGGTGTTTATCTTGGGAGACATTAACTTGAATCTATTTCTTCCCAGCATCTCATTATTGCTGAAATCTCTACTCAGCTCTTTTGCCTCCCAACTGCTGTTTCCCACTGGGTTTCTTTACGACTCATCTCGTACATGGGCAGCTTAGGAATTGGTTAACAGCTTGAGGAGAGGTTGTACCCAGATTTTTGGCTTAATTGTCTGAAGTTCCCTCCTTGCTGAGATCTTTCCCCTCTCTAAGATACTGTCCAGCCGCTTTGTGGCCCTGAATTCTGACCTCTGTGCCAACATAGTAAAACTGCCACATTCTGATTCATTTCTAAATAGAGAGTTTGCAGGTGTAGCAAGTTCTCCAATCATAAGGCCTTAATAAGCTAATTGATTCCTAAGTAACACTGATTTCCCATGTCATTTTTGTGCTTCCAGTCACTTTATAAACAGGAATATGGACTCATGTTAAAATAAAATAATATTCGGACTCATACAATGTTAAAACTAGAAAGAATCACATAGATTTTCTATTCCAACACCTTAATTTCAAAAATGAGAAAACCAGGCAACACTCAAAGGTTAAATAATGGGTCCCAAATCTCTAATACCTTATTAAACAAATAACTCCTTACTTCCAAAGCCTTAGACAGACCCTCTTTCATTATGCTGCATTTTACCGTTTTCTTCTCTCTTCCCTATTCTAATAAAGCTTTTTAACGTGCTCACGCATTTTTCTAGTTACTAACACAAAGTGACAATTCTACATTCTTATGTTCAATACGGTTATTCTCGAAAAACTTATCTCCATAATTGTGATGGTTGCTTCAGCAAATTTTGATAATGTTATCCTTACTGCTCTCCCTGTCTTTGAAGTGACAGTAATAAGGATTTCTTCTCCAGCTGAATCCAAGAGAATGTTTGCCTCATTAGCTCAGGAAACACTATCACAAGCTAATTAATTCAGTAGTAAAGGCAAGAAAGATAACATACAGCTTCACTCTGCAAATGTGGTCTCAATCCATTAAAAAACAAAAGAAACACGGCAACACATTTATCTGTGTGTTTGCCACTGTGGAATTAATGTCCGACAAACAAAATCTATACATGGTAACTACCACACAAGAGTAGCTTCCGTCTCTTTCTGAAATAGATAACTTAGCCCACAAATTCATTCTCCTTATGAAAACTTGGCTATTGTTAGAATGGAAATTGTAATTCTTTTTATAAAGCTAAGGGAAAGATGCTATTTCTTCTAAGCTTAAAGAAATAAATTTTTTTCTCCCTAATATCCACGGGGAATCTATCTCCTAATGAAATTTTAAACAGAAGTTATAGTAAAAACTGCTATGTGTAGATCCCCAATTCCTTTTTCTCCTGGCCAAACAACTAGGCAAAATTTACCAGGCTATCTTATAGTTAGATGCCATTGGGTTCTAGTCAATGAAATGTGATCAATTCCAGGCCTGGCCCATAAAGACCTCCCTCCTACCCATGACCTTCTTCTCCATTGGTCAACTGCATGCTGAGGGTCACAAGGCCCTATGAGGTGGTGGGCCCCTCTGCTGGAAGATCCTGCAACCAAAGGTAATTTGTGAAGAAGAGTTCCTCAACCCCTGAAACTGCCAACCCCACTGGACTACGCTTGATGTAGTTTGGTTGTTTTTGCCCTCCAAATCTCATGCTGAAATCCTATCTCCAGTGTCGAAAGTGGGGCTGAGTGGGATGTCACGGGGGCAGATCCGTCATGAATGGCTTGGTGCCCTCCCTATGGTAATGAGTGAGTTCTTGCACTATTAGGTCAAGCAACAGCTTGTTGCTTAAAGAGTGTAGCACCTTCCCCCTCTCTCTCTTGCTTCCTCTCTCTCCATGTGAAACACCTGTTCCCCTTTCACTTTCCACCTTGATTGGAAGTTCCCCGAAGCCCTGACCAGAAGCAGATGCTAGCAAGATGCTTCTTGTACCGTCTGCAGAACTGTGAGCCAAATCTCTATTTAAAATAAATTACCCAGCCTCAGGTATTTCTTTATGCAGAGCAAAATGGACTAATGCAATGCTATATTTAAAATTGTATGTAATACTGATTTCCTTGGTTTGTAGGAATGTAATTGATTTTTATTGTTCTTGCATCCAAAAATCTTTCTTGCTAAATTAATTATTAATTCTAACGATTTATCTGGAGAAGATTTTAGGGTTTTCTATTCACATCCTATCATTCACAGATAATGATAGTTGTATTTTTTTTCTTTCTAACTCTTATAATTCTTGTTTCTTTTTCTTGACTTATTACACTGGCCAAGTTCTCCAGTAAAATGTTGAATGGAAGTGGTGATAGCTGGCATCTTTCTTACGCTTAATATCTGAGGAAAAGTTTTCAACAGCTCACCATTAAGTATGATGCCTGTTGTAAGTAAGTCTTTTTAGGCACACTCCATTAGATTAAGGAAGTTTCCCTTTATTTGTACTTTGCTAAGAATTTTTAGTCATGAATAGATGCTAGATTTAATCATATACTTTTCTGCATCTATTTAATTGACTGTATTTTTTCCTTCATTCATTAATGTGGTGAGTTACATTGAGTTTATAATATTAAATGAACCTGTACTCCTGAAATAAAATAAGCTTAGTCTAATATATTATCATTTTTATTTTATTTTTATAGTATTTATTTTTTTAATTGGCAAATAATAAATGTATATATTATATATTTATGAGGTACAATGAAATGTTTTGATAAATGTTTACATTGTGAAATGATCATATCAAGCTAATGAACAAATCAATCACTTCACTTTTTTTGTGGTGAAAAACTTTAAAACCTACTCTTTAGCAATTTAGAAATATACGATGCATTATTATTACAGTCAACAATCTGTATAAAGGACCACAAAAGCTTATTCTTCCTGTCTAACTGAAATTTTGTGCTTTTTGATCAACATCTCTTCTTTTCTTCATCTATCCCCCTCTTTCAGTTTCTGGTAACCACCAATCTACTCTCTACTTGTATGAATTTGGCTTTTCTTTATTCTAGATATAAGTGAGATCATGCAGTATTTGTCTTTCTGTGCCTGATGTATTTCACTTAGCATAATGTTGTACAAGTTCATCCATGTTGTTGCAAATTACATAATTTCCCTCTTTTTTAAGTCTGAATAGTATTCCCTTGTGTATATATACCACATTTTATTTATCCATTCATCCAGTGATGGATACCTAGGTTATCTTCCATATCTTAGCTATTGTGGAAAATGCTAACATGAACATGGGACTTCAGATACCTCTTCAGCATACTGATTTCAATTCCTTTGGATATATACTAAGAAGCAGAATTCCTATGGCAATTCTATTTTTAGTTTTCTGAGAAATCTGTTTTCATAATGGCTGTATTAACTGATATTCCTGCCAACAGGGAACAAGTATTTTATGCACATAATACTCACCAATACTCGTTATCTCTCATCTTTCGGATTATAACCATCATAATAGGTGTGAGATGATTCCTCATTGCATTTTTCTGATGATTAGAGATGATAAGTATTGGCCATTTGTATGTCTTCTTTTAAGAAATGTATGTTTTGGTCTTTTGCCCATTTTTTAAATTGAGTTCTTTGTTTTCTTGCTATTGAATTTTTTTAGTTCTGTATTTTGGATATTAGACCCTTATCAGATGTGTGGCTTACAAATATTTTCTCCCAATCCATGGATTGCCTCTTTACTCTATTAAAATTTTTATTGCTGTGTAAAAGCTTTTTAGTTTGATTTTCCAGTTTTCCCAACACTATTTATTGAAGAGACTTTCCTTTTCACATTGTGTGTCCTTAGCATCTTTGTGAAAAATCAATTGAGGGGGAAGGGGAAGAAAGGGCAATATCCGTAACCTAAACTTTTGTGCCCCATAATATGCTGAAATAAAAAAAAATGAATGAGCTTATTTCTGGGCTCTCTTTCCCATTTTATTTGTCAAGGTGTCTTTTTTATGCCAGTACCATGTTATTTTGCTTTCTATATCTTTGTATTAAATTTTGAAGTCAGGTAGTATGATTCCATCTTTGTTCTTGCTCAAAATTGCTCTGGCTATTCAGGGTCTTTTGTGGTTTCATATGAATTTAAGGATTTTTTTTTCTATTTCTGTGAAAAATCACATTAGAATTTTGGTAGGGATTGCATTGAACCTTAGATCACTTTGGGTAATATGGACTGCTTAACGATATTAATTTTTCTAATCCATGAACATGGGATACATTTCCATTTATTTGTGTCATCCACTATTTCTTTCATCAATGTTTTATAGTTTCAGTATACAGATCTTTTTGCCTCCTTGGTTAAATTTACTTCTAAGTACTTTTGTGCTATTATGAATGGGATTAATTTCTTAATTTATTTTCAGATATCGTGTTGTTAGTATAAAGAAAAACTACTGATTTTTGTGCATTGATTTTGTATATTGCAACTTTCTGAATTAATTTATCAGTTCTAACAGTTTTTTTGGTGGAGTCTTTAGGGTTTTATTATATATGTGTGTGTGTATATATATATATATATATATATATATATATATACACATATATGTATAAGATCATGTCAGCAGAGAAAATTTCACTTCTTCCTTTCCTACTGGATGATTTTTATTTCTTTTTCTTGTCTAATTGTCTCCTAGGACTTCCAGCACTTTGTTGAGTTGAAAGGGTGAGAGTGGTCATCCTTACCTTGTTCCTGATCTTACAGGAAAGTTTTCAGTTTTCACCACTAAGTATGATGTCAGCTGTGGGATGTTTATATATGATATTTATTATGTTGAGGGAGTTTACCTTTAGAAATGTCTTTGCCTTGGATAATTAGGATGATATAAATTTCCTCACAAAGAAGTTTTTCATCTCCTCTTACTCCTAAGGCACTAGTAAGCTGGGATCACCTTTATCCAATTCAAGAAGCTATGATTTTTCTTGGGCCACCTATGTGACTCTGAGTTTGCAAAACACAAAGTGTAAAAAATGCAAAGGCTTTTTGACCTCTGGTTTTTGCTTAATCCTCAGGGCAGCTCATCAGTTTCCCAGTTCAAACAACAGATATTTTACCAGAGTGACCTTTATAAGCCCTAAACTACAACTTAGGTTCTATTAGCCCCAAGAAACTATGAAACGTATTTCTCAGACTTCCAGTTGAGTCTCCTGGTTTAAAAAATATCCTCAAAGGTAAAAAAGAGGCTCAAGTGTCCAGCTCACTTCTCTAACTTTCTGTTTTCTCCAAGATAACACCTTGATCTCTCTCTACCTCTCTGTTAGTCCTTTTTAACAGACAATGTTTTAGATTTTACCCAGATTTTCTAATTTTTGTCGATGAAAACATTGTTCTGATTTATCAGGTTTGTTCCAGCTAATATTATTTACCTTCACCAATTAAAAACAGTAAAGTTAAAATTAAGAAGTCACTTACATGTGCATATGTTTTAGACTTCCCAAACAAGTTCTACTTTTTCCCCTGCTAAACAATATATACGTTAAATAATAGGGTCATTTGAAGATATCTTTAAAATCAGTATGAAGAAAATAGCACAAGGTACTAGATTAGACCTTTGAAGTATCTCTTGTTTCTCAGACTAGATGGTAAAAATTGCCTAAGTAAGAAAATAAAGCTTGGTGGTTCTGCATCCCAATGTTCCACTTATCCTTTTGATAAGAACATTTTATATGCTTGGTGTCTTAATATTTAAGCTGAATGATGGATAACTTAGGATCTTGTATATCTTATTCTGTTTGTATAGTTAAAAAATATGTGCTCTTTTATGAGTAACCAGTAAAGTTCACCTGACTATTCTCAGGAGTAGAGACACAGGGTTGCTTATCTGGTGGCTTTAGTCTACCCTCATAATAGGGTAGACTATAACAGAGTGAGACCTTGTCTCAAAAAAAAGTAGTATTATAATGATAAATACAGAAGTCATCTACAACCCTGGATATAAAAATTTACAAACAAGGTAAACTTTGTCCAACTAGTTTGTATCCTAGGAGGAATAAGGGAAAAAACGTTCAGTAGCAATAGCTGATATTAATGTTGTGCCAAACATGTCATATATGCTATCTCTACCCTGGAAACAACCTTACAAAATAACTGTCATCCTCCTCAGATAAGGAAACCAAGGATCCAAGGTTCAAAGCCAACTCAAGGCAAAATCCAAGCCAGGTCTGTGCTGGAAACACCTCTGAATTCTGTGAGGTCAGAAAGTTCTTCTTTTAGGATACAACCTTCTATTCCTTCCCAACTCTATTCCATTCATTAGAAACATTCCATTCATTGATCATCTACTACGAGTTGGCATGTTTTAAGCACTGGGAAAACTGTAATAAATAAGATAAACAAGGCTCTTGTGTTCATAAAGCTTACATAATAACATAGAAGAAAGACAATGTCAAGTAAACAAATAAGATTATATTAGAGGTAAATGTAACGAAGAAAATAAAATAGAAATGAAAGCTAATTGAGATAAGACGTCTCCAAAGAGGCAATTTTTTTTTTTTTTTTTTGATACAGAGTCTTACTCTGTCACTCTGGTTTAAGTGCAGTGACATCATCATAGCTCACTGCAACCTCAAACTCCTGGGCTCCAGCCATCCTCCTGCCTCAGCCTCCAGAGTAGCTGGGATTATGGGACCATGCCGCCATGCCTAGCTAATTTTTTTTTATTTTTTGTAAAGACCGGATCTCACTATATTGTTCAGGCTGGTCTCAAACTCCTGGACTCAAGTGATCCTCCCACCTCAGCTTCCCAAAGTGCTAGGATTACAGGTGTGAGCCACTGCACCCAGCCTAAAGAGGGATTTTTTTTTTTTTTTTGAGACAGAATCTTGCTCTGTCACCTAGGCTAGAGTGCCATGGTGTCACCCTAGCTCACAGCAACTTCAGACTCCTAGGCTTAAGTGATTCTCCTGCCTCAGCCTCCCAAGTAGCTGGAACTACAGGTGTGAGGCACCACGCCCGGACAATTTTTCTATTTTTAGTAGTTACTGGGTCTTGCTCTTGCTCAGGCTGGTCTTGAACTCCTAACCTCAAGTGATCCTCCCACCTCAGCCTGCCAGAATGCTAGGGTTACAGGCATGAGCCACTGTGCCCAGCTTAAAGAGGCAATTTTTTAAGCTGGGTCTAAAATAATGAAATAGCAATCAAGCAAAGATTTAAGGGAAAAGTATTCCCAGCACAGGGGACAAGCAGTGCAAATGGCCTGAGGCAATCCATCTTCTACCTCAGATGTCAAATTCCTTCACATTTTCTCCCTCTTTTAAAAACTTAGGTAGAAATAACTTAAAAGACCTGACAATGTCACCTCTCACAGAGGTCCTTATAGTTTACCAGGATAAAATGATTTAATATAAAGGGGAAAACTCCAAAAGTGAAATTCCTCCAGGTGAAGCATTCAAGAGGTGGCCAGCACCTCTCTGCACCAAAGAAGAAAATCCCACCAAAGGCTGTTGCTCTACCCCATCAGCTCTACCCTTAACTCCTCAAGATTCTCAGTGAAAGGCATGCATTGGTGCCTATTTTTCACATTGAGTTAGGACCTGAAGAACTTGGTAAGGCACAATATCTTTTCCCGGCACAGGAAGTTCTCAATGCACCAATTTGCCATGCTCCAATATTTTGTGAGTTGGGTTTTTGAAACTGAAACTAGGTTTCTCTGTAGTGGCAACAATATAATTGTAAATTAGACCCCCAACCAAGTCTACAAAAGCCTGCCCGACTTAAAATGCTGTTGATCTTCTGTAAATTAGCAAAGGGAAACAGAATTCTGTCATACAACTGGGGAATAAATGGAATAAATGTTGAGGGAAAAGTAACTTGTCTTGAACGGCACTGCATGAAGAAAGTCAGATTTAAGAAGGATGATTTATAAGAAAGACTTTGAAGAGAGTTTTCTGGCAACTTTTAAAAATTCTAATGGATGATGAATTAAGTTGATTAGTTATGTTTAATTTTACTTCGTAAACTTTGGCTTTCCTTAGTCTTGGTATAGTTGCAGTACTGGTTTTTTTCTGATACAAAATTATCTGTGATTAGAGACAGCTCTCTTGGGGCTCTTCTTAAGGTTGTGATGGTGTTAAGAACTCATGCAAGAGAGTAGAGGTGAGATAAATCAAGGAGGTCTGAGTCAGTAGTCCTCCAAGTTTAGCATGCATCAGAATCACCCGAGGGGTTTTTGAAACAGATTGCTGAGCCTCATGCCAGACTATCTGATCAATAAGTCTGGGGTGAGGCAGACAATTTGCATTTCTAACAAATTCCCAGGTAATGTTGATGCTACTAATCCAGGGACGACACTTCGAAAACTACCGTTTTAAACACAAACAATTAAAGCTAGAAACAACCGAAATCTTGCAGCAGGCACTGCTCCCTGCTAGGATGCACATTATCCTGATGCTTGGGGACACATGTTACTGACTGATTACTATTAGGTTATTAAGTATGGAATGTCCGATTTCCTTAAGTTTGAGAGTTGGTATCTCTGACGTTTCGTTTGGACACTTTTTGTCTTACTTTTATTGTGAAGGTACATCCTCATTCTTTCAAATGCATGTTTTGGCTTACCTTTCAAACTTATTTTTAGAGCAATTTTTATGAAACCATGGATAAGTCAAAAATTTGTGTTATTGTTTAATATGAGTTTTGTCATGGAACCAATACAGCGCAGACAGCTTGAAGTATCAACGAAGTGTTTGGGAAGAATGTGGCTAATGAACGCACAGTATGTTGATGGTTTGAGAGGTTCTGTTCTGGTGATTTTAATCTTGAAAATGAGCCACGTGGGTGATCTGAGACCAAGGTGGATAATGATGAAAGCTGTAGTGAAGCGAATCCATCTCAACCTACGTGTGAATTAGCAGCAAGGTTTGACGTCACTATTCCAACAATAATGGACCATTTGAACAAATGGGCAAGGTAAAGAAGCTGGATAGATGGGTACTGCATGAATTAAATGAACATCAGAAGAGAAATTATCTCAAAGCTTACCTTTCTTTGCTGTCATGACATAAAGGCAGACCATTTCTACACCGTATTGTTACATGAGATGAAAAATGGATTCTTTTTGACAATCACAAGTGTTCCACACAATGGCTGGATAAAGATGAAGTGCCAAAACACAGGCCAAAACCACATATTCATCCAAAAAAGCTAATGGTGTTTGTTTGGTGGCCCAGTGCTAGTATCATCCACTACAGCTTCGTGAAATCTGTTTCAGCAGATTGCAGCAGATGTCTACTACAACCAATTGGATGACATGATGAGGATGCTTGCAATTAAGCAGCCGAGATTGGTCAACAGAGACAGGCCAATCCTCTTGCAAGACCACATGTCACAAAAAACAACTCTGCTCAAACTACACAGAAGCTGAACTTGGAATCTCTCTATCCTCCCCCGTCCGTATTCACCAGACCTTGCACCAACTGACTACCACTTCTTTCAGACTTTGGACCACTTCTTGCAAGGAAAAATATTCAATTCTCAACAAACTGTGGAAAATGCCTTTCACAATTTCATTGCCACTCGCTCTTCAGGCTTCTTCACTGCTGGCATAAACAAGCTACCATTAAGATGGCAAAACTGTGTTGCTAATGTAGGTGCATACTTTGATTAATTGTACTGCTTCTTGTTTGAGATATAATAAACTAAAATTTGATTCAAAATTGGACATTTCATATATTTTTTTATTTCAGAATATTATGAGGGTACAAACATTTTGGTTACATATAATGCCTTTGCCTCACCCAAGCCAGGGCTACAAGTGTGCCCTTCCCCCATACAGTGTGCTCCTCCGCATCCATTAGTTGTGAGTGTACACACCCCCACCATCCCCCTCCCACCTGACCAGCACCCGATGAATATTACTTCTATGTGAGCACCTTAGTGTTGATCAGTTAGTACCACTTTGATGGCGAGTACATGTGGTGCTTGTTTTTCCATTCTTGTGATGCCTCACTTTGAAAGATGGGCTCAAGCTCTAACCAGGATAATATAAGAAGTACCAGTGCACCATTGTTTTTTGTAATTGAGTAGTATTCCATGGTATATACTACATTTTATTAATCCACTCATGTATTGATGAGCACTTGGGTTGTTTCCACGTCTTTGCAATTGTGAATTGTGCTGCCATAAACATTCAAATGCAGATGTCTTTATTATAGAATGTCTTTTTTTCTTTTGGGTATATGTCTAGTAGTGGGATTGCTGGATCAAATGATATTTCTATTTTTAGCTCGTTGAGTTATCTCCAAATTACTTTCCACAGGAGTTGTACTAATTTGCTGTCCCACCAGCAGTGTAAGAGTGTTCCTATCACTCCACATCCACGCCAGCATTTGTTGTTTTGAAACTTTTTGATAAAGGCCATTCTCACTGGAGTTAGGTGATAATCTCATTGTGACCTAACACAATTGTGGTTTGGTTGGGAAGGACCATTTGCCAGGCAGCAGACTTTTCTGGTGTTTTAAAGTATCTGAAAATAGGTAAAGGAATTAATAGTTCTTTCCAGATTTGTATGATTGCTTCTTCTTCTTCCAGTATAAAAAATAATTTCTGGGATTATCTGAGGTAATGTTGGAAGCTGATTTAACCCTTTTAGACCACAAACACACCATTTGAGGGGTGTCATTTCATAGCTTACTCAGCATATATATTATATATTAATATATTCAGTGCCTACTAATTGCAAAACACTGCAATAAATAGGAGATGTCAGGGGAAAGAAAATGATTTAATCTAAACAGAGACACAGTCAGGTACCTAAATAACTAAAATAAAAGTATCCCAAACATATCTTAAGCATATTACAGGTAAAGTGCAATGAAAGTTTAAAGGTAGGAAGGATACTTCTTCCTGGAGAAACAAGTCAAGAAAAATGTGGTATTTGGGCATGACCTTGAATAACAGATAAGACTAGGGGTTTGAGAAATTGGGGGTGGGGGGCAAAAGGGAAATGACAAAAGGAAAATAAGTGTCCAGGAAGAGAGAACCATGTGAAAAAGGAGTTGCTTGGGTGCAGATCACAAGAGGAATGGGCAGGGAGAACGGGAGACGTAGGTTAGCCCTGAATCACAGCATTTGCAAACAGCAGGCAAAACAATCTGAAATTGACTAGATATCAGGGGAACTCTGAATGTGTTTGACTATAGGAGTGATAATTTGGAGCTATAGATTAGATTAACCTATTGGGCAGCAGAAAATTGGAATGTCCCGAGAAAGTTACTATATAGTAGCCCAGGACTAAGGAAAGAAACCAGGGTGGGGCAACAAATGAGAAGAAGAGAGAGTGGCGATGAATAATGTAAGAAAAACTCATCATTGCCCTGTAACATACTTGAGATCAAAGATAAATATGAAAGAGAAAGAAAGCAAAGATGACTCTGATATTTTGAACCTTAGTGACTGCCCAAATGTAGCATCTCTAACAGGAATGTAGAAAGTTCAAAGAAATATTCTAATCCTAAGAGAATTCATGTACTTTACAGGTATCACAAATTCTCATACCATGAGTAAGATGAAAACTTTGTTATCAAATCCCAACTTTGCCTAGTTCAATTGCTCAGCCCCACTTGCCTTGGACTATAATCCCTGAAGTCAATGGGTTTCAATCTTTTTACCACAATCCACATATCTACATGTGAGAGTGTAAATATAAAACTGAAGCAAAGTGTCAAGAAGGAGTACTTAACCTTACTATGTATAACCCACTCTGATGGTTTGTATTATTTTTTTCAAATTCTCATTGCAACAACAAAATTGATTTCATGGCCCACAGATGGGCTATATCCCAGAATCCAAAAACACTGTCCTAAACTATAATATTCCATAATTATGTAGGTGATATACAAAAAGGAAGAGCTACTTCTATCAGATATAGGGGAAAATACGTGGAAGCAACACATTCTTCTTAACCTCTAGGATATTTTAGCTTACTTTTCAAAAAAAAAATGCAAGATATCTATAAACCTCAAGCTTTAAAATAATGGACAGTTACTCTAATGAAAAGAGTGCATTCTGTGTCTATTTTAACTGGATGCTCAAAGTATGGGACACAGTTCATCTTGTGCCTTATGAAAATTTAGTACTGTATATAAAAACCCATATTTATAACCTAATAAATTGAGATGGAAGATGCTAAGCATTCACATTTCAAAGGCAACCTT
This sequence comes from Lemur catta, assembly GCF_020740605.2. Classification (NCBI taxonomy): domain Eukaryota; kingdom Metazoa; phylum Chordata; class Mammalia; order Primates; family Lemuridae; genus Lemur; species Lemur catta. The sequence goes on from NC_059132.1 coordinate 61,520,564, forward strand.
CACTCTATGAAAGGATTTTTCAATAGGTTTAAATCGAAATCATTCTCTTGATGCATTTAAGTCACTAGTATAATTAGCTAACCACTTGACAGAACCAGCTAAAGAGAAACCAGGTTAAATACCACTGTCTATTTCTTTTCAATCTGAAGTACAGATAGAGCATTGTAATGGAAAAGATGTTCAAAGGAAAGATGTCTCAATTTGTAAAGCTGTTATTTATACACAACTTTTTGAAAGTACCTCTTGTCTGTCAGGATAAGGGAGGGACATAGCAGGCAGCAATGATAGAGTATGCCTGTCCCTCAGTTACGCCTGACCTGAGGGGCCAGTGTTGCCCATGGATAAACTGGAGCTCACCAGATTTTATTAGCCATAATACATCACTTTAATAAAAGATTCCACATGTGCACTTCCCTGGAGGAAAAATGAAAAAGCACAAGTGAATTGGCTTGTCACAACCAACTCATATACTATTTATAAGAAAGAGAATAAAAAACTGACCTAACATGAGGATTACTATGCATCATTGTACTGTGCAAGTACTTTCACAAAAGTCATCCTCTAACAAGCCAACAGGTGAGTGTATTATCCCCAGGTAGAGAAACTGCAACTCCAAGAAGTTAAATAACTTTCCCAAAGCCAAATAGCTGGGAAGTGCAGAGTTGAAATTTGAAGGTAAGTTTCTTGCCGAGCAAGTGATACCTGTTCTGTACCCTCAGAAGCAGTGATCCCAGGATGTCAACTTGCTACAAGGTTTGCAGGTGTCAGGGTCGACAACAAAGACATGACTTACATGGGCAATGGAGGGAACAATGCTTTACCCACACAGAGAAGAGATGGAGGAAGATCAACTTCAATAGTGAGCCTCTATTCCAAGGGCCCATGGGTCTCGCCCTATAGCCAACACAGGGAGATGGTCTGCATACATTCCTCTAGTGCTGCAGCCAAGGAAGGACCCTGTTCCCTCCCCACCAGGAACAAATAGGGCAGTGGAGTTGGCCAGGTGTCATATGACACAAATGCTTAAGCAGAACAGAAAAGTACATGTTGAACCTGGAACAGGGAAAGAGATAAGCAAAAGATACACCCAGCACAGGCTGTGAGGGCTCTTGATTACTGCAAGGCCCAGGGCCACTGTCAGGCAGCCATGCTAGGGGCACAAACTGCACATGACTGCTTTTCCCAGTACTTCATAACTTGCCTCACTTTTCCCAATAAGAAATACAAGGAAACTTGCACAAGAGCAGGACAGTTGGTTTCCAGTGTAGTTCTTTACATAGCTTTATTCAAAAAGGTAATTGGCTTCAGAGTGTATTTTCGAATATACAATATATGCAGTGGGATAGGCAATCAAGACTTTCAACAGTAAATCTTCCCAGATGCTGGGCTATTGAGATTGTTTTCTCCATTTCTTCCACGCCCTAATCTGTCTACCTCCTTCCGCCTTTTGGTTTTCATTTCTTTCCATCAGTAGCCATGGTAACACCCAAAGATGAAACACAAGCAGGAGATTCTTGTGAGTCTCTCAAAACATTGAATCTTGCCAGCATTTTTCATCAGGATGATACTGTGCACCACACAAACAAAGCAGCACCCTTCTCATTCTTTCTCATTCATTTCCCACCCACTGAGTGGCAGCCAAAACCATTTGTGAAGCTTATGAGATGTCAGTCTGGTACATTTGTATTCATAAACTTGCAGATCAGTCTTTCAATGTTTAAAAAAATGCTTGAGCTGAAAACCATTGGATTTGTCTCAACACTTCCTATTAACCCTTACCTAAGAACTAGGCAGTAGCCAGAAATGAGCTTTTCCGTGAGATACTCTATTCATTGTTTATCTTAATCAGTGGTGACTATTTAAATTGTGATGCTCTCTCTGGCTTCCAATATACACTGAATATTCAATGAAATTTCTCCCCAATGGGGCTCTTCTGAATTTCCCTGCTAGATTGTGAGTGAGAGACATGAGAGTAGAATCTGACAACAGGCTTGGTTCAATGTGCTTTACCTAAAAACAATCCTGATTAGATTCATGAATATCCAGGTTGACCCAGCCAGAATACCTAATTATTGATTACACAGTTATAAATCAGAGAAGATTATGAAACAGTGATCATCTGTCTGGAACGCATTAAAACATGGAAGATTTGCAGGGATGAATACAGTGTGCATGGGCAAGATATGTGTTTGAGGATATGTGTAAAAACAACAGTCTATTTTTTAGCTTTATTATATTTTAAATTGCCTAAATTGGCACCAATGATTATTATTTAAAGTTGTTAATTTTTTATTGCTTTCTCTCCAAAAGCACTAATGACTTTTTAATGGACTATAATCCATAAACACAATTTACTCATCAGGATGCAAAAACACACTGACCTTATATTTCCTTGACCTCCTCAATTTTAACAATAGATATTTTGTGCATGCCTATTAAATTACAGCCATCAGTTCTTTACATACACTATCTCTTTCATTCTTCCCACAATCCTATGTGGTATGGATTTTTAGTACCATTTTATGATAGCAGAAATTGAGGCTCGGAGAGATTAAATAATTTACCTGAGGTCACACAGCTTACAGGTAGCAAAGCAGGAGTGGGATCCAGGCCTGTGATTGCCCCACACCACCTCCTTCCAACTCTGTGTCAGTTACTCATAGTGTTAGTCACCAGTCAACCTCACAAACATGTGAAGATACTCTACCATGACGAGCACTCCTGGCCACCATGTTTCCTATCTTTGCAATTCTTCCATCAAGTCTTTACCTTCTCATTTTCATGATCCAGCAGCATCTTTGGCACAAATTCTCTCCTAGCTCAGCCCTTTCAGCTTTTTGCTCAGGCACATCCTTGATTCCTGCAAATCCATTTCCAGTTCTTCAACTGTAACTATCTCAGAACTCATCAACCGTGAGTAAACCTTATACCTAGAGGTCATTAACTATCCATGAAGAAAGCCAAGAATACAAGTGGGTTATTTGCACACAAAGCAATACCAATCAACCTTAGTTTAGTTCTCATTGTTCCTTGGTGAGTCTTTAATACATCCCAATTTGATTCCTCATCACATTCCTCAAGCCCTCAAACTCCTAGCCACGGTCCCTCACATCTTTATCTCAACAAGGAGCTCACATTTCACTGTACTGAACAGATTGAGGCCTCTTAACATGAAACCCACATGTTTCTCCTCTTCCATCTCCATCTTTTTTGTTCTATAGCTTCTATTTTAGGGGGAGAGAAACACTTCATCTCCAAATCTATCCATCATGTATCACTTTTCAACAAATTAAATGACACAAGAAGGAAATAATCAGCCAGATCTAGAATGTGAAATATTCTACAATACAGATGCCTCAATTTTCTCAACAAATAAATGGAATGAAGACATGGAAAGAGTTGTGGGGAATAATTGTTACAGAGTAAAAGAAACTTAAAAGAAATAATAACCAAATGCAATGGATTCGAACAAACCATAGGTAGACATTGGGAGATGACAGAGGAAAATTAAACTTAAAAATACACTTAGGTTGGGTATTAGATGATAGTGAGAAATTGATGTTAATTTTTTAAGTCTGCTAACAGCATTGTAGTTATGAAAACCAAGGTTTTTACTAGTTTAAAGATGCATACCAAATTATTAGGAGTGAAATGACACATGATGTCTGGAATTTGTTCCAAATTCTTTGGCAACTTTTTTTTCCAATGTGGGGAATAGATGAAACAAGCTTTGGAAAATATTGATAATTGTCAAAACTGTGTGGTGGGTAGCTGGGAAATCATGGATTCTGCCTATGCTTGTGTATATTTGAAAATACTCATACTAAAAAATTTGAAAACAACAAAGCAATTAAAAATCTTTTAAGAATCATTACTTAAAAATCATTCTCCTTCTTTAACATCTTAAATCTTCCTCTATTGGGTTGTGCCTCTATTGCTGCCTTCAAACAAGCTCTGGCCTCTTCTGTCCTAACCTTCTCTGACCAGAACTCTTCTTGGAAGCTATAATTATTTCATCTTTCCCCAAACACTGAAATGTCAATGAAGGAGTCCAGATCACTTCTGCTTTTCCAGAATAACATCCATTCCTCATCCCCCTGCTCCGCTCACCCCCAGCAACCTGGCTTCTGCTGTCATCACCACCTTTCCAGTTCCAAAAATTTCAGCTACTGTACTACCAACCCCTACATGAGCAAATCTGTTTGATTGTGTTCTCTCTTTTTGCAGTCACTCCTCACTCCTCTTCTTGATCATTCAAAATGTCATATTTACATTTATTAACCACACAATCATCCCAACAATCCAATGATGTAGGTATTATTATCCCTATTTTAGGTAAGGGGAAAATTGAGGCAGAGAAAGGTAGACTAACTTGTCCATGGTTAGTCCAGCTAGTAACTGGTGGGACTGGGAGGCTAGGCAGCCAACTCCTCTGTTCAACACTCTTAACCATTACAATGATTAATTTTAGGTGTCATCTGACTAGATTAAGGAATATCTAGACACTGCCAAAGTAATACTTCTGGGTGTGTCCATTTCCAGAAAAGACTGGCATGTGAGTCAGTGGGTAAGATGTACCACCATCAAAGTGAGTGGGCACCATCCAATCAGCTGGGTGCTCAAATGGAACAAAAGAGGAAGACGGAAAGTGACTTCCGCGCTCTGTGCTGGAGCTGAGACACTCTTCTTCTCCTGCCCATGGACATCAGAACTCCAGACTCTCCAGCCTTTGTACTCCAGGACTTACACCAGCAACCTCCTAGGTTCTCAGGCCTTCAGACTTTGAGAATTACACCATTGGCTTCCCTGATTCTGGTGCTTTTGAACTAGGACTGAGCCATGCTACCAGCATCCCAAAGTCTGCATCTTGAATATGGCCTGCCATGGGACTTCTTATTCTCCACAATCACGTGAGTCAATTCTCCTAGTAAATCCCCTCCTATCTATCTATCTATCTATATCTATCTATCTATCTATCTATCTATCTATCTATCATCTATCTATCTAATCTATCTATCTAATCTATCTATCATCTATTTCCTATTAGTTCCATCTCTCTGAATAGCTCTAATCCAACACTCACGCCAAATCTCCTCTTACTGGAGTCTAGCATAAGACTGTTCCTACTGTTCCAGAAGCCCTTGTGTGGTGTACAATGCCACAAGAAGATAAGCACATTTGGGACTTTGAGGTTTTGTGGCAATGTTCTGCTTGCCCAGAAGAATGACCTTTGTGCCACATTAATGAGGCATGATCAATAAAATCACTATGAAGTGAATTTTTTCTATGTCAATAAATTTAGGGAGTACAAGTGGTTTTTTGTTACATGAATGAATTTTATAGTGGTGAAGACAGAGCTTTTAGTGCATGTGTCACTGGAATAGTGTACATTTTACCACATAGGTAATTTTTCATCCCTCACCCCCCTCCCCTGCCCCCTTCTGAGTCTCCAAAGTCCATTACACCACTCTGTATGACCACAGGTACCCATCATTTAGCTCCTACTCATAAGTGAGTACATACAGTATTTGTTTTTCTGTTCCTGAGATACTTCACTTAGGATAATGGCCTCCAGTTCTATCCTAAGTTGCTGTGAAAGATATTATTTCATTCCTTTTTATGGCTGAGTAGTAGTGTGTGTGTAACACTACTATGTGTGTATATATATATATATATATATATATATATATATATATATATATAGACACTACCACATTTTCTTTCACTCATCAGTTAGTGGGCACTTAGGTTGATCCCATATCTTTGCAATTGTGAATTACGCTGCAATAAACATGAATGCATGTATCTTTTTGATAGAATAACTTCTGTTCCTTTGGGTAGATACCCAATGGTGGGATTGCTGGATCAAATGGTATGTCTACTTTTAGTTCTTTGAGGAATGTCCATTTTGCTTTCCATGGAGGTTGTACTAATTTACATTCCCACTAACAATGTATATGTATCCTTTTTCATTGCATCCACACCAACATCCATTGTTTTTTGGCTTTTTAATAATGGTCATTCTGACATGGGTAAGTTCTTATCTCATTATTGATTTAATTTTCATTTCTCCGAATAGTGATATTGAGCATCTTATCACATGTTTATTGGCCATTTGTATATCTTCTTTTGAAAAATACCTGTTCATGTAATTTGCCAACTTTATAATGGGGTTATTTGGTTTTTTCTTGATTGATTTGTTTGAGTTCCTTGTAGATTCTTAATATTAGTCCTTTGTCAGATGTACAGTTTGTGAATATTTTCTTTCATTTTGTAGACTGTTTACTCTGTTGATTATTTCTTTTGCTGTGAGGAAACTTTTTAGTTTAATTAAGTCCCATTTATTTATTTTTATTTTTGTTTTATTTGCTTTTGGGATCTTAGTCACAAATTCTTTGCATAGGCTAATGTCTAGAAGAGTTTTTCCTAAGTTTTCTACTAGAATTTTTATAGCATTAGGTCTTACAGTTAAGTCTTTAATTTATCTTGAGTTAATTTTTGTGTATAGTGAGAGATAGTTATCCAGTTTCATTCTTCTGAATATGGCTCTACAATTTTCCCAGCACCATTTATTGAATAAAGCATCCTTTCCCCAGTGTATGTTTCTGTCTGCTTTGTCAAAGATCAGTTGGTTGTAGGTTCTCTATTCTGTCCCATTGATCTACATATCTATTTTTATAAAAGTACCAGGCTGTTTGGTTAGTATAGCTTTGCAATATAGTTTGAAGTTGGGTAATATGATGCCTCCAGATTTGTTCTTTTTGCTTAGGATTGCCTTGGCTATTCAGGCTCTTTTTTTATTCCATATGAAATTGAGAATTGTTTTTTCTAATTCTGTGAAAAATGACATTGATATTTTGATGGGAATTGCATTGAATCTATAAATCACTATGGACAGTATGGACATTTTAACAATATTGATTCTTCCAAAGCATGAGCATGGGATGTTCTTCCATTTGTTTGTTGTGTCATCTATGATTTCTTTTGTGAGTAGTGTTTGTGGTCCTTGTAGAGATCTTTCACCTCCTTAGTTAAGTATATTCCTAGGTATTTTTGCAAGTATTATAAATAGTATTAAGTTACTGATTTGATTCTCAGCTTGACTGTTTTAGTATATAGAAATGCTACTGATTTGCATATATTAATTTTGTAACCTGAGTCTTTGTTCTAGGAGTCTGTTGGAGGAGTCTTTAGGGTTTTCTAGATACGAGATCATATCATCAGCAAACAGGGATAGTTCTACTGCAGCAAAATGGTCCAAACATCACTAGCTAAGAAACTAAACAGACAAAACAGCTAGTGAGTTGGCAAATACTTTGTTCTCTGATGTTTCCTAAAGCCAGTATAAATAATTTCTCTTAGAGATATAGGACAGGTAAAGTATTTTATGTAATAATAATGTAGACTGAATAGATACTATGTTTGTAAATGTTGTAATTTAAAATGCAAATAGATCAATCATCACTTTCCTCTAATAATCTATTTTTCTTTTATTTTCAGTAGCTCCCCATAAGGATAAAGTCCAAATTCCTTCAGGTGGCACAAAAAGCCTTTCAGCATCTGGCCCCTGCCTACCTGTCCAGCCTCATTATCACCACTGCTTCCTGATATATTCTATACTCTATTTGCAATTTCCCAATGTGCTATGTGGCTCAAGTCCCTAGGTTTATTGCACAGGCTGTTTCCTTGGCCTGGGTCAGCTTCATTTCTAATACATACCTTTGAGGCTATGTTGAATTATAGTCTCCTAGAACTCTCTGTCTTCTCTATCCTTTGGACTCCCAAAACTCTTTTATATACCCTTATTTATACTTATGTCATTCTATTGGGGTTACTTGTATCCACATCAATCTATCTTCCCTACTTGGTTTTAAACTTCTTGAAGACAACCGTTACAACTTACTTGCTTTTGTTTCTCCATACAAAATAGATACACAAGTGCACATAGTATCTCGTTGATTTAATGAATAAATCGGTTTCACTTAGGCATTTTCACTTGGCTCCAGTTGGAAAACTATGGGAATGGGATATTTTTTGCTCTGGTTGTCTTATCTATCAAATCATTAAACAAAAAGTTAGAGACTGAACAATGTCTCGAACTCCTGACCTCAAGAGATACTCTTGCCTTAGCCTCTCAAGTAGCTGAGATTGCAGACAATTACAGATGCAAGCCACCATGCCCAGCTGACTTTAACAATCTCATGTCAAGATCCACCTGATTCAAATCTGTCTACAATATCAATTATAATGCCTTTTGCCAATTTGAAAAAAATTATCTGGTTTAGTAGATCCAGAAATTAGCACATAAAATTGGTACTTGCATTATCAAGTTAATATTGTGCTGATTGATTCAGGTGCTGATGACAAAAGTATATGAATGAATCTGATTCACACTCAGAATGATAACGTTTACAGTGAACATTGTTTTTTAACTTCCCACGTCAGTTCTTCTCAAGAATATCTGATTTTGTTTATCCTTGTTGTTTTGTTTTCAGTTTGATAATTTTCAAAATTTTAGATTCCAAATGCTTATAATTTGAGTACTGTTCTTCAAGATATTTTTCCAGGCAATCAAAAGGAAAGCCATTTGTTTTAATACAGCTAGAGGAATACTTGCATCTTATGCCTCTTTATATACCCAATATAGACTATAGATCCTGGCATATACTAAAGACTCAATATACATTTGTCAAATGGGATTGACCTATACTTCATCTTGAAGGTCTTATATTTAAATCATTGTCAGTGTTGCTTGGTTTTGTTTGGAGGGAGAGGTGCTTATTTTCAGGAAGCATCATCTCTGAATTATGACTTCTTAATTTCCATATTTCTTCACATGTATCATTACATTAATGGAGTCCTAGCAAACAACAAGAACATTTCAGATTTTATCATCTTGTGCCATCAGTCTTTCTTTTGACAAAGTTATACATTAACTTTTAATCACACATGTTTGCAGAATACTAAGCTTTAATAAAGTTGGAGATAAATATTATTAGGTTTTATTAATTATTTCCAAGCTGGTACACCAGGTATTCTGAAGGCTGTTACTTCTTCCTTTGTTTATTAACTTTAAATCATGGTTTCTTCATTTACATCTGTTATCTTTTTCATTTGTACATTCTGCCAGGTATCAATTATCTTTTGTAAAGATAGGAAAAAGAGGGTGTTTTCTTGCACAGAATGATGACCCATGCTTGAAAAATATGATATATGTACAAACACAGGGCACAAGTAATAAACAATACCTGTGAAAGTCCTCAACCTAACCACAAGGATAGAAAGACATTTAATGCCAAGTGAACTACGAAAAAGAGCCAATGCACAGCTTTTAGAACTTTAATTATTGCCAGTGTCAGGGAAAAAACTGTTTCCAGCACTTTGTGTACCTGCTAAAGATTCTAAATGAAATCAGATATGTAGGCATTTCTCTGGTAGTTAAAAGAGGTTAGTATCCAAGTACTGTGTAATGACATTAATTAAAACCCAATTTCAATCTGTACTAAGACACTGTTTTCTTGAAGTTGTAAATAAATTAAGATTGTTCTAAATAGATTAAGTGCACTGCACTCCAAGGAAAAAGAGGAGTTTGGGCATGTAGATAAATGCGTCATGAATTAGCTCTTTTGGGAAAAAGAAAGAAAGAAAAAATAGAAAAACAAAATGAGGCATCACTAAACATCACTGAAATTTACAGATGACAGTACTAATTGCAGTGGATCTCTCATTTGTAAATATATATTAAATCCTTACTATTTGTACAATATTAATATAAAAACATACAATGCCCAAAGGCCTCAAAGACCTCAGAATCTAATTGATGAAATAAACACATATATTTTTAAAAAGCCACTGTCATGATTGTCTACATAGAAAATTACAAGGAATCTACAAAATAAAAAGCCCTAGAACTAATAAGTGAATTTAGCAAGATAAGATTATCATACAAAAATCTATGACATTTCTATACTTATTACGACCATATAGAAAAAAAATTTCATTTAAAATCTCTTCACGGAAGATGAAACACTTAGGTATAAACCCAACAAAACAAGTACAGGATCCATATGATGAAAAATATAAAATGCTGATGAAAGAAGTCAAGGAACACCTACATAAATAAAAAGAAGTAGTGTTCATGGATTGGAAGAAGCAACACAGTAATGATGTTAATTCTTCATAAATTTATCCATAGGTTTAATGCAATTTAAATCCAAATCCCAGTAAGATGTTTTATAGATATAGACAAGCTTATTTTGAAATTTATACAGAAAGACACAAGTCCTAGAATATTTAAAACAGCCTTTAAAAGTAATAATAAAGTGGGAGGTATCACTTTACCTGATGTTAAAGCTTACTATATAGTACAACAATCAAGACAGTGTAATATTGGCTAAGGGATAAAAATATGGATCAATGAACTAAAGAATCCAGAAATAGACCCACACATATATGTCCAACTGATTTTTGACAAAAGCACAAAAGCAATTCAATGTGAAAAGATAGCGTTTTCAACAAATGGTGCTGGTGTAATTGGATATCTATAGGCAAAAAATGAATCTCAACATAAACCTCAAACTTTATACTAATATTAACTAAATAAATCATGGATTTAAATGTGAAACAAAAATGATAAAATTTTTAGAAAAAAAATCTGAGAAAGTCTTTAGCACTTTGGGTTTGGCAAAGAGTTCTTAGACTTGACACCACAAGCATAACTCATAAAAGGAAAAATTAAGTAACATAATTTCTCCAAAATTTATAATATTTGCCCTTTGATAGATCCTGCTAAAAGAATGAGAAAATAAGCAACATATATGGAGAAAATATAGTTAAACCATATATCTGAAAAAGGACTAGTATTTAGAAATATATATATTTTATATATATTATATATATAAAGAACTTTGAAAACTCAGCAACAACAAAAACAAAAACAATCCAATTAGAAAATGAAAAAAAACATGAAGGAACATTTTATCAAAAATAAGATACAGATGGCAATTAAGCACATGAAATGATATCATTAGCCATTAAAGAATAAAAGCTAAGGCCACAATGAGATGTCACTACATACATATTAGAACAGCTGAAATAAAAAATAGTGACACCATCAGTTTCTGGCAAGAATGCAATAAAAATTGATTTTTCATATGTTGCTCATGGAAATATAAACTGATTCAGCCATTCTGTAACACAATTTGGCAGTTTTTTCTAAAACCACACATGTGACTATTATATGACCCAGCAATTGTGCTCTTGAGCATCTATCCCAGAGAAATGAAAACTTACATTTACACAAAAACCTCTTTATTATAGTCAAAAACTGGACTATAGTCAAAAACTTCAATATCCCTACCATGGAATACTACTCCGCAATAATTAGGAATAAATAACTGATACTCATTCAATATTTGAATAAATCTTGAGGGAACTATGCTAAATGAAACCAGCCAAGTTCAAAAAGTTACCCACACTATGATTCCATTTATATGTTATTCTTGAAATTACAAAATTGTAGAGATAGAGAACAAATTAGTGGTTTTCAGAAGTTCAGAACAGGGGAATAGCTGTGGTTATAAGAAGGCAAAAGGAACGATCACATGGTGATAGAATTGTTCTGTACCCCAACTGTGGTGGTGAGCATATGAATCTAAAAATGTGATAAAATCACAAAGAATTAAATACACACATGCACACACATGAGCACATATAAAACTGATGATATTTAAATAACAAGGATGGATGGTATTGATGTCAATTCCATGGTTGACCTATTGTCATATAGCCATGTAAGATGTTAACATTAGGGAAAACTAAATGAAGGGTACAAAGGGGACTCTCTCTGTATTATTTCTTACAACTGAACAAAAATCTATAGTTATCTCAAAAACAGAAAGTTTATTTTTTAAAAAAGCATTGTCACTTGATAACCTAGATAATATCTACCATAGGAATTCATACAAGTACAGGTAAGTATGGTTTAGAACTATAATCAAAGACAGAACTTTCCTAAGTGAGTTCATAAAAAATGGTGGGATTTGTTTAGGCATAAAGGAGATATAGTTCCATTTGCGTAGTAAAATAAAGAAGCAAAACTTTCCAGTTTCTTCTAGAAAGATGAGCTAAGCCAATTTGCTGTGACTCAGTAGGCAGGCAATGGAATGCAGGGCTCTATGAGCATTTGCAATGACTGCTATGTTATACCCTCTAAACAACCCTGCTTAAAAGCATGGAGCTAGAGCTTCCCAGTTCCCTGGATAAAATTGTTCACCGCCTTCCAGAACATCTTGAAGGGGAGGATAGGGTCTGGCCAAGCTGTCTGTAGCAGTATGGAACATCAAGAACTTTCAACATCATGACCACACTCTCAATCTATGGCCACCAGGACATACCACAAAGATGTGCACTGTAAGGTAGAACCCAAAGAGAACCCAGTCTGAGCAGAGGCTAAGAAAAGAGACAGCACAGTGTATTGGGGCAGAGGTGTGGAAGAACAGCGAGAAAATCAGAAGGGATAGAATCTCTTTCTGGTTCTCTGTTTCAGGCCACTGTCCCTGTGAAGAGACACGAAACACTTAGGTGCTTAGGGAAGAGTCAGCTTTTTCTACTACCCCCAACAGTATCCACATTCTAATTGTCACTGCTACCCTCAAGAATAATACCTAACACCACCTATAAGCAGAATAGTTAAACCATCTTTGAAAAAAAGAAAATATCCTTCTATTTCTCCTGTGAATTATTCTTCTAGAAATTTTAGAAGTCTTTCCTTATTGTTCATTTTAAATTCTTTATTTTATAACACTTTTTATATCATATAACAAACTCAATAGAAATAAAAGAAAAAGAAAACTGATTCTTCCACTATAAAATATCTTCTTTGCTTTGAATATTTTCACTATGGTGGGATCTTATCTAATCCAACCTCCTCTTCCAACAGAAAAGGAACTTGAACCTTGAAATGTGACAGGACTTTGCTGAGGCCACACAGCTAGACAGAGGAACTGAGAGCAGGTTAGCTATGACGGACTCACTGGTTGGTGAAACGAAAGGCTTCTAACTTTGGGAGAAACCACTTATGTCATATTAGAGTCCTCGATGTCCAGAGAGAGGAATTCTTTTTTCTTTCTTATTATTTTTAATTGACACAGAAGAATTGTACATGTATGTGAGACATAGTGTGATATTTCAATACATGTATGCATTGTGTAATGATCAGATCAGCACATCAATTATCTCAAACATTTATCATTTCTTTGTGTTGAGAATATTCAATGTCCTCCTTCTAGCTATTTGAAACTATATAATATATTGTTATTAATTATAGCCATCCTACAGTGGTATAGAACACTAGAACTTATTCCTTCTATCTAGCTGTAATTTTGTATCCTTTAACAAGTCTCTCCCTATCCATCCCCTCCTACTTATACTTCCCAGCCTCTAGTATCCTCTGTTATACTTTTTAGTTCTATGAGATCAACTTTTATAGCTTCCACATATGAGTAAGAACGTGTGGTATTTGTCTTTCTGTGCTTGGCTTATTTCATAATGCGTTCATCCATGTTGCTGTGAACAACAAGATTTCATTATTTTTATGGCTGAATAGCATTCCACTGTGTATATATACCACATTTTCTTTATCCATTTATCTATTGATGGGCACAGTTTGCTTTTATATCTGGACTATTGTGAATAGTGCTGCAATAAACAGGGGGTGCAGGTATCCTTTAGATATACCGATTTCCTCTGGATATATACCCAATACTGGGATTGCTGGATTATATGGTAGCTCTATTTTTTGGTTTTTTGAGGAACCTCCATACTGTTTCCCCTAATGACTGTACACTAATTACATTCCCATTAACAGTGTATAAGAGGTCCCCTTTCAGAGAGGGGAATTCTGGACCACATTAGAAGTAGATTTGAGATTTTAGCAAAGTTAGCAAAAGACACCAGAGGGGTTCTCTAAAAGAAAAGCTGTTCAATGTAGTCGAAAGCAAGTCAAGACCCATATTGGGTTGGTATGGCTACATAGATCTCTGAAGGGATAGTTTTTACAGACTGCATGCAGACGATGTAGTGAGAAAGACTTCATTAATATTAAATGCCAAATGAATTGCATAGACCTATATATTGAATAACATCAGAAAGACTAAAACCCAGAACCAACTAGAGCTTGTAAAAAAATCAGCAATAACAAATAATTTTTATCATAAATAACGAGTAAAAAAATGGATTTTTGAATTATGAGAAAAAAGAATGATGGTTTTATATCAATTGGACCAGAGGAAGCAAAATCAGCTCAAGCTTCATTTTCATATTCTCTGTTGAAGAACTGCACCTTTAGTCTTAAAAAGATAGACAAACATGTCACAAGGAAACAGGGCCTAATAGGCATCCATTCCTCTACCCATTCACCCAAAACATATTAGGCTCATATAATATGTGAGGGTTTTTCAGGGGTTAGGAATGTAATATATAAATATGGTATGGAGGGTACAAATGTGACAAGGATCTAAAGGTGAACAAAACCAAGTGGTGACTGGTTTCCTCAAGAAGTTCACTTATTTAATGTAGGAGACGTATTAATTCAATTGTCACCCAAAAAATATAAAATTACATTTCCAAAGTGTTATGAAGAAGTCTGTGGTGCTATCACAGCACATATTAGGGAGATTTGATTTAGAGAAGCAAAGGAATGTGTGAGAAAGTGGTTGGGAAAGGCCCCCTTGGGGAGGGAGGATTGAGCTGAAACCTTGAAATGAGTGGCCATTACATTAGGATCCCAGCATGGCAGAGAACAGCTTGCCTGGAAGACAGAACTGTGCATGCAAGAGCATCATGACAGTGTGATCAAGGTGTGCTCGAGTTCTGAAAGGAGGTAGTGTGGCTGGGCAGAGAGATGAAGGCAGAGTGAGACATAGCTGCAGAGGTGGGGAGGGCTAGTCTAGACAAGGCTTTCTAAGCCATGGTCATGACTTTAACATTTTCCAGGAACCAATTGGATTCACTGATAGAATGACATAATCAGATTTGTATCTCAAAAAGACCACAATGCCTACCAGGAGTAGACTTGGGGTACACAAGGAGGAAACTTTACATTAGTCCAGGTGAGACATTCTGTGCTTTGAACTGGTGTGGGAGAAGCGGACCTAACTAAAAGAGGAAAATATGAAAGTATTTTTAGGTGGCATGATTTATTAAACATTTTGATGAACTGGATATGGGAAAAGAAGGTATCCCCATGACTATTTTCTAGTGTTCCAGTTTGCAGAACTGACCAGATGGTGGTGCCCTTCACCAAGCTAAGAAACAGCAAAGCCAACTGTGCTTGGGGTTGGAAACCATGAGTTCAAGAATAGCTTGAAGTATGTTTGAGACATCTAAGTGGAGATGCCAAATTGCCAGATGGATATGTAATTTTGGCATCCCAAAGAAAGATTTCAGTCAGGGAGGACATTCTAAGGAACCTTTTTGCTGTTGCTAAGGCATTAAGTCACCTATATAGATGTCCTATATAGTTATATAGATATATATCTCCTCAGGTGCTAAGAAAAATTGCAGGTATGATCTTGTATCTATTGTTTCTTATCTTTTAGAAATCATGCATAAGAGGATTAAGTGCTGAAAGAATGAGAATGGACAAATATTTTGGAGGGAAAAAGGCTGATCCCACAAGCATATACTGATGAGTTCAAAGTTAATCACCAAAGCACTGTAGAACATGTATGTAATAGGATGATTTGTGAGCTCTTCAAAAATAAACCATAATTACTAGGCCAAAGTTTAGTCAAACTCATTCTAACCATTTTATTTAATAAAAAATGTATTAAAATGTGGTAGACTTAGGATTTAGACTTCGGCAAGGCATTTGACAAACAGTCTTAAAATACCATTAAGAAAAATGTAAGCTATATGATGACATTGTTAGGTGGATTGACAGCTGACTGCAAAAAGCAGATTTATGGTTCAAGAGGAAGAAGGAAATGGTGAGCTACAGTACATTGTTGTTTCCTTTTTGGTAATGTCTGGAGACATTTTTTGTTGTCATGACTGGGAGAGGAGTTTCAGGAAGGAGGAGAGAAAAGCAATGCACTAAAAACTACTGTGTAAAGGCCAGAGATCCTGATAAATATCCTACAATGCAGAGGACAGCCCCTACCATGCCCTCAATGACCAAGAAAGAATTGCCAAATCCAAATGTTAATGGTGCCATTGTTGAAAAAACCTATTATAGGAGTATAAGTGAATAGATTATAACAAAAGGTCAAAAATAGCATAACTTAATAAAGATCATTATAACACTTTATATTTGCTTCCTTCCAACTATCAACTGTATAATTATGGGCAAGGAATTAGAGAGCCTCACCTCTGATCACTTCCTTCTACTACAGTATATGCTAGAAAGAATCTTCATGCTCCAACTATTCATTCTAAGAATACAGACTCATTCCCAAAGACTGACATACCTTTTTTGAGCTTCTGTTTCTTCGTGTAAAAAGGAGGTTGAACATGATGCTATTTTATGGAAGGTTGAAAATGGCTCCCCAAAAGATATTCACATTCTAATCCCTGGAACCTTATTTGGAAAAAGAATCTTTGCAGATGTGATTGTTAAAAATATTGGTGTGGAGATCATTCTAGATCATCTGTATGAGTGCTAAATGCCAACACAAGTATCCTAATAAGAGAGAGAAAGAGAGTAATTACACACAGAGAGAAGAGAAGGCAATGTGAAAATACAGGCAGAGGTTGGAATGACTTGTTATCACAAGTCCAGGAATGCTAACAGCCACCAGAAACTAAAGGAAGAAAGGAATAGATTCACCCCTAGAACCTGTGGAGGGAGCACAGCTACATCAGTGCTCTGATTTCAGCCCAATAATACTAATTTCAGACTTCTGACCTACAGAACTGTGAACTAATGTTTAATAGAATTAAACAACAGAAATTAAAATTTATATTAAAAACTCATGTAATTAAACAAATGCCTACTATTTAAGACCCCAAGTCTGTGGTAATTTGTTGTAGCAGCTATAGAAAACTAATACAGCTTTTAGTGCCAGAAGTGGGATGTTGCTATAACAAACACCTAAAAACAAGGAAGCAGCTTTGTAATTGAATAATGCACAGAGACTAGAATAATTCTCAGGCATGTGGTAGGCTGAATAAAATGGGCCTCCAAAGACATATTTACTTTCTAATTCCAGGACAAGCAAATATTACCTTATATGGCAATCAATGTGATTATATCAAAGTTCTCAAAAAGAGAAGTTATCCTGGATTATCAGAAAGAATTAAGCACAGTAGAGAAAGCTTTTATAGAATATATCATGAACAGAATATTTGTAGAAATGTGAGTGTTAAAGGTGATTCTGATGAGGGCTAATAACGAATGAGGAACATGTTATCAATCGGAAGATGGGTGATCCTTGTCATAGAGGGGCGTATATTTGGCTGTATTGTTGTGTGGGAAGCAGAACTTATAAGTGATGAACTTGTCTATTTAGCAGAGGAGAATCCTAAACAAAGTGTTGAAGGTGTGGCCTGATTTATTTTTCTTGCTGCTTATAGTAAAATTCAAGAAGAAAGAGATAAATTGCGGACCTGTTAAGCAAAAAGGAATGAGAACTTGATGATTTAGGATATCCTTAGTCTATCCCAGATTGCAAAGGATGCAAAAGTTAGGAGATTCACTGTTAGGAGAGCATACTGTGGAGATAAGACCAAGGGTGTGAGTGGACACCTGTGGGTCATGCTGAAGATTCGGCGTAGGCTTCGCTTTCATGGGTCTACTCAGCCATCTCAGCAGAAGGCAAGAACAGAGATAGAATTACTTAGGAAAGATCTGTGCGGGATCCTCCTGTCTAATGGTGAAAATCCTCATGGCATACACAGGAGAGCTGTTTGAAAATGTTATACCCGCAGGAGGATGGCCAGTAGGAACTGAAGGAAACAGAGAAAAGATGAAATGAAAGAAGGTTGTCAGATGCTCAAAATTCTAAAGGCAGGAAATGGGCTGATAAATCTACTCAACCATAAGCGTCCATTGTCATTCAGTAAAAAGAAAGAGTGACCCCAAGGACAGAGCTATCACTGTGGGTTCAGAGGCAGAGGATGGAGCCATGGTCCTGGAGAGCAAAGCCTTACATCACAGAGGACTATTCTCCTGTCTTACTAGGCATGCCTTATTTGGAATTACCTTGGGATGGATGATCCCTCCGTTCTTTCCATTTTCTCCCTTTTGGAATGGAAATATCTGTAACCGTTATCCTATGTCTGTCCCATCTTCATATTGGAAAGCAGACAACTTCTAGGTTCACAGTCTGCACAGATGGAGAGAATATTTTCCCCAGAATCTTGAGATGAGGAACTTACCCCACATTATCCAGGTGACCCCTAAATGCAATTACACTTATCCTTATAAGAGAGAGGCAGAGGGAGTTTGGGGACAGACCCGCACACAGAGAAGAGAAGGCTATGTAAAGATGAAGCAGAGAGAGATGCAACCACAAGCCAAAAAATGCCAACAGCCACCAGCAGCTGGAAGAGACAAGGAACAGATATTTCTCTAGAGCTTCCAGAGAGAGGGCCTCTCTGAGATTTCTGGCCTCCAGAACTGTCAGAATAAATTTCTATTCTTTTCAGCCACCAAGTTTTTGTTAATTTGTAACAGCAGCTATAGGAAACTAATATAGTATTCTACAATTCTAAAAACAAAATCAGGAGCTGTGATGGAATGGCAGCAGGCACTTAAATAACCCAGGTCTTCAGGTGACTGAAATTCAGAGTGACGTGGCTGTAACAAATGTAATGTCACCTAAGACTTTCTTAAGAGAAGATTAGAGTGCAGAATAAGGCAGCCAGTGTCCTGTTTTCTTTTACAGTGTTCAAACAACGGTATTATGCCCAGCTCTCAGTGCTACAGCTTTACAAGACGTTGACATATTGAAATTTATTTAAAGAAAAAACAAGCAAGAGGAGAAAGGAATCATGCATATGACAAAGAGTTGAAGAAACTAAGTAGAGGTGTCTAGTGCTTGTTCTGAGAAAAGCTTGCATGAAATGACAGCTGCCCTCGAAGTATGCGGAAGCCTGTCTTGTGGAAGATGGCAGAGATAGTCTTACTCCCTTTGGCTCAAAAACTCAGGACCTGGACTTAAGGATAAGTTACAAAGAGGCAGATTTGAGTTCCATAAATTAAAAGCCTCAAATTTTGATTAAATTGCCTCAGTGGTGTTAGATTGTTGGGCACCTGAGGGGTTCATAAACTGGAGTGATTACCTATTGGGGGAGATTTTGGGGGAGATTTCTGCACAAAGTAGCAGACTGGATAAGATGCTCAAGGGGCCATTCAGATATGAGTCTGTAATTCTACTGCCATTAGTAGAAGGGGAATAGGTCAAGTTTCTATCCAATGATATTTGAAGATTTTTTTTAATTTATTGCTTAGGCTCCTCTTTTCCAGACTTCCCCCCAAAATGTATAGCTTCTTTTACCCTTACTGATAGTGTTATCATCTAACATTAAAGCTCTCTTGAGCTTCGGTGAACACACCACATTCTTCATGACCTTCACAATTGCAGAGTCTAGGATACAAGCCAGCCCTGAATCTGGGCTTGACCAATTATAAGCAGAACCAGAAAATGACAACCTATATTCTATTTTTTCTGCTGAAGTAGCCACTGATAAAAACTCACGCTTGCTTTTCTAAAATGGTGAACTGTTCAACTTACCCATCTTTCCTAAATGTTTTTGAACTTCATTTCATAAAGCTTGCTGATCCTCTTCATATGAATAAGATGAACTTGGCAGGAATTGAACTTAGATGTGTTTGTTTCTAACCTCTAATTAAATGTTAATCCTACCCTCCAGAGAGTGGTGTCCTCAGCCAACTTACAGTGTACTTTTTCTTCCCTTTCTCATCTTCTCTAACCAGCTAGACAAACAAGACAGGACCCCGGGGAGAACTCTGAACCCTCTTCTTTGACTGTGCTTATAAAAGAAAAAAGCGACATGGAAATCAAACAACCAGATATTTGAGTACTGCAATATCAACCTACTGTTTTTTCTAATATTGTAACTGCTTCTGAAGTAGCAGAGTAGTTATTACCTCCTCCCAAGCTGGAAGTGCTTCATCAATTACCCTTTTCTGGCCATGACCCATCATGCCCATGGCTCTACCCCATGATACAATTATCCAGGAGAAATCAAATCTTTGTTAGTGGCTTCCAAGTATTCCACAGGAGCCCTCAGTTCTAATATGGGTTCTCCTTTTTATTTTTTATTTTTTTGAGACAGAGTGTCACTTTGTTGCCCAGGCTAGAGTGAGTGCCGTGGCATCAGCCTAGCTCACAGCAACCTCAGACTCCTGGGCTTAAGCGATCCTACTGCCTCAGCCTCCCTAGTAGCTGGGACTACAGGCATGAGCCACCATGCCCGGCTAATTTTTTTGTATATATATTTTTTAGTTGGCCAGATAATTTCTTTCTATTTTTAGTAGAGACAGGGTCTCACTCTTGCTCAGGCTGGTCTCGAACTCCTGACCTCGAGCGATCCACCTGCCTCGGCCTCCCAGAGCTAGGATTACAGGTGTGAGCCACCGCGCCCGGCCGGGTTCTCCTTTTTAGAAAGAGAGCTTTGGAAGGTACCATTAATATGTATTATTCACAATATCCCCACCAAAAAACACAAAAGGGTAGGAACTAAAGGGCATGCTATCAAAAAAAATTATATCCACAACTATTTAGACTTGTTTACATGAAATCTAAAAACCTTGTCTGAGCTATTTGTGTATGCAATTTTGACTTTAATTGACCTGAAAAAAAAATTCACAAAAGCCAGTTTTAACCAAAATGCCAATTTTATTTCTGAACAAAATGCAAACAAATCATCAAAGCTTTATTTCAGTCCATTGATGGTAATATGCAAGTAAATTCTAAAGCCAGGATCTTCAAGTTAAACCTAAGCTTGCATCTAAAAATTGGAAAATGGAATATTATACCCTAAGGTTGTATCTGGGTTTTTATTTTTTAATATAGAAAGAGCAAATCACTCATCAATCAACACAAATTTATTGAAATCCCAAAAGGTACATGATTATCACTAATAAAAATGATTGGGATGCATTTTATTCATATAAAAAGACCTTGTAAATGCTGAATAATTATGTCATTATTTTAAATCTGATTTGAGAGGCAAAGCATCTATATTTGGCAAGACTTGTTCCTCCACTCCTAATC
This sequence comes from Lemur catta, assembly GCF_020740605.2. Lineage (NCBI taxonomy): Eukaryota > Metazoa > Chordata > Mammalia > Primates > Lemuridae > Lemur > Lemur catta. The sequence continues at coordinate 61,541,806 of NC_059132.1, forward strand.
ACTGAGCAACCATGAAATTGACTATAAACAATAACTGACACCTCATTTACAAAAGACTTTGCATATTCCAGCTGTAACATTTTATGCTAGCATTGATAGCTCTTATTTAGTTCACCTCATGGAAGAGCCACAAAAGTTTAGACGTGTACACTGAATGTCAAAAATATAGGAACTAAAAATCCATCTTGGTTTCCATCAGCATGATAAGTAGCATGCTTTTAAAAGCATAACAAACTGGTCTATTAAAGTGAGTTTACTAAGCCAATTAAGTATAAATATAAACTATTTATTATCACAGAATATATTACACTCCATTCTCCTAAACAGCTAAATGACTGCATCTTTCCTTCATAAAGCAATCCTACATTCTGTCGAGTATTACAATAGCTTTCAAACTATGCTCAAAGGGTTGGGAGGGGCCATACTCAAGGCCAGAATACTGTGTGATCTTTCAGGCCCGCGCACAGGCAATAACAAAGACTTTGCCCGGCAGGTCTTGTGTTGAGAAAGCTACTGTCCCAGCCAACGCGTTGCAGTCCCTGGAGGGAGTTGCAGTCCAGGACTCCACCCACCCCACCCCTCTAGCCCTGCTCATATGCACGTTGGCATTCCTAGTTGAGGCACTTCCATTCAGAAGCCCCCCATGGGTGTGCATGCAGGCTGGTGGGAGCAGGATGAGAGGAAGGAGCCTTGGTTGAGACACTGTGCAGGCATCTCTCCCTCCCCAGAGCTCCCAGGTCCACAAGATGGCAGGAGGCTTTTGTTTGGGGCTCTTTCAGCAGTGAGTCAAACCCCCTCCTCCATCTGTGCTGACCCTCTGTCCCTTGCCCAGTGCTACTCCAGGAGAAGAATGGGACATCAAGGGAGGTGGCATCCCCTTTCTCTTTCTGGCCTTGTGCTCATGCTATTGAAGAATGTGAATAAAGACTTGCTTGTTACTTTCAGTTTGACTCACTGTCCTAACTGACCACCATGACACCTGGCAGGTCTCTAACAAGTCCAAGAGTTCCACGGAGGGGCCCTGAGGATGTCACAAGGGAAGGACAGAGAGGCTAGGCAAAAAGGGCCCTCCTGCCCCTGCCAAACACACCTACTTGTTCCAACCAGAGTAGTTCTGCTTCTGCCTGTTTCACATATAGAGGTTATGAGCAAGATTTCAACTGACAAAAGGGTTGTTCAAGACTTATCATAGTGTCTGACACATAGTGAGAGATCAGTAAATATTAGTTATGATGATTATGGTAAATTTGAAAACCACTGTACTAGTAGTTCTCACTTCTAGATCCTAAATAATGGTGCCTTTTGGAAAGTAAAGATCCCAGCATAAGCAGGGAGTTCATCATTCATTGTGGATTCCTCACTCCCAGAGCAGGTAAGGCTCAAGTGTCACAGTGCAGGGCGATCTAGATTCTTTTTAAAAAGTCAGAAAGACGTGACAGAAGCTAGAGCCTCTCTTTACCAAACTCGTCTACTCAGAGAGAGAAAAGAGGAAAACTTTCCTTATATGGAGTCACTGATGAGTAGAGACAAGAGTTCTCACTATCAGCATGGTTGTCATCACACCCAGAAAGTAAAAGCAAGTGAACCTACATAGTAAGCACACATCAGACGGGGGCTTTCATTGTTGTCTATGTTAATCCTTTCATAAATTCTTAATGTATAATCCCCATTTTACAGATTAAGAAACTGCAACTTGCCGCGATTGAGCAACACTTCCAAGGTCACAGATCGGAGGATGAATTCCAGCTACACTTTAACCAGTTTGATTACAAAGTTCGTGCTTCCAACACCTACTCAATAATACCTCCTCCAATAATGTTCCTACTTGCATAGAGTGGAAAAATATGTGTTCTATCACTTATCCCTTGTGCCTTAATAACTGAGTACTTTTTTTAAACTACCAACAAAAAAATATTCCCAAATAGTGAAAGCAAATTCATAATCATTTTCTCAGACATATGCAATTAAAGAAAAATGAATAAAAAACAAAATCTGATGACCAAAAAAAATTTTCAACTGTTCACTGGTCCAATCCATACTTGATCTTTTCCTAATCTTTCCACCCAACAGTCTTCTCTCTTAGAGTGAAAAATTAAGATGAACCCAAGCGTCATCAGCAAACTGTAGAGATACCTGGGTTTTTCCCCAATTCCTATGATCATTTTCAATTGAGCTACCCACTCTTTTCCCCTGTCCTGTAATCAAAATCCAGGTCTTCTGGTTGTGACAATAAAATAGAAAGGTGTTAAATTGGCCAATGTGGGATTTCAATATTTTATCTTAAGATTTCTATTGATATTTGCCTATATTTTGATTAATTCACAGCTAAGATTAATATCTCATAAGGTACCACACATGACTTTACCCCTTCCGTTCCATTAGCATTCCCACAACCTTCAAACCCCACTCTCACACTCAGCTGCTGTGTGATGTCCATGTTCAAGAAGGAAATGTAAACTTAAGACAGTAGAATTAGCCCACTTCCCAGTCTTTTCTCACTTGAGTTAATTTCCATACATGAACAATTAAGCCAACAAGGTATATTTCATTGTTTTCACGAATTAGTCAGTGCCGCTTCATAGTTAACCACTTCCCAGAAAATAGATTTCTCCTTCAACTTCTCTGTGACTTTCATGGCCGGTTACAAGAAGCCTAACTAGACAAACCATTCACTTGAAATTCAATGAATTGTCACTGTAAGTGGTATAAATGTCAAGTTTGCAATCTGCTAGGATAGATGTCATGAGGTCTTCATACTTAACCAAAATATAGATGCTCTGTGCTAGTCAGGGGCACAGCTGACTCACTCGGTGAAGGATATGGATGACTCATTTGTGAGATCCAAAATACCACCAATGCAAATGATCTAGTGATGTTTTTCCAATCTGTCAACTCAGTTATAACATTGGGAGCTTATATTGCCCGTTTCTCTGCGTGGCTCTTTATACTGCCTGAAAACAATAAAAATAGCCAAGTCACTTCTAGTCAGACTGACCTATGTCCATCTTTATATTATTCCAAGACCCTAAAAGGCAAGGACTATAAGAAAGGGAGGTGTTACTACAGTCCTATCAGGCAGTAGGACTATAAAATTTGTTGTCCATCGTGACCTTTCTTTAAACATATGACTCCTTTAAAGAGTTGAATCCAAGAGACTAAATGGCCAATTTTCCTTATTAAATTTTAAAACAATCAAAATAATATTTCTGAATCCTAAAGAATCTACACAAGCCACGGAGAATCTAGGGGGTTCTTTGTATTTTTTTTAAAAAGACACAATAGACTGGGGTTCATCCTGATAAGAAGTTTCAGTTAACACTCCTCTTGCCCACCTCCTGAATAAACCTTTTCTTCTGACTTAACTTTGCCAAAATAGATACAGACAAATGAAATTCATTCTTAATGCTCATTGGCAGGCTACCATATTTCCTCCCCTAGAGAAAATTGGGGCATGGACAGTGCCCCCAGCCTTCAACTTCTAAGAAAACCACAAGAGTGAGGAAGTTCAGTTATAGAAGTGTAATTAATGTCATCATATCACTGTTGGGAGAATGATTATGCCTTAAATTTAGGGGTCACCTCCCTGTAGGGATTTGCAAAGGAAAAATTCTCACCCTCACATTGTCTTTCTCATCCTGTGGCAGCACCTCCTGTGAGACAGGCTGACAGTCTGCTTTACGTGCCTCTCTGGGAAAGCACACACATTTAATTCAGCATCCTCAGATGCTTCTCCTAGAGGACCTATCTTCTGTCTCCCTCCCTGGGATGTGGGCGGGGCCAGCTTCATGGTCCTGTGACCTGTATAGTTGCACAGAGTCACACACTTAGAAGGGCCCTATGCTTAGTTTAATGCTCTGATATCACTCCCTTGAAATTGTTAATAATTTTTGAACAAGGAGCCACACATTTTTATTTCCCACTGGACCCCACAAATCATTTAACCAACCCCATATAGATTTATGAAGCTGAACCTAGAATGTGAATGAGGAACACTGTACCAACCAGCCTGTACCCTGTAATCTCTACAGAACTTATGTACCCCAGTGGCATGGTAGTCATTAGTGCTGTTGACCAAATATTTTTGAGTTCTCCTTCCAGACATGGATAAGATTGAACTAAAGCTTGCTTTAGTCTATGACATGAGCAGGAAGTGATTATGTCAACTCTGATCAAAAGGTTTAAAAGCCTCTGCTCTAGTTGCCACATTCCCTTTCCCTGCCTTCAGTGGTCAAGAGACAAAGCTCCCAGACAACTTGCAATAAAAATGTTCTGTGAGCAAGGAATAAACCTGGGTGATTTTAAGCCTCTGAGATTGTAGGGCTATTTTTTCCCATAGCTTAGCCTATCCTAATGGATACAACAGGTCATAAACTCAGATTTCCAGAGCATCCTTGTGCAATGCAAGTCTTATGCAGGAAGCTGGCAAGAAGAGGCAGATTCCATGGCAATAATGTTTCTGAGAATGGGGAAGACAACTTCTACACAAAGATATTGGAGGGGGTGATGCACTCTTAGAAGAAACCTACTGGCTACTGTTGAACTTATTTAGTCCCATTATTCACAACTGAACAACACAAAATATAGCACTAGCAGGATTCATTTGGAATGGTCTCAAGAACAAATAAATTCATATCAAAGAAAAAATTTTTGATCAAATTTGTATGTCCTTCTATCCCTGCCATTTTGTTTCTCAAAAACTCAGCAGGTACTAATTTAAAAAAAAAAAAACTGAGGAAAAGGAAGAAAGTTAAAATGACCTTAAAAGACCCTCAAAATTATTGTCACTTTTTCTGCAGTTGACTGGTAAAGTTCAGTAGATATACAATATTCTAATAAAATGTTTGGTAAGCTTGGGAAATGTAGCAGCTTAAAATAAAAATCCAAGCTATTTGATATTTGTCTCACAAGCAAGAAATCAAGGTCAATGTGAATTTACAGTAGCCCCTCAAACAGCGCTGGAAAGAAGGGTCTCATCCTGCCTGCAAGTTGGAACAGCTGCGGTGTTCTTTTATTCATGACCAAATGTTTCCAGAATGATTAAACTGGCATTGTAAATGTGCAGTCTATATCAGCTGAGTGACAAGGATTAAGTGAGATTCAGATTAAAATGCTAAGTGAGTTTGTACCAAGATCAAGCCAGATATATAGTTAACACTAAGAAAATACATGCTGAAGAAGAAGTGTAAAACAACCACCTAGAGCAAACCCCAGAATAACAAATAGTATCAGAGAAATTGTCTTGAATGGCAAGTAAGCCAGTAGGGGCTGCATTACATTTTTGAAAGTACAATTGCTGGGCAATATTTAGGAAAAACATATGCAGCCAAACAAACAACTATCATATACATACACAGTGGGTTTGGCTCAAAAGGGAGGTGCAATTATAATGTCCATTTTATTGCTACAATAAATGTTGATGGACAAATTTCAGAACAAAATATAAGTTTGAAGCCAAAAATTACCATAATAACTGTTATTCTTTTATGACTGAAAAAGAATAAAAATGCTTTGAGTCATGTAGAGATTTTCTCCTCAAAAAATCCACAATTGAAAGCTGAAATGAATGGAAACTTATTCTGTACTAAACAATAGTTTAGGCAAATAGTTACATTTGTTGCAACCAGTAAAATAAAAAAAAAAAATACCATTAGAAAGAAATCTGTAATCACTATATGAGTAATGTCTTGAAACTTTGCTGTATAATGAGATAGAAATAAAGCCACATAGCCTTTTGAAGATGACATTTAAAGTGATCTGAGACACTGATGAATAAATATGATGTTTGAATTAACAACTTCAAACCTCCCTGTCTGTGGCCTTCCAGTCTTCTGTAAATCAGCTCACATTTCCTGGAACTTAACCCCATTTATCTACAGATCTTTGAACAGCTTGTGTTTTTAGATTTTCAAAGGGAACAGAAAGGGCACAGTAGTCTTACATCCTTAGAAATTCCCAGTAATGGCATTTTGCCTGATAAATTTCCCCAGTTGGCTTCATGGAAACATTTCTTTCCCAAACCATTAGACACTGCAAGCTTGTCCTCCTGCAGGTGACGACATACTATCCTCACTCCTGGAGCTCTGAATGGGAATGGTAGAATGAGGATAACATTTCATCCTCAATGCCAGATGAGTATGAGAAAATACCTGGGGTAAAGTCAGCGAAGAACACAGGCTCTGAATCCATCCAGCCTAAGTGCAATCTCGACAGCAATCTAAGAGCAACCTATAGCTCTCATTTTTACATCAGTAGAATGTGGATAGTAATAATATATAACACATCATAAACCACATAATCCTTGTACACCATTTATGGGTTATCTAGCACAGAGAAAGTTAGAAATATATGGTTGCTATTATGATGATAGTGAATTCTCTCTCTTCTGGGAAAAATTTAGAGATACCTGCAGCCTCTGGGATGCTTCTACCCACAAATTTCTACTTGCATGCTACAGATGCTGGTTCTATCCAGTAGGTGAACAGATGTGGCATCCCAAAATTGGACAGAAAGATAAAATACAGACTGCTAAAGAAAGGTCAAGAAGAGGCAGCTGCACAGGAAGAGTAAGTGGAAAACAATGTTCCAGGTCCAACCCCTGATGAGGTGTTAAATGACTGGTAGGAGCCATCCCTGCTGTAATCCAGTTAACATTTAGCTCCTAATTATCACTTCTCAGTGGAGTCCAGACTAGATAATTGTGAACTGCAACCTCCAGGCTACACAGGAAATGTTTGATGCTACTAAGCCACTGACTCAATCATTTAACAGGTACTGCAATCTAGAAGCATGTAGAAAGAATATTACTCTAGTTAAAGAGTAAAGTGTCAAGTTTTTTTCTGGATCTGGCCTGCAGTTCAATGACTTCTAGCCAAACAAGATGTGGATGACTTCATCCAAGATTTCTTTCTAAATTCTCTCAAATACCAGCAGTTGTGGACTCTGTAAAATACAATCTGAGATTCCAAACCTAGATTTTCCTTCATATGAGTAAAAAACAATGCTAGCAATTCACCACTAGTACCTTTGTTTTTTTAGCAGAGACGATAAATTTTCTGATCTTCCCAGTCTTCCAGAAAACATTGTCTCAGTATCTAAATGGTATAACTGCTGGTGTTACAGCCCAACAAGGTTCATTGCTGCTGTACAAGAGGAAGCCAATGCACTGAGTGAGACAGCAGGCGTTACAACAGAGAAAGAGTTCAATATCACAGTTGCCATGCAAGGGGATGGGAGGAAGTTCTCAAATCCATTTTCGCAAGAATTTGGGAGAAAGGGTTTTTAAAGATAGTTTGGTATGCCAATAACTAGGCAATTGGGTCTGCTGATTGGCTGGGTTCAAGGTGGAATCATGAGGGTGTAGAAACTGTCTTCTTGTACTGACTCAGTTTCTGCATTGGGGGTCACAAGACCAGTTAAGTCAGTTCCTTGGTATGGGCCACTGGTCTGGGTGAGTTGGCTGTTCCACCAGAATGCAGGAGTTGGAAAATATCTCACAAACTAGCCTTAGGTTTCACAAGGATGTTATATATGTAAGTAATAAAGAAAACTAAGAATCTTTAAGACCATCAGCTATATGATTCCTGGGTAGTAAGCAATTATAAGAAAGCAAGCTAGGGAACAATGGCTGATTATATATATATATTTCCTCTGCCACAGTTCCCAACTTGTGGCCCTTTATTAATTTTATAAAGGCTGGGGATTGAATGATGACTAAAACACAGGTCCCACCCCTCAGAAGTTCATAGTCATATGAATATTATATAAGAGACTAATGGAGAAGCTGAAGATTTTCAATACTCTAATATGTGCAACAAAGTCATTTGGGGGAGGAAGATCGTGGGAGCATACAAGATAGAGCAACTAAACCTGCCTGGGAAGGGCCTGAAAGGCTTTTCAGAGAAGCAATGATATGTATGTTACATTTCAATGATAAGCAGGAGCAAAAAGGGGAAAGGCATTCTCAGTAGAGAGAGGTTGAGTAGAAAAAGGCTTAGCATGGTTGAGCTAAGTGAGGAGCTTATTGTATATGATGCAGAGTGGAGGGCATGATGTTGGAAAGATAGCCAGGGAATATAATGTAAAACACAGTATGAGGAATGTTATAAAATACACCCAGGAGTTTGTATTTAATCTTATAGATGATAGGAACCAATAGCAAGGTTTTCCATTTGTTTTCAAATTTGGCTTTGGTTTTAGTGTTTTATTTTAAAGACAAGGGAATGACACAAACAGACTTTGATTTTTGAAAGATTATTTAAAAAATGAAAGATGTAGAGAAATATAGTACCAATGCTGTGTGTAGAGCTGAAAAAAAAAAAAAAGAGAAATGTAGTAGAAGGAAAGAAAATAGCAATGACAAGACTAGACAGGATATTGTCCTCACCGGCACAGGAAGAACATGTCAGGATTGTGAACTAGGATAAAGGCAGTGGAGAGGGAAGGCACGTCAATTTAAAAAGACATTTCTGAGTTGGAAGCAAAAGAAATCAGTGATATTTGGATGTTTGGGGATGAGGAAGAGAGTGGAATTAAGAATGTATTTGCAATTAAGAGTGGGTGAAAGTGTGGAGTAGGGAAATGGAAGCCTTTCTCCAGCTCTGGAAAGCTCTCTCCCCATCCCCTTTTGGAAATGGTGTGTATGCTCAGGACTTCCGCACGGAAATCAAGTCATGGAATAAAAGGAAGCTAACTGGATTACCTTAGGTCTGCATTCATTAGCTTGACCTCATTTGAACCATTCCAGTCAACCAGCCCCAGACCAAGAATTTAAAAGTCAAACTAATTTACCAAGCACACACTATCCTCAAGCAAAATCAGAAAGCAACTGCTTTGAATAGCCCTGACTTAGCCTCAGTTCCCCAGAAAGCAGAGCCCAGCACAAAGACATTTGTACCAAAGAATGGAATTCCAGAGCAGGAGAGTAAAGTAGGGAAGAGGGAAAGTCAACACAAATATGCGTCAGTCACTGCTACAGACAACTGACGGCTCAGTCATCCAAGCATCGTGCCTAAGATGTCATACTGATTAAGGGCTTCCACGCCTCTCCCATTCACCCTCTCACCACTATTCCTTTTGATCACCTACAATGGTTGAGTAATTAAAGATACATGAAACACATTTGTAATATGCAAAGTACTATAAAAATATTCGTTGTTAGGTAGACTTGGATTAGAACACATTAAAGCAGGTCTTATGCTCCAGATTCAACAGCGCAGGTTGAGCTGTAGGTGGTATCCCTTCCTCCTTATGTACCTCTTCTAATTTTGCATTGTACTGGGTTGAATAGTGTCACTCTCCAAAATTCGTGCCCACCCAAAACCTCAGAATGTGATCTTATGTGGAAGTAGGATCTGTACAGATGCAATTAGTTAAGATGAGGTCTACTGGATTAGGGTGGGCCCTAAATGCAATGACTGGTGTCTTATAAAAGAAAGGAGAAGGATATTCAGGAAATGAATGTGGGAAGAAGGTGGTGCAAAAATGGAGGCAGAGATTGCAGTGACACATCTACAAGCCAAGAAACATCAAAAATTGCAGCCAACCACAGGAAGCTGGGAAGGAGGCATAGGATGGTTTCTCCCTCAGAGCCTCCAGAGAAAAATCAGCCCTGCCTATATCTTGATTTCAGACTTCTGGTCTCTAGAACTATGACAGAATAAATTTCTGCTATATGCCAATCAGTTTATGATACCTGGTTATGGCAACCACAGAAAACTAATACTAGCATTGTTCTCACTGACAATTCCTTGACTAAGATATTTGAGCACCTGGGTAACTCTGCTGGATCTGCCAAACTAGACCTCAAAGTCCATACACCCCGGCAGCTAGACTGACCAAACACTGCATATGCATCTTCGAAAAATACATAGATTTTTATCTTGTCAAACTGAGTTAAATTTTCTTGCTATAGATTTACTCCAACCTTCAGGAAATTTGAAGATGGATTCACTGACAATGTATAATATACTCATCTAAAATAATTTAGTTTGTAGGTATTTTAGAGAAAGAAAGAACATTCAACTTTTGTGCTTGTAGCATAAGGGCAGGGAATTTAGCTCTCCATTTAAAAGTTCTCAGTGTCCCAGACAAGAGAGGAAACGTTAGTGTAGTGTATAAGAAAAATGACAAGGAGAAAGGAAGAACAAGAGGGGAATAAGAAATCACACAAAGAAAATCTGTGCTAACACACAACCTTTCATAGAGTATTCTCTAAAATTGGAGTGCACCATAAGGTCTTATGATCATGAGGTAGATGTTATGTCATAGTTTTATAAAAAACTTCCTTTGACAACTTCTGGAAAGTTCAAGAAAACATTAGAGCACACTGGAATTGATGAAATATGAGTGACAAGAAATAAAGGAGACAGTTGGGGTGGTTCCATAGGCTTTAGACAAGTACTTTTGCGGAAGATGAATTGCTGTTTTCACATTATAGAGTCTCCTGGGCTTAGGGGATGGTAAGTGATGCCCTAGTCACCCTACTCAATGTAGAAACTATCTTTTTCTACACTAGAAAATGCATTCTATTGTCAACCATTACACAATTTTTTTGTGATAAGCAGTTTTTAAAAATTTTTTACAGTTTTGCAACGTGTAAAGAAATGACTTAGAAAATTAAATTTGAAAAATAAAAGAGGCTTTAAATGTTAAATTCTTGATTTTACAGGCTTGTAAAATGGAAAGACGGAGATTAGGTGACCTGCGCAAAGTTGCAGTCAGAAGTATATAGAGAACTCAGTATTACACACAGCATGTAGCTTTTTCTATCATGCCATGCTCTCATCCTAGATTTTAGTAAGTCCTTTGGAAAGACAAATGAAAACTTACTACCTAAGCCAAAAAGCTGTTACATTGTCTTATCATAATCTTTTAAGGGTTGTGATTGCTTTATTTGGTGATAATTGAAAGTTACACGGAACCTTTCAAATAAAATCCAGACTTCTAATCTAATTGGATCTCAGTTTGTACAATATAAACTATGTTATCGTTCCCAAAAAAAGTTCTGATTATTAGAACACTCACCTCAGAGGCATTGCATACTAGGCGTGTTCAATATATAATAAACTCAAATAAAAGTTAGATGGAAGAACTCCTCCAGATATTACTGTACTAGAAGCAATACTCACAGATCTTTGCTCTTTTAAACAGCCCACAGCAATCCAGTGCTTAGCCAAAGAAATTTCACACAATCTTCTACCTCAGGGTATCACACCTGAGACACTCCTCTTTCTCCCATTCTTGTTTCTGCCGTTATTTCTTGAACTTATTTCATTAAGCTTTCAGGAAGAATACCAATTAAACACATCCTTTCCCAATTCCATTCCCACTTTAAGCTTTCCAGTTCCCTTTACTGTAAGAGGTACTGAGAGTCTCTCTCTAGAAAATATTCCTAAATTATTCCTTGCTTTAGACGTAAGCACTGATGATCTATATATTAATGCAAATGTAATAGGGAAAGGGAAATTTACAAATCATGCCATTACCAGCTATTACTGCTGTAGCTTTAATTTGTTCACTAAGTTCAGCAGCCAGTTACCTACCAGGGCACCAAGGGAGGGTCACAGAAGAGGCAAACTTTGATAATGAAAGGTCTACATCATGGGCGTGCTCAGAAAAGGCAAGCACCGCTAAGCAAGCTCGGGGAGCAGTGTCAGGAAAACACTATAAGCAAAAAGAAAAACGGTACTCGAAGGGCCCCAGGAAGAATTTTTCCTTACCTTAGCAACTTCGGTTGAGACCTGACCTCTAAACCTCTGAAATAATAAATCTTCATCTCTCTGTCTCCTCTGTACACACACACACATGCACACGCATGTAATTTTCTTCCTATAATTTTAGCTCCACATTCAGGGAAGAAGTAATATTCCCCTCCATGAAGATCATTATACCTATTGCTATGTGGTTAATGAGTTAATATATTCAAAGCACTTAGAAGTGGGCCAGACACACACTAAGTACTATGTAAATGTTAGCAATTACTACCATTATGGCCATCCATTTATTTTTTTCCCCATAAAACGTCATTGAGAATCTCTTAAATGCCGAGCACTGAAGTAGGTACTATGGAAATAAAGAGAAATAAAATATGACTCCTAATTTTGAGGATTTCAGTGTGATGAGAATACATGAAAACAGGTGGTGGTGCTCGAATCCTTCTATTAACCTCATGAGTTAAGTGTCATTGTTCCCATCACACTCATGAAGAATTCAAGATTCAGAGAAGTGACTCGCAAATACACAGCTGATAGTTTGTGGAATGAGGACTTGAAATCGGGCCTGTCCAAACACAAATCAGAGCTGAAGCTTAGAATGTAGGATGCACAGTTCCCACAGATATAGTAGACCTCTGATTCAATGGTTTGGAAAAGGAAACATGAGAGCTAGATAGTACTAATTCTTCCTGAGAAAACCAGTGAAAGCTTCCGAGAGGAGATGACACTGAAGCAGAGAAGATGGCAAAAAGAAGAGAAGGTAGGAAGGAAAGAGGGTATTTCAGCCTATGGAGCAGTGCCTTGTTTTGCTATAGTATCAAATATACTCTAATAGCTATTTAAACCCAATAGCTTCCCTCTCCTTGTTTGGGACAATTGATCTGTTCATTCAATCAGTATTTATTGAGCAACTACTCTGTATAAGTCCATATTAGGGCTGGGTGCAGTGGCTCTTGCTACTTGGGAGGCTGAGGAGGGGAGAATTGCTTGAAGTCAGGAGTTCGAGACCAGCCTAGGAAACATAGCAAGACCCCATTTCTAAAAAAAATGAAAAAAATTAGCCAAGTGTGGCGGCGCCTGCCTGTAGTCCCAGCTACTCAGAAGGCTAAGGCAGGAGGATTGCTTGAGCCTAGGAGTTCAAGGCTGCAGTGAGTTATGTTTGCGCCACTGCAGTCCAGCTTGGACAACAGAGCAAGACTCCATCTCTTTAAAAAAAAAAACAACAAAAAAAAGACCATGACCATGACTATATTAGGCACTGACATGGATACAAAGAAGATTCTAAAATACATTCCACCCCTAAGGATCTTCCTCAAGTAAGTAGCTGACTAGATTAGCTCCTCTCTTAGAGTCCAGTTCCTGCAATCTGTGTGTAGTTCTTCTTTCACCCTGGCACGGAAAGCAGCTATAAAATGTTTCTGAATAGAGCATTGCTACACGCTGAATGTTTGTGTGGCTCCAAACTGCATATATTGAAATCCTAACACCCTACATGATGTATTAGAAGGTGGGGCTTTAGGGGAGTAGTTAGGTCACGAGGGTTGAGCCTTTATGAATAGGATGAGTACTCTTATAAAAACACACAGAGGACTTGCTTCCTCTCTCTCTTTCCACCATGTCAATAAACAAGAAGTCTACAACCTGGAAGAGGATCTTCACCAGAACCCAACCATGCTGGCACCCTGATCTCCGACTTCCAGCCTCCAGAACTGCAAGAAATAAATAGCTGTTGTTTAAGCCACCCAGTCTATGGTAATTTGTCATAGAGGCCCAAACTAAGGCAAGCACAATTCCTATTACTCCAAGATTGACTATCTGAGATCCCAGAATACAGGTTACAAACAATAATTTTATTTTCAGAAGAAGCAAAAATGTATTAGTGCCCAAGAATAACAAATTTGAAAAAGAATTATGACCGTTGTTTGTTCTAGCCCACAAATAGGAAATTTGGCCTAAAAGTGATCTGGGAAAGAGCATGGGTAGCATTTATTTTGAGAAACTTGTGAGCTAGAAACACAAAGAGGTGAGCTCACGTCACAGGGCAGCAGAGTCAGAACTTGAATCCAGTTCAGTTCAATAAGCCAAATGCCGATTAGCCCTCTCCTTTGAGCCTGGTACATGTGAGGAGAGGTTTCTGATTGGTTCTGTGATCAGAACAAAAGTGACTGGAAAATCTAAGGTGTTTTAAGTGAATCTGAAAACCTAGTATATTGTTTATGATTCTGTGAAACAGCATAATTAAACCACATGCAGCACGCTTCACTTGCCCAGGGGAAATCTCACTGAATGAACAAGAGATGGTTCCTCTCCTGTAGGTTCCACAGACAAGATTGATAGGAAAACATCTAAATAAGTATTATTGCTACTACTAACAATAATAATAATAATAGTGAACAATTAAGGACTGTCTTTTATGTTCCAGGTGCTTTATCCGTATTTTCTCTAATCCTTATACATATTCTCCAAGGTGGGTATTACCCCCATTTTGACTGAGATTCAGAGAAGTTTAAAAACTTTCCCAAAATGACATGGCTAAGACGGAGCAGACCAGGGACTCAAAGCTAGATTAACTCTAGCAACACAAGAATTTGTAATAAGTGGCTGGACAAGATCACATGCAAGACACCTGAATTCAAATCTCGGTTGTGCCACTTGCTAATTCTGTGAGCCTTGAACAAGTTCCTAAACACAGGGCCCTTATGTCCAATATTAAGGTGGTTCAGAGAATTACATAAGATTACTTGTTGTAAAAGTACCAAAACCAATACCTAGCACATAACAGATTCTCATTTAAAGCAATTGAACTTCAATAACCAAGTATATTTCACTTTAAGGATAGAGAATAAAATGCCAAAATCAGAAATTACCAAACTTATGTTTCCATTTCCACTTTCAAAGAAAATGATTTCTCTGGAATACCATTAACAGAAGAACATTCCTAATCTGTGTAAAATATCATTTGATTTACAGACATTAATTTTAGACAGACTCCCAGGCATTTGTTTCATTAGTATACCTGAAATGCGGTAATTGAGACGCTACATTCCTTCTGCATTTCCAGAGTTTAAAATCCAAAACAAATCACTAGAAACTACATAAAATTGAATCACTCTGTTATTTACTATTCAAGTCAATGGTGACTTACAAATGGTGAAGGAAACTACAATGTACTATGTGCCTATTCTGTGCCAGTTTTGTCACAGAAATTCCACCAGCAGGTTTACTTACAAGGTTCACAAACACTATACTCTTGATAATTCCAGACCCTGGAATGGAATTATCAACACCCTGTTAGTCATCCAAACTCCTAGAGGAGCAATAAATCAATCTGCAAAGATTTCTCTCAACTGTAATTATAGTGGCCATACAGCCTGGGCTTTCCAGTTGATTTTAAGTATTCTCTCTTGTCATCAGACCATATCTCCCAGTTTTGAGGCTGGAAAATATACTCATGGTCTTTTTAACTTAGAGCTAATTTAAAGCATGGATTTCTCGAAAGGAAGGAAGGAGAGCAGGGGGCGAGAGAAGAGAGAGAGAGAAGCCCTTTCTCCTCACCCACACACAGACCACATGAGGCAGCCGCGCACTCATTTATCCAGGAGATCAATGCAGTAGCTACAAGGGATTCATTTACAAGGGGAAACTGCAGCCCTCTAAGAAGCAAAAAGTATGAATACATCAAGCTTAGCAGTCAAGCCTCACCCATTTGCAGGTCTATCTGCCCTCCCCTTTTATGTTATTCATGGTCATTTGTAAAGCTAATCAACTGTTAGATGAGGTGTGAATTTGGTGGGGTTTTTAATTTTTTTTTTCTTTTTACCTTGTATTTGGCAAGACTGCTTCTCCTGCTCTGACAAATTAATGACCTGTGAATACCACCCAGCAGCCCCGACTGTCTCAGATGAAAGAACAGTGGGTCCATGCGCTCCGTGTTTCAAAATGTGAGCATGATAAATGAAGTGATCAAAACACAGGGCTCTGACCTGGAGCCAAGGACAGAGAGCCTACTGCAAGTTCTTTTCGACATTGTTTTCATCAACATCAAGTACCACAGAGCACAATTCCCAGGACTGCCAGCAGAATGGATTTAATACAGCCATGTGGGACGAGGCAAAAGCCACAGGGACAGAGGAGCTATTAGAGAGGCCCCAGTACCCGGGAGGCTCAGCCTGAGAAGTTCTCCTAGAGAGCTTCTTAAAGGCAGGAGAGGGAGAGAGGACAGTGAAGCAGTTTTGCTGCCACCGAGAAGCTCCCCTACTTTTGCTGGGTACAAGGGCTCAACCATAATTGTTCTGGACCTGCACAGGATGCCAGGGCTGGTTCTGGGACAGCAACTTTCTGTGATCTATTAACACTTAGGGCTACAATTTTCATTATATTTGCAGGAGTTTGCTTCCGAATTACATTGCAATTTCTCCTTAATTGTTCCACCTGGATCTGAGCCTCCAGCTGGTTTTAAGTGGCTCAAGGGAAGGAACTAAGATCGCTATTTCATTTATAACTTTCCATAGTGCTGAGTAGCAAAATAAGCTTTGTACAATGCTCTACAGTTTACAGATTGCTTCTTGGGCATTATTAGCTCATTTGTTCTTCAATATAACCCTGCGAGGTGGGAACTATTATTATCCTCATTTTACATAATCGGAATTCGGTGCTCATGTGAAGGCTGCTCTATCTGTGCATGATTAGTTCATTCTGTTAAAAGGCCAACATGGGCTTTTTCAATATCCTGGGTACTTATAATACATACATAGGAGAGGAAAATATGCACAATTTTGTGAAAAGTAAACTATATATAAGTTAAAGGCTTGGAGATTTTTGAATGTAGATTTTGGTTTAGAAAACCTCCCAGGAGTATAAAAGGATGTGACAAAAAAATGAGACTACATGAGATAGGCCTTGGTCTTCAAGTAAATCCGATAGACAGGCTTCCAGAAAGAAGCATTCCTTAACTATCAGCCCAAGTTCTCCAACCCTTGTAGACGTTGTAGACCAAGCACTGTCTATGGTTGAATCAGTAATAAATCTCATATATATGTTCATGCTTTTGTGAATGATTAAATCTCATGTAAGCAAGACTTTACTCACAGTAACCTTCTTTTATTATATGTGTTCTCAAATAAGAAGTGCAGGAAGAGACACTGCTTTCCCAAGAGAGCCATTGCATTGGAAAGGGGTCCACATATGGTAAGGCAGGTGGGTGTCACTGCCTGGGAACCATGGAAGATCTGGGAATGGAACTTGGGTTCCCCAGCCCCGGGCAATCCTCAGGAAGTGTGTGAGCCGGCCAAGTGTCTTACTGAGCAGAGCAGGTACCATAAGCATTGCCCTATTCTTCAGTGATGTTTGACCTCCTTAATCAAATGTCTCTCTGAGCCCATCAGTACTGTCTTCTAAGGAGACTTAATCCAAGAAAAATGTCTTATCTAAAGAGAGCAAACAGAGAAGATGGCTCATGACTACCACTGTCACCTTCACTTTTCCCAACTGATCCTGTTTGGAATTCCAGAAAATACTCCAGCAGAAATCAATCTTTGTCATCCTCATCAACAGCGTCTTTATCATCACCACTTCTCCCATAATAAATCTGTGCAATCACTACGATTTCAAAGTTCAATAAGTTTCTTCACTTAATGTTCAAACTGAACCTAGAATTCATTTGGAAGAGCAAATGGGCAAGATCAACTACGATAATTTTATAGAAGAACAGAATTAGGACCGGCCCTCCCAGGTGTCAAGACATGTGAAAAGCTGCAGCAACTATATGGCATCAGTGTAGGAATAAATAGGTTATCTGAAAATAATCAAAAACTAAAGTGGATCCATGTTTATGCAGGAATGTAATATTTGACAAAGGTGATACTTTAGATTTGTGAAGAACAGATTAGTCAATAAGTGATGTTGGGAATAATAGACTTCCTTTTGAAACAAAAGAAAATTTGCTCATATGGATATTCTATGTGGATTAAAGACAAATATAAAAAACACTTCTAAAAAATGCTAAAAGAAAATATTGGAGAATATGTCTGTAACTTTCAGGGTAGGAAAAGTTCTCCTTAAACAAGATACAAAAAAGCAAAACTCATGAAAAGAATGATAAATTAGCTATACCCCAATTTAAAATTTCTATTTGTCAAAAGATACTATAAACAGTTAAAACATAAGAAAAACTGGGAGAAAGTATTTGCATCATATAGAACAAAGGATTAGTATCCCATATCAAAAAAGTCAAATAAGCCAGTAGAAAAATGGGCAAATATATATTGCTAGGTAATTCATAATAAAGGAAATATAAATGGGCAATAAACATAAAAAAGTATATTCAACTCCACTGATAATTAGCATGTTAAAACCACAAATGATATACCTGTTCTTTTTTCACCCACAAGAATTTTAAAAAGTGTTGACAAGTTTGACAAGAGTGTAAGGAAAAGATTACTGTCATATGCTGTTGGCTGAAATGTCAACTTGCATTTCCACTTTGGTAGTCGTGGTGCAGAACTAGTTGAAGCTAAAAACGTGTATATTATGATCATTTGTATCTATTTCTTGATAGCTCCCCTAGAGAAATTCTTTCACAAGTGAGCTGTAAAGATGTTTGTTGCAGCATAGTTTGTGCAAGTAAAAAGCTAGAATTAACCTAAACATCCATCAATAGGAAAATGGTTTTAAAAAATATAATGCACATATCCTATGGGACTCTGCAGTAGTTAAAGACAATAAGTTATCTATAATACATCTATTAACTTAGATTGATCTCAAAAACATATCAAGTGAAAAAAAAGCTGTAGAATATTATATATTCCCTCTGGGGAGATAAAAAAATTATTTTAATGCATAGCAAAAGATCTGGAAAGATACACCAAAACAATAGCAAGAGCATTTGCCTCTCAATAGACAGGTAGGACGCTAACAACAAAATTGGGGAGGATAAATGGCTGAAGGGCACTTTGGCCTTATCTGTAATATTTCCATTTATTTTAACAGCAAGAACATATTTTTGTATAAATAAAATTTAATTTAAAACCAAAACTGTTACTTGCTATTTCATAAAAATTTATGCATCAGACACTGTGCAAAGTACATTATGGGCATTATTTCATCTGAAACTCAAAACAAGTCTCCATGTATTATTATTCCCATTTTTAAGAATGAGAAGGCTGAGTCTAAAAGATAGTAAGTTAGGGGTCTGCCTGGCTCCGCTATCTATAGGTTGCTGCTTCTCTGGGAATTAGTGTGAAGGTGCTCAGAGATGGCATGTCTCCTTGACTACGTATGAGTCTTTCTGTGGAGCATATATCAGGAATTTGAATTTCTGGGTCATAAGGTATGCACAGGTTCAGCTTCAATAATTCGGTCATATTAACCCCTTCAGAACTGCTGTGCCAATTGACACTAGCCTACCACAGTTTCCGGAGGAGGGGACTCTGACCCGGAACCTGGAAGAGCCAAGACTAGTCCCGCTGTCCCAGTTCACTGTCTCACCCACTCTCGTCCAGTATTCCACATAATGGGACTACCTTCCAGCCCCAGACGAAGGTTTTACAAACGTTGGAGTAGATGGGGCAATAGTTAACATTCATTAAGTGAGAGGCAAAGGTCAAGCTGTGTTAATCTTCCATTGTAGGGGCCCTACAGCTACTGGCAGTGGGTTTTAATTGGGTTTTCTATTAAAGCAATTTTCTCCTCAGTGATTTATCATAAAGAAATGACACAATTAAGTCTCATTTGGAAACACTAATGAATTATTTAGCATGGGCCAAGCAAAAAGAAAACATGACCTCTATTAGCCTCATCTGAGGTGGAGGAAGAAAAGCCCAAAGAAACAGAATAATAAGAACACAGAGGGTGGGGGAGTGGAGGGTCACATATCACAACAGCTGCCTATGTAGTCTGCCTCGTTCTGCTCCACCTCCATCCCAATCTGTCATATACCAAGTCACAAGGTAAATAATTGTAAAATTCCATTGTGATCCATCTTCTCCCTGTTTTTCACTAACCCAGCTAGTAAGGATAAAGTCCCGTAGTCTGGCATTGAACCATCATTTTCACAGATTCGTCCCTTTCCGGTTTTTACCTTTCTTCTCCCACAGACATGGGCTATACCCCTCACCTTCACTAATGTCTTCTTAGAGAGCCCATCCCCACTGGACGGACCATCCCTTTATCTCTGTGCCGACAGAGACTTACCGGGAAAACGAGGCCTGGTTTGTCCTCACACCAACAGCAGCCTAGATAATGCCCGGAACTGAAATCCTAGCACATTCTCTATATAAGATTTTAGCTTAAACTTAACAGTTGATTCCATCACAAACATGCTTTACTTCTGCCTGTGTGATGAAAAGAATAATGTCACAACTTAACAGTGATTTCTGACTCCAACAGGAATGAAAGGATGCTTCTCTGCACGGTCAACTTTCTGAAGCAGTGGTCTACTGCTAAACTGGATCTCAAAAAAACCTTCAGCAACGACAAAACCAACTAATTGATAGCATTTGTCAATTTCTGTGGTTTAAATACTCCTACTATGGCCCATTTCAACCTACCAATGGGCCCCAAATATATATATATATATTATACATATATATATATGTGTGTGTGTGTGTGTGTGTATATATATATATATATATTTTTTTTTTGAGACAGAGTCTCACTCTGTTGCCAGGACTAGAGCGCCGTGGCATCAGCCTAGCTCACAGCACCCTCAAACTCCTGGGCTCAAGCGATCCTTCTGCCTCAGCCTCCCGAGTAGCTGGGACTACAGACATGTGCCACCATGCCCGGCTAATTTTTTCTATATATACTTTTAGTTGCCAGATAATTTCATTCTATTTTTAGTAGAGATGGGGTCTCGCTCTTGCTCAGGCTGGTCTTGAACTCCTGAGCTCAAACAATCCACCCACCTCGGCCTCCCAGAGTGCTCCTCCCACTATGCCCGGCTTACAAATATTTAACAATCAGTTCTTTGGAGGCAACACTAGCAGACTCCAACATACATATGGAAGGTGACTGGATTCTCTGCATATGGAAGGTGATCCCGAAAGGCAGAAAAACAAACAACAACTGAACTATCTGAACTATCTATCTGTTCACTGAAATTGGCCATGGGTTCAAGCAACCAAAGCAGAAAGTTGAGGGATTTGGAAAGGGGAGGACAACGAGAAATTCCTGTAACACTCTCCTCTAAGGACTTTTAAAATTAGGATTCTTTCATTTGATCTAAGTGAAATTTGCAATATTGTAATACAAGTTGCCTCTATAACTTGGAATCCTCAGTGAAAGTCAGGTTCTTGCTCTACCCTGTGCAGACGGTATTCTTGGGAGCAGGAACATACCAGGAGGTCTCTAGCATGGGATAATGTATAAAGAGAAAGAACAGTGTACACACGGTGCTGATGCTAAGACAATGCCAACAAACTGAACTAATTCAGTAGAAACACAGAAACCGATCAAATGAAGGAAAACAGCCCATCTCACATTTACCTAAAAGTCCCCCAGAGAGATTGGGGGCATCTCACTGCCCCCAAATAAAGGGTGGCCCCAGTAGATGTCTGCATTACAGAGTCAAAGTGTATTGCTTTCTTCCATGTTCTGCCTTTATTGTGTCATGTCTTAGACACCAAAACAAACAAATAAACAAAAATAAAAAATCAGTGAGGCAGAGTGGAAGAGTCATAAATTCCAGTGTCAGCCAGACATAAACCTAGTGGAAAAGAAACCTGGATGTGAGCAAAGCGTGTGGCCAAAAAATCAACAGCTGCAAACACAACAGATCTAAACCCAAGTCTGGGAGACAAGTGCAAGTGAAGGATGAAGAGCAACGAAGCGCTTTCCAAATGGGCAAATAAGGTTCTGTGTCCAGAAAGTCAATACAGTCAAGTCGGACAAAAATTTGGTGAGCCAAAAATAGATAAGCTGCACTTCCATAACCAAGGATTCAGTAGAAGCAGAGAGAGAAAAGCAATAATCCCAACAGAGGGCTCAAGAGCCCAGCTTTCTCCAGGTGGCACTTGGAGACCTTGATTGCCGATCATAAAGACAGAAATGAGCTGCTTGGCCCTGGTGTGGATCCCCTCCCTACGTGGGTGGGCGAACGCCAGCCTGTGGCCGCTGGCTGCTAGGAAGAGGAGACACAGCCGTGGCTGCAGCTGACAAGCTCCTCTGGTGATTTTAATGGTCTCTCAGCTCTGCTCCCAGGTTTGTGTCAACACTGTGGGCTACCACCTTTGCTGATTAAACTGCAGGTAGACAACAAGTCATTGTCTTTTGTCATTTTTTTCCTTTCTGTGGGAAGTCAGTTCTCAAAGGGAAGCTCCTGCCACGTGAATCAGTTTAATTCATCCCTCTGTAATAAGCCCACTCACTTGAACCGTGCAACTTTCAGCTTTGGAAACCATAAAGGAAAGCACAATGCAACAGCTTTGGTAAGGGGAGAGGCATATTTCAATGAACAATTTGATGATCAGCAAAATAAAAAACAGGCAGCATTCATGAACACCAAATATCCAAGGAGCCCAATAACAGCAGATGGATTATAGACCAGGAATAGCCAGGAATATCACTTCCGGCTATATGGAATCCTTTTGTCCCCTTTGCACAGAGAAGAATGAACTAATGCACAGTAGACTTCGGAGAGAACTGATTATTTTGAAACACTTGCACTTTTTTTTTATACGAATAACTTCTTTTGGTCTTTAGCATCCCACAGCTCTGAAAAGAAGGAGCTTGGGAATTAGCATGCTGCCTGAACACTGAGAAAATCTCACACAGTCAGATACACCCTGGAATTCATCTTGGTGATTTTGTTAGGTCTCACTCAGGTCTAAATTACTGATGCAGAGTTCAGAAATGGCACCACAGGGGGCTGAAAGAGGTCATTTAGATTTCCAATGATTTTGCATCCTTCTGAATAGTCTGGGAAGTTAGGCAAGAATCTACAGTGCCTCGCCATCTCTCAAAGCCACCACCCACTGTCTTGTCTCCATCTTACTGGTGGCCCCTAATTCTCGCCCCTCGTCCTCTGCAGGAGGTCTTCCTGCACCCAGCCTCACCCCTTCCCAACTTCCACATAGCATCCCAGAGTGAGCTTGCTAAAGAACAAATCTGATTATGCTATTGCTCTATTTAAAACTATACAATTGGTTCCTATTGCTCTTAAGATGAAGGACAAACCCCTTAATATGATTTGTAAGGCCCAGCACGGTTTGGCCTCTGTCTTCATCACTGGTTTCATTCCTCCCCGCTGTCCTCACCACAACCACCGGCACCCCCAGCTCCAGCCACACTGAACTCCAGGGTCTGGGGTAACCTCTCCTCCTTCTCTTCTGTGCCCTCTGGCTGGGACAACAATCTCCTTGGCCCCTTGCACCTTTGCCTAATTAAGTGTGATTCACTCTTGCAGGTTGCATGCAGTTTATTCTGGGAAGCTTATGGTGTCCCCAAGGCCTGAGTGAAGGACTCACAGCTCTAGCCAGCATCTGCCACAGCCCTTATCACACACTTGTGTGTGTGTCACATGCTGCTGCTGCATCTGTCGGCCGTGGCCACACTGTTGTGAGTTCCGTGAAGCCAGGCACTGTGCTTGTCTGGTTCGCAGATCTATCTCCAGCAGCTAGCATAGAGCTTGCACACAGTAGGTGTGCAATCAGTAGCTACTGAATGTATAAAACATAACGAGAGGCATTGAGCAATTATCATATGGCTCATAGTGCATTATCCCAAGCATAATAAAAAAAGACAATAACACTTGCATAAATCCTTAATACTTTTTTCAGTCTCTGACTTTTTATTTGTTTTTTGAGGATTTCTGAGCCCCTCCACCTCCTTTTGGATTAGGGATTTGACAGACAAGCCATGAAAGTTGGGAGATCCCCACGAAAGGTCTTGCTGGAGCCTGACTAGAAAGTCCTGCCAGAGATGATCTCCACTGTACCAGGCCACCCACTGCCTCACATAGGAAAAAGGAAAAAAAGAATCTGATTTCTAACAAAGAGGAGAGCTGCAAAGGATTTTTTTTTTTTTTACACACCATTTAGAAAGAAAAAGAAGTCTTGTGCAATCTGTGATTATCTTCAGGGAATTTTTAGGTTGTCAATAGATTTCCATTTTCTTCAAGTGCTTGGAAGAAAAAAATTTACGTTGTGGGCAATTTCATTTTTCCATTTCACTTTTTAAAAAATAAAAATATATCGAGGTTAGAGGAGAAAAAAATTTCTAAAATTCAAAAAAGAATCATTTTCATGGCACTATATAGCACTAATCAAGGGAAAAATGCAAGGGGAGTCCCACTGGGGTAGAGGAGGGAAGCT
Source organism: Lemur catta (assembly GCF_020740605.2). Classification (NCBI taxonomy): domain Eukaryota; kingdom Metazoa; phylum Chordata; class Mammalia; order Primates; family Lemuridae; genus Lemur; species Lemur catta. The sequence goes on from NC_059132.1 coordinate 61,565,825, forward strand.
GACCTGCAGGGGAGCCCTGCCCATCTGTTGCTCTGCCCTCTTGAACTTGTTATTGCTGAACAGTCCTTGACAGGAAAAAGTGCCACCCACACCCAGCAGCTGCTAAGAAAGCTCTGACTACTGATCAAATCTAATTACCTAATTGAGAAAGAGAGAGAGAGAGAGAGAGAGAGAGAAAGAGAGACCCTTTCCTAACATATTTGAAAACTGCCTCCAATGAAACCAACACTGTTGTAAGGCTTTGAAAGTATTTAGTGGTAACAGCCTTTTCTCATCTATCTGCCTCACAGTACAGTCTAGAAATGTTTCTTAGTAGCAAGAAATCACCCAACAAGAAATGAAGCATCCACTGAGCTCCTGGCCCAGTGGCTGGTGTAGTCTAATATTTAAGGGAAGCATATTAGGCAGTATCTCTGATCCAACACACATGGAAAAACAGAAAGGTACATGGATAGGGATAGGGGGCTTCTAGTTGAAAACAAAGATGTTAAATTTCAACTTGCCAAACTGCAATGAGATGCTACTTCATACCCACAAACAAGGGCTAAAATCAAAACAGCTCAGAACACCAAGTGGAACTGTCTGACATTGCTGGTGGAACTGTGAAATGGTACAGCCACTTTGGAGACTATTTGGCAGTTTCTGATAAAACTAAACATACACTACATTCTGGTCCAAGTCCAGTCTGATACCCAAAAGAAATAAAAATATATGTCCACAAAAAGACTTGTATGAGAATGTTTATAGCAAACTGGAAATAATCCAAATGTCTATCAAAAGGACAATGGATACACAAATTTTGGTCTAGCTATCCAATGAATTGCTACTCAGTGATTTAAAAAAACAATTTACTGGTACATGAAACAGCATGAATAAAGCTCAAAAATATTTTGTTGAAGGAAAGAAGCCAGACAATATATACTCAGACAAATGAGTATATACTGTATGATTCCATTTATATGAAATCCAAATACAGGAAAAACTAATATATTGTGCTAGAAATGAGAAAGCTGGTGAGGGTGCAAATTGCCAAAAGGGTGCTGAGAAGTTTCTGAAAGAGATGGAGATTTTACTTGTCTTATTTAGCTACACAAGTGTATATTATTGTCAAAATTCCTCACATTTAACTCTTAAATCCATAAGTTTTATTTTATGTTAATTCTTTCTCAATGTTTTTTAAAAAGCCTAATTTGCCAAATTCAGAAGAAATCCTATACATAGTTCTCAGACCTTCCTGATCTGCATAACTTTACTACCAAGAGATCCTTCCTTCTTAAACTCTTTAATATGTTCCCAGATCTCCCAAAAGAGGGACTTCTAAACATCTCCAGCCCTTGGGGATAGACATAGAGCTCAGAGAAGGCAGATATTATAATCCCACCTTACAATGAGGAAACAGAAGCTCAGAGAGGTTAAGCAACTCTCCTGATGTCACCCAGCTGGTGAATGATAGCATCAACCTTCAATAGCAGACTGTCTCTAAATATCTGCTCTTTTCAATACCTACATGGCACCATTACATACAGTAGAAACTTCTCAAAAATACAGTGCCAAGATTCTGTATCTAATGTGCCAAAAGAAGAAGGAAATTTAATGACCCACAAAGTTTATCAGGGAAGGGATTAACACCCATTGCAGAGAGTAAGGAAGTAAGGAAAAGCAAACCATAAATGAGGGCAAATCCTTGCAATGTATTAAACAAACAAATCTTAATATCCAAAATATTTAAAGATGTCCTACAGTTCAGTAAATATTAATAGTAAATATTAATAATCCATAGATAAATAGTTCAAAGGTATAAAATAGCAATTTATAGAAGAAATAAAAAAGCAGAAAAAGTAGACTCAGTTTCACAATTAAAGAAACACAAACTAAATAACAAAATTTTGAATTTCGTCTGTAAGTTTGTCAAATGTTTTTAAATATTAACTATATCCTGTTTTGGCAAAACTGTGAGGCACTCATACTGTAAAGTAGTGTACATTGGTATGGCTTCTTAGAAGACAATTTGATAGTATCTAACAAAATGTAAAATATAAATTCCCTTCAACCTACAATCCCACTTTTGTACTATGGAAATATTAACCCAAATTAACATAGATATTTATGCAAGAATTTTCACTAAAACGTAGTTTACAATGGTGAACAATTAAAAGCAATATAAATGCCTACAAATAGGGGACTGATTAAATATACAATGCTACACCATATAATGAAATACTATGCAACTTCTAAAAAGAATGATTGGTCTTAAAGTGGCAAAGAATTGGATATATGTGGAAAGTTGTCCATGATTAATAATTAAGTGGAAAAAGCAAAATATAAAGAATGTATGTAAAATGTTGCCATTTTTATTTTAAAGAAAAACAGGCGGGAGCAAAACTGTGCTCTGGGCAATGATATCTGATTTACTAGACTTTCCGAGATTGAATAAGATTGTGTATCCGAGCACACTAGGAACTCAAATACTGTTTGGATTTTCATATCAGGAGTGCTAATGTTAGCAACCAGCAAACTGGATAGATTCTTAGCAGGAACCCCGGGAGTTGAGGCAAGGCCCTACCCTAGTAACTCCATAAGTTATAAATAGCAGCTATTGTTTTTATTTCTTTAGCACTTCAGAGTTTATAAAGTACTTTCACATATATTCTCTCATGTAATTTAATACTCTCAATAATTTCTTGAGATTGGTATTGTTATCCTCATGTTGTGACCAGAAAATCTTCAGATAAGTGAAATGAATAATCCCTGACAACTCTAAAAGGGCAGAGATCAAGTATTCCAGGCTCCTATCTCACTGAGTAACAACAAAACAAAACAAAAAAACAAACGAAAAAAGCGCTCACAATGTATTTGGCGAGTGAGCGAGTGAGTGCTAGCTCTTCCGTTTCTAGAGGGTGATTCTTTGCACTCAGCACCACCCTTGCCAAGAGATAGGCAGACATGAGACAGGAGGTGACCAATATGAGACAGATGTCAATAATAGAAACAAGGCCCAGCGCGGTGGCCCACGCCTGTAATCCTAGCACTCTGGGAGGCCCAGGCAGGTGGATCGCTCAAGGTCAGGAGTCCAAGACCAGCCTGAGCAAGAGTGAGACCCCGTCTCTACTAAAGATAGAAAGAAATTATATGGACAGCTAAAAATGTATACAGAAAAGGTTAGCCGGGCATGGTGGTTCATGCCTGTAGTCCCAGCTACTCGGGAGGCTGAGGCAGGAGGATCGCTTAAGCCCAAGAGTTTGAGGTTGCTGTGAGCTAGGCTGATGCCATGGCACTCACTCTAGCCTGGGCAACAGAGCGAGACTCTGTCTCAAAAAAAAAAAAAAAAAAAAAGAATAGAAACAAATACGTGCTGCAGCCTCAGCCCCATCTCCTAGAGTGGTAAAAGCCAAGCTCTCTGGAGCAGAAGCAATGGCACACGGCTCTAGTGGGGGCCCCTGTGGTGCCCACCAACCAGTGCCAGCAGATGCCAATAGCGCCGACCAGGTGAGTCCCTGGGAGCTGCAATTTCTAGAAGTTCTAGCACCTTCCTCCCCTCCCCCGCCCCCCCCCCCGCCACTCCGTCACACACACACACACACACACACACACACACACACACACTCCTGGGATGTCTCTTACATCAGAATGTGGTGGAGCGGTGCAGAGACCTGACTTCATGTCTCTGTCCCTTACTATTAATACTTTTGTGGACCGGAGCAAACCGCACAACTTCTCTGACCCTCCATTTCCTCACCTGGAAAGTATGGATGACGACAGTTGCTACCTAGCAGGGATACGAAAGCTTATGTCAGATACTGTGGGTTAAGGACTTAGCAAAGCATCTGGTACCTGGTAAGCACTCACTAGTTTGCTATTCGGTTCTAATTATGACATGGTAGGCTAATCATAAAACATGTGGCCATGGAAAATCTGCAGAGAACGGGTTAGGCAAAGATGTACGTGTGTAAATGTGTGCATGTGCATGTGTGCGCGTCTGCATGTGTGTTTGAGGAGAACGGGGGTCTAGGTCCTGAGAAGATGTGACTTAACATTTCAATAACAGAGAAGAGGCTGTTTCAAGAGGCTCTCTGAAGAGTGGGATTCTCAAACTGTGTTACTGTGCATTTGGAAAACCATTTAGACAATTAATTCCCAGGCCCAGACCAAAGGTTGAAGTCACCCCGGATATCTCTCCCCTGCCTACGCAGCCTTTCTAACATCGTATCACACACGTGGGTAACGATCGAGGATCCCGGTAGAAGAAGGCATTCGAGTCGGAAGCGTGCTGTTTCATTATTCAGCCCCCCAAGCAGTGATGTTTTGCTACTTGATGATTGTAAAAGACGAAAGTGATGCCACAATTTGCTGTGCTTCTGTGTCCCAATCACATTTATTAATCAAGAGTCTCTATTCCAACATGGTGCCAAGGTGTTACTCCTTCAAACTGGAGATGCCTCCTTTTAGCAATTTTGCTCCGAGTCTATAAACACTGGGAAATGGAAAGAAATAGCTTTTCTGTCATCCCTGATCTCCCACCCGAGATCATTCACATCCCTGTTGCTAATAGAGCAGCACCAATCACAAGAACTCAGCTGCGCTTTTCCTGCTGGCAACGTTGCCAGGATCCTCTGAACAGGCTACACCAGGGGGGCAGAGCCTGGGCTGGGCTGTCTTTCTCACTCGAACCATCCAACACAAGATCTTAAGAAATGTCATTGAGGAGCACAGGGAACAAAGGAGAAGGCCCAACTCCACACCAGGCCCCACCCAAAATATAGGGAAACTAAGTGTTTCTTCAGTAAAATTGCTGTGCTTTGTTTCTTTCCCGAAGAGAGAGCAGAGCAGAGCAGTTTGCTCCCCACCCACCTGCCAAAATTCTCGGGGGCTGGCCTGGGGGTGGCCTGTCCTGATCCCTTCCCAGGGATAGTGCGACTTGGATATGGGGCCAGGTGCCCATTGGCTGATTTTGAGGGCACCAGAGCCCCTCAGACCCAGAACACACAGCAGTAATACAGAAAGCCACAGGATGGTGGGGCTGGGGGATATGACACAGGAGGGAGGGTTGGCTTTGAGCGTTACTTGGGAAAAAGAAAACCCGGATAGTCCCTTCCAGAGGTCCCTAGATGAACCATCTGCTAACTAGGAGTGTCTCAGGAATATTCCCAAAGGGCCAACATAAAAGTTTTTATTTGGTCCCACTAATATATGCAGATCAAGGTCCTAAATGCCTCGTATGTGCAAATAATATAAAAGGGAATACAGCAGAGTCCTGGCCCTTGAGGAGCTCACAAGCTAATGTTAGAAGTAAAAAAATATATATATCTTTTTAATATGCTATAGGAAAGTCAAGATCAGTAGAGGCTCAAATGTTATGAGACTCAGAGAGGCTCCTAACCCATCCTGGCAGAGGGGGCTGTTAGGAGAGATAACCCTATAGTTCCTTGTTCATCACTCCCAAAGTTTTAAAATCTGTGACAGGCCACCTGCATAGCTGTCACTCACCCGATGCAGGCTGGGTTCCAGAAGTCACCTTGTGTGACAAAGCAGTTGCTCTCTGGACTCCCAGGCACATGGAATGGAGAGAGCAGGGAGCACACTGGGGCACCTCAGCAGCCCAGGCCTGGCAGTGCCTGTGGGAGGAATCATGTTCTCAGGCCTGGGTGCTCTGAGGTTGGAGTCGGAATGGACAGAGGAGCAGTTTACCCTGTGTACTACTTGGGTGACTTTAACTATTTTCTGTCTAAAACTCTTAAACAGATGCCAGAGGCCTAGAGCATGACTGGTTTGCAAAATGAACTTTCACTCTCCCCTGTGGAAGGGACATGGGCTCCTGGTGCAGTTCTTAAGCTGCATCTCTTATTGGAAGCAAGATTACTCAGGCAAGGAGAATTGACTCAAGTAACGTGCACACTAGCAGTATAAAAACAAAACTGTGCACATTTCTACAAACCACCACCAAAACTGAACATAATTTAATTTTTTCACTTTGATGGACATCTTATTTATGCTCCATCTATAAAATGGAACAGCATAAAGTCATTAAAAATCAGATTTTCAAAAAACAATGATGAAATATGATGTTCACTTTTATGACTTGAATTGTGTCCCTCCCAAAATGCTATGTCGAAGTCCTAACCCCCAACCCAGTACCTGTAAATGTGACCTTATTTGGAAATAGGGTCATAGCAGATGCAATCAAATTAAGATGAGGTCAATCAGGGTGGGCCCTAGTCCAACATGACTGATGTCCTTATAAGAAAAGGAGGACACCATGTGAAGACAGAGACACACAAGGAGAAGGCCATGTGACAACAGAGGCAGAGGTTGGTGTGATACACCTGCAAGCCAAGGAATGCCAAGGACTGCCAGCCACCTCCAGAAGCTAGGAAGAGGCAAAGAAGGATTGCACCCAGGACCCGCAGGGGAGGCATGGCCCTACCTACACCCTGATTTTGGACTTCCAGCCTCCAGAACTGTGAGAGAATGAATTTCCGTTGCCTTAAGCTATCCAGTTTGTGGTACTTTGTTATGGCAGTCCTGGGAAACTAATATCCTCACCAAATACCATTAAATGCAAAAAAGAGGACATAAAACTCTTTTTTGGTAACAAGTGGGTTAGTACATTTCACCATGTTTACTGCCCCTCTTAATTTCTTCTTGTGTTAACTATCTGTTCACACTTCCAGGGAAGATCATTTCTGCAGCTGAGAATTACGCAACGCTCCAGCCCAGGGCTCTGGTGCTCCAGGATCACCTCTTGGTCATCCCCCTTGAGTCCCTTTGCTCTTCTCAGTGTGGAAGCCCAGTGCTCTGAGGGTTAAAATCTGAGCCCCTCCACTGCCCCTTCCTTCCCTTTCAAGGGCTGGCCTGGCCTCTCGCCTGAGCTTTCTCCTTGGCATAGAATAGATTCGATGCGAAATTATTTCACTGAAATGATTAAATATTTCCAAGGTTTAGAACACATTTTCTGTTCCAAGAGTGTAGAATTAATGTAAGTACAAGAGCTTAGGAACATGGAACATGGAACATTGCATACATTCCTGATTGGGTTATTACTGTTGTCAAGTTCTTGGCTGAGCCTCCTTGACATTGAAAACAGGTCCAGCTCACCCCAGCCCTTAAAACCCCAACCCTGTGAGGTGAGAATCCACAGACATGAGAATCGTGGCCACATTGGCTTCCCTTTGCTCTCTGCCCACAACCTTTGTCTCCATCCACAGCAAGCCATGGCTTCTTCCCGTCTCCAGAGGGAGCTGGTCACCGGGCTCTAAGGTGTAATGTGCCTACTAAGTAACTTCCAACTAGACTCTTCTGATATGTAGAGATTCTTAACTATAACCTGCAGTTGTTTCAATTTTTCAGAAGTACCCTATTATCTGCTTTAATCTCAAGCTAATTCTTCTCACATTGGGAATACTTAAATAAGTTATCAAGCATACACCCTGATTCTATTATAGCCTTTATCACTGAGCCATTTATGTATGTGCATGGATTTCCATACTAGACTAAGAGCTCTTAAGTTCAGGGTCATGACTTACTTATTTTTGTATCTTCCTAGCTTGTATCTTATGCTCAGTGTAGTCAACGCTTTAAACAAAATAGATTGTTGAGGGCTAAATCTGGACCTCTTCAGCCCAAGAGTGGTAGAGGATAGAGGAATGTATGGAGAAGCCTGCAGGAAGAGCATACCCTGTGTGATGTGATAGTTGGAGCAGTTTAGGGATTGTCTCCCACATGAGATGACTTTTGAATTGGGCCCTGGATGATGACTATAATTTCACCAAATGGAGAGGGAGGAATAATAGAGGGACCAGCATGAGATGGTGTGCAAACAAGGTTTTAGAAAACTATAGTTAACTTGGTGTGGATGGAGCCTACAGTGGGGAGAGGACTCGATGGAAACTTGCAAAAAGTTTTTCCAGCTTACCCCTTCACCAATAATGATCACAGTAATTTTATTTTGGGTTGTCCTTCACTTTAAATTCAATCAGTCTTTCTTTCATTCAGCAAACATATATTGAGCATCTGCAGAATTTGAGGCAGTTTGTTAGGATTCAGTGTTGGCCTCAGTCACACCCCTACAATGGGTCGTCCATGGCTTTGGAAACTTTATCTAGATGTTTTATGCCATTTGTCTTAGCTCCGATCTTAATAGGACAAGCTAGAGATTGCATCTTTAATTCCTTAATGTGTTCCCACGAAATCTGTATGAATGTTTTCTAGACACTGCTATTTAATAAATGCTTTTGGAATTGAGTTAAGCTAACCTAAAGTGAGAGGATAATAGAAGGAAAATAGAAGGCTGATGGGGGAAAGAATAAAATTAAAAGAAGGAAACCCAGAAAGGAAAATATCAGTGCAAGAAAGGAAATAATTAGAACTGAGAAGAAAGGAGGATTAATTCGAGGGAGTTAAAGAACACAGACTCTTAGATGTAGAAGGGATCTATCTTAGGTTTAGATGGGTCTCTAGAGCCCACCACCTAGGGACACCTGAATCAGGAAGAAGGATGGACAGGACTTGAACATTCGGATACTGAGGCTCCAGGCAGCATACAGCAATATTACTTTGATTCATAGTTGACAAGGCAACTGTAGAACTATTTAAATACTCCCAAACATGTGGCTCTATGCCCGTGTTCTGAGCCACCTGGCAAAAGGTATGATGGTAGTTTTAGTAGCTAAACTAACTGTACAGTACTAGGCATATGGGTATTTTATTAATTTTTGGTGAATTAGGTTGATAAATTCCAAAGCATAAAAACATTATAATACTCTTTCTTCTCTATTTCCAGAATGCAATATCCAAGTCCTAAGCCTATGAAATCAGATGACCCTGCCTAGCTAGCACTATCTATCCACGTTGATTATTCCTGACAAGCCAAACCAACAGCACTGCTTCTAACTTGTGTAAAGCAAACTGCTCTTCAGATTTGCTGTTTTCTGGTAGAAGAAACATTCCTCCAAAGTTCCATGTCTCCACATGTTCTTGGTGGCCATATGGGCATCATAATAGTGACACATACCTCTGTCGTACTGTTTTTATTTCATCAGGCTTGAGTGGACCTTGAGCAAAAGATGACTAACGACATCTTCTCCTTCAAAGTGGTACAAATGAATCAGACACCACACAAGGAAGCAGTGAAAATAGAACTAGACTATGAATCAGGAGACGTGGGCCTTAGTTCAGTTTTGTCTCTAACTGATGATAGCATCTTGCAAAAGTCTCTCTAGACATCAATGATTACTCCTCTTTAAAATATATCCCCATAAAACTTTAACATTCTCTGACTCTTGACTATTCCCCCCAAAATCTAATTCCATTGCTATTTATTATGAAACAGATTTTATATTTTCAGTGTCTGAATATTTTGGAGAACAAGTTACTCTATCCTGATTTGGATACCTACTAAAAAACAAACAAAAAAATTCAGCTTATGCATAAGATTTGTCTCCATGACAGCAATTTAGAATAGAGGAAGACTTGGTATTAATTCCTCTAGAACTTAGAGGAGCTACTTTAAACAAAGTCTTCCATTTACTTAGAGGACTTTTTTAGAGTGTGTGTATACAATTGGCAGAACTGGAGCCAAGACAAACTAAGAAAAAGGAGCTACAGCACACACTTAGTCATTGTAAATTGTAAAAATATACTTCCATTTCTCCTCGGAGAAATCAATGAATTCATTCATTAAACCATACTAGGTTATACTATAAGGCGGAACTCAGAATGAAAGAAATCCTTAGTCACTTGCTCCGCTGGATAGGGACGTCATCCAGCTTTTTGAGCTACCCATTAGTCTTGTAAAGTAGTATAAATATACTAATATTAGTGCCGATGGTATTTTTTTAATCACAAAACAAGAGAGAGAGAAAGAGAGAGAGAGAAAGAGAGAGAGAGAAGTTGGCCGCTTTTAACACAGATGTTCTTCCCGGGTCCCATTGCCTTCGTGGTCTTTCTCTTCAATGCTTTCAGGCCCTTTATTGACCAATAGATACATAAAGAATTATCAATTCCTCATGAAGAATTTAACAGGAATAAAAGCTATACACCGGAAGGAGGATACTTTGGAGTATTTCAGAAATTAGACAGAAGTTGGAGAAGGACTTTTTTGAGCAATGGGCTTCCCTGGAACCATTGAAATCACAGTGTTCTAACAAGTCAGCCAATATCGTGTCCTGTCACACAGAAGCCCCTTTAGTGGGTGCGATGCCAACCAGGTATCATGTGATGGCTCACCAGCAACTTTTAACATGAACCAATCATCTATGAGTAAACTCAGGCCACGCCAATCTTTCTTACAGTTTAAAATCAACCACCTAAATCTGAAATGGTTTTAGAAGCTGCCTAAAGTTGTAAGAGTGAGCCTAAGAAATGTGTGTGTCGTTCAGGTTATCTTTCACAATAAATCAGAAAGTTTCCTGGTGAGAAAATGATTAGAACTAAGGGCATCAGCATCTCCTCCACCATCTACCAAATGATGGCAGTTGAATGAAATTGCTAGAATATCTCTTCCAAGAGTGGAGCTCAAGATAACCTACTGGACTCTAAATCTTTAATTGTGTGTCTCCATCTCCCCTACTCACACCTGGCATGACCCCAGAGCTATGACTTCAGTAACTGTGGAGGTGAGTTAGGCCAGTGCTCAAAGGCTAATTCAAGTTCAAGTACAGGCAAAGAATGGCAACTCAGAATCAGCTCAGTTGCTGTCTCTTCATTTAACCATTCAGTCACTAAACATGCCATGCAGCAGATATGCGTGAGATCAAACATCCAAGGTGGTAATGTATGTGTTGATTTTCAGTGTGTCCCTTGTTGCTCAAGCCCTCCCCAGAGTTTGTTGGCTTAGGCAGCCAGTGTGAAGCGAGGAATTTTCCTCACCAGAGAAGCTGAGAACTGTAGGCATGTTGCCGTGTATACCACGTTAAGCTTGGCAAGCAAGAGTGGGCGAGTCAGGTCAGCACTCAAGCCCTTATCCCCATATGAGGAATTCCTTGCCTCACCACAGTTACATTCTTCAACTTCATGCTTCTTACTGTACCATCAAGACTTCAGCACCACAGGTCTAGCTAAGACCTACCCCAGAAGGCAAATGAATGGGTGTTAGGTTTTTGAGAAATAACCAAAACTCTTGATTCTCTTTAAAAGATATAGTGGTCCTACTTTTATTGAATTATATCCATACACTGCTATGCTTAACCAGCATGTGTATATTTACTAATTTCTGCCTCAAATAGTATTATCCTTGATCTTTAAGTGCAATTATGATGACTACTCTGTAGTGCCCACAATGTATACCTGCAACCATGTCCTTTGTTTAAAATCAGCAATCTTAGTCCTCAATATGTGCAACACACACACACTCCAATCTATTCTCACATGATATCAACTGTTATAAAAGATTCAGCCTCAGACTTTAGCCATGACTTGAGATTACAATCACGATAACTCATGTCTCCTTTTCGTAAAGAAAATAAAGCTTTACAAGGCAGTTGTCATCATGATCATCAAGCATTTGTTGATCATGTGCTAGGAACAAGAACCAGAAACACTCATGAAGCTTCAATACTAGTTGGAGGATATAGTACATAAACAGAAAGAAAAAACAGCCTGGAAGTAAAGACTCAAAGAATTGTAGAGTTATCAGGGTCCACAGTGGGCATTCTTTTGGTCCTATCTCTTAATTTCCTTTCCACAGTCGTGAGTTTAAAAATATTCCTTACATTTCAAGATCTAGGTGATTGGCCACACTTTTCTCAAAGCTTTCCCAGATCCATGTCATTTCTGCCAAATCAGAAGTAATTTCTCAGTTCATTAGCATTATATCGGCTTCTCTCCTAGGATACTTTCTACTTCATATCATAATTATTTATATATAGGTCTTATTTTCAGGGCTAGACTCAATAAGAAACTTTTGTGGGGGCAGAATCCATATGTCTGTGAATCTTACCATAACCTAACACAGAGCTTTGAGCATAGCAGGTAATCAGTATTTGAGGATTTGATCTTGTAGTATAACTACTCATGGGACAGTTGAAGGAAGTAAGAACTAGAGGCACCAGCGGGGCTGGGGTTCGACTGGGAAGCTCCACTGTGACCTTCCAGGATGCCAGAATACTGAAAAACATCTGCTTCAGCAGGTAAGTAGCTACTGATCCCAAGTGGCCCCCTGCTGTCTCAGCTGTGTTGGGCCCTCCCTTGGAACACCCTGAGTCCCCTCATCCAGCAACTACAAAAGTGATAAGCAGCACAGCAGGTGACTTCCAAGACCCTGCAGCTGACATTCATTCTGATTGCTCCGTGCTGAGCCAGCTATTCAATGTTTTGAATATCACCCCCGGCACACAACAGCTACTTGCAGGGTTCTGACAGGAAACAAATGTCTCACTACTCTTCCCAATACACTGATGCTAAATTAGCATATGATAAACTGAGTCCTTTAGAAAAGAATTCACAGTAATGAGTTTTCAGCGATCAGACTTCTTAAAAGAAATGGAACCAAGACTCAGTGTTGAAGGGAAAGGAGGAGTTGAATAAGCAGAGTTATGGGAGGATATTCTGAGTACAAAAATGGAAGCATATCCTCATTTGATACATTAAGGATTGGCTACATAATTTGCAGAGCCTAGTGTAAACGAAATATGTTGAACCACTTGCCCAAAAAACAGGAAAGAGTCTTTTTCCTTTCCTCTGTGACCTCTCCCCCCACCTGGCATGGCGTTTTTCATTTAGAGGTAATGTTGTGCTCCTGAGGACATAGGATACTCACAGGGTGAGTGCAGACCCTCACAGGCTTCCTGGCCCCACTTTGTGACTCAGCACACAAGGCTCATCCTTCCAAGTGTTCACACCGTGCCCAGAACAAAGGCAGAGCAGCAAGTGGCTGAGAATGTGCCCCAGAGGCGGGGAGGCAGCAGGAGGTGGGACCACATGTAAACCAAGGCTCCAAATCCCCAGCACATGATCCATTTTACCGTCACACATTGCTTACAAATTCAAACAGAAAATTATTAAGAATTTCAAGATGGCAACCACAAAGCATTAAGCACCAAGTGTGGGCCGGCTTGTCAGCCCAGAGCCTGGTGCAGCTGCGCTGATTGCACGCCGATAAAGCTGGCACTGGATGTGTCCAGAAGGCAACGAGAAACACAGATGAAAGTGAGGGTTAATGTAGGAGAGGAAAGAGTTAGAGGAGGTGAGAGAGGAGAGATGGAATCTGTGTCAATAGCCACGAGCCATGCCATGAAGCACCCAGGACAATTTCTAAGTCCCAAGACTCAGTTATTTGGGGACCCCAAACAAAAACAAGCCATCAGTGAAGTTAATCTACCTCTTCAGGATTCTCCCCTCAACTTGCCTCTCAAAAACACTATGGAGATGAACTGTTCTGAGATCCTGGGCAGTTTTTCAGGCTCTGGACCTGTCTTTTCTCTCTAGCCCACTCCTGTTCTCTCTCCCATCCTCAAAATCATTCTATTGCAAGGAAGACTCTAATTGACTTTTTTCACTTATAACTAAAGTAGCTGCCAATATATTCTACCTTCCAAAGAGAAACTTGTAAAGAGAAACTGTTTCAAATGCCAAATATTCTCATGTAGCAGTGTATTTGCAAGACCAGCAAAGATTCTACTGGTAGCCATGAAGAGAATATAGAGAAGCACACATATTTGGGTGGAGACCATGCCCAGTACTCCCTCCAGTCAGCTGCTCCCCCGTAGCAAGGCTAAGTGCTGCCACCACTCCATCCCCCTGTACTCTCTGTAGATACCAATGTGCAGAGCAAAGATTCCCTGCAACATGGGAGGCTGGGCCTCAGAACTGGCCAAACAGAATTTCTCAGCCACAGCGTTTGAAAAAATGTGAAATTGGATCTTGATCACTGAGAACCTGTCATCATCATTAAGCAAAAAAAAAAGCAGACAGACATCTGTTCTGTCCGGGAACACAGAGCGCATACTAATCACAAGTTCTGCCTGGTGCAGAACACCGTGGCCCCGGCTTGGACAGGCTGCACAGCCAGGCAGGCAGAGGCCGACTGGGCTGCTGTCATCTGAGGAGCAATGGAGGTCACCACTGGCTAGAGGCTCTGCCTCTCATCTGCCGAGTGCTGGAACTGAACGGAGCCCCTTCTTCATCACAGTTCCTTTTACAGATCTTGGATTCCAGGAACACACCTGGGAGCTGAGGTTGTGACCTGAATCTTGTACTTTTCATTCCTTGAGGTTCCTTCTTGCCTCCTCCTTCTATCCAGATCTTATCCACCTGTCAAGGCCCATCTCTAGATCCACATTATTCACCTGCTAATGTATTCATTTACCGAAAACGAGTACTCAAATTGTGCAGAGCAATGTGCTAGTCATTGTGTGGGAATATGAAGTAAATTGCAGGCAAATCATTTCCTTTTGATGCTTATAAGCCTAACAAGGGATAGTAAATAGATACAAAAATAATTCCAGTACTAGAAAAAACACCTGTTAGTACCCTATGACAGGTAAGACTAGATGCTATATGGGTTCTAAACAAAGAACAATGAGTTGTACTCAGGCGTATCAAAGGCTTTATTGAAAAGGTGGCAGCTGTACTAGGACTTGAAGAGCAGGTAGCTCGTGGAGCCACAGGTATGGGTGAAGAAGCAAAAAGTATCACTGAAGTAAATAAAGGGAGGAAAAAGTGCAAAGTGTGTACCAAGAGCACCAAATATGTTCAGTGTGATGAGAAATGAACTTAGAAGGAGAGTCATGAGATACGAGGTTAGAAAAGGAGTTTGAGGCCTAGTCACAGCATCCCTTCTGGAAAACAACCCAGCAAACAACAACCTCTCCTGACCCCTCTTCTCTGTGACTTTCCATAATGTTTCTGTTTATTCCTCACCCTTTGTGCTCTCTATGGCAGACATTCAACAAATGTGTGTTGAATAATAAATTAATAAACTATTCACTGCTAATGTTTCCGTATAACATGATCTAGGGAAATGGTGTATTATGTTCTAAGTCAAAACTTAGTTGCTTCAAAGTAATCCTCTTTGTTCCCTCGTGTTTGCAAAACTAACAAATAGAAACTATGGTTTGTGAAAAGCAAGAAAATGGCGATAATTCACACATTAAGGGCATCTTGAGGTATATAAACCATGTCTGTCTTTATCTCACTAATTCAAGTGACTTCCATTGAGAGAGAAGCAAAAGCAGATGTGCCAGTGGAATTTGGAAGACTTGTGTTGCCCCCAGCCTACTCAATAAGCATGTGACCCCTGTGTCATGTTACTGGAAACTTCAGCAGATGGGCCAGAGATGGCACAAGTTGGCAATGGATCTGGCAAACGAGGAAATAAACCAAATGAAAAGTGCCTGGGAAATTTGAGACTTCAAGCTGAAAATACTCACAGGCTTTTAAAAGGTTTAGCTAAATAACAGTAAAATAATAATAGCAATAGCTATAATTTATTGGGTACATACTATGTACCAGACATTGTGATAAATGCTTTATAAATAGAATTTCACTTAATTCTTAGAACTACGCTATGAAGTAGGTATTATTATAAATATTTATAGATGAGGAAAATGGAGTATAGAGTGGTGAAGCAATGTGACCAGGGTTAAATATCTAGGAAGTGGCAGAATCAGGATTAGAACCCACTACTCTCCAATTCCAAGTCTTGATTCGATTACCTCTCTGAATGAATGGATGCATTATTCAAGAGAGAGACCAGAACACTCACTAGACACTGGTAAGCCATGCCCTTCCCAAAGCCTAATCTCTGATAAAAGGGGAACTAAGAGCCCCTTTGATTTGATTTGATTTTTGCATATCAGCTGATTCTTACACATTTACAAGGATGAGAAAACATACATGGCCATGTTACAATCTGAGAATAAATAAGTGTTCACCAGATCCACACACTGAATATGAGAAAAGCAAGCTAACAAGCAACATTTCAAAACTCACAAAAGGTGCACTTTTTACGCAGACCGGGAAGGGAGAAAGAAAAAACTGGCACCTACATGTTCAAGTGGTGTTGAATGGTGCTGGGGCAGAGCTGTGGACCCAAGGAACAAAGAAGACAAAGCCATCCCTATCCTTCGTGCCCCTCTAAGCATTTGTTCAACAGTTCACATTGATCTCTCTACTGTTTAATAAGAACAGAGGTATTTCTTAATTTTTTTAGGCTTTTTCCTGAAACCTATGTGGAGGTGAGGAAATAATGGGCAAAATATTACTTTCTTAACTCTAAATCCTCTCCAGATCATCTTGTAGACTACAATCCACATACCCCATTTAGTAATATGTGACCTGCAACAAATGATTGTGAGTCTATATCACCACAATGGGTGCAAGTCACTTCTCTGTACCTCAATCTCTTCATTTGTAAAACTGGGATTATAGAGAGTACCCACCACATAGGGTTGCTGTGAGAATTAAATGATTTCATACATTTACATATATGTAATTAATACATATGTAAAGTACTTAAGCAATGCCTGCCATACAGTCAGCACTATGTAAATGTTAGGTATGATTATTATGTGTATTGTAGCCATGCAAATATTAACTATTTTAGTAATCATTCTCATTAAATGCCACCTACCAGTGGTTTGCAGAGAGTCTCCTAAAGCTGGGATTATTGGATATATATACTAACTTGCTCATGCCTATGCAAATTTTCTAAGGCATTCAGAGGTAATTTTCTAGTGTGTTCTTGCCTTTATGAATTTATTTGGGTTTTCTTTAAATATCATAATTTAATTCATTTTCTTCATCTTTCTTTCATCTCATCCATTTAGACTTCCTGACATTGGAGTCAGGAACAAGTGAGGAACTGAAACTATCCAAAGTTGAAAGAGAAGATTCTCTCAGTTGGGTAGTGCCCTGCCAGCCCAGTGAAGCTCCTCACCTCCTGTCTCATTAAAGACAGAAAACATGGGAGGATTGCTTGAGCTCAGGAGTTTGAGACCAGCCTGAGCAAGACTGAGACCCCATCTCTACTAAAAATGGAAAAAATTAGCCGGGCATGGTGGTGCATGCCTGTAGTCCCAGCTACTCCGGAGGCTGAGGCAGGAGGATCGCTTGAGCCCAGGAGTTTGAGGCTGCAGTGAGCTATGATTGAGACACTGCACTCTATGCAGGGAAACGGAGCGAGACTCTGTCTCAAAAAATTTTTAAACATTTAAAAAAAATTTAAAAGTATGTAAAAAGAATATGTAGTTATGCACTGCATAACAATGTTTAGGTGTACGATGGACTACATACACTACAGCACAGTGGTCTCGTAAGATTATAACGTGGTATTTTTACTATACCTTTTCGATGTTTAGATACACAAATACTTACGTTGTGTTACAGTTTTCTACAGCATTCAACGCAGTAGCATGCTGCACAGGTTTGTAACCTAGGAGCACGAGGCTCCTACCATATAGCCCACTAGGCTCTACCATAGACCTAGATGGTACCATATACCATCTAGGTTTGTGTAACTACACTCTAAGATGTTGGCACCACTAAATCGCCTAAGGACTAAGGACGACACATTTCTCAAGGCAGATCTTCGTCCTGGCCGTTAAGCAACGGGGACTGTATATTGAGTCTCCCATGGCCAGACTATGGCCTGGGCAGGAGAGGAAAGCGGTGGGCAAGGCAGAAGGGCAGGGAAGGTGCCTGCCCGAGGAGCTTCAGCAGGGCCCAGTGACCAGCCTTCCAGAGGGGCTGCCACCTTCCCGTGGGGAAGCAGCAGCCCCAGGGTGCAGGCAGGAAGGGGGCGGGCTCGCCAGGCCGCTCGCCCCGCCCACCCGCCGATCGCCAGCCCCTCCGGCGGCGGCGGCTGCGCGGGCCCGGGCTGCGCGGGCACGCGGGGCTGTCAATCACGCGCAGGCTGAGCTCCACGAGGCGGAGCGGCGGTGACGGCGGCGGCGGCGGCGGCGGCGGCGATGGGACCCCAGCGAGAGATCTGCGGCTAGGCTAGCTGCACTTGCTCCACGGGTCAGGGGATCGGAGGGGGCAGGTAAAGCTATGCGGAGTCCAGGGGTGGTGGCTCTCTGTGCTCCAGATGTCTTTCTCCAGTTCTTCCTCTCCTCCCCTTCTCTCTTTCCTTCCTCCCTCCTTGCACAAATATTCTCTCTCTCTCTCTCTCTCACACACACACACACACACACACACACACACACTACCCATTCACGTTTATTATATCTGCACAAATCTCTACAAAAAACATGCGTATTAAAATCCGTGAAAACATACAAATTAGAGGTAGCCACCCCATGCTTTGGTGGTTTGTGGTCTGTGTTATGTAAGAATTTGGGTGGTGTACAGCTAAAAACTTGAGAGTTTCCTTCCTTTGAGACAAAAAAAAAAGTTATATATTAGGTGAAAGTAAATTACATGTATTTGGAGTTTGGAAAGCTGATTTGATTTATTTTCCAGGCTTAACTGAGCCCCCACTGGCCCTAGCCACTCTTTTGCCATGTCTAAAAATGTTTGAGTGTTTTGATGTGATCTCAGGACCTACATCTTTGTGTTGTTAGAAAGGGACATTGGGGTGAGGTCTGGTGACCTCAAAGAAAACAGAGCTGGAGTTTATTATTCTCAATAAAAACAGCCAGTATTTGCTTAATTGGTTCCTGGCTCTGTAGCAGAAATGTTTTCAGAACCTTGGAGAGCTCCTTGGGCTCCAGACCAGACCAACCTTAGGTGAAGGGCATGTGTGGAATCAATTTCTTAAGAGAAAATGGGGAAGGCTCCAGATGAAAAGAAGGGAAATTTAATTTAGAGAGACAGAGGGAGGAAAGGTAGGAGAATGTGGTGACCTATGGTTAGCTTGTTTTCTTTTGCTTATCCAGATTCAGGATCCTAATATAATTTGCTTCTTTCACCAAATCTGCTCACATACCACTCAGAAAATTTAGGGGAAAGGAAATGGGTTTTGAAGGTTTGGCTAGAGTCTATATAGACTGACCCTAGAAATGCTGAAAACAGTTAGTTAGGCCTCAGCTGGGCTTACTCACCTCAAGTCTTTAGGTTCTCCTGCAAAGAATTGGGGAGATCTCCCTACTTTCATCAGAAAGATTTCTTAATGGCTTCTTGAAAAATATGGCCCCAGTTATTATTTTATTTCACATGACTAGAGTAATGTAGGAAACCAATAGTCTTATAGCTGGCAATGGCTTTTTAATTAAATTTTGCATGGGCACCTGCTTTTCTTAGGCAGATGGAAAATAAAATGATTATGATAGAGAGAAAATGGATACAGGAGTAGAACTCAGCCTAATAAGTAAATCATCCAAAGAGCCTTATTAAGTGTAAAATGCATGTAAACATATCAGAAAATGCAATGATTTTAAGACTCATATAGTTTACAACATAATAGAACAAGCACCAGAAAAGATTAATTCTGGAATAGCTATGAAGCAAGTAATCTTTTTATTTAGAATTTGTAAAATACAAATGGATCATTTGTAGTCGGTATTATTAACCACATGGAATATAGTTACATCAAAATAAGAATAACATTTGTATAATGTGTTATAGTTTACAAAGCTCTTTTGATTTGTCATCTCATTTACTCTACAATCATAAGAACCCATTAAGTTATAAAATATATTATACTTTCGTTTTTTTTTAAAAAAGCTATCTAAAACAAGAAGTTATTTGTCAATATTAAAATTACTCTTTATAAGTTCTGAATGGCTTATGAAATTTAGATTTTAATCTATATTACATTTTGCAGAGATTTTTTTTCTTAAATAAGATTGAAGAATGTGCCGTTAAAAAGAAAGGTCAAAGAATAAACAACAAGAAGAAGAGGACTTCAAAGGTAAGACTCAAACTTCATCACGTGTAGATTTATAAGTGCCTCATGTTCAGTGTGCAGATAAAGAAGAGATTGAAAGAGAATATGGGTTCTTGTTCTCTTCTCATTGTGGTTTTAGACTTTATGTACCCTACTGAAAATATATATCTTGAAGGATTAAAGTAATTGATAATGAGTCAGATAAATGCACATCATTACTTCTCTTTCAAAAATTATAAAAGTGGCCACATATTCACTGACTTAGAGAATATAAAAAAGCTCATAATAGAGAGCCACAAGCACTACCACTGTCCCCCCTGCCCCCAGATAAAATGTCTCTGAAATGATCCATTGGTAGAAACACATTTTCAAGTTTTAAGGTCATGCTTCTATAATTCCTGAATGCCTGATTTAAAGGTGAAAAAGCTGTTAGCAGGCTTTCATGCCTTCCTGCATCCACTATGAGTCTGGCTGAGTCTTTTAAGTGAATTGACCTTTTGGTTTGGTGTTGGATAAGTGGTCTAAATTGTCTCTGTGCCTATACCTTGTCTCTTGCAGCACTGGCTTTGTGGAAAAGTGGCTCTAATGGGAACCTCACTCTCATTATCTCAGAATTATTTTATGGGAGAGAAAGGCAGTATGAAAAATTGAATAATATTTTGAAGAGAATAAATAGGCCTGTGCCTAGCCTGACAACTGACTCACACATATAGCCATGGGAAAACACTCATCCTTTTTGTGCCTCAATTTTCTGCCTCCCTTCTCTCAGGAAGACCATGAAGACAAATAATATAATGTCTGTCATGTTCTTAGTGTTTCATGAGGCATAAAGACTTATTTCTGCTTTCATGGCTATGAACATTTGTAAAATAAAATAAAATATAATTGCATGTATTAGACTGAGATTCAAATTTCAAAAAACTCGATACTACGGTGTTTGGGCACACACAGTGATCACAGTGGCACCTACATGGCTTTGTGTGCCTAATAAAGGAATGGTTCAAGGGAGTCTCAGCATTTGTACTCCCTCCCATTGTCTTTATGATGCCCATTTAGTCGCATTTATTGCTTCCTGAGTGTGTCTCTTTCTAATCCAAGAGTCCAGTGAGGGCAGACTGTGCCCCACTCATCTTTGTAAACATTATTTATCTCACAGGTACCTGGCACATAGTTAGTGCTTTAAAAACATTAAAAGAAGGGAGGAGTGACAAACTCAGGCCATCACCCACACCAACCCATGTAATTCTGTGCCAGGAAGTTACAAAGTGCTGGAGATTAAAGTGGTAAACAGAACAGAAAAAGTGCCTGCCCACATGGAGCTTATAGTCTATCATGTCTATAGTCTATCAGATCATAAGCAAATAAACCACACGTAGACTATCAGGTAGTAACAAGTACTGCGAAGAGACAATCTGGACAAGGGGATAAAAAATGACAGAGGGCTGATACTTAGACATAGTGACTGTAGAAAGCCTCTCAGAAGAATTTGGGAGGGAGCTACAGCATAATGTTCTCCTTCCCTTGCTTTCCAGGATATGATAGGTGTGCTGTGTTGGTAAGAAGTGAATATTCACTTAATGTGTAACTGTGCATGCAATTAAGACAGTTGCTATGGACAGATTATAAAAAGTAGAAAACTACAGATGGATCCTCATTTATCTGCACCTAGAATGTCCTTCAGAGAGAATGAAAACAACTCCTTCCTCATAGATGACCAAAGCACTGCACACGAAGGTTGCTTGTGCATCCATCGTGATGACCATGCTGGCAGGGAGGATGCAGCAGGCTCCACTAGAATGTTTATGAAATGAATATTAATGTAGACTAATGTAAATACAATACTGGACAACATTGTTACTCACCCTCTCTTTTCATGTATCTCCTGTGATGTTAAGGCTTTCTCGAAAGAAAGAAGCTCTCTAAGATCTGTTGCTTAACCACAGTCGTAGATCTAATATTACTGTTTTTGCTGCTGCTACTATAGCTATTGAAATACAAACATCAGAATTCTCATGAAATCTTATTCCTTAAGTAAATACTGAGCCAAGCTAAAAAGGCTTTGCACATACCTTCTATTTCTGTTTCAATTCTAGTTTATTGTATATAGTTTAATAATTGCTCAGTTTTCAAAGTGGCTTTAGGAAGTGACCTCACCTGTCCTTTTTACAATATCAGAGGTGTCACTCACCCAAGTAGGTTCCAAATAACTGTAATATACTCTGTATTAGGACAAAAGGTTACTGGCTTCCCTATAAGGCATATAACTCTCTTGAGATTTTGTAGGTCCAAAATCCTCCCTCAAACATGCTATATTTTAGAATTCGTGTGTTCTTCCAAGTGATCATTCTCCTCTAGGAGTGAATTCCAACTAGTTACGTGGTTGGAAAGATGAATGAAACCTCTTAGACCCTCAGGGTCTACTATTTTAGGCAACATACATGACATTGAAGTAACTCGTTAAACAATATACAAACATTCAATCTACTTAGTAGCAAGTAACTAACCTATTAGCTTATATGGCCCTTTAAACTGAAGCTTTATACATACAGACTAGTATAAAGTAAGAACTTGAGACTGATCATCAGTGCCGGTATGGGAGGGGATGGGAATCAGTAAACCTAGTTGTTTGTCCAACAAACAGGAATTGACTCATTCTGTAGAGTCATAGCCAAAAATCCTGAAAAGCTGCATCTGGAAGGAATTAGAGGTTAATCTGGTCCAACCATCTCATTCCAACAATGATGAAACCATAGCCAGGAGAGGTTAATGTGCTTGTCTAAAATCTCATGACCAATAAATTGCAGATCAAAAACTAGCATTAGAGTCCATTCTCTCCTCTCTGTGGTTGGCATAAAACAGAGCATGTTCTTGTTCATGCTACGTTCTTCTGGAGGAGAAAGTAAGCCTCTTTGGGATGTCTTTTTCAGAATATATCTAACATTACTAAAAGTCCATGATTTAAAGTAGAGCCTTCACTCACTCAGGTTCAAAAACATTTATCTTATGACACTTTCTATCTCTTTTATGATTTTACTCATCTTGTCTTTTAAAGAAATTGGACAACTGAGTCTCATCTTATGAAGCAGAAGCATTTAACCTAGGATACTGGAAACAAGCTATACAGGGAATGACCACAGTATATCACATGTCCTTCTCTGCAACAAAGCTCAATCCTGAAAAAGAATGACTTCAACAACCAAGGAAAATAACTCTTATTGTTGCCATGAGGGATATTTAAAATTCATATTATATCGATTTTTGTCCTTTTTCATGTTAAAGTCTCTGATGCTTTATAGAAACCTGAAATATATTTAGATGAGGTGGTTCTGACTATGCAAGTACACGATTCAGCCCATAATCCTGCTTATTGTGTTAATTGTCATCTTTCATCTGCTCCCTGACTCATGGTATAACCTTCAGTAGGTGATTCTTCTATGCCTCAGTTTCCTCTATGACAAAGCAGAGTTAGTAATACTAATCGCACCTCCCCTTGACTGAAATTTTTATTAGAATATCTTAAAAGAAAGTGCCTTTAAAATTATTCTATGTATGTACCAATGGTAATAGGCTCTTATTAATCATCTTCATTGTATAAGCATTAAATAGAAGGTACTGAAGAGATCATCTCGGCACTTAAAATATGAAAGCTAGGTTAATAGTCTTTTGATCTGTCAGACTTTGCTGCTCTAATCAGGCAAAGTACATTCTAAACGCTTGACTTTACATGAAATATTATCCTTCTGAATGTTTAAAAGTAAAAAATAAAAATCAAACTTTTGCCTCCCTGCACTCTCCTCCTGGGTGATTTCTTTAGATGGCAGCTATACCTGAAACAGAAAAAGGTGGAGGCACTAGCTCTAATAATGGCCACCAGTTAAAAAGATGAGGTTACTGGTCACCATCAATAGCACCTGCTTCCATCATTTTTCTAAGATCAGAGGAATATTTTCCTCAATTTGACTACATTTTCTAACTAAAACTCACTTGTGGCTGAGGGTACACATTTACAAGATGCTCTTATGGGTCTATGGGTTCACTTGGTGCCCATGGGCTAACTCTCTCTGGTTTCAACTTTGATTTTAGCCCCATGATTCTGTCCAACCAAACTAAGTGGCCACATAAAGGCACTCCATGGAACTGTAGATTAATGCTTTCCTCTTGTAGGTAAACATTACTAGCTGGTTTCTTGATGAGTAATTGGAAATAGTTAATATGCTTCTGTAGACCTGGATTATAGCCCAAGCCCTGAGAAAACCCAGTTCAATGGGAAAATAACCTTCCACATTGCTCCTCACTTTGTCACAGGTAGACTATGTCCATGCAAGGAAAACCATCTGGAGGATCACTGAAAAATCCAAACAAGTATTTCACATATCCAGCTGCACACTTATTTGCTTATATGGATCCAGAAAACCAGAGAACCAACATAGGATAACTGAAAATTCCTTTCCCTTACTCACCGAAATTACTGTCTCTCAGTAATTCCTTTTTTTAAAAAACCATGAATTGATAACCAAATCCATATAAATGCCTCTCTCTAAGGGTATCAGTTCAGTCAAATGAAGTTGAAATTTCCATCTTAAAAAGGCAGAGCCCCAAGCAACCCACCCAGGGCATAGTTTCATCAACAATTCTCTGAATTCTTATTTATACTAGACAGTTCTTGAAAAATAATAAAAGGCTGGGTCTACTCTTCACATTATACTCTAGCTACACACATGGACAGATGTATCCACAAGTAATGATGGAAGTATACAGTGTTAGACTTAGTGAGGTGTAAATTATTGGCCAAGCCATTTGTGATTAATAAAGCACAAGGCGTAAATTGCTCAGCAGCTTTTTGATAGAGCTTCTGTGTAACTTGACAATTAGTTAAAATGTTAGAGGAAGATACATGAGACTGAAGGCAAGACTAACTGCTAAAAGAATAACACCACGTAGATTCCACAAGGGAACACAGTTAAGAATCTGAGGGGACAGTCCAAGACAAATTCCGCTTCTAGCAAATGAGAGTGCCTGCCTAATTCTTTAATATGTAAATGCAAAGACTACTGGCTTTTAAAAGATTAAAGATTATCTTGTCAAGTCAATGAAAATCTCAGCTTCTTTGTTGCCACTTCTCATGCTTAAATTTTTGCATAATTTAAGCGAGCTGTGCTGTTGTATCTCATTTCGTTTATGGAGAACTGGTTCTAGTCATCAAGTATTTAAGGTAATTTTGCATTAAACAGAAAGGAAGAGCAGTTTATAAGAAAGACAGGTCTTTAAAAATGTAGTAAGCTGACACTACCCAGCCTGATTCTCGTCTTTCATGTCTGTTGATCCTGAGGCCAAAGCGCATACACAAGGCTGATCCGTGTGGATGTTGTCATTCCAGCTGGGAAGGATGAGTTCTTGCAGTAATGTCTGCGGGTCCAAGCAGGCACAGGCTGCAGCGGAGGGCGGGTACCAGCGCTACGGAGTCCGGTCCTACCTACACCAGTTTTATGAGGACTGTACCGCCTCAATCTGGGAGTATGAGGATGATTTCCAGATCCAGAGATCACCTAACAGGTGGAGCTCAGTATTCTGGAAGGTAAGGAAAGAGCATATGTCTAACTCAGGGAATAGAAAAGTTACTGGGCATCGTAAATACTGTAGCTATAGAGAACTGAGAGGTTTGGTACTCTCTGTGTGTGCATCACTTCTGATGATACTAAATGCATTTTTCTTCCCTCGGGAAAGGAAAATCTAATCCTTGGGCCAAAGAAAGCCTCTAAACACAGCGTAATTATTGATGAGTAGGTTAAACATAAATAGGTACGTTTGCCATGTTAACTATTATTATTGCTACTGTTAATAATGTGCCAATAAGTTCACTAACTATGAAAGTATCCATAGGCAAAACATTATATTCTTTCAGCCTCCCTTACAGGCTTGGTAAGTATCATGTGACAAGTTGCAACAATTAGTAAAAACAAATAATTAGGTATTCGGAGACAGTTAATGCTGAGATATGGTGCAATGGTCGGTGTCTCAGGGCTGCCTCCACCAGTGTGTGCTCACGAGGCTCTCTGAGCCTCAGCTTCCTCGAATGAAGGCGCTTCACTAAGTCATGTATTTTGTCATTCAGCAAGCAGGTAGTGAGCTCCAGCTCTGTGCCAACGGAGTCCAAAGTGCCAGAGATTAAAAAGCGGTAAAAAGGAGAAGAAAAAGTCCCTCTCCTCATGGAGCTTACAATCTATCATGGGAAACAGACTGTAAACAAAGAAACCACATGACAGAATGTCAGGTAGTGACAAGTGCTATGAAGAGAAATGAATCAGGCTAAGAGGACGGGAGTGATGGAGACTCCCTTCAGATATGCTGATGGTAAAAGCTCAGAGGAGATGCCATTTGGGAAAATACCAGAATGAGCTAAGGGAACGGGCTATAAAATTATCTAGGCTGGGAAAATAGCAAGTCCAAAAGCACTGAAATAAGAACAAGTCTGGTATGTTTGAAAAACAGCAAGAAGTCCAGTCTCGTTGGAGTGGAGTGAGAAAAGGGACAGGCAATGAATTCAGAAAAATAACAGGGCACAGATGATTTATGTAGCGCCTTGTAGACAGTAGTGAGAACTTGGGCTTTTACCTCGAGAGACGTGGGAACCACCTGAGGCTATCCAGCAGCGTGGTAACATGATCCAACCAGTATTTTAACAGGATCATTCTCTACTGTACAGAAAATAGATTATAGAAGGACAGGGCAAAAGCAGCTAGATTAATTTAGAGGCTGCTAAAGTACCCAGGCAAGAGATGCTCGTGGCTTAGATTAGGGTGGTGTTAGTGGAGATGGTGAAAAGTAGTCAGATTTAGCATAAAGTTTGAATGCCAAGCTGTTAGGGCACACTGATGAATTAGATATGGGATATGAGATAAAGAGAAGTCGAGCATGACCCCAAGACTTGTAGCCTAAGCTATTTAGTGAATGGTTTTATAATTTACTAGGATGGATGAAATTATGGGTGGGGAACCAGGAGTTTGACCTTGGCCATGTTAGATTGGAGATGCCTGTTAGACATCCAAGCATAGAACTCTAGTGGCAATTTAAATATACCAATCTGAAGCTCATGGATTGGGAGTTACTGACACATAGAATCTATAGAAGGCACCAGATTTCTGAGATCATCCAATAAGAGAATATAGGCATAGAACAGAAAAGGGCATTGGGACATTCCAACGTTTAGAAACCAAGAAAAGGAGGAGGCTTGAGGAAGGGATACTGAGAAGATGCAGCCTTAGATAGTGCCTAAGTTCTCCTCCAGCCCTAACATTCTGTGCTTCTCCCAAAAGTTTCCAGAATTTTTGACATTGATGTTGACATAATCGCACAATTTATTGGCAATATGGTGTAACAGGAGGTAGTATAGCATAATAATTATGAGCATGAATTCTAACCTCAGACTACGAGAGTTCAAATCCCAGCTCTTTTATTAATAGCTCTGTAACCTTGGGCAAATTAATTTACTTTAATGGGCCTTCTAAAAGTAATATTTATAGTATCTGCCACATAAAAGTTGTGAGAATTAAATAAGATAACATTTACAAAGAGCTTAAAATAACGTCGGGTATGTACTCAATAAGCATTGGCTGTACTAGCTACTATTACTGGATGCTGTATGGAGCACTGAATTCTAAAATGGAAATAAAACTAGAAACCTAGTTAATAAATGAAGTATTGGGTAACACAGTTGTTAACATGGATTTCCCAAGACCTGTGTTAATTCAAAATCATACTATTGTTACGTACTCTGTATCAGAATTGGTCAAGTCAGCATCCTTGCCCTGTAGAAATCTCACCTCTGATGAGTCCTGACTGGCCTGAGCCAATGAAATGCATAGCCAAGCTTGGCACATCTTGTATTTACCCAGATAAGTGGGTGGTTATTTCCCTATTTGTCAAAAAAAGGAATTTGCCTGACAAATCTATTGTGCCAAGAACCTAAAATGCCACTGACACACAGAATATTGTAAGCATTCAGGTGTATCCAAAGCACTAGTTGTTATGTGATTTGTGAAGCTGTAAACCCATCAAATAAAACATAGTTATGGATTTAAAACAAAGACTCACAGTAAATTACCAGCTCCACAATTCAGATTTCAGTATTTTCTCCCTTCTATTTTACACGAACAAGATCCAAAAATTATTCATTCCTTATTGTGCTGGGCCTACTTCAGAGAAAAACGCAGGCAAAAATCCATGGCCTCATAGAGATTATAATACAGCAAAATCCAAGTCCTAGATTCACATCCTAACCATAGAACACAAGAAGCCTTGTGTCAACCTTGAATAGCCTAAGAATTCACTTTCTTAGAGACTTCATCTCTACCAAGGGAAAAGCCAACTGTTCTTGGATTTCCTCCTAGGGAATATGAGTGCATTCATTCCAGTGAGTTTAGGAAGCGTTTTGTACCAATACAGAAAAAGGTGCCAGTTATGCTTACATTTCTATTGCAATTCTTTTTTATGTTTTTTCTTTCACTCACATAGCATCTGTAGGTGGTTCAAATTGCTGGCTTTCCCTCTTCCCTCTTCCACTATACTGTTGCTGGGGCCATGTTGGTCTCTCCCTGGGGGCCATGCTCACAGTGCTTTGGTAGGACTCTGCCCTTGAGCCAGCTCCTTAGCTGCAGGCAGCTTGGCAGGGCTTAATGAGAACAGAGATTGGAATCAAATGGGTCTGATTTAGATCTTTGCTCTGTCACATGCATCTACATAACATCTATCTCCCAGTGCTATTCTTTCTTTCTTTATACAAATGTTTTTTTGTCCACCATGCACTAGGCTATGTGATAGGCTCTGGGATTCGGATGTGAATAAGATGCCAGTCTTCACCTCTGAATGAGATACAGTCCTTGACCTGAAGGAGTTCAGAGTCAAGTAGGGAAGATAGACATGCACACAGATTGTTACAATTCAGCGTGCTAAACCCTCTTGTAATAGTAGTCACAGTACTTACTGGGAGCATGGGGATTAGGGGGAGGGAGGAGTGTGTATCTGATGCAGCTTGAGGAAGAAGTGGTTCCGCAGAGAAGATACCTGTGAACAAGCACCCCAGTAAAAAGAAAAGCATTGCAAGAGCTGAGAGTTGTGGGAGAGTGTGGCATGTTCAGGGGACTGCAGATAGTCCAGTATGCCTGGGGTGAATGTTCAGAAGTTGGAGAAGAGGGGTTAGGAGTTGAACCTGGGAATGCATACAAGAGCCAGATCACAGAAGACTTTGAAAGGCTGGGTAATCTCTCCACAGCCTTTCAGCTTGAATACAGCAAAGGGGCAAGATATTAAATCTAAATTTTCCTGGGAAAGGTGCCTCGTGGTCACATGTAAACACACACACACACACACACACACACACACACACACACACACACACAGAGCACTACACACATTCTCTGTGCCTGTGACTGTGAGGAGGGACTCTGTGAATGGGTGGATGGAAGGAACAAAAATAGAGAAATTGGGAAGGAAGTTACAGAGCACCATTTTGAATATTTTGGGTTGGAGAAAGTATCAGGACATTTTTGTACAGATCCTCCTACTGGCTATCAGAAATATAGTCTGACACTCAGGAGAGTGGTCCAGGCTGCAGCTGGAGGTTTGGAAGTCGTAGGTGTGAGTCAAGACTGTGGCTGCACGTTAAACCCTAGAGAAAACGTATTGAATAGGAAGAGGTGGGGGTTGAGAGTGGAACCCTGGGGAAGAACAATTTATGAAGAACATCTGGCAAAGCAGGTTGAGGGTGAATTGTTTAGAGGTAGAGACCCAAGCAGGAGAGTGTGTCAGAAATCACCATAGGGGAGGGTTTCAGGAAAGCATCAGTGTTTAATATGAATATCAATAATTATAGAATATTTAAGTGAGATAAAGAAAGAAAAATCACATTGCATTTGATTATTAAGAGGTCCGTAGTGACCTCAGAGAAGGCCGTTTCAAGGAAACTGTGGAGGACTAAGTTTGGCTGTCAAGGGTGGGAATGCGCTCTAGCAGTCGTTAGAGAGGGGCGCAGGGCTCTAGAATAGCTTTTGGAGATGGAGGCAGTTGGATGTTTCCATGCTGGAGGGAAGGAGTCTCTGCAACGTGGAAGAGCTGATGTGATTTCACTGCCCAGGGGAAGGGGTCTGGGAGGACTGTGAGGTCAGGCATATGGAAGGACCTAGATCATCTCCGGGCATCGGGTCTTGCTTTGTAAAGCTCAGTGTGGATCTGAGGCAAGCAGAGCCAGATGAGCCGGAGTCTGCCCCCTCTGCTGGCAAACGTCACCACTCAGAGCTCGGGTCCTGCTAAGGAGAGGTCAGCGCAGCCCTCGGGACTGATGAAGGAAAATCCTGTCTTCACTCTTAATGTGCTTCGCCTGAATTTCCTCTAACCCAGATGGCGCCTTTCACGTGTCGCTCCATGCAGCAATCCCCACACCCCACGCTGTTCCTCCCTGCCATGCTGGCGCTTGCTTCCAACAGTCATTACTGCCTCCTCTCTGCCCGAACAGCTGCATCGCCACTGCTGCCAGCTCTGTTGGAGTCAACTGCATTTTTAGACCTCATCAGCCCACTGAGCTACAAGGAAGGGGATGCTGGTCAAAACAACAGCTGTCTCTGGCCTATAACCCCCACCAGTAGAATTTCTGGAATCCGAGCTCCCCCACCCCACCCCATCCAGTTCTGCTTTCCATCAGCAGAGACCGAGTTTTTACACATCCTCACCGCAGCCAACAGAGTCATCAGAAGGCACATCACAAAAACTGTCCTTGCTGCTGCTTTGGGGGTTTGTCGTGGCCTAGAGAGATCCTTCAAAACTTTCACCGCTGGGGTTGACCTCGCCACCCCAGGGTCTCAAGCTGCTCGGCTGTGGCTGGAGAAAGACCCTCCCAGCACCACTCCAGCTCAACACAGCTGCTTTGCTTCCTCGGGCCCTTAAACAACTTCTGCATTGCAATTTTTTTATTCTCTCAATTTAATAGAGCCCTCTCACTCTTAGATCTAGGACCACTTCAACTCGGAACTGTGTCCAGAGACAATTTTTATGATACAGTATGGAATCACTCCCCAAATTTTTATTCCTTCCAGTACTCCAGCATGGTACCAGGATTAAGCTGAAGTATACCCCTTGGCCTCCTGACCTCCATCCCACTCTCAGAGAAATTAAGAAGCAACCTACTCTTGATTCCGTTGTTGCTCCTTCAGGCCTGTTGTCCCAAGCTGTCCCTCCCACGCTTTAACAGGTTTGGAATCCCTCGGCAAGCGCAGCTCTGGGAGATCCTCATTAGACTTGCATTGGTGGCACTTTCAAAGTCCTTGGGTCAGCTGTTCACTACGCTGTCCTCCTCACCACTGATGGCAGGCCTTTCTCTGACACGCTGATGTAAACAGGAAAAGGGAGAAGGCTCGGTGAGGCCAGCCACTTTCCAGTTCTTAAAGTGAGCAGGAGTTCTGCCATCTGCAAGCCACGGTTTGCCTTTTAGCTTCTGAGTGATAGTCCAAGAGTGGATTTTCATCGAAAGCACGGCTCAGCTGAGGAGCAGACTGCTCTGAGCATCAATCACCTGGCTCCATGTTCAGCAGTCTGGTGGTTTAAGTTAGTCAGTTGGGATATTTATTGAGCATCACGCTGCAACAAGAGCAGTGAGGAGGGAAGACAGAAACACAAGGCAGAGAGCTTGGCCCCCCTGGCTCTGCAGAATCACAGAAACTAAGAGGGATACATTTTTGCTGGCCTCAATTTTTGAGAATTAGTGCCAGTGCTTGAGGAGGGAGGTAATTTAGCCACATAGGAAGCATGTCACCATGGATATTTAAATTAATTTAGCTTGTGCATTCAGAATTTTCTGCTGTGAGTCATTTCTTAAGTTATAAATAATGGTTAGTCTTGGAAGGTGAATGTACTTGCCACTATTTTTAGAAAAATGTAAAAAGCAATCTAAAATGTTATATTTTGCAGCCCAGTTTTTCCTGTAGTACTTTTATCTTATATAGAATAACTTCTATTTTTTTTCCAGAAGACATCCTATTGACTCTTTTTGTGGTTTTTTTTGTTTGTTTGTTTTCAGTGTCTTTACAGTATTACATCAAGGAACCTGTCCATATATGGTGGCTTAAACTCTTTTGAAGTTCAAATAAAAAATTATGGAAGGCAATATACAAAAGAGTGACTGGTGAAGTATTATGGGTAGAAGAAAGGTTGGAAGAGTGATCACACAGGTCTGGATTAGGACCCAGTCATGCCACCTAACTATGGGACCTTGAACTATGCTCTTTGGCCCTATAAACCTCAGTTTCTTATAGGTGAAATGGGAATAAAAACACCTATCTCTCATAAGATGTTTATGAGGATTTAATGAAAAACACATCTAGTGTTATGCTAGGTCATAATAGATGCTCAGTAATACCAGTTGTCCCTTTCCCCCCTTTTACTAGGGTGATAGATTCATGCATACGTTTTCCTTCTGTTAGTGAAGCCTCCTTTATTAGTGCATTACCCCTAAAATTTAATAAATAAGTTAATTAAACAAATATACCTTAAATATTGAAGATTAAATGGTGTTTTATATTAAGTGATTTTCCCAGCCTTGTTATTCTAACTAAATGCAATTAGGAGCAGGAGGAAGTGAAAAATGTGTTTAAAAAATAAATAACAGAATTTGCTATTCGTTATTCCAAATACCGAGCAATTGTTGCAATACTGTTGCCAGTGAAGCATTAAAATTTTATGAGAGGTGTATTTCCAAATAATAATAATAATAATATCTACTTATTACAATTTATTACTTAGCCAGGTACAAGACTAAGTGCTTTCATTCATGGTCTCATTTAGTCCTCATAACAATTCTATGAGGTAGGTACTAGTACCACCTGTCATTTTGTAGATGGGGAAATTAATGAAAACATCTACGTAACTTTCCTTCTACAATTCAAGTGCTAGGTGGCAGTGCTGGAATCCAAGCTTGATTCTGTTCCTTCCAAATCTGTGTGCTTCAACCATCAAATGGGACATCAGTTTCCATCTTCAGTGTGTTACAGTTCATTAGAATTTGAGCTAATGCAGCTTAACCTCAATCTGCTACTCTTAACACTTGTCAATATCAGCACAAGTACCCTATAATGTTGAACAAGTTGGGTTTATTACTCATTGCGGTGAGAGAGAATGACACCACAGAGGACTACGGGGCATTTCAGCAAGCGAGTGTGAAAAAGGAAGTATTATAGGATGTGGGCTTTGGTTGGGTGATTTGGGAGGGGGTCTAATGAAGCAAGAGTTCACTGTGAATTGTCAGGGACAATGCCATGATTGAATATAGGGAAGGCAGACTAGAGTGAGACTAAAGCCATAATGGGTAAAAAAGTGGCAGTCATTCATATTAGTCAGGGGAAAGTGTCATTTGGTATTTTGTGGTTTGCACCATGGCTTTGTTTTTGTCTTTGCTTAGACAAAAATTATAAAGGGGCATTGTTTTGTCTTACTTCATCATGGCCACAGAATAAGCTTGTCTGGTGTGAATGTTCTGTGAGATGGAACGTGCCTGACGGGAGAACAGCGTGGCTTTGCGTGAGTTCCCCACCAGCTTCTAACAGCTCAAAGGCCTGGGGGATGGAGTCAGGCCAGCTCCTGGGTATCAGGCCACTTATATCTCTTCCTCAAGACCAAATGGGACAATGTAAGCAAAAGCAGGTTTTGTCAACTGAAAAGCGTTGTACATACAGACAAAAATCAGTTTCTGGCTAGCTGCAGTTTCTGGCTAGCATTAAAGTCAGAAAGGTCTTCCTTTCACCTTCTTGGTTTTCATGTCCATTTGGTAGACCTAGAGATATTCACGTCTCTCAAAAACAGGACAGCTCCTGCCCCCGAGGGATCAGAGGAGAGCCGCACCTTGCTTACTCCATCTTGCTCCTGTTGTTCTCTTCCTCTAGGTCGGACTCATCTCAGGTACAGTCTTCGTGATTCTCGGATTGACTGTTCTGGCGGTGGGCTTTCTTGTGCCCCCCAAAATCGAAGCATTTGGCGAAGCTGACTTCGTGGTGGTCGACACGCATGCCATCCAGTTTAACGGTGCCCTCGACATCTACAAGCTGGCGGGAGCCATTCTCTTCTGCATTGGGGGCATGTCCATGGCAGGGTGCCTGCTGATGTCCGTGTTTGCAAAAAGCTACTCCAAAGAAGAAAAGTTCCTTCAGCAAAAGTTTAAAGAGCGAATTGCAGACATCAAGGCCCACACCCAGCCGGTTACAAAAGCTCCGGGCCCGGGGGAAACAAAGATTCCAGTCACTTTGTCCAGGGTTCAAAATGTCCAGCCTCTATCGGCAACCTGAAACGTTCCCCATCCCAGTCCTTCCTGTCTGAGTTACGCACACGGTTAAAAGGAGCAGACCAGTTTCTGAGGTGACAAGGATTTGATGTCAACTGCCCCAGGGCCGTGTTGAGCCGTGGGCGGCAGAATGGGCGAACTCGCACTCGTTCAGTGCAGGTGGCTCCAGTGAAGGTTGATGCCGTGTGTCAACCTATGCACGTGCATCTAGCTGCTTCCAAAGGGTGTTTCTGTGTGCCCGCCAGGAGCCCTCTGCAACACCTCTTTCATATAGCGTGACTTTGTGTTGTTTCCCGTGTTATTTGAAAGTGCTGAACACTTTAGGCCAGCCC
Organism: Lemur catta; assembly: GCF_020740605.2. Lineage (NCBI taxonomy): Eukaryota > Metazoa > Chordata > Mammalia > Primates > Lemuridae > Lemur > Lemur catta. The sequence continues at coordinate 61,600,233 of NC_059132.1, forward strand.
ACCAATGGCTAACGTGGACCGTTTTATTTTCTAATATTGATTTTTCTAATCTTTCCTGCGTGGTGCTGTCTTCCATGCCTGTCTCATGATGTGTAAGATATTGTCATGTGTGTTCACAGAAACATGGGATTCTCTGATTTTAACCCAAACATTAGTCCCTTGAACTATATCTTGACATGAGGTTCCTGAGATTAGATACAAAGTTATCAGCATTCGCCACAAATCTTTTTGTTTTCCCCAGATTTTTTTTAAAGCTAAAATTGTCTTAAGAATCTTGGCAAAAAAATTAATATTAAGACTGTGTATTTACACAGTGTCCAAAAGCACTAAATTAGAAACCAGGAAATTTAAGTTCCTTCTACCAACTAGCTGTGTGATCTTGGGGCAATCACTTAACCTCTCAGGCCTCACTTTCCCATCTGTATAACGGGAGTCCTAGATTGTGATCGCTGAGGGCCTTCCCTGTTCAAACATCTGAGATTCCTGTTTTGCCACATGTCATCTAGACTCTCCCCCACGGATGTTCAATGATATTTTTGTGGCTCTCACCACCTCTGAAATTTGTGACTCTAATTTCAGAATTAGACTCCTGGGAAGTCACCAAGTCAGCAACCTTCTTACTCCCTACCCTTAAATATCCAACTCCAGCAGTTTATACAATGCTGTCATATTTTTATAAAGACAAAAGTAAGCCATCCTCAAATAAGAAACACCTGGGCAGATATTAACCTTAAAAAAGGTTTTCATTGTCAAACAAGATGTTTTATTCCCCAGCAAGATGTTCATCTCATCCCTTGCACTTTTATTTAATCTGTGGATTTAAATTAGACTGAGGAAAATGGAAAATGTGACCTTGGTATTCGCTCAGAATTGTGCCACCTTAGAGTTCTTTTTTTTTTTTTTTTCCTTCCTTCACTGGATAAATAAAATATGTGAACGAGCGGAACCTGAATTGCATTGTCATTCCTTCAGTGTGGTTATTGTCTCTTCAACATGTAATTTTCCATTCTGGGGCTGAATAAGCTCTGATATTTCCCTGGCTAAATGGAAGAATAAATGAAACAATTAGTGCTCTTTGTGCGCAGTGTTTATTTTGCACAGTATTGCATAAAACACAGGGCAAATCAGCGTCCTCAAAAAGGATCATTGGCCAGATTTTAGAGAAATTGTTTCAGTTTCCTCAGGTTCTCTGCCTTCCTGTGGAAATATCGTTTTAATTTTATCCTTTGAAGACTCATACAAGCCCTAAAGCATGTGTCCAAGGCAACATTGTTTGAAGCTTTCCATGCTTGCTTCTGGCTTGTGGTACCAATGAATATTTAAGGATGAGACTTGACTTGTAAAAGCCTTCTGAATGAAAACTAATGGCTTTCGGGGCTTGGGAACTTTTAGGTAAAGGCAGGATAGGAACCAGAAAAAAGCAGCCCCATTCCTCAGACGAAGGCCTGAAAGAAGCCAAGGGGGAGAAAGTAGGAGCTGGGTCTGCAGAGGACTCAGCATGGCCCAGTTTCCCGGTCAGCCCAGGCTTTTTGGAGGTAGATGCTTTTAAGGACCCTCCCGGCCCACAAGGCAGGGATTGGGAATTATTGCAAAGCAGAGGGAAGAGGCTGAGCGGTATTAGGAAATACAGTCTGATCGTGGGAAAGATCAGTGCAGGCCATGTGTAATCAGAGGGTGGGAAGCAGTTGACTAAAGAATTTTTAAAGCTATCCTTGGGCCTGGATTGGGCAGACAGACTAATGGTATGGCAAACAAGAGTGGTCTTAGAGCCTTAGTGCCAACCTGATTGCTCTTGCTAACCAATCCTCCCCTTCAGTCTTGCAAATTCTAAAACGAAGTGAAACCGCATGCTTGGAACTGGTGAGGGAGTCAGGGAGAAGATGCTGAGACTACAGCTGGAGAAACTGAGAAATGGGTTCTGGCCTGGAGGTCACGCACACTCGGAGTTGAAAGGAATCTTAGATAATATGGACCCACCCCATGCAGAATTCCCCCACCCCTCTGTCAACACTCACCCAGCAGCCCCCACTGGCACGAGCCTGTCCAGTGATTGGGCGCCTGCTGTCTCCCAGGGCAAGCCACTACATCTTCTGGTGGCTCTATGCGGTTGGAAATCTCATCCTCCTGTCTTTCCAAAATCTGCCTTTCTAAACCTTCCGCACACTGGATGAGATTCCATAGTTCAACGTTTCCTAGAAGTCTAACCCTCTTCATTAACCCCTCTCCTCACCCTGGGCTACACCTCTTCTCATTCAATTATTTTTAATCCCGTCACTTCCTCAGAGAGACATTTCTATGTGTCCCTACTGTTCCCAGTTGTTCACACCACCTATTAAACGGGGCTTCCAGAAGTTTTCAAAATTGTATACGTTAAAGAATCCCTAACTTCATTAATAGCGTTACTCAGTATGCACACAATCGTGCTGGAGTACCATGACGGGAGACTGTACAAACAGCTTCTCCGTGTGCTCCTATGGCCTCCTGGGGTCCGCCTGGCTCCTCTTGGTTTTGTCCTGGCACAAGCCCTGGAACCCTGCATTCTAGTCGTATAGTCACATTCAACCACTCCCCACTCTCTAACTGTGCCTGCACTTTCATGCCACCGTGCCTTCTCTCACAGCACGTATTTCCCCGGCAACAACCCTCTGCCCGTTCTCCAGCTATGAACTTATCATCCGAGGCCACAACAAGAAATAATAGCTAAAATAATAGCAACTAACATGTATTGGGTGGAAGGCATCATTGGAGCATTTTACACATATTAATTCATTTGATCCTCACAAAAACCCTGTGCTGTCAGGACTATTATCATATGCTCATTTTACAGGGAACCCCCCAAAAGAGGATAACTTGTCCAAGGATAACCAGTAAGAGACAGAGGCAAGATCCCAATCCAAGCAGCCTGACTCCAGAGGCTGTACTTTCAGCCAAGATGCTCTTCAGCCTCGCTCTGCAGCACCTCCTTGACATCTCTCTCTCTCCCTCCCTCTCTCTCTCACACACACCCACACCCACACACACACACACACACACACACACACACACGTTGGTTCAGACTTAATGTCTCTTCATCAATATATCCAGCACTTTGCACAAACACATTCTATCCCACTTATCTCTATTATGGTGATTTGTTTACACATCTGTTTCTTCCATTAGAAGCTAGACTATTAACTGCTTGGGTACAGAGGGCATATCTTAATGAGCGGTGAACCTCAGAAGCAAATACATAAAAGCTATGTGTTACTATTATATGGTCATTTGAAACAATTGCATTCTTACTCAGAGCCCGGCTAGCACGACTGGAAACAAAGGGATGATGAATACAGCCACATAAGTTTTTGCATACCTAATGTGTGTGTGCATGCACGCATGCATGTACAAGCAAAAAATAATGGGTTTTCTGGGGAAGACTAAGACTTGGAGTATGGATACAGGTTCCCCAGAGCAAAGCGCTCCTCAATGTAACATCCAGCTGGGGGAAGCCTAGTCTGATGGCTCGCGCACAATTACTACACATCTGAAAGCAAAATCCTCCAGCCAGGAGTCTTGTCCACTGACGCAGAGCTACCAGCCATACTTGCCATTCCAGCAAGGGACTAATGGAAGAGCTAAACACCTGGTCAAAGTACAGTAAATTGTCTCCAACAGTCCTGAATAAACAACCTGCTCTTTCATCCTTGAATATGAAACCACAACCAGAATCATCTGACATCTGAGGAAAACCAGCACTTTGAAAGAGGATACGCATAAGAAATGAGAGACTCAGTGAGAAACCTAAGTATTTCAGAAAGCACAGGAGAACTCTAAATACAAATCTAATTAGTCTTCGGGAAGAAATTACATCAATAGGATAAAAATAGAATACTACAGTAAAGAACATCAAATACCTTAAAACAAATTCTGAAAGCATGTCATAGAAAGTAAAATTACCCCCTTCCATTTAAAAACATGAAAAACAGAGGCAAAAGGTAAAGACATACAGACTCAATCAAGGAGGAAAAAATAACAAAAAATAACAGAGAAGAAATTATTGATAAAATAATAGAAGAAAATTTCTTAAGGCGGTAGAATATGGAAATATTCAAACTGGAAGTGCCTGCTAAATATTTAGTAATGTGAATGGTTAAAAAAATCAGACGAATGTCTGTGAAATTTTTGGACATAAAAAATAAAAGTATCCAAGAGGCTTCCAAAGAGAACAACAGGCCACCTACAAAATAAGAAAAATCAGACTGGAGAAAGAGGAGGTGTGATTTCATGCAATAGATAGTAAGGTAAGTTTGAGCCTACAGAAAATAGGTGTTACTGTTATTGAAAAGAAAAAGAAAGGCAATAGAAACTCCAGGAAGAAAATTTAAAAATAAACTGTGCAAGGAAATCATGGTCGTGATTGTGACATGATGGGGAAGAATTGAGAGAGTGTAAGAAAAGAGAAGCCACTCGAAATTTGACCTTCCGACTAGGCACATTCTATTTCTAGTAGAACAGGAGCTGGGACCATTGAACCCACAGAGAAAAAACTGGACACTGTTGCCCCAGTAGTTCTGCAACGGCTAACATTTCAAAGCCAAAATAATGCAAACTCTACTTACTTGGTTTCAGTTTTCAGAATCAAACTAGAGCTCAAATAAAGATCTAAATTATGGTTGTGAAATGGACTGTATATGTAACAAATCAGACGATGTAAAAATAAAAGTAGGGCCAGTGAAATTTGGAAAGCAAAAGGGAAAAGAGAAATGTAGGGATACTAACATCCTCATCTAAGTTAGTGAAGAGTCAAAAGTAGCTGTGTTAGTCCGTTTGGGCTGCTATAACAGAATACCATAGATTGGGTAGCTTATAAACAACAGAGATGTTATTCTCACAGTTCTGGAGGCTGGGAAGTCCAAGAGGATGGCACCAACAGACTTGGTGTCTGGTGAGGGCTGCTCTCTGCTTCATACATGGTGCCTTCTAGTTATGTCCTCATTTGGTGCCTAATGATATTTAACAGGTCCCTATCTCTGCAACATCACCAACTTCAGAGTCAGAGGAATCATTTCCCTTGTCACTTCCCTTGCCTTCTGAGAACTAGAAAATGTCAGCAAGAAATGCTGGGATTTTGTCAGAAGGTGACCTCTAGCAAATGTCACTTCTATATCCTGCCCCTAAGCCAATTTTCTACCTGCTCTACGGGGATGGAGGGAAGAGGATGGGGAGGAGGGTCTACAATCTGTGTTTTGCTAGCCAGTCTCTTCTAGAATACTGCATAATGAGATGGAACTCAGAAATGGAACAATGCAGAGAAAATAATTGAAATAGCTAAGATGTGTCAAGAGCTCTCTGTGCCAAGTAATATGTTAAATATCATTATGCATGTTTGCATTTAATATAATTTATCCTTGAAAGAATTATAAGAGTGACTACTATTATTTCCTCCATTTTACAGATAAGAAAAATCTAGGCTCAGAGAAATGAAGTAACTTGCCCAAAGTCATGCAGCTGGAAGGTGATCAAACCAACATTTAAATCCAGGTAGCCTGACTTAAAGCCTTCCCTCGCTGTGAACAGATTCTGCTAGAAAGGATCAGAAAGTAGCAGCATCTCTGTTTAAAACATCCCAGATTAACTCATTCTTTATCATAGAGCTCTGCATTTTTACATGGTACCAAAAATGGGCAAGAAATATATATATATATATATATATATATATATATATATATATATACCCACTACATGGGAATTCGATATAAACCATGGCAGGTAATAAAAGTAAGATTCCACTGAACTTGAGTGCTGAACTAACAAAAGATTGGTCCAGACTGACATTTTTGTTTCCCCAGAAATTTTATAAGGACAAATCTGTTGATCTGTGAGCTTGTTGAAGGTTGGTGCCATATTGTACCCATATTTCTCCTAAACACCTAGTACAGTATTTAATTCCTAGTAGAAGCTCAATAAATGTTTGCTAAATTGAGGTGTTTGAGTTCAAGAAACTGCAATAATTGCTCTTGCCAACCAGATTTCCTGGTGACCTCTAACAATTAAATTTGGTAAAATATTCGTGAGAATCATGTTTCCTGTGCAGTACCTGAGTGCCTTGCATGCTTTGACCTGTACTAAAATACATTTGCTGGAATTCCTGGAAGGTAGGAGTGACCTGAAGCCCATGGAGGTGTGTTCATTTTTAATTATGTGAGCACAGCTCCACCGCTGATTGAGGGGGGTAGTGATAGCATAGTGGTTAAACCTGAGGCTCTGGGCCGGACAAGGTGGCTCACACCTGTAATCCTGGCACTCTGGGAGGCCGAGGCGGGTGGATCGCTTGAGGTCAGGAGTTCGAGACCAGCCTGAGCAAAAGCGAGACCCCTGTCTCTACTAAAAATAGAAAGAAATTATCTGGCCAACTAAAATATATATAGAAAAAATTAGCCAGGCATGGTGGCGCATGCCTGTAGTCCCAGCTACCCGAGAGGCTGAGGCAGTAGGATTGCTTAGGCCCAGGAGTTTGAGGTTGCTGTGAGCTAGGCTGACACCATGGCACTCACTCTAGCCTGGACAATAAAGTGAGATTCTGTCTTAAAAAAACAAAAAAACATGAGGCTCTGGAGCCAGACTCCATGCATTCAAGTCTTGGCTCTATTCCTTTGCAGATGGTAGAACTTTAGCCAAATCATTAACATTCCCCGTACCTCAGTTTCCTCATTTATCAACGATTATAACAGCATGTACCTAATGGGGTTGTCGTTGAGGATTAAATGAGTTAACACATCTGAAGCACTTGGAGCAATGACTTTTAACACTTAATAAATGCTAATTGTGATAGCGGGGCAAGGCCCATTGAAAACGTACCTGTTTAAGGCACCAGTGAGGCGTCTATTTGCCTGTGCACGCATTTGCCTTCACCCCTACGGTCACCCCTGCTGTTGAGTCTGAAGTGATTTGGAACCTGCTAGACAGGGCACTGACCTTTTCAACATCAAGTTTAATTAAGGCTAGTGAGTAGCTAAAGTGTGAGGTTTCATGTCTTTCCACGAAGTTCAGTAAGAAAGATTTATTAACTCATTAAAATGTCGTGTTAGTTATTTTCAGCTATTCAGAATGACTGCGACATCCAGCCAGCTACTTATCCCAGGAAAGACTCAGAATAGAACCTGACTTTATGGACTTCCTAGACCACAGCTCCATCACCAGCTCATGTTGCTTCAACATTAGGATCCAAAGCGTCAACAAGTGTGGGGATTGATCTAGACCCACCTGCCTGTGGTGACATAAAAAAGGCTGTTGATGTGCCACAGTGAGGCCACACCCGGCTGGCACCATATCCTGCTTCCTGCTATGGAGTGGAGCTGGCCGAGGGGGCTGGGCACGCTGGGTCCAAGGAGCCGAGCGTCTATGATGCACTGACTGTCCTTGCTTCCTGCTGACCCACTGCTCGCGCCCATTCGCCTCGCGCCCATTCGCGTCCTGCTCATCCGCCCCCCTTTCCAGCTGGCCCATCACACCGTTTGCATTTTGGAAACATAACCTCAGTCACAACCTCACCTGCTTCACCCTCACTTTACATGCAAGTTGCAAATGTATAATCTGCTCTGAGGACGCTCGCTTTTTTGGAAGACAGCAGAAATTTCCAATATTCCCTTCTTGCTCCCATCCTGCAAAATATACCTAACCCTAGTGGGCAATAATAAATCCACACTTACAATTTTTGTCTATATGTGCATACTCTATTCTTTCCAGTCTAGTCTTTTCTGGTTATATTAGAAGCGGTAGAGCATAGTGGCTAATACTATGAACTGAGAAGGAGTGAATCCTACTCTTCAATGTATTAATACGAGTTGTGCAACTTGAAGCAAATTATTTACTCCATGTTCACACACTTAATCAATAAAACGGAAGCAATAAATTAGTACCTTCTTCATAGGACTCTAGTAAAAGAAAATTTTTAAGCTCATGTAAGGGGTTTAGAAGAGTGTCTATCAAGTAAAGAATTACATTAATACTGTCATCTTTGTTCTTGCAACTATTAATATTTGTCCTTCTTGCAGCTAGTTGTTGTTGTTACAAGCTCCTGCTGGGCAGGGCCCAATCACTCATTCATACTGCCAAGCAGAGACTGATACAATAAAGTTCTTTTGATAATGCCTAATAATGAGACTAACAATAAGAGGAAAAAATGCCAAATAAGATCTAGGTTTTTAAAATTAAGGTAAGCAAAAATGATTTCCCTAGCAACCAAATTTCTAAATGTATTTCCACCATTATCTCGAGCTTCCTATTTATTAAGACTATTTCCTGCTTTCAAATATTGAACACTAAACAGGAAATTAGCTTGAGGATGACGGTCTCCAGACAAAGAGAGGAAAGCAATTTCCGTGGCGAGTAACCAGACACTCTCCCTAGGAAACTTTCAGAAACTAGATATAACGAGCACAGACCTTGCAACAATCTCAGTGGACTTCAAAGTCATTTCATTTGTAGAAATGAAGGGCAGAGTTGCACTTCCTCATCTGAATAACCCAAATCATCATCACAGTTTTATTTTGTAGCTGAAGGCTGCCTGAGAGAAACGCAGAAGGATGCGATGCTGCAGTTGGAGGGTGGGTGGCTCTCTGGTGACTTCCTCACTGTGTCAGGGTCACTTGTGTACAGGAACAGCGAGGCCAGGATTCGGAGCTAGGCGGTTAGCCTGGTTTACTCTCTGGCAGCGAGAAGCACAGTGCAGAGAGCCCAGTAAACATTTTATTGATGATGAAGATGACAATTTTTAAAACTTCACACTAATGTGATGTCCAAACAGATGTCTGGCTGCCCACTAGTATTTCACCAGAAGCCTCACATTTTGACCAGTTCACAGATAACCATATTTACATAATAGAAACGGTCCAGTATACCATTCATATCAAGATTCTAAGGTAGCCATGAACACAAACTGTAATGCGTGTTCAATGCTGTGAAGCTTACCAAAGCTAATGCCAAGATGATCAAACATCAAGGAAAACAGCCTTGGTCCGTCCCACCCTCATAAGTACACACTCACACTGTCATCGTGGCCAGCACCATCTCCCCTCTCTTTATTTATTTATTTTTTTATTTCAGCTTATTATGGGGGTACAAAAGTTCAGGTTATATATATTGCCCATGTCCCGCCCATCCCCCTGAGTATATGGGACAGCCTAACAATTAATCAGCAGCTTTAGGAACAACAACAACAACAACAAAAAAAAAAACAGCCATGAACCAAGCAGGTCCAAGGTAATATGTAATATATATATATATGGAGAGAGAGAGAGAGAGAGAGAGCAAGCCCGAAAATAGAGCTTTGGGGAGTATTTTTGTCAATAATGGAAAAGCACCAAGAAAGAATCAATTCTGGCTCAAAGGCAGGTAGCAGAGAGATGCAAGGAAACCAGGGAAAGTTGCCAGGAGTCTGGAAAGAAGGTGCCAAAAACCAAATAAGAAAGCCAGTAATCATAATATCTCACAGCTGCTCATGCCAGCTCTGTGCTGAGTTCTGTGCACACATTCTCTTTAAATCCTCACAGGTGGACAGAGTAGCATATCATTATTATTATTATTATGAATAAAAGAGAAAACTGAGGCTCAGAGAAGTTGAAAAAGTTACCTAAGTAACGCAGTAAGCGTCCAAGCCGAAACTCAAACCAGCTATGCCTGACGCCGAAGCCTGCATACTCAAGCACTGGGGACAGTGGAAGTGCCCGAGGAAGAGGAAGAGAGCAGAGGAGGTAGCAGCAGCTGGCAAGCCCGGGGGCTTCTGCTGATGAGACTCTCTGACTCCGGACAGATTGTAAAAAGTCAAGCTCAGGTTTGTCTGCTCATGGCATCCGTACTACTTGAGTTGTCTTAGAAAAGGGCTGCCTAGTGCTTAACCAGAGCTGGCATGTCCAAATCCCACCTCCATCTAGTCTCAGTTCAAATGCTACCTCTTCCACAGTCTTTGCTGCTTTCTCACATAGAAATGATCCATCTCCTTTCCCTGAATATCTTCATCTTTATTTCTCCGATGCCCCTTAGCACTATCTTAAAGAATAGTTATTTAAATCCATGTTACCCATTTCAGCAAAGATTGGTCACCCACTATCAAACAGGAAAATGCTGAACTTGCTAATATCCCAACTAATATGAACTTATAGAGACAGATCATTCACTATCTTCTGAAGTGATGAATTCCCCTTTCATTAAGTAGATTTGGGAAGTGTCTGCCAAGCTAAGGTCTACATTTTCCAATCCCTCTTTCATCAAGGATAGGGCAAAGGGGAAAGTAAAGCAAGCTGTGGCCCAGCTTAAAAGTAGCTTCAGCCTGATCCCACAGGGAGCCCTGGAGCACCAATTGCACCACAGTTAGTCCCACCTTGAGGCAAAGGTGCTAACGTTTTTCCTCCAAAGTCAGTCAGTTGTTGACTGTGAGTTATTAATGCAACAAGGGAACTTTCTGGCCACGGAAGCTTCTGCTTGACTAAGGGCAATTCTCTGAAGAAAGTCAACACCCGCAGCATTTGGTGGATGGGTGCACAAACTGAGTAAAATGGGATCTGGGTGGGACACCAACAGCACCCCCTAGACGTACCCACTGACCCATGCATGAGTCAACAAAGAAACAGGGAAAATTACAAAAACTGCTTGAAGCCAAATGACCGTAAAAGATCATTTATATCAAAACTTGAGGTTATTGCTAGTGTGACACATACTGATAAATTATAGCCTCAAAAGCATATGTTATGAATAAAGCCAAAATGTAAGTAGCAAGGCATTCAACTTAAGGGGTTAGAGAAAACACACACAAAGTGGAAGGAAGGAAATATTAGTGCTAAGAACAGAGAGAGATAATGAAATAGAAAAATAAGCAGTATAGAAGGTCAAAATTTTGTTAAAAAATAATAAAAACAAATATCTGGTGATATTGAACAAAAAAGAGAAAAGCAGCTATAAACAATATTAGAAATGAAAAACAGAAAGAACATGACTAAATTTAGACCACAGGTTTTAAAAGTTCTAAAAGAATACCTAAAATAACTTTTGAAAAATAAATTTGAAAATATGAAAGAAATGAACAATTTTTAGAGAAATATGGATTGCCAATTTGATTCAATAAACAGAAAACCTGAATAGACATGTAACCAGTAAAGAAATTGGATTGTTTTAAAAAAAAACTACTTTAATCTCACACACACACAATACCACGCTAAGGTAGTTTTACCAGTAATCAAACCGTCAAGAAACAAATGACCCAAACCTACAAAGTTTTTAATGAGTAGAAAAAAAAATGGAAAGCTTTCCTTCTGGTTTTATGAAGCTACCACAACCTCAATACTATAATCAGAAAAGAGGATATATAAAAAACAATCAAAGGAAATCAATTCTATTTACAAATATTCTAAATTTTAGCAAATGACTAAGGCAACATTACAAACCAATGGAAAAAAGACAACAGCATATTCAATAAGTAATGCTAAGACAATTTGGTATCCATACTAAAGAATAAAGTTAAATTACATCTGTAACTACAACACACACAAAAATATATTCCTGGTTGATAAAGTCCTAAATATGAAAAATAAAACTTTAAAAAATTAGAAAGAATTATAAGACATACAGATAGTCCCTGACTATGATGGTTCAAATTACAATTTTTCAACTTTATGATGGTGCAAAAGTGATATGCATTCAGTAGAAACCATAGTTCAAGTGCCCATACAACCATTCTGCTTTTTACTTTCAGTATTCAATAAATTACATGAGATATTCAACACTTTATTATAAAATAGGCTTTGTGTCAGATGATTTTGCCCAACTGTAGGCTATGTAAACGTTCTAAGCATGTTTAAGGTAGGCTGAGCTAAGCTTTAATGTTTGGTAGGCTAGGTATATTAAATGCATTTTTGACTTACAATATTTTCCATTTATGATGGGTTTATCAGGATGTAACTCCATCATAAGTAAAGAAGCACCTGTAATTGACTTCAGAGTTCAGATATATATCTTAAATAAAGCACATAAAACAAACCACCAAGAGACAGATTAATAAATTTGACTGAGTTAATACTAAAAACTTCTCTAGACTAATATCATTTTTAGAAAAGCAAAAAAAAAAAAAAGATAAACCATAAACTGGCAGAGATATTTGTGAAGCATATAACCAGCAGAAGTTATAAAGAAATATAAAGAAGTCCTTTACTACACTAACAAAAAGTCCACAATCCACTAGAAAAAATGAGACAAGCAAATGAATCCATAGAGAGGAACCCTCATGGCCAATAAACAAGATCAGGAAAGCACCTATTATTACAGTAAACAACAAAGTAACATTTCTCAGAATTTTTTATCCTCAGATAAATGGATAAATGGAACTTAATAACTGATATCGAGAGTGAGAGAATGGCAGGAGTTTAAGATGACTTGGGTTTCTAGGTTGAGTGGTGACTGGTATCTTTAATCAGGATGTAGGAACAGAAATATATTTTGAAGAGATTAGAACATTTAAGTTTGAGGTCACTGTGGGATATCCAACTGAGAGTCATATACACAAGTCTGGAGCTCCCAGGGAGAATCCTGACCCAGAAATGCAGACGTGGGAATCACAAACACATAGGTAGTTGTTTAGATCACGACCGAGAATGAGATTGCTCAGGGAGACTTCGAGGATTGAAAGAAAAGAAAGAGAAGCCACTAAATCAGCAGCCAGAAAATCAATGGAGAACCAGGAAAATCCTAACACTTATCTGTAGCCAAAAAAGAACAAATACAGTGGAACCAGCAAGGAGTTTGCCTCACCTTGTTTTGAACTTAATGTGTATTTTTTTTTTTGTATTTTAAATGATTTTTCTTACTACAAAAACCAATGAATTTGTTAAATCAGTGGAAAGTGAAATGCAGGACATCCCTAAATCATTTGTCCTTTTTTTTTTTTTTTTTTTTTTTTTTTTCAAAATTCAGTTCATTTTATTTTATTTTATTTATTATTTTTTTTTATATATATTTTTTTTATTTCAGCTCATCATGGGGGTACATAAGTTTAGGTTATATACATTTTCCATGTCCCACCCATCCCCCCGAGTCAGAGTCCCAAGCGCGTCCGTTCTCATTCTCCCGACAGTGCACCTGGCACTCATCATGTAGTCATACCTCCATCCCCTCCCCCCCCACCTCCCCGGGTCTGCACCTTCAAGCATGACCATTCCCCAGAGGGTGTGCAACGCACTCATCATGTAGGCATACACCCATCCCCTCCCCCCACCCCCCATCCCAGTCTGATATCCAATTGGTATCCTTCCCTGATGTACATTTAGGTGATGATCAGGGAAACCAGTTTTCTGGTGAGTACATGTGATGCTTGTTTTTCCATTCTTTGGATACTTCACTTAGTATAATGGGTTCCAGCTCTCTCCAGGAGAACCAAAGAGATGTCGTATCATTGTTATTTCTTATAGCTGAGTAGTACTCCATGGTATACATATACCACAGTTTACTAATCCATTCGTGGATTGATGGGCACTTGGGTTGTTTCCACATCCTTGCGATTGTAAATTGTGCTGCTATAAACATTCGGGTACAGGTGTTTTTGTTAAAGAATGACTTTTGTTCTTCTGGGTATATGCCCAATAATGGGATTGCTGGATCAAATGGTAGGTCTACTTGAATCTGTTGAAGGTATCTCCATATTGCTTTCCATAGGGGTTGCACTAGTTTGCATTCCCACCAGCAGTGTATGAGTGTTCCTGTCTCTCCGCATCCACGCCAACATGTGTTGTTTTGGGATTTTTTGATAAAGGCCATTCTCACCGGAGTTAAGTGGTATCTCATTGTGGTTTTGATTTGCATTTCCCTGATGATTAGGGATGTTGAGCATTTTTTGATATGTTTTTTGGCCATTCTTATGTCTTCTTTTGAAAAATTTCTATTCATGTCCTTTGCCCATTTTTTGATAGGATTGTTTGATTTTTTCCTGCTGATTTTCCTGAGTTCTAAATAGATTCTTGTTATCAGTCTTTTATCTGATGTGTAGTATGCGAAAATTTTTTCCCATTCTGTAGGCTGTCTGTTTATTTTCATGACTATTTCTTTGGCTGTGCAGAAGCTTTTTAATTTAATCAGGTCCCAGTCGTTTATTTTTGTTGTTGCTGCGATTGCCTTAGGGGTTTTCTTCATAAATTCTTTGCCTAGACCAATGTCTGTAAGAGTCTTTCCTACATTTTCTTCTAGAATTCTAATTGTTTCCCATTTAAGGTTTAAATCTGTTATCCACCGTGATTTAATTTTTGTGAGAGGTGAAATCTGTGGGTCCTGTTTCAGTCTTCTACATGTGGCTATCCAGTTTTCCCAGCACCATTTATTGAATAGGGACTCTTGTCCCCAGAGTATGTTTTTGTCTATTTTGTCAAAGATTAGATGGTTATATGAGGATGGTTTTATATTTGGGTTTTCTGTTCTGTTCCACTGGTCTGTGTCCCTGCCCTTGTGCCAATACCAAGCAGTTTTAAGCACCACAGCTTTGTAGTATAGTTTGAAGTCTGGCAAATCAATACCTCCCATTTTGTTTTTATTGCTTAAGATTGCTTTTGCTATACGGGGTCTTCTCTGATTCCATACAAAGTGTATAATTATTTTTTCTAAATCTGTGAAAAATGATGTTGGTATTTTAATAGGAATTGCATTGAATCTGTAGATTACTTTGGGTAGTATAGACATTTTAACGATGTTAATTCTTCCAATCCATGAGCATGGTATGGATTTCCACTTATTTACGTGTTCTGCAATTTCCTTCCTTAGCGTTTCATAGTTCTCTTTATAGAGGTCCTTTACCTCTTTAGTTAAATATATTCCTAGATATTTTATTTTCTTTGTTGCTATTTTGAAAGGTATTGAGTCCTTAATTTGGTTCTCCGATTGAATGGTATTGGCATATATGAATGCCTCTGATTTGTGTGTATTGACTTTGTAACCTGAGACATTACTGAATTCGTTAATTAATTCCAGGAGTCTCTTGGTTGAGTCCTTGGGGTTTTCCAGATACAACATCATGTCATCAGCAAAGAGTGAGAGTTTGATCTCTTCTGTCCCTATTTGGACACCTTTGATTCTGCTCTCTTGTCTGATAGCTCTCGCAAGGACTTCCAATACTATGTTGAAAAGTAATGGGGACAGTGGGCAGCCTTGTCTGGTTCCAGTTCTGAGTGGGAATGCTTTCAGTTTTTCCCCATTCAGTATGATGTTGGCTGTGGGTTTGTCATATATGGCTTGTATTATTTTTAGGTAGGTCCCATTTATGCCTATGTTGTTAAGTGTTTTTATCATAAAAGGGTGTTGAATTTTGTCAAATGCTTTTTCTGCATCTATTGAGAGGATCATATGGTCTTTATTTTTGCTTCTATTTACGTGGTTAATTACATTTATAGATTTTCGTATGTTAAACCACCCCTGCATCTCTGGGATGAAGCCTACTTGGTCATGATGAATTATTTTTTTAATCAGCACTTGGATACGATTTGCTAGGATTTTATTGAGGATTTTTGCGTCTACGTTCATGAGAGAAATTGGTCTGTAGTTTTCTTTTTTTGTTGCATCCTTTCCTGGTTTTGGTATTAATGTAATATTGGCGTGGTAGAATGTGTTGGGGAGAATTCCATCCTTCTCAATATTGAAGAATAGTTTATGTAGGATGGGCACCAGTTCATCTTTGTATGTATGGTAAAATTCAGGTGTGAACCCATCTGGACCAGGGCTTTTCTTTTTGGGAAGGTTTTTTATTGCTGTTTCAATTTCAGTTGTTGATATTGGTCTATTCAGGAATTCTATTTCTTCCTGATTGAGCTTGGGAAGGCTGTGTGATTCTAAAAATTTGTCCATTTCCTCCTCATTCTCCAATTTGTGTGCATAAAGATTTTTGTAATATTCATAGATAATGTCACGTATCTCTGTGGCTTCGGTTGTGATTTCTCCTTTCATGTTCCTGATGGAAGTTATTAAAGATTTTTCTTTTCTGCTCTTGGTTAGTCTAGCCAGTGGTGTGTCTATTTTATTTATCTTTTCAAAGAACCAACTTTTTGTTTTATTAATTTCCCTTATAGTATTTTTGTTGTCTTTTTCAT
This sequence comes from Lemur catta, assembly GCF_020740605.2. Taxonomy (NCBI): domain Eukaryota; kingdom Metazoa; phylum Chordata; class Mammalia; order Primates; family Lemuridae; genus Lemur; species Lemur catta. The sequence goes on from NC_059132.1 coordinate 61,616,321, forward strand.
TTAATTCTGATTTGATCTTAATAATTTCTCGCCTTCTGCTGGGTTTGGGGTCAGTCTGTTCTTCTTTCTCCAGCTCTTTGAGTCTATTCATTAAGTTGTCTAGTTGTAAATTGTCTGTCTTTTTGAAATAGGCATTTATGGAAATGAATTTTCCTCTCAGGACTGCTTTAGCTGCATCCCATAGATTTTGATAAGTTGTGTCACCTTTGTCATTTAATTCAAAGAATGTTTTGATTTCTGACTTAATTTCTTCCTTTACAAAATTGTTATTCAGGAGAAGGTTGTTTAGCTTCCATGACTTTGCGTAGGAATGAGAGTTCCTGTTAAGGTTCATTATTATTTTTATTCCATTGTGATCTGAGAAGATGCAGGGTATGATTTCTATTTTTTTAATTTTTTTAAGACTTGCTTTATGACCTAGGATATGGTCAATCTTAGAGAATGTCCCGTGAGCTGATGAGAAGAATGTATATTCAGTGGTTTTCGGGTAGAATGTCCTGTAGATGTCAGTCAGGCCCATTTGTTCTAGCATTCTGTTTAAGTCTACTATGTCTTTACTTATTTTCTGCTTGGAGGATCTGTCCTGTGCTGTCAGTGGGGTATTAAAATCTCCAACTATTAAAGTGTTGTTGCCTATGATTTGGTTTAGATCGAGTAGGATTTGCTTTATGAATCTGGGTGCACCTAGATTGGGTGCATATATATTAAGTATGGTTATGTCTTCTTGTTGAATTGTGCCTTTCACCAGTATGTAGTAACCGTCTTTGTCTTTTATTACTTTTGTTGGTTTGAAGACTAAGTTATTGGAAATTAAAACTGCCACACCAGCTTTCTTTTGGCTACCATTTGCTTGAAATATCAGGTTCCATCCTTTTATTTTCAGTCTAAATGCATCTTTGCCGGTTAAGTGAGTTTCCTGAAGGCAGCAGACACTTGGTTTGTGTTTTTTTATCCATTGGCCCAGTCTATGTCTCTTGAGTGGGGAATTCAGGCCATTGACATTTAGTGAGAGAACTGATAATTGGGATAGATTTCTGTTTATCTTATTGGGTAGAACTTCATTGCTATGTTTTCTCTCTTGAGCCATTGTGGTGGCTAGAATTTGATCTTTAGCTCTTGGGTGGTTTTACATTCGTGGGTCTTTGTTGTGATGATCCATGTGTAACTCTCTTTTGAGTACTTCTTGGAGGGGTGGCCTTGTCTTGGTGAATTCCCTCAGTCCTTGTTTATCCGAGAATGTCTTAATTTCTCCTTCATATAGAAAGCTTAGCTTAGCTGGGTACAAGATTCTAGGCTGGGCATTATTCTGTTTCAGAAGAGTGAGAATGGGGCCCCAACTTCTTCTTGCTTGTAAAGTTTCAGTTGAGAAATCTGGCGTAATTCTAATGGGCCTCCCTTTGTATGTTACTTGTTTCTTTCTCCTTACAGCTCGAAGAAGGGTCTCTTTAGTGGATATTTTGGTCAGTCTGACGACTACGTGGCGTGGTGTTTTCCTATTTGCTATGAATCCACCAGGGGTTCTTTGAGCTTCTTGAACCTGTATATCTAAAGTTTTAGCAAGGCCTGGGAAATTTTCTTCTATTATGTCTTCAAATAGTTTATCCAGCCCTTGCTTATTATCTTCTTCACCTTCAGGGATGCCTATAACTCTCACGTTAGGTTTCTTCACATAATCCCACATTTCTTGAAGACTCTGGTCTTTTTTCTTATTTCTTTGCTCTATCTCTGTGACTGTCTTATTTAATTGGAAAGAGTTATCTTCGATTTCTGAGATTCTGTCTTCTATTTGATCTACCCTGTTCTTGAGACTTTCCACTGTGTTTTGTAGCTCCCTGAATAAATCCCTCATTTCTAGGAGTTCAGTTTGGTTTTTTTTCAATACGTCTATTTCTTTAGTGAATTTTTCTTCCAAATCCTGGAATTTTTTTGCGGTTTCTTTGCGGTGGATATCAATTTTTTCTTGTATATCATTCAGCTTATTTATAACCCAAGACTGAAATTCTTCTGGTAACATATTGGTATTCTGAAACTGGCTTGTGCCAATTGGAGGAGAGTTGGTATTTCTCTTTGGGGGCGAGGTTTCCGTTTGGTTTTTTGTGCTCCCCATATTTTTCCGCTGAGCCCTTCCCATCTGGCTCTATCGTTAGATCTTTTCTCACAGCTTTAGTCTAGTTAACAGCACGTCTTGTACTCTGTTCTTAGGCTATGGAACAGTCTAGGAATGTTGCTTCCTTTATCTATAGGGGGAGACTGTTGTGTGCTGTTTAGAGTTTCTTTTTTCTATCTCAGTTGGGGGACTGCTTCTGATGGGTCCACCCCCAGAGGGTTGGCTTGACCTAAGACCAGTTTGGCAAGTTAAATCATTGTGTTGCGGACTTTCAGTTAGTAGGCAGGATTCACACGATTTGCAAGCAGAAAGCCTCTTCTCCCTCTCTTTTTTTTTTTTTCCCTCCCCCTGGCTTTTTGGTTCTTCCTCTGGATGTGTGGTTTCTGTCTCCTTCAGCAGGAAAGACACTGGCTAGGCCGAGGAGGCAGTGCCCTCACTCCCTCAGTGCCCCAGCTGCTGCAGCTCCCACGGGCAAAGGTCTACACTGTCCCAGTGTTCCCAAGGTCCGGGCTCCACACTCTTGCGTCTGGGGAAGCACTCAGTGTTCACACCTGGGAAGGGGACCTGGAGAGGGTCTATGGATCAGGGGATGGAGCCTCCTGAGGAGTCGCCTGGCACCCTATGGCTCTGCAGCAATTAGACCTTGGCCCGCACAATTGTTCCTGCCCACCCGCAGATCACTGGCACTGGGGGGTAATTTTCAGGGTCCGATAGGAATCACAGCTGGGGGTCTGGAGCACTCAGGAGTATACAGTAGCTCCTGGGCTGGAGGGACACCGGAAAGAAGAAAAGAAAAAGAAAGGAAAAAAGAAAAGAAAAAAAAAAAAAAGGAGAGAAACAATATGAATAACAAGAAGAAGAAAGAGAAAACAAGAAAGAAAAGAGAAAGAAAGAAAGAAAGAGAGAGAGAGATAAAAAGAAAAAAAAGAAAAAAAAAATCCCACTTTAATATTTCAGGCTCGGGGCCCCTCGCCTCGGTGCAGGTCCGCGTCTGTCCCTTTAAGAGATAGGGCTCCGGCACCGCAGAGGCCTGCCAGAGTTCAAGGTCCTTTCCGCTTAGCTGTGGGAACCGAGATGGCCACCGCGCGTCCGCCGGTCGCAGGCGCCAGGGGAGAGCGTTCAGAGCTCGGCAGGCGCCAGGGCCCACAGCAGCTCCCCAGCCGGAGAGCTGCCGTACGGGAAGAGAAAAGCAAAAAAGTCCCTCTTTAATATTTCACGCTCGCGGCCCCTCGCCTCGGTGCAGGTCCGCGTCTGTCCCTTTAAGAGATAGGGCACTGGCACCGCAGAGGCCTGCCAGAGTCCAAGGTCCTTTCCGCTTAGCTGTGGGAACCGAGATGGCGACCACGCGAGAGCGTTCAGAGCTCGGCAGGCGCCAGGGCCCGCAGCGGCTCCCCAGCCGGAGAGCTGCCGTACGGGAAAAAAGAAAAAAAAAAAAAAAAAAGCAAAAAAGTCCCGCTTTAATATTTCACGCTCGCGGCCCCTCGCCTCGGTGCAGGTCCGCGTCTGTCCCTTTAAGAGATAGGGCACCACGGAGACCCGCCCGAGTCCAAGCTCTCTCCCGCCTATGTCACCTGTCCTCGGAGCTCCACGTCTCCCGTGGTGATTCTGCACCAATTTCAGCCAGATCCCTGACCGAGTGGATGTGGGGGTCAGTGGGGAGATCAAGCCGCTCTGCTGTGGGGCTGCACCCGCCCCACTCGCCGGTGAGGCAGGCACGGCCGTCCCGCACTCCGCTGTCTGTTTTCCGTCCCGCACTCTCCAAATTATCTCGGTCTGATTTCTCACTCGCCTCTGTTTTTTCCTGTTCCCCGTGTCCCACGGTGATTCTCCGTGGGTTCACACCGCCGTTCCTGTGGAGAAGCAATCCTCTAGCGTTGTGGCAGGTGGAGATCCACGCCTTCCTCTCCGGGAGCACAAATCCAGGAGGTCAGCTCCACTCCGCCATCTTCTGATCTCCCCTGTCCTTTTTTTTGTTGCTACATCATAAGGGACCAAGCAAACCCTTTATTTGTCTTTTTAATGGAAGATTGAGTTTGACTATGAGGGCATTTGAGAGACCTGTACAATGAGTTAATAGACTAAAATCCCAACAGGGGGAGAAAAAAACACTTGGAAACCTGCAGGAAAGCTGTATGTTTATTTTCATAAATAAGTATTTTATAACAAATGCATGCTAGCGATTTTACAGTACCTTGTAGAAATTACAGTCATTGTTGGTTGTGGAAAGTTTCTAATGTCAATTAACAATGTAGTCTAACGAGATTTGACTGTGGCAATTTAGATGCCTCCTTTGTTGCTGAGGTTTGCCCTTTTTGCTCTTACAGAATAACAAAGATAAACTAGTCATGTGCACAAAAAATTACGTTAATGTGCACTCAGTCATGGGATCTAAATCACACATATTTTGTTGTTATATATCAAGAAAACAAAATGCTTGTGCTTAACTGTTTTCGTTTCTAACACATGGATGGAAAAACAAAACTATTTAATTCAATGGAATGAAAGCAGTGAAGCAGAATTTTAGCCAAACTCTTTGTAAAATTGTAAATTTATTCCTTTGGATATATGTGCACAAAATGTGTGTAACCTATTCTGTTTTTAAAGATACCTTTGTTTATCATAAAAATTCTGGACCTGTGTTTCTATAAAACTCTTCCATAAAAGAAAAAAAATGATTTTTTTAAGATATACCTAAAATTTTTATCAAATAAGCAACATCCATATAAAACTGTGAAAAAAAATTTCTTTACATAATAAAGTGTAATATCCATACCAAATAGAAAGAGAAGTACCTTTTAATGTGTTGAATTTCTACATGGTTTAGATCAAAATGTTTCTATTGTGTTTGTGGAAAAATGACATGAAAAGAATTAGTATATGAAATATTAGCAACACAACGAACAAGCAATACACCATCCAAACACATTTTAATTGTATAAAATGTAGATCTTTTTACTCAAAAGAGAAACTTTTGCATTTTAGAGTGTACACTAATACAGAAGTAAAAATCTAATTTCTAATAATTAGATCAAAACAAAAATAATTTTCCTAACAAAGAAACATTCTATACACAGTAAATCATATAAAAACAATGAGTTCAATTTAATCTTTACTTACAACACCAATAATCCCCCATTAGCACTGTATATATTAAAAATTTAGGACAAAAAACATTGAAGAAAAATATAGGCTAAGATTGACTACAATCATTCTCTATTTCCACATCATTGCTTTTGTGACAATAACTGCAACACGCCGTTAAACTATATGGTTTGAGCTGATGAAACTACAGAGAATTCATTTGGTCCCAGTCATAGATTAAAGCTAAGTCATTGTTGGCTTAAGTCAATGGAGCTCCAATTGTTACCTCCTGATTTTATAAATGCTTTATGGTTATTCAGACTTTATAAATTCTTTCCAAATTCCCTGTCTCCAACAGGATGTTATGCCTCATCCAAAACATAGTTTTTCCTTATCAACATAAGGGAACACTCATTCTCCATCCATGTCACCCAAACGTCATGGGAGAAAACACACACATTTCAAGTGGGGAGAATAAAAATCAGACCTATCTACATCCAAGAACATTTCTTGAAAATAAAAAATCCTATGGCATTTATAAAAAATGATAATTAATAACAAAGAACTGTATGTGTTCATTATCTTAGAAAAACCGACTAACCTTAAAAAAACGATTCCATTCCAGGAGGACATTACATTCATTCATGCAAGAGTGCCAAAATGCTTCTGCACTGAACCTAAACATTATATAAACTAGTGGAACAATAAGCCAGTCTTTCATTCTATTTGTAATGCACCTAGCTAACTGGTACCAAAAAGAGTCCTTGCTACATTCATGTAAATCACACACACACATTCACAAATAGTAATAACCTTTTGACAGAGGCGGCACTGGTATGAAATATTCTGCACCTGAAGTATATAGTACTTAAGGCTGATGACAAAGAACTATACTCTGCAGTTACTTCAGGAAAATAAGATATATGTGTCTTGGTTTTTTGTTTTGTTTTGTTTTTTGATGTGATATATCACATTTTTACAAGCAAATTTGTCTAACACCCCTCCCTAGAATAAATTTTTCATTAAAATGCTGGTAGCTTTCTTACTTGGAGAAGAATTTTAAATCTCTTGAAGTCTTAGGGAACCAAGATTTAAAGCACCATGATATACCACTTCTTAGCATTTCCTCTCACATTTTTACACATTGCTTCTCTCAACTTCACCCAAAAGAGCCTTATTTTATTAATAACGCTGTGTCTGAGGAGGCCTCTTTAATGTCTTAAAGTGTGTGAGTGCATCTGTATAAGTATTTGATATCTATATCTGCATCTATATATTTCTGTTCAGATTGGCAACAGTTCACAGGTGGTGCTGTTAGCAATTAATCTACTTTTTAAACTTTGCTTTTGCTACTTGAGCAAAAAAACAAACACCCCTCACAATTGTAAATACACAGATTTTTTTTCTAGGTGAATGAACTTCACCCTTTGTGTATAAGGTAGGTCATTTAATGAAAATTTTGAGGATGGTAGTTTATGAGATATAAACTAGAAGAGTTAGCATAATTTCATATTAGTATGACTTCACAATTGTCAGCCTGCAGAGATATCTGACTGATTCTCAGCCACATATACATGGGATGGTTCTGTCTTCACCCACCACAGCAAGAATTAACACTTTCAGAATAAAACAGGAGGCACAATAGTATCATACCCTTCCTCAGAGTCTGGCATTCTAATATTCCCCAAAAGACATAAGAGAAAAAGCTTAATAAATAAAAAGTCATCCTAGGGCCATAGAAAAAAATAATGAGTAGAAAGATATCTTATGGTTATATTACCTTATTTTATAACGAGATGTCAATGGGCCCTCAATAGTTATTTTAACAGAAGCTTAGTCAGGTAAAACATCCTTAGCCTGAAAATGACTTCAATCAAAGTCTTCTTTATTTGCTCTGCAAAACTCCTAATGTTCCAATTTCACTAACAAACCAGTTGTTTACAAGTGTCTTAAAATCCAGTTAAGTTTAATAAAGTAGTTTCATAAAATTAAAACTATGAAATCTATGTATTCAGCATCACAAAGAATGAACATCTCAAAGCATTATACTGGTTATCTCATAAAGGCAACGTAAGTTTTTCATAGCATCTTCTCTCTAGAAAATGATACATGAAGCCTATGCCAGACCTCTTCCATCCGCTCACATAAATGGCCCCAGATCTGTCAGTAAGTCTCGCATAATTTGAGGAGCTAGTCTGCCATGGAGACTACCATTCCCCACAGAGAAAACTGACACAATTGTGAGGTAAATGAACTTTCAGCAGTTATGCTAAAGTCATCTCCAAATTGTTGCCCACAATTTTAATTCTCTGAGAATTTCTTCCTGGGTTAGATGACATGTTTCTTTTTTTTTTTTTTTAGTAAGGTATGTATGCAAAGTGTTTTAAAATGATAAGTTGTTACTCATCCCCTCAAGGTAGATCACAATTATATCTTGTCAACAGATGTTAAAATAGGTACACATAAGAGAAGACTATGTCCCCATTTTTTTAATTTTTTGCTTGTAGTGATTGTGGCCTATTACCTTCTTGAAGTATGCTTAAAATACCAAATGTCATTTTCATGTAAAATATCAGTGTTGTGCTTCATTAAAATGATGCTAAGGAGTTCCCTAAAACCTAACTAAAGCTTTATAATATAGTGAAGAAAAGGACAGAAGGAAAAACAGGAGAAATATCTTTATGAAAGAAGAACAAGAGAAAGAGAAACTCTTCATTGAAGAAAGAAAAGAGAAAGAATCACCTTGATAATTAGTTAGAATTTCTTACATTTAATCCCTTATTTTTATAAGCTATCTAAAATCATTGACCCCAGACCCAGGAATAGTGTGTGAATTTATTAAAAACCCAGTGGGTCTATTTCCCTAACAACACAAGACTTGCTTGTAGTCCACGGTGTAGTCCAGCATTTGAAAGAGTAAGCCTACTAGTAGAAAGCACAATCTAGCTTTTACACCAGAAATATAGTACCCATTTTATAATTCATTCTCCCAGATTACTATATCCTTGTGTCATTATCTCTTTCAAATACTGTTACATTATAATCTCTGCTTATACTTCCTATTTGTGGAAAATACCAAAATAGCTCTTAGGAAAAACAATGCATCTATTTTCTGCAGTATTATTAAGTGCTTTACATAACTACCAATTATTTTGATTCTAAATGCTTGGTTATGAAACCTGGAGGGGAAAATCTTAAATTTATGATTCATAATGAACTCTATGAAAGCACTAGAAGTTAGATTTTCAAATTTACAACTCTACATAATTAAAAATATATTCTTTAATATGAGAAAAATACATTACTTCTGTGTTTTAGGAAGAATAGCATCATCTCTTAAGAATCCAAAAAACTAATGCAATTACATTCTTCCCCCATACACACCTCACAAGGCAACTATAATTTCATCAGTCTGCAAAACTGGAATCAGGAACTGGTTTCATTATGACAATTTTTAAAGTTTTTTCAACAATTTCTTTCTATCGGATGGCTTCTAATTATATAGAAAAGAATTTGCTTGAAAGTCTAAATATATCCAACTAGGAAAAATAAATATTTGTTGACAACCTTAGGGGCAAAAATACCGTAAGAAAGTCTTAACAGAAATAAGGCTAAAAGCAAGTGAAATTGAGCAGTCACCAACCCTTCATATAGCCTACTCTTTTTTCCTATTACACTGTCTTATTTTTTGTAAAAAAAAAAAAAAAAAAAAAAAACTATTTGGGAAGAATACACTCTTTGGAATAACCAATATGGAGTTTTCTAATATAATAACATGAGGGAGAAGAGAGGGATAGTATTGGTAAAGGTCAACTGGATCAGTGAAAATCCATAGGATTTCCAGTGTTTGCAAATCATGCAGCCAGGCTTGGTAACATAACTGGGTACTCCCTTACGATTCTTTCCTGAGTATGAGCCACCACAGCCACAAGCACTGAAACCTAAAAGCACTTAAGGGAGGGCATGAAATACTAGTCACTAACACCCTGAATGAATGCTTCCTCCTACCAAAATGACCACCCTTGCATTGTCTTTTTAGTTCAGCTAAGGTATATTTTGGCTAAGGAGGAATAAAGAAAGGCATGCCAACAAGTCATGGAAACATTCCAATCTATTGCCATCACCAAATTATCTCTGAAATTAAACTGTAATTTGTTCATTCAAGAATGTATTGCTTTAAGAAAGAAAGTAGTACATATTTTCCTATTACCAATTCTTTAAAATTCTCTGCCTTCTTGGATAAGTGCTTTAGAATAAGCTGCTATCTAATAATCTCACTTCTAAATTTATAATAAAGTATACAATAGGAGTGATCCTATTTTTTTTGATCCCTTACAAAGACAAGCGGCCAATTGTCTTCCAGTGAAAATTCTACGCTGTCTCTCTTATTTAATTTCTCTATATGACTTTCAAAAACTGTGCCATAAAAATAAGTTATTCTCCTTCAGTAGCTACTAAAAGTTAATAGAGTCTTTCCATTAGGCTTCTAATGTTAAAATTCAGTAGGTAGTATTCAACCATAGTGTCACATTATGTTTAGCAATAACTATGCGCTTATTATTCAAGTATTGCCACCCTTAATTTTTCTTACAATCCATATATTCTCTTTTTAAAACTCATCTATGCCACAACAGCATAGTCCTTGTTTTGTTCGTTGTTTTCATTTTCTTGTGGACTAGTAATTTTTACTTCTGGCCTTGCTGGTCTTTCAGGATCTAATTCAGCCTGGAGGAAAATAGATCAAAACAAAGATACTCAGTTCTTTGGTTTACAAAGGCAATAACATTTACAAAGAAACAAATTACTGAATATTCTATTTCATCATCTAAATATTCAACTAAAAACAGTTTTGGGGGTTCTCATTGTTTTTTCGTTTATCATTACCCAGTGGATACACCGTTCTGAACACCTTCCTTACAAAAGCCCTTTTGGAGACAATAATCCGCTCTGTGCTTTAAAGGCACAGACTCATTTCATATGCTGCAAGCTTTATTTTTCTCATTTTCTTTTTCTTTATTTCCCTTTGAGCTTTTCTTTTCAATAGCATATTTATGCTTTTCACTTTAGCATTTTTCCGAGACAAGGGAAGAGAAAAATGCAGCAGTTCTACCCTCATGCCACATTAATCCAGCCCCATCCCTGGTGCTGTCCTAATTTTCATTTTCTCCTAGAACTCACAAATTCATTGTGAATCCAGTACCGCGCACCATCAAGTATCAAATAGAGAGGAGCATGACAGAAAATCAAAAGCGGAGGCAGCATTTCTTCAACAGCAACTATCACTCCTCCCACTTGGATTTCTCCTATGTCATTATCATGTACAACTCGTCTTTCCCCCACTCCACTGAAAACTGAGGGAGTTAGAACTAGCTGCTTTGCAAACTCTGCTTTATGAAATCTTGGAGGCTCCACAGCCCCCACAAGGGCCACCAGTCTGGGAGACAACAAGAGCAGCTCCAGATGCCCCAAATCCCACAGGCCATAATTTATGCTCTAAAAAAAAAAAAAAATTACTGGGGCTATGTCTTATTTTATGTTGTTACCTTGTGAAATGTCTCAAACAGTATCTTATATTAATACATAATACAAGCTCAATTTCAATAAATGTCAGTTGCTTACTGTGCATTTGTCCATATTCCCTGCTGATTTCCTATAATCATATCTCACTTTGCACAAGAACTGTTACATGAAACAAAATGCTACGTGGTAAACTGAATTTTTAGTCATTTTATCAGTAAAAAAAATCTTTATGTAAAAGTTAATTATTAATTTCTAACTTATAATTCATATAACTTTGCTTTTTCACATATTTGGTATGCTTAAAGAATACCTATACTGATACATTAGGGAGAATGGAGAGAAAAGATATCATCATTATAAGAAAGAGCTGAATCAAGTAAGATTAAATCTTTTTGTGAGTAACTTCTCTGTCTTAGGCATTTTTATAGTCCTTAAAATCCCTAACTAGTCACAAATCAGGTACTTGCTCATCTGAGTTCCCAAGAATTTGGATTCACCCTCATTACATACCACAAACACCTATACTTCAGGCTCTTGCCAAATTATATAACCTTTATATTGATGGATACCCAATTCCTATCAAAACCCCCTATTTTTCCTTTTTAAAAATATTTATTTGACAAAAATTGTATATATTTATGATGTAAAACATGATGTTCTGAAATATGTATACATTGTGGAATGGCCAAATCTAACATACATGTTACCTCATATATTTATCATCTTTGTGGTAAAAACACTTAAAATCTACTTTCCTAGCAATTTTCAAGAATATAATACATTGTCATTAACTATAGTCACCATGTTGTTAAATAGATCTCTTGAATTTATTCTTCCTGTCTATTAATAAATGAAACTTTGTATCCTTTGACCAACATCTTTCCAACCCTTACTCCCAGCCCCTGCTCACACCACCCTTCTACTTTCTGCTTCTATGAGTTCAACTTTTTTAGATTCCAGACATAAGTGAGATCATGAGGTACTTGTCTTTCTGTGCCTGACTTATTTCACATAACATAATGTCCTCCAGGTTCATCTATGTTGTTACAAATAACAGGATTATTTTTAAAAGATATATTGATGAAAGATGGAAGGACAGGTAACCATTCATTTCTGCAGAATCTATTTAGGGCATACATTGAATTAAGGTAGACCGTTGGAAAAATTTGTACTTAGATCTTACTATCTAGTCCCACATACAATTACACTTTGATTTCATGCTGTAAGCTTTCATCAAAGGCTACTACAACAAACAGTTTTATGAAACCTACTATCGCAGTTGCCATATAAATGACACTGAGGACTATGTAGAACTACATATGGGGAATTTCTTATAGAAGAGGACTGTGATTATCTCACCTTGAGAAAAGATGAAATGAGAGACATGCTGAGTGCTTTCATTTAGATGTTAAGAATGTTTTGTGTAAGCCACACAGTGGATTACAGGTAACTTTGTACTGTTATTGAAACCTGGCCACAAGAACATTTTGCATTCTGCCATTGCTAAATTTGCTCTCCCTAAGCAAGATAAAACAGGTCAATAAAAAATAATCAAGATGACCCCAATCATCAAAGTGAATATCAGAAATATAAGTAGACCACGGCCCATGAAGAGGGTATAGCCTTGAGGGAGGTGGACTTTGATCTGCTGGGTGGACAAGAAGGGAGGCAACAGCAGATGGTGAGAATGTGTGCAGCACACTTGAGCCTAGTAGCAACCAGGTCATATTCACCACCATGGAAATTAACCTATCCTATGGGACATCTGTCCCATGGAAGAACACCAGGACTTGAGAGTATCTGGCTCCAGGGCCAGAGAACAGGCTAGAAAGAGAGGCTTTACTACATATTTCTTTCTTTGTTCATTTTTTCCTCCACCATATATTTCTTTATCCTCTCTGTATAATATATACAACTATATATTATCAAGTACTTGGCATGTTGAGCACTTAATTCAATTAATCCATTTAAGGTAGACCAAACAAACTAGACTTTAATACTTCTAGAAAACAAAGAAGTCACCCATAATAAAATGGTGGTCTTCAGCTCATGTCTAGGTCTCACTGGTCTCGATATTCTTTTCTGGTTTGTATCTCCTCCAGTCTTAGCTTATTTTCATTTTTTATATTGCTTGCTTTTATTATGTATGTTCTTAGAAGGCTCTGTAGATTTTTTGTAAAATGAGGTAGGAGAGGGATAGATGGATGGATGGATGAATGGAGAAATGTACGGACAGCAGGACAGACATATGGACTATCAGATAGGTAGACGGCAGTACTTGTTAACTGATTAAAGTTAGTATTGATAGTAAATGAAATGAATTAAATGGTATTGGATCTCTCCTACTCAACCATAAGTAGTTTCAATGCAAGTTCTAAGTTCTTAAATAATTCCCTAAGCGCACGCATGCACATGCGCATGCACACACACACACATTCATGCATGCACACAAAAGCAACAGAAATACCTCATCTTGTTCGTTGCCAGCTCCTTGAGACTTCCTTTCCTCCTCCACTGCTGGCTGAAGCTCATTATGGACCTGGTCCAGTTCCTCCCCATTTTCTTCATCAGTGCCAACATTCACACGCGCGGGAGCTGCCTGCTCCTCACTGTGGTCCAGGATCTCCTCAACTTGCTCAGGGGCATCTGCATCCTCCCCACCTCCTTCCTCTTCAATGTCACCATTCATTCCTGAAAAGTCTTCTTTCTGTTCTGCATCCTTGTTTGCTTTCTCTCCATCTTCTTCTTCATCTACTATTTCTGCTGGCCTCTGATGGACCAAAGGGAATAATGGATAAAAGTAAAAAGTATAACAGAGATTTTCCACTGCACATCATAGCAATGTAATAATTATTATATTATAGTCAAGTAAAATGTCCTTATATTTGCATAGTATTTCATGGTATATAATGTGCTTATGTTTACTGAGTACCTACCATATGCCACACTTCATAAGTATTTTCTCACTTAATCCCCACAACTCCTGTGAGGCTGGTATCATTCCCATTTTACAGATGAGAAAACTAAGTCAGAGAGAGCCAAGTAGCTAGCCCAAAGTCCCAATGGAAGAGCCAGAATTTGAACTAAGCATGTGACTCCAGAATCAAGGAAACTAAACTGCAGAGTCATTGGCTACTGTCTTGTGTAACGTCTGGACCAGAGGAGGAGGTAAAAGAAGTTCTTTGTGGAAAGATTATCATCCTAAGTGCTATGGGTGAGGGTGATGGCACCAGCATATGAACTCAGATTTTCTGACATGGAATGTAGACAGCTTCCACACAATGTCTAAAGGAGTTGAAGGCTTTTCTCTAAATATAAAAATCAATTGTCATGCAGATGCAAGGCCAAGAAACTATAAGTCTTCTCCATAAAAATAATAAATGCTAAAGTATTTTATAAACTCTAATTAAGCATTTTACTGTTATTTGGATACACACGAATCTGCTTTAAAAGAGAACAGGAACCTGAGCTCTGAGTTCCAGAGCCAAGATTTTGGAGAAAGACCCAGGTTCAAGTCCTAGCCAGGTTCTTACTGGCTGCTACCTTACTTCTGTGAGTTTCAGATTCCCCATTATAAAATAAGAATATAATAAAATTTCCATGGGGATTAAACGCATAAAGTTATATAAAGTGCCAAGCAACTGGCACAACACAGATCCTAAAAAACACTGAAATCCCTTCCCATTTGTTATGCTACATTCTTTCTTTAAATTTTTTAGTGGAGAGCCATGACTTCAGCAACTGGGATTTGAACTCCTGGGCTCAAGCAATCTTCCCACTTCAGCCTCCTGAGTAGCTGGGACTACAGGCACAAGTCACTATGCCCAGCTAGGATACATTCTTTCCTGGAGCTACCATATTTCTTCACAGCCATCAATAAAATAAGTTTTTTAAAATGTTAGGATAGAAAGAATACAAGATTTGTTCTATGTTAGGATCCCAGACCGTCTCTTTCTAGCTACCCGACATTGGACAGGTCACTCAATCCTCCAGCCTCTGTAAAAGGAGGGTTTGGGACTCAATTAGCCCTGACCTCCCTTCCAGCTCTGGAAGCCCATTCTCTTCTAACTGACCGAACAACTGCTATGGGATCGTTAGTATTGTCTAATAAAAGTTAACAAAATGCTTTCAGTTTGGGGAGCAAAGAAGGAAGAAAATGAAAGGGAGTAGACTAAAAGTTTAGAATAAAATTCCACACAACATTATTTTGAAGAATAAAGGGTTGGAACTGTGAATTCTTATATTCTGTCAAAAATAAAGTCCCAAATTTAATTATATGATACCAAAGATACACTTTAAAAATGAAGGTAAAAACTAGTTGTTCTTAAGGCATTGCAAAAACCATAGTGCTTGTCATCATGTAGATTAAGTAACACAGCAGGCTGAGCTGTTCAAATTTTCATTCCAATGCTAATGTCAAGTAGTGGAGAGTCCTAGCTATTTCTAAGCATGTCACACAGGGTGAGGCCCTTAGGAAGGTAGAATGCTGGATGGAAACTCAGAGTGGGAGAGGGATGGATCTGCTAGATGGTGCTTTAAAAAAAGGCAAAAGATTTATAAAATGTAACCCACAATGCTTGGCAAGGATTTCTGGTCTTT
Organism: Lemur catta; assembly: GCF_020740605.2. Taxonomy (NCBI): domain Eukaryota; kingdom Metazoa; phylum Chordata; class Mammalia; order Primates; family Lemuridae; genus Lemur; species Lemur catta. The sequence continues at coordinate 61,631,628 of NC_059132.1, forward strand.
AATGTATGATACCTAAATGACTAAGGGTGAGAAAAGTCTCCAATCTCTAAAGGAGAGAGTAGTATTTCCCCATCTCCCCACCAGACCCTTGTCTCACCCTGTCTCCAAAGAGAACAAGCACAGCTGGGACTGAGGCACACACTCCCAGTGATGAGGGGAGGAGAGTTTGGCAAGAGAGGGGCAGGCATTTTCACATAAAAACAGAGCAGAGGAGGATACATCATACATGAAAATCAGCCGCATTTCTATAAGCTAACAATGAACAAATCTGAAAAGGAAATTACAAAAACAATTCCATTTACAATAGCATCAAACACAATAAAATACTTGGGTATTCACTTAACCAAGGAGGTGAAAGACAGGTACAATGAAAACTACATGACACTGCTGAGAGAAATGAAAGAAGACATAAATAAATGGAAACACATCCCATGTCTATGGATTTGAATACTTAATACTGGCAAGATGTTGTACTTCCCAAAGTGATCTACAGATTCAATACAATCTCCATCAAATTCCCAGTGATTCTGCAGAAATAGAAAAACCCATCCCAAAATTCATATGGAATCTCAAGCGGCCCTGAATAACCAAAACAATTTTGAAAAAGAAGAACAAAGCTAGAGGACTCACACTTCTTGATTTCAAAGCTTACTACAAAGCTACAGTAATCAAAATAAGTACAGCACTGGCATGAAGACGGATAAATAGACCAATGAAATAAAACAGAGTTTCCAGAAATAAACCCTCACTTTTATGGTCAAATTGTGAAAAGTATACCAAGACCATTTTATAGAGAAAGGATAGTCTTTTCAACAAATGGTGCAGAGAAAACTAGATACCCACATGCAAAAGAATGAAGTTGGGACCCTTACCTAACACTACAGCCAAAAATTAACTCCAAATGAATCAGAGACCTAAATGTAAGACCTAAAACTATAAGACTCTTAGAAACATAGGACAAAAGCTTTATGACACTGGATTTGGCATCAGTTCTTGGATACAACACTAAAAACCCAGGCAATGAAAGAAAAAAAATTTTAAATTTTGTGCATCAAAAGATATCAACAGAATAAAAAGGCAACCCACAGAATAGGAGAAAATTTTTGCAAATCATATATCTGATAAGGGATTGATATCTAGAATATACAGAGAACTCCTAAAACTCAACAACAACAACAACAAAACAAACTGATTCAAAAATAGGCAAAGGACTTGAATAGACATTTCTGCACAGAAGATACATAAACGGCCAATAAGCATTTGAAAAGATGCTTAACATCACTAATCATTACAGAAATGCAAATCAAAACTACAAGGAGATACTACCTTATACCCATTAACATGGCTACTACTAATATTAAAAAAAAAAAAGAAAATAACAAGTGTTGATAAGAATGTGGAGAAATTGGATCCCTTATGCACTGTTGGTGGGAATGTAAAATGGTACAGCCATCTAGAAAACGGTAAGGCAGTTCCTCAAAAAATTAAAAACAGAATTACCATATGATCCAGCAATTCTAATTCTGAGTACATACCAAAAAGAAGTGAAAGCAGAGTCTTGAAGAGATATTCATACACTCAAGTTCATGGCAGCATTATTCACAATAGCTAAAATGTGGAAGCAACTCAAGTAAAATGTGGTACATACACACAATGGAATATTATGCAGCCTTACAAAAGGACATTCTTAAACGTGTTACAAAATGGATGAACTTTGAAGCCATTATGGTAAGTGAAATGAGCCAGTCACAAAAAGACAACTACTGTATGCTTCCACTTACATGAGATATGTGGAGTAGTCAACATTATAGAGGCAGAAAGCAGAATGGTGGTCGCTAGCTGGGGGAGGGGGAATGAGGAGTCACTGTTTGATAGATGTAGCGTTCCAGTTTCACAAGATGAATAGAGTTATGGAGATGGATGGTGGTTGTGGCTATACAGCATGATGAATGAATTTAATACCACTGAAGTGTAACTTAAAAATGGTTAAGATGGTAAATTTTACATTAGGTGTATTTCACCACAAAAAGAAAGAAAACAAAACAAAATAAAGCAGAGCAGAGGAAATGAACGGAGCCAAAGATTACATACATTTCTGCATCACTGAAGAGCAAGGGCTTCTAGGGAGTGCAGGAAGGAGCCTGTGCCAGGAGGCGGAGGGGCTGACAGAGAGGGCACTTGTGAGGGGGCGGCTCAGAGAAAACACTCTGGGGTAGCTCCCCACTAACATGGCAGAAGTGGTGAGGAAAGAGCCTGGGGGTCTCCGGCCCAGAGACAAGTGTCCTTCCTGGGGACTCTGCAGGAACTGGGGGAGATGGTCACTGTGAGACCCAGAGAGACCTTCCAGGGACTCTCGGTTATCATGACTTCAGCAACTTGGCCTGGGGCACCTGTCTGTGTTAGGCAGTATTCTGGGTGCCAGGCATCCAGAGACAGGTGCTGGCATCAAGGAGCGCAGGGCACAGTGGGCCGGAAAGACTCGTAAACACATCATATTACCATGTGGCATGAGGAGGGAAGCAGAAAGACGTGCGTCAGGAAAGGGGCACTTCAGGGTGGGGTGTGGCAGGCTGCTGCCCAACCTCACGAGTTCTGGCTGTAAACAGAGACTTCTACAAGGCCGTGTCAACAGTGTTGGTGGGTGAAAAGCAACAGGCAAGAAAGGAGGGGCATGCAGACATGCAAATGCTGAGCACCCCACTGTGCCAGCCACACGCTCACACTCACACTCACACGCTCCTCATTTCAGCAACCCTCACAGTAGCCCTCTGGGCAGCTTTTTTATACCCATTACCCGAATAAGGAAAATGAGAAATCACTCAACACTTCCAATGTCATGTGGCAGGTGACAAATAGGGCCAGCGTGTGAACCAAAGGCGGTCTTGTCCCAAAGTCCTGGTATATCCTTCCTTGAACAAATAACACAAGAAGTTGATGCTTCACTGATTCGCTATTGTAGGGACACTTCCAATGGCCGGAAAATATGACCTCTGCAGTAGGCAACAGGACTTCCACTGTTTAAAGAACTACCGACCTGAAAACAAAACATTTCTGGATTTCCATCAAAGACTTTGTGTATGAGCTGAGGAGGGAACCTTATATGGATTGCCAGGCAGCGTACCTAAAGCAGTGATAATACCTAATACAACCCCAGAAATACCACCACACGAACGGCCAATAAGAGCAGATTTCTTTTTAAATTATCTCTGGAAATTGGATAATTATAAAGCACTCTCACAGAAATTGTTTTCATCCTTACTGTGCCTATTCAGAGCAACTTTGATTTGAGTTTTAAAGAGAAGTTTTATAGCATTTCTTAATTAAAAAACAATAATAATAACAAAAATCCCTCATAATTTACTGTAATCATTTAGGAATCCAGATATGGTCCTTGCCTCTCTGAGATTACATTATAAGTGCTTGCTAAAGTCTATTAAGGGCCGGGCATGGTGGCTCACGTCTGTAATCCTAGCACTCTGGGAGGCCGAGGCAGGAGGATCGCTTGAGGTCAGAAGTTTGAGACCAGCCTGAGCAAGAGCGAGACCCCGTCTCTACTAAAAATAGAAAGAAATTATCTGGACAGCCAAAAATATATAGAGAAAAAAATTAGCCAGGCATGGTGGTGCATGCCTGTAGTCCCAGCTACTTGGGAGGCTGAGGCAGAAGGATTGCTTGAGCCCAGGAGTTTGAGGTTGCTGTAAGCTAGGCTGATGCCACGGCACTCTAGCCTGGGCAACAGAGTAAGATTCTGTCTCAAATAAATAAATAAATAAATAAATAAATAAAGTCTATTAAGGTGACTACTTCTAAGTGGGAAAATCAATTTCTTTCTTGACATCTAGATTTACATCTAAAAATTGAAAAATGATAACTTTTTTTTAGTTTTTAGTTTTGTATTTCTCAGCCTTATCCCTTTCTTTACCCTCGATTCCCAAATACATATACATTTTTTTTCTCCCTTTAATGCAAAGGGCTGGTATGTGCCCTAATCTCTTTTTAAGAAAGAAGACATCCAGCCCTAAATGCAGGCCTTATTCTCTTAGCCATTATCACCAGCACTGCTAACAAGCGGTATTATGCTTTCATCCCATTATTTCTATTAGACTTTCCCAGCACAGGTATTTTTGTAGTCATCAAATGAAGCCACATCTGGTTAGCGCAACTTTAAGAAATGCAAGATTATTGGTGCTGAATAGCAATTTGATCAATTTAAATAAGACGATAACATTAGTTAAAAGGTTTATAATCCATTAAAATATCCCGAGTCTGGAACAAAATTTATTATTACAATGACACTACAATTCAGGGCCCCCCCCAAAAAAGAATGCTGCTATGACAGATCTGTAATGAATAAATGAAAAGCAATGTGCTTTTTGGTGTAATCTCCTTTGAAGCAAGCATTAAATTATTAAAGATGTTTCCAGTGTATACATCAATCAAATCACTCCCAGAAGGAACACTGGGTTTTATACCCATACATACACACACACACATACACACACACACACACACAGATAAAATCCATACCATGGCGAGGGTCTGCAAAGAAGGACAGCACTCCTTCTACATGAGGGTGGGTGTCCAGGGTGGGAAGCAGACATTCTTTAGGATAAAAAAAAATACAAGGGACAAAGGAGGAGCAAGTTGCACACTCCCTCAATCTCCTTCACTCCTCTCTCACTGTAGAAAAACTATAAGAAAAATCTGGTACCCCTCATACAACTCAGAACTAGCAACAACTCTGGCAACTTCCGATCTATTGAAAGTGTTAGATCTGACTTACATAGACTAACCATCCTCACTCTTAACTATGTTTATTTTTTGCTTCCAAGTTCCCCATGCATTTTACACAACAAATTTACCATCCAATAGCTTTTTAAGTTTCTGAACTGCTATCCACTTTCAAAAATTATATAAAGGTGCCACAAGAGATACTCAACAAAGATGCCTTCCATAAAGTAGCACAAGCACTTAAGTAACATGTGACTTTGTCTTCGGTTGGAGTGACAGGTTGGCAGTAGCCAGGTATGGGTATGACAATGCAGAGCATTTAGGTAACATATTATGCTTCTCAAAACACTTTTATGTATAGTTTCTTGTTTCATCTTCCCAACCTGTAAGCAGACATGATTATCCCCATCATATAGAATGGGAGACTGAGCCAGAGGAAAAGTCAACCAACTTGCCAAGGGTTATATGGTCAGTTGGTGGCAACATCTTTCATCAGCATCATTAAAAAGAAAAAATATAAACATATATGTGTGTGTATATATATATATATATACACACACACACACATATATATATATATGTATATATATATGCTTCTACTGAAGGACAGTGGCCCTCAGTGGTTTAAAAACTGGTTACCATGGTGACCAGGCACCTAGCCAAGGCTCACCCCTAATATGTGACTAATGGACCAATGAGGCAGGAGGACTAGCTGGGCTGAGCTGGGTTCCAGGTCTCTGCTTCTCCCTCTAGCAATCGCTGATCATGTTTTTTACAGACATAGACTTTAAAAGCTGGCTCCACTCCCTGAATATTATCCTTTTGATCTATTAAGTAGCATCAAATCAGAGATAAACCCCATTTCCTCACTTTTTGGGCTGAATGGCACTCCCCCTACTCATATGTTGAAGTCCTAACCCGCAGTACCTCCCAATGCGAATGTATTTGGAGAGAGGGTCTTTAAAGAGGTAGTTAAGTTAAAATGAAGTCATTAGGGTGGGCCCTAATCCACCATGACGAGCGTCCTTGTAAGAAGAGGGGATGAGGACACAGACACGCTCAGAGGGATGACCATGTGAGGACACAGGGAGAAGACGGCTGTCTGCAAGCCAAGGAGAGAGGCCTCAGAGGAAGCCATCCCTGCTGACACCTTGATCTCAGATCTCAGACTTTCAGCCTTCAGAACTGTGAGAAAATAAATTTTTGTTGTTTTAAGCCACCCAGTCTGTGGTAGTTTGTTATGGCAGCCCTAATAAGCTACACTCACCAAGTTCTACCTTCCCTCCCAAGCTACAGACATTCACATTCATATTCTTCTCTCTACCTCTCTCCTGCCCTGCTCGCCCTCCTATCTCCCCTATTTCCTTAAAGGAATAGGGAAGTCAGGTTCCTCAACAAAAGCCAGAGGGCTGGCTGGCTATAGCAGGGAAGGAGAGCCAAACCCAGCCCTTCCCAGACAGAAGTCTGGAGTGGGGAGAGTCCTCCATGAAAGGAACTGAGAAGATCCCTGACCACTTGTCTATGCCACACCATTGCACACACTGCCCGCGAGACTGTTAGCCATAGCGCTCTTCCTCCCGCATCATTAGAGTCACCTTCTCCCGGAAACCACCCTGGCTCCAGGTAGGGAGCTGTCACAACTTGCCTGGGCCCTCATAATGCTTATTAAGATTATTTTAGTATACTCTAATCACAGGGTGCAGCTATTCTCTATTTATGTGGGACATGAAAATAGTGAACATAAATTGCTATCAAGTACATGCCCCCCAAACTATGTGGAATGATCATGCAATAATGGAGAAATAGCAGGCTTGGTTTGATGGAGGCCTTCTGGAAGTTTCTTGAAGTCAGGGATTTTTCTTGCCCATCTTTGTTCCCATCATCACAGATTAGTGTTATTCATTGTCTTAAATAAGATACAAATGTGTCTGCCACAGGTGACAGTCAGTATGACATGCGCCTTAGGGAAGTGTTAGTGACGAGGAGGCTCGTGTATCTCCTGCTCTCCGCAGGTACCTGGCACTACGCTCTGCACACCTCACAGGCGTGCTCACATTTAACCCGACCTCACCACAACTATTTGAAGAAAATATTATCATTATTTCAATTTGCTGATTAAAAAAAATAAACCTGAAGCATAGGGAGTCAGGTAAACTTGCCCAAATCCCACAAGTAGTGCCAGAGGGATGTGAATTCTTTTTTGACAGCTGGATTACAATAACTATTTTCCCAAGACAGTGAATGTACAGAATGAAAGCATTCAATTTAATGGCAAATAGTTACTTTCAGCCTTGCGTCTTCTAAGCTAGTGCTTCCCCATCACCTGGGGGTCCTGTTAAATGCAGATTCTGAGTCAGGAGTCCTGAGCCTCCGCGTTTCTAACATCCCCCGGTGAGACTGATGCTGCAGGTCCCCAGATGACACTGTGCGTGGTAGGGCTCTAAACTACACGTAACAGAATACGGTCATAAATATGCCACTTCAGAAAAAGCATTTTTGGTTAAAAGTTCTAATTGTAATAATGCCTTGAAATAATGCCTCTTTAAATGAAGGTTGCATTTTTATCTGAAAAACTACCAGTCAATTCACTGAAAGCTGGGAGAAAATGGAAGGACCAGGACTGACTGTTGACAGAATGATTTTTGGCCATCAAGACAGTTCTACAAGATTTATTCTAATCACATCACCACGCCACTGTTTAAGAGTCATGTTATAAAAAAAGAAGCCCATCGTTGCCAAAGCCATAAATCAGGAAGATATTTTTACCTATGCTCAAAGTCTTCTCCCCCGATATTTACATCAAATTTCAGTCAATTTGTGACTAAAATTTTAAGAGAACAAGTTTTCAAGTAGAAATTATTTCTCCAAGGACTACATACACTCTGAAATTTCAGGAATAGCTCATGCCTATGAGTAATTATGTAATACTATACTCTATATAAAGCACAATTCTTGTGTTTCATTGGAGTTGAAAAGGGGCATTCATTATACTTTAAAATAATCATTGAACTGATGTACATAATGGTATAACAATGATCACAGAAGTCATTTAAACTTAGATGATTCCAGCCTCACAACCTCTCTGGCATGCATCCAGAATGCAACTAGATTAATGGACATGTTACACATATATGTACAATTACAGAAAATATGTCCCCTTAAACAGAGAGGCTTTTATAAGAAAGTCTGGGCTTTTACCTTTTAAAAAGCACACTATTTATTATAAGTAATTGCTCTTAATATTTGTTATTAGAAAAGCTATACCAGATTTTCCCCTCAACATGACACTGGTGTTGGCATTTTGAGTGCATTTTGACTGAGTTTGCCTCCGTTGCATATCTTGCTATTTATTTTGCAACTGACATTCTGAGAAAATGGTTGATTTGTATGGCAAGACAGAAAAGGTCTGATAGTTATTATCACTGGCTACATCCTAGCAGGGACAGCTCAGGAGAAACCTAAGTACTCAGGTTTTCTAGAAAATATGCATGCAGTTACTAAGGTTAACTCGGGATTCTTGAGTGGTAAGGAGAAAAATGATGGGATATGGAAATCATATGGAAATAAGCACAAAATATTGAAAGCATCAATTACTTGGAAGGTATTTCCACAGACAGATGGGGCTGCCCAAGTCACTTACACGTTAAACTCACATCACACCTCTGACAGTAACAGCAGCACCAAAAATCAGAAATGGGGAGAGGTGTCTAAATAAAGACCACAGCTAGTGCCCAGCCCCCGTTAGAAGTGAATGTTGGTATTTCCTATGTTTACATCAGAATTCCTGAGGGTTATATTTTAATGTTTAATACCTTTGCTATCTAACAACAGCAAAAGTTATAATCTTCTAGTCAAGCTACCTTATCTAGGCACCCAGCCGTCCTGCCCATTCTCACCTCTCAGTTCTCTCTCCCTGAAATAGAGACTTAGAAATTAGAGATCAAAACCAACAAAAATGAAGACTACCTTAGATGTCCGTTTTTTTCCATGGAACGTTTGCTACATTTTGAATTTGGGAAAGTGTGTGGATTTGTTTAAGTTTGTGGGTAGAAGGAATGTCTGTGGATTTTATGGCAGAGTTCAGGCATAGATGTTGAAAGTACAGAAGTTATCACACTAGTTTTTATTTCTGTTCCCATGGAAACTAAAATCATGTCCTACCCAAGTTGAATGAGGTGTTTTGAAATAATCAGTTTCAATTTTTCATGATAGCAAAGTATCACATCTTGTTTTCAGCTTTCAGAGGCTTACTTTCACAGGAAAAAAAAAAAAGGTTTAGATGTGGTTTTAAGGCACAAAGACCTACAAAAAGGGTGGTTATATTCAGAGACATGACCCTGTACGCACAGAAGTAGAGTGATGCTTTGGCCAGATACCTGCTGGAAGCTGGCTGACTAGGCCCGTTCAAGCCCCACAAATTCCTGTGACACCATATGAGAATATATAATAAAGTGAAAATTTATATTTAGATGTCATGAGAATATTTAGTCATCATTAGAAAAAAATTCCCATTAAATTTTCTCACTTTAGAAGTAAATGTTGATTTTCTTTCATTTATGTAAAAAAATCCCTGAGGGCTATATTTTAATGTTTAGTACTATTTCTAACAATTGAACACAAATCTACAAATATGATGGCACAAAAAAACCTTATTGATGATACACAGAGAGATCAAGAACCCTGATTATTCTCATCCTAACTCTTCCAGCTGTGTGCAATGCTTAGATCCATTATTTGGACACAAATATGATTCATTAAGATCACCAAACTGGAAGCCAGGCCCCCTGGACTCCTATGCTGACTTCCCCCTGCTCCCCCAAAACAGGCTGTGGGGAAAATGACTTTCCCCACTGTGGGGCTTTGTTTCTTCAATGGCAAAATAAGGAGTTTGGACCAGGTTCCACTCTAGTTCTAAACATTTTATAACTCTATTTAGTAAATACATTTCACTGAAGTATATTTGGGGGTCTGGTCAAAGGAAGCAGCCTCCTTTACCCTTCTGGGTAGTTTACTGTATATAAAAAAAGTAATATAAATAAGCTCTTTCATCTTGCTTGCCTTTCCCAAGAGAAGCTGCAAGCGACTGCCAATGCACCATAAGTGGCAGGTAGAGTCAGTGATGAGACCAAGTCAGGCACGGAGAACAAAACCATGACAATGGCAGTGTTTGGATTTCAAACCTCCTGTTTCTATAGCCTCTAGGCTGCAGATTCTTTAAAATGGCATTATAGTCTAAAAGTGTAGACTAGTAGTCACACGCTCAAATGATCCCCGAAGATAAGCAGAAATGTATGCTGCAGCCAGTGGTAAACTGAAGAATACATGGCCTACTCAAGAGATTCAGATACTGTAACCCTGTGCCAGCTGAAGAAGATTCTCTTACAGAGAATCTGGTCACAGGCTGCGATTTGCTATCCCTGGTATAGAGTCTATGAAGACAGCTTAATTTCCCCCTGACAGATTAGTATGAAAGTGAATTCTGGTTAAATACAGCAGATTGAGCAAATGTGTTGTTTTCTTTTTCTTAGCTCCCTCCTGATGCCCCTCTAAGTTTCAGTAAAGGCAATTTAAAAATGGATAAACACATAAGGACACAGAAGACTGAAAAGGAAATAACAACTGAAAAACTTGGGAAACAGTAAAGCAAATGGATGTGGGGCCAATGACAGCAGACCTGAGAAGCTAAAATCTGAGGCTGCAGCAAGGGGAAGTCAAGACGCAAGCCTCTGAATGCTTAAAAACCTATAGAAGGCTCAGGGTTGGAGGCACCATCTGTCTCTGAAATAAGGGGCATAGACAGGTGTGTCTGAAACAGGTAGACTGGCTTAAAGTCTTTAAAAAAAGCAAATAGACCCCTCCAAAATCCTCTCCTTGAGAAATATAGGAGATATATTCTCTGGAGATGTTGAACTATAGGGACATTGGACTCAGGCACAGCTGAGAACAGGGCACTGTACTGAACCAAGGATAATAAATCTCGACTCAAGGGCAAGGTCCCCAAGCCCCCTTCCCATAGTCAGATCTCAAAATGCTAACAGCCAGGCTTATGTCACCCAGGCAAGAGAATGAAAGACTCCCTCCAAGGAAACAGACCAGCCCAAATAGCAATACTTACAGATACTAAAAATTGGAGAGCGTCTGCCAATGAAATGGCCAAAACCAATCACCCTACAGTGGAACTCTTCCTGCCTGATGAGCTCTGCCTATGCACACAGCGTTTCCTTAATGTCTCACTCTAAAATCTACCCACACAGCCAAGGAAAGCCTCTAACATGGAGACAGAAATCAAAACATTGAAAAAAACAAAGAAACCAAAAAATAAACTCAGAAGAAATACAGATAGGGCAGGAAAAGAAAGTTTAAAATAATAGAGCATCAATCCTTGGTGAGATAAGGAAGATATCACATTCATAAAGCAAGAATAGGATGCTATAAAAAGGAACATTCACAGAATACAAAAGAGCTCTTATAAGTTAAAAATATGATGAATAGGAAAAAAATCAATAGAAGAAAAAGTTAAGGCTTTTTATTAAAGAAAGAAGTTAAAAATGTTGAAAAAAAGTAGGAAAAAAATCCAGAGATGGATTTTTAGGAGAGGCAATTACAGGATCAGTCTAGGAGGTCCTGTATACAAATACCTGGAGTTCCAAAAAGAGAGTAGAGAAATGTAGGGAAGGAAATTATCAAATAAATAATTTATAATTTTTTTTCCAAATTGAAAACAAACATTTTCAGAATAAAAAAGCCCACTGAGTACCCAGTCCAAAAACCAAAAAGATCTATACCAAGGCACATAATAGGAAATTTTCAGGACACCAGGAACAAAGAAAAAAGTCTACCAGCTTCCAGAGAGGGCAAAAGAGTTATGTATGAGAAACAGAATGGCATCCAAATTTCCAACTGCCATTCTGGATGGGAAGGAAAATTGAGCAATGCTCAAAATTCTAAGTGTTATATCGAACCTAGAATTTTATACCTACGCATACTTATATTTGAGTAAAGAAAAAAAGACATTTTCAGACATGCAAAGACTCAAACAAATGTGCCTCCCATGAAGCTTTTCTCTGGAGGCAACTGGAGTTGAGTTCCACAAAAAATGAAGCAGTAACTGAGAAAGAGGAAGACGTGGAATCCAAGAGATAGGGGATCCATCCACCGGAGAAGAAAAGGCAGTTCTCAAAATAATGGTGAGGAAAAATACTAGCATAACTGTGAAAAGCAGATTAGAGAACAGCTCACCAGCTTGAGACAGGTGGCTGGGGTGGGAGGGTTGAGAAAAAGATAACATTAAGATTTCACCATCCCTGGATGTGTCTGCATGTACCAAGAGGAGATTAACAGTTCTGGCAGAGTTTGGAGATGACTTGGGAGCAGATACAAAGAAAACAAAGCAAATAAAAAAAAAAAAAAAAAGGCAAGTACTAACCTAGGGAGGAGGAAAAAAGAATTACACAAGAAAGGAAATGTAACTAGAGAACTTAAGAATAATACTTACATAGTGAGAAAAACATACAGATTGAATATTAACTTAGCCAAAAACATCATAAAATTACAGTGAAAAGAAAAAAGAAGGGGAAAGGCATGTCTGTTTGTGTGTATGTGAGCTTGTTTTTGGTGATGGGGAGGGTTTGGTAAGACATCTAAATAATCATCTTCCATAGTCACTACATAGAAAACTAATAAATAATATGTAAATTTGAAAAATAAAATCAAGAGATTTGTTTTATTAAATTTGAGATGCCAATTAAAGGGGTCGCTATTATTTTATGTACCTTTAAAAATAAAAGATTTTTTAAGTGCCAATTAAACTATGACATGCCATCACTTGTAAGAACCAAGCACCTCAGAGGTATTAAAATGGGGGGTAGTTTTAGAACTGTAGCACTGCATTCCATGGGAAATTGCTAAATTAGTTTAAATCAGTTACCTCTGGGGAACAGGAATTGAGGTTGGAAGGAGTAGGACAGGGGATTACAATTTTTGTCATAATCCTTGTTTAACTGGTTAACTTTTAAAAATATTATGTGCATAACTTTGATTAAAAAGCAAATTTAAAATAAATAAGAAAATGGTATGTATCACGACCTCCAATTAAAAAAATTTCACTTCTCCAATGTTCATGATGCTGGCTGAAATGCCATTTAATGGAACTACTTAGCATAAAAACATTTTGCAATTCTCATTATTTTACTACTCAGAATCACCTACAAACTGATGGGAAAAGCAATGAAACAATCCAAAACCACTCTAAAGTTACTATCTTTTCCTCTTCTGCTCTCTTCTGTCAAATGAAACAAAATCCAAAATACAATTGCTTATTTGGTTTTTTTAATAGTTATTTGCCTGTGTTTCTGAGATGGTGGATTCTCTTGCCTGATCCTTAATTACTAGGGGCTGTTTACTTAACTAAAATGGAGCAGGCTCATTTCTTGACTCCTTCGCTTAGAAAAGCATCATTTTATAAATGGAGCATGTCGACACATGGGTCATCAGTGTCAGGGTGTAATCACAGGTATTAGCTAATCAGGCACTTGCTCCACTGCTCATGGCCAACCTCAGATGGATTTGGAATGTGCATGCAAAAAACAAGTAATTTTTAAAAGAGTACTTTTTTCTTATTAGATCTAAATTCTCCCCTAGGAGAAGGTATTTGTTCTGGCCTCCCCAGATACGTTTAAAAATGTGAACATTCTTCAGTTTCCTCATGGGTTTGGAAGCAGCACTAGGTCCATCATCATTACTTTGTCTCTAACTAATGAAAAGAGTCTGGACTTTGGAATGAGCTCAGAGTCTTAGCTGGAATTAGTTCTCAATGCTCCTTAACATACACACTTGCAAATACATCTGCATGCACACATAGAAACACACATGCTAGATGGTACCAGTAGAGGCTATCAAGGACTGTGAAAGGTCTGAAGTTGTACCCTACTAGCAAGAGAACATGTTAGCCTGCCACAGTTTGGTGGATACGGGCAGAAGACATGAGACTGGGTTGGAGACAAAGGACTTTATTGCTCACTGCATTAGCAGTAGCCAGAATATCAGCATCAGCACCCAAGGCCCCATCCCCACAATGACAACGCAAGGCTAGGTGGTACACACAGTGGCTTGTAATTCAGAGAAAGAGCCTCAAGCTTAGGGAACCCAAATTTTTTTCAAATATTTTTATTGTGGTAAAATACACATTACATAAAATTTACCATTTTAACCACTCTTAAGCATACAATTCAATGGCATCAAATCTTTTACAATGAGTAAGTAATAAACCTGCCTGAGCCTTTGTATCATAGGGAGACATCATCTTCATTAAACTGGACAATAAACAAACCGGGCCTTTGCCCCAGAGCAGGGTTTCTCAATCTCAGCACTGACATTCTGGGCTGGATAATGTTTTGTTGTGAGGATTGTCATGTGCATTACAAGTTATTTAGCAGCATCCCTGGCCACTACCCACTAGATGCCAGCTGCACTCCCCTAGTTATGACAACCAAAAGTGCCCCAGAAATTGCCAAATATCCCCTTGGAGGCAAAATCCCCTCCAGTTGAGAGTGATGGCTCAAGACAAAGTTGGGCTCTGTCTTTCACGGCCACTCACTATACAAACATCCTTGAAAAGGGAATCCAGAACAAAGGCCTGCAGTGCCTCTGCTCACGAGATGTGCAGAAAGACAAGAGATCCACGAAGACCTACCTTCCAACAGAGGCCGTGAGATTGACTTCTAAAACGTAATCCGATTTTCAGAAATAAATAAATTACTTGGCCAATTTGTACATGATATTTACACATAAATACACCCCCACACACCCTTCTTCAAGGCTCTTTGACTAATATTACAACACAGACCATTTAGATGATAGGAAACCAGTCCAAAGAAGTTAGCTAATGGCACACGAGAGAGTGTATGTAAATATCTTTCATAGCTGAGTCAAGTAGTATATGATGACTACTACATTTCCTTTCTTATTTAAGAATTTTTTTTCTTCCCTGAGTTAATCATCAGCTTTTTGTTTTTTCATTTAATACTCTGCCCCCAGATCACTCCTCTACTTTGACGTTAGAGAGACAGATTGCACTTAAGTCCTACTTCCTCCACTTAATGGTTCAATCTTGGGCAAGTTATATCTTTCATAAATATAAAATGGGAGTGGTAAGACCTATCTTACAGGGTTGTCTTCACAATTATATGAGATAAAAATCCCTAGTCCAGCGCCTGGCACTCAGTAGCTGCTGTTTAACTCACATCACCATTGGGGCATGTCCTCAGGTTGTTCTTACTGTGATACAGCTAATGGCCTTTAAACTAATGTCTCCACACTCAGTTTTTCATCATATTGATAACACAGCTGCTTAGGATATAGGACAAAGGTCACCAGACCACAGAGAGAATGGCTCTAAGACCTTATTTTATAAGCACCTCATACCAATCAAATGAAGTACTAGACAACCTCAACACTATGACCAGAAGAGTCAAAGAAGAAAGTAATTCTGACCTTTCACTATCTGACTTTCTTTCTTTCAAGCCAACATCAATTTGCTGATATTGCCCAGGCTTTAGCAACCTGTTTGTCAGTATCTCTTTGCATTCTTGCATTTTCATAAGCTAGCACTCACAAGTCCAATATGAAACCAAGCTCTGCAAACATGTACCCAAGGCTGCGCCAGTATTATCAGAGATCAATTCTCCCTCCCAACTCTCCTCCCCTTATGCTCATCAAACTTACAAGTAAAGAAATACCTCTTATGGATTTGCAAGTTGTTTAATAAGTGATTAACAGACAGATTTCTCTTTTGCTAATAATGCTATGATTCTCTCTTAATATTTGGCATTTTGACTTTAGAATATAAATTAGTCTTGGTTTCTGCAGCTATTTGGTTTTATACATACATGATGGTTACTCTTCTTTGTCTTAAAGTATAATATTTAATTATAGCTTCACAGAAGACTTAAAATTCCATTTTCCCTCAGGAAAAAATACCTATAACTGGAGTTTATGAAAAATTATTAGTTATAGCTAATCCTGGATAGTAAATTGGATTTGTGAAATCTGCGTGATTTTTAGCATGTTAGGCTCTTCATCAGGAAGGTGAGACTCGCAGAAAATGCCTGTGGAATAATCAAGCAGCAATTTCACTGCTGCACTGTTAAGACAAATACAATTGAGAAGATCATCTATGGAATTTGCCAGATTGTGAAATTTGCTTTTAGAAAAGGAAATATCACATAATGGTCAGAGGACAAGTAGCGATTCCTAGTGACTTCTCTCCCTTTCCCCTGAGTCTGGAATTATCATTTCCCCCTCTTCTCTAAATTCTAACCCTCCACTGAGAATTGCAAGAAAGCTTGTTGAATTCTATTAAAAAAGCATGACTGCCTTTTCTTTCTTGCATCAGTTAGCCAGAATTAACACTACTGAGTCCCTTCTGTAAGCACACATAAGTGTGTGCATGTACACATGCACACTCCTGAAAGTACAGGGGGACACTGGCCGAAGAAAGAAAATCAATACACACATAGCAAATATTTGAGTTGCATTTATATAAGCAGTTTCTTTATGAAAAACAAATTCCAACCACAACAACTTCAAGGACCCTAAAGGAGAGACTATCATGGCATTTTCAAAAAATGTTTTTCTACATGGAGAAGGACTTTTTTCCTAGATAAAAACCCCAAGCCAATACTCTTTTTTGTATCGAACTTTCTTCATCTTATCTTATCCCTAACTCCATCCCATCTTGCTGTTCAGTGCCAGTTTTCAAAGATAGGCCATTTTCTATATTTGAAAACAGACTCAGTTCAAATGGCTATTCTTTTTAGGAACACTAGGAAGAACTGAAGGGTGCTTTTTGTTATATTTTTAAGTTCAATCAGCCACATGGCACTTGAGAGGGTTTAACTAATACAGGAACAGGAAGGGTATGTAGCTGATGACACCAACTTGAACTAAAAACAGGAACAACTGGCTTATGCATATTTTAAAGGCATGGAGAGTACCTGGTCAACTGGAACCTCAACCTGAGTGTCTTCGTCTTCATGGACTTCTGCTGCCCCTCGCGTTTCAGACCTCTCTGCGCCAGCTTTGAAAATGCCTTCATCTGTTGAGACAAATACACAGTGACAATCAAAATCCAATTGTGACATCTTGTGGCTGAAAGCTGAAATTACAATCAAATACCTATTGATCATTTTTAACAGGTATTCAGGTTTCCTTTTCAGTGATAGGATTTTTGTAATCCCATTCCCCGCCCCCCAGTTCTTCTACTTTTTGATTGAGAAAAGATTCAGTGGTTAGAACAAGGCTGATGCAATAGAATAAAAAGCTCTGGAGAAATTCCTGTTCCTTCTTTGGCTATTGATTTCATAACAGCCTGTACAGCTATTGAAGTGGGAAGAACTTCACAACTATTTTCTCAGCTCTCCCCTCCTATATATGAAACAATGATTCTTGGTGCTTTAAAATACTACTTTCAGAAATTTACCTGACTCAAGAGAATGCTATACATTCAATATAATGTACTGAAATAATTATCTCTATTTAGAGTATTATAAAAAATTTAATGCAACAGAATCATAAAGCTGACTTTCCACATCTTACAAAAAGATCAATACCATTGATTATGCAGATTTCCATGAGATTTTCACAACCTATGACTTTAAATCCCTAACTATAAAATGTAACCTAAATCTCTAAGACTTCAAGTTAAGCTCCTTCAACATGCTTCCCTCTGGAAAGCAATAATAGCTGTTTTCCATATTTGAAGTAGTTTTAATGTCTCCCCTCAGCCTTCCCTTCTCCAGGCCAAGTAATCAAAGAATCACAGAACCATTTGTCATTCTGTCTATCTACTTGCCTCAAGGGAGGTTCGGCGCTTCAGCCACCCTCACAGATGTTTTCCCTGTCCAATTTTTAAGGCTCTCCAGGGATGGAGATTTTACCTCCTTCCCTAGTAATCTATTACAGTATTTGATTACCCCTAAGCCTAGAAATTATGTTTTTATCTTTTGTCTTAAAACCCTTTCTACTTCTCTAATGGAAACTTATTTCCCAGAGCACAATTATTTAACACATTTCACATAATAATACTTTATATTGCTAAAGTTATGAAGTCACTTTTAATTAAATGTAAAATATATTTTTACATTTGTTGAGGACCAATTATATTAGGCACAATATGAGACAATGGGACAGCCTAAGATATGAATGAGATGTGGGCTGTTCCCTCAAGTTGCCTGCAGTCCGATGAGGAGACAGAGATAATACACCACCAATAAGGTGCACTGAGGCAGGTGCTATAGTAAGGACCATAGCAGAGTGTTACGGAAGCTGAGAAGATACAGCCAGATGAGAAAGGGATGAAGGAAGGAAAGAAAGGATGGAGGCATGTTTAACATTCATTTCTGACTTCTGAAATTACCTTAGAAGACAACAATCACAGTCAAATGCTGGACTCAGTAGACTACAGTTATGACTTACGTACATGACTTTTTGGATGACATTTTTGCATCCAAATGTTGCACTTGCTTACAAAGAGACTACAAAGAGCAATCTATAGATAGCAAAGGAATATAGACTTAATACTCACATTCAATGAAATGTTTAACTGTATCTACGCAGAGCTATGAATTGTTTGCAGATTTGTTTTAGAATAGGCATGCCACCAGAGAAAAAGAATACAATCAATAATAACAAGTAAAATACAATCGAAAGGGCAGCGGAATAGAAAATGGCAACCATGAGGACATAAACAGCAATGAGACAACTCAGCAATGCTCAACACTGTGTACAGTGGCACAAAGATAGAATACAAAGATAAAAATGTTTTCCTTGGATGTAGGGGGAGGCTTTTGTTCATCAATGAACCAAGATGTTTAAGCCATCTCCATTAGCAGCATGGAGCAAGAAATGAAGATCAGAAAGGAATTGACAGGAACAAACAGTGACGAAAAAAAAAGGAGGGAGAACAGCTAGAAAGTGATTTTGTGACAGGAGAAAGCCTACTAGGATTTTAATTTTTACTATAAATGTCATATAAAATTAAAGGTAGAATAATGTTTCAGGAGAAAAAATATTTTTAAATAGCATTTTTGATTATAAATGGTTTGTATAATACATATGTATTTTAGAAAACTTGGAAGATGAAGAAAATAAATGTCCTTCTAACTCATGCCCCAGAGACAGCCAACACTAATATTCTGACAACTCTTTTCCTCTCTTTCTCTGTCTCTGTCTCTCAAAGATACACACACACATTCATATAACTGGGACCTTATTAGACATATATACAATTTTAAAAGTAATCTTTTACTTTAAAACCATATCATGAACATTTGCTATGCCATTAAATGTTACTTGAAAATGTAATGAACTGCTACATGTAGTGGTCCCATACTTGAATTAATGAACAATACTGAATAATGAAAAACAGGAAATTTTTAATGCATAGAGTAGATTTTATTCATTTGATCTATTGGTAAATACATATGATAACCCACAGCATAATAGTCACCCTGGGAAATAGGCAGGATCTCGTGGGGAGAGATCACAGAGCCCCAGGCTCTTTACCGTTCCACATTCACACCCTGTAGCTCGTTTCCTGCCCGGAGTCCTCGTTTTCCAAGAGTAAGCATGGTGCACTACACAAAGCCTTTAGTTAATGTCGACTGAAATATGAGACAAAAGACAAGTCCCCTGGGTCACCTCTTTCCCCTGTGCTGACGCCCTCCTGCTCTATGCCCCCCCACGCCCCTGTCCCTTACCCACTCTGCCCCGTAGCTAACCCTCCCTTCCAAAACAGTCCCCTGGGCACGCTGGCTTCCTGGTTTTGATACAATTAACTCAAATACATCCTCAGCCTCTTCTTCGAATGCTTCTTCTACCTCATTTGAAAGGAAACATCGTCAACCCATGTGTCTCCCCATCCTGTATCTCACCATCAGAATAGCCTCAAAACCCAAGTGATGGGCCATTCTACCACCCTGACTTGAATGCTATGACTCTTCACTCCACTGGCACCCCCTCAACTCCCCCTTACCACACGTCCTTTTCCTCACACGGAGTGACTTCAGTAGCATCCCGTGTGCAGTCAGGACCAAAGAACTTGTAGGTCATGGTACCGCTGTGCTAGCTCATGTCCCATCCCACCACTTCTGCCCTGGTCCCGGCTGGCTGCCCGTTGGCGGTTGTGCTCATGGTTCAAGTCCCATTCAGCTGCCAACATCTCTATAAAAAGTGCCTCCAATCTTATCCCCTAACCCCCAACCAAACAGAACCCACAACTTACTCCTATGCACTACTCCTCTATCTCACATACTTCGCCTATTCGTGAGTCACGCTTAATTTTATCAATTTCTTTTACCAATTCTGTCCCTTTTCCTGCTAGACCACAAGCTCCGTCAGACATAGACCACAATTTTTGTCTTTGTAAGTCCTGTGACTAACACAATGTCAGCCTCAAAACAGGTTTTGAGATGTTTGTTAAACTGAATTACATAAACATGAAACTTCTGGCATTGTCTAGAAGTATTATATATAAGAAATAGTATGTGTATATACTTCATCCAGGGCCAAGATCAGTGAGCCAATGTGAATGTTCAAAAGTAAATCAAGCCTTAAATCAGAAAATTGAAATCACTTGACACCAAAGAATTGCCAACAAGGCCAAACTACAAGAGAAAAGAATTTGAATGATATAACAAGAATATGTTCTTCTTCTAACAATGCCATGGTAAAAAGCAACTGAAGACACATTCCACGGAAGAAGCCCAAGACAAAACACTGAAAATTTAAAACAATTGCTTGCAAGGATAGAGTCCATAAGAAAATTACAAAAGTACTACATTATTTATCAAGGGCAATATTATTCAAGCACTTCAAAACCTTACCACTTTCCCCTTATTATTACTGCTAATTTAAACTTGCATCATAAGTTGGTGGATTTAGGTAATAATAGCAATTATTATGTGCAATGGTTATACAGTTATTGCCATAGCAACATCATACAATCTAACCACAACTCATGAAGGTTACATACCACCTAGAGCAGTGATACTTTAGCCTTCAGTGAGACACAGAAGCAGCATTAGTGTCACTCAAGGTCTTCATAGAAATAGGAATTTAGTCTTACTCCATACCAGTATCAACAGGTAAGTGACCCTTTTTGCCATTGACTTACCATCTGTGAACTCTTGGCGTGTACATACTCAAAAATTCTTTTAAATCCCCTTTTAGTGAGCATTAGCATAATTTTCAACTGCTCATGAAATTTCTTGTTTGAGTTTTGGCAATTTTGCTTCCTTTAAAATTAATTGTACACAGTAAGTATAATAATAAAATGCCTCTTCATCATATAGAAGCAAACTTATATAGGTAGGAAAAGTAGGTTCTTGGGTAAAGTAATAATGGGATGGTGCATCATCTTGGAATGCCCTGCCCTAGCAGAGCACCCGGTGCTTAGCTGTCTGGAGTCACTGTCTCATCCTCACCCCCACACTTTCCCCGATTCTTTCTAATCCATCTTCCACAGCAGCACCCCACATGGACAGTTCTTACCAAAATTATCAATGACCATAATGATCATCTTTATGTTCTCATTTACTTGATCTGTTAGCAACCTTTAACATAGGTAGGATATTTCTCTTCTGCTCTTGTCTCTCTTCTCTTCTCTCTCTCTCTCTCTCTCTCTCCCTCTCCTCATTTCAATCTACTCATTTAACCAGCATCACCAGCAGCTTCTTCTAACGCATCCTCCTCTGTTCGACTTCTAAGTGTTGGACCACACCAAACCTGCACTGTGGTCTACTTTTCCATCTACACATTCTTCATGCTAGGCAATCTCATCAAGACCACAGTTTGAATACCACCAATGTGTCAACGACTCCCTAATGTATGTCTTCAGCCCCAACCTCTTCAGAGATCACAAAACATATATACCTACTTAATTGCCTAACTTGACGTCTCACCTTGGATGTCTAACAGGCATCTCAACCTTAACATAGTCAAAACAGAACTCTGGCTCCCCACCCTAAACTGCTCGTCCCACATTCCCCATGCCAGGAAAGGGCATTTCTACTCAATCTCAAAATGTGGGAATTCCCTTATTTCCTTCCTTTCCTCACTTCCTATATCAGTTCCATTGTTAAATCTTGTCAATTCAATCTCCTTTTTAAATATATCCCAAATTTATTCATTTATTTCCGTGTCCACTATCAACTTGGTCTAATCACTATTATCTGTTGGATGGGCTAGTACAATAGTTTACATATTAGCTTCCCTCTTTTTCCACTCTTGCTATCCTATAATCATCCTCTGCAAAACAGCCAAATGTTATTAACAGATTGTATAGATTATTTTAAAAATATTTAACTCATTCTACAGCTTAGAAACTCTCCAATGTCATTGCATCCCATACAGAATCCAAGTTCCTCACTACAGCTTGCAGAGATGTGATCTGGCACTTAACTCCTCCTTGGACCACATTTCATATCCCTTTCCCCTTGCACATTAAACTCCACCTCCATGGACCTTCATTCTGTTCCCCAGAAGGAAACTCATTCCTATCTTATGGCTCTGTCCTTAGACTCTGCCTGGAATGTTCTTTCCCCTTTTTCACATGTTGGCTACTTGTCCATCAGATCTCAGGAAACTTCCCTCATTCCAACTCCAGCAGCCACTCACTCATTCATATTGCCCTGTTTTGATTCTGTGCCTAGCACTTAGTGCTGGGTGATATTTTGGGGGTTTTTTGTCAATTTAATGTTGATCAGTTTCCACCAAAGCATAAGCTCCAAGAAAGTAGGTAGCTTGTCCATATTGTTCACTGCTCCATCTCTAGGACTTAACAGTGCTCAGCACATAGAGGGTGTTCAGAAGGTCTTTGGTGGAAAAATGAAGAGTGTGCACTCAAAAATATTTTCTGTATTAAGATGGAATGTAAGGAGCCAACAACTAGCCCTGTGCATTAATTTTTCGTGTTCTTACAGGGTTTTTGCCCCAATCTGGCCACACTTGGCAGTTACCATTTGGATGGGGAGTGGGAAGGGGCACAAAGAGACTGGAAGAGAAAGAAGACTGGAGTACAACCTACAAAGGGATCAACAAACTCTGTTGTGTGGTGGGCAGAATAATGGCCCCCTAAAGACGTCCACATCCTAATCCTCGGAAGCTGTGAGTACATTACATTACATGGAGAAGGGAAGTTAAGGTTGCAGATGGAGTAACCTTGCTAATCTTTTGACCTGGAGATAGGGAATAATCCTGGATTATTTGCATGGACCCGATGTAATCACAAGGGTCCTTGTAAGTGAAAGAGAGAGGTAGGAACATCAGAGTTGGAGTGATGCAGTATAAAAGAGACTTGAGCCGCCATTGCTGGCTTTGAAAATGGAATGACCATAAGCCAAGGAATGCAGGCAGCTCTGGAAACTGGAAAAGGCAAAGACACAAATTCTTCCCTAGAGCTTCCGGAAGAAATGCAGCCCTTCCCACACCTTGATTTTAGCCCAGTGAGGCCCAGTTTGGAATTTTGACCTCCAGAACTATAAGATAATAACTGTGTGTTGTTTTAAGCCACAAAGTTTGTGGTAACTTGTTACAATGGCAATGGAAAACTATTACAACATGTATCCAAAAATTATGGTCTAGAGAGAACATTGGAGCAGTAGCCTCCACAAATCCCCTTTCTGACTCCTGCAGATACCTGCTGGGTGAAGGCAAGCAGCTCAGACACCCTCTGCTCCTGCTGCTAATAAGATTGCGGTCAGAAAAACCTCCTTTGAGCCCTCTTCCTTTTGTTTTCCTTCCCTAACTGTTATTACTTTTTTTTCTCACTCTCCTAAAAGGAACAAAACACCACCACCATCCCCAGATACCCACACATCTGCTAGAAGAAAAGGGATTCAATTTTTTAAGTCCTACCCACCCTAAAACCTTTGTTATAAAAGCCATTTGCTAACAAAGTAAACAGCAAGGATAAATTTGATACACAGTACTGCTCTCATTCAATTACTACACGAAGGATCAAATTCAATGCTTGGATGCACACTACACCCAAATTCAGCTCTAATCTTTTTTCTTTGAATCGCAAATAGACATTTTAGTGTATATTACACAGCGAAGCAATAACGAACACTGTAGTAAAAATAAAAATGCTCCTCAATTATTTTTCACTTATCCCTTATGAATTTTACTGCCTCAGAAATGAAAGCAGAGCTGCTGAGGTAGGGAAGTCACATCATCACTGTGTTGTTCATAATAAATATGAATCTGTTTCCCCTACTGAAACATGAACTAAATCCTTGTGTGTTTTTAGCTTTTCTGCAACTAGAAAAGCTAAAACGAAAGCATTTCCTTGTTTCAATGCATCAGTATTTCAGCTTAACAATTTTACAATTCTTTAATGTTCTCAAATAAACTTTCCAAATAATAAATGAATGGTACATTCAAGTAATTGATGATAATCAGTATTTAAGGCCCACATTCTTGCTTTCTCACCAAAATTATTAAAAACTATTCTTAAATAGTATGATAAAGCTTATCTTAACATGTTTAGTGTTTCAAAATTGATTCAGATTTTTCAGGATAAATAAAAAAAATAGCATCATAATGCCCAGTTCTGAATACTTTATGGAAATCTTAGGTATCTATTAACTGGGAGCTCTATATGTAAGCAAGGAAGTGTAATGTGACTATAAACATTTTACTAGGACTTACTACTGAGACTGCCTGATAAAAATTTTAAATTAAATTTAAAAGAAAATGTTAATTTCAAAAAGTAGCTCATTAATACCAGTAGCTTACTAGAAAAAAATGTAGGAAAGGAGTTTATGGCAATGAGTATATAAAATAATATCCTAAGAAGAAAAGAATTCTATTTATAAGGAAATACTCTTTATATGTCACATCAGTCACCAGACCCAGAAAAAAAATTAGAATTGGTAACAAGGTGATATAAAAATAATTTTCATTAGCTTAGTGTTATTGTGAACTACATTCATATGTGACATATATTGAATTTTTATGTAATTCTTCATAGATATAGATTGTTGTCATCATGACATCTTATTGAAAATTAAAGAAAGCATTTCCAGAAAGATGACTCAGTAGAACACAGTCTTCATGAAGTTTAACAAGTAGTGAGAGAGACATGAAGAGCAGATTCACATGTAATGACACTTCCTTATGAAAGGATATTAGCCAATTCTCCTCGGATCCTTGTTACAACTTATATAATATCCCTCCTCACACCACCCCTCTGAGTTAAAATATATCATCGTAAGGACGATTGAAAAACTAATCAAATGATAGCTAATGTTCTGAGTGCATCTAATTTAGTAGTGATATAACCCAAAGGTTTTCTAATCACTAATCTCCACACGTTTCATTATGTCCCATCAAGTCAAATGGAAACTCTTTACAGAAACAAGAACATAAGTCATTTTTTCTTTGGCAACTTATAATATTACATAAAAATAATTTTACCCATATGTTTATATGGGCTGAGTTTTCTTAACTGCCCAGTTTGAAATAGCTGGTTTCTTTCTATTCTTCAACTCCGTTTTTTAAATAAGAGTATTAAATATCATCTGTTATACAATTGATATACAAATCTATTAACTATTTGCATAGAATTGATTTTAACCACCAAAGTTATTTTAGCTAAATTTTAAATGTGTAACAAAATATTTTAAGTGTAGACGGAAAACAAAAGTAGGATTATTATCATTGATTTCCCCAGATCACAGGTAATTTTGTTCTTATCCTTGCATTTCCATTTTATTCTTTTTAGACACAAATGTTTTAAATTTTCATCAAAATCAAAAACATTCAGAGTACAAAGATTAAATCACATATTTACAATATGCATAATTCATAGCTCAATTATTTTATAACCTATATAAATTTTGACATGACTTCTAAAGCCTATATCAGATACATAGGATTGAGAATAACGAAGTGCCTCTGAGCAGGTTTACATAAACCGACAAGTATATATAGCTTTACTCCTTCATTTCTAATTTTGTACTCTTATAAAATTTACATTGCAAATTAGTTTTAGTTCATCAGAATAATTGAAGTGTTCCTCTTTCCACCCCAGTGACTTGGAGTTACTTCCTTGGCCTAAAATTCACAATTCCTGTTCTTAATTCTGGCTGGTCCAACTACCTCCAAATGACCTTGCATATGTCAATCTATAAAAGAGCCACACTTCTGTACTCTAGAAAATGTATCATGGCAACAAATGGAGTATTTACATGTAACAGAAACACTAGTATTCTTTTATATTCTTTTAAAATTTTTTTGTTCATTCATTGTTTATTATGCAAATATTTACTGAGCCTCCTCATGCTCAGGCACATGCCAGACACCAGCCATAGGAAGACAAACTAAGCTGGCATGGTGGTTCACTCCTGTAATCCTAGCACTCTAGGAGGTCAAGGCAGGAGGATTGCTTGAGCTCAGGAGTTCAAGACCAGCCTGAGCAAGAGTGAGACCCTGTCTCTACTAAAAATAGAAAAATAAGCCAGGTGCAGTGGTGTGTGAGGCTGAGACAGGAGGATCACTTGAATGAGGAGTTTGAGGTTGCAGTGAGCTACGATGACATCACTGCACTTTACCCAGTGCGACAGAGCAAGACTCTATCTCAAAAACAAAAAGATGAACTAGGCACTGACCTCAAGAATTTTATTATCTATTGGGGGAGTTAAATGGAAAAAGCAATAGCACAGAATAACAAGCATAGCAAGCAAGCCTACACAGGCTGTTAAGAAAGCACATAGAAGTAAGAAAGGGAGATGGACAGGGGTCGGGGGGACAGTCAAAGAAGGCCTGTGAGAGACAGAAGGTGCGAATGGAAAGACAAGCAGAGTTAGCCACTGAAGAGCAGAGGAAGGCATTCTGGATGGAAAGATTGGCACGTGCAAAGGCTTAGAGGCACTGCATGTTGGGTTCCAGGAATCTAGGCAGATCAGTAGCCAGGCTGCAGGGCTGGGGAGTGGCAGGATATGAGACTGTCTGATATGACCAAGAATGTGAACTTGATTGTGAAGATGACAAAGAGCAAATGAAGGATTTTAAGCTGGGAGTGGGGCACACGGGGCTAGGGGAGCGTCCTGGAAGTAGGGTTGCCTAGATAGAAGTGGGTGAGGATTCATGGCAGGCTGTGTGTGGAGGAGGAGATGTGGAAAGTATTATTACTCAAGACCACCTAGAATGATATTGTTGAAGTGGAGACACCAAGACAGAGTGAGACTAGCTGAGACTGAGACTATTGAAAAGAATGCCTGGAATGTGGGTAAGACTGAAGCCACAAAAGGCAAAATGTATTAAAGTAGGAGAGCAGTGAGGCTGGTAGCCAGGAGAGTTCAAAGAAAGGGGAAATAAAGCTCGCTATGATGGGTCAGGAGTGTGCATGCAGCACCATCCTGGTCATGGGGTGAGCACTGCACTGCACACTGCAGGTCCTGGATAAATGCGACGGCAGGAAGATTGACAGGAGGGGATACAAGAGACACTGAAAGGCTGTGATGACAGCACTCCGTGACCACCAGGATGTGGGAGATAAGAGAGAGAACAGGTGAAGGAGGATTCACAGGTTTATGGCTTGGATGTCGACGTGGTTTGGTAGAACTATTCATCAAGACTGTGCAAGCAAAGAAAGTAAGGGAATGGGCATGGTTAGATGGGAGGTGATGGGCTCTGATTCTGAAATATTGATGTGAGTTCGCTTTTAAGCATCCTGATAGAAATGTCCAGTAAGTGGTTGGGAATGCAAGTCTGTTAATTAGGATAAAGTTCTCAGAGATGGACATAGACTTGGGAACAGTCAGAATAGATGACAGATAAGTCGTGGGTCTGGGTGAGAACTTGGGGTGAGAATAGAAGACGTTTGGGTGCAGAATTCTAGGAAACAACATACAAAGTCTGGCAGAAGAGAAACTCACAAAGATTGAAAAGAAATAGCAATAAGGTATAACAGGGAAAAAAAAGAGTAGATTGTCAAGGAAGCCGTGGGAAACTTGAAGTCAACAATGAAGGAGTGATCAGTACTGAAGTGTCCTGCAGCTTCGGCATCCCCATGGTGTGGTCGCCTGGGTGAGAGTCATTTTAGTGGAGTGTGGAAACCAGATTACACTGGGCTCTGGTATAAAAAGGGGGTAAAGAAGTGAAGGCCATATAAGCAGACCACTTTTTCACTATGACTGGCTGTGAGGTACAGAGAGACCACAGCCCTGCCAAACCTAACTCGGAGGCCCGAGGCCAGGAAGGCAGCAGGGATGAAAGGGGATTAAATCCCATCTCTCTCGACTCCTGCCTTCCAGTGAATTTATCACAGATGTCAGCACCGTAAAGCTCTTGCTAAACCTATGTCCCTAATGCACAAGCATGTCTGATTTGAGCAGAAACTCAAACAATTCCCATTCACTCGTGGCCAAATTAAACCAAAACAGATCATATTCATTTGACAATATACATGTAACTAGAATTATATATTTCATGAATCTATTGGTCATTTTTGCTATACGGATATTTACTGGAGTTTGAACCTTAGCTAAAATACCTAAATGAATCACAACATGGTGATCACTGCAGGTTGGCGGGGGAGGAGGTAGGACAAGAAGAAGAGAAACCTATAGGGCAGCACCCATCCAGGCAACAAAGTACCTTCTACTTGCACACCTGGCCTACAGTCATTAACAATCATTTCCCACAGAGAAATTAAAGATTTCTTAGCTTCAGAAGACTACTAAGAATTCATACAAGGAACCTAAAAGAAAAAAAAAACACAGGCTAAAGAGAAACCAGGATTATAAATTTTCCAAATCTATCTGCAGTTGATAAACCCAAGGTAGAAGAATTAAATCATTCTCTAAATATTTGTTTCCAAATTATACACACATTATATACTTTTAAGGGATTAAATATATAGATCAAATATGAAAATAAAAATGGACTAAATATGTGTTTTCAAAAGTTATTTATTAATCCCAATTATTACTGAATAACACTTTTAATAATCTAAAGTTCCAACATTCACTTTCAACTACTAACAATAATATGTTATAAAATGTATTTAATGTTAGTACTACTATAAACATAAAGCAAGTATCAACCACATTCAGAGCTAATCTAATTCCGAGACACTGAGGTGCTAGTGGCTCTGGGAACTGTGGTCCTCACTCAAGATAAAGTGATTTACAGGGTAAATGTACAAATCAGTCGTCCTGAACAAAGAGATTGGATTATTTTATCTAATGTAATTAGCACATGTAGTATACCCAAGTTACTCATTAAATCTAAGCGTTTTCAATTTAATTCTTTCAGCAATTTACAGATTAGTATGTTTCTACGTGTTTTAACAATCAAAGTGAAATCTCTTGAATCTTAGCATTTCAGGTGTTTATATCTGATCTACAGTAATTTTTGAAGAGGATGACAGATTTTTATCAGAGTTGATGCTTTACTAAAGATACAACTTCACTTTAATTGGTGGTTAATCTTCCATTTTATGCTAAAATGGAAGTTACAACATACTCAGTTTAGCATATCTGCTTTGGCTATGCATAAAGTTCTACAATTCAAGGAATGGCTATCAATAAATGGCTGATTAAAACAAATTTTCCATAAGATATTTTTCTCTGCAATATCTACCATGTTCCAAATTTTATTTAAAATAGCCTATGTCCATTTAAATAATTCTGTTGAACTCCATTTTAAGATGATTACCTATCTGCAAATATGCCCATGTATCAGCAATTAACATAAACATTCAGATATAAAATGACTATATATTAATTTAGTACCAAATTTGAAAGAATCAATTCAACATGAAATGCCAAACCATCACTGGGAAAAGAGATCTCAATAGCCTCAATTAATGCTGGGAAATACGCAAATGAGCCATAAAATAGTACTATTTATTACAAAACTATCAAGGAAGGAAATTCAAAACAGAGCAAAACAAATCGGCCAGCGTTTTTCTCACTTTGATTTAATGTTGCTCCAAAAGATATTGATTGAGTGTCCCCCAGATTCTGTGCTCTTTTCATTTAGTGCTACGACTTAGGCATTTGGCTTGTATCTATAACAAAAATCCATGCACATTGCGTTTTAGAAAAGACAGTATGGAGGTCGTTTCCAAGCATAATACAAAGAGAGGGAAAGAAAAGAAAAGACAGAATATATACCATTCCATCTGTCAATTTAAAAAATAAATAAATATAAAAACTTTGAAAAAGAAAAAAGGAAGAATTCTCCTCTAGCATTTTTACCTATAATTCATCATCTAAAAATTTCATTCCAAAACAAATAATTCTGACTCCTTAGGTTTAAGGAATGGTATCTTTCAGATATTGTTGCTCTTTCCTACCAGGTAATTGAGAAATGCTAATTATCTGCTTGTTCTAATGTGTGGGGAAGTAGAAAAAAGTAATCTTCTATTGGATTTTGTCATTAAATTTTTTAATTATTATTTTTACTTAAATTATAGAGGGTAAATTAATTATTTATTATTAAACTATAATTTTTAAAATATTTCCATTGCATTAAGTGTGGTATAAATTAACTTTTATTTGGTTATTATATTTCATATACTTCCAGACACAACAAAACACAAATATTGATAATCCTAAGAACATATCTGTTTTAGGATAAGTGGAAATGCTAATATAGTCAAGAAACACTTTTTCTTCAGCATTTACCTACAGCAGGATGTAGATTAACAATAATAACATTAATAATTATGATGATTAGCTAATATTGTGTTTATTATATGATAAACACTGCTCTAAGCATGTTACACATATTAATTCATTTAATTCTCATAACAACTTTATGAAGTAGTTACTATTATTATCCATATTTTACATACGAGAAACAGAGATACTCTCAAGTGCACAGACAGCAAGTAGTGGAAGCAGGATTTAGTTGTAACAATCTGACACAGGACTTACATGCTTTTAATGGCTTTACCAGTTTTTTCTAATCTGCCAATCATGGGCCATTAGTGATGGTAACATCAATTTAATAAGTGGCAACTACTGGAGTTATTATTAATAAAAGAAAAGAAAACAGAAAATTGAGTGCAGCGCCAGGGTTGGCTTCCTGGGCATGTGACTCTTCAGTCACATAGGACCCACTCTATGAAGGGCTCCACCAACTGGTTTAATGCTCTGCTGACTCCATCTTGAAATTCTCAATTTTATCCTTGAACTTGTGTTTTGTAAGTAAAGTCCAATGAAACCATAGCGCATGCTCATGAGAGGAGGACATATGCACAATATGCGTGTTTGTGGTTCCCAAGCCAAGCATGTTATGTCATCATCTGAGAGACTGCAGGGGGGCTGACAGCCCCAGAGGCCACACTTACCATTAACACCAAAACTTGCTTCCAAGGAAGAAAGAAAGCAATGGCATTCTAAGAAATAAGAATGATCTAGGATGTCCTGTCCTATTCTTTCCTGCTTGTGTTACTTCCCAATATTAGCCAAACATTTACACTGAAAATGACAATATAGAAGGAGAGGGAAACTTAAGGCAGCCCCAGCTTCCTTTTCTTTTGTCCTTACTTACCAGAGAGCCTAAGGCAGAGAGGATTAGTAGAATGCACACATATCAAAGAAGTTAAATAAAAACACTTGAGTTTGTTTTATGCAGTATTTCCACTCTTCTGGTAAGAACAAAATGCATATACGGGCACAAAGTAAGAAATGCCAGTTGGCCAATTTTGTTAGTTTCATATGAGTTAAATTCTCTTATAGTTTGCATTTAAAACCAACATTACATGATATAAAGATAAATCATAAAATTCCTATGAATAATTAAAATTTTTAATTTAATTCTTCTTTACTTAGAATGACAATAAATAGCAAAAAAAAAAAAATCATGACAGGTCCAGGAGAAAGCCCAAGGAAGAAGGGGAAAAAGATATATTTAAGCACTTTTAGCAGCACTTTTTGAACATGAGGCCTCACATATTCATTTTGCACTGGACCCTGCAAATTTGCAGCCAGGCCTGTGCAGTACACGTAGTAAGGGTAACTATTGTTTCATGAAACTTTTATTTCATGAAACAAATACCCGCCCCCAAGCATATGTGGGTGTACTGGATCATGACGTAAATGTCTATCATGCTACAGATCATGGTTAGAAAGTTTTAAAGCTACTTCTCTACAATGGAGAAAACAAAAGGCATACAAACCCTCTCTCTTTATCACCCTGAAAGATAATCCACTTGAGAGGCACCATAGTTACCTGAATATCAGCTTCCTGGTGAGTCTTACGTTGAGTCTAAACTCCTCTGCCCAACTTCTAAGGCCAGCATAACTCGGCCTAACTTCCACCTTCTAACAACATGTCCCACACTTCTGCAACGAGACCCCTCAATGCCAAGGGAACCGCGATGTCTGCTCACTTGCCTGTCCTCCCCTCCTCCACTCCCAACTCCTCACCTCTGCACCTCTACACATGCCGTCTCCTCGCAGCCATATTCTTCCCCTCCAGACGCAACTTGAGGGCCAACTCCCCAGAAGTCTTCCGCTTCTCTGAAATTTGTATCCTGCTCTGTATACCCTAACAGTTCCACGTGACAGACAATTTAGATATTGCTACAGACAGGAGATGAGACTGTTTCATACTCTTCATACTCGCTTCTCCCACTGCCCATAACATACAACATGGGCAGGCTACATATAGCTCCCCGTATGGAGCTAGGAGAGGGAAAGGGCTCTAGTTTTTTATGGCATGTCTACCATGTGCTAAACACTGTCGTCACAATTACCCTGTGAAGTAGGTATTTTTATCCTACTTTATGGATAAGAAACCTGAAGCCTAAATAACTGGCCCGAGGTTGCATAGGTAGGAATTAGCAGAGCCAGGACCCAGGCCCAAGCTTCTCTCACCATGATACCTTTTATTACACTCATCATTATCCACAGAACCTGGGAGAAGCATCAGCACTATTAAGGCAATCAACTGCAAAGCATGCCAATTAGACCAAACCTGAACAAATGTTTAAAGAGTCACAGGGGAAAGCTATTTTAACTTTTGAATTTTTAGACTGCCTCCTCCTAAGTTATGGGTGAGAAGAAGCAAATTCAAAAATTATAAATGGAAATAGCAGGCCTGGGTGGGGAGGGGAGGGGGAAAGGGATTGGATGGTGATGGGCTTATTTTGGGAAAAGAGATGAGAAAAAGAGAATATTCTTTAAAACATCAAATGTTTAGGTCAGTGTAAGAAATTAAATTTCAGAGGAGAGAACAAAGAAAGAGCTATCAACTTCAAAATCATGAACAACTTTGGCACAGAATGCAAGGTATGAGTTTAAGTCTAGTGTGTGCTTTGGAGGGAGTTTGGAGAAAGAAAAAGTTTCATTTGTTTTTTGTTTAATGAATGGAAAGCTGAGAACTCTACCTGTGAGCTTTTCTTTAAAAATGTTAACTATCATTGAATCTTCTAACCATCCTTTAGGATAATTTCTCTCCCAGATGAAGTAAAACTATATTTTTTTTCCTTACTTAAGGTTTAGCTGTTGGAATCCTTCTGTACAAGACATAATTGCCAAAATAACCACAGGTTTAATACCTGATTATATCAGAAATCTCAGTGGAAATAAAAATGTTAATGTGGGATATGAGTGTAACATGCACTAATACACAGTATGAGAACATCCATAACATTTTTATTCTTAGCTCAAAAGCGAAAAGCAAGAGGTTTAATTTCAGGGTAAAGAAATTCTGAAAAACCATCTGTTTTCTTTAGATGTTCCTCAAGCTTATGTATAATCTTTTACATTGAAAGAAGAGTTAAAAATAAGGAGAGAATAACAAGTTGAGCTACAGATATAATAATAGTATATCCAGAAGGCACTAGAATATACTAGAATACAAAATAAAAACAATAAAAAAATTGAATAACTGTTTAAACAGTGGTTACAAAGTTCTATCATAATTAAAGCCACGTTTATTTCTAATCACATTTGCTTTTTTGAATATATTTTCCCTTTTTTGAGCAAAAGCTGAACTTTCATGAAAAAAGACTGAAAAAGTATATAATTTTATATGGGTATGTGTGTATTAAAAAAATCAATTTTCTCCTTTTCAGAAAGTCAGTGGCCAAATGAACTTAACACACATTAATGAATTCCACAGCTGGGTTTAAATGGAATCTGGCAAACCTCTATCAGAAAACTTTTGGGAAAAGCTATTAAGTAAAGAAGGAGCTCAAATCATTGATACTGTGTCTAACTGAGTTGACTTCATTATGAATACAATTCTAAGAATATTCGCACAGTCCAATTTTACATTTAAATGTACCACGTTATTCTTAAATACATCTTGAGCTGCACACTTTAAAGCTAGATGGTGAAACCACATGCAATGGTCTCAGGTGGTCACAAAGGAGCCCTAGGAGAGGCTGGCATTTCTGCACATGTGTGAGCAGGGCTAACTATGCAAACACAAGGAGCGCTGCATAGCTCCTGCTTGAAACAGCATCCAAAAACCCACATTTTCTGTATAAGTTATCCACTCTCACTTTCTCAATTTATCTATTTTATGAGACTCATACAGGTTGTAGTAATTTTACCTTAACTTTGGAAAGGCCTTTGAATGGTCAGAGATGGTCCACACTAGCAAATGAATAACTGAATAAATGCATAAATGACAGACAATCCCAAAAAGAAATTTCTGTGTTAAATAAGCAATCCATGCAAACGTTTTTGCACATCTGACTTACCTCCTTGAATTTGTTAGCTTATAAAAAGAAGCCATAAATTGCATTGCATAGGGATGGTGCCAACCAGGCTTTTTATAAATTATCCTATGTCTGAGGATGTGCAGCTGGCAACAGTTGCCACACTTGCCAATGTAACCACCAAACTGGCACTTGCAAAGAAAAGCAAAACTGACACAGACAAAAAATGATGGCTATGACCACTATCTATTTGAAAGGATTTAAAAGCTAAAACTTCTTAAACTTCACTGTACTGGGTCTTCCCAGCGGTGGGAAATAAAAGTGAGAAGTTGCTTTTTCTAATGCATTAAATGACCCCGATCTCGTCATTGGCCTTTGTCTTAACACAGAGAATTGAGACAATGTAGATCATCTGCAGATGCCCATGGAGCACATAGATTCCCACCAACCCTCTCAGGAAAGAAAAAAAGGAAGAGTTCAGGAAAATTTCTCCCTGACAGTCGGAGGCGGCATGAAACCAGCATCACCAGGGTTTATAAACACTTTCATTAGTTCATTCATTCACATGTTCCTTCTCTGAGCACCAATTCTGTACCAGCTACTGTGGCTGCTCCTTACATGCTAAGGATACAGAGAATCAGAGAGTGTCCTCGCTCTTCTGGGAAATGGCTATGTATGCAAATCAGCACACTACGTTTTCCAGTGGCCTAATGGACACGTGCTTGGGGTACAATGGCACACAGAGGACAGAGCCGCTGCAAACCTAAGGTGAAGGGCATGAGAGGAGATGATGCCTAAGCTGACGTGAAAGAAAGAATAGCATAAGCAAGGTTGTGCAGGTTATAGGTTATGAACTTGGCCCTGTGCATTTGATGAACTCTAAAGGGTTCCCCAGGTGCAAAGCACTGGAAGGGAGGGAGACAGTCATGAGAGAAAAGGCCTAAAAGGTGGGTGAGGGCCAGTTGGCAGAAGAAGTTTTGTAAACCAAGTAAAGGAGTTAAATCCTGAAAAGGGGAGTGTCTGGGGGGGTTTTAAGCAGAGGAGAAACACACTGACATTTGAGCAATAGAAGGACCACCCTGGAAGCAGTTAGATTTGAGGTGTACTGGAAAAATGTGGGAGGCAGTAGAACCATGAAGGAGGATTAGTGTGTTCGCCTGAGAAGTCAGGGAGCAAATCCTAAGAGCTTAGCATTAAGGGGAGGCAGAATAAACTAGAGGAACCATGTTAAGGAAGGAGGCTGAGAAGACATAGTGAGAAAGGTAGGAAGAAAACCAAAGAGGTCTGTCAAAGTCCCAATATAGAAATAACTTTTCTAAAAAGAGTGATCAGAAGAGTTAAATAACAACAACACTTTATGGTGCTTGCTTTGTACCAAGTACTCCACATACATTAACTCAACTAATACTCCCAGGGCTGTGATAATAATAACAACGCTATTGCACATGCACATATCAGGGCTTGAAACCGGGGTAGCAGAAACCAAAAGGTGGAAGGTTTTGCAAGCCCCTCTGGGGAGTGTTGTCCCAAGGAACCACTGGTGAAGATGAGCTCACAATAGCCCTCAAGCATTCCTCCCTCCAGGACACCTACCCTGGCCTCTCCCATGTCCCCTCCTGTGATTCCACAGCACCCTGATCTGCCTCTCTATAGGTAGCACGTACCACCCAGACTACAGAGACTAAATTAACTCATCTGTGAATTCCTTGGTTCATGTAGCTCCTGTAAATTACATTAAAAAGAGCCTTAGATAGGAAGTCTCAAGGGAAGAGACCACATCTTACTCATCTTTGTAAACTTAGCATCTAGCAGAGTTTATGAAATCAATTAAGAAAATATTAACTGTGTGGGTGTTTCCCTCGGATTTGTGCTTTAGAAATACTACTCTTGGAGCCACATGAAAGACGGCATTAAGAACAATGACAATGAAAACATTTAAGTCATTCACAACTTTTCTACACACAGGTCTCCCCCTCCAATCTGGGGGTCCCTCCCATGCCCAGATTTTTATAAGTGGTTGCTGAGTCTGTGGCCCTAGCATACATTTGGAAATGCATAGCTGCTGTGGGACTCTGGGTGCTTTTTAAATTTTAAAAATGGAACTAAATGTTTATACCATTTCACTTGGATATGCAAAGATAATTAAGTTGTCAGTAACTCCTCAGCATCTGCAATATGTTGAACAACCTATTAGTTGTGATCAACCTAGAATCAGCTGCAGTAGACACAAATAAATAAACAAGTTTGTCCCTGACTGAAAAAAATGTGCAAACTGGATAAACACACACACACACACACACACACATACACACACACATGTGTGCATATCTACATATCTGCATCCACACAGACATACTATATATAGACATAGAGATGGATGGAAAGTTCACAGAGGAGCACTGCGGTGTTACATGCCCAGATTTTTATAAGTGGTTGCTGAGTCTGTGGCCCTAGCATACATTTGGAAATGCATAGCTGCTGTGGGACTCTGGGTGCTTTTTAAATTTTAAAAATGGAACTAAATGTTTATACCATTTCACTTGGATATGCAAAGATAATTAAGTTGTCAGTAACTCCTCAGCATCTGCAATATGTTGAACAACCTATTAGTTGTGATCAACCTAGAATCAGCTGCAGTAGACACAAATAAATAAACAAGTTTGTCCCTGACTGAAAAAAATGTGCAAACTGGATAAACACACACACACACACACACACACACACATACACACACACATGTGTGCATATCTACATATCTGCATCCACACAGACATACTATATATAGACATAGAGATGGATGGAAAGTTCACAGAGGAGCACTGCGGTGTTACGATATACACATTGGTTTTCATCCACAGTTCCTGGCTCGTAACTCCCATAGCCCTTATTAGTGTTTTGCTATAATGTTGGATGTGTTAGGCCTCAGGAGCAGCCTCAGGAAACAGAATCTCTCTGACCTTCTCCTGTCCTCTTCCACGTGTCCAAGGCAGGACTCTTCTGATCTGACTGTGGATCAAAAGACCCTTATTCCAGAGAGGGTCCTGCCCCATGCCCTAGAGAAGGAAATGCTGCACAGAGAGGCCAGAAAGAATCTGAACAGACAGGTCTCGCTGGGTTTAGGCCATGCACTTTTTGTCCAATCACATTTCTACGTAGTTGTCAATCATGCCTATGTAATGAAGCCTCCATAAGAAGCCAAAAGAACTGAGCATGGAGGATTCTGCAGAGCCGAACACGTGCAGGTGCCTGGAGGGTGGTGTGCCCGGGGAAAACGTGGAAGTCCCGCACCCCTTCCCCCATACCTCGCCCTGTGCATCTCTTCATCTGGAACCTTAGTCAGACCCATTATAATAAATTGGTAAATGTGTCTCCCTGAGTTCTGGGAGCCACTCCAGCAAATTAACCAAACCCAAAGGAGGTTGTGGGAACCCCAAGTTGAAGCCTGTTGGTTAGGAGTTCTGGAGGCCCAGACTTGCGATTGGTGTTTGAAGGGGACAGGATGACAGTTTTGGGCACTGAGCCCTCACCCTGCAGGATCTGACGCCATCTCCAGGTAGGCAGCATCAGAACTGAATTAGAGGACACCCAGCTGGTGTCCGCTGCTTGGTGTCTGAGGGAAAAAAACCTTCACATTTGTCCAGAGAAGTCTTCTTCTGTGTTGATTATTGTGGTATGAGAACAAAGGAAAAATTGTTTGAGTTTTTTTTAAAACAGGCACTAAAAACTGAACATTAACCTCTAAATACTAAGTTAGTCAACCATAGTGAATACACTAACCAGCTCCTCTTCACAACCAGTCCTCAATACCAGGCAGTCAGATTGTTTTAACTCTTCATTTAAGTGGTGTGAAATTTCTAATGTTGGCAAGCCTATAATTTACTCATATTCTATATACTACATAAAAAGAGCCTGAGAAGTTTTGACACGCATATACACACACACGTCTGACTATGATGTCCTGAGACTATAGCCCTTTGGTAGGTCTGAATCCACTTGTTGTTTTTAATTTGACTACCTAATTCAACCTAAATAAATATTCCCAAAAATTCCTGGCAATCAATTTCTTGTTTTAAAATCATGTGCTGTCATTAGTACCAGAGCAGTAAAAACAGTCATTATATCTGTTATATGTGACATCAAGTCATAATGCAGCAATTATATGCTACTGCACATCATTGTAAAACATTTACACCTAATATTTTAGCCTTCTAGCCTATCCCCTACCATTCTACTTTCTCTTGCTTACATCCTTAATAACAAAGAAGTCAACAAGTATTTATTCTTTGTTATATGTGTGTACAGCACTGTATGAGGATAAAAGAAGTTTAAAACATAATACTTGCCCATGGTGGATTTGTACTCTAATTGGAAGTGAACGTCCATTGATTCACAAACTTCCATTAATATCTATGCTCCACCCCCATGATCCAAGTATTGTGCTGACATTCAGGATACAAAGATTAACAAAAGACATAGTCCCTGCCCTCAAGTAGATCATGTTCATAATAATATTTTAGGTAATAGATACCATAATGAAGGTATGTACAAAGGGCTAATGGTAACCTAAGAAAAGAGAGATTATTTCTGATTGAAGGCTCAGTAAAGATTTCACAGAGAAGTTGAAATCTGACCAGGCTCTTGCAAGGCATGCACAAGCTCAGTGTGGTTACTGCTGTGGCCAGCCCGTCCCCTGTATGGGCATGCGAGATGAAGGCAAGGCTTGCATGCAAAAGAGACAGGCCCACTCTTGTGAACAAGAAGCCACCCAAGGTTCTAAGAAAGATAGAGTCATGATCACATCTGTTTCAGAGCAATAATTTGTGGTTTGGGGATGATTCAAGTGCATTACATTTGTTGTGCACTTTATTTCTATAATTATTACATTGTAATATATAATGAAGTAATTATACAGCTCACCATAGGTCGGGGATCCCTGATCTAGGACAAAGAGGTGGAAACTGATTCCAGAGGTATGTTGGAAACAGTATACTGTGGGATGTAACAAGGAAGAAACATAAAATGACCCTGTGGTTTCTCACTTAGGCATCTAAGTGGAATATACAAGGGAGACGTAATTGGAAAGGATCCACAGAGAATGAGTTTGACTTAGATTCTCTTAAATTTGAAAATCCTGTGACACCAGGTCACACCTGCAGGAGGCAGTTGGGATGTCAGACCAGTGCTCGGGGAGATACAGAGGCTAGACAGAAGAGAGAGATTCTATGATGTAACTCTAAGAACAAGAACGCTATTCTGAATGATACAAAGAGAAGGGGGTTGCTCTTTCTTCTCAGCCTGAAAAGGAACAGAAAGATAGAAGGAAAAGAGCAGACAGTACTATCATGGGAACTGAGGGAAGAGCATTGGAGAAGATAGCAGGGTACCCAAGAAATGTCAGCGTCATGTTCTGAT
Source organism: Lemur catta (assembly GCF_020740605.2). Lineage (NCBI taxonomy): Eukaryota > Metazoa > Chordata > Mammalia > Primates > Lemuridae > Lemur > Lemur catta. The sequence continues at coordinate 61,671,457 of NC_059132.1, forward strand.
TTAATTAGGTGTGAAATAACACAGATACCTTTTTGAGAACAGACCCCCATGTGGCATGACAGCTTTTGTTACTCAGTAAGTGAATGTGAAACTTTAAGATCAGAGAGAGAGAGAAGATTATAAAGGCTGTGCAGGGGAAGTTGTATTCCTTCTGGGCTTTTCTATATAGACTATGGAAAAGAAAAACGGAGGAAAAGGACATTCCAAGTAGGAACTGGAAACAGGAACTAAACAGGGACGTCAGGAGAGTTCTAGACCAGCCATGGCTATGCTCATACATCCTGTCTGCCCAGAGTTCCCCATTCCATAGCAATATCTGACCACAAATAACCCCAAGTTCTCCTTGGCAACTATCTCCACACTAGCCTCTGACCTGAGAGCTGGCTGGGCAGGATGACGGAATGACAGAACCTGCCTGCTGGTCTTGCCATCAGCACACGCCGCAAATGACAACCGCCTTCCCCTTTCTCAGCTGACCCTGCCTGCTCATGTTCACAGCTGACTGTCCCCTGATTAATCTGGTAAACAGAAAGGGGCATGTCAACGGTGCCCAGGGGCTTAGCTCTCAGAAATTCTGATTAACCTACCAGGACAGGAAGGAAGAGATTAAAGACCTGGACTTTCCCACTGCTTTCAAATTGCTCCAAGGTGGGGACTCTCATACCCACCAATTCTATCTTAAAAGATCCTGCCATCTCCCTCCTTCCCTTCCATGGTTCGTGCAAAAATACCCTTGTTGTAATTCACAGGTGGGATGTTGGCAAGCTTCGATACTAAACACACATAGCAGCAGATTAGATGTGAACTATCATTATCTTATATAACTGAACCTAATGAACGAAAAGAACGTAGCTCTTAAAATAATCAGGAGAAAATCAGTTCTGGCTTCTTTTCTGGAAGGCTCTTCCTGCTGCAGACAGGAGCAAAAGGTTACAGTGAATTTGAAGAAATATCTGCACTCAGCTTGGAGAAATTTACTCATTGGCTTTTTTAATGAAGGAACTTTTTATAGAATTAATTGGAGATTTTTAAGCAGCAGGTGGTAGGATTTCATTTTATTTTGTAAGGCAACGTCTAGCAGTTGTCAAATGGCCTGGGTAGAAGTGAATTATTTTGAGTTTTTTTCTCAAGCCCTCTGAAATGAAGCTTTTACTGCCTGCCGAGTAATGGCCTTCTTTTGCCATGTAAATGTGGGATCAATCTAGTTTTAAACAGATTTTTCTAATGCGTTTTTGGTATTTTTCAAGCTGTGATACAGCTGATAGGCGTTCTTATAAAATGTGAATTACAGGAAATTCATATTTATAAGCTTCTGCAAGTAATTTTAGAGCACTGACTTTTAAACATCTGCTAATGAAGAATTCCAAGAGCAGCACTGCGCACTAACTCTTAACTTTCCCGTCTCTGCCTTGTTTCTCTAACCCAGGTGCTGGTGGAGTAATCACATCTCAAGGCCTTGCCAGCATGGTCTCACCTTGCGAGCTTTCGGTCACCTGTCCAGAGGGGAGGGTGTGCCTCGGAGGGGAGACAGTGGCAGTGAAGCAGCGGGTGGTCTTGGACCACAATCTCTTGAGGGAGGCTGGTTCTCTAATAGTCCTGTCAAGGCCTCTGCCAGGTTTGGCAATCACAGACTTCTAAAGTGCTTTGTGGTTCTGTACGTTGCTTTTAATTTTCCCTCAAAGAATACTGGAAGTCATAGCATTGCGAAGCAGACATGTGGTGACAACACGCGGACACGTTTTCCTTTGCTCTTTCTGTATTGGTTTTCTACGGCTGCTATAACAAATCACCACAAACTTCGTGGCTTAAAACAGCACAAATTTATTGCATTATGCATCTCGCTGGGCTAAAATCAAGGCGTTGGCTTTGTGGTAGAATCTATCTCTTGCCCTCTCAGCTTCTAGAGGCCATGTGGGCTCCTTGGCTCACTGCCCCCTCCATCTTGAAGGCCAGCCACAGCCCATTGTCAAGTCTTTCTTAAAAATGTCATTTCTGGTTCGAACTCCTCCGGCTCTCTCTGTCACATTTAAAGGACTCTCATGATTACATTGGACCCACCAAGGTAATTCAGCATCATCCCTCTATTTTAAGACCAGCTCATTAGCAGCCTTCATGTCCCCTTGCCCTGTGACATTCACACGCAGACCCTGGTTTCGGCATGGATCTTTGGGGGCCATTATTCTGCCTGCCACACTCCCATTACATCTCTCAGGAAAAAAGTGCAAAAGATTTTCATAGTAAACATTTTTAAAGTAAATCAGCTAGTCAAATAGAAAAGCTAGTTTAGTCTGTGGGAGCTGTCCCTTCAGAATGCTCAAATTCTAATATGATAAAAAAAAAAATCCCACACACCATTTTCTTTTTGAGAGGCCCATGGTTTGGCCATGGGCTTCCCTTTCTACCAGCCCAGCCTGCTGCTTGTACCAGGCTCCCTCTCCTTCCCTGGACTGCAACACTTTTAGAACTTCTCTCCCAACCTCTAAGTCCCAAAAGCAAACAGCCCTTGTGAAAGTTTTCTAAGGGATTTTACTATTAGAAATACTTCAGAGTTATTAAAAATCTTCCCTTAATTCAACAATATCTACAGAGCACCTACTAATGTGTCTAAGCATTGGAATGCAGAAGTGAACAAAACAAGCAGAAACCACTGGCCCCATGGAGCTTACATTTGGGGAGGAGAAGGGCCAATGGAGAGAGGGGGGAAATACAAATGTTGTATCATTTAAGTGACATGAAGTGCTAGAGAGTATAATTTTAACTAGGGTGGTAAGGGTAAACCCCAGTGAAAAAATAACCTTTAAGTAAAGACTTGAAAAGCATGAGGAGTGGATATCCAAGGGGATATAGTTCCAGACAGAGGGAATGGCCAGTGCAAAGGCCCTGAGGTTGGAACAGACATAGAAAAAGTTACTAAGTATTAGGTAGATTTTTACAGATTTTTTCACTATAAAAACAAGCCCTAAAATTCATTTCAATGCAAAGAAACTAGATTCTGATATTTTTAAAAAATTCTCCTAGACCACCATATTCATTTTTCATCTTAAGGTTCTGTTTGGTCCATTCTTTCCATCACTAAATAGTCTGCACAGGCCATGCTCTGTCTACTAATGGCAGGGGCCAGCACCAGAGTCCTGAAAGACATTGGAAGAAGTCATCACTGAGGGACAAAAATGTGCAGGCAAGGGGAGCTTCTGTAAGACACACTTGTGACCTATGACTTGCCTTCCATGCAGGCAGAAACGGGAGCAAGGAGAAGAGGTGTACTCAGGGAACAGCTCTTTCCTTCCATGTTTCCTTCTCAGCATGACCACTGTCGGACCTTGTCTTATTTCTGTATCTGTTTCCTGGTTTGTCGTCTGTCTCGCTCATGAGAATGTTTGCTCCCTGAGAGCAGGGATCTTACCTGACTTGCTGACCCCTAAATCACCAAGACGACTCTGGCTCAGTCTGGGCCCTGAGTGCCCTCATATGCAGGATGCTCCTTTGCAGAGCCAGGCCAGGAGCCCTGTGTGCAGAATCACACTGGTGAAGGAGGACACGGTAGCAGGCCGGAAGCTGATTCTTTCTCTGGAAAAAACATACTGCAATTTCCATATGCATGAAGCTTCCTTTTAAAAGAACACACACCTGTTTTCCTTACACAGTCCTTCCAGCCAGGTCAGACCTGGGTCTTGTTGGGACAAAGAAACACCCCCCCCCCACACTCACACACACACTCACTACTGTCACCAGGTGCCTGCCTTTTGTCAATACTTGGGGAAACCTTTCTCGGAAACGAATGCTCTCCTCCTCACTCAAATGGAGAGTGCAGAGGGGGAGGAAAGTAATGGCAGGAGGCATTAAAAAAAAACAGAACTATAATTATTATGTGATGAAAAGATGGTTCTCAGGATGCTGTGCAGAGACACAATGTGATGGAACTATTCCCATCACATTAATAATAATAATAACAAGGCCTTCACCTCCCATGACAAGAAGCTGCAAATCTAAATAATTTCATCTTCTCCTCTGAATATTTCCCAGGATACAACGGTAGCTCTCAGGCAGAGAGAAATTATTCACTGAGCACATTAAAATACTCCCTTTCAAAAATGACTTCAAGATAATATTTGTCACGTGCCTTTGGTAATTGTGTGTGTGTGTGTGTGTGTGTGTGTGTGTGTGTGTGTATGTGTGTAACTAAAACACTCAATTTTGTTGTTGGAGCAGTTTAAACTTTATACAGCAATTTAATCCACTATAACAGATATAAAAAGATATACAGTTATGTCATGTCTGAAACATCAGTAATATCCATGCATTCAAGCAGTGTGTTTGAAGATTTATTCATATAAAATACTATAAAATCAAAGCACCACATCTCAATTAACCAGGCATAGATATATTTCAACTACCGCATAATAAATATTAGTTCACTAAGTTTTCAAATACCTAAGGAATGAAAGTTTGTACATCCCCTACAAACAGAAGGACATTCTCTCGTTTAACGAGCACGCTGCTGTCATTATGTTTCAGAACTTTGTCTTACTTGCGAGTTCACAAAGTCAACTCAATCAGCACGTTCAGGCGCTAAACAAACTACAAATACTAAAGTATTTAGTATTTTGGCCAGAAGGCCATCAAAATTAATTAGATCATTATATTTTAAAGCCTCAAAGGACTCTAGAAAGTAAATGGTTCTACCCTTTCATTTTACAATTGAGAACAGAATTGTTGAATAATTTGCCCAAGGCATGACTAGACCCGTGTTTCTCACTTACACAGGCGATGCTCTTTAATTTACAATAGGCTCTATCTGGTTCATAGACAAAATATTATTTTGAAGGGCTGAACAAGGGAAATCAAATTCATAATATTGCTTTAGCGATCATGGAGCTATCCCTATAACTTGACACGTGCTTTTCAGAGGGTCAATGCTCAATAAATAATGGGAAAAAAAAATGTGAGTGAATGAATGAAGGAATAAATGAAGTTCTTGAAAAAAAAATATTTGTTTCAAACTGTACTTCCTGCATGGGAAAGCCTAGCCAACTTTCCTTCCCTTATCTGCCTAGGAGCAACCTGGAACAAAAAACAGCTTCCCCAATCTGAAGCATAATAGACAATGACTATCTACGGAAGGCAACACTCAATGGTTTTCCCAAAGTTGAATTCTTTGTTTCCCATGTCTAATATGTTTCCAAGGGGGGCAAAAACTCTGTAGGTGAGGTGTCTTATCTGATTACAATGGCTATCAGACTTCATCAGAAAGTTCTAACAAAATAGTCCACCCTTATTCCAAATGTTATATATTTTCTAAATTTAGCTGTACTGTTATGTTCATTTCTAGAATAGTTCTATTGGCTTCACAAATAGTTCAACACAAAATCAAAGGAGGCTCTGTTTCTTGGACCTTTGCCTAATTATACATAAATAATTTATACTTTCTACCTATAGCCTCTGCCCATTCATTATGTGGTGTGTGGTTATTTGGTTTTTGTTTCATAAAAATGCCAAACACTTATCATCTGCACCATCCTTTTTGATACTTTACTCCTGGCTGTATTTTAATGTTACCCTTATGTATCAGTCTTCATTCCCCAATGAGATTACAAACTGCTTAGTGTCAGGAACCACATCCTAAAACATCACAGTGAATAGTCAATAAATCCATGTTATTTTACCTCAGGTTTAATTGTTTGAAGCTATTGGAAAGAAAGTGCCATGTAAAAGTGTTCTCCACTGAGGCAGTTAAATTAGAAATCCACTCCTTTTTGAATTGTTTAGGTGCATTTAGGAAAGAATCCAATAAGGGAAAGGAGTCCAAAATAAGTTCACCTAGGATGTCTTAAAGAGAAAATTCCTTTCCTTTTTTTTTTTTTTTTAACAGGATCACTAGTTTGCTAGATGAAGAAAACATCAAACATATAGAATATTTGCACTTCAACCTAATAGCTAGTGGGTTCACCAGTCCACACATCTTTGTACCTATGGTGGTAAAATTTGGTTTGGGAAATAAGATGACTATGTGGATTTAAGCAGGTTCATTCATTCATTATTTTACTCAACAATCATTTACTGAGTATCTACTAAACATAAGATTAAAAGCAAATTATGGGCCAGGCAAAGTGGCTCACGCCTGTGATCCCAGCACTTTGGGAGGCTGAGACAGGAGGATTGCTTGAGGCCAGGAATTCAAGACCAGCCTGAGCAATAAAGCAGACCCTGTCTCTACAAACAATAGAAAAATTATCTGGACACGGTGGCACACACCTGTAGTCCTAGCTACTTTAACTAGCTCATCATCTTGTGAGGGATAAACACAAAATGTGGATAGAGTTATGCACAAAAGCATAAATGTAAAGACTGATAAACCAGACTTAGAAGGAAGCAAGGAGGCAGGCTACAGAAAAAGGTTCGGGGAATATCCTAGGGAAGGGTCACATCTAAGCTGAATCTTAAAAACAAGGAAGTTTTGACAACAGGAAGTTGGGGTGATGTATGAGCGGGGAGAATTTCAAAGGAGACCACAAAAAATAAACCAAGAAATCACATGGGGCCCGAAGGAAGTTACAAGCCATTTAACGCTGTGGGAGCCTCGAGCCCAGTTTAGGGAGTGTGGGAAGATGATGCAAAAGAGTCAGATCATAAACTCGAGCGCTGTGTGGGAGCCGCTGGAGGGCTTGAAGCACATGAGCCACGTGGTCAAATTTTGTTTAGACAGATAACATTGGAAATGACAGACCCCTCAGGGGCGGAGGGAAGACCAGAAGAAAGGGCACCTGTTAGAAAGTTAGTGTTGCCTGTAGAAAGAAAAGGAGAACTTAACCAAAAGCTGTTCTAGAAAGATGGGGAAATTTCCTACATTTACTAATTAAAATCCACAGGATTTGGTGAACAACTGGGAATATGCAGTAAGAGGAAGGAAGAAATCAAGATGGTGACTAGATTTCAGATATAGGCAAATAGTGATACCAATCAAGAGATTAGAATGTTTTGGGGTGGAAGAGGGTTAGTTTAATTTTAGAAATGTTGGGTACAAGGTCTTTGGACCCAAAAAAAATGTGCATCAGTGTCCAAGTATTAATTTGAAGAAGGGTCTCTCTCACTGACCCCTATTTGTTTCAATACACTTATAATAACTGGATACCACATAGAGAGCACAACTTGCCAAACATCTAGGTTATGGTAAGGTGGAAAGGATAAAAATCAAGACCCAGAATGATCCTGACAGGCTGAAATATGAATGAACAAAATTAAATTGAATAGGAAAACATGAAACATTCTGCAATGTGGGAGGGGAAGATATGATTTAACAGCTGTTCATGTGGAAATAAATGAGAATTCTAGTAGCATTTAAGCTTAATACTTAACTATATAAGTTTTGAAAACTTGAATTTCATTCATAACACATTTTTTAACAATACCTTTTTCAGACTGAGGTGGGCCACAGATCCCTGAGTTCCATCAGAATGTTTCAGTGGCCACCACGGTGAATGGGAAGATAAAACATGGGTGGGAGGGCCTTCCCCCTTGCCCAATAAACTCCCTTCAACTAGAAAATATCCTCTTTCATATATTATACAAAGTGGATTTTGCATAAAATTTCATTCAAGGAAAGGGTTCCACTCCTAAAACCGCTGATTGTGATCCTGGAGTATCATCAGCCCATGGTAAATTCTGCACAAGTCAGACCACACCTTGGATGCTTGTGTTTGGCTCTGGGCATCTCAGTTAAGGTGGCCACTGAACACCCAAAGGTTTATAGGTGGGCTGTGACCAAGAGGGCTGGATCCAGAAATCCTTCTCATTAAGAAATGGCTGGAAGAACTGGGATGGTTTTGCTGGAGAAAAACCAAGATGAGTATCAATATCCGTCTCCAAATATCTAAAGAGCCATCAAGTGGAAGAGATGTGTTCTTGCAGTTCCGCTGACAGCTCTATCAGGAGCACAGGGTGACAATTACAAGGAAGTAGATCATAAGAAAACACAAAAAGGGACTGACGCACTTTCAGAGCAACAGAAACACAAGGACATGAGCTCCCTCAAAGTGTGCAAGCAACTCTCCCTGCTGTAGAGAAGTGTATTGCCTTTAAAAGCTTTGTGGTTCAGATCTAGAGTAAAAGACATGCATAATCCAACTATATTGTCATTCAGTGCTTTAACTCTGTAGTAGGTTGCTATATTTCCCAAAATTTATTCATTCAACAAGCGTCAAGCATTCATTTAATAACATGAGTATTTGCTAAACATGAATAAGGCACAGTCCTGGGCCTCAAGGAGCTCACAGTGCAGTCAGGAAAGCAGACTTGTACGCAATTATTAGAGTGTGCGTGATAAATACAATGGAGGTAAAGACAAACTTCCACACCCACCTGGAGGAGGATACCAGGAATGGCATTCCCTTTGGGCTGAACCTTTGGGCTGAAAGGAAGAACGATAGGATACTATCCTCCTCCTGCTAGACCCAAGGTCTAGAAAATAGAGACACACTTCTTCCGGGCACCATTATCTTATTTTCAATCAGAGTTGGACCACCTAGATCAGTCTTTTCTCGTTTTATTTTATAAGTCTGGTTTATAAATCTGATAAGGCTGTGATAGGCACAAATTGGGCTGACTGCCTGGCTCACAAGCAATCCTCTTTCTTCTGGTAGCAAACACTGCCCCTAAGCACTGGTGGGCATGCGACCCAGCTAATCATAAATCACTATAATATTTCCCAGCCGTGTTAGGTCCAAGGATGAGCACATGATATTAAGCTGGGCCGATGAGAATCCTACCCCGTGGCTTTCTTCAATCTACAGCTAAAAGAGAAAGATTCTCTTTACCCTCATGTTCCTAGGCTAAAAGGATATAATCCAGGCGCTGCCTACAGTTGTGTTCCCCTCCCATGAGGAAAGTTTGTGTACACTAAAGGAGAATGAAGCCAAGGGGCTGGAATAATTAGACCTGTACGATGCAAAGAGAATTGTGTGGGTGTTCATGTCCCTGGTTCCAGCTTCTGAAGTCTCTGGCTTTGCCTTAACATTCTTTTTTTGATTCTGTAAATTACATATTTCAATATTCAAAGTCACTTTGAATGAAAAAATATATATAATAAGATCATTCTATAAAACAAAACTTAGAAAATAACACACCAATCCAAGCTGGTGTGAGATGTACAAAAGATAAAAAGAAAAGAGATAATGTGTTTCCATTTGTTCAACTAAGGACTGACAATGTGGCAGGCAATGTAATACAGTTAAAATATACCTCAAAATCATTCCTGGCATTATTTTCAGGGTAAAAAGTCAGTCCAATGAACACTGGGACTGACCAGTTAGAAAATCGTAAAAATCCACCATGGCTATTGGCCATACTGAAAGGTACGGGCTGAAAATCGCCCCTGATTATATGTCAGATTACTTCTTTAAATTCACCCTAAAAGTTAATTATCATCCTTGAATCCTCAGTGGCTTTGAAGAGATACATCAGAAAGTAGGAAGAGGTTAGAGGTAGTAATTGAACATTGAGTTTATGCCAGTTTTTCTGATTACAAGCATCATGCAATTTATCTCCTGCTAACTGAACTGCAGAGTTCTTTCCACGGTGGTTTAAGGCTAAATTTGAAATTGGTGGATTTTACAAAATTATTCGGTCAACAAGGTAAGAACAGATCTATTCAACCACATTGCTTTTCAAAGCTATTTCCACCAGTTAATTTACACTGCGGGCCTAGGCAGTAGAAAATCATTAATGTTATTATTTTGATTACCAGGCATTTTGGAATAAATGATTTACAGACTAGGAGGCTAGTCAATTTCAAAATCAAAGTAATCCAAAAAGGCTAATCAGTGCTCTGTCATCACAGGCTGGATGCATAGAACACACATTTAACAGCATCATGCTGTGGACAGAAACAACAAGTAGCACACACAGAGAAGTCACAGATAAAGCTGGCTAAGACAAAGAATCAATCCCTTATACAGCTCAAAGTTTAGGATATTCACAACGCTTCCACTGCCCAGAAAGCAGGGAGCGCAGCTTCAATTCAATTAACAGAATGGGAAGAAAATTGAATATTATAACAAGATAATGGGCTCCTGCTTGTGCACAACTACTTGCGTAAAGCCAGAATGTCTGTTCACAAAGCGCTCGATATTGATATCAAGACAACCAGGAACGATGAAAGTCATTTATACATGCTTTCTCGGGCCAACTCATTTTTTGCTGGTTGCAGGATTCAAGAACCTGTCACTCCCTGCAATAGAGTGCAGGCTGAAGTTTCACTATTGGTTTATCAAACCCGTGACTGTCAGCCCCCTGGGCTTACAGCCTCCTGATGATGCGTTGCAGCTACACCTAGTGTATGTACTATTAACCAAGATAAACACATAACAAGAAAAAAAAATGGCCTTTGTGTTTTACTCTGTAGTTTTCTAAAGGCCTTTCCAAAACCATGACCAAAAAAAGATAGAAAGAACTGTGAGCTTTGGCCGGGCGCGGTGGCTCACGCCTGTAATCCTAGCACTCTGGGAGGCCGAGACAGGAGGATCGTTTGAGCTCAGGAGTTCAAGACCAGCCTGAGCAAAAGTGAGACCCTGTCTCTACTAAAAATAGAAAGAAATTATATGGGCAGCTAAAAATATATATATAGAAAAATTAGCCGGGCATGGTGGCGCATGCCTATAGTCCCAGCTACTCGGGAGGCTGAGGCAGGAGGATCGCTTAAGCCCAGAAGTTTGAGGTTGCTGTGAGCTAGGCTGATGCCATGGCATTCTAGTCTGGGCAACAGAGTGAGACTTTGTCTCAAAAAAAAAAAAAGGACCTCTGAGCCTTAAAATCTTAGGATGCTGCATTTTCTACACGGAGCCTCCAGCAGCACAGGACATGTTACGTAAATATATCTCATATAATCACTCACCGTCAAAATTTGACTATGTCTCAAGATCAGGGCTCATTTGCATATTACAATAAAAGGTCCAACCCACTAGCTTTCTTGGTACTTTTGTGAGAAGATTTCAATGAAGAACTAAAAATTAAAATACTTGGAGAAAAAATAAGCTGTGAATCACTTTTTAAAAATACATATACCCTCTGGAATTCTAATACCATTTCTAAAATATTCCCTAACTACACAAAACTCTAGATCCAAAAAAAAACCACTATTTTTCCATATTCATGAAAAGTTCACTAGAGAGAATATTTAAATGTCTTTTGGCAGTGTTTTTAAAGACTCACAAAGCACTCAGAGAGTAATCTCCAAAGAACTTACTGCAACAGGCCACCCTCCCCAAAGTTCTTCAAACTGGTGATTGTTTGCTTTATGTATTTCATATTTTAATTATTTATGCCTAAAGGATAGTAGAATAAATAAGCGTACTTCATATATTACTGGCTTTTCAAATAGAAAATACAATTTTCTCAAAAAGAAATCATCTAAATAGTAGATTAATAGTTTGTTGTTATTAAATGGCACGCTCATCACATGAAAAGGAAAATCCAGACACTTTAGCCAGGTCCCCAGGGCCCTTTGGGCTCCACACTTGGTCCCCTTTCCATGCACTTGCGTACGCGGTCCCCGACACACCTTGATGGCCGTGTCTCAGAGCCCAGGTGCATGCTGGTTCTCTGCCTGGGATACTGGGAGAAGGTACATTTCAGCCTTAGCTCCGGTGTCACCTTCTCTGTAAAGTCTCCCCCAACTTCTGCCTGTCCTCCCCCCCTCCCCCCAGGCAGAGTGGAGCCTCGGGGTCAGCATTTACCACGGCATAGAAGGCTGTATCTGCTCACAGGAGACCGTGAGCTCCCTGAGGACAGACACTGCACTTTGTCCAGCTGACAGGGAGCCCGACACAGGCAGGCAGTCGATGCTGCAGGAATGAAAGAATGAGCGAGTGAATGAGCACATTCCCCTGAGAGGGCCCTGGAGATTTCCAGGCAAGACAGTCTGGGAGTCCACACTCTGCGGTATCTCCTCTGTCCACACACATTGCAGTGAGAGAAAAAATAGAAGAGAAAGATGAAGCAGACAGTCAGATTAAGAAACAAGCTAAACCTGTCAGGAATCAAAAGCAGAGCAGAGAAACAAAGTGGTGATCAGAGCTGAAACCCTGGGCATATGAGCGCCTCATCTAGAGAAAGGCAGTGACACAGGTAACCCACCCCAGCAGGTCACGAGTCTCACCCCACACGGGATGGGGACCAAGGCCAGGCTGGGCATGAGGCTGCACAGCTCTGGACGGCCAGACGGAGCACATTTAATCCAGGCTCTGCCGCCTGCTTGCTGTGCGACTACCGAATCTGTACCTCAGTTCCCTCATTTGTAAGATGAGGCTAATAAGAGTCCCACCTCCTGCCGTCATTACATTAATGTACCTAGTGCTCAGAACAATACCTGGCATTTTATACATGTTGGCTATTATCATTACTATTATTTTTATTATTATTATTATCATTTCATTGTTAGTAGAAGAACAACCCCCCTCTTACCCACTGCTCCAGGGATGGCAGCTGACATGGGGCTGAGGGGCTGATTTGGAAAGAAGGCCCAGACAGGACCTGTGGCCGTAAACTGAATCAAGTTGTCACCGGCCATATGGCTGGCTGTGCCAAGCTTTGGAAACGCTCTGGGGCAGGAAGCCCACACTTCTGAGGTAAGTAAGTGTGGATCTGGCCGCAGGATCAGATAAGCAGACAGAGGCAACCGCAAAACTGTAGGAATAGGGATGGGGGCCTGAGCAGACAGGGCAGAGAGATCAGAAGAGGGACAGAGATGAACGACACGAGGGTGTAGAGCTGAAACGCAGTATGTCTTCACCACCTGCTTCATGGTCTGGGTTAATATTTCCTTCTAGTCTCAATGCCTATTTTTCATTTCAGAACTTACATCAAAAGTGATCATTCATAAGGCTTACTGTGCAGCTTCCTGCTAAAGAGAACTCACCTTCTAAGCAACATATACAGCATCATCCAAGAGATCTCTAAAGAACCAGTTTCTGCGTCTAATAGAAGCAAATAGTTGCCATAAACAGAAAATTTTCAATCTAGAAGGTAAAATCCAGAAGACTTCAAAATGAATAGAACATGTTGCTGATAATAATTAAAAATCTACTTCTGCTCCGAACATCTCTACAGGAAAATTAAGAAATGGTGACCTTCTGAGTTTGCTTCTAACAGTCCAGTTGAAAATATAAGTGAGTATTAAATGATTCAGAACCAAAAAGCCTAATCAATAGATTTTTCTTTAAAGAAGTATGTAAGATTACTTTAAAAAATAAACCAGAGATGGTAGGAAAAGGACAGAAAATGTACCCACTGTAAAATTACCAGAGATGGGTAGAAATCACCCTGACCTTTCAACCGCAAAGGACGATCATGCAGCTGCCTCTGAGGCCTTAAGACTTTGATCTGGCTGGGTAAATGTCACGGCGTTCAACGAGAAAAACAAATTCTGTATCTGGAGGGTGAGGGCAGAACCACCCTTAGGCACGAGTGTGAAGTTGGTCTCCTGGCTCCCAGCCTCCTCCTCTCTGCCCTCTCCTACTTTTCCTCTCCACCCCCACCCTAAAGGCCAATGCCTCTTGTCCCCCTTTCCCAGCTCCTGTTAGCCCCCTCGGGGTGCCCAAAACCTGACTTGCCTTGGCAGTGCTCTGTGTTCCACATCAGTCCTTCCTCCTCCTGAACACTGACAACATCCTTCAGTGCAAATCTAAGATAGCTAAAATTTCAAATAACATGATAGGCCGAGGTGACCCAGACCCTCTCCTGCTAAAAACACATAGAATGCAGATAAAATGTGAACTCAAAAGTTTTACTTATATCTGAGCTCAAAAGAAAGGGCAATCTCAATGCTTCAAGTGGAAGGACGCAGAGGTTGAAACTCTAGGTGTGGGAGCTAGGTGGAGTGCTGGAACTGAGACCCCAGCATAAAGCTGGGACCATTCCAAGGGTTCACAATTCCTGAAAAGTGGACTTTAAAAACCAGAAAGTAGCAAGAAAGCTTGGCATCTCTCTGGGATGGTTGAGAAATAAGAATTCCAACCATGTACTATGAGAAAGGCTGTAAGATCTAAATTTATACGACTCAAGTAGTCAAAAAAAAAAACTCTAGCCAAGACATTAACCATAAAACTGGCTCCAAACCAGGAAAATTCCCAGAAACAAATGCAAAACACCCTGAAGGGATACTTCCTCAATCCTAGACACACAGGAGTGTCTTAGCAAAATAAACAACACTTCCAGTTGAAGATTAGCTCACTGTCAAGATCTACAAATGATGTATAGAAACTAATCATCATGAGGAAGAGTCAGTAGACATGACCAACAAGAGAATTAGCATTTAGAGGTCAGTAAAGAATAGAACAATTTTAAAGAGATTATTAAAAAATACATTAAAATGATTAGAGAGACAAGACAATAGAAACAATGCTGAAAGAAAAGCATAAACTGGCAGGTGTGGAAAGGGATCATACGGCACGGCTAGAAATGAAAAATATTGTCACTGAAATTACACATTCAATGGACAGATAAATACCACATGGACAGATTAAATAGATAATCCCAGCTGAAGAGAATACTCATTAGTGATCTGGAAGACAGATTTAAAGAAATCACTAGAACACATCAGACAAAAGAGGTAAAAAATATGAGAGATCAAATCCCATCCTAGCCAAATTCTAACACGGCAAGCTATTTTTCTACAAGGTAGGTATAAATCATGAAACGATGTAATATGTTTACTCTCCGAGGGCTATTTCTATTTTTAAAAAAGTTTATTTTCCCAAATGACTAAACTTCTAGCGGTGAAATTTTAGAGAAAATAAATTCTTTAATCCATGTAAAATAGATGCTATTTTAGAGGTATTCACTTAATGAACCTCACTGTAAGGTGTCTTATGTCAGCAAGTCTTATACCTTGGTAAATGGGGGAGAGATAGGGTTGTTGTTGCTGTTTTAATTAACTCTTATCCTTGCCATATCCACATATATGCTTCCCCTTGTTTTGCTTCATAGAGCATATATAATGAAATAAAAAGGAAGTGTTGTGAAATGAGTCTCATTTTCTCACTAATTTTCATTGTTAAAATCAGAAAGAAAAAGGTAACCCCAAAAGCGATGACAGCATCTTGTAAAGCAGCTTACTGAGGCTCGGGCTAGTCTTAACACACAATAAAGAGAGTCAGCTACTACTATGTTGTGCAGAATCCCAAAAGACCACGTGAAAAATCTCTAGCCAGTGCCTACCACCTGGAACTCTGCTAAAAGTATCCCAGCCAATGCTCATAACTCTGGGAAGAGCCAAACAAACAAACATTATTATTTGTAATTCAGTGCAACTGAGCTTACTGTGGTCTTCTCAATGTGTAATTTTACCGGAAGAAGAGTAAGGAACAAGAGATGGTTGGGCACCCTTGTCAGCTGTAGAAGGGAAGCATGTACTGAAAGAGAATAAGGATAGGGTTCCAAACAAACTTTCCAAAGAAAACCTTATTCAGTCACTCACAGATACATGCTTGGCTCACTTCAAATAAGGATTGGTTTTGTGTCCTTATCACGCACAAAAAGAAATGTTTAAAAAAGGACAGCTTGGAATATAGGTACAGCAATAGGTTTTGGTGCCAGAGCCATCTGTTTTGAAACTCAGCTATATCCCTTAGTAGCTATGTAATCTTAAGTATGTTCTTTAACATTTCTGCATCTGTAGGTTGGAAATAAAATACCTAAAATTGCTGCAGGCATTAAATGAAAATACGCTGTTAAGTGCTCACTAGAACACCACCACCAAATGGCTGTTCAACAAATTTAGCCATCACTGTTACTCCAAGGCATTGCGAGGTGTAGTTTGGGGGAGCAGGGCTTTGGATTCAAACACCAACCCCTTCACTTACCAGACCTAGAACTTCACACTCAAGTTACGTGGTCTACACTCTTCAAGTCTCAGATTCCTTATCTATAATAAAAATGAGATAGTGTCTGCCTCATGGACCTGTTATGAAAATTAAATTATACAACATGTGCAAAGAGCTTAGTATACTGCCTGGCACATAGGAAGCCCTTAATCAGTTGCAGGTATTATTATTATTTTTAGGAACAATTTGTTAAAAACCAGTTTAACTGACAGGAGATAACACAATTAAACAAAGGTCACTGTAAGATCTTTGGAATATTAAGATAAAAAGCGGTGAATTTTAATTTTGTAATTCCCTGGAAGGCAGAAACATCTGTTTACTACATGCCAGGTACTCCACATATTAATTGATGACTTACCTATATAAAAAGATGTGCTGACCCATCTCATATAAAAGACACAACAAATAAAAATGACTACAACCATTTTCCAAATATGAACTTCTGCATATATGTTAAATTAAAATGGGAGCTCAGTAGGGAATCATTAATATATGTTTGAAAATACAAAGCACCTGTTTTCACATTATGCCAATTAACCTAATGCCCTTACTCCTTTAAAACCGTAACTACCAATTACCAACCTGCCATCCAGAGAGCAGCTTTAGTTCCTCTTTTGCATTAAATCATTTTCGGTATTTGTTTTAGAAATTAAATAGAAGGGTGTAAAATGAGGTGACCATAATCTCTAAGGTTCCTTCTACTTTGATTTGTTATTCTTATTCAATATATGAAAACTCCATCCCACAATAAGCTGTTCATTCTAAAGTGACTCACATAAGAATACTTGGTGACTCCATAAACAAAGGAATTAGTAGCGTGAAAGGCTCCGCTTTATGATTCTATTTAAAAGAAAGTTATTGTGAGCTGATTGCTTTCAGTGCTCCCATAATTAAAAATATACTACAATCACAGCTTTGTGGAGATGGGTTTGACTTACTGAAACCCATTTAACTATTATAGTATAAATTGATAAAATTCTATTTGGGGATCTAATAGTTTGAGTCTCACGTAGGAAGACAATTCTCTATTCACTAAGATACTTTTTTTAAAATTCAATTGAGAAACTCAATACAGCTTCTCTTCTAAAATTTTAAAATAGTAAAGCCCCAGCTTTGCTCACGGTTGTGCTGATATGACATACAGTAATGGAGCCTTTGCTGAAGGAATAATTTCAGAAGTTTCAAGAAAAAGTGGGGATGTATTAGTTGCGAAATTCCTATATTTTAGGTTTCTATCTCCTTGTTCTCTTGTGTGTCTTTTATCCAAACCTAAATAAACCCAACCAAAAGTGTTACATTTAAAAATAAAAATGTTAAGAGATGAGGAGTGAGCACAGATTTCATTGTAATGACTGTCAGATTGTTTTGAAAACCACATCTCCAAACTGCATTCCTGGGGAATATCACACCCTTAGTTCAGCCCTTGGAGATAGTAGATAATTCTGCAAAGACTTGTTGAGTGAGTGAGTGTGGTCCCTCCCCAACCCCATTTCTCTTTATGATAACCACATGTAAGTTGCAATATTTTTTTAATTATAAATTTATGAGTTAAAGCTCTTCTTGTTTCAGAATGGGATCACTGATTGTAGTCTAGCAGGATGAAACAAATTGCTCACTTTAAGAATGGCTGCCGTGGAGCAATGCCTGGACCCAGTAGTGGGCTCATTAATTAGCGACTGATGAGAGCAGTAAGTGCTTTAAGCACAACTGCAATTGAGAGGCTTAATTAGTAAGGCACAAGTCCTTTGTGACTTGCCAGGTTTTTACCCTAGTTCCTTGCAGCCTTCCTCCCCACCCTCTTGACCCATGTGATAATCTCTCACCGGACTGAGGAAGAGGTGGGGGTGAGTGGTAGAACACCAGAGCCTCTGGGCAAGCTGAAATCTTTTAAGCCAGAGGGCAGTGCAAACAGATAACACCAAAGCAACAGGCTGAAATCAGATTGTCAAGTCCGGGTTGCAGGGCCAAAGGAGAAGAGAACAGAGCCAAGGAGAAACAGGAGGTGCCTTGGGTCCTTGGCCTGTCATAGACTCTCACCTGTGACCAGTAATTATGGCTGGCATGCAGCACCAGGGTGGCCCTGTGGTGCTGAAAAGGCAAGGCCCTTACAAAGGTAACAATTTTGCAAATATACACTTCTTCCTTTGGCAATGAAAAATATGTTCTGAACATATATACATTCTATTCATTCAATTTCTAAAAGCATGGTGTTCCTTCTAGTGCTATAAGGCAAAATTTATTGGCTGTAAAATCATAGTATACACCACTTGCATAGACAAATATATATAAAATATGTGAACAATTCTAAAGACAGTGCTTTAGGACAGAGATAATACAAAGTATTCTGCAAAATGTCATTTCCTAACTTATATCCCAATCCTTACACCTATCCTATTAATTCAGTTCTTAAAAAAAAAAACAGAAAATATAAATCATACCCCTAAAGCACTACTACACCAGGCACCAAAATTACATAGCATGATGATGCATAATTATGGCACTTTCAAACAGCATTTGAGAGCAATGTCACAAGCGATGAAAAATGTAATTTATTTCTACTGACAGATATTAATTGCTCTGTGTTAGAAAATTTTTGAACCATTACTGATAAGCAAAAATGGTAACATAAATGCCTTGAAAACAACTGCAAGGAAAGAGGTATGGTCTAATCATAAAACCTCCCATAGCATAAGGAAAGGCAATTTCTCAAAAAGGACATCTATTATTAAAATTTGTAAATTGTTGCCATGACACAGTAGGAAGAAGCTCAGATGTGAAGTCGCTTCCAGCAGGTTTAAAGTGTTATTAATCTCTGATAGCACTGGCTAATTGGAGTTCAGAATTCTGTCCTATTTTCTTAGCCAATAGCCTTTGTAAAGGCAAAACTGGACAGGAGGATACATGCAGAATAGATTATGCCTTTAAAACTGAACTCCAGTTGGTCACAAATGAATTTCACTTGTGGTTTGGGAGAGTTGCATATTTCCTCATTAGTGCAACTATTACTGTTAATCGATTTTGGTCTGTTACTTCAGAGATTATAAATTTGGATAGCAATGTGAAGTTACATTAGCTCCCTTGGACACCTCCCAACACCTGGTTAATACCATGCTCTTTTCCTTCACAGAGCCTACCTAAGCCTAAACCTCACCTCTGCAGCACAGCTTCCAACTCTCTGGGCTTCGGCACCCAGTGTGCAAATTCTGCTCTGCATCCTCATGTCCCTATTTCTATCAATAGCACTACTGATGCTTTGAAAACCTAGGCTGGATTTCTTAAGAATTAAGTGAATCTATCTTCTCCCTTCTCCTAAGACTTTTTATTATTCTTTTACCACCTTTCTAATGCATATTAGCATCTCAAATCACATAATTTTTCCAGGACCTTACTGGACTCCTTCCAATTCTATCCTGCACACAACTGTCAGACCATTCTCCCCAAAATACTACTTTCACTACATCAAAACCCCATGTACATATTCATCATCTCCAATAACTTGCCTCTGTAGCTGCGGGATAATAGCTAAATGCATTGACTTAGCAGTTAAGGCTCCTGATGATCAAGCCCCAGCCTACCTCTATGAACCAAGCAACATTATTTTGCTAACTCACATTGTCCTTTCTAGCCGGTATGATCTATGAAATACAAACACAAAGTAGTAAAGCTTTCCCACCACTGGATTTTCATTCAGGTAAATCCCCTGTGATTCACATCCCTGTTTTTCCATCTTTTGACTTCAGATCAAATTCTAGGTTCTCTACCATGCCATTCCAGCCCATAATGACTGTTCCTTCTTCTTCCCTACTATATCCATATAGTTTATATTATATGCTTCCTTGTACTGTTAAATCTCTGTATGAAGGGGCCAGATCAAAAGCCCTTTGAGCACATGGACTATGTCAAATATTTCTAGAATCCCACAACCTGTACCCAATGAATGCCTACAGACAGAGCCATCTGATTGGCTCCTTTGACAAATGAGGTCTAAGGAAAAGGGAGAAGGTCATGCTGACCCACTGAGCAAAGCCACAGAACCAAAGGGAAAAGGTGCAATGACCAAAACCAGAATTTTAAGCGGAGGATAGGTCAGAGCCAATGAAACCACATGAAAACATATTTGAATCCAAAAGAAGCTAAACCAAAAGAAGCAGCTATGGTAAAAGCAAATGAGAGAGCAAGGGGATTTAATGAGAAAGAAAGTGGAAAGCAGACAGTAAGGAGAGGACGAGCCTGGAGCCATAACGAAGGCCAAGTGCAAAATTAAAGAAACCCGACCTAACTGACAAACACACTGACACAACACACAGGAGTGGTGACACACAAACATTTTTCAAGAACATCTGGAATTGTTACCAAATTTGACCCTATGCTCAGGGTCACAAGTCTTAACAATTTAAAGAGACTAATATATGTTCTCTAACACAGTATAATAAAGCTAGAAATCCACAACAACAACAAAAAAAACCCCTAGGAAATGTCAAACTGTTTTGAAGTAATACCATTCTAAATGACCCTAGGTCAAAGACAAAATGACAATGGAAATTTTAAAATATCTTACATGAATAATGAAAATAAGACAAATCAAAACATGTTGAATACAGCTCAAACTGTGCTTAGAGAGAAAGTTATAGGTTTAAATGTATATATTACCAAAAAAAAGGGCTAAAGACTGATACTCGATCCATTTCAAGAAGTTAGAAAAAGAAAAACAAGTTAAAGAAAGTTGAGGAAAGGAAATAAATATAATGACAGAGATTAAACGAAAAATTAAACAAACATACAGTAGACAAAAAGCAAAGTCAAAAGTTAAACTGAGGCCAGACACGGTTGCTCATGCCTGTAATCTGAGCACTTTGGGAGGCCAAGGCAGGAGGATTGCTTGAGCTCAGGAGTTCGAGACCAGCCTGTGCAAGAGTAAGACCCTGTCTCTGCTAAAAATAGAAAAATTAGGCAGGTGTGGTGGAGGGTGCCTGTAGTCCTAGCTACCCAGGAGGCTGAGGCAGGAGGATGGCTTGAGCCCAGGACTTTGAGGCTAAAATGAGCTATGATGTCACCACTGCACTCTAGCCTAGGTAACAGAGCAAGACTCTGTCTCAAAAAAAAAAGATTGATTATAAAAAAAGAAAGAAAGCATAAAATACTAATATGGGGAATTAATAGTACCTTACTGTAGATCCTACAAACATTTTTTAAAAAGAGGATATAAGGAACACCTTTATACCAATAAATTTTAAAATTTAAGTAAAATGAGCTTTAAAAAAAACTTATCAAAACTGACAATGGCAAAAATATACAGTCATGCATCACTTAACAAAAGGGATCTGTTCTGAGAAATTTGTCATTAGGCAATTTCATTGCTGCGTGAATATATGGTATAGCCTATTGCTCCCAGGCTACAAACCTCTACAGCATATTACTGTACTGCATACTACAGGCAACTGTAACATATTTGTAACTATTTGTGTTTCCAAGCATATCTAAACATAGAAGAGGTACAGTAAAAAAATACTGTTTAAAAGATAAAAAATGGTAAACCTGTGTAGGGCACTTACCATGGATGGAGCTTGCAGGACTGGAAGTTGCTTTAGGTGAATCAATGAGTGAGTGGGGAGTGAATGTGAAAACCTAGGACATTGCTGTACACTGTTGTAGACTACAAAAACACTGTACACAGACTACACTAAATTTATTATAAAAATTTTTTTCTTCAATAATAAATTAACCTTAACTTATTATAATATTTTTACTTTATAAATTTTGAATTTTTTTTAACTTTTGACTCTTTTGTAATAACAGCTTGAAGTACAAACACATTGTACAGCTATACAAAAATATTTTTTCCTTTATACTCTTATTCTATAGGCCTTTTTTCTGGGTTTTTTGTTTTTGTTTTTGTTTTGCTTTTTAAACCTTTTTGTTAAAACTAAGACAAACCCTTACACACATTAGCCTAGGTCTACATAGTGTCAGTTTGATCAGTATCACTATCTTCTGCCTCCAGATACTGTCCCACTAGAAGGTCGTCAGGGTCAATAACAGACATGGAGCTATCATCTCCTGTGATAACAATGCCGTCTTCTGGAGGAAGGACTTGACTAAGGCTGTTTTACTACTAAACTTTTTTTTTTTGTATAAGTAGAAGGAGTATAGTCTAAAATAACAAAAAAGATAGTATAGTAAATACATCAACCAGTAACATAGTCATTTATTATCATTATCAAGTACTATGTACTGTGCATAATTGTATGTGTTATACTTTTATATAACTGGCAGCACACTAGGCTTGTTTATACCAGCATCACCACAAACACATGCATAATGCCTTGTGTTATGACGTTATGATCACCTATGACATCACTAGGTGATAAAAATTTTTCGTCTCCATTATAATCTTATGGTACCACCATCATATATGCTGTCCATTGTTGACCAAAAGATTGTTATACAGTGATGACTGTACGGACAGTCCCCCAGCTTACAGTGGTTTAACTTAGAATTTTTCAACTTTCCATGGTATGAAAATGATACCCACTCAGCATGCTCCTTGACTTACAAAGGGCTAAGTTGGTAATTTAGACCTGAAATTAAAACCTTCATGTAAAGAAAACTCCAGGCCTAAATGGCTACAGCAGTCAGCAATCAAAAAGATAAAACATCATAGCCAATTTGGATTTATTCCAGAAATGCAAGGTTAGTTTGACATCCGAAAAATGATGTAATTCACTATACCATAAGAATTAAAGAATAAAAAGTCATTTCAACAGATACAAAAAGGGCATCTAATATGATTCCATATCCATGCCAATTTAAAAAAATCTTAGCAAACAAAAAAGTAAACATCCCTAACAAATAGACCCTTCTTAATCTGATTTAAAAGTATATACAAAAACTTAGAATAAACATCATTCTTAATGGTAAAATACTAAATGTTTCCCCTCTGGGATCAAGAATAGGATAAGAATGTCTGCCATCACTAATTCTACTCAATTTTGTACTATAAGTACAAAAAAACAATAAGGAAAAAAGCTATAAGACTGAAAAAAAGTAAAACTTTCATTATATGTAAGTGAAATGATACTATATTTAGAAAATCCAAAAGAAATCACAGATACTATTACAAATGATAAATGAATTTAGTAATATTACTGGAAACAAGGTTAAATATTAAAAAATCAATTATATTTCAACATACCAGAACAAATAATCAGAAAACCAAATTTTGAAACAATACTATTTAAAAGAGTACCAGAAAGCATAAAAATAAAAGATAAGGAAAACAGAATTTATATAAAATATAACTGAGAAAAATTCAGAAATAAATAAATAGAGGGACATACCATACTTACAAACTATTTGACTCAATATTTTAAAGATTGATCTATAGAATCAACTCAGCCCCAATCAAAATCCCAGTAAGTGTTTTTATGCATATTAGGAAGTTGATTCTAAATGTATATGAAATAAAAAGGAGCTAGAATGGAGAAGGTAATCTTAAAGAAGAACTAAATATATTGAAGGATTTAAAAGCCAAAATAATTAAGGCAGTGTGGGCCAAAGGCAGATGATTGACCAATGGAACAGAATAGAGAGAACAGAAACAGATTCGCTTATAGATAAACACCTAATTTAAGGCAAAGGTGACACCACAATGCAGAGGAAGTGATGTGGGATTTTCAAGAAATGGTACAGCACCAACTAGATATCCACATGGAGAAAGACTAATCTTGACCCCTACCTCATACCAAGTATAAAAATGAACTTCAGACAGATTGCCATTTTAAAAGTAGAAGGTAAAATAATCAAGCTTCCAGAAGAAAACAGAGTTGTCCTTGAAATAGGCAAAGATTTAGTACAGAAAGTACTAATCCTAAAGAAAAAATACAAGTTTGACTTTGTTAAGATTCAAGACTTCTGTTCTACAAAAGAAATCATTAAGAAAGTGACAAGATAGGCCACAGAATGGGAAAAGATTTTTTTTTTTTTTTTTTTTTTTTTGAGACAGAGTCTCACTTTGTTGCCCGGGCTAGAGTGAGTGCCGTGGCATCAGCCTAGCTCACAGCAACCTCAAACTCCTGGGCTTAAGCGATCCTACTGCCTCAGCCTCCCGAGTAGCTGGGACTACAGGCATGCGCCACCATGCCCAGCTAATTTTTTTTCTATATATATTTTAGTTGGCCAGATAATTTATTTCTATTTTTAGTAGAGACGGGGTCTCACTCAGGCTGGTCTCGAACTCCTGACCTCGAGCGATCCACCCGCCTCGGCCTCCCAGAGTGCTAGGATTACAGGCGTGAGCCACCGCGCCCGGCCGGGAAAAGATATTTTTGATACATGTATTTAACAAAGGAATCACATATAAAGAACTCCTGCAAATCAACATGGAAAAAAAAAAGGCAGACAATATACCAGAAAAATGGACGCAAGATTTGAATACGAACTTTACTAAACAGCTTTCAAAACAGCCAAGAGACATATGAAAAGGTATTCAACTTCATTAGTCATCAGGCAAATGCAAATTAAAACAGCAACGAGATACCACCATTCATCTCCTAGAATGGCTAAAAGTTTTTAACTGACAATAATGAATGTTGATGAGGCTGTGTAGCAACTTGAATTTTCATACACGGCTGGTGGGAGTGTGAACTGGTACACTTTGGAACATTGGCAATACCTCCTAAAGATGAAATATGCCTATTGGGTGGCCCAGCAATTCAACAGAAATACATATGATACGTTCACCAAAGAAAAACAGAAAAATGTTCATAGTAGCACCATTCACTCAAGCCCCAGACTGAAAACAACACAGAAGTCCATCAACTGTGGAGTGCATAAAAGAGGGTATAGGCACACGATGGAATACCATGCTGCCAGGAAAATAACAGAGGATTGTTAAAGGTGCAACAGAATGGATAAATCTCAACCAACTTAATTTTGAGTGTATGAAGGCAACCATAAAAGGTTACAACAGGCTGGGCGTGGTGGCTCTCGCCTGTAATCCTAGCACTCTGGGAGTCCGAGGTGGGAGGATCGCTCGAGGTCAGGAGTTCGAGACCAGCCTGAGCAAGAGTGAGACCCCGTCTCTACTAAAAATAGAAAGAAATTATCTGGCCAACTAAAATATATATATGGAAAAAAAAATTAGCCAGGCATGGTGGCGCATGCCTGTAGTCCCAGTTACTCAGGAGGCTGAGGCAGTAGGATTGCTTAAGCCCAGGAGTGTGAGGTTGCTGTGAGCTAGGCTGACGCCATGGCACTCACTCTAGCCAGGGCAACAAAGCGACACTCTGTCTCAAAAAAAAAAAAAGAAGGTTACAACACAGCATACAACTTTATTTTTAAATGTTTAAAAACACAAAAAACTATGCTGACAGAAGTCAGAATAAGGGTTTTCTTCCTGGGGCAATGTCTGGAAAAGTGGAGGGGTGGGGGGCTTCTGAGTTGCTGGACGTGTTCTATTTCTCTATCTCACTGCTGGTTCCATAGGTCTATTTCATTTGTAAAGATGCATCAAAATATCTATTATACTTATGATTTAAGCACTCTTTATTATGTACGTTATATGTCAGTGAAAAGCTTAGTTTTTTTCAACTGTGCCCCTGTTGTATGTGTGTTTGTGTGCACAGCTGGATGCTCATTCTTCTGGCAGACAGTTGGATTCTCAGATAACAAGAAGATTCTCTCAAAAGCTGGGCATCTCTGCTAGTTAGAGTCAATGAGAACAGACCACACCAAAAATAAAACAAAATAAACAGGGGAGAGTGAGCAGCCTGAGTCTGTGTGTGTACAGGAGAGGGATTCATCGGGAGGCTAATGATTGTGCCATTACAAAATTCTGTTTGGAAGACCACTATTTAAAGTTACGCCCCATCATTTAATGTGAGATATTGGAAATGTAAATAACCTTCAGTCCAAAGTGGCTTTTAAGTCCTCTAATAATGGAAAATCCGATATCATGTAGACAGCACTACACAAAGAATAATTTTACATTATAAATTGAGGAAAATTCATCAATTCAGTTTGGCTTTAATAGCTTCCGTGTTTTACTGATATCTTCCTAAGGCTGTTATCTTGACAGCGCAGTGCACCAATTCTGGGGCCATCTGCCCACGTTGACTTTTTTATAAAATTATAACAAGATTAATTTTCCAGTTTTCCCTACACAGAGCCATATATTGCACCTAAGCTCTAATATTGATTTAAGTCAAATAAGCAGTCTTTTCTCTAACCTATTACTTCTCCTTACATTTGAATAAAATGCCTCTACTTACGTTGATATATATCTGCTCTGCCTCAACATTGTGGCAGAGACTTTGTTAATCTCTGTGCCACTGGGAGATGTTTGATTAGCAAATCTGATTCAATCAACCTAACCTTGATTAAGAAATATCATAAATAATTGTAATGGCTAACTTCAAATTATTAATAAAACATGGCAAAAATTATACAATGTTCAGAAAAATTCAGTCATTCATTCTCTCATCAAAATCTACAGAGACCTAATTCTGCGTTAGAAATTGAGCCAGGTAATGGGCTTTCAAAAATAAATCAGATGATCACAAGTAGTCCTGGCTCCCAAAGAGTTTGCAAACCAGTGGAGAGGAAGAACATGACAAAAATGGTTGTTACAACGTGATACACACTACTGCAAAGTCGCCTCCCAGTACTGAAGGCAGGGAAGAGGAAAAGCTCAACTGTGGGAGCCTCAGGGCAAATCATACAGAAGAGATGATGCTACCATGAGCCTTAAAGGGAATGAAGTACAGGAACTGGGAGGGTATCCTAGCAGTTACAGAGAGACATGGAAAAGACATGCCGTGGAGAAACTCTGAAACATTCGGTATGCCCAATGTCATGTGGGGAGCCCGGTGGAAGATGAAGTTGGGAAAGAAAGACCATGAAGGTGAGAAGCTTCCGAAGGAATTTCATCAGTAGAGTTTTGTTTTTAGAGCATGGCTCTGGCAGAGTAGTGAAGGACAGATGGGGAGAGGTCTCAGCAGGGTCTACATGAAAAAGGAGCTTAATCCAGGGATGACCAGGAAGGGCTGGATTCAAGAGACTCTGCCAAGGTAAAATCAAGGAAAATTAGCTCTGATTGAGCTCTGAATGAGGGACGTGGAAAAGTCTAGACTGACTCTGAAGTTAACAGGATTAAAATGGTGTAAGGAGTGACATGGAGAGAATTAGGAAGGAAGAAAACAGGGACTGCTAGTGTCCCAAGTGATCGCTGCAACACAGAAGCTGTGAACTGCTCTCCTCTGCCCCCTCCCCACCCACATGGGGCACTCTCAGATTTCTAGCTGGGTGATAAAATGGAAATAGGGCATACGCGGAAAAAACTGAGTATACGGGGGAACCCAGGGCTTGGAGAATATTTTTTTTTAAGTATTCACACAGGGGGCATGTGAGAAATCAAGGTAGAAATTTCAAGTAGTCAGAAATGTGAGCTTTTACCTAAGAAAAGTGATTAAGCCTAAAAACAAATTTCTAAGTCAGATCTAGAAAGAGGTTGTTGAGAAGGTGTCAAGGGCATTTTAATGAAGGATACATAATGATGAAACATAAAAGTCTATTGATCACTTTAAGGAAAAGTGACAATTTTTATTATTTTATAAGCAGTGGCCTTTAAATGGTGATGTTCACTGTCATTATTATGATTTTTAGAAGAGTGCCCAAACACTTTTGAGCTAATTTGAGAAAGGATACGAAAATAACATTATGAAGTTAAGCCATCAAGGAAAAGCATCCTCAACACCAAAAATTTTTTTAAAAGCTAGAAATTCTATATTGTCCAATAAACAAATTTCTGAACGATCCCCTTTCCTGCTCACATTAAATTAAATTACTTTTCTAATTTGAAGGGTTAATTAGCATTTAACTACTCTTGGTTTAAAATGCATTGAGATTTAAATGCTGAAATCGGTCCTAATTTTCTTTTCTTTCTTTCTTTGTTTTCCAAATTCTATGCCCAGAACTTCCCCTCTCAAATAAATAATTCCCAGCCTCAGCCGTAAGATTTAACCTCTTTCCCCTGTGTCCTCAAAGCCTTTTTCAGATACTCTATTCTGCTACTTGCCATATCCCGCATTGACGTAGAAGTACTTCTGTGTCTCCAACTCAATTTTAAGCTTCATGAGAAGAAAACAAACCACAGGTTTCTTTCCCATTTTCATGCCTCTCCTCTGAGGAGAGTACTCTCCATGCCGCCGATAAAATGCGGTGGAACTTGGGAGTAAACAGATTAACCTAGAAGCTAACCAGCATGAAAGAGAATGAATGCTTAAGGTGATTTTTAGTTTTTAAAATTTTTATTAGAACAGGAAATGATTCTGTTTGCCCAGCCGAACTATTTCTTCTCTCTCTCTCTTTCTAGTCCTTTCTATTCCTACTGACCTTCTCTAACTCCCTTAGCTTTCTTCCAAGAGGCTTCTTCAGCTTTTGGCCTCAGACTAGCGTGGCAACCAAGTCTTGGAAGGGAGAGGGAGAAAAGCTATGAAGCAGCTACCTGGGAACCTTGAATCAATAATAAGTGATCCCACCTCTCATCTCTGGCTCTCTCATTTCTGGCACTAAAGTTTCTCATCTCTGACTTGGAGACCAGTCCAAACTAACTCATATCTCCTTTCACAGATAACTGTTATTCACCAATAGCCTCTTCTGGCACTTTCTACTTTAGAAAAGTGTTTTCTCATTCATTTTCATTAATACTCCCTTATTATAAAAATGCTAAATAACCATAATCGTGCTTCTAAATTATAACCTCAGGGTGAACCTGGGACTAAAGTCTAGAGAGAATTTGATTATTCTCCCAACTAATTTCTAAAAATTAAACAAGCAAGTTGCTTCACAGTTGAACAGCTGCCTTATATCCATCTAGCTACCAAAGCAATGTTATTCCTCTGTCTCTTCTGTCTGCAGCTTGCTCAGAAAATAAAAATTCCTAAGAGGTGAACTCATCCACCTAAAAGTTACAGAGTGCTGTTCTAATCAGATCTGGAACTCTGCTTTAGTTAGGAAACCTTCCCAAATGGAAAATGGGGAAAAAAATCTCAAATGTGCCGGTGCAAAAAGGGCCAGAGAAAATAAGGAGACCATTTGTCAGCGATGATGCTCACTGGCTCTTTTTAAGTTTCTGTCCCAGGAGGCTACTCTTCTTGTCTCCCAGAATAATGACAGCCCACACCACTTATTCCAAAATGGGACTGAATTACTGAGAACTCTGATACCAGTGAATGGTGAGTGATAGAATTCTTTTCTTTAATAAAAACAGCCATTGTTCCCTTTTGCTCCTAATACGTTATTGGTCTAGTCTGACATGGGAACTGTCTATTCTTTTAATTGGATCTTTTTGGTAGTATTACAGTTAGAGAGGAATAGTCATTCATTTTAAGATTGCAAAATTTTCACCTTATACAGAAAAAAGTAATTTAGAATCCTCAGCTATCATCTCTCCATGTCCCTCATTAAATACATTTTAAATCAATTCTCTTGCTATTGTTTTTTGATGTTCAACTATTCTACAGAATGACTCCACCTCTGTTTTTGATCTGAGATGTTAATGTTTTTTTACTTTTACTGACATTATGCACACATTTGGTGCCCTGTGTTTGGTTGTAGCTTTATTCAAATGTACGCAGAATCAGTCCAGCACATTTAAGCTACAGGCAACTACTGATTAACGTCACTAAAGTCATGGGGAAAACTCCAAACTTGGGGGGCAAAGGGCCTTGGGTCACTTGCTGTGACACCTTGGAAAATAAACGGCTGCCATTTATTAAATGCCTCTGGCGTGTAGCTGACTGCAAGATACTAGACCTTTCTGCACTTTAGTCTTCCGATCTGTCAAATGGAAATATTAAGTACTATTAATACCTGCCTCTTGGTGTTTGTTCTATAAAACAAGTGATGTGATTAGAAGCATAAGGCTATTCAGATATTTTTAATTTCTACCTCTTTGCATCCTGTTCCTATACTTGCTCCTTAAGGGTCAGGGTTGATCCTTCCCTTCCTAGTCTATGGGCTCTCCCTATGGAAGCTTCTCCTTCACCTCAGCTTCAACTCAAACCTATTGGCTGGTGACCCACAGACCTACACCTGCAAGGAGAGTCTTTCTCCAGACTCATAATTCCAGCTGATCCAAGTACAGCTCCACTGGACTCCATATAGGTCCCTTTAGCTCAACATGTACAGTCTTTCTCTACTCATGGATGCACTCACGGGGAGTTAATGGCACCAACCACCTGTCTCCCTTGTTACCCAGGCCAAAATACTCAGTGTTCCCTTGTAAGGACCCCATACTCTCTTATGCCTTCCCACAGGATCTTAGGTTATATTCGGTCTCCTACATATTTCCCAAATTTGTCCTTTCCTCTCTGTCATTGTCTCAACTGTCAAAGACTGTTGAGCCCATCATGATTCCTTTCCTTATCTACTTATCTAGATTTCATACCTCCAGAAAATTCCTTTCTCATTCACAATCCACACAATCTATCATCAGCTCTATCTCCAAAATTCAAGGGCATTATCATTCCCTTCCAGGGCTTTCTGAAGCTCACAGTTGAAATTTTAGCCCTTACCACTAAGACAGCCTGATGAAATTGTTTTAAAGACACAGACCATGGGACCATCCAAACTTGGACTTGGATTGTATCCCCATCATTTATAATCTTTGCAACCATCAGCAAGTCAGTTAAGCTCTCTGATCCTCTCTTTCTTGATCTATAAAATCACTAAAACAATATCTACCTGGTAGGATTCTTTGAGAAATATGAAGATTTGTAATATATGTAAAGTGCTATAAGTAGACACCAAAAACTAATGTTATTACTTTTATTACATTTTCACTTTTCTCTCTCATTATCCTCTCTACATACCAATATGAATCTATTCAACATTCTCAGAGCAAGGCTCTGTCTCCAATAAATAAATAAATAAATAAATCCAAGCAAAAAGTATCTCCAACCAAGAATTCTATGTCTATCCAAACTAAAAATTAAATGTGAGAGTATGATGAAGACATTTTTAGACTGGCTGAGTCTCAAAAAATAATGGTCATCTCTCTAGCCATCATCTAGAAACTACTGGAGACTATATTCTGCCAAAATGGATTCAGCAAAGAAATAGGTGGACAAAAGACCCTGGAGACAGGATCTACACAGAAGAGAAACAAAAGGAATTCCCAGAATGATGGTGAAAGGTAATTTAAGACAATGTATGTGCTACAAGCCTAGAGAGCAACCTTTGCAGACTGGAACCAAAGATCTGAGGGCTCCTGTACAAGAGAAGGTTCCAAGAAAACAATTAATGACATTGATGAGCTTCATTAATTAATAGCCAGGCAGTTCTGCCCTGTGTATTTTGTAACATGGCAGCATCAACAGCTCCATGCTCCAGATCCTGCCTCTCAAGATGGCCTATACAAAAGAGATCCATTTTTGTGGTTGCTTGCTTTTTTGAGACTGAGTCTCATTCTGTTGCCCAGGCTGGAGTATAGTAGTGCAATTATGCTCACTGCAGCCTTGCACTCCTGGGGTCAGGTGATCCTCTCACCTCAGCCTTCCAAGTAGCTGGGACTACAGGAATGCACCACCACGCCTGGTTAATGTTTTTAATTTTTTTGTAGAGGTGGGGGTCTCACTAGGTCACCCAGGCTGGAGTGCAGTGGCACAATCACAGCTCACTGCAACCTCTAAATTCTGAGCTCAAGCAGTCCTCCTGCCTCAGCCTCCCCAAGTACCTGATTTCTTAAATTATTTGTCTCACTGTGTTGCCCAAACTGGTCTCAATCTCCTGGGCTCAAGCAATCCTCCCACCTTGGCCTCCCAAAGTGTTGGGATTACAGGTTTTAAGCCACTGTGCTCGGCCATTTTTGTGGTTCTTTTTAGAAAGGACTTGATTCAGCCATTAACCAAGCATGAGAGAATGCTGTGTAATCTTGCTCTGATAATTTAAAACTTAACAATTCAAATTGTACATATATGTCTATCTGCCAATGGCTGTGTGGTCTCTATATACAAATTCAACCTAGAGGAAGACAAGGTGCTAAATAAGATGTTTTTAAGAGTGGCAGTGGTTGGTGGTGTGGGAGGTGCATGTATGTGTTTGTATTTTGAGTGTAGTATGTGTGTGAGTGTGTTTGTGTGGTGTGTGTGTACGTGTGTGTGGTGTGGTATGATTAAAAAGTGTAAAGAAAGCCTACTCAGTAGAAGAGGTGCCAGACCCAAGGCAGGACCCAAGAGGTTTTCCTCACCTTGACCCTGGATCTCCTATCTTATTCTACCTTCTCTCCCACTGTCTCAAAATCTTATTAAGTTCATTTACAACCATTAAAGGAACATGAATTTAATGAGGCAGAGTAGAAAATAAACAGTGGCCTGGCCTCTTGCTATAATTCTTCAATTTACGTGAACATAGGGGCTCTCAAATGCATGCTGTCAATTTTCTTTTATTTTCCTCATCCCTAATAAACATGATTATTGGTCCCTATGTGCACACACCATCATGAATTAATGTACTGTTTGTGGATCAATGGGACAGTAGACTATAGCCCTGAAAACCACAGGATCCAGAATCACACTGGCTGGGTTTGAGTTCACGTAGGTCTACACAGGTTTCCACTGTTTGCTGCTTGCTTGACCACAGGCAAACTTAACCCTTCAGTGCTGTAGTTGCCTTATCAGTAAAATGGGAATACGGATAATAACAACACCTACTTCATAGGGATACTGTGAAGATTAATGAGATTATATACTCAAAGTCTAGTTCCTGGCACACAGCAAGCACCTAGAAAATGTTAGCTGTTCATGTTAGCTACTGATCTGATTAGAACCACACAAAAAGAAAGCGTCTCACTTAACTTTAGTCAGAAATTCCCCATGCCCCACAATCGTCAGGTAACATGTGGAAACCCTTTGTGTTTCTGAGTACCCTGATGCTTCTCAAGTTGTGTTCTAGAACAGCAGTCCCCAACCTTTTTGGCACCAGGGAATGGTTTCATGGAAGACAATTTTTCCATGGACCAGGGGTGGGAGGGATGGTTTCAGGATGATTCAAGTGCATTACATTTATTGTACAACCGAACCTCTCTGCTAATGATAATTTGTATTTGTAGCCACTCCCCAGTGCTGGCATCGCCGTCTCAGCTCCAACTCAGGTCGTCAGATATTAGATTCCCATAAGGAGGGTGCAACCTAGACCCCTCCCATGCGCAGTTTACAGTAGGGTTCACATTCCTATGAGCATCTAATGCCGCTGCTGCTCTGACAGGAGGTGGAGCTTATGCAGTGAAATGCGAGCAATGGGGAGCCGCTATAAATACACAGGACACTTCACCTGCTTGCCTGCCCTCACCTCCTGCTGTGCAGCCTGGTTCCTAACTGGCCATGGACCAGTACTAGTCCTGGGCGCAGCGGTTGGGGCCCACAGCTCTAGAGAACAAAAATCCCACCAGACATTCCTCAGTATCAGGGATCCATGGACTATTTCCATATTAGAGATTCTGAGAGATCCTGCAGCAAAGAAAATGGCTTAAGTTTTTATAATCTAACAGTTCCCAAATTTATATTTAGACATGGAACTCTCCTTACTAGAAGCATCTATTAAAAGTACATGAAACTACTGTTCATGGGACCCACTGTAGGAAATGACAGTAGTTCCCTGGGTCAGAGTCTTCACCTCAAGACCATCCAGAGGCTGCGCTCGATCCCAAAGGGCTGCGAAGCAGTGTAGGTCCCAGCCTGCCCGTCCAAGGCCTTAAGAACTGTGCTCAGTGATCTGGGTGGAGGCCTCTTGTTTCTCACACATGCAAGTACCATTCATAAAATGACCTCCCCCTTTTGTTGGCCCCTTTACCATTAAGCAACACAAGGCCTAGGAGAAAGCCAGCTACAGTCAGTCCAAGGTGACACACACATCTTCATATTTTGTAAAGTGGGCAGAGGGGGCCTGTCTCCCAGTGAAAAGAGGATTTTATTATGTCATGTTAAAGGTAATGAAATCTTTCCCAATTTCACAGAAGCAATTTGGTATTATCATCCAACTGTATAAAATAAGAATAAATGGGTAGCTTTAAACCTATGATGCTCAAAAGTACTTTACAGATAGTTTATCTTTATCTTTGTCTCCACTGTGATAGTACACAGCATGGTGATTTTCAATAAAGGTTATATCTTATTTTGAAAACAACTAGGGCAACAGAGAACAATAAAAATAGAGTTCATATATAAAATAGGCCACAGTCTTCAAAGCAGTTTCAGGATATTATGTGAATGGGGAAATGTCCCTTCCCTGTCTTGTGGTACCAAGTAGTATGTAGTAATTGTCCCAGACACACATCTAAGCAGAAATGCCTTTGTTCTCGCGTAGTGTGCTGCTACTTACCACGCGGACAAAATTGATACAGAGGACTAAGAAATGACTTATATCAGCAAGGCAAAGAATGTCGATGCTTACAACATAAAACACGTTTTGGTATCTAGGAATGGCGAATGGAGTCTGGTCATTGAAATGGAGAAGGTAAATGGCTCCTACTTCACCAAGGAAAATTTCTTGCTAAAGATATAATTATGAATATTCTTAGAAAATTTGTAAGTGTTGGGCAATTATTAACAGAACAAAGGAGAGAAAATGGAGTTACCCTGGTGATTAGCGGAGTGTGTGGTACACAGTGAGCACTCAATAAATATTTACTGAAAAATGAAAGTGGTGACCTAGGAAAGGGAGTGGGGTTCATAAGTCTAATCATGAAACACAGGGAAGGAAACTGAGACGCAGAGACGGGCTTGGGTTGTAAGAGTTTAAGTCCTAGGACATTCAAATAACTGTAAAAAAAAAAATAGGATTTGGTCATTTGATAAATAAACTAGGGGTCAGCCTCAAAAATATCCACCTTCTTCAAAGTTCCCAAATCCTGGAAAAGTGGGTCTGAAGGCTGAAGACAGACTCGGTCCCTGCCAGGGATGGATGAGAGCAGAGAAGACCCGTTATTACACCAGACTGCTAAGAGTAATACCTAACTCCTACCACCTACAAAACAGAAAGGGCTCCAATCAGTTATCCCCATTTAAAAAGGGAATATAAAATATTGAAAAATGGAAGAGGAGAAAAACAGGAAGTCCCCAGATCTCTCAGCTAAGCTTCAGGGTCTCCTGTGACACATCAACATTTTTATCACTAAAGGCAGACAGGTCAAAGCACATACACTCCCTCACTCCTGCACCCAGACCCCTACAAACAATCACAGGCACGTCCTCCTGCCTGGCTGGCTAAGAGCCAGCCATTTCCAGAAATCACTAATCATTGATAGATCTTTTGGCTCTGGGTGAACTGGTTTCTCCTCTTTCCTCCCCATTTGCAAAGCTAGGGAAATGCTGTTTGTTCTAAGGATTTGTAAATGAAGCTTATGAAATATCAGATTAAAATTTAGCATTGAGATGTTCTAAAGCATGGGTATCAGCATTGTGCCATTGCTCAGTGCTTGCAATTTGTAGCCCTTAATTTCAACTGTTACCACAATATAAGTGTAATTGACCAACATAGGCGCGCGCACACACACACACACACACACACGCACGCACACACACGCACGCACACACACGCACACATGCACACACACTTTCTCAACAAACACTAACAGAGTCCTAGACACTCTGCTGAAAGTCCATCAGTGTCCTCTGCGTGTGAATGATGGCTGAGAAGCAGCTGATACTTTAATGGACCAGGCTCCATCCAGGTTTTATGTCACCCCAGGCCTGACAGAGGAAAGAGCAAGCTGGGGAGGGAGAAGGATAATAAACCCCATGGCAAGGTCTTCCTCCTCCACCCTGTCACCCCCTATGATGAGCACCTCACAAACCCCATGGCATCAGACCCTTGCCCAACCAAGCCTCAGTCTGGGCCCTCCCTCAGATCCCAGGATGAAATGCCCAGGGTGACCCAATTTCAGGTTCAGTCTGTGGTGTGCCAGAGACTCACCAGTGGTGTGGATCCATATTTCGTCTCCAGTAAGCTACAGAAAGCTACGGACCTGACATTGGGGGCAGCAGAATTAAGGAAAGACTATGAAACTACTGGGGCCCTTGGTGGGGCAAGGAGCAAAGAGACTCTGCTTAGAGTAATGGGTATTAATGGCATCTCTGAAAAGGAAGACTACCAAGACAAACCCTGGAGCTGGGGGGGGGGGAGGTGGAAATGAAGATGAGACTGCGCCAACACAATCCTCCTGCAGAGCATCACATCAGCTAAAGAACCTCGGCCCGCCCCTCAGTGTCCCCACCCTGGAGCTCCTGGTCTGGCCCCTCCACCTCTGCATTCCTCCTCACACCCAAACCCAGTAGCATCCCTGACCTCAAGGCTCAGCCTACACCGGTAATTTGACCTAGGGCAGTTCTACATCCCTCAGCGGAAGAGTAACATGAGTTCTTGGCAATCTGAAATGGAGCTCTTCATTCATTTTCCTAGTATAAATGTTACTGCACACAGTAGGTTCTTACATGGCATCATCAGTACAATGCAATAAATTAAGATGAATTATGGCTTATGTAGAATTTTATGGGATGCTGTATGGAAAATGTAATCTGAGTACCAAAAGTACCTATTTAAAATGAATTTCTAGAATAAAATCTTCCAGAGTTTTGGAAATATCTATATAATTCAATATCACACAAACAAAAAGCATCTTCACACCCCAACCCTGGGCTACATAAAAAATAACCCCAAAGGAATTTACTGCAGAGGCCTCAGCCCTACATCAGCTGTAAAAAGAATGCTTCTCTCACCATGCTTCTCTGTACAATGAACAAAGTACGTAAGAGGGCAGGATATGAAAAGAATCCTTTTCTAAAAAGGGCTAGTATTGTACTCCACTCAAACTGAGATACACATCTTCCTGGTATTCAGCCAGCCTTTAATTTTTCAATCTCTCAGTACTGAAGTAGATAGCAAAGTATGCATTCTGAAACTAACTTTTATTAATAAATAGAATTTGATTTCCACAACAAACCTTCAAGAAATTAATAAAACCTCTTGCTGTACTAGAATTTTGTTGCACAATATGTCATTCCAATAAGTGGATCATCAAGGCGTGAAAAAATGCTGGTCTTACAAATTTTTATCACACTAGTACTTGATGTAATATTATAAAATCTGACCCATAGCCCACAGTACACATTGTCATTGAGTTGAGAAGTTGTGATCAACGATGAAATAGGAAACCTGTATTTCCCTGTCATAAGGTGAGTGTGGTGACAAGAGACACCAATGAATCATAAATCTTACCTCGGTTTATTAAACAAAACCAGTGCGCCACTTTGTGAATGCATCTTGGTGCCTTCTTGCATACTTTCTTCCTGTATGAGATACCCCTTAGAGGGTGAGTCTTGGGAGAGCACATTTTCCTGATGTGCTTCCAGTTTTATCGTCAGAGTCTCCTGTGACTGGGAACCATGCAAGTGCCTGAACTGGTTCATGGCTGATCCAAAGAATCTCAAATTTCAGTGTCCTGTGACTCTCCGGATGGATTGCAGTAATGCTTCATGTTTGGGGCAATGAAGGCGAACCACGTGCAGGTTGTAGCTATTAGGAAATTCAAGAGCATGACTGCTCAAGGGCAGTCACCCAACAAGGTCATAACATTCAGACATCCTTCTGCCGGCACTGCACCTGCTCCCAGTCAGTCATCAGGAGTGGAAATATCACAAGTTCCTTGGGAACTATCACAAAATGACATGGGGAATAAGCCTGAAACTGCATCAAGAAGGAAACTGGCCCATGTGTGTGTGAGCACAACCATGTCCGCTCATGCACGTGGAAAAAGAACCACGTCCTTCCAAAGACGGCCCTCATTTCTGCTTACATTTCAATACTTTGCCTTTTAATAGTACTTATAATTACCAATACAACATAAATCATTGTCATAGAGACCAAGCTGTTAATACATTCTCTGCAGCCTTTCCAATGTTTCTAAGGAGCCCTAAATTCACTATATTGTGTTCCAAGGGTTCTAAATGCACTAAATATTTTCACATACCAAATATTAATAATACCAGTGAATATCACCAATCGTCCAAAATGCTATTTCAAAACAACCGTCACTACTGTTTTGATCGTAGTCGAGAATTCAGCTAGTTACTAGCATCTAAAACATATCTCAAGGCACTGCAACTCAAGTGGAAAGTGTAACAAAAACACGTGGTGGCCAGTTAAGCTGGTATTTAAATGCAGCACTAAAAATGCATTTCACACCCAGCTTCATCAATCACCAACCAATCTTACTTTGCATCTTGGCTACCAAAAGAAAATGGGATTTGTTTCCCTGAAGAAATATGTCAATGCTGTGTTTGAATTATTAAGCATTACTATTACAGAGAGAAACAGAGTCAAAGGGGGGAAAAAAAGAAAGAAAAAAAAGGAAAAGGAAATAAAATTAGACCCAGGTTGCCATCTACAGACTGATAACAGCACTGCTCATTCATACAGCAAGTGATACCCGAACATCAGTAAATATCAGCAATAAAAAAGGACAAAATGTGTAGATATTAAATACAATCTTAATTATAAAAAAGTCAAGATAGCCCTTGACGTCTCTTTTTTCTAATTAAGATGAGAACAATATATAGATAAAGAACAGTAGATCAAACATTTGCACAATTTAACATATGCTGGAAAATAATTATAAATATTCACCCCAATCCTAAAATTTAACTTTAAAATAAAACTGAATAGCTTATGTAACATTAGATTTAAAACATATTTTCAGTAGAAAAATCTATGTAGATTTTGTCTCTAAAACCAAATTCTTGCATTTTTTAATTATCTTGAGTCGTCACACCCTTCACTTTGATTTTGCTTCAAAGCCTTATTGTTTTTACCTTTCTAAAGAATAAGAGACCCCTTGAGACATGAGTATCCAAAAACACATGCTTGGCTCTGATTACTAAAATAGATGACATTAAAGTAAAAAAGAAACTTCAGCAATAAATGAATATGAAGTCTGAATTAAGGAGTAACTCAAAAAGAGAATTTTGATATTATACTCTGGAAAATTTTGATAGCCAAAGACATCTGCAGGGAGATCCATTAAGAAGAAATAGCTCAATTTTCAATAGTATGGATTTGAGCTAATATGCTTACACTTATCAAGGGACAGTTTAATCCAGTGAACTGCATAAAATCTTTTTCCATTTTTCCTGAATAAAGTTGCTTTTGGAAGCCATGATTCATATTCCAGGTTATATACTCTTTCTATCAAGACAAAAAGATAAAAATGCTTCATCTAAATTCTTAAATATGCATCTGGATCAGTGGTACAAGCCTCTTACTGAGGGAAAAAAAAATTCAGTCCCTAAAACTTTCATTTAAAAGGCAACCAGAAGTTGTTTCACGTAACAATGAGATCCAGCAATTTAAAAACCTATAATCTGCACATTATAAAACCACATTGGAAAAGATACACATAAAATGGGCAATTATCTAAAACAACTGCAGTATTCTCTAAAGACAAGGAAAGAACAGCTGAGGGCTTTTTACCTTCTCCTAGCATTTTTAAAATGACTTGCTTCAATGTTAAATATGTTTCTGTTATTTTTATGCCCACAGACACAACTGTTGTTGAAAACCATTTGTGAATTTCTACAAAAGCAAAAATACCAACTATCCAACTTTTTAACAAAGGTTACTTTTCTTTGAACGAGGGATATGTTGACATAGCCTTTTATGTTCCCAAGTTTCTACAAATGAGATAACCTGAAAGGACGGTCATTCCCTTTCTTCCAAGGGATGTCTATTAAATCCAAAGACTTTTAAAAAATATACTTGAAGTAGAAATTGGAATTTCTGTAAACTGATAAGAGCCTCACAGAAACGATGCAAATAACCTCTTATAAAGCCCTTTAATCAAAAATAGTTGATGAAAAGTTTAAAATGGGTCCTTTTGTTTAGTGGGTTTTAAAGTATCATAGACTTAACTATTTTTTACCTTCCATCATTCATTCATTCAGCATCTATTAAATGCCTCTCATCTATCATACCCATGCCAGTTATTTGAGATAAAAAAAAAAATTTGTAAGACATAGCCCAAGGCTTTGGGGGCTTCACAATCTAGTATGTATTAATTAAAATAAAGTCTCTCTTCTTTTTAATGTTGGAGATATGGCATGTTCTTCCAGGCCACCTTCTTTTATTTGGTGCCTATCACCTAAGGAGAACTTAATGAACATTGGCTGACTATTTCACCCCGGCCCCCTTGTCTCCTGGTCACTGAAAAGGATCGTACAAATTTAAAGATAAGCAAGACTTTAAAAATAAATCTTAATGTGAACCCATAGTTTGCAGATGGATAAGGAGACCCAAAAAAGTTAAGTGAGTTGCCCCAAGGTCAACAGCAGAACTGGGACAAGAACCTAGGACTCCTGATTTCCAGCTAATTTCCATCATTGAAATGTTTGATGATTTAGACCCCTTCCACTCCTTCTCTGTGGATTTGATTCATCCATTTAGCCTGTTCTTTTAACCTACTCTCACACACCTTTCTTCTGACTCTTTAATCACCTGTGCAGCTTCCTCTAAACCCTCACAGGAGTTCATGCTGTCTCCTTAGCTGTGAAGCCCACATTAGCTGTAATTCTAATGTGACTCTTCATATCCACTCTGAAATAAGCTGGAGCTCCCAGGTGGAAGAAGGAGCTCTGCCCGCAAATCTGAAACCTGATCCCACCCATCCTCTCCGCGGACACCTTCCCATCCCACTGGTGGGGTGTGAGGGTGGATCCCAGGGTAGGAGGAGGGAGAGTCACTGCAGTGGTCTGCTTCCCAGCCAAGCTTCCCTGCCCGCAGCATCACTCGCCTCTGAGAACATGCTTGGAATGAAACCAAAACCCAATCCTCTCCACAAAAACCTAGTGTGGAAGTTCACAATTTTCATTGCATATTCCTTAGTTCACCACGCTTATGTCTCATACTAATGAAATCTTGAACTAACGTAAATTTAAATTTTTTATTTTATACCATTTCTCACCTGGTAGGGCAAGATAAAACCACCTAACTAATTTTGGTGCATATGTTATTGTTTACTGGTAAAGTTTTGTGTGTGTTTAGTGTTCTCTTGGATAGCAGTAAAATTAACAAAA
This sequence comes from Lemur catta, assembly GCF_020740605.2. Classification (NCBI taxonomy): domain Eukaryota; kingdom Metazoa; phylum Chordata; class Mammalia; order Primates; family Lemuridae; genus Lemur; species Lemur catta. The sequence goes on from NC_059132.1 coordinate 61,712,447, forward strand.
CGTCTTTTCAGGAAAGGTGATCTGTGAATCATAATGAGTGAGGACAAGTGTTACAGACATGCGAACGAGACAGACCGATAGAAAGAGTAGTTGGTAAAAATGTTAATCAAACACTCTCAGTAGGGGCAGAGGGTGGCAAATTTTACCTTTTATATAAGACCATGACAAAAAATATTTGATCTCAAAACAAGTGCACTCATAACACAACAACTAATCACAAATAGAAACTGAGCATGAAAAACAGTGGCATCTCTCATACACAAAAAGTCTTCTTCGAAAACTCTCATATATGACAATAAGCAGTATCTTCTGTAGGTCCAGCATAAAAAACAGATCTATTCAAGAATTAAAATTGTATCACAGTCTTAAGATGATGATCATTAGTAATAGCAACATAATAGTAATAACAAACTTACCACTATTTGGAATTGCTTGTTGAGAACTCTTTAACTTTACATTTTGTTTCACTTTTGTCTGTTTTTCTGAATTTGCTTCTTCTTTTTTCCCTTTCCTCTTGAGGGGCTGAGGAGATGAGTTGTCGCTGGATCCAACAGTTGACTTAGATTGGCGATCATTTCCCTAAATGGCAAAAGGCCCTTTTATTGGCTAATGAATTCCCAAGGGATTCCCAGTAAATACATGTCAGTAACTAAAGAAAGGTACTAAACAGGCAGGGCCGGGGGATGTATCACACTGATTCTGCGACTGTCCATCTTAACACCCACGTTAACTCCAAATTTATTTTTCTAGAGGCAGAAGAAGGGTCTAGCAGACGAAGGAGAATAAAAACAATAGCTAACAATGGTTGGGTATTTAATATGCAGCAGGTGTTCTATAAAACTGTATTTCACTCAACCCTCAGGCTAGCCCTGTGAGACAGGTACCGTTACCACCGCGCTGTATACAGGAGCAAGGGAGGCTTAGAGGGTAAGTCCCACAGCCATTCAGGAGCAGACAGCAGCCTCTGGAACCACTGTAAATCCACCGCCTTCCCTGCCCTCTCACTCCTGCACCTTTCCGAAGAATGCGCAGGTGTCTACTGGATGAGGAATGGTGAGTGCCCCGAGTTTGATCAGTTAATCTAGGAATGCTTTCGTACCTATTACTGGATGTCCCTGTGAAGGAATGGATATCATCATACAAGTAGACATACCCCGTGCTTGTAGAAATCCTCCAACATTAAGGTCTTAGAGACCTCCATGGTCTCCAAGAGCCGCACGCAGCCACAGCAGCTCAGGACCCTTCATTTCCGAGGGTGCTGCACAGCGTGCTTGCTCCCTATCCATGCAAGGCAGCCACGGGCAATCATGCCTTCAGTGGCTGCCTCTGGTCCCCACATGCCTCTCACAACGAACACCTTGCAGCTGCCAAAAGTGGGCTCCTAAGTACGAGAGTGAGGTTGAGTTTTGGTGTCACTGCCCCAGTACAGCTCCTGGGTAGCCACGTGATAGCCCCTACAGGGGTGGCTGCTGCCAGGAACAGCTGTGCTGATACTCAGCTGCTGCTTGGCCACTGCTACCGCAAGACACTCCCTCTTCCTAAGGCAGTCTTAGCTCTCAGATGCTCAGGTGCTAAACTTACCTGAGAGGTAAGTGAGGCTGCAGGTAGCGGAAAGAATGTACATTTTAGAGACCCAAAATACCTAGTTCAGCTACTGCTCTGCCACTAACCATCCATGGGAACATAGGCTAACTCCTAATTTCTTTAAGCCTCAGTTTTCTCATCATTTGAATGGGATCAATGCACCTGCCTTTAGATGTATCATAAGGATGAAATGGGAAAGTGTATAACAGGACTAATACAGTGCCTGACATATAGTGTTTGCTTAATAAGTATCAGAGTGCTTTCTCCAAGAGCAGAGTTAATGTCTTTTTCTTTAAAATTGTATCAAATGCACACCATATTAGATGTAATCTCTATGCAACATCTGTACTATGCTACTGTCTGAAAATAAATGCAGTAATATTAAACAAACAAATCTGCCTAGAAAACTATTATAACTGTTCATTTTAAACATTTACATATTCAGTCATCCGGAAGCATCTAAATGGTTTTAGCCATCACCCAATTAGGAATAGAAAGATTCACAGCCTTACAAATGAAGTTATTTATGCTATTTTATCATAGCCTACAAGAAAATGAATTATGCATAGATTTATTAACAGTATGAAAACTTGTCCAAATCTATAACACTTTTTGTGTAATTTAATTACCTATTCCAACTGCAATTTAAACATACAGTTTCCATTTAATTATTGCAGTAACTGCAACCAGAGGTTTTTCCTTTTCTTTTCTCCACTGATTCTTTCTTAAGAATATTAAGTTCTGCCATACACTGTCTGGCAAAGGAAATAGATATGATTATAGTGGGGATTCCAAAACCATCAGCCAAGTCTCATATTCCAGTTTATTTTCAAGGGAGTTTTTTCACCCCAAGATTTTAAAATTGTAAAAGCTTTGAATAAAAGGAGCAACCCTTCACAAGCAGTTAGCAAGCCTACTAGACTGTTCAGAGATGCTGCTGAACTTGCTAGGACTAGAATGAAACCAAATGAATGAGAAATTCTAGAGTTCAGCAAGATCATTTTTTCCAGCTCGTTGGGAAAGGATTCCTCACAAAAGGAGTATAACAAGAGAGAAGGATCATCCCCACTCCAGAGTGCCTATGGATTAATATAATTTTAAAAATGTCCTTTCTTGTTGAATATACAGGAAAGTTCTGACATATCACATTTCTGACAAGGGCACTTGAAAGGGTAATTTTGGAGCATTAAGGAAAACTTGATTCAAATAACTACACAGCACATATATTTGGCAATTGACACTCACTCATATATTCAATTACCCAATAATAACTAATCTCCAGGCAGTTTGTGAGTAAAAAGTAAACTAAACTAAGAGGAAAAATAATAATTGCTTTGTAATTAGATAATTGAAAAATAGGTTGGGTGTGATGGCTCACACCTGTAACCTCAGCACTTTGGGAGGCCAAGGTGGGAGGATTTCTTGAAGCCAAGAGTTCAAGGCCAGCCTGAGCAACACAGCAAGACCCCTGTCTCTATAAAAAAAAAATATATAGAAAAATTAGCCAGGCATGGTGGTGTGCACCTCTAGTCCCAGCTACTCAGGAGGCTGAGGCAGGAGGATCACTGGAGACTAGGAGTTTGAGGTTGCAGTGAGCTAAGTACTCCAGCCTGGGCAACCGAGCAAGACTCTGTCTCAAAAAAAAAAAAAAAAAAATGAAATTAGTTTACATGCTTTTCCTTTTAAAAAAGAAAAATGTGTGCTTTTCTTTTTAAAAAAGAAAGAAAGGCTGATTCATCTAAAGTGTTAATAATATCAAAATAGCCAGGCATGGTGGCATGCACCTATAATCTTAGCTACTCAGGAAGCTGTGGCAGGAGGATTGCTTGAGCTCAAGAGTTCAAGACTAGCCTGGGCAACACAGAAAGACCCTGTCTCTTAAAAAAATGAAAATAAATTACATAATGTAAATTGTATAATATAGATTATATACTTACATAATTTATATACTTGTTTTACATAATTATATGGATTATATATGGTTAGTGACAAAGAGGGAAAGATGAAGGGATCATCTTTTTTTTTCCCAAGGCTTCCACACATGACTTGTAACTTGAATAAGTGGACAGATAGTCATTGCTATTTGCAGGGCATAGGAGACAGGGGAGTTCTGCCATCTCATACAGCTATGTCAGTACACAGAACAATAGAATTGAGTACCTTTTATGTGTTATATGCACATTAACACAAGTATTTACCACATTTATGGATAAGTATTATTTTCACCATTTTATATATAAAGAATTAACTTTCTCAAGGTCTGATTTTCTTACTACACTAAAGCTTTCTAATGCCCGAGGCACCAGAAACATCTATTATATAGTTTGGTTCCCTGAAACAGACATTCCAGAAGTAGCAAATTACGGCTTTATCTCATAGGGGAAGGAATCAAGAAGCAGCCTAATTTTACAGCTTCTACAAAGAAACTAGCCCCCGTGCCATGCTTCAACCACTGTCTGCCTCTTGCCTCACGTGCATTTCAGCCTCTCCAACAAGAAGAGCAAACCTCTGGCTCAAAGAAAGGAAACACAGCCCTTAATCACTCCTCACTCTACCAAGATCGGGATTTTTGTCAACAGTTCCCTAAGCTTTTTCCAACAGGAGCTAACTAATTCAGGTTTCTTTCATTACCCTAATAAGCCCATTTCCAGCCCCCATGAAAATGTGCCAGAAACATACAGACCACGGAAATACCAAGTTTACAGTAATTTTGTGGGAGCCTTGCCTAACTGAGCGGCCATCACAATGTGTGTATTTCAGCCGTGCACCCGTGAAACGCCATGAGCAGGGCCCAGATGGAGACTCCAGCTGACTTTTCTCCCATTTGCATACCCGGTGATGGCAAGAGGGAGAAGCCCTTTTACCCACACTGGACTCAGTTTCCCCCATGGCAAAATGGAGTTCTGGGAGTATGAGGAAATTATCTTAATATGTTTACAACTTGCTTCACAGCGACTTCGTAATAATTGGATAATCATACAGTTTTTTTTAATCAAAACCTTAAAAGTCATAATATTTGATCCTATAAACTACTAATCACAAGATGCATTGGCTAAATGGTTATAAGGACACAAAACATCATTTAGTCTTTAACTTTCAAATATTTCTCTAATTTTATATCTTTTCCACTAGAGGGTGCTTTCATTCTACGTGGTGTCACCTGGAAGCTAGAAGGCAGCCTTCCACTGGTAGGTTTATTTTTTGAGCTCAGTAGAACTTAAGGTAACTCACTTATATCTTCCTTTCGTTTTCAAGGCCAGAATCACAACTTAAAATTATTCTCAACTTGCTAATGTCTGTGATTCTGCCCACAGTGAGCCTACAGAAGTGGTTGCTGCTGGCACTGTCCTGCTCTGCACAAGCCATTCCCCTGGCTATTCAGAAAGGGTCTGCTCGTCCCCCAGAGGCCCTGGCTACCCACCCCTGCCCCCACAGGGTGAGGCTGTGCTGCCTCGCTGATGCTGCAGCAGGGGTCCCTGTGCAGACTACGCAGCTTTCTCTCACTCATGTTTCTTTTTCTTCCAGTTCTATCAGGCCCCCACCCACACTCCCTTCTTTGTACAGTAGAACAATTCCTAGAAAGCTGTGTGGGAAAAACAAATTTCTAAAACTCTAGTTCTGTGTTCCCTTTGATTTGCATCACGAGTTCAGGACACTTTCCCGGTGGATCAGGCAGTAGTTTCTGAAGCTGGAAACTAAGCCCTCCCCACACAGCCCCTTCACTCACACCCCCTCCTCTCCATCCCGGGCAGCTAATGATCTATAAAATTCAGGCATTCTCCAGGGAATCAATTAATTAATGGAAAGGAGTAAATTAATCCTTTTGTTAAAAATCAAGCTTGTGACTTTAGATTTACCAGCATAGGATGTCATCTCTGTGCAGCTCACTGCCAGGCATTTGCACACCCCCTAAGCAGGTACAGTGAGAACCCGTCAGGCACCAGCCACAGTGCCAGGGCTTATTCTTCTCTGCTCAGATGTAACCTCCTAAAAGAGCCCTCCCAGATCACCCAGCTGAAATAACTCCCTTTCTCACTTTCTCTTCCCATATCTTGATATATTTTTCTTCAAGCTTATCCCTGATTGCTATCAAATATATTGTGTATGTGTCTATCTCTTCCTCTAGAATGTAACTTCCGTGCATTTAGTATTTTGGAATATGTGGACATAGAAGAACCAAAACAGTGCCCAGGACATAATATGCACTCAATAAATAGGTGTTGGATGAATGAACCAATCAACAACAACATACTCGAAGAAGATTCTAACAGACACTCTCCTCCCTGCGGCCACCTATCCAAATCACCTGCATCACATACCTGGACTGCAGCCATCCCACTGTCTCCTGCTTCTATTCTTGCCCTAACCCACTCTTCTATAGATCCCACAGCCGGGATGATCTTTTCAAAATGTAAATCAAACGACATCATTTCCTCCTTAAAACCCTCCAGTGGTGCCCCACTGAGAAATAAAATCCAAACTCCCTGCATGGCCTGCACGGTTGGGCCCTGCCTGCCTCTCCAGTCTCAGCTCCGACCACCCGGGCCTTCTTTCTGCCCTCCTCATGGGCCAGGCTCTTTACTAAGGGCGTGTGTGACTTCCTTTGCTCTGCCTCGGGTGCTCCTTCCCCACCCCCAGCCCCCCCTCAGCCCTGCATAACTGGCTCCTTTACATCATCACGGTTTCAGTCTCAGAGAGTTTTACACAAATGTGTGCCCTGCCACATTTTACTTTCCCCACAGCACTTACCACCATCTGACATTATTGCATATTTGTTTACAATTCGATTGTCTGTCTAATCCCACTCTTCCCGCCACTTGTTTACAATTCGATTGTCTGTCTAATCCCACTCTTCCCGCCACCTGCACACACGCACACACACACACACACACACACACACACACACGCACAAGAACAAAAACTCCAGGAGATCCGGGTCCTTCTCTGTCTATTCACCACTGCGCACTTACTTGGTGCCTAGACGAGTTCCTGGCACTCAGTAAGTGCTCAATAAAGACACACTGAGTGGATGAATATAGAGCATTGTGGCAACACTGTGGAAAGAGGGACAAACTCTGTTATTTTATTTTTCTAAGTCATAACATGAAAATATGTTTGATAACTTTGAGTCTCCGCTTAAAGCTGACTTTTCAAGGAGGCCACTCCTGACACACCTATCTAAATTTGTTCTCCTTTTATTGTCTCTCACAGCACTCTGTACTTTTCTTTAATTTTTATCATACTTTCTAATTATATATTGATTTGTTTAACCTTTGTTCCTCAAGTAAACCATGAGCATCAGAGTATCAAGCCTTTTTGCTTATCGCTGTCTCCCGGGGGCTCAGTACCATGCCAGACACAAGGAAAGTCCAATCATCTAGATGAATCAGCATTCACAGCACAGATTCTAAAAATCTTCCAAACAAGCAGGCGAGAAAGAAAACTGCATATGTGTACTAGCACATGCATTTTAAAGCAGGAAACTCATGACACATTTTTAATGAAAAATTTAGATTTCCAAATTTCAGAATAGTAAACACATAATTCCAAAGTTCAGTAATTGTGAATGCAAAGAGTTGAGTCATGATCTTGGTTCTGACATTGACCTTCCCTGTGACCTGAGGTCAGTTATTCAATTATACCGGGTCTCTGTTTAACCATCATCCCTCCAGCTATAGTGTGAGAATCAACAGGCTAATATTTGCATGGTATGCAGGAGGAATTCTGCTACAACGTCCTTAGGAAAAACAAGAGAACAAAATACAATTTCCAAGCCCTCAATTCATGGGTTTTCTTTAGCTTAATAGTGGCTGAAATGTATTTTCCACCTACTGAAATATTCTGCTCACTCCTCTCCCTCCACACACCTGTGAAGGTGGGTTGCCTCAAGCCTGGGCCCCCCCCCCATGGTTCTCACTGCACAGTAGGTCTCTCTCTCTCTCTCTCTTTCTCTCTGCTACCTCTCGCCTCGTCTCTCACTCGACGGCACCCAGGAGGCCTGCTCCGTGCTAGGGGCACCACAGTGACGCTACCTCTGCTCTTTGACTAAGATGGTTACATGGATGGTCAAATCTACAACTTTAGCCCTGATGTATTCATCAGGCCTCAAGTGTTGCCATTTACAACTGCTTGATGCACAGTTTCAACTACATTTCCTAATAATACCTCTGACTTAACATATTAAGCAGGTCCTTATTACCTCTGACTGCCCTCTTATTGGCCATAGAACTACCATTTTCTCAGACATCCAGGCTCAAAAACCTGCACTTATCTTCGGCTCCTACCTCTCTGTTAACCCCATGTATCCAATCACCACCTCCTGCCACCTCCCTAGCATAGGCTCTTATCACTTTATACCAAGGCGATTGCAACTGCTTCATAGCCGACAACCTATCTATGGCCTATCACTGTGTGAAGTCTTTCTCCACATAAAAGATCTGCCATTCCTAAAATGGACTGGGATGAACATTTTCACCTTTCAGTAGCCATCACGGGCTGCCGTCTACTCAAGGATAAAGACTAGACTTTTCATTCTGGTGTTCGAGGTCGTATAAGAACTGCCAGCACCTACCATTTCAGGCACTTCACCCTCCACGCTACGATGGACCAAGACCCTCTGTTCCGGGCAGCCCAAGGGACTCACTGTCCCTGGAGGTCAGGTGCAGGAGCTCCACGCGGGCCACACAGGCCAGGAGCCTTTGCATGTGTTACTTCTACTCTTTGCACTTCCTGGTCCTCATTTCCTTTTTAAATGCAGATCACAAAGGTACCTGCCTTAAGGGATTAGGATTAAATAAATCTTTCCTGTAAAGAGCTTGGCAAAGTATTGAGCCTCGAGTGTTCACTACGTATCAACCAGCGCAATTATTTCTCCACATGCCTGTGTCTGCTCCCTTCCTCGCTGTCCCTTTCATCGGAAATCCCTTTCCCTTTATCTACCTTGACTTGAACCTTAAAGAGTTTTCAAAGGCACAGCTCAAATTCAACTTGCGCTGTGAACTCCTGCCGTTTACATTGATTCCTTAGCTCTCTCTGACATTTACTAATCTTACCACAGATAAGGTTTCAGCTTTAGCTTGTGTGTTACCTGTTCGAGCTATCTTCTTGATTTCAATTAGACTGTAAGTTGCTTGAGGCCAACAGCTCTGCCAAAAATAGTACTAGAGTCTAAATGAATCAGTGGTTAATAAATGTCTTTGTTATGCTGAATTCAGTACTACTCATCCACACAAATTACTTTTCTTTTTTCCAAGAATTTCACATGATATAACCAAAAAAAGGTGGGGGGAGGGAAATCTAAATCATTAGGAGACAGTATCATTGCCCAGCAATCACTTATTTTACAAAACACCAAAATAAGAGTGTCATTTAGTTAGCTCGGGGTGTGGGTGGGGGATGTCAAACCAGTTCTGATCTAACTTGACAAGCAATTCAATTGAAAGAAAAGAAAGAGAAGCCTCAGCCAGAAAGACCTGCCAAAGCAATACTCCAGCAGGACATGAACTTCATCCCTATAAGGGAGTACAGACTAAATACACAAGTAGGTTAAGAAATTACCATGGCCAGGCACAGTGGCTCACTCCTAGCACTCTGGGAAGTCAAGGCAGGAGGATTGCCTGAGCTCAGGAGTTCCAAACCTGAGCAAGAGCGAGACCCCTACTAAAAATAGAAAAATTAGGCAGGCATGACGGTGAACGTCTGTAGTCCCAGCTACTCGGGAGGCTGAGGTAGGAGAATCACATGAGCCCAGGAGTTTGAGGTTGCTGTGAGCTAGGCTGATGCCACGGCACTCTAACCTGGGCAACAGAGCAAGAGTCTGTCTCAAAAACAAACAAAAACAAGAAAGTAATTACCTATTAAATGCTTGCCACAGTTCCCACAGAATAGGTATTTAATAAATGTTTACTGAATTAACAAATAATGAATGAATGATAGATGGAAAATATTCTGATGAGGAACTAAAGATTTGGAACGGGAGCAACAGCAGGAGCCTCAGCCAGGGGACCCAATTAAAAATAATAAAATAAAAATGAATAAATAAATATTTGGAATGATTCTCAATCTTTTAGATGCATATAACTGAGGATTACCATTTTCTTACCAAAACTTCCCTTTTAGTTTTTGTCAGAGATAGAACACAAGACTGAACATACCATTGATGTGACCTAATATAGTGGTTTGTATAAGAATTATATAATACATAAAACTATAGTTTTATAGCCCAAATTTTAAATGTGATATAAATTATATCAGGTATACATACAAGGAAAAACATTTTGAAGTCTACTTTCTATAAATGTTAGCTCTCTTTTAGTACCTTAATTGTAATATTAAAATTCTAGTGTTGTTTCACATAATTGCTTATATACCACAAGGCGACTAAGTTTTATGTCTTTGAACTTAATTGAAACCCAAAGGACAGTCTCTCTGTATCAGATAAAAATATAGAACATTAATGAGGAAAGCATCTGATACTTACACTCCCTTTAGACTTTCTGGATCCTACAATAGGAGGTAGTGAAGAAGCTTTCTGACTGTGGAAACAAATTGTAATTTAGAAATTTGAACATTATCTACAAATAATATATAATGCAAGATAATTGTCATCCCAACTTGTCATCTCTCCCTGGAAGTCAACTATTTACTGACATCTGTGTTTCAAAAAAGGTACTATATATTTTTTCAATTTCACAAAGACTAACCCACAAAATTTCCAAATTCCACTCCAAAAGATTTTTAATGTTTCCCACTATTTTAATTAATACTGACTTGTAGTACCACTCTAATTTTTATAACATTTTTATCCAAATCCCAAAATTTCCTATTTGCATTTCAAAAAAATCATTTCCCAATCTGAGTAATGACTTTGCCAGATTGAGTTAAAAACAATAAATTTCCGTGATTTTTATTATGTCTACCTCTAATAGGAAACCAGAATGGCAAAACACTGGCATTCACATTCAGGAAGTTTTTAAACCAATCATTATCACCAAAGAATAAAAAATTCTTGCAGACTATAAGAGTAAGTTGTTTCACAGATGTCTGTATTTTTAGGGAAAGATTTGTCTTGAAACCCAACTGAACTTCTCCAAAAACAGGAGGACACATTACATATAAAGGTAAATTTTACTAATTTATATGAGAAAAGCCAATGTGAGTCACGGTTTTCTTATTACCATCAAGTACACACTGTAGCTCACAGCAGGTTAATGCAGTGTTGCTTAGCAGAGATTGCTAAAGGATTTGATTTCATGGATGGGTAAGGATGTTTAGCAGTAAGTCAGCTGGCAAATAATTCTAAAGTGCTAGAAAACCACGTGCTCTTGCAGAGTTCAAACCCCACCCCTGAAATTCCATTTCATCTATTACTCATTTAGAGACTCTCAGCCAGCCTCTCCATCGAGCCACACGAATTATGAATTAATGAAAAACACATTGGTGACATTCTGCTTTAACTCTGCAGAGGACAACCACAAAAAGTCAGTTTCCAACATCAAAGTGGTCGCAGAATCTCTGTGAAAAGCAACAGAGATGGCTCCACAGGCACCATGAGCAAGCTGAGAGGTCCTGCATCTGGGCCAGAGCTCTTCGTGACTGTCTCTGCAGCGCATCTTCCTCGCTGAAATAAAGCATCGTGAGCAAATATATGACACTTCATAGAGAAAAACTGCTCACAGTGCATTCTGGGTAATTAACAGTATAATCCTTAAAATCTTGCATGTATTAATGGTACACCCAGCCTCTCTACTTATTTGCATAAGTGCAATTATATTGTTTTTCTATTTTACAGTTGTTATTAAAAGGCTTGTAAAATATTACAGTTGCTTTTAATACTCTTGGATATTTCTATCCAAACCAACTGAAAACTTATTTGGTCTAGCAACTGTTAAGACACTAAAACTTCTAATAATATTTGCTATAGAAAAGTTCATTGCCCTGTATCTTCTTCACAAGAATAAATCTTTGTATTTACTATTAAGTTTGGTGCATGGTCAAAAAAAAAATACTACATAGTCTTTCATAAATTCCCCCAAATTATATTTTTGTGCAATAGTTCTCAATCTCCTATCATGGCAATAAAAACAAAGATCAATGCATATCATATGCACTTTCCATTCTAAGTGATAAATAAGATTATCAATTACATAAAATATAATGGTGGTCAGCGAAAGACCCAACAGGATTTTAAGTGATAACTAAAGCATGAGAAGTGAGTAAATGAGGATGAAGACTTACCCAAAAGGCCTTCTCATTGTTGACTTGTCAAAAAGTAATTCACTATAAGGCAATTTCTTAAACCTATCTCTGCCGACAGCCACATAAAACTGCCCATTCTCCAACTCTGCTCCACTCTCAACAAGTTTTCCTTCTAAAGTATAAAGTCTGTGAAAATATGAATGCCAACCTATTTTAACAATTAGAATTTTAACAAGCATTTAAAGAACTGCTTAAAACTATAAAGTAAATAAAAACAGTCTGTTCTTAATTTGGCTCATTTTGTTACTATTCTCATTGATTGAATTATAAGTGCCTCAAAGTCATTAGATTCCACTAAATGCCACTGTCATATGGGAGATACCATGACTATCTAGCTGTACAGGGTTTCCTCCCAACAAGCCTGATGATAGAGCATAAAGATCCCCTGTTGTTGCCATATTAAGATTTTAGAGGAGAAAAAGTGTGCAGAACCTGGTGCTTTAAATAAACCTCAGCTTCCACTGAAGTTTGATTCTTCTGTTTATATTTTGCTAGTACTTTTTGTTTGCGCTTCTGATCACACTCTGTAAGAACAGCCCTCAGCCAAAGCAGTGCATCTCAATGCACACAGAACTGGGTCAGGGAAAAATGGGGTGAGAGGGCAGGAGGTAAAAGAACCCATTCCTAGTGTTAATGATGCAGAACTGCATAGCATTCGTGCTTCTGTCTTTTTTTTCCATCCCTCATAAGCAAGAGAGTGAACATTATATCTTCCCAGAATCAAGGGGTTTCACAAGAACTTTCCTTTACTGTAAAACTGCTGCTACAAACAACAATTAATATGTTACTCAGTAAAAGAACAGTGATGATTTTACCAGATGATTTAAAGTGTCCATAGAATTTTTTTTTTAAATAACAGGCAAAAAACAGACTATTAGAAAATCAAACCAGAAAGTGCGTATTTTTGAAGGTTATAAACAAGAGTTAGAAACTAGAAGGATTTCAAGATCATCAAAAAAATTTCTCAGTCTTCTTATTATAATAAAGGCTAGTGACATTTGCAAAGGCAAAGAAAAAAAGATATCCATTGACCTGTGGACTTGTTTACTGATTATGTAAACAGCCATATTATATAGAGCCACGAAGTACAATGAAAATAGCCACCACAACTCTTGAAACGTATTTGTTTTTAGTTAGAATACAGTTACCAAATTCTTTCTTTATAACATTGTACTTTCACAAGTCTAAATATCAACACTTACCCCAGATTTTTGGTTTTTTCTGCTTTGATCTAGACCAGGGTTTCTGAACAGTGGCACAATCGATATTTTGGACCAAATAATTCCTTGTTGGAGAGGTGGGGAGGCTGCCTTGCACACTGTAAGATGTTTAGTGGCACCGTTGGCCTCTACCCACTAGATGGTAGTAATGGCCACCCCCGTCCCCAGTTGTGACTACTAAAAATGGCTCCAGACTGCCAAATGTCCCCAACGGGCAAAATCACACCTGGTTGAGAACCACTGGCCTAGACTCAGACATTCTTCTTTCATTTTCTTGCAAAATAGTTAGATCTGAATCAGGAGTTAACTTTTGCAGCTAGAAACTAAAAGGCAGCAGAGCTGTGGACTCTGGAAACAGATAGGATTTGACTAGGTTCCTCTGCGGGTAGGTAAAGGGTACTGAATAAATTTTAACCCATGATTTTAGCCTCTTTTAATATAACTCTTGTTGATCTACTTTCCTCTTTTGCTACAAATACAAGAAACACAGTCAAATATATTTTTATGGGATTTTTTATATGTAAATATATTGATGCATAGGAAGGGTCCAACCATAAGACTTAATAATGTTCTGTTAAGTGGATATGTCCCATGTGAGCAGCAACCAAAACTCATTTATATCTGGCATTACATTAAGAATCAAATTTCTGTAAGTATTCAAGTGTATGGGTGACATGACCAAATTTTCACTTCTGTATTTGTACTTGCATACATTTATTTCTCTGTGTGAATTTATTGATGTTAATATATGTATGAATAGGTAATCTGGGCATAAAATTATCTATATATATATTTCTGTGCTTTATATTATTTATTGGGTGGGTTTACATTTATGTGTAAGTCAAAAGTCAAAGCTATACATCTAAAAAAAATATGTAATTATTCAAATCTGACTTCACTTCTGACACCAAATTAAAATCCAGAAAAATCACAGGTTTAAATAAAATTAAAAAGTACAAAGCAAAAACATGGGAGAATATTTTTATAATCTTGGATTGAGGAAGACCTAAGCTACTCATAAAACTTAATGATCATAAAGGAAGGTTGAAAATTTGCATCAAAATTCAAGAGTTTTGTATGTAAAGAAAATGCAAACTGGAAACATACTTAAACCTCACATCAGAAAAGGCAATTTCCCCAATATGTAAAGAGTGCCTATAAATCAATAAGACAAATGTGCAAAGGCCAAGACAGATAGTTCATATATGATGAAATATAAATATATGGCATTTATTTAGGGAGCAGCTTAGTAGTTAAGAGCACAGGCTCTGGAGCCAGACTGCCTCCTAGGCTTGATTCCCAGCTCTGCCACTCAGAATCTGCATAACCTCTGGGCAAGTAACTTTCCCCTCTGTGTGTCACATACCATATCTATTAAAAGAAAATAATAACACTACTTACTTCATAGGGACCCTGAGTGAATTAAATAAAAACTATAAAGCAGTCAGAATAATGACTGGCACTTAAGACATAATCAATAGATGTCATATATCACATAAATAAAATATCAAGGAACAATGAAATACTATTATTAACATGAATGAAAAGACAAAAAGTTCTATTAGCTTTACAATATAGATAAAAGCGTGGAAAACAGGCCCTATCATGAACTTTTGGTGAGAGTTTAAACTAGTATAACTCTTCGGAAGACAACTGGCAGTATCTACCAAAATTTTAAATGCATTTGCCACTTAACACAGCAATTCAACTCCTAGAATTCAGTCCCCTGATAAACTCTGCTTATATACAAAGACATATGTATGTAATAGCAAAAGATGGGAAATGACCTAAATTTTCATCAAAAGGAGACTGTTAAAATAAATTAGGATATACCCATAAAATGGAATACTTTGTAGTCACTAAAAATAATAAAATAGACCTATTTGTGCTGGCAAGAATAATCTCTAATATTTGTTACAGGCAAAAAGCAAGTGGGGTGTGTGCATATTTATTTATTTATACATGTGTATGTGTTCCCATTTATGTTTTTTAAAAAATAAAAGATATATGATATGTGCTTGCATATCCACAGAATATTTCTGGAATGATGTAGAAAAGTAGTAGGGAAAGGGACAGGGGTGCCTAAGGTGGGAGGAACACTTTTTATTTATACCCTCTTTGGATTTTTTTTGCTACATGTAAAAGTGTTACTTTCAATTAAAACATCTAATTATATTTAGAATCTCAATGGCTATGAAACTATATTAATATATGTAAATATATATACATTAATCTGTTCATACATTAAACTGAAAGACATAATAGTTAATCATTTGAGAACTTATTTTATCATGTGTGTTTATACATATATATACAAAACATAAGAACTTGAAAGGAAGAGTGTATTCTACAGTGCAGTGTATCAGAGAGACTGGGGTAAATGTAGGTATCTAGCAGAAAACTCTTGATTGGATTTCACATATTTGTGTCTGTGTGTGTGTGTATACACACATATACACTCTTAATATGTCGTGCACATGTATATATTATTTGTAATTCTTCCACTTAAAGGAAAATAAATAAGTCAGTTTCTATCAAGGGATAATTTCATAGGCTTCCCATTTTAACAGCATTATTTTAATCTTCACTTAAGTTACAGAACCTAAAAAATACACTTTTGATTTCTTACATTTAGACAACACCACTAAATTGTTCTCTCTAACCGGCCTCCTCCTTAATCCCACTAAACAGTTCCAGGTATCTGATTTTTTACCCTAGCCAAATAGTTTGGACAATCAAATAATCATAAACATCTCCTGGGTGGGAGGAGGACAATTCATTAAGAAGCTGACTCACTCAAAAAAAGTCCTTCTCAACTAAAGCAACGTTGATGCTTGCCTATTTACTCTAAACCAAAAGAATAAAAATAGTTCATATTTGCTGATGTGCTACTGTGTGCCAATGACTGTTTTAAGCTCTTTATGTGTATTACTTCGGTCCTTAAAACAACCCTATGAGGTAAGTACTATTATATATCCAGTCTACAGATAAAAAAAATACTGAGGCATACAAAGCCTAGGTAGTGAGCCAAAATTCAGATCTAGGGACCAGTGACTCCGAAGCCTCCTGGGAATGTCTCCAACAATTCCAGAACCCACCAGCTCGCAGGAAGCTCGCTTTTCCATACCTGTGGACAGCCCCGCTCCTCAGAGTTATTTTTTCCGTGATCATCTGCAGTACATGATCCCACTGAGTCAGGGCTTTTCTGGGGATGAGGAGGCGAGAAGCTGGGTTGATGAGGTCTCCATTTGCAATCAAGCTGGAAAAAAAGGAGCCAAACCATTTGAAACTGTTATGCCTTTAAAACCACGCAACAAATTCCACACACAGAGGAAACCATCAAGCCAATTTTAACTTGAAATGTAAAGCGGTCCAACTTACAAGATAGTGCGGGGTTCCTGAAGCGGTTTTCTAAAGCGAGCTGACACATTGATCTTGCTGTGGATTACTGGTTTCACCTTTAAAAGCAAAGAACAAAATATAAACCACTAAGCTTATATTAGCTTTTTTTTTTCCCCTATGAGGAAAATCTACAGGTTTCCAAGGAACAGGCTGAGACTTGCTGTGCCTTTGTAAAAACCGTTGCTTTTTTCCCCCACTTGTATATACAGTCTGAGCCCACCCTCTGCCAATATCACATGCCCATAACAAAGTTCTCAAGAAAAGAAAAATTCCCCTTAAGCCCTGGGCGTACCGCTCATGATCTGGACCCAAAACAGAAACTGTGGACTATTATAAAAATGTTAAGGCAATTTTTAAAGGCTTGCTGAAAAATAACAATAAAATAATCCTATAAAATCCCAAGCTCTGAAGTGCCCTCGCCTGCGGCACAGCACACTGTGCTTTGTCATCTCTCCTCTCCCGTTCTCCTTGCACCTGCTTTCTGATCCCATGACCCCCACCGCCTGAGCCCACCCTACCCTCTTAAGACTGACCTCGTCCACTGTTTCAGGGCCTCACTTCCTCCCCTGTCCGTCAGGCACACGCACACGGCCACCCTCAGTCTCCGCAGCCCTTGCATGTGGTCGGTCTGATCCCCTTCCCCTCTTCTTTCGCTTCCAGGGTCCAGGCTGTTGTTAGAACCACACACGGTCCCGTGGGGAGCCTTCGCCTGAGACTGGATTTTGGCATCAGGTGGCCCTCAGTGCTGCTCAGCCAGCCCTCCACTCCCCCCAAATCAATTCCTTTTTCCATTTCCTACCACGGATAGTCAAAATCCTTGCCTCTCATGCTAAGCACTGAAGTCCCACTCCAGCCACACACACACTCTCAGCAGATCATTTCATCGGCGTCCAAACTTCAAGGAAATAAAAGCCAATAGGCACGAAGCCCCTCAACCTTCCTCCCCTCCACAGCCCACCTCATCTGTATCTTCACCACTTCTCCTTTTCTGCCTGTCTCAGGTCTGTATCCCTTTACAAAGCCAATCCCCCATCTTGATTTTGCCCCCTCCTGTCTCTACTTGTTCCATTAATTCTAAGACCCTCCACCTCCATCTGGTGTCTTCAATTTCTCCATGGACCCATGGCCCTCTTGAGTACACCTTCCCCCATCTCTCTCTTTATTATTCATATTCCTACTTCCTCCAGCTCTACTCTCTCTTCAGTCCTCTGCCATCTGGTTTCCACACTGAGCACTGGAAGATAAAGCCCAGCTCTTAAGTATGGCTGGCAAGAACCCCAAAGACCAAGCACTGCTGACTGGGTGCCCTCAGCTCCCAACACTCCTTCTGCCCAGACCCCCATGCTGCACTGCCAGGGAACCAGCTACTCTCTCCATTCCCAAAACACCCCTGCATCCGCTCCTTGCCTTTGCTCACCATGCCCCTTTGTCTAGAAGGCCCTCCCCACTTCTCTATCAGCTGGAATTCCACCTGCTCTTCAAGCCCCAGCTCAGTTATCACCAATCCTTCCCTGCTCATTCTTCTTTAGCTTTCTGTCTCAAACTGCCACTGCCACTATAGTATTGATAATAGCACTTTAGTTTTTAGAGTTTTTCCCCATATGATCTGAAAGGAAAATGTATAAGTAAAGGGAACTGATTTAAAAAAAAAAAAAGCTAACATATATTGCACTATATTTCATGGCAGGTGTTGTACTAAGTAATTTACATGTTTTGTATATCTTTTAATCATCAAAACAATGCCCTGAAGTATCATTACTATAGCCCCATTCTACATGATGAAGCTGGAGCTTAATTAATTAATTTGCCTAAAATCACACATAATAAGGGGCAGTTTTTAGTGAACCTACACCAATGAACCTCTATTTGCTATGCACTCTGCTGGTAATTTTAGAAATCAAATATTAGCTCTAAATCATGTATGGAACTCTCTCCTCTGTAAAATTATACCATCTTTGAGAGAAACAAGAAGGCAGAATTTTGCTGTGAATCTCCAGTGCCTAAAACAGTACTTGGCAATGCCTGCTAGTTGCACAATAAATGCTTATTGAAATTTAAAAGATACTCCAATTTAGAGTAAAATTTATTTTTTTAATTTAAATTATTTTTTCTTCTGAGACAGTCTCACTCTGTCACCCTGGCTAGAGTGCAGTGGTATCCTCATAGCTCACTGCAACCTCAAACTCCTGGGCTCAAGTGATCCTCTTGCCTCAGCCTCCCAAGTAGCTAGGACTACAGGTACGCTCCACGACACCTGGATAATTTTTTCATTTTTTGTAGAGATGGGGTCTTGCTCTTGCTCAGGCTGGTCTCAAACTCCTTAGTTCAAGCAATCCTCTTGCCTTGGCCTGCCAGAGTGCTAATATTACAGGCATGAGCCACCACACCTGCCTAGAGTAAAATTTTAAAAATTTAATAAAAACAGCTTTTACCATTTTAAACCCATAGGTTCTTGATCTTAACACTGACATTTACAGTGATGTGGACATTTTAAAAAATGTTTAACAGGTGATGTATATACCTGGACAAAATTCAACTGATTAAAAGGGGCATGTAGTAAAAGGAAAGTGTCATTCCCACTCCTATTCCGTAACCACCAAGCTGCAACCAGAGTTAGCAAAATTCTTCAAAGATAGTCTCTCTGCATATGCATATTATCTTATATAGATATCATATGCATATTATCTTATATAGATATCATATGCATATAATTTTTAAACACAACTGAAAGCCTGCTTCAGCACCTTGCTTTTTTTAAATTTAATAATGTATCCTGGAGATTGTTTCAAATTGGTACTTAGAGTGAGAGTTGCATTATTTTTTATACCAGCTGTCTATATTCCATTCCAGGAAAAGTGCCATAATTTATTTAACCTGTCCCTAAATGGCCCTTTTGATTGTTTCCCAACGTTGCCTATTGCAAATAATGCCATGATGGATCTCCTTGCAAATACATATTTGCGTAACTATGTAAATATATCTGCAGAATAAATTATTAGAATTGGGAATTGGCTGAAACAAAGGGTAAGCAATTTTTTTAGTTTAACAGAATTTATTGTAAGCTTATTCTTGATCAATCCCAAGAGTCTCCTGATTTATTTAGTTCATAGTATGGCATAAGAAAATAGATTTACATACAAGGAATGCAGTTTTGAGGCCAGGGCTGTGCTTCATAATGTCCTTGGATGACTGAAAATCCTTCTTGAAGCATGCTTTGCTTACTCTTAATTCTTGGAATGATTTGACTGCAAATGAGTTTTTGCCCATGTGAAGGAGAGGCCTTTTTATGATTCTACATCTCTACTAACAGTTTCTTCTTCTCAAAAGCCTCTCCACCTCTTAAACATAACTATACTGCCTCCCTGACCATTGGCCTGAAAGCTGCTGCCCACATCCCTGGTTCTCTATTGCCCCTCCCTGCCTCATTTTGTTTTTTCTCCTAGCATTTATCACCATGTGACATATTATATATTTTATTTATTTGGTTTTTAATTGCCTGTTCCTGCTGTTACTTTTTGGTTAACCTCTATATCACTTAGCAATGCACTAAGTACATGCTTCACACTCCGATGCTATTGTTACAATGTATATCTGCCTTACCATACTCACCTCAATGGTTCAAACACCTCGTTGAATTGTTGAATTAAAGGTGAAAGTAAATAAGTTATATAAACAAATAACTTTTACAATCTTTTTGAGTTGTCTAAATTATGCTATTTTGCTTTAGATCATAGATAGCTGTAAACAATATATAGAAATTCATAAAAACATACGATTGTTAAAATAATTATATAACTCTATTTTGAGTATAGAAGTTGTTGCTTGAATGAAATCAAACCATCTGTTTTGAATAATGGTTGTTTTCTTCATTCAGCACAGCAAAAATAGTCCCCAAATGTTCATGATTAATCATGAATTGAAGACTAATCTTAAATATGTATTTCTTTAAGTTACTATAATTAAAATAACTAAATTATTACTTTCAGATATACTAATAAAATAATCTGAAAAACTACTTCAAGTATTAAAATATACCTGAATTATAAAAAAAAAAAAAGAAAGAAAGACCATGTATGAAACAATTAGCACTTTTTGGAAAAAAAAAAAAAACAGGTTTCATTTAAAATGCATTTTTCTAATTGGCATTTTAAATAATAAATCACACACACAAAAAAAAGTTAAATGAAATTAACTGCATACAAGGGGAGTTTTTCCAGAGCCCTAATCAGGGATAAAATGTTGGTCAATTAGTGGTAATCTTGAGACAGTACAGCTTTTGATAATGGAAAATACAATAATAAATTACAATTTATTTTAATTTTATCAATTTTCTTATTAGCCCACACACTTTCCCTTGACCTTTGAAAATAAGCAGTATTTCAAGTACGAGACTAATGTTAAGTATCAACACACCTAGTTACGAAGGGATGGACCCCTAGGGATGGAGTATGAGGTACTCCCACTCAGACCCCCATGTACCTGGGGACGGGTCTCACGAGGGAGCGGGCTGACCAGTGTTAACTGTGCCATCTGTTAATGAAACCAAATCAAATGAAAAGTTTTCAACGCAAAACTCAAACTTTCATTTTGGAGCCAGCAGAGTTAATGCTCCCAGTTGGCTTTAGTCACTTGGTGAGGGTATCACCACCGAGTAATAGTAAGACATGCTGATGACTGACCTCTTGCCTTGATTCTGCGCTGGGTTCAACACAGTCTTGGAAAATCCAGTTTATTAGGATATTGAGAAGTAGGTTAGTCTCACATATTAGAGAGAGGGGTCATTCTGGAGACAGGCTGAAGATGCTGGCAGAACCCTCATTTCTACCCTCTGAGTGGAGATTAGGTAGATAGATAGACCAAATTATTCTTGGAAGTATTTCCCAAGTCAAAGGTGGCAAAAGTGACTTAATCATGCTCACCGTGTTAGAATGGGGTGAGCCATGAACCTAGTCCAGTCTTCGGATACAAATCACATGCTCTTTCCAATATATCACTCTGTCTCTGATGTCTTATTTAGACTATGTTTATGTCACAGATGGTTATACAAAAATAAAATGCTTCATGTGAACCTGTAAGTCTAAGTAAGTAGTTTCAGTTCACAAATCCACATGACATTTAGTAGGTCAATATCACAACTGGGTCAACATCTAAGTTAAAATCAGCATGAATCTGTCTGCTATGAAATATAAACTGTCTGAAACTAAAATTGGTGCTTTAAAAATACATATTTAGAATAACAAGATCAAAGTTGGTAGTTGAGTAGCTGACTAAATGTCTGAAATTCTGAATTCCAACACTGATTGCCTTAAAATTTGTACATGAATCAATTCAATACATCATATCTAAATTTCTTGACCTGTAAAAATGGAATAATCCTGCTAAAGTAGCCCAAAGGGATGGTCCATGAACTAATTAATGAAGTGGCAGTATCATTCCCTAGGGCTGTTACACTGAATGCTTTGGAGCTGCAGTCCCCAACCTTTTTGGCACCAGGGACCAGTTTCATGGAAGACAATTTTTCCATGGATCAGGGGTGGACAATGGTGTTTTAGGATGATTCAAGCACATTACATTTATGGTGCAGTCAAACGTCTCTGCTAACGATAATCTGTATTTGCAGCCACTCTCCAGCGCTAGCATCACCACCTCAGCTCCACATTTGATCATCAGACATTAGATTCTCACAATGAGTGAGCAACCTAGATCCCTCGCATGTGCAGTTTACAGTAGGGTTCACGCTCCTATGAGAATCCAATGCTGTGGCTGATCTGACAGGAGGTGGAGCTTATGCTGTGATGCCAGTGATGGGGAGGGGCTGTAAATACTGATGAAGCTTCAATGGGTCTCCTACTGCTCACCTCCTGCTGTGTGGCCCGGTTCCTAACAGGCCACAGACCCATACTGGTCCATAGCCCTGGAGTTGGGGACCAAAGCTTTGAAGAATCCATCTGCCTCAAATCTCAGCACCCCCTTCTTGAAACCCGGGGCCAGGAAAATCAAACTGAGTCTAATGATGTGAAGAAACAATGCTGTTACACATCACAAGAATCTAATAACCACTGACCTCTTGTAATAACTGATTATGCAATTTAAAAGCTCAATTTTCAACAACTTTTAAAAAAATACATCAGATTATTGTGACTGTCCATGAGATAAATTTATCCATTTAGAGAAAAAAATGCACTGAAGTTATTTGTAAAACACAGACCAACCTAAACAAAGAGGCTTCGATTCTATTTTCCTTATTGTATGAATTTAAGAAAAAACGCATTCTCAAAATGATAATCTTTGAGGAAACTTTGTTGCCACTTAAAGAACAGCACACAGCATCAAAGAGCAAAGTCCTTTACAAAATATTTAATCAATTTTCATCACTTTTAGATAAATGAGAAGGGCCAAACATTTTTAAAAGACACTAGAGTAAAAAGTAATTTATATAAGAGTCAATATACCAGACACATTCAAACTATAGATTGTTCTAAAGAGATTTTTTTAACTAATCATTCATTTTTTTACAATATCACTATTTTTTAAATTGAAGAAAGATTGGCTAAGATGACTGATGAGTAGTGATGGTCTGATCTACCAGACTGAGCATGCCTGTTCTCCATGGTACCTCTCATAACTGACAGTGGAGAGTGCCTCTGTCAGAGGGTATTTCATACTGGGAATATTTCCTAAACTTTAAGGAATGAAGCTATTTATCACGGTAATACTCCAGATGCATGGACTGAAAGAGACATTTAAGAGTTGAGAACAACAATCAATGTTTCCAAAAGAATAGTGGACACACTAAAAGATAACTAAGAGGTAGTTCCACTTCTGGTTAGAAAGTAGATTGTCAGAAACTGTTGCTTTCACCCTAACAACAAAACTAGGAGATAAGCTAAATATCATAGTTTTCAGAAACCCATTAAAGAGCTAAAGATGCAAAGAAGCGCAGGTGAACTAAATTCCAGAGAGGAATGAACCCTTTGTGAGTGAGAAGAAATCTGCAGCTGCTTTCCTCCCTAGGGCCATAGAAGGCAGAGGAACAAACCTTCATAAACAGCCTGGGTTAGTCAGCAAGACAGAGAAGACCAAGATGTAGAGAAAGTCCTTACCACCCATGAAGTCTTCCCCATGGCATCTTCTTCAAGTGCACAGAAGTGTAACAAAAGCTAAGTGCTGGGCAAAAGAGCAGAGAAAGAAATGCCATGGTGTGGAAAACTTGGGGTGGGGTGAGATAACAGAAAGACTCTTCAGTGGTGTAAACAGCTAACAGCTGGACTGAACTGTGGAGAGAGATTTCTAAATCACATCAGTATTAACCCCAAGTCCTGCTGGAGAGAGAGCAAGCCCTGATTTTGTTAGGTAGACAACTAGGGACCTCTGGCCCCTCCTGGGGACAAGGTAGGTGATTGCTATACCGGGAGAGGAGGGAACACCCCATGAATCTGCCAATCAGAACTTAGCGTGCCAGGAATGCAGAGAACTCTAGCCCATGGGCCAAGCAGCATAGGTACAATGGAGTCTGAAAAGCGCCCTAGAACAATGAGCTTTCAGAGAGGCTCATGGGAGATCTGCATGCGCAGTAAGACTCAAGTAATATAACTCCCAACTGTCCCATCAACGTGGTTCCATGGTGATGTCTGAGCCACAAGGTGGGTCCAATCCCCACACTATAAAACAAGACCTAAACCATAACCAAGGTCTCTTTTGCTACGACAAGGGGTCCAGTCATGATCTGTGGTGTGTGTATCTTGCTCTGTAAACCTATTATCTTGCTCTTGTTCTTGCTCCCCCTCAATAAATTTCACCTTGTGCTTGCCTTACGTAGGTGTGTCCGGTCATTCTTCAGCCAAGAGCACACCAAGAACCAAGAACACAGAACAAGACTGCCAAACCCAACAATTTCATCCTCTAAGAGTCTAAAACCAGTGGTGAACTGAAACTAACTAAAGCTGCAAACCCAGCCTATACCCAGCTCAACTATGGATTATACGATGAGATCAGCCTCTTTCCCTAACAGCCTGATGGGGGTGGGGTACTTTCAAAGGGGGGAGCAAATATTATCCACTTTCTATTTCTACAAATGTTATACAAAATTTCATACAAAATGATGAGTATAAAACAAAAGCTACAAAACATGTAAGTAAAGGGGAAAATAGAACCCATTATCAAGGGAAATAAACAAAGTCAAATGCAGAGATGATTGTGATTGAGCTGATTGACCATATATCATGTCCAGAACTGTATCAAACATTTTCCACATGGTACTTCGATTTTTCACAATATCCTTCTTAGGTAATTACTTTCAAATTTACAATTGTAAAACACAACAGAATTTACAAAATGTTTTCATTCATATTCACATTTGTTCCTCAAAATAACCTTATGAGCTGGGATTATTCTAATTGTTTTTTTTTTTTTTTTTTTGAGACAGAGTCTAGCTCTGTTGCCCAGCTAGAGTGAGTGCCGTGGCATCAGCCTAGCTCACAGCAACCTCAAACTCCTGGGCTTAAGCGATCCTACTGCCTCAGCCTCTCAAGTAGCTGGGACTACAGGCATGCGCCACCATGCCCGGCTAATTTTTTCTATATATATTTTTAGTTGGCTAGATAATTTATTTCTATTTTCAGTAGAGACGGGGTCTTGCTCAGGCTGGTCTCAAACTCCTGACCTCGAGCAATCCACCCGCCTCGGCCTCCCAGAGGGCTAGGATTACAGGCGTGAGCCACCGCACCCGGCCGGATTATTCTAATTGTATAGATGGGAAAAGATGAGCCTCTCCGCCTTTCAAGATCACACCATAAGCAAAGAAGCTGTCACATGAATCCACTTCTGATTTCCAGCCCAGGACGCCTCCTGCTGTGCCTTGCAGCCTGCTAATGCTGCTCACGACAGAAACTGGCCACTAGCAGACACATATTTGTTCCCATTTAAATAAGATCTTTCTTGAATTGCATGTAACTGAACATATGCAACTATTTATATACACTGGACATCTAGATCACTTTTATTCAATGATCCCAATACCTTCTCAAATCCACTCAAGTTTCTCTCCCCTTGGCTACTACCTGTCAAATATTCTTTACGTGATTCTTTATATATATATATATATATATATATATATATATATATATATACACATATGTATATATATACACACACACACACACTCACACACACACACTAAGTATTCTTATAGATATGTGACTCTATCAGTATAATTTATGTACAACCCCAGTGAAATGAAAATTGAAACTTGTTAACCCTGAAAACTGCTATATATTCCAGTCTCCAGGCATGGCAGCAAAATCAGGCCAGCCAATGAAATATTTTAGAAAGAATATTTTCATGGCATTGTTAAACAATAATATTTTAAAAACTCAAACCATTCTAACCAGTGAGAATCTAGTTATAGAAGATGTCTCTGATTATAATGAACAAGCTGTTTAGAACATTCCCAGAAGGGTCCAATTAGTTTCTATAAGCTGATGAAACCACTCATCTCTGCCCAGGTTCTCTACTGGTCCCCATGTTTTTGTACCCAGTCTAGGGGCTGATTCCCAGAGGAAGGTTAGGGTTCATCTGTCAAGTATGGATTGTCATTTCTTATTCAGAGGGTTATTTTCCTGCCAATAATGAACACCATAGCATCAGTCTGCATGTTTGCTTTTTGAACCCTTTTCTAAATGAATGCCTGCATTCATTGACGCAGGAAAAAAATTCAAAACAAATTAACAAACAAACAAGTGATATGGTTATTTAAAATATAGCAAGGTAAAAGACTTCTTTTTTGCCTAAAAGTGACCCAGAAGATAAGACACCCATCATAAGTAATTCCTTCCTTGGAAAACTCTTAATTGTAAGCTTTAAATAAATGTTCACATTGCTTAGTCTTTTCAGCAAATTTTGATCCATCAAATCAATTTCCCAACATATCGCAAATATTTAACCTACTGACATTCTGATTTAGTTTTCTCTTTATTGCATTCTGAGGAATATTTTAAAAGATCAGATAATCCAAAGCATTCTGAACATATAATGTTAAACCTCAAGTTTATTAACTTCATTCTAAAAATAATTATTCGCATCAGGCACTTTATCTTATAGGAAAACTAAACAGTACTTGAATACTTGTTAAGGCATTCATAAGTAAGTGTACATGGGTTTTCCTAATGCTATGCTGCAGAGAATAATATGACCCCCATAAAGTTAAAAAATAACTGATTAACCCAAGAGAACTCTCAGGAGAAGTTACGGGAACTGCTACTAACCAAGCATTGAAAAAAAAAAGTATTCTTTAATTGTTTGTCTTTTCTTTTGTATCCCTTCCTCACTTACAACACAATACTTACTATTTTCACCACTGTCATTTTTTTGTTTTGTTTTATTTTTCCCCAGTGGGCTTTTGGTTACCAAACCAAACCGGGCAGTGGAATGTAAATTTTCCATTAAGAATGCAGAGCACCAAGATGAAAGTGAGCAACCCGGAGTATGCAGGGGGCAGCCCATGTGGGAAAGTGCAGCTTCCACTTGCATAGACATAAGTCATTTTAGCCCCCAGGATTCCCACTGAAGAATGTGCCAACTGTACATGATCTATAGTCAATCTTTCATAAATGCTAAGAAAGCTATTAACCCACCAAGGGAAAGGAAGCTAACATTTTTAGCAAATATTGGTTTTTCACCCACAATGTGCTGGCTTTATGCTGTGTGCTGAGGATTCAGAACAAAAGAGGGTAGATGGGGTCCCTACTCTCACTGAGCTGAAGTGGGGGGTGAGTGTAAGGATGACAGACAGCAAATGGGCAAAGGAATGAATAAGGCAGCACAGCTTATTCAGGAGCACCGGACTAGGAGTCAACTTCTAGCCCAAGAAGCTCAACTCCTCACCATGTTACCTGAGACATGTCACTTCACCAATCCGGGGGAATCTGTCTGCTCAGCTATGAGGAGAGGACACACTACATTTCAATAATCTCTTCAAGTTCTCACATTATCCAAACATACTAAAGTGTTACTAAAATGCAAGTTGTCTTGAACAAAAATAAAAGCTTTTAAAATTAAACTTTTTTGGCTTTTTTGAGACAAAGTCTCCCTCTACTGCCCAGGCTAGAGTGCCGTGGTATCAGTCTACCTCACAGCAACCTCAAACTTCTGTTCTCAAGCAATCCTCCTGCCTCAGCCTCCCAAGTAGCTGGGACTACAGGCACGCACCACTACACCAGGCTAATTTTCTCTATTTTTAGTAGAGACGGGGGTCTTGCTCTTGCTCAGGCTGGTCTCAAACTCCTGACCTCAAACGATCCTCCTGCCTCAGTTTCCCAGAGTGCTAGGACAGGCATGAGCCACCGCGCCCAGCCTAAAATTACACTATTAAAAATATGGGCCGGGCGCGGTGGCTCACGCCTGTAATCCTAGCTCTGGGAGGCCGAGGCGGGTGGATTGCTCAAGGTCAGGAGTTCGAGACCAGCCTGAGCAAGAGTGAGACCCCGTCTCTACTAAAGATAGAAAGAAATTATCTGGCCAACTAAAAATATATATACAAAAAATTAGCCAGGCATGGTGGCTCATGCCTGTAGTCCCAGCTACTCGGGAGGCTGAGGCAGTAGGATCGCTTAAGCCCAGGAGTCTGAGGTTGCTGTGAGCCAGGCTGATGCCACGGCACTCACTCTAGCCCGGGCAACAGAGCGAGACTCTGTCTCAAAAAAAAAAAAAAAAAATATGAACTTGCTAACCAAGAGATCAAAGTTACTATCACCAATAATACTGACGGATCAGCACCACATACTGTAACGATAGATATAAATTAAAATAAGAGACTTAATTCTCCCTGGTGAAAGTAAGAGCTTTTCTTCCCCTCCTTTTTTCAGAGCATTTACTTTAGAAAACTAGAAATTATAAGTACTTTCTCCTCTTTTTGAAATATGTATAATCCTTTTAAACACTAGATAGACCTTTTGTCAACCTTATGACCCAGAGATGGAGATGCCTTATCCACGTATCTAGGAGTTATCTCTTTGAAACGTAAACAACCAGGGAAAGAGCACCTGCATTTGCCAGTTTCTGTGGGAAGACAGCATCCTAACTTTGGTAGGCAGGAACCTAACTAACCTCGGTGGGCATTTTCCTCCAAGTTGTAAAACCACCTCCTCTCATATGATATGAGAAGTCTCTGGATAAAGCCAATTAGCTAATACGGATAGTCACCCCAATTGCCAGGTACAGTTAGAATGAATTATGTGTGACAAATGGTGCTGGCAAGTCTTCTTACTTGAGCACTAGTTATTGTTTATCTTGAAAACATGAATGTAATGGATTGCATCCCCTTGTTTATTTAAAAGAGTGAGATTTCTGTCTTTGCAATCTCTTAGCAGATTGCCTGTAATGGGCATCATATTCTGGTTTAATGCTTATTCAATAATAAAGTGTTTTCTTCCTCTATTATCTTTTGTGGAGGGATTTTTGTACTGGGAAAAGATTTTGTTTTAATTATGTTTCCCCAACAATATCTTCTGATACAATGCGATGAGCAGGGCACAACATCGTTTCCTTATTCTTGCCCCTCCAAAATGAATAATCTCAACCCAGTCACAAGAAAACATCAGGCAAACCCAAACTGAAGGACATTCTACAAAATAACTGACCTTCAAAATTGTCAAGGTCATGAAAGACCAGGAAAAGAATACGTGATAACTAAAACAAATGTGGGATCCTGGACTGGATGCTGGGCCAGAAAAAAGGCATTAGTGGGAAAACTGGCAAAATTCTAGCAAAGCCTGTAGATTAGGTAATTGTATCAATTTTCATTTCCTAGTTTCAGTAACTATGTTATGATTATGTAAAATGTTAACTGTTAGGCTTAAAGAATTCACCCTCCCCAAACTTCCATCCAAACCTCCTACAAAACCCACCACTCTCCCCTTCCTAGGGGTGTATTAGGCATGTAGCCTTTGCCAGACCTATAGGATGATAAAGGAATGGAAAGGAAAGTAAGAAGGGAACTTACTTTCCTTATCCCTCCTGATAAACACAATGCTTATCCTTCCCGGTTGTTTGAAGAGAATTTATTACAACAGCTGTTCTGGCCCAGTTGCTCACTGCCGTCGGAAAAACCCTCTGTAAAACCCAAGGCTCTCCCCTTTTCTCTCGTGGACACTTTTTTTGGCCTCCACCCATCTGCACCCAGATGCTCGAGTAAACAGCATTTTGCTACACATGAGGCTTCGAGTGTCTCTCCCTCAGCTCGGGACCTAACATTAATAGAGAAAGCTGGGTGAGGTAAGACATACAAGGAATTCTCTGTACGGTTTGGCAAATTTTCTAAAATTATTTCTAAAGAAAAAGTTAAACAAATGCAATGTTTAATACCTCTTAATGTACATAAAGATCTACTACATAAGAGGCCTTCTTCCCCTGTCTTCACCTCCCTTACTCTGTCTTTTCCCAGTACTCAAGCACAACTCTGCATTTACAATGTAACAAACAGTCAACCAACAATAGTCTCCATTTATAACTAGATTAAACTTAAGCACATCTGTCATGTGGGTTTCGGTTTAGTTTCAAAGAAACTTGACCCTGTATTGCTTTGTTAAGCCAACAGGCAAGTTGAAAAGAACAAAAAAATACTGAAGCTCAGTTTAACACTAAAGTAATTATTTCTTGCACCACTACAACAGAGAAAGCAGTTATCTCCTGAAGATTGGTCATGGGTTTTGTCATTAATATGTAAAGGGAGGGGGGTCTTTTTTCACGTACCAAGCTTACTAGCTCAGAACAATAAGAAACAATGGCTTGTTGTTAACCAGTGAACCTAGCTCAATTGGAAAAATATTTGCATTCCCTGAGGGTAGAACTAGGTCAAAAGAACCTCACCTCCACATCAAAACTGCACCATCTAGGAAGTCTAAGCACCTGATGTTGATGTTCAAGGTTCAGTGAGTTTTTTTCTCAATTAAAAGTATCAGAAATTCTCAAAAAGTAATAGTTCGAGACTGTCAGCGGCCCAGTGACCACCTCCTTGTCTAATTAGTCCACTGTGAGCTTATCTCCAGCCTACCTGAATTAAATACATGTACCTAAGAAGAGAAAATGAATGGGAGTACAATTGTTTTAAGGAAAACACACAGAGAAATAAAATCTGCATTTGAGCCATTAAGGCCTGTCCTCCCCACCCCAAAAAAGTTTATGATATTGTGTGGCTCGTTTGTCACTGTTTGTTAGTGAGAAAATTAAGGTTTTCCTGCTTTTTCCTACCTTTTTCATATTTTGTTTCCTTCTCTACCTGGATTGTTTGGGTGAAGGTAGCTCCTTAAGAAGCAATAGCACTTTGGCACCTAAAATATTTCAACTGCATCAAAGACAGCACAATAGCTGGTAGAATGGACTTCATGTCAATGCAAGTAAGTAAGGCCATGTTTGTGTTACTCCCAAACTGCCTCCCACAGGGAAAGCCTTAGCATCAGGGGGCCCCTGCAGGGGACCTTGCCACTTGGAATAGTCTAAAATCAGAATCTCCAGAGCCATGTGGTCAAATATTCTATCTAGGACTGAGGGAGCAAGGTGTTCACTTCCTCACATTTTGCTTTGGTTCTTCTCAAATAAAGGCAGTCACTTGCAGGCCACTATCTTTCATTACTCCAGGAGCAGTTTTTACATCAGTAAATAAGTAAATCATGAAGTCCTCCCAGTGATGGAAAAATCGGCATGGAATGTAGTATATTATGCCCTATGGAGGAAATCTGAGAGGCCTGAAGTCTCAATCAACTGTCCACCTTGGAAGACTAACTTAGATCTTGACTCCCACCAGCAAAGACAGGGAGGGTTTTGTCCTCTACTCTAAGAGACTACACGTCCCTACATCCTGAAGATTATTACAAGGGAGATATGGTGCCCCATTTCTGTGAGGTGGTTCCTCAGAGAAGAATCAAAGATTTCAGTTATATTAGCACCATGCTCTTAGTCCAGAAGTTTTCAACAAATGTGTTCCACAAAATTTTCTGTAATTTCAAGGCAGGTGTAGTGGATTTTTATTATTTTTTAAAATTAAATACCAGAGAAAATCCAGAACATTTTTCTCATTCTCTCTTCTTCATCATCACACTCACATCTCAACCTACATAGCAGGGTCATTCCTTAGTACAATATCAAGGCCTATTTTTTTTTAAAAAAAAACAAATATTATACATGTAAATGGGAAATGAGTCACATTTCTTTTACCATGTCACTGGTTCTTAAATAAAAGTAAAAGGACTAAAAGCTGTTTATCATTCTCACAATCTCCCTATTCTTACTACCATAATATTTACTTGCTATTATTTCAGGCCTCCCTTCCCCACTCCCATGTTGTTGTTTTTGGTTTTGTTTTTTGAGACAGAGTCTTGCTCTGTCACCCAGGTAGAGCGCAGTAGCATCGTCTTAGCTCGCTGCAACCTCAAAGTCCTGGGCTCAAGCGCCCCTCCTGCTTCAGCCTCCCGAATAGCTGGGACTATGGGCACGTGCCACCATGCCCGGCTAATTTTTTTCTATTTTTAGTTGTTTGGCTAATTTCTTTCTATTTATAGTAGAGATGGGGTCTCGCTCTTGCTGGGGCTGGTCTCGAACTCCTGAGCTCAAACAATCCTCCCACCCTGGCCTCCCAGAGTGCTAGGATTTCAGGCGTGAGCCACCGCGCCTGGCCTGGTTATAGTATTTGTTGACTACTGTCTCCCTAGACAGTTGACTCTGCATGCCCGGGGTCTGTGTTGTATCACATTCTCATTCCTTCAGCACAGCTCAGTACCTGGCACACTGCAGACAATAACAGCAACATCTCTGGATCCTTCCATACGGCCATGAACAAGTTAGTCAGGGTTCCTGGACTATCAGAGCTACAACCGACTGGACAGCTTGTGTTTGATGAGTTGAACTGAATTACAAGGAAACCTAGGTTAGACCAGGTATTGTTGTTGTACCTATTCACAGTTGAGGAAACTGAGGCCATAAGACAACCCAGCCCAGGACTTTCGCCTATAAACGCTGAGATCTTTCTCCTTTACATCATAAGCATTTTGTCTTAATTCCTATTGACACTTTGTTAATTCTACCTATTTGAAACTAATTTCTTCCAATATCTTCAGGGTCTTTGGCTACTGACAGCACACATGTCTGAATTTCACATATGTAAGTAGTGAAGTCTAGTCAATCTCTGATCATTATAACTTATAATGAAGATACAGGGTGTTACTAGTAAACAAAATGAATATTCTTTAAAGAATTTTCTAAAAGTCTCCTGAATGTGTTTAGTATTCTTTCCCTTTGCTTATTAATCCCTGCTTAATAGATATTTAGCTTGATGTACACTTTGGCCTCCAACATGTGTTACTCTCCAACAGATGGCAAAGATGGCAAACACAAATGAGGTCTAGATTAATGTTCTTCCATTTCCAAGGAAGAAAATATAGACTACTTTCTGAGTGATGTATAAATTCCCTGACAATTAACATCAATAGTTCCTGCATTAAAAGATGTCTAACAAATCTTATTTGCCAAGAACCAAAGAGGAATACTTTCTCCAAGGGCATACATCTCCGCATATACAGAAACTTGGCAAGCTATCCTACTCAGGCCACAGGTAATTCTAAATCCCTTGCCTACAGGCATTGAGTTGTTGACAACTGAGGATTTTAAAGTGGATTCCCTTGTGTAGATTTACTTTTACAGTTATTAAATCTCCAGGTAATAAAGAGTTTAGATTTCTGTAAAGTAATGGACATCAAATTGGCTAGGCTTTGGGCATCTGAAAATGTAATGCTTATGAATTCAACTAATTGAGGCCATAACTTATATCTGAGTATCTTTGGACAGAGGGGGAGTTTGTATAGTTTGAATTTCCCAAGAGTTGAAAATCACTGCTTTTGGGGGTTGTTATAGCCAAAGCCCATTTCTGTCAAGTTTTTGAGGACCAAACCCAGGAGCATGGCCAATCATACCCCAAAGGTGTATTGACTAGTAGCCAATGCTGCTATGAAATTTTATGCTTGTATGTCCTTGCTTCTGGCCTTCCTAACCCAACCCCAGTGTCTACTGAACTACTGATTTTTCAAAATCCAGCTCCTCTCAGATGTGTCCTTTCCCTGATTCCCTTATCATATAATATTCATTGCATTCACTTTGGTAAGCTTACCAACATCAGACTTAGACACTGTGGTGCAATTGCCCAATTTGACTACTTGTTATTTGTATGCAGATCTGTAGTTCTGGCTGGACAACAAGCTCTTCCTGGAAAGCAAGAGCCACATATTTCTCATTTTTTGTCCAAAGCACATAGTTCAGCATCTGATACGTGATATTCACTTAATATTTCTTGATAACTACAGCTCTAAGACAGATGCTACTTTTTTCCAGTTTCTAATGAGGAAATTATACTTTAAGTTCCAGAATCAGAATTTAAATTCAGGTCTATTTTGTTCCAAAAATTCATGCCCTTTCCACTGTGCCATGCTATCTCTCAATGATAGACAATGCTAAACTGAAGCATTCAAGTAAAAACAGATGGAAATTCCCTACTAATGAAAGCACATAAATTAAAGTTTAGAGAGAGAATTCAAGCTGAATAAGCTTAGTCCCCAAAATGTTAGTTGCTGTGTAGTAAGCAGGGAGACATATACAAAACAATAAATAACACAGTTGAAGAGGAATATTTACCCTCATTCACTTTGCATGAGGATAGACTTCCTGGAAAGTCTTTATCATTTGCTTGTTTTGTTTGTTTGTTTGTTTTCCTGAGCATAAAGTATCAATATTAAGATGAAAAACAAGCTCCATTAAATCTCTTTTATCAACTTAAATTTATTCAAAAATTAGTTGGAAAAAAAATGCCACTACATTTCTACTTCATTTCAACTCCTCATTTTCATCTTGCAATCCCAAAATTATAAAGCTAAGGTAAGAAAGAATAGTGATAACTTGGAACTAAGGATACAAGACAGACAACTTGGCCAACAACTTAACATTAGCCATCCAATGGTCCAAACAGAATGAGGAATTGGAGGAGTCCTTCCATCACCCTAAAATTGGAACCAACCTACCTATTTCCAAGATTAATCTAAGTTTTCCAACAAGACGCCTAGCTTACTTTGTGCCTTAATTACATTCAATACAAATAATGCAAGGAATCCATGAGATGACACAAAATCAGTTCTACACGAAACATTGAGTCTTTCCTGCACTACCTTCTATTCTATCAGCATTTATTTTTATAATACCAAAATGAAGACATGAATGAATTTTAAAAAGGGGAGAGACAGGCAGGGAGAAGTTCAAATTTCCACACTGTGTCCCTTTCCATTTAGTTGTAGTACTTACATAATATGAAATACTTGGAGTGTGAGAAACATATTTATTTATGAAAGCAAGTTTCTTACAGTATACATTCTTGGATACAGAGAAGAAACAGCTACTTTACCCTTCAAATGAAAAAGAATATTTCCTCCAGTGTTAGTCTCCACTAACATCTTCGGTCAGCTCATTACCAGGGATTGTGGAATTATTATTTTATTTTTAAATTCCACTAAACATGCTTCAGAATTACTGTACCCTAATTAGCAATGATCATAAACTAGAAGCCAGCCTTGTTTGCACAGGCTGTCTAGCCAATTCCTGGCTGATCCCTCCTGGTATTACTTTCATTATGAGCACTCAGAAGAATAACTGTGTTTGGATGTCTTGGTTATTGCAATTAGGTTTCCAGGTTACCAACTACCAAACAACCCTGGGCTGAATGTAACTTCTAGACATACTGTTCCAAAGACTCTAAAACCTGCCATATGCATCAAAAGATAAATTGCAATCTTCACCCCCAGGGGGAGTAGAATAATAAATCAAAGGAAAGGGTCACCTTGTACAAACAGTATTGGTTGGGCAACCTTGCACTAAAAAGTCATTCCGTCTAGCTTCAAAAGGAGGAGGAATTTGGCCTCCAAAACTCTCTGAAAACTTGGCCTTTTAAAAATGGACCACCACAAAGAACACTTTGAGAATTTTTCTCTTGTAAATTTGCTTTGCTAATGTGTAAAACAGACTATCTTCTCCATTCAACACTGTTCCACCTCTTTCGAGATTACTGTGTGCACATAAGACCCCACAACTCAAAATGGACAGAGAGGATTTGGAGAGGAAAAACTAGAGAGCCACAGCAACTGAGAGGCAGGGAACAAGATCTACCAGGAATGATGCTTTAAACTGCCACCATTCAATCTGAATAAGAGAAGGCTAAGCCATGGTATAATCATAGTTTTCGATCCTGTGATGAACTCCTACCCATTACAGAGGTACCTGGTTGTATTCCAAAAAGGCTTAAGTTGCAATTTTAGAAACCAGATATTTTCATCATTTAAATGAATTACAATGGAAAGTAGCTCGGACATTTTCTCTAAAACAACAATATTGGGGGAGAAAAGGAATATTGGAATAAAAGGAAGTATGGGATGACAGGCATGAGCTACCGAGGTGAGTGGATCACGTAAGGCCAGGAATTTATGACCAGCCTGAGCAACACAGCAAGACCCCATATCCACAAAAACTAAGAAAAATTAGCCAGGCATGGTGGCTCAGGCCTGTAGTCCCACCTACTCAGGAGGCTGAGGCAGGAGGATCACTTGAGTCCAGGAGTTCAAGGCTGCAATGAGCTATGATCATGCCACTGCACTCCAGACAGAGCAAGACCGTGTCTCTTAAAAAAAAAAAAATTGGATGCTCTTTCCCTGTTCCTTCCAGTACGATAAAAATACATACTTACTTTCCTTTGTTCCCAGCTTTTCCATATATTTTCCATCATTAACCAAACAGCTACCGAAATCTCACCCATTCTATAAAATCTTTCCTAACTGGAAGACGAGAAGAGATTATTTTGCAATTCCATGTGAAGTCTATAAATTTCTTTAAATAACTGTTGACAGGTATCTGCTTTTCAAAAATAAAATATGCTTCAGATCAATTAGGAAAAAATCTCTTTATATGGTTTAAATAACAAATGAAACTGAGAGATTCTTACTTGTAGTTGTACTTTTACTAAATATATGAAGATTTTAAATTGTATTAACTTTTAAATCATACACATCATCTATCCTATTTGAAGGAGGCAGAGATTACTTTTGCCAAATGACTAGTGAATTCTCTATCTCATGTCTTCCACTTAGACAGGATAGATTTTATTCTTTCACATGAGCCCCAAGTATTTTTAGCAAGACAGGCTTTAAAAATTGGCTACAGGAAACCCTATTTCCTTTTATTAGAAACCTATTTCCTTTTATTAGAACCCTATTTCCTTTTATTATACATAAAATGGTAGTTTTTTTATGTTTTCATTTTATTTTTTTAATGATAATATTTTTAATCTAATCCTTTATTTGATAACAATCACAAAGCATAAAAGTTATCAAATAATTATATTTAGAATTAACCTCTATTTTTATATCTATATTTGGATCTCATCAGAAATATTCAGATATATTTATAAATGTCTAAATGATTTTAAATATTTCTTATAATTATATAAAGTCACTTTTTTAGATTATCTCCCTGTGAATGTTCAAATTTATCAGGTTAAATTCTACAGGTAATAATATATTTCTAGTCAGTTCTGGTGACAAATTATATTTCAAGAGATGAAATTAAATAGCCCCTTCATGTTCTTTTTTCTTTTTTTGTATTGGCAATACTCCACAGGAAAAATTTCCCAAAAGAAAGTGGTGCTTCCTCAGCAACCAGAAAACCAAGAATGATAAATTATTTATAGATTGGAATAAAAAAGTTGTACAACCATTTCTTTAAAAGTGTATTTAATTCTGGAAGCAATTAGGGGAAAAATCAGTTCTTCATTAATGGAGGCTAAAAAATAAGAATATGGAAAGGAAGAGAGCCTGTGTGCTAATGTGCTAACTCACAAAGTAACCATCAAACACACTGACATCTGAAGGCATGCAATAACTAAATATCTAACTGCTGTGATTGAAACACATTCCCTGCGTGGTAGACTGTATTTTCCAAAAACGGCCAAAGCAATATTTCTGGCTCACCTCCTTTTTTAGAATCTTGTCATTCTCCTTCAAGATATGGAGTCTATTTCCCCTCCCTGAAAACCTGGATGGGACTTTGGACTGCCTGGAAGAACAGAATGCAACGGAAGTAGTGCTGCACGGTGTCCAAGTATCCATCCCCCACCCTTCTGCCTCTCTCCCTCCACCGCCCCCCATTCCTTGGAACCCCACCACCATTCTGTGAGGAAGAAAAATCCAGCCTACAAGGACAGACCACATGGAAAAGGCAGGTGAAGGCTGCCAGCTGACAGCTGACATTAGTTACCCCTCCTGCATGTGTAGCGACCCTCAGATGACTCCAGCATGCAGCCGTCAAGTCTTCAGTTAAGGCTCCACACACCGTGAAGCAGAGAAAAGCCATCTCTGCTGTGCCCTCCCTGAATTCCTGACACACAGGATCCATGAGCAAAATAAATCATTGTTTTATGCTAAGTTTTGGGATGATTTATTATGAAGCTTTAATAACTGAAACACCTTGTTGTCAAAAAATTGAAACAACATAAAACATAATAGAACAGTAGTATTTAAAGCAAAAACTGACTATAGCCGAGCACGGTGGCTCACGCCTGTAATCCTAGCACTCTGGGAGGCCGAGGTGGGCAGATCGTTTGAGCTCAGGAGTTCGAGACCAGCCTGAGCAAGAGCGAGATCCCCATTTCTACTAAAAAATAGAAATAAATTAGCTGGACAACTAAAAATATATATAGAAAAAATTAGCCAGGCATGGTGGCACACACCTGTAGTCCCAGCTACTCGGGAGGCTGAGGCAGGAGGATGGCTTGAGCCCAGGAGTTTGAGGTTGCTGTGAGCTAGGCTGATGCCACGGCCCTCTAGCCTGGGCAACAGAGTGAGACTATGTCTCAAAAAAAAAAAAAAACTGACTATAGCCATTTTCATATATGGCTGGAAAGTGGCATGATTACTGTGCTTGATGCCGGGTGGTACAAAGATGAGTATTAACAGGCATGACACCTGACCTCTTGAAGTTTACAATCTAGGGGGAGAGACAGACTTCATTCAACTGCGCAACCCTACAAAGGTAAAAATTCAGCTGTAGCATGTATTGCAAAGGAGACAGGCCTGACGTGTACCAATAGTGGGGGACTGACCTACTCAGGAAGGTCAGGGAGGGCTGCCCTGAGGAAATGACACTTGAGCTGGGGTAAGTATGAGCAAAAAAGGCAGAGGGAAGAAGGGGGGAGAAGGTTCCAAACTCAGAGAACAGCCATGTGCAAAGGCCCTGAGATAAGAGGTAGCACGGGGTGCACCATGGACAGAAGGAAGACCAGAGGTCATGCAGTGTCACTTCCACTGCATTCCGATCTTCCAAGCAGTCCAAAGTCCCATGCAGGTTCTCAGAGAGGGGAAACAGACTCCATTTCTTGATGGAGAGTAGCAAGTTCAGAAAAAATAGAGCAAAAGGAAGTGTAGGAAGAGTATGAAGGGTATGAAGACATCAGAACAGGTAGGACCCCAACAACAGGCGGTCCAGACACAGATCCCGCTCGAGAAGCCCTGACATCCAAGCAAAAGAAGAGTTATGGAAGCATATTCAAAAGGAACTTGTAGATCCATCTGGATTGTCAGAAGAACAATAAAGAGAGACTCCTTACACTAAAATAGAGACTCAAGCGACCCGGTCCGCATCCGGCATTCGCACTCGCCACGCAGTTACCGCCAGCACCGCCGCTCCCACTGCTCAGACGGGGAGCGCTCGGTCCTCTCGGAAGTGAATTCAAAAACGGAACTTGTCCCACCACTTCCGGTGACCCGTTCCTCGGACGCTCAGGGTTCCGGTGGCTCCACCGTTCATCAGAGAAGAAACGGGTCTAAAGACAGCCTGATTGAAGAAAAGTCTCAGACAGCCACAAACAATCTAGCTGGGAAACACACAGCAAAAACAATAAAAACTGTCCAAGCTTCCCGCCTCAAGCTAGAGACTTGATCATGGAGAAGGGCCAGGGATGGGGGTGGGAAGAGTGTCTGTGCCACTGGTACTTTTGAAACTGTGAATTAGGTTATTTTATTCAAATATCTTGGACCTGCAAGTGTTTCTTCAGCATCTTTTGCTTCTTTTAAAGGTTAAGCTACAGCATACTTGTGCTGAAGGGCCTTTTTAACTGGAAGGATAGTTTTGTAAAAGTTCACTTGATGCCACATTTTCCTTCCTGAAACAAAGTATCTTGTGCCTGCATCTGCCACTACCAAGACCAGATGCTTCTGATCAAGGTTCTGGAGTTCTGGACTGCAGCTTGCTTGTCGTGCAATACTACACCAAGTGGAAGGAGAAGTCTTCCCAGCTCTGGG
The DNA here is from genome assembly GCF_020740605.2 of Lemur catta. Classification (NCBI taxonomy): domain Eukaryota; kingdom Metazoa; phylum Chordata; class Mammalia; order Primates; family Lemuridae; genus Lemur; species Lemur catta. The sequence continues at coordinate 61,752,282 of NC_059132.1, forward strand.
TGATTCTCAGAGTGGCCAGATGCACAAGGACTGAGGCTTCACTTTCAGACTGCAGATATTTTTATTCCTATAAGTATTAAGTTCTTTGTAATACTGTATTTTGTGGTGTTATGTTCTACCAGTTATTTACAAATGATGTAAAAAGTTTTGTTAAATGTTGCTTTTAATTTCAAAAAAAAAAAAACAGTAACTTTCAGACTTCTGCTGACCAAAACTCAAAGCGAAGAATATATCTTATGTTGAAACCCAATACACACACACACACACACACAATCTTAATCAAAATCAGTTTCACAAAACAGTACTTATCCTCGTTACCTACTGTGCAGTCTGATATCTTCTATTTTATATTTGTATATGTTTGTCACAACTAATTAAATTGATTTTCAGTGTATTAAAGAGTCATGATTTGAACCTTAAAAACATTGATGTAAGGCCTTGCAGGCTAAGTTAAGGCACTTATTTTTATGCTAAGAGTAATGGGAAATCACTGAAGAGTTTTAATCTCACTGGTAACAGGACTAGATTTGTGTTTCCATACTCTGGCTGAAATAAAACAGAAGAGAGAATGCAGAAGCAGAATGGATGCCAGAAGACAAGAGTAGGAGACTACTGTGGAAAATCAGGCAAGGTATTACAGTAGCTTGAATCATGATGGCAGTATTTCAAAAATACTTAGGAGTTATAACTGATGGAGGTAATCAATTAAACAGTGAGGATGAGGGAGGTTTATGAGTTAAAACTGAATGGATAGTGGTACCAGTATCTGAGAAGGAATATGGAAGGAAAGCCAAGGGCAGGGAAGATACCTCTTGCAAATAAAACAAGCTTCTATTTTGTAGGTATTGCTAACTGGAGTACAATAATTTTGAAGCATGTTTAGTGGAATTTTTTTAATAATTCCATAGTTCCTGGTAATATCTTAACTTTAGTTGGAACTAACACTGGATAAAGTATCATTCTTTTATCACCATGGGTACACTTACTGCATATTCTAGACACAATATGCTATCTTGGATAGCTAAGAATAGCCCTAAATTTTTGCTTAGCTAGTTGATTAAAACTGGGACTTACTCATGGCCTGATTAAATGAGGTTAAGATGCCAGATTTTCTTCAATGTAATTCAGAGCAGAGGTTGGCAAACTATGGCCCATGAGCCAAATTCTGCCTGCCTTCTGTTTTCCAATAAAGTTTCCAATAAAGCTACACCCATTCAACTCACAAATTGTGTATAGTTGCTTTCATGCTACAGCAGCAGAGCTGAGTAGTTATAACAGCGACCAAACAGCCTGCAAAGCCTAAGATATTTACTGCCTGTATACGGTAAATGAACAACTGACTTAGAGGAAGGGATCCAAAGACTGAAGGAGATAGAAATCTTGGAGCAGACTTGTCATGGGCACTCTACACACTAATCTCCTATCTACATGACTCAAGTGAGGATCCCAAACCCAATCCCTTCACAACAAGGCCTTGAGAAACACATTGGTGAGGAATGTTGCTCCAACTCTGAAAGTGCTCTAGTGGTTTTTCTCCTAAGACCAGACATGCTGGTGGAAGATGCTGCATTTGAAATGGGCTTTCTGATTTCAATGAGGTATCAGCATCCTGGGTGGTAGAAGAGAAAAGGCAGCACTTATTCTCCAGGGATGAGGCAGGCAGAGTAACCACAAGAGACAGCAGAGCCAATGTGGTAACCACAATGAACTGATGTGATGGAGACTAAATTATGGAATTTCTAGGATTAAAAGGGTTGTACAACTTACTACTTGATTTGCATAACAAAAAATCTCCAATCTTGTAAATAGAAGCTTGATTTAAACTATCAGTTGTCTCAACCCCACAATCAATTACCAAACCTGACAGCCCCCAAAACTGACGGGGAGGCCTGGTAACCTTGCAGGAGGATGCTACAATAATTGCACAGATAAATATTTTGAGTCTTCCTCAAAATCGTTTCAAAGAGACCTGCAGCCATTCACCCCAGAAATATGATGTGGCCTGTAGGGAATGAAATACCCAGCCCACTGAGGAATGACCAAACACTGGCCCTTAGGAGACACCAGTTCCCACTTAGACAGATAAATTGCTTTCATCCACAGGGGAGTGTGTCTGTGTATGTGTATGTATGTGTGTATATATATTAGAATCACACAGTATTGTTAATACTAAAAGAAAGGAGGGATGATGGGAAATAATTCAACTGTCCATCAATTAGTGAATGAATAAACAGTATGGTGTTCATAAAATTGAGCAGAGTGCTGCAAGGAGAATGAGGGAACCACTGCTCCCCACAACACCACATTATGTTAAGCAAAAAAGCAAACTGCAAAAGAATGTTAGCATATGATTCTATTTACATGAAGTTCCAAACTTAACTATATATTGTTTTGGATTACATATATATGTGATAAAACTATAAAGAAAGATAAAGGGATAATAAATATAAAGTTCAAGATAGTGTTTACATATTAGGAGGAAACAAGAAATGGGACTGAGGAAAGACATATGCAACTGTAACTGTATTTGTTCTGTTCTATCTCTTAAGCTGGATGGAGTACATAGATGTTAATTTTATTGTTTGTTCTATAAACTTTAAGTATATTTTCTATTTTATATGTAAACATGATTCATAGATTTTTAAAAATAATAAAATTAATGGAAGATTCCAGCAATATTATACAGACAATACTATCAAGAGCTCAGATTCCTTTAGAACAAAAATTTGGGCCATTCCACTAGTTAAGAATCCCAAGCAGAAGAAGTACTAATTAAAGGTAAGAAGGGAAGAACAATGCATAGTAGAAGAGGAAGGATTTTCTATTTGAACGGAATTCCCACCGTATGAATCTTGAAGGGAAACAGATCCCACCACCACTCACAGAAGGTAAAAGGCCAGACATTCACTTGATCAGGCCCTTTGTAGCTTAACCCATCAGAACAAGACCTTTTCTTGGCCCAGTGGTCCCACCCAGGGCTTTTACACCAGGGCTGATGGTCCAACAAAGCAAAGAAGGTAAGAATGGTGCTATCAACAGCAACAAAGTCCACTTTCTGGAGGAAGCGTCTGAAACATCCACTGTCAAATGTCTGGAGCAGTGGTTCAACAAGCTGAATGTCTCCATTGCTCAGTGGTGGTGACAGGACTGTCTTTAATGGCCTGGTCCTGTGATATAATGTGATCTGATTCTCACTGCCTTCACTCCCTTACAACTGCTTATTCTCTGGGCTTAGTTCTCCAGCCCCATCAGATATTTTCAAAAATTCCTTTTCTGCTAAAATAAGCCATTGACATTTTCTTTTGCTTACTGCTAAAGTCCTGGTTAATTCACATGCATGTTTTTCACTGTATATCTTAATCTTTGTGAAATTATGTAAACCCTCAATATTTGAAGAACAACTCCAAGATCTAGTCACACACTGAAGTCAATAAACTTGTTCTACTTTATTTGCTGAAGTATTTCTCTTTCCATGTATTCATATAATAATGATCTCAACCCTTTATCAAGCATCTGCTCTATGATCGCCCCAGTCAGAAATAATAAGTACCACCTAGCCTCCGTAGAGGGTTTTGTAGTGATCAAGCACTTACATTTACATTTTCTCCTTTTGGTAAAGCAGTCAGTATGATGTCAGTGACCCCTGTCTTATTCCACTCAGAAGCCACTCAATTCACATGGCTTTTATTAACCCCAGCAGCAACTGACATAATTTCCATTCACTGAGTTCTAAATGTGTATCAGGCACAGTGCTAGGAGCTTAACATATATCTACATGTTCCTAATCCTCACGATAATTCTTTAAAGAAGGTATTATTATTTCTGTATTTCAGATGAAAAAAGAGATCTTGGAGGAAAAATAATAGTTTGTCTCCAACACATGATGCTCTTCCCCATTATCTTCCTCCAATCCTTCAAATTGCTTTGTTTGCCTGGCAACTTGGTAGATGTTATTGAAAACATCTGGCCAGAAGAGCTAAAGAAACCAATTGGCTGCTAGCAACTAATATGTCATAAAAAAAAAAAAGAAAAGAAAACAAAGAGAAAGAAAGAAAGAAAGGAAATGGCCCTTTGATAGTAGCACGGTGAACATTTTAAAAATTTAACAATTCAATCATTGGTTCTTGCCTCAATATCTGTGTCTCCGATCTCTTCACACTCTGTAGTAAATTTCCATGTAAAAATATTTTGGGTTTCCTGTGGGAGTTTTTTACAAGCAGATCTGCCAAAGCCATTTCAAGCACTGTATTGGAAACATTCAACATAAATATCCTGTCCTATAGGGAATATTAGCAAAGGCAAAAAAAAAAAAAATTGTCAATTGAGAATACAGTTAAAATAATTCCAGGCAAGATTTTTTGACTTACAGTGACTTATCAAAGAAGAATATTAAGGAAATTAAAAGAAAATTGTGCCCCTTTTCTGGATTCACTTCCTAATTTTTGTCATTCATATATATATATATTCTCCTTATCATCATCAAATCAAGGTCTGATAAATTTTTTAAAAACCCTTTCTTTACTCTTTCAAGAGCAAAAAGACACTGAATGATCATCTTTAATTAAATTTTGTTAATTTAGTAGGAAATGCACTAACACACAATATATTAACATGCAGTCCCTCCTAACCGTGAGCTCTGCAGGACCATGTCTTAGTCATCAATTTCCTCCCCTGTAAAATGTGAATAATAACAATCCCTACTTCATAAGGTTGTTGTGAGGATTAAAATAGATAATCTTTGTAAAGTGCTTAGAACAATACTAAACACATATTAAAGAAATAAATACACACCCATACACACACACACACACACACACTCACAGTCGGTTTTGGTTTTGTTTATCTTGCAATATTTGGGCTGCCTCAATGTTCAAACAGTTCACATTTCAAATATTTCTGATTGTCACTGTTATCAAAAACACAAACAAACTGTGTCCCCTGCTTTCATGAAGGGGAATGCCATTTACCCAGTGGCCCAGGCCAGAAACCTATGAATCATCCAACTAATCGCTCTTCCTCACCCCCCACATCAAACCAATCACTAAGTTCTGTCTAGCAGATCCGATCCTTTTACCATCCCCACAGCCTCTCCTATCAAGAGTACCCCATTCATCTCCATCACGTGGTCTCCCGGCCTCCAACCTTGCTGTGGCGACAAGAGGGACTCCGGCAATTCCCCACTGAAACCCCTTCCATATCTTCCAAACAGTCAAAATTCCTTTTAAAAACCCTTAAGGTTGGTACCTTTCTACTACACAAGCCTCATCTCTCACCTATCTCCAGCCCACCCTTCGATCGCAACCTCTTCCCACGCTTCAGCCAAACAGAACATGTGCCCGTTTCTCGGATGTGCGCGGCACTACCCCAGCTGCAGACATGCGTTCGCACGTGCTGCCTCCCTTACCTGGAACACTCTTCTTCCCTCCGTTTGCCTGGCTAACATCTATTCACTCCCTGTAGGTTCAACTTACATATCACTCCTTCCAGGAAGCTTTAGAGGATTCCCTGGCCTAGGGTAGCCACCCCTCCAGCAGCCTGTGCCTTCTGTGTCCCCCCACACAGCACACTTCCTTAGGACAGCTTGTGGACAGCTCTGCCTTCTCCACTAGACAGCCAGCTTCGGGAAGTCGGGGGCCTTGTCTGGCTTCCTCATCATTGGAAATCTAACTGGCATGATGCCTGGCATGGAAAAGGTACTTGAAACATTTTTTTTTTTTTGATGAAAAAATTTGTGATGTTAATTTTTTACGACCAAAAAAGAAGAGCCATACATTTGTGATTAGTGTCATTCCCTGAGGCTCCAAATCTTCCCCCATGAAAGGAGGTTTAAAATAATCACAAAGACATATAGCAATTCATCTGCAGACTCCTCTTCTCCAGACTCTGCCAGAAAAGCCATCTTTATAATCCTTTAGGATCATTTAGATGGAGTACTAGGAGAGTGTCATTATGATTTTATAATTCTGTCTGTGTACTCTGAGCAATTACATGGTATCTGGGACACACAAGCTAAGCTAACACTGCTACATATTAAAATGCAGACATCTAACCAAGATTGTCTTTCTATGAATGAATACATTTATAGTGAGTGTTAGGTTCTCTTGACATCAAATTTGATGCACACAACTTTACTAACTTGATAACATAAGATAGAACAAAGGGAATTCCTAAACAGAGAAATTATAATATCAATGTGGTTATACATAAGGAAGTGAATTGGGGAAGAAAGAAGGGGAACCAAGTTTAGGAATAAATTTAAAAAGTCACTAAGTTAAAATGCTGAAAAATCTCAGAGACAAATCACATTGCCTACATTACATAAATGCCCGAGTATCTGTGCTGTAGACTAATAGGTAAGGAGAGCCCAAGTTAATCAATATTATTGATAAAATAATTAAAATAGAACTAACACAAGGGAATAGCAATCTGATTAGGAATACAGGCTAGGGGAAAGGCAGTTTAATCCAATTTGCATACACTATTTGACTAAATTATATTAGTCTATTGAGCATTCATGAGAAACAAGCTATACATCTGCAAAAGCCATACAAAAAGAATTTTCTTTGCTATAGTAAAAAAAATATGTTTTAGTTGACATTTTCATTTTTTTTTTAATCCAGTTTTTAAAAAGCAGTTGTGGAAGATCTTGTACTAGCTAATGCAAAATCTGTGGTCCTAGAAATTGAGTTATATGCTTGCTTCTAGAAAAACAGGTCACAAATATGGAGTTTTATCATTTAGAATATAATTTATAAGATGCAACTTGAGTAATATGAGATGGATTATTTTATAAAAATTTCTAAAAGTTGGCAGCCCAGTTACATAAGGCTGGATAATTTGAAATAGCAAAGATGGCCATGGAGGTTCATAGATCTTTGAAACTCAAAAATACTTACTGCTAGAAAAGGGGGAAAAAATACAAAGCAGCATAGACTGCCATTAGAAATTTCCTAGAGAGAAATGTTCCAGGTTAAATATTAGACACTGCAAACATAGCAAGTCAATGTAGTTGCCTCTCTCCCACAATCAGTCACTACTTAGTTCTGCCTCCAGCTAACAGGTGGGCTGAAATCAACCTTATTTCAACAAACCAAACATCCAAACTATGTAATCATGGGATGACATCTGAGCATGATCTGGCCAGCTGCTTATAAAGGAGTCTTTCACAGTGACAGATGGGAATTTTCATTGTTGACCAAGCTAGACACTAGGGCACACCACCTCCATACTTCATGCTGAAATCAACCAAGTGCAAATAAAGAGCCCTACCTCTAAAAAAAAATGCCTCCATCCATCTGTTCTCATATACACTGGTACTTGTTTTATTTTGCACATAAAGATAAGACTATTAGGCTCCTACTTTTGAAGCATGGACCTTTTCAGTTGTTTTCCCAGCATAGCTCTACATGAGAGCTGAGTTACTCACACACTTTTTCACAACCTTTAACCAGCACCACACTTGAGAGGACAGCTGGCTCTTTGGGGAACAGTATGGAGTCAGGGACCTAGCAGATCTAAGAGACCCGTGGGATCCAACCCAAGTCCTTGGCCTCATTGGCACAGTGTTCTCACCATACTACCCCACCAGGGAAACTTCAAAGATTTATTGCTGCTGTGTGCCACTCTGCATCTCTGAAACAAAGTTTCCCACAATCCAAAAATACTTCCTCCAAAAGTTAAATATTTAAGATCACATGTGCACGGGTGCACATACACACATGCGTGCGCACACACACACACACACACAAAATTTGTTCTAAATTATAGAGAAATAAAATGTAAAGTATCTAACCTAAGTTTCTATATCCTAATCAAACATGAAAGTATTATCACAGATGACTTCATATAATGGTTTCTTATAACTGATTACCCTGGGTTTCACCTCCCTTATTCCTTTAACACATCACTCTCTGGGGTTTTCTTTTCTGGACATACAATCGTGGGGAAAAATGGAAACATCTCTTCGGATTGAAATGTTTGTCCAGAGTGCTATGCTATCTTCCATTCTAAATACAGAAACCACCCTCCAAAACAGGAACGTTCTCCAAACTTTTTCCCTTCGTGGTGTGGCTACAAGTTATAGTACTTTAAAAAAAAATTCTGACTGGAAGTGCCAGGAAATCACAGCACCACATGCTTATCTACATTGAAGAACGCTCTGAAACTTGAGAAATGACAGGAGCTACCAACAAGGATTGCTGCCAGTCAGTCCAGCAGTTTTTCCCTGCATGCTGCCTGCTCCATGAAGGAGTGAGACAGTTGGGCAGCACTACCTCCAGGATTCTACAGGAAGGCTCTGACCCACAACACCTTAGATTAAAAGGCATTTTGAAATTTAAATCAATCTCAATTCATCTCCACCATCTTGGCATACAACTGAAATGTGTGAGTCAGAAGAATGTATTTCTATGTAAAAATAGATAGAAAAGAGATATCACACTTTCTTTCAATAAGTTGTTAGTAGTCTTCTCTAATTTTTCTGAAAAATAAGTTTTCTTTCAATCTGACCTAAATTCTCCAAGCTTCCGACCATACCTTAATTTTGATTCTGCCATCTTGTTACCCAGCAATGTCAGAGAAGAGCTAATCACCATATTTTTATAAGCATTGAAGCCAGTTATTAGTTGGGTCTAAATAATTTTCTTCCTTTGAGTTAACAATATCAGATATGACTTTCCAATCTTTTTATTCTTTTCCATGTCTCGAATTCCTGGCCTCAAGTGATCCTCCTGCCTCAGCCTCCCAGAGTGCTAGGATTACAGGTGTGAGCCACTGCACTCGGCCTCTTTTCCATATATGTCACTTTTTAAAATTCTTTCTAGGCCGGGCGCGGTGGCTCACGCCTGTAATCCTAGCTCTGGGAGGCCGAGGCGGGTGGACCGCTCGAGGTCAGGAGTTCGAGACCAGCCTGAGCAAGAGTGAGACCCCGTCTCTACTAAAAATAGAAAGAAATTATCTGGCCAACTAAAAATATATATACAAAAAAATTAGCCGGGCATGGTGGCTCATGCCTGTAGTCCCAGCTACTCGGGAGGCTGAGGCAGTAGGATCGCTTAAGCCCAGGAGTCTGAGGTTGCTGTGAGCTAGGCTGATGCCACGGCACTCACTCTAGCCCGGGCAACAAAGTGACACTCTGTCTCAAAAAAAAAAAAAAAAAAAAATTCTTTCCAGAGTCCTCCTACAACAATTACCTTGTTGTAACTTCTAGCTGGCATGTGTTAAGCGTATTTCTATATCCGTATGGTGAGAATCTCACCACTGGCTGGCATTCAGTAGGCTCATGGTAAACATTCTCAAGAACACGTAAAATCATACATGAGCAGCATTCAATAAAAAATTGAGCATAGTTTATCTGTCTTCCATGGCTAGACACTGCTATTTATCTGGTCATGTTTTCCTATTATTCCTATTATATGGAAATAACCATACTATTCCATCAAGAATAGTTCCTCTGACTTCACCAGAAAACTCAACAAGCTCATTCCAACAATTATTCTGGTTCAGGATGATAGGGAACAAAAAGAAATATATATATATAAGCAATCATCCTAAAATGTTAATCTAAATATTGATTTTCTAGCATATACACAGGTATTTAAACTACCATCAACCAAAAGCTTGATATACCTTGGCAGAACTTCAAATGATTTGCTGTAATATTTATTCCTAAAATTTCATCTTTCTATATTCAATATAGGAATAACAAGCTCTTTTCTGTTCAATGGGTTTTGCTGTTGGAGTTTCCAAAAGGACTCTATTTTAGCAGGAACTTATATGAAATTTTTTATTGAGAATAGTTGACACTTCAATTAAGCGGTATTTTTAATTTTAATTGACAAATGAAAATTATATAGATTTATGGGGTAAAATATTATGTTATGATATATGTATACATTGTGAAATGATTAAATCAAGCTATTCACATATTTATCACTTTTTTGTGGTGACAACATTTAAAATCTACTCTTTTAGCAATTTTCAAATATATAATATGTTATTGTTATCTATAGCAGCGGTCCCCAACCTTTTTTGACACCAGAGACTGGTTTCATGGAAGACAATTTTTCCACAGATTGCGGGGATGGTTTAGGATGATTCAAGCACATTACATTTATTGTGCAGTCAAACCTCTCTGCTAATGCTCATCTGTATTTGCAACCACTCCCCAGCACTAGCATCTCCGCCTCAGCTCCATCTCAGATCATTAGGCATTAGATTCTCATAAGGAGCGTGCAACCTAGATCCCTCGCATGTGCAGTTTACAGTAGGGTTTGTGATCCTATGAGAATCTAATGCTGCTGCTGAGCTGACAGGAGGCTGAGCTTATGCGGTGAAATGCAAGGGATGGGGAATGGCTGTAGATACAGATGAAGCTTCACTTGCTAGCCTGCCGCTCACCTCCTGCTGTGTGGCCCAGTTCCTAAAAGGCCACAGACTGGTCTCAGTCACGGCTTGGGGGCTGGGGACCACAGATCTATGGCCAACATGCTGTACAACAGATCTCCAGAACTTATCTCTGCTGTCTAACTTTATACTCTCACAAACATCTCCCCATTCCCTACTCCATCCCCACCCCTAGTCCCTGGCAACCAACATTCTACTCTCTACTCCCATGAGTTTGACTTTTTTAGATTCCATATATAAGCGAGCACATGCTATTCAGCCATAAAAATAAGGGAAATTCTGCCATCTGCAACAACATAGATAAACCTGGAGGACATTATACTAAGTGAAATAAGTCAGCCACAGAAAGACAAATATGTGGTATTTTTAAAGATACACATTTCATTAGTAATTTGACTATTTTATTAGATACTTTTTCTATTTTTTTCTTAAAAGGTTGATAATTATTTTCTAAATGTTTATTATATTTATCCCTTTGTTTAGAACAGCTTATTACTAGAATAAGAAATTATACATGCTCTAATATCCTTGTCTGCCAATTTCACAAATACTAAATTTCCTAAAATCATGTTTAAATGCCAAAGAGGAGATGCAACAAATGCCATGATACATGTTAAAGGCCAAATTAAAATTGCCCATCTTTCAGCTTTTTATTAGAGCTGATTAAGGTTATTAATAGATATTTTTCATTAGACTAATATTTTACATGTTGACATAAACACTTTTGTCTTTCTCACTCTTGTTCAAACACATATAACATACATATACACACACCCATACATACATACACATACATACACACAGCTCAATTCTGAAAAAAGGTGAAACAAGAAAGTATGAAAGAAAAGTGAAATACAGCCAGTTGTCCTTTAGCAGGAAACTCTTCATAGAACCTTAGCAAGGTCATAGACGCCTTGGAATCACCATGGTCACTGATGTGAACTGGCTTCCTTAAAAGAATGCTTCTTACTTAGGAGTCATATTAGAGAGGTAGTGGGAAGGTATAAAATAAAAGATTGGGGAAGGGCTTCAATTACTGTTGGAAGAATTTACAAATGTAGGCTTTATTTTCATTGATTCTTCAATAAATTAGTAAACCTTATTAACATGATCTGGAATGAACAGCAAGACCTACATACAGCTCTAAGTCAAACCAGAAGGAGGCTTCCATTGGGAGGGTCTACAAATGGCTTCACTGAAACATGATAAAGCCAGAAGCACTTGAACTAAGCAGTTCAACACAAACTGTATCTACTAATCGAATCACTTATTACATGATATAGAGATGTTCATCTATCTGTCTTTTCAGCAAGACTAGAAATTCCTGGAGGTGAGAGGTCATGCGTGTCCTGCTTACTTTGCTTACTCTGCCCACCCTACTGCCCAGTATAAGCATTGAATCACATGGAAGCAAAGTGGATATGGCAGAAAAACAAGAAGAAAGGAAGCAGCAGTCACATAAGGCCAAAGGGTAAGAGCCAAAGAGTAAAGAGTGAGGGCTGGTAAATGTATCACACCTGCAGGAGCAGAGGTCTCCGATGCATGAGGACAGGGGACTCCCACAGATTGCTAAGAGAAGGAGGAAGGAAAGGAGCTGGTAAGGCAGCTTAGAATACGGAAGCACAGAATGAGATCTGCAACCAGGCTGAGAGGAGGGAGAGGAGGAAGCAAAGAGAGGGCTGGGAAATCATAAGTAAGGAGATGAGCTGCCAAGGTCAGAAGCTAAGAAAACTGTCTTCATTAAAACCACCACTGACACAGGGAAAATGGGAAGAAAGATGAAAATACAGCTATCCAGAATGGAGGAGCGGAGGCCAGAGCACACGGGCAGTCTGGGAGACCTCTTTATCTAGATAGTGGGGAAGCAGGGCCTGTGTGCAGAGACGGGGCGGTCTGCTCTGAGCCCGCACAGTGGCCTGACTTTGAAGCAGGTGCAAACCACCACAACAGTCACCTTATTCCTCTTTTTTCTTCTCTCCCTTTTTCTCCCACCACCCCCAATTTCCTCCTGCCACCAAATGAGACCCTGTGCTTTTTTCAGGTTAGTGGAAGAGGCCCATTATAGCTCTGCCATTCCCTGTTCCCGGGACAGGGCCACAAAGAGGAAGAGGAATGGCACCAGCTGACCTGGCAGTGTCTCTTCAAAGGTAAGTCTCAAGGAACAGAAAAGAAATGACACCAACCACAAAAGAATTTCAAATGTTAAGGTGATGTGCACATTCTAGTTACCATGACCTACAGTCAGCAAGTGGGTACCATCTTGTCCAAATTATTAACTTTCTAAAGAGCAAGCAGATCATACCATGGACTTGGGTGAGGTGCTCTGAGGAAGGGGAAAGAAGTGGAATGCTACAGGTTCTGCATAAGCCCATCCAAATCCAAAGGTCTTCTTATAGTAAAATGTATGGGGAATAATTAGAATTAATATACTTTAAGCAATTTTGAAAACTGAATTGTGTATACTGGTATGGTGGCTTTTATTATGCAGGTCCATCACTGAAAACTCAAAATGTATGGAATCACTTACGATTTGAGAGAAATGCCCCAAATTTTGGTGAATATGTAATTTTACTCATCCTTGATGACACATCTTTGAATAAATTTTTTTGTGTGCTACTACAGTACTGAAACTTCCCCTTGAAACAACTCTAAACCTCTAATTTGATATATGCATGCTTTGAATCCACTTCAAAAATAATTCTCTATTCTCTGATGTCCTCCCTTATATACAATCATATTTCCAAAGAATACCAGTCACCAAGAGCACTTAACAAGGTGTGCAATCTTTTCTCAGTGAACACTAATGTTGAAAGGAAGTCCTCAGCTTAGACCAAGAAATTAGAATCTATAATTTTTGTGAAAGGTCAGTGTCTATTCAAATTTTGAGCACAGATAGTCCTCCAACTTATGAACTTGTTGAATTCCAAAAGTTTGATTATAAACCAGTTGTGGTAAAGAAAGAGGTAGTTCCCCCATAGTAAGAATAACACACACAATAGTCAGGTTCTCAATGCAGCCTACAAAAGCCTTTTCCACTTGTGCTCTACCTAAAACACCAATAATAAGACCGTAGAACTCATAGCCAAGGTGATATTTCCATGAGAAAATCCTTTCAGAGTTCCTTTTTGGGATGCCAGGAACCCAAAACTCCCTTTCTGGCAATGAAAGTACAAGCTCCCCTTGCAGAAAGCAGGCTTTGCGGTGAAGGCCATGGTGTACATTTTGGGGAGAAGGGTCTTTCCGAACTGGGCATGTGAACACACTGCTTGTCCAGCCTGGGAGGAAATGCTAATAAGACAGAGTGGGAGAAAGGACTCAAGGGAGTAAGTGGGAAAGTCGGGCAAGGGTGGGTGGGGGACACATGGAAGAGCATGGACAGGCAGTTTCTCATCACCTCCTCCCATCTCCTTTGCATTCCAAAAGTTCTGCTTTCTTTTCATCCCCTTTGAAAGGCTTTGTGGGGAAGGACTGAGAAGAAATGAAAGTCTACCATGGGGCAGTAAGAGGAAAGGAGTAAGGGGAAGGCAGTCGCCAATAGCACACAGGCTGGAAGAGATGCAGTCTTCTATTTGGAGGTAACAGGTAGGTTTCTCACGTGTGAGATGCACGTTCACAAATCAGAACCTGTGCATGTGGCTCGTGCATAGGCCCAAAGAGAAAACAATGGTTACTGTCCCCAAAACGGAAGCACAATTAGCAAATTAAATGAACTAGAGCCCTTGTGAATGCTTCTGTTATTAAAATCCCTTAAGAAAAAAAAAAGCATATTCAATAAATTTTTTGCACACCTGTTGCAGTTTAGTAGGGACAATGTCTTCATCAAAGAACCAGAATCCAGAGTAAATATACTGTGCTCACAGTTTTTAGGAATTCACACATATCAAATTCTAGTGTAGAAATCCAGGTTCTGTCACCAATTTCATGCAAGATAGCATACTTCAAGCAGGTGTGTATCCTTCAGACAAAATCATAACCAGAACTAATCCTTTATTACAGATATCAACTGGTGGTCATTGTTTAGCTGTTACATAAACACAACCTGAAAAATGTATACCTTTGTCTACTTTAAGCCATAAAGCCTATCAGCTTCATAAATAATCAATGTAACACACATTGAAAATCCAAAATCCAAACAAAAATACTAATTATTTTAAATAATGTCTAGGAAGAGCACCTCTTTCCACAGATTATTTGAATAATGAATTTAACCTCCTAGAAGGACCTATTTGCTCCTGTTGGGCAAACACAAAGTGAGAGGAAATGGTGAGAGTTGAGGAGAGTCTCTCTGGGGCTCTGGACTGTAAGTAAGAAAAGCTACTTTTCCTGTGAGCCATTTCTTCACTGACAGGACTCACCCATTGGAAGCACTTGTTTAAGTGGGGTCCAAACGGGAAGAAGGGCAGCCTGGGGTGGTGAACAGAGTCCCAGTCTGGGTCTAAGTACAATTTCCCCTGTCTCACTGGGACATTTAAGGCTGTTGCCCCAACTTTGGTTTTTGTTTATATATATATACACACACACACACACACATATATGTATATATATGTATATATATATACACATATTGTCTCAACTCTGTTTTTAATCTACCTTTTCATCCACAAACTAAGGAATACATCCTACAGAATACCTGAAAATTCCACTTGGGTTTCAGAAGCTATGTGGAATGTGGTAGTCTGAATATCTATTTTCACAAGACTTGTCTCCGATCTTCATGCAAGCTTTTGCTGACTATGCTCAAGTAAATTTTGATACAAGTTAAAATGGAGGTGTTTTACTGACGTCACAGAAAGTCCAACATGGCATCTATTCATCTCCTTTGAAAGCCTCAGGGGCAGTCAGGGTGATCCTGGCTATTTCAAACCCTGAGCTATCAGATGGAAGTTAGGATGGGGGATGTAGTTTTGGTAAAGACTTATATAACAATGCTCAGAATCTTCTAACCTAACAGCGAACATTTTCAACCACAGAACACCTAGCTAGAAAATGAGAAAAGAAGAACATGTTGTGTCTAATCCTGCATATCTTAGACAGTGGTCACCAACTTTTTTGGCACCAGGGACCGGTTTCATGGAAGACAATTTTTCCACAGGGGACGAGGGGTGGAGGTAGGTGAAGCTCAGGCAGTGATGCGAGCGATGGGGAATGGCTATAAATACACATGAAGCTTTGCTCACTTGCCCATTGCCCCGCTGCTAACTTTCATGGAAGACAATTTTTCCAAGGATGGTGGGAGTCAGGGGGACTCAGTCTCCTCATTTCTGACAGTGATCCCAAGAAAGGATTATCTTTGCCTTAAAACATATAATGTCCTATTTACATACATTAGAGAATTCATCTGTTGTAAGTAGAATGCCATCCAAATCTCTAAGACACACCATAAGAAACAAAAAAAAGGGCACTGTTATTTACTGTTATTTATTTGAACCTTCAAACTAATATTTGCATTACCTCTGTATTAACAATGTCCATTGGTCTTTTCTTGACTTCTCCTATGTCCAAGTAACTGAGGAAAAAAAAAAAAAAACAATAAGGCTTGCTTTTACAGGTTTTAAGCCAGCAAATTCCTTTTTAAAAATCATTAAAAAGTAAAGCAAGTCAAAGGAAATATTTAATTTTAAAGCAAAAATCAATAGCTACCAATTAAAAGCAATTATAGTAGAACTGTTTGCAGTGGTGCCAACCAGAGCTGACACCTGTCTACCCTAAACTTCAAGGGAACAGAAGTCTTAGAAGTACATACTTTTATTAAGGAATTAATTTCCCTTTCTAATAGTTAACTACTTAGTTTATATACTGTATTTCTAATTCTTATATGAATTTGATTAAAAGAGTTCATAAGAATTTCATTAATCACAGACTTTAGGTTAAAGGAGGTATTGGCAGCATGCAATAGAGTAACAACCAGGAAAAGCTGGGAAATCATTTTCTCCAAGAGAGCACTTTAATGACACAGAAATGCTCAACCATGTGGAATGGTTTAGATATTGGTTCAGCTAATAGACAGATGGGTGGATTAGTTAACCTCTGGAGATGCCTATTATTTCATTACTATTTGCTACAGATCTTAACTAGTAGTGATCATTCTTTAGCTGTTGCATAAGCATAACCTGAAACCTTTATACCTTTGTCAACTTCAAGTTATAAGTCCATCACTGTGATCTGGTTCCAGTTTTAAATGGTCCCTAAGCTGTGCTTCATACATACAAGGTGCTAGATAAACATTTTAGTATAAAAAAGTAAAAATGTAGCATTTAATTTATAATAATAGATAGCTAGATCCTTTACATCAACTACTATAATTGCTAAGTTGCTAAAAAAAAAAAAGTTTACATTACAGTTAATTTTGGCTATTGAAATGTTTTTATTGTTGTTTATTTTGGAGGGATGGAATACTTTAGTTAATTGATACCTCTAGAAACTATCATGTATTTCCCTATATAAACTGTAGTTACGTATGATAATACAAATATTCCCTCTGTCTTGGCAATAAAAGAGTTTTCTGTGAATCTGCAGGAATCTGAGTTTTTACTTAATACCAAAATATTCTAACTGTCATGTGCAGGAAAGTGATCTCAGATCTACAATATTAATGTAGTAGAGTCAACTTCCAAAAATGCACAAGGGAAGTTTTGGGGAAAAATAATCACCAGAATTCTCTGCTATAAAATTAAGGTTTAATAGCTACCTGCAGTTTAGTTATCATTTCAACAATATTAGAAAAATCTAAGTGAAAGCAATTCAAGCAGGAATTTTATCAGTTCCATTTGAAAAATATTTTGCCATCTTTCTCCGCATCATTTAGGATCTAAGTGAAAGCCCATGAATTACCTTCAATACGTTCTGGGCTTTCTTTTGTTCTGTCAGTTGCTTCAATTGTTATAGAAACTTATAGGTGCTGAGCTTCAAATACATTCAGCATTTAGATACTCTTGGCTTCTATCATTATAACTCATAGATACTACTACTTTAACACAAATAAAATAAATTAATCATCTGTCAGCACAAAAAAGTAACCATGGACACTGTTATAACAAACTCAGGGGTTTCTTTGTGTATTAATTAAAAGCAAAAATAACTATGCAAATCTCTTATTTATAAAGAGTGATTTGAAGTGCACTTTCTATTTGGCTTGCAGCTGTATCTTTTTATCTTATGAGTTTCTAGGGCCAAATAAACAAAAGATAACATGAATTACTAAAGTGAGTCTACAGTTTTCAACTGTTCATAGATTCTAAACCAGATTTCCATTCCCATGAAATTCTTTTATAGTATGTAGAAATCACTTAATAAAAAAATAAACAAATTATATAATAAAAGGAACTGGTTGTAGAAATGCCTTACATTTAGGTAACACTTTGGTGTTTGCACATTCACATCTATAGCGTTTACATTTTACAACACCCTTGTGAGGAATGGTTCTGTATTGGGAAACTGACGAGCTAAGTCAAGTGAATTGCCCAAAGACACAGAACTAATAAACAGCTCAATCTCATCTCCTGGTTTTAAGTTCTAAATTTCTTTTGAACACACAGTTTCATTTAGCTCTTTTCTATGAAGTTAAACAAAACATACTTAAGGAAGGTTTCAGGGAAGGGAAAAATAAATCCAAATGTATCCCTCACCTTGCAGAGAAAGACTGACAAAAATAGTACACCTAGAACTCAATTTAAACAAACTTAGGAGAAGGATGATGTTAAAGAACTTTAATGATAACTTTGAAAATTACTTCTACACAGTTAAAAACTGGATTTGAATTTTAATTATTAATAATTCAATTATGCTTGTGAATTCACAAGCTTAGATTATGGTAAGGATTTTTCTTTTTCTTTTTTTCTTTTTTTTTTCTTTTTTTTGGCTATCCTGGGGACCAAGATGAATTTCAATTAAAATGTTCTATTAAACTATGGAATACATGATGCCGCAATTTCACTCCTAGGTATCTACCCAAGAGAAATGAAAACTTGAACACAAATATTCATAGAAGCATTATTCATAATGGCCAAAAAGGAAAACAGCCCAAATATTCATCAACTGTTAATGGATAAGCAAAATGTGGTATATCATGGAATATTACTCAATAATAGGAAGAATGAAATCCTGATGCATGCTAATTGGATGAACCTTGAAAACATTACAGTAAGTGAAATAAGCCAGACACAAAAAGCCATGAATTGTATGATTCCACTTATATAAAATTTCCAGAATAAACAAATTCATAGAGACAATAGATTAGTGGTTACCAGATGATGAGGGAAGGGGGAACTTGGAAGTATAGGATTTGGGGGGGATAGAAATGTTCTGAAATTACTTTGTAGTGACGGCTGCAAACTCTGTGAATATAGTGAAAACCATTGATGTTAAGTGAAATGTATCTCAATAAAGTTGTAAAAAAAAACTAGAATATAAAGTTCTACCTGTTATATAATGCCCACCCACCAACTCTCAACTCCCACATAACTTTAATTATTTCTCTAATGACACATATCCCTTTGTACTTTGTCTTAAAATTATCGATGTGCACATAGTCTTTCTCCTGTTAGACTGGAAGATCCTAAAGACAAGGATCATGTCTTGTTCATCTTTGTTCCCTTCACAGACCTAAGCCCAGTTTGCTAGATCACGAGACATCTACCGAGAGTGAGCTCCCCTCCAGGAGCTGGGGATAAGGACCCCTGCCCTTGAAGGTCTAACCATCACGCTGCTGGAGACGACATGTAGACAAATATAGTCAGCCAAGAAACTTTTCTAAGCATTATGCGAATAGCATAAACATGCAGGGGGTGGGAGTAGGGTCACAAAACTGGGTGCGGTCAATTCACTCGAAATGGAAGATTGAAAGAAATTAAACAGTGGGGGGATGGGAGAAGGCAGGCAAATTTCTCTTCTGGTGACAATATGGTGTTCAAACCTTGGAAGGGATTTTTAAGAAATCCTCATTTAAACTAAAAGGATGGGTTCCAAGAAAAAAGTAAAGGGTGGGGGAGAGGAAAGAAAAAAAGCCAAACAGAAAATGCAAAAGTATCGGTTTGGCCACTAACCTTGCATGGATACTTTTTTAAAGATCTCTGTTGTTTATGCGCAAATTTAAGTTTGTTCCTACTGTTACCCAAGTGAAATTCCTTCTCCAGTAACAGGGTCAACCTCTGTCCCCAAGTGCAACAGGAGTTTGAGAGGTGTCACGCCGCCAAGTCGCAGCCCCTCAGCCCGCCGAGGTGTGGGCGGGCCGGGGGTCCCGAATTTCGTCATAGCAGCCACACGGCGCAGTGCGCCCTGGCGTGGTGGGCGCAGGGGGCAGACCGACTCACTTGAGTTTCTTGAAGGCTTCCTGGCCTCCAGCCACGTAGTTGCCCCCGCTCTGGATCTGGTCTAGCTTCCGGATGCGGTGGCCAGTCCTGGGGGTGTAGATGTTCCTGACCGCCCCAAAGGGCGCCTGAACGCCGCCTGTCACCTCCTTCAGGAAGACGTCGAAGCTGGACACCTTCTTCTCCTGGAAGACGACGCGGCGCCCCGCGAAGAAGGGGTCCCCGTTGCGGTACACCAGCACGCTCTTGACGACCGGCTGAGACAGGTGGCTGGACCTGGCGCCGGTGCCGCTCATCTTCCCCGCGGGACGCTGCCCCAGCTGGCCTCTCGGGGGGACGCACCTCCGCTACCCGGGCGGCCTCGCCGCACACACAGCGCGGGATCGCCTCCTGAAACGAATGGGAAACTAACAGATCCGCGGGGAAGAGAGAAGTAACGGCCGTGCGCCTGGCGTCCCCCCGCGGAGACACTGTAGGCTGCGGGGCTCAGGGCGGAGGTTCAAGCACTTCACCGCGGTCCGCACGGCCAATCAGCGCTCGCAGTGCGCGCGCGACGCCTGCTTCACAGGCCACCTGCAAAATCAAAGCGTGCCACCTCGGAGCAGGAGCCGCGCCGGGCAAGCTGAGTTAGGACAGGAGGGAACGAGACCGAGGACACACACACACACACACACACACACACACACACACACACACACACTATAAATGGGGTGAAACCCAATTTCTAACGTCCTACCTGTGCTACTCTTTCCAAACAGCTTTATTTTCTTTTCTGCCTTCTTGCACCCTTACCTCGCAATCTCCCGCTTGCTCCCAAATTAAAAGCAATTAAGTTCCTGGCTGGAGTTGCGTGTCCGGGACCCCTCGCCCCCTCCCCGATGACCGGCGCCGCCAGGTGGCGAAGCTCGGGTGGGCGTCATTTGACCACACCCGGCAGTGGCGCGCAATAGCGCCCCGGGGGGTCGGGGCAGTCGGAGGGTCCCTGGGGAGGCGCCCGCCGCGGTGGTACCTACCGACACTTGCGGGCAGGCGGGGGAGTGGCGGCGACGGAGGGCGGGGGCAGCGCGTCGCTAGCGCTGTTCCTCCCGCTGCCGTTACCTCTGTGGGCCTCCCTCCCCCGTGGGGAACGGAGTTGTTATTTCCCACCGTTTCCATAGCAACCGCAGCCTCGCGCAGCCAGCCGAGTCCGCGAACTAGGCCGGGCGCGCGCCTGGCTCCCGGGGGCCGCGCTGGCTGCCTCCCTCCCGCAGAGGCGCGGAGGAAGTGAGGGGCTTGCGGGGTGAAGGGGAAGCCTAGGTGGTATTATCACGCGGTCATTCAATAAATGGACGCCTACTGTGTGCCAGGCGCTGTGCTAGGCGTTGGGGTTACAGCAGCGAAGAGGATAACCTAGCTTTACGCGGGGTGGTGGGGTGGTGAGCGTGTCAGTGACACAAGGTTAAATGGGTAACTGACTGGCTGTGTCCAAGAGCCCACGTCCAGGCTATTTGTGTAGATTATTAGCTCAGTGTATGAAGCAAGATAGGGGAGAGGAGAATATTAAGAACCTCAGTAAAAAGGTTGCTTTGTCCAACTCAGCGTGGAACATACATACTGTGGGACTGGGAAAATTCTCTAAAAAGTTGAAATCTTGCAGTTTATCTCTGCCAATGTTCCCTTTATTCCTCTGAAGACCTTGCTACTATGTGTCAGGTCCAAATTCCATTACTGGGTGCCTAGGAATTCATAATTCATCATATATGAATAAAAATAATAGGTACCATTAATTGAACACATAGCCATGTACGAGGCATCATGTTAGGCATTTATGTAGATTATCTAATGTAATGTTCACAATAACCTTCAGAGGTAAGCATTCTTTGTTCAGGTGAGGAAACTGAAGCGCAGAGAAACCAAAGAAAGTTACTTCAGGTCACACACGAGTTCAAACCCAGTGCTGTCTTATTCCAGAACCACCTTAATCACTGTGTCATAAACAACATGAAAGCTAATGTGTGGGGTATTGCAATCGGGGCAGAAACATTCTTATCAAAGTCATATAATACATTAATGCCTTGAAAGTTAACAGTTTTCAGAAGAAGACCAAAGAGAAGAAAGAAATACAAGGAGAAAAAAAATATTGGGTTATTAAATACTTGTCTGATTTCCTTAAGTACTAAGTTTGACAGTTAATACCTGTGACATTTCTTGTTTTATTTTCACTATAAAGGTACATCCTAATTCTTTCAAACACACGTTTTGACTTGTGATTATCTTGCAAATTTTTTGAACAATTTTTGTACAACCATAGATAAGTCAAAAATCTGTATTATTTTTAAATATGAGTTCCATCATAAAACCAATACAACACAGACAGCTCAAAATATCAACAAAGTGTTTGGAAAGGATGTGACTAATGAACATACAGTACACCAATCATTTAAAAAGTTCTGTTCTGGTAATTTTAATCTTGAAAACAAGCCACATGGACAACCTGAAACCAAGGTGGATAATGATAAACTAAAAACTGTAGGGGAAGCAAATTCATCTCAACCTATGCATAAAGTAACGACAAGATTTGATGTTACTAGTCTAACAATATTAGACCATTTAAAACAAATCGACAAGGTAAAGAAGCTGGGTAGATGGGTACTATATAAATTAAACAAACATCAAAAGAGAAATCGTTTCGAAGCTTACCTTTCTTTGCTGTCACAACATAAAGGCAAACCATTTCTACAACATATTGTTACGTGTGATAAAAAATAGATTCTTTTTGACAATCACAAGCATTCTGCACAATTATCAGATAAAGTGCTGAAACACAGTCCCAAACCAAATATTCATCAAAAAAAGCTAATGGTGACTGTTTGGTGGTCCAGCACTGGTATTATCCAGTACAGCTTCATGAAACCCAGTCAATCCATTACAGTGGATGTCTACTGCAACCAGTTGGA
Organism: Lemur catta; assembly: GCF_020740605.2. Classification (NCBI taxonomy): domain Eukaryota; kingdom Metazoa; phylum Chordata; class Mammalia; order Primates; family Lemuridae; genus Lemur; species Lemur catta. Next base: position 61,774,927 of record NC_059132.1, read on the forward strand.
TGAATTGATGAGGATGCTTGTGATTAAACAGCCAAGGTTAGTCAATAGAGACAGGCCAATTCTCTTGCAAGACAATGCTCAATCACATGTCACACAAACAACGCTGCTCAAACTACAAAGACTGGGCTTGGAAACTCTCTGTCATCCACCATATTCACCAGAACTTACACCAACTGACTAACACTTCTTCCAGGCTTTGGACCACTTCTTACATGAAAATAATATTTAATTCACAACAAGCTGTGAGGAACACCTTTTGTGATTTCATTGTCACTTGCTCTCCAGGCTTCTTTGCTGCTGGCATAAACAGCTACCATTAAGATGTAGTGATAGTATGTTGATAGTTTAGACATATACTTTGATTAATTGTACTGCTTTTTGTTTGAGATACAATAAATTAAACTTTTGATTCAAAATCGAACATTTCATATTTAATGACCTAATAGAAGAGGGAAATTCTGTATGCTGGTTGTGGAGAATATACAGATTGAGGGATAGGTGGGTAAAATATCTATGAAAATGTGCTACCAGATAAGTAAGACAGAATACCTGGTTTGAGGAATGGAAGGCAATAAATGAAGCAACCAAAAACAGCCTAAAACTCCCTATGATCTTATACTACCCCAGTGCAAAATGAAAACGCGTGGCCCTTGTTCAAAAATTAAGAATTTCAAGATGGCGACAGCAGAGCATTAAACCAAGCACAGCATCCTTCCAGGTGTGGGACCCTGTCGCCAGCCCATGAAGCCACCCTGCATCTATTTTCTTTTTTTCTTTTTCCTTTTTGTTTAGGCTAGTCAAGTGAAGCAGTGGGAGTGGAGAAGGAACAAAGGAATCTGTAACTGGTTGTGATCAATTAGTTGTAAACACCACTGCACTCGGACCAACCTGCATCTATATTCTAATGCCTCCTACAATGGTGTCTCCAGCCTAGATGTCTCCTGAGCGTGAATTCATTTATCCAGCTGCCTCTTAGACATGATGTGGTGATAAATGTTTAACAACTGGCTCTCAGAGGAAAAGGGAGGGTCTTGATTCATAGCATTTGACAATCTCTGTAGTTTATTCCAAATATGGCCAATTTTCAGCTACCAGTCTGACATCACTGAAGGCAAGAACTGCACAGTAGCAAGCCATTGTATGGCATTACCACCAACAGATGCAATAGACATAACTTTCAGAGCACAGACAGTAGTAAAATGTAGGCAAGGATGAGTTTTGAGTATTTATTATCTTTGTTTTCAATGCAATCTATTTAATTATATGCTTACAGAATTTTTAAAAATGACCACATTTAAAATTTCTGAAAATTTAACAGTTGACTCTCACAATTGACTTGTAACAAGCCAGTACAAGGTAGCTCCCAGCACACTGTTTCCCTGGATAGCTTCTCTGACTATCTAAAAGGCAGCCTAGACTCAAGACATTCACATGATCTCATGTTTTTCTCAAAACCTCTTTTCCTATGTTCCCTATCTCCACAAACGGACCCTCATTTGCTCAAAGCTGGAACATACACATTTTTCTTCCTCACAGAACACATTTAACTGCTGCAGAAAAACAACAGAAGTAGTCGTGTATTTGCAGTCTCTTGTCCTCCTCTTTTTGCTTGCTGAATTGGTTTTGGAGCTCTCCTCTCTTGTACAGAATCCCAACACTGAGCAAAGGAAGAAGGTTTTAAGAAGCTAGGAATGTTAGATAAACCCTGATCATGAACAGCTGCGGTGGAATGAGGATCCACTTCAGATGGAGGCTGGGGAACATCTGAGAACACACAGAGGAAAGGAAGAGAGAGTTTTGTTTTTAAGCTTCTTCCTACGTATGTGAAAGGCATTGAGAATGGAAGAGATGGCCAAAGAGCATTCTTAAAGAAGTTTTGCTGTGCATTAAAAATAATACCACCAGCTGGGCATGGTGGCTCATGCCTGTAATCTTAGCACTTTGGGAGACTGAGGCAGGAGGGTTGTTTGAAGCCAAGAGTTCAAGACCAGCCTGAGCAACATAATAAGACCCTGTCTCTACAAAAACTTTCTTAAAAATTAGCCAGGTATGGTAGCGTGCTCCTGTAGTCCCAGCTACTTGGCTCAGGCAGGAGGATCACTTGAGCCCACGAGTTCAACGCTACAGTGAGCTATGATCTCACCACTGCTCTCTAGCCTAGGTAACAGAGCAAGACCCTGTCTCAAAAAATAACAATAATAATACCACCAAGGCATTTGATGTTTCCTCAAGAGCCTGAATAAATCTCTGAAATGCTTTTAATTGATACATTTCTGATGAAATAATAATTATTTTGATATAACACTATACTAAAACCAGACTACATCACATCTGGGTTTATAAGCGTTCTTCAGCCAGTCACCAAGTTCTATCAATTCTACCTCTCAGATAGTTCTTAAATGCATTCGCTTATCTCCAAACCCATTGCCACTTTTTTGAATTCAGGGTATCATCATCCCCTCAAAAGGTCACCCTGTCTTCAGTTTTACCTCCCTACTCTCCATTCTCTACAGAAAAGCCAGCCTGAAAGATCGTTGAAAAAAAAATCTATTCATTTCACTTTTTAGCTTAAAACTCTTCAAATGCTCATAACTTTTCTGAAAATGGAAATCCAGTATCATCAACATTGATCACAAAGCCCTGAATATACTGCTGTTTTTGCCTCCATTCCCATCTCTTCTCATCCAGCCTCTTTATTTTGATGGTGGTTCCATTTTGTTTTTTTAAAGTAAAATCACTGAACTTGTGCATTGGTAGCATGGAAATTATCTGAGGTGTCTTGTATGATTGTACTTTAACCAGGGTGGTCATAACTTAAAGTATAAAAACTAAAGATGAAAGGGTAAAGAAGTATAAGTTCATGCTGCCTATTTCTAAAAGAACTTTCATTCTTCGTAAGTATGGAACATTACAATGCCACTGCCTCATAAGGGGTTTAAATTCTGTGGGGGAGGACACCAGAATTATTAGTGTTCATTTTCATCTAAGATCTTTATTCTCTAATGTTCTTGGTCCTATTGAAACATTTCAGTATACAAAAATGCTGCAATGCTAATACCCCAGAGAAAAGCCATTATCATGTCTTTTCACGTCATGATCAATGTGGTACAATTTTTAAAAATAAACTATCATGCCCTTCCAAAAAAAAAAACCAGACTTCTCCTTCAACTTCCTTGAATATCCCTTTGGATATATTAATACTTTGTGGCCCTATATTCCCCATAGACATTTATTTGGCTCCCTCCAACCGATACTTCAAGTCCCAACTTAAATGTCACTTCCCATGGGAGAGGGTGGGAAAAAATAAATGAAAATTAATTAAAAAATAAAAAATAGATAAATGTCATTTTCTCAGGAAACCTTTTCTAACCCCACTGCCCAAATCAGGATAAGCCTCCCTCAGGTTACATATTTTTCCTCCCTGGGTTTTGTCAATTGTAATTATAAATTTTTGTATGATTATATATTTAATTATAAATTTTTATGTATATTTAATCTTTGTTACATGTTTATATGTATAAATTCACTAAGGGAAGGGATTGTGTCTATTTTATTCAACAGCATCCTACCAGTGCCTAGCACAGAGGCTGGCATATAGTAAGTCCTAAATAATTATTTCATGAATAAGTAATAAATGGAAAATATATTACGTTTAAAAATAAAGAAAAATGGCCAGTCGCAGTGGATCACACCTGTAATCCTAGCACTTGAAGGAAGGGCCAGCCGGAGGAGGTGGGTCTTGAGCTGGGCCTTAAGCATTGACTGAGTGTGAGAGAGTCAAGAGACGGAGAGGAAATCAAAGGAGTCCTAGTGAGAGACAGAAGATGAGCGAGGACAATCTGGAGGGACACTCCTGAGAGGATCCCAAAGGCGAAGAGTGGTCTCCGACCCAGGAGCCAGCGAGGAGGCCTGTGGCTGTGGCTGAGACACCCATGGGGAGGGACGGGTGTCACACTCCTGCTCCATCAGAGAGGTCCTGTGGTGAACAGGGAAATCCCTGCTCTTCATCTTCTGGAGCGTAATTGTGTGGGATCTGGAATTCCCCGGGCGTAAAGGGAATGTGAGCTTCCCACCACCCTCTTCTCAGCGGTGACTCTGCACCTGGCCTGGGATTTCCCTGAAGCTCCCCTCCCTGTGGAGGGGGGTGAGAAACCCTGAAAACCATACGCCCAGAGGCCCCATTAGAGTACGTGGTGACTTGGGCATGTGGCTGTGTCCCGAGAGGGACCTGCGGAGATCCCCGCAGCTGAGAGCCTGTGAGACAGGGTCACTCGCATGGGGTCCTGCTCAGATGGGCTCCAATGTCACCTCTGGGTGAGTGGAACGAGCCAGCCAGGCATGGGTTCTCTTCAAAACCCCACTCCTTATATCTTTAGGGGCAAGAGGAGCTCTCAGAGGTAGATTATGACATATACTATAAATAAAGTATCAATACTGCTATTTTCTCTGCATGGGAGGCTTGAATGCCAGCTTTTTATGTAATGGGATCTTTCTTGTCATTCGGATCTCAGCTCAATGTTTGCCTCATCAGAAAGGCCTTCCCTCATCACCCACATAAATCAGCCCCTGGTCACCGTCTGTCACAGCACCCTGTTGTATGTCCTGGTCCCAGCATTTATCACTCTCCACGATGTCCAGGGAAGTGGGACGTCGTTGTCTATCGTGTCGCTGCTCTATCTGCAGTGCTTAGAGCAGTGCCTGGCGGGCAGGTGGCGCTCAGCGAATGAATGAATACCACGTGTGTGTGTGTGTGTGTGTGTGTGTGTGTGTGTGTGTGTGTGTGTGTGTGTGTAAAACGAGAGATATATGAAGGGGAGCAGGGGAGAAGGAGTGAGGGAGAAAGAAGGAAGGAAAGAAGAACGGGAGGGAGGGTGGGTCCCCGCTTGAGTCTCAGCTGTATGAGACTCATGCCTGAGCTTGCCTGACAGACCGTTACGTGGACCCAGCAGGAATATTTTTATGGGGAACTAAGGCATCTCCTGAAAAAATACTCCTCCTGAAGTAAAAAGAAGTCAGAGAATAAAACTGGTCTCAGGTACAGAGCCTAGACCATGCAAGAGCCGTCTCAAACGAAGCATCACATTGGCCAGCTTCCGATCTCCTTTAACTCATGGAGGATTGGATGTGGCTATAAGGAAAACCTGAAATAAGTATTCAAAATAAATTCTGTAAGGCACTGAGCACAAACAGCCCTTCTTTTGTCCTGTGTGTAAAATATAACGTGGAAGTGGGAGGGGGAGGCGAGAGGTATTCATTCTGGTGCGGGGAGCAGAGTCACCTTGGCAGGGCCCCCAGGGCCCTGAGGATTCTAGCGTGGCACCACAGCATGGTCCCCAGCAGGGGACAGCGTCACCCCACAGCAGTAAAGGTGTCCAGGAGCCGGCACCTGGCTGCACAAGCAGCAGAGACCTCAGTCGGAAACAGCACCAAAAGGAACTAGAGCAGAGAATGAGGAAAATGTAGAAGCTGTGCAGTCTTAAGAGCCTGTTCCCTTGGAACTTCTAGAAATAACTGGGGGAGTTTTGGGGGGAGGGGATGGGATACACATTTACTTTTCATACAGAAGCAAGAGCCTGGCAAGGTGTGCTTATTGATTTTGTCTTATTTTACCCCATCCTGAAAATATAGGAGTTTGAGATGTGAGAGAGAGGGAGGGAGGGATGTGCAAAAAAATTAATAGATCCTAATAATGCAAGTTAGAAACTATTTTAAATATTAATATGCGTTTTTTTAAAGATGAGACACTCTCTGCACTAGAGAGTTTCACCCAGAAAAGCTGAGGTGCAGCAATACATCTGCTTTACAATTCCCTTCACAAACACACCACTTTGGAGAAGCCATTCTGGGGGATCTGATTAATGAGATTCTTTGACCAAGAAGGCCATTTGTAAACTACAGAAATTCTCAGAGGGATTCATCAATGCCCCAGGCCTTCTGGAGGCATTTAACTAGCCACCTGGAGGATTCTCCTGTCTCTAGACAATTATTTCACAGCAAGAAAGAAAAAATTGCCTGAGGTTTTCAACCACAGTCAAATTCACTTGAGTCAATAAACATGTCAGATGGACCATGTAGCTGCCACAGGTCAGTTAGGAACAGAACTTTACTCTTGGAAGGATTGTTCCTTTTCTTATAACATATAGCATGTGAACGTGACCAAAAATTAAACATTAAATATTCCAGATGCCAGAATATCTTTTTGTTTGTTTGTTTGTTTTGTTTACAGACAGGATCTCAGGGTCTCATTCTGTTGTCCAGGCTGGAGTGCAGTGATGCAATCATAGCTCACTGCAGCTTGGAACTGCTGGGCCCAAAGGATCCTCCTGCCTCAGTCTTTCCAGTATCTGGGACTATAAATATGCACCACCACACTCGCCTAATTTTTTTTTCATTGCAGAGATGGGGTCTTGATATGCTGCCCAGGCTGGTCTTGAACTCTTGGTCTCCAGCAATCCTCCCCCACTGGCCTCCCAAAGTGCTGGGATGATAAGCTTCAGCCACTGTACCTGGCTGCGGGTCCTTTTTTCAGAACTTTTTACAGAATTTGACCTCTGAAACTGACTTGCTCGATATTTATTGGTAGTGATAGACTTTTACTGAAGGAGAGAAATTAAGAAAATTGCTGACCAGAGATACATTATATTTTAACATGCCTACACATTACAATGCATTTATCAAACTGTTTAAATCTCTTAACTAAGTAAAAATGTGCATCTATTTCACAAGGATGATCTCAAAATTGATCTTAAATTGCTTCCTCCTCCTGAGTAGCTAGAACTACAGGCACACACCATCCTGTCTAGCTAATTTTTTTTTATTTTTTTTTTTATAGATGGGGTCTTGCTATGCTGCCCAGGCTGGTCTTGAACTCCTGGGCTCAAGTGATCCTCCCATCTTAGCCTCCCAAAGTGCTGGGATTATAGGCATGGGCCACTGTACCCAGTCCCTAATAACCTCATTTTAAGTTAATACCTCTTTAAAGACTCTATTTCCAAATCTCAATCACATTCTGAGATACTGGAGGTTAGGATGTCAACATATGAATGTTGGGGGAGGACACAAGTCAGTCTCTAACATCCATTATTTGTAATTCTGGAAGTGCCAATTCTAGCCAATCATCACCTCTTCATTTTGCACATGGTTTGTTCTAAAGAGCGTCTAGTTTACATTTATTAGTTATTTCCATTTACTTCTTTTCTGTGGAAGTGGATAGATCTACAGATCTTGAATGGACTGAAGATGCGTTTCAAGCTTGTGGTGAATGAAGAAATGTCCAACGTCAGATGTCTCAAGGAGACTTTAGGTGAGAGTTCAGTCGCATGAGCTACCTACCAGAGGGGTATGTGGCAGGAGGCAGGACTAGAGTGATCATCAATTCATTCACTCTGATATGTTTCAGTGTATGTGTTAGCAGTGTACATAATTTGTATCACAAATTTGTTTTGTTCCCATATGCTCCAATTTCTGGAAACTGAAGAATAAAGTATACACTATAGTTACAGAAAACCAGAACCCCATGAGAATTGACCCATTATGGTAAGTGAGGACCAGAGCAAAGAACTTGGCTTTGGCTTGTTCTTCCCCCACGCCCTCAGCTTTACTGAGGTATAACTGACAAATAGAAAATGTATATATTTAAGGCGTGCAATGTGATGATCTGATACACATATTCATTGGGAAATAATTGCACAATCAAATTAACACATCCATCGCCTCACATAGTTACCATTCTTTGTATGTGTGGTGAGAACACTTAAAATCTATTCTCATAGCAAATTTCAAATCCACCATACAGTATTAACTATAGTCACCATGCTATGCGTTAGATCCCCAGAACTTGCTCATCTCATCACTGCAAAAGCCAGACACAGACAAATACTGTATGATCTCACTTATATGTGGAATCTAAAAAAGAGACTGGCTTTCTAAATGATGTCTGCCTCAATAGGAGGTAGAAGACCCTGCTTTACTGACTTTTCATGCCTGTAGAAGTAGATGCAATATTAAAACTTTTCTTTGAGCAATTCTATTTGTGGCACAATATACTCTCTCTCACCAGGAGTTTGTTGTGATACTTTGATATTTCAGAAAAGCTAACAAAGTGATTTAGCAAAGTGATTTCTCTTCCATGGTGATTTTAACAGTCCAGCCATAGGGAGAAAAAAACTCTCAGGAAACTAGGCAACCTAAGCCCAAAATCCTTTCAACACTTCAGGCAATTCTCCATTCCCTTCACTTACAATTAAATTGTCTTTGTCACTCTTAACAGGAGCAAGGCTCTCTTAGATTAGGAATCAAGATTGTTACTCTTTTTCTTCTGCTTGACTCTACAAACTCTGGTAAATATATCAGGAATGATATTAAGTACTAGTTACTGCATCAAACTAAGTTTTTGTATCTCTTAGCTCCTAATTATGTATATGCATAATCATTAAGTAAACAGGTATAGATATCTCACTTATATTAGTCAGAAGTGGTGTTTAAAAAAATAAAGCCAAAGTATATCAAGCAGTCAATGTCTATTTTTCCCCTAAAGAATTCAAGATACTCTAGGTCTATGATTTGGCTTGCTGCCTATCCAAATTATTATATTTCTTTAAAGTGAAATTGTGCTCTGGATAGAGTTTTTAAAAAATAAATAAATTTTTTAAAAATGAAAATTACAGTAATGCATACCTGAGGTTGCTGATTTTTTTTATTGTTGTTAACTGTGATACACTGTGCTAATCCTTTTATAATTCAGGTTTTGAGCAACAGCACAATGAAATGAAAACTAGATTTGCCCCGCCTTAAATATTCCAAGGGCTTCTTTCATATTTTCACACTACCTACCAACAGACTAACTTTCTCCACTGACCTTAATTCTACTCAACCTCAGAACATAATGCTCTTTTTATTGTTTAATTTCAAAAGACTCTCACTGTCCTTTAACACCAACAATTGTGCTTAATGGCCATGAGTCTAACTCTATCATTATCAAAAGACTGCTGCTGGGATAGTCCAGTTTGGACTATCAGTTTTTTAGTTAGTAACTTTCAAGGATTTTTCTTAGTTCACTGACAATTACTGAGGTGAAACAGTACTATCTCTTCGTATCCGGAAGGTTTTTATTTTATTATAGGGTAAAATGTCTGAAGTCACAGTGAATTATAATGAATAGCAGACTGATGAAAGAAAACTATCCCCTGCTGTGAACAACTAAGAGAAAAAGTTAACCATTACAAAATAACAATTTAGCAGGAAATTATGTCACTGATACAGAAGTTATTAGTTAACTGGAGTCCAGTTTCTGGAATTAATGGAAAGAGTTGTTTTAATGAACTATGATATTCTAGTGTCATTCAAGTTTGAAAATTCTAATTTAAGAGATTTATGTCAGTCAATAAGACCATGACCACCCTAATATTTTCTACTCACATAGATTGAGCTCTACCTTAATTATAAACTAACTACAGAAGTTTTAGTGATTGTGCAATATACCATTTTCAACTCCCCGCTTTTATAACATTTTCGATCATTTCTCAACATTTTCAGAGAATGTAGTAAGACCATACTGGGTGTAGATTTGAAAAGCACATTTTAAAGCATCTATGTGAATAAATAAAAAGGTTTTAAGAACACTTAAGTTAAAATGCAGTAAAATCTTACCTAATAAAAACTCAACACACCCTGAACCCTGCCTGATTGATTTTTAACCATGATTAACTCAATTTTAATCTGAAAGAGACAAATGGCAAAGTAAATAATGTCAGGAATTTATTCAAACCATAAGAAGGAGAAGAGGAAGGAAGAAACAAGTCACCACATTTCATTTATTCCAAGATGCACATTTTTTTTCACATCTTTAAATCTCTGAAGCCAGGATGTACCTGACAGGCAATGAAGTCTTACAATTAACTGTCTTGGCCAGGTGGTAGTCACAGCATAGGTGTATCGCATGAACATGTGAGAACTTGGTCACATTGTTCACACTGTCACCACTTTAGCTGGGATATATGCATGGTTAGTATCTCATATGTTATGTTTAATTGACTTTAAAATGAATTTCTTTAAGATTATACCATGATTTAGTATTGAAACAAGAAGTTTTAGGAATGCCTTAACCAATATTTTGCTTATATTCTCTCATTAATGTACAAGAATGTTTTATGATTAAAAAATCTATGTCTAAACAAATCTAAAAGAATACTTTCAGGCTAAGCATGGTGGTCCATGAATGCAATCCCAGCAATTTGGGAAGCCAAGGCAGGAGGATGGCTTGAGGTCTGGAGCTCAAGACAAGCCTGAACAACATAGAGAGACACAATCTCTACAAAAAAATGGAAACATTAGCAGGGCATGGTGGTGTGTGCCTGTAGTCCCAGCTACTCAGGAGGCTGAGGCAGGAAGATGGCCTGAGTCCAGGAATTTGAGGTTTCAGTGAGCTATGATGACACCATTGCACTCTAGCTGAGGGGCAGAGCAAGACTCTGTCTCCAAAAATGAAAGAAAAGAAAAAAAGAAAAGAAAAGAAAAGAAAAGAAAGGAAAAGAAAAGAAAAGAAAAGGAAGGAAGGAATTTCAGTAAGTATACAATTATTGAAAATCCATGTGATAAGAAAGTATTATGTCATCATTTAATTAGAAAATGTTTTACTTTGTTGAGGGCACATAAAGTAATGGCACATCTTGTAATCACAGGCATCTTAGATTGTAAGAAGTAATGTCATTCCAGTCTGCAGAGTAAATACTGACAAATCTCACCTACAGTTTTACATGTATGTACAAGTGGAGTCTGCCACCACTTGGTCTTCCCTAATTACCCTATGCCCTAGTTGCTACTATCATTTCCCAACCTCTGAAATGACTAGATTTCCCAGTAGAGGAGGAAGCAAAGCTGGTGGTTGCCTTCTCAAGATCCAGTCATCTTCCTTTACAGATACTTTTCAACATATGATGGAGTTAAATCCCAATAAACCCATTGCAAGTTGAAAGAGTCATAAGTTGAAAATGCATTTAATATATCTAACCTATCAAACATCACAGTTTAGCCTAGCCTACCTTAAACATGCTCAGAAAACTTGCACTAGCCTACAGTTGGGCAAAATCATCTAACACAAATCTCATTTTATAATAAAATGTTGAATATCGCATGTAACTTATTGAATACCATACTGAAAATGAAAAACAGAATGGTTGTATGAGTACTTGAAGTGTGGTTTCTACTGAATACATATTGCTTTCACACCATTGTAAAGTTGAGAAATTGTTAAGTTGAACCATCATAAAAGTTGGGGACTGTCCTCATATCAGCCAATTTTGATTTTAAGGTATTATGGAAACTAAAAGTAAGTTTACCTGGTATAAGAACTAGTTCTAGGGTATTAACAAATAAGCAATTACATTTAGAAACAGTCCAGATTACAAAGAAACACTGTTTAGTTTATGGTTATAGAAAAGAATAATATAGTTTAGAAACATTCCCAACAAAAGGGGTCGAAGCAAACATGGGATTGGGCTAACTGTCCATCAGCTAAACCTGAAACCCATTCTTTGCATTTTCTGGTTAGCTTAAGTTCTGCCATCCAGTATTGAAGTTTGGATACTATGAGACTTTTTCATAAACATCAGGGTTATATTAAAATGTACAGATACATCTCTATCAGTTTAAAAACTTCACTGCCATTTCTGGTCAACCGGGTAAGTCCAGAACCATTTCCAACCTTCCCAGAAAAGCAAAATTAAATTCTTCTCACATCATCTTAGGTAAGACATACCTGGACCTGACTTCACATTGTGTTGGCAGAAGGGAGTAGAAAGCATAGTAGCACATCCTATGATGAACTGGGTTTCTAAATGTATAAAATGGTGCAATTTAATAAATGGTACACCATGTCATACAAAGTTTTTCTCCACTTACCTCTATCTCTCCAATCTAAATTACTTTAAGGTCATTTCTCATCATCTTTGCTGTATCATTCTTGGCTGTTATCTACAGCCAATTCAAGCATATTATAGTATGAAGTGTAGGTAGATTTATTTTTATTTATTTATTTATTTATTTATTTATTTATTTTTGAGACAAGGTCTCACTCTGTTGTCCAGGTAAGAGTCCAGTGCATGATTATAGCTCACTGCAACCTGTCACTCCCAGGCTTAAGCCATCCTTCTGCCTCAGCTTCCTGAGTGGCTAGGACTACAGGTATGTGCCAACACGCCCAGTCAATTTTAAATTTTTTTGTAAGGACAGGGTCTTGCTATGTTGCCCTGGGCTCAAGCAATCCTTTTGTCTTGGCCTCCCAAAGTGCTGGAATTATAGTCATGTACCACTATACCCAGCTAGATTTATTTGTTAAAGCATACAGATGTATACTTGTTAAAGTCTACTATCTTCACAAGCAAAAATCTCAAAATATTTTGACAGAGATTAAACACTTATTTTAAAAAATGCTGTCCTGTATTTAACATCTTCTCAGTATACCTGTCTATACTATATACAGGCTGCACCAATTATCATCTGTCACCATACAGCGTGTGTTTTCTTCAAAGTAGAAGATGTTAGTTTTAACATGTTTATTCTGAGAAATTCTTTAAACCAGCTCTGTGATGCAGCAATCTTTCATCTCCAGGTGCTCACGCTACTGATTTCCAAAATTATAACTGGAGGAAAAAAAAAAAGAAATGCAGTGGCAGGTAGCATGAGCTTAGATTATAAGAATGGAGATATGGTCAGATTATTGATGTATAGTCTAGTTGTCTTTCTGATTTTTAGATAGGAATTCCCTGTATCATTTAACTTTCTGACAAGCATGTATTAAAAGTTAATCATTGCCTACATCAAAAAGACAGAAAGATCACAAATTAACAACCTCATGTCATACCTCAAGGAACTAGAAAAGGAAGAACAAACCAAACCCAAAGCCAGCAAAAAAAAAGTAATCATGAAGGTCAGAGCAGCACTAAATCACTTGGGAAAAAAAAATACAAAGGATTAACAAAACAAAAAGTTGGTTCTTTGAAAAGATAAACAAAATTGATAGACCTCTTGCTAGATTAACCAAAAACGGAAGACAAAGGACCCAAATAAGCTCAATCAGAAATGAAAAAGGTCAGTCTGAGCAAAAGCGAGACACCATCTCTACAAAAAATAGAGAAATTGGTGGGGCGTGGTGGCACATGCCTGCAGTCCCAGCTACTTTGGAGACTGAGGCAGCAGGTTCACTTGAGCCCAGGAGTGTGAGGTTGTGGTGAGCTATGATGATGACACTGCACTCTATCCCAGGCAACAGAGTGAGACCCTGTCTCAAAAAAAAAAAAAAAAAGAAAGAAAGAAAGAAAAGAAATGAAAAAGGTGATATTACAGCCAATACAACAGAAATACAAAACATCATCCATGAATACTACATAAATCTCTATGCACATAATTTAGAGAACATAGAGAAAATGGACAAGTGCCTGGAAACACAAAACAAACAGGAAGAAATAGAACTCCTGAGCAGACCAAGAACAAACAGTGAGATCCAAACAGTAATAAAAAAAAACCTACCCCACAAAAAAAAAAAAAAAAAAAAAAAAGCCTTGGACCAGATGGATTCACAGCTGAATTCTTTCAGACCTACAAAGAAAACCTGGTATCCATAATATGGAAATTATTCCATAATATTGAGAAGGAGGGAATCCTCCCTAACTCATTCTATAAAGCCATTATCACCTTGATACCAAAGCCAGGAAAGGACATAACAGAAAAAGAAAACTATAGACCAATATTCCTTATGAATATAAAGCAAAAATCCTGAATGAAATACTAGCAAACTGAATTAAAAAGCACATCAAAAAAAGAATCCACCATAACCAGGTGGCCTTCATCCTAGGGATGTAAGGATGGTTCAATATACATAAATCAATAAATGTGATTCATCACATAAACACAAGCAAAAACAAAGACCATATGATCATCTCAATAGATGCTGAAAAAGCTTTCAACAAAATCCAGCACCCTTTTATGATAAAAATTCTCAACAAACTAGACATAGAAGGAAGAGATCTCAGAATTATAAAAGCCATATATGACAAACCCACAGCCAACATCATACTGAATAGGGAGAAGTTGAAAGCATTCCCCCTAAGAATTGGAACAAGACAAGGATGCCCACTGTCACCACTTCTATTCAATGTAATGCTGGAAGTCCTAGCCATAGCAATCAGGCAAAAGAAGAATATTAAGGGTATCCAAATTGGGAAAGAGGAGGTCAAACTATCACTCTTCCTTGACGATAGGATCTTGTATCTAGAAAACCCCAAAGATTCCACCAAGAATCTCCTGGAATTGATAAATAAATTCAGCAAAGTCTCAGGATACAAAATCAATGCACATGAATCAGTAGCTTTTCTATATACTAATAACAGTCAAGCTGAGAGTCAAATCAAAGACTCAATACCATTCATAATAGCTACAAAGAAAATAAAATGCCTAGGAATATGCTTAACCAAGGAGGCGAAAGATTTATACAAGGAGAACTATGAAACTCTGAGCAAAGAACTTGCAGAGGATTCAAATTAATGAAAAAACATATCATTCTCATGGGTGATGAATAGACTCAACATTATTAAAATGATCATACTACCCAAAGTGATTTATAAATTCATTGCAATCCCCATCAAACTATTAATACCAAAGTCATACTTCACAGATCTAGGAAAAATAAACTCTATACTTCTTTTGGAACCAGAAAAGAGCCCAAATAGCCAAAGAAATCTTAAGCAAAAAGAACAAATCTGGAGGCATCACATTATCAGCCTGGACTCAAGCATTATGAAGGCGATCCATGTAACCTAAAACATTTATACCCTGTTAATATTTTGGGGAAAAAAAAGTTAATCATAAATAAGCAAACATAGGAATAGTGCTCCCTCTTGTGGCCAAACTCCTTAAAAACTTCAAACATGGGAAAAGCTTTCTCTTAGAATCCTTGGATGGCTCATGGATGGGTCCCATGAGACCCCAGAGAAGCCCGCTTACCACTGTGGGTGCTTTGTTTAAACAGGAAAATAATTCAAAAAGCTAAATTTTCAGTTTGGGATAATGGATATACATAATGGACATAAACATATCAGAATGCATTTTTAAGTCACAAAAACAAAGAAAAATAAAATTTAACTCAGTGCTGAAGTCTGGTAACATTAGTTTTGCAAATTTTAACGTCTACCATATATGAAAAAAATGTTTATGAACATTTAAAGGGCTACCTATTCTAAAAGGAAAAAAAATGGCTTGGGGGTTTGTGTATTCTTCTCCTTTTTATTATATAAAACACAGTGGTTCTCAGTCAGGAGTGATTTTGCTCCTCAGACAACAGTGGCAATGTCTGGAAACATATTTGTCACAACTCCTGGGAGGGCTGCTACTGTGACCTAGTGAGTAAAGATCAGAGATACTGTTAAACATTCTACGATGCACAGAACACCTCTCATGCCCAGCAAAGAATCATCTGGGCCAAAATGTCAATAGAGGTGAAGTTGAGAAACCCTGATATAAGAATATTCTTTCTTTGACATTCTATTATGCTGCAAAGAAAAGAATATTCTACAATACTTTTCATGTGCAATGTATAAACTTTAAACTTTTTTTTTTTTGGACACCAGATCTGTGCGAAACTTTAAACTTTATAAATGGTATTTATTAAATGCAAAAGCAACATTTTCACTAAAATTCCAGCAATAAAATCAGAAATTTAGGAAGAACGATTCTTATGAACTGAGTCTTATGTCTGATTACATTCTTTTAGGTTATATATTTTGTCTTATGATACACTTACAATGGTTAGTCATTCTTTCTCAAAATAGAAAATATATTTGGGTGTTTTAGTTGATAGCCACTATGAGATAAAAATTCAGATACATATTCTTGTCCTTTAGAGAAATATGAGGAAAGTGAAATTGCTTAAATTAACTCCAGGTGGGTCTGAATATTTTCATTAGAAAACATGCCTGCTAGCAAAAATTCCTTTGAGAGCAAGAGGAGTAAAGGAAGAACAGATGAACTGCAACATTGTCATCCCTCCAGCAACTGAGGAAAAGCAATTCTTTCAGGACCAAGATCCCCAGCCTGGGATCCCTGAATCCTTAGGCTCTATGAAAATAAAAAGAGTCTGAAAGCTATATTCAACATTTCAAATATGATCTAATAACAATGAAACAGTTATCTACAATAAAATATTTTAGGCTCACTTAAAATGAAAAACTCAGTGTAGACACTATTACATAGAAGTTCATTTCATCTGATGTAACATGGTAGAAATTTATAGATCCTTTGGAAAAAATAATACAAGGAGTCCTTAATGTTTATACCAAAAGTTGAAAACTACTGCTCTGAGGAAACCTAGCAATTAAGATGCATAAGTATGGAAAAGTAAAACCGTAAGACAAATTGTGCTGACTTTGTTTCTCCAGTTTTCTACTTGCAATTCTTCACACAGTGCTTGGTGTATAATTATAAATTCAATAAATAATCTGGCCCAAGCCAGAACTTTAAAAAAAGTAGAACCTCCCCAAATTCAGACTGGTGATAACAGCAGTCAGAAAGCCACAAGAGAGGCTGGGCACGGTGGCTCACATACGTAATCTCAGCACTCTGGGAGGCTGAGGTGGGAGGACCACTTGATGACAAGAGGTAGAGACCAGCCTGGACAACATAGCAAGATAAAAAATTAAAAAAAAAAAAACTGGGTGTGGTGGCGCACACCTGTAGTAGTCCCAGTTACTCAGGAGGCTGAGGCAAAAGGATTGCTTGAGCCCAAAAGTACGAGGCTACAATGAGCTATGATGCTGCCACTGCATTCCAGTCTGGGTGAGAAAGCAAGACAAAAGAAAGAAAAGGAAAGGAGAGGAGAGGAGAGGAGGGGAGGGGAGGGGAGGGCAGGGGAGGGGAGGGAAGGAGAAAGTCCCAAGGGAAACAGTAGAGGGACCATGAGGCCAGACTTGTAAACCCATCACAGAGAACCCTCCTCCCACAGCAACCCTGAGGGTCTGCATTGGTTTCTGTTAAGGAAACCTATAGGTTGTTTCCTCATGGAGCTTAAAGAAAATTAGAGCTATATTAACTTCCAGCCCTCACCTCACCAGCCTGACCGTTACCACTCCACTAACATACCCAAAAGTGGTGTGGTTTCAGGGTGACTTCACTATTTTATTTGAGGTCACTGCTATTTAGGCAGGTACGTGCTAAGAACAAAGAACCTGCCCTCATCAGTCTCCTCAGCTGCCCTGTCCTGCCCCACAGCGGTGTTGGTTGGTGCCTTGCAGACTGTGTTGTGGGCCCTTTTCTCCTCTCTCTCTTGCTCTCCCTAGGCAACTCCTGCACACCCATTGCCTCCCTTGTTAGCCAGATTCCAAAACCCCCACATTATATATCTAGCCTAGACTTTCTGCCCAGGTCCAGACCAATGCATTGAACTGTTTATTCCGTTGGATATTTACTTGGCAACCTCAAACTCAACATGCTCAAAATAGAACTCCCAATCTTCCTTCTAAACCATTTCTTCCTCCAGGATTCCCTAATTCAGCACATAGCATCATGATTCACTGTCTTGCTCCTGCCAGAATCATGGGTTTGAATTGTATCCCCCTAAAAAGCCCTAACTGAAGCCCTAACCTCCAGTATCTCAATGTGATTATATTTAGAGATAGGACTTTCAAAGACATGATTAACCTAAAATACAGCTGTTAGAATGGACCCTAATCCAATCTGACTGGTGTCATTAAGAGGAGATTAGGACACAGAGAAACACCAGAAATACATGTATAGGAAAGACTTTTTGTGGACACAGTGAGAAGGTGGCCATCTGCAAGCCAAAAAGAGAGGCCTCAGAAGAAGCCAAACCCATCAGCACCTTGATCTTGGACTTGTAGCCTCCAGAGCTATGAGAAAATAAATTCTGTTGTTTAAGCCACCCAGTCTGTGGTATTACATTATGGTAGCCCTAGCAAATGAATATATCTTCTTCCTACCCACTCTAATTCCTAAATATCTCTTTAGTCTATTTTTGCCATATCCATTGAACCTGCCCTAGTCCAAGCCCTGTCAAATCTTTCATGGTTGCTAGCTGCCACAGCCTTCCAATGGTCTTTCTGCTCCCACTCTTGCCCCTCTACAATCCAGTCTCCAAAAGCAGGCCAGAGTGATCATTTAAAAATGAGAATAGCTGGGCACAGTGGCATGAGCCTGTGATCACAGTTATTTGGGAGCCTGAGCAGGAGGATCACTTGAGCTCAGTAGTCTGAGACCAGCCTGGGCAACATATCAAGGTCCTGTCTCAAAAAATAATAACAATAGGGCCAGGTGTGGTGGCTCATGCCTATAATCCTAGCGCTCTGGGAGGCAGAGGCGGGAGGATCACTTGAGGTCAGGAGTTCAAGACCAGCCTGAGCAAGAGCCCATCTCTACTAAAAATTGAAAAAATTAGCCAGGCAACTAAAAATAGAAACACAAAATTAGCCGGGCATTGTAGTCCCAGCTACTCGAGAGGCTGAAGCAGGAGGATTGCTTGAGCCCAGGAGTTTGAGGTTGCTGTGAGCTAGGCTGACACCACAGCACCCTAGCCTGGGCAACAGAGTGAGACTCTGTCTCAAAAAAGAAAAAAAAAAAAAAACCAATAAATAATAAGTAAAAATAAAATAAAGAATAGAATCTTTGCCCCTTCAAGAGTTTCCTATTTCTCAAAGAATAAAATCAAAATTCCTTACCGTGGCCGACAAAACCCAGCATGACCTACCTCTCCCACTTCATTGAGAATCCCTCCAACTCCTCACCTACCCTGCTCCGAGCACAGCCACCTCTGATAGTTCTTCCAAAGCACCAAAAACACTAGTCTTCCCACACATTTTCTCCCCTGGCTGGAAATTTTTCTTAGCCTCTCCTCTTCATCCAACTAATGTTCATTCATCCTTTTTGTCTCAGCCTAAGTGTCACTTCCTAAGAGAGGCTTTCCCTGGCCTCCCATGTTAGGTTCACCTCTTATAAGTCGTTACAAATCCTGAACTATTCTTTCATAGCACTCATCACACGTGAAATTAAACAATTATCCATATAATCATGTTTTTAATGTCTGTCCCTGACATATAAGCTCCCTGAGGCTAAGTACCATTTGTTTCTTTTCTATGTTCCCAGAGCCAAATACAGTGCTTAGCATATATTGGTTAAAAGAATGGAGAAGGACCAGAATGCATGAATACTTTCAAGAAAACCAGCTGAGGTCCCAAAGGAAGAGCATTTACTTCTAAAAGCTCAGAATTTGAGGAAAGAAGGCTTTGATTTGAATTCTGAAGGCAAATATTAAAGAACCATAAAAGCCAAAATTTAGAGTGAGTTAAGCTGGAAGAAAACATGAACCTATAATGTGTCTTATTTGCTTTTGATTTATACCATTGTATTTCTCAACACTGTAAAATTATTTTGTATCTTAAGTAACAGAAGAATACATTATCTACTAAAAAAAGAATAGAGTTTGGCTGGAAAAAGGGGTTTGAGGATACTAGTAAAGATTTAAAGGTGATATTAGGGGAAAATAAGAGGGGGTTGAAAATAATTGGCAGGCAGTATTGAGGGCAGAGCTGGAGCTATGAATTTGTAGGGGCCCCAATTAACTAGAATTTAAGCTACATGAAAGCAGTGTCTTACTTTCCTAGGGCTGCCATAACAAAGCACCACATAATGAGTGGTTTAAAACAACAGAACTTTATTCTCTCATGGATCTGGAGGCCAAAAGACCAAAATCAAGTTGTTGGCAGGGCCACACTCCCTCCAAAGGCTCTATCGGAGAATTCTTCCTTGCCTTTTCCAGCTTCTGGGGGCTTCTAGTGTTCCTTGGCTTGCAGCAGCAAAACTCCAATTTCTGCCTTTGTCTTTACATGGTGTATATCTCTCTGTGTCCAAATGGCCAAATCTCCCTCTCCTTTCTCTGATAAACACATTAGTCTTTGGATTTAGAACCCACTATAAAACCAGGATGATTTCATCTTGAGATCCTTAACTAATTAAATTTGCAAAGACTCAACTTCCAAATAAGGTCACATTCTGAGGTTCTGGGTGGACATATATTTGGGGGGCCCCTGTTCAACCCACTACAGACAGACGCTTTGTTTCATTCACTCTTCTATCCCTAGAACCCAGAATAACATTTGGCATATAGTTTATTTTCAAAGAAGATTTGTGGAATAAATGACTACATTAACAAATCAATAAAAGAACTGCAAAAGATACTGCAGCTGTAGGTGGAAAAAAAAAAGTGCAAAAGAATCAAGGGTGTTAAGGAATGTAGGTGCTTCCACTGAGGTGCCAAAAAGGATATTAGGCATCAAAGTCAGTTGCCAGATGTATCAGATGCAAATCCCAAAGGAAATTCACCTGAGAAGACATTACACAACTCTTGGATCTCTCACCCAGATGGGAAATATAAAAGGCTTAAAAGACTGAAGACTTGGGACAGATATTATGTGGAAAATGTGGAAAAAACTATGTCGTCTGAGTCCCCTCCCCCAACCCCTGTCACTAACAAGCAGAAGGGGTAGGGGGAAGTGCTTGCCCACTCACTTGAAGTCTGGTGAGAGGAGCTTCTTAAGACCATTCCAAGAGCTTGAAGCGTTCTCAGACTCACACTTGAGCAAGCAAGAGCAGCTTTGCACTGGGAAGTAACCACATTCCTCTAAAGGCTCATGATTCCTGTCGTGCAGATGTGACAGTAGGAATATCAGCCTGGGGTTGTCTTAGAAAGGATCCTGCCCAGAAGAGCAGTGTGTCAGGCAGAGTTAAAGGCATGAAGGGGCAGAGCTCAAAATGATGAGGCGGGACATTGCCTTTACCAAGGGAATGGCAACCCGGTGGGCCTGGGGCAGGCAAGGGGGAGTCCTCCATAGAACTCGCCCACAGGGGAGAGTCAGCTTCAAAATCTGCCCTGCCCAGACATCATGATGACATTTTCCAGTGAAAACTCTAGTTCATCGTGGTTTGCCTCACTCCCCCAGCAGAGTCAGAAACAGCGGCCACGGAGTAAGA
This sequence comes from Lemur catta, assembly GCF_020740605.2. Taxonomy (NCBI): domain Eukaryota; kingdom Metazoa; phylum Chordata; class Mammalia; order Primates; family Lemuridae; genus Lemur; species Lemur catta. Next base: position 61,795,954 of record NC_059132.1, read on the forward strand.
AAGGGGGCAGGAAGGATGGGGGACAGCTGGTGCAGAATCTCCACCTGCACCAAAAATTCCCATTTGCCTCCAAACCCAACAAGGAGAGAGGAGCCAAATCTTTCCTTTAAATGAAGATAGCAGTGTTGATTCCTATATTGGGTCTTACATTATAAAACTGAATTGAAATTAGCATATGGACTGGACATTTTAAATCACTGAATTGACACTGGAGTAGAACACAGGACTGAGGGACCAGAAAAGACATGGAAACTACCCAAGTTTTCAAGGGGCAGGAAAAGGACTAGCCCCACTCAGCAGGATTAAAGGGACTGCAAAGGACAAAAACAAAGTGGCTTCTATGATTACACCCCATGAGTCTTACATGTCCCAAGTCCTAGTCATAGTGGTCTCAGATGATCAGTTATATAATCCTGGCTGGATAGAAGAGCAGCCAGGAAGGGTCTGATGGAAGAATATAATCATAGTGGGTATAAAGCTGTAAGCCTATGGTCAGAGTGGGTTATTGGTACCATAATATTTTTGAGGTGAAACAGTTTTGGATGAAAACACAATCCAGAGTGTGAGGGTAACATTAGGTAACTGATGTGCCATGGAGCTAAAGAGGTAAGGAAAGAAAGCAATTAAGGAATGTTAAAGCTAAATTGTTATGTAGGTGCAGAAATTTTCTGGGATCCTGTCATGGCTTGGGATGAAAAGCAAAACAATGATCCAAGTGCTAAAGCTACTCCTATGAAGATCACTGGTAAGTTCCACACTGTCATGTCCAATATGGGCAATTCTTCTCTCTCATCTTACCCACTGGTAACATTTAACATTTATCACTTCCTCATTCTTGAAACTATAAGGGCCAAGAGAAACTCCCCCTTCACTCTGAAGATTCCCCCAAAAATCAACTCACAAAAGGCACATTAATTGGAGAAGAGATACAAATTTTATTAACGTGTACACAGGGAAAACCACAGAGGGATTACTCACCCCCCCACCCCACATTCGCCACCCCATCCCCCTGCCACAACACGGTTCAGAAGCTTATATACTATCCCGGCAAAACAGGTTATGGGAGAGGGGAGAAGAGGAATTCTGTTGAGGGGCAATAAAGGATTACTAGCGAGAATGAATGGATCCAGGAACAGAGGTTAATTTGTACATTATATTGTGAAAGGATTTAGGGAAGTGTGGTTACATTTTTGGTCTTACAGGGAGGGAAAGTAAAAACAATTGCTTCTTTGGTGGATCTGGATCTTAGGCAAATGAAGGAACTTCAGTTTCATCTTTAGGAGTGTCAGTGGGGGAAGGGAAGTCAGAGAGACCTTGACGCTTCTTCTTCAGTTCAGCATATCAAAATGCCATATTTTGGGGTAGCAGTTTCTGAGCCCCAACAAAATACTTTCTTCACTTGGTTTCTAGGATCCCACTCTCTCTGATGTTATTTCTCCTTCCTGGCCACTCCTCATATTCTTCTGCTGGATCCATCTCATCTTAACCATCAAATGCTAAAGGATCTAGAGTTCAATCACAGGACTTTTTCTCTTTGTTGCCTGACTTACTTTCTAGGAGATCTTTTAGGTTTTGTTTCATTTTGTTTTGTTTTTCTGAGACTGGGTCTTGCTGTGTTGCCCAGGCAAGAGTGCAGCAGCAGCATCATAGCTCACTGCAACTTCCAAGCTCCTGGGCTTGAGTGATCCGCATGCCTCAGTCTCTCAAGTAGCTGGAATTACAGGCATGCACCACCATGCCCAGCTAATTTTCCTATTTTTTGTAGAGATGGGATCTTATTATGTTGCTTAGGCCAGTCTTGAACTTCTGGCCTCAAGCAATCAATCCTCTTGCCTTGGCCTCCAAAGTGCTAGGAATAGGCCCGTAGGAGATCTTATCCAATTTTATGGCTTTAAATATTATATGCTGTCTCAAATGTATATATTTAGCTCCAACATCTCCCTTGAACTCCAAACTGTTTACTTGGCAACTATTTTAAATATCTGTCTAGTAAATCTCTCAAATTTAACATGTCCCAAAACAAATGCCATGTCGAAGTCTGTTTTCAATTCCAAACTGCTCCTCTCCAGATTTCTCTGTCTCAGTAAATAGCACCCCTATTGCCTAGCTGTTCAGGCTGAACATTTTGGAGTCAACATCTATGCCTCTCTTTCTCTTATATCCCATCTGCAAATCTTGTCAACTCAGCTTTCAATATATAGCACCAAGTCCATCTTATCTTCCCTTCTCCATCATCTCCACTTTAGCCCAAACCATCACCACGATCTCTCTACTTCCATACTTGCCTCTGTATACTCTCTCCAAAGCCTATAGAATGAATCATTTAAATTTAATCAGAGTATTACCTCCCTGCTCATTACCTCTCTACTCAAAGTCCCCCCCAACCCTTCTCAGATTAAACTTCAAATCCTTGCCATTAATTACAAGGCCATACATCTGAACAGGTTTCAGAGTTTTCCTTCTTTTCAAAGATTTATCTCATCATTAAAGCTTTAGTAAAATGAAAAATCTACCAGCCATGTTCTCTATATTCATAACTCTTTCCAGACTTCAACCCTCTAGAAGCAATGCTTGAAGTTTTCTTTTCCCTTCAATGCCTAAGTCAAATATCCTCTCTTCTGTCAAGCCTTCTCTTTGTCTTCTTTTCTCCTACTCCACTCCTAGTCTTAAGACCTGCAAAATAAATGGTTCTTTCTGTACCTCCTTAATTTCATGTTCATATGTACAGATTGAATGGCAATCTGTGAAACTTGTGTCTGCCCTTGCCTTACTACCTTGGAAGGGACAATAAATCCATTAACTCACATTTTACAAATATACATAATACCATATTTAATCAATTCCAAGACTCACTGTTTTCATATTTTAAAGAGTGAAATTGAGATGTGTCTTACAATTGACATATTTAGAAAGCATAGTTTATCTGTGTTTTTTTTCTTTCTTGGTGGTACATAAAATAATGGTACCTTCAATTGATGCTATTTTACATTTTATTAAATATGAAATATAAATCTTGTGTGTCTATGTTCCTCATTCTTCACTAGCAAAAGTTTAATACATCATTCCATATGACAGTTGATTATTTTTGTCACTGTTAAGGGTTCAAACAATGATACCTCAACATTTGGTGCTTTTGGCAGGCTGACAACTTTGAATTAAAGGAAATTAAAAGGGTCTCAGAAATAATCCTCAAAACCAAGGTCTCTCTCTCTCTGACTTCCCCTGCCCAATTGTCTCTCTGATCCTCTTACTTTCCCCAAGCACCAGGAGGGGCTGTCTCTGGAATTTCCTTATCTGATTGAGGAAACTTATTTCCCAAAGAAATGCAATTGTCTTAAACTCCTTTTCTAGGAATTACATTAAATAACCAGAAAAAAATAGCCACCAGAAAAGAGAATAGACTAAAAGTAATCACCATGCCCAGATAGACTTTTCATCTCTACTTCTGAGGGCAGCTCCAAGAAATTACCTGGGAGATTTTATCTGCATAATAAGACAATCCTTGCTCACAGTGAAGTTTCATAGCTTGTTCACAAGCTACTGTTTATCCTTTGGTCTCATTCAGCATCCAAAGAGAATCATTTACAAACCCGTGTGGTTTTGGGGTCCATTCATACTCCCATCTCCCTCTACCCAACAAAGAAGGGCATATTAACATCTGGACCTTATTGGGTTATTGGATAATCACTCTCCTGTGATTTTTCCCCTAGATATGTTAAGTAAATTTTGTATGCCATTTTCTCCTACTCATCTATTGTTAGTTCATTCCAGCAAATTTCATAGGGCGGAAAGGAAAGTTTTCCCTCTTGGCCCTTACACCACATTAAACTTAAATTAAGTGATTTGAGAATGGTCTTAACTTCCTCACTTTCAAATTGCATGTTTTATATGTATGAAAGTGCTTGAGAAACTGCAAAGCCATAACACTCCAAGGACCTAAGAGCCTACACCGGACAGCTCACTTAGTGCAGAGAACGAGCCCCACCTGTCTCCGGGCCCGCCCCCACTTTACAGGCACACGTACAGAACTCAAACTTCCAGGGGCCGCCGCATTCAAGAGGAGCGCCCAAGGTCACCTTCCGAGCATGCGTGGGAAATAGCACGCAGGCGCGGCGTGGTGCGCCGCGCTCCGCGCATGCCCAGTACACGGCTGCCTCAGGTCGGACGGTAGAGCGGCTCTAGTGGAGCTGCTGAGCAGCCGCCGTCTGGCATGAAGGCCTGGGATCTGGCTGCTGCTTGCTCCTCGCTCCAGCGCCATGGAATGCCTGCGGAGCTTGCCCTGGCTTCTGCCCCGCACGACGAGACTTCCCCGGCGGACTGTGTGTGCTCTGGCCTTGGACCTGACTTCTGCGGCGTGTCCCGTTGCTGCCGGCGGCCGCGCTGCCGACCTACTCGGGAGGAGCCCGGCTGTGCCCCTGTGCGGGCCCCACCGGCTCCGTGTGGCAGGTACGGCCCTCCCCGCAGCCCCAGGACGCCGGTCTTGCAGTGACCTGAGGTCCCCGCCCCGACCGTCCGGCCCGGCGCGGCTGTGCGTGCCCCGCGCCCTCCACGGATCTCGGCCTCCCCGTCGGTCCTTGGGCGTCTTGTCAACTCGCACAGTCGGCGGGCCGGGCCTGCGTCCCACCGGTCAGAACGTGGCGGTGCTCTGTGCCCTGCCAGCGTCCGGGCCGCTCGGCCCTCCGTCTTCTCCTCCACCGCCTTTGCTGCAGATTAGTAGCGATAACAGGAACCGTCTGCAGTGTGCACAAGTGGCGTTAGTTAACACGTACCTAGGTCCTCTTGTGAGGAGTTTTTTTTTTTTCTTTTAAGAGTTTCATCCTTGTTTATAATAGTTCCGAAATCAAGATTGGGATGTTTTTATAAGTATTAATTTTTCTTCCCTGTCTTCTGTTTCTTCTTCACGAACACATTTACACTCAGAGGGTGGGGACGCACCTAGAAAGGAGGCTGAAGACTTTGGGACCACATGGTGAGAGTTGCCTCTGAGAATGAGCTACTTTTATTTTCAAATACAGTACTGTGCAAGTAAATAGCTAGAGAGATCAGAGTGGTGGGAAAAAAGGAACCTGAGTTGCTGTTATTTGTTTTTTCACCAAATGTTGAAGCATGTTGATAAGATTTTAACAAATGTGAGTGCAAATATTGCTCGGAAACAAAAAATACATGACTTTATGAAAAATACAGCACTAGCCTTCAAATACATTTTCTCAGTTGTACTCTCAAAAAGCGTCCCAAAGTCAGTCCTCATCACCACCTTCTGCCCCACACTTTCCCAGTTCAGAGAGCCTTTCCAAATTGGGTTACGTCCCATGTTCCCTCCTTTGATAATGCTTGGGAACCCAGTTTCAGCAAGCTAGGGGGATCCTTTTAGGACAAGCATTGAAATTAAGAATCTCAATCCTGGTTAAACTCTGTGACTGATTACTTAAATGCTTTTTACCTTTATCCATATTACTTTTATAGCAATAGTGTGTGTTTTGTAAAAGGGAAAGAAAAAACTTCAGATATTAACAAATTATGTGAATCATTGCATGTATGTAATAGGAAAGAATAAGATCAGAAACGAGAATTTTCTACACAGTCTCTAGTCAGCATGATTGCTTTGCAAACATAAAGCAGTAACATTTGTCAGTCATTAAATTTACTTGATTATACCTAAGTGCCCACCACAACTCAATTTAATCATGTGTTTTAAATAGACTAATTTTCAGATAAAGATTTGCCTTCCAGTTTGCTGTTGTCCACATTCCAGTTCAGTGGGGTATTTAATAAAAGTATTCACTATAAAGTATGTATGTAGAAAAGAAGTAAAATGTGTAGGTTTCATAATTTGTAAGTCAGTTATGATATTGGCATGCTGAAAGCTCAAGTGGTACTTAGGACCTGTGTTTTCTAAAGTATATCTACCAATATAATGTGCATGAAGAGCCATTTAAATCATGCAAAAGGGAAGACCAGACTTTTTTTTTTAAATCTAGAGCACTGTATCATACATTTGTTCATACATCTCTGAGGTATCTATACTAATTAGAAAGGGAAAAGGGTAATCGGGATCCATAAATTATTTTAATTCCTTGCCTGAGCCATTTTAAAAATCATTCCCTGCCAAGCCTAAGATAATCATACACAAATATTAAAATTAATAAGAGTATTTTTTCTTTTTCCTATAGGGAAAAAGCTCAAAAAGTAGTAAAATAGTCTGAAGGCCTCCATGTACTATGGGAGTTGTATCTTAGCTCTATGTGAAAACCAATTATATGATTAAAAGGAATTCTCTGAATCCATTCTTCAGGTGAAATACACCGGTTTAGAACTAATGATGTCTCTCAAGCCACTTTAGCCAGTGTATCCCCAGTATTTACTGTGGTAAGTATGATAACTTACAGAAAGTGATTCCCATATTTAAGTTTATTGAGTTGGGCTATTGGCCAAGATATTACTTATTTTTAGTTTTATAATGAATCATTATAGTTATGTGTCATGTTGTCTGTGTGTGCCTAGCCAATGACCTGAGTGCTTGCTAGATTTGCTTAACTGTGCTCTTCAAACTTTGCTTAACAACTTTGGAGTTCTCTTTTTAATACTAGAACAGGTTATTCAGATCAGTTTAGTGATTCCTCCTGGAACACTCAAGATTTCCCCCGTGAGTATATTTGAAGTCTATTAGCCATAAAGGGCTTGAAGCTGTGTTCTGCAAGATAATATGCAGAAGTATCTTGAAGGTAGCACAGAGTAGTATTTAAGAGTGCTTGTTGGCGGGACATGGTGGCTCATGCCTATAATCTCTGCATTTTAGGAGGCTGAGACCAGCCTGAGCAACCTAGCAAGACCCCATCTTTACAAAAAAATAAATAAAAACAAATTAGCCTGGCATGGTGGCTTGCACCTGTAGTCCTAGCTACTCAGGAGGCTGAGGGAGGAGGATTGCTTGAACCCAGTAGTTGGGGGCTACAGTGAGCTGTAAACGCACCACTGCACTCCAGCCTGGGTGACAGAGCGAGACCCACTCTCTTTTTAAAAAAAAAAAAAAGTGCATACCTTGAAGGATCATAATCTCTGCAATTTTCTTTGAAATGGTTCAGAAAATGAAAGAATAAAATAACACATGCCACAAACACATTTTTAAGAGAGAGAAAGCCATTGGGGCAAAATGTTAACAAAGGTAACTAGGTGAAAGTTATGTAGGAATTTGTTGTAATATTCTTGCAACTTTTTTTTTTATAGGTTTTTAATCTTTTCAAGAAGAAAAGGTTTGATTAAAAGATAAGTGTGTTTGCTCTGAGCCAGTCTTCCTAAATTCCATTCTCGGCTCTGCCTCTCACTGTTGACTAGGTAGACTTGGACAAGTTATGACAACATCTTTGTGCCTTAGTTTTCTCCTCTGTAAACTGAGGATAATCTACCTTATGCAATTGTTATGAGGATTAAATTAACTCATATATGTAGACCTTTAAAATAGTGCCTCACATATACTAAGCATCCAATTAGCCATTATTATTATGATTATTTAGGCTTGTTAACATAAGAGCTTTTCTTTATAAACTATACAGAACTAGATAACTCCCACAATTGCAGGTAAAAGTTATTACTGTTATTCATTGTTCTGGAAGAGTTGGCCAGTTAAGAATACAAAGTCAGATGTTAAATAGTGAAAGTTCTTTGTGGACGAAATAGTTATCTACCAAGAACACTTCAGGAATTCAGTTTGCTATTTGATAAAATGAGTTTAGAAAGTAAGCTGGTTACAAAGTAAACATTTAAAAAATTACAGTTTGTATCTTTTTAAAAAAATTTTAAAAATCCCATTAAAGAGGAAATGGTACAGATAAATATTGAGATGCAAAAATATTCAGCATATGTTGCTAAGTTGGAAGTGGAGAAGAAACTGCAAAGCAATGTGTGCATCATGTTTTATAGGAAAGTTTGGAAGGACATTCAGTGAAATATTAACATGCTTTTCTCTATAATTTGTCATTTCTGGTGATTAAAATAGTTTTGCATATCTTTGACATTTTCTGCAGTGTGTTTATGTATATGTAAGATAAATTTAAGGATAAAAGCCAGTCTGTAATCTTAGAGTGTGTCTTTCTGAAAATGTGTATTTCATAGTATCTTTCTGAAAATGTGTATTTCATAGTAATTAGTATAGCTCAGAACGTAATGATTTATTAAAGAGGTTCTGTAAATCTTTATTGTTTCTGCAAGGCCTCCCAGAGAGACTTCTTAGCTTCATGTAGATATTTAGATTCATGAGACAGGCCACCCTTGGTTCTAGTCTACTCAGAAGGATAAAGGACAGGAAAATCAGCAGGGGAGCATCAGGTGTTTCCTCTTCAAAAGAAGTCCTTGCAGCCATCCAGGGGCTTCTCTGGCCCCTAAGTGGCAGCTCAGGTGCAAAACAGATTCTTAAGTGGGTGTGAGATCCACCTTGGCTTATAATTCCCCATGCTCCGTAGTGCCCGTATCCTTTGTAACCATCTCAGAGACACAGCTCCCAGGGCCTCCGTGACGAACATGGCCAACTAGAAGAGCCACCACTCTCAGGAAAGAGCAGTGCTATTGCTTTCCACCTGGTATCTGTAATTCGTTCACATTCTTCCAGTCCAGTGCAGTCTACCGGTCAGTGGTCATTGTTACCATAAGCAATGTTTCCACTGTAACATGACTGATACTCTTTTATCAGATTTCTAGGAGAGCCAAGATAGAAAGTTAAACCAAGGTCAGATTTGTCTTAGCAAAGGAAAGGGGATTTTTTTCTAAAACCCTTAACTTATAACTAGATTTAACCTAAGGAAAGTCAGTTATGGTTTATATCTGCATTTCAGTATTTGGGGGATATTACTTGTAATATCATAAAGAGTATACTAATTTGAGAGCAAATAATAATTTTTTTTATTCTCTATCTTCAGACAAAATTTGACAAAAAGGGAAATGTTACTTCTTTTGGTGAGTATCTTTATTCCAAATCACTTTTGTAAACAGTGAATGAGTGAATCTGATGGAAATCAAGAAATTGTAGTGTTTTGAATAGAATATTCTTTGTGTATACAGGTGTGTTGAAGGAGATCTTTCTTCAGCATTTGTCTATCAGTCCTAATTGGAACTGGCAATACTCAGACTGTGCGTATTCTCCCAGAATTGCTTTCTTCTGGCAGGAGACACTTCACTCTAACAGAATATTAAAGCGATATTTTGGAGAGCAGATGCTGGCATAGAGCTAGAGCACAGAGACACACACACACTCTTTTCTCTTTTGTTTCTTATAGTCTCTCCCTTGCCCTCCTCATATTTGTTCTCCTGAAGCATGCTTAAGGCAGAATCACATAATACCACTGACATTGCAATTGGTGATGAAAGACGAGGGACTGGTCACTGGTGGCAATCACATGGAAGTCTGCTGCTGGTTGCTGTCTGTGAATAGCTACTTTTAAAAATGAAACTAGGTATTGTTTGCACTGTGTAACTTCAGATGTGAGTTTCAGATCTCCACTTAGAGCCACATGATCCTATTCGTGCCATTACTGAAATCCTAGTGGAATATTTTGGGTGTTTTTTGTTTGATATCGCCTTCAAAAGATTGTTCTACGCACAGCTCTGTCACAGGTGTATGCAATTACAGATACTCTAATCAGTATAATTTCTTGACTTTCATCTGTTGTGCATTCTCAGGTAATAAGTGTTTCAGGGAGGAGAATCTCACGTGAGAACTGACTTTGTCATTTTGTATTAGTTAAAAAGCAAAGTAAATCAAATTTGTTCATAGATTTAAAATACTGGAGATGATGTAGTGAGAAAAAATAGGAAATGTAATTCTGTATAATTCACATTCAAGAAAGATGACCTATCGTGGAGCTAGAAATGGATATTATAGGTTCTAATGATGCATAGTTGTGGTTTTTATATTAGGCCCAAGGGACTTATAAGTACTGAGAAATTTATGAAGTATGCGTAAAAGAAGAAAATCATTAGTTTGACCGGATTTAGCTTATGTTTTTGAGGCAAAAATGGGTATTAAAAAGACACATTTTAGCTTTTGTTTCTGGTAGTAATAGAAAATTATCTTGATGGTAGTGTGGGAACTGTTCAGATATAAAAATCTAAACTCAAATTTATTAGTTTAGCCTACTCTTTATTTCTTTTATAGAAAGGAAGAAAACTGAGTTATACCAAGAGTTAGGTCTTCAAGCCAGAGATTTAAGATTTCAGCATGTAATGAGTATCACGACCAGAAACAATAGGATTATCGTGAGAATGGAGGTAAAGGATTTTATTTTCATCTGTTTCTCCAGTACAATCTTATAAAGGTTACTTCATAACTATCTCTGTCAGTATCTAGGTTAAAAGTAATTTTGGAATACAAATACCTACATGAAACAAAGGATATTTTTCAACTTAATATGTTGTTATGAGTAGGACTCACTTTACGTGGATTATATACATATGTTCAGCAGATGTAACACTGCTCTGTTTTATGTTGGGAAAGTTTTGACTGTCTTCACTCTGTCTACTTGAACTTAATCTCCAGTTTCAGTAATTGTAAGAGAGAATCTGAATTTATAATAGATATATTTCCAATTATATGCAGTTATTTGTATAGTAAAACCTGAGTTATCTAGAACATATTCTGGTTTTCCAAGTAGCTCAGGAATAGCCATTAAATTTTATAACCTTAATTTTTATTTTTACAGAAAGCTTTTTAAAATATATTTTCCCATGCCTACTCAGAGCACACAAAATATAATTTGATTTTCCTTAGTAATTCAGAGTTACTATGGATATCAGTTATGTTGGTGGGCTAAAGCTTAGGGTTCAGAAATAGATGAGGAGACATACGTCTCAGTGATATTGGCCCTGCAGGGGGCACGGGACTTGCCCTCTTCAAAAAGTCTTCAATGACAGGGTTTTGTCCATTTACCTAGGGTTAGTCAAAATAATAAAAAATGAGCTGGGCACTGTGGCATGTGCCCATATAGTCCCAGCTACTCAGGAGGCTGAGGTGGAAGGATTGCTGTTAAGAGCAGGGGTTAGCCACCAGCCTGAACAACATAGACCCCCATCTCTAGGAAAAAAAAAGATAAGTAAAAATATTTCATCAAAAATGGACACAATCTTCTCCAAGTGATTTTTCTCCAGAAAACATTCTTTATTCTTTTTATCAGTAGCTAGCATCTTTCAAGATAGTATCTTTTTGACAGAAAGAGAGACAGGTACGCGTGATAAAGCAAATTTAGCAGAGTGTTAATTATATAATCCAAATGGTGGGTATATGGTGTTCACTGTGCAATCTTTCATCTTTTCTGTATAAAAATGTTTATAATGGAAAATTTAAACATAGAAAATCATCTCTAATTTCTATATCCTTAACAAAGTGGCTAGTTTATATACTTTTAACATAAAAGATGCCAGTCTTTGTCTTTAGAAAAATTTCTAATTTTATATTCTCCTAAATTAGAGCAGGTAAGGCTATGTTTCATCTTTTTAATTTCAGATTAGCTTAATATGTTTTGGTGGTGTTTTAAAAAGGAAGCTTTTTCATTTGATCCAAACTAATTATAATTAAATCTTTTCTAAAAGTCTACTTAATACCTGACTTTTAAGAAGACCTTATCTTCTTCCTTTATTTCTGTTTTTTTTTTAATGATTACCCTGGAATTCTTAATAAATATATAATTTGTGTGAATAAATCCAATTCTATTGAGTGAGCAGCATCAAGACTTATATATATTTTAGGTCTCCTTTCTTTTGGAAAAAGATATGCCTTGATTTTTTTTTTTTTTTTTTTTTGAAAAACCAAATGAACATTAATTTCAGTTAGTCTTAATCCAAAATTAGTGAAGTGTTAAGTCCTATTTTATGAATGTTGTTTTTTCTTACAGCTCTACAACTTGCGTGTGTGTATACATATATATTTATATATTTGTGGGTTTGTTTTTTTTTTTTTTTTACAGTATTTGAAAGCTGTGATAACTCCAGAGTGTCTTCTGATACTAGATTATCGTAATTTAAACTTAGAGCAATGGCTGTTCCGGGAACTCCCTTCACAGTTGTCTGGAGAGGGTCAACTTGTCACATACCCTTTACCTTTTGAGTTTAGAGCTATAGAAGCACTCCTGCAATATTGGGTAAGTCTGTTTTTATTTAGCTTCTTCAGTTTATTCTGGTTTTGAAATGCTATTGAGTAGGAAAACAAGTTGGTATTGTTTCAGTGGCACTTTCCCGGACCACATCCTTTCCCCTAAACAAAAACATCTCTAAGGATGCTATATGGAGAAAGTACTTAGTTTATAAATTTTATGACCCAATCAAATAGAACTAGAGACTCTAGGTATACATAGAGTTTCTTAAGGGTCATGTTATGGCAGTCAATGAAGCACATGGCAAGTTGGCTACACTTTACACAGTTTTATAACTATATTGAGAAGTGATAATTCAAAAGACTGAACGTCCTAAATATATAAATTGATATAGAAATGAAAAAATTATAAATGCAATCCATTTTATTCTCTAAACTATATAAAAGTGCTTTATATGTGATAAATGTATTAAATCATTCATCAAATCATTCTTTCATTTGTTTGTTTGAGGCAGGTAAATGATGGTTCTGTTTTAGGCCTAGATTGGCATAGGAACCACACACAATCCTTCCAATGACTCCTACATTAAATTGATAGTGAATAGATGTCTGGGGATCCTTCAGGCCCTGAACAAGGGTGGTTAACTGCTTTCCTGGACCCCACAAATCTTTCATTATCTTTTCTTCCCATTATTAGTCAGGATAGTACTGTTGAGGAACTGGCTGCATGCAAGAGTTGGTGCTAGGAGCATACCAGCCAGAGTGGAAGGAGAGGACATGAGGTGGGTGGGGGTTTGGGTGATCCTGGTAAGCTTCCCTTTTGTCTGCCTTGCTCTGTTGGAGTAGATGGCTACATTCCCTGCTTAAGTTAATGAGGCAACAGCACCAGCTAGTACCAGTCAATGAAATGATGAGTGGTGGGAGCCCAGTTGTTAAGCAGGGAAAAAGCAGAAGAGGGAAAGAAAAGATGTAAACAATGGTCAGTGACAGGCTGCACAGGCCGGATAAGCTTTCAGGAGCAGGAGCTCATGCTATTAGGGGAAAGGCAGGGCTCTTAATAAGGGAGCAGGAAGAGAAGGAGAGGGGCTGGCCTAGCATGGTCTCCTGCCAAGAGATTGGCCATGGGGCAAATGGAGAAGGGAGCTCAGGTTGTCTGCTGGCTGGGATAGATGTTCTTCTTGCCATTAAATGGGGACCCAGGAAGATTTCCTTCTGAAAGAACACTATACATTAGCAAGGCCTGCCACCCTCCAAAAAGAGAAGAGATAAGTTTTCAAATGAAAGCTCCCCAAACCTACTTGAGGAACCATGATTTACCATGGGTAGATATGCCTCACAAATGACCTGTGACTCTAAGCAGCTGCCCCATCTACTACCTGAGTTCACACCTTGCTGGGCAGAGGATTTGGTGTGTCTCTTAGATACTGAAAAAAATGTAGGCTGCTTCAGTTTGGCTGTCCAGTCTTCCTTCCCACCCAAGGATTTCTGAACCTGGAATCATCTCCTCCATACAAGAAACACGTAATGTCAGGAGAGGCACCGAGACTCTGGACTTGCAATTCCCAAATTTAAAAAATCATCCTCACAGTCATTGTGCCTCCGAGATAAACAGTATATGCTGGAATTTATATCATTAATTTTACTACTTAATTCAGTTAGTATTAAGCTGTTTGCCAACTGGTGTGGAAGTGTTTCACTATTTATTTATGGCTATATCAGTGCATACCTGCTAAATATCAAATCATGCTTTTGTTAACGAGAATAGTAAGTATACTTTTTGACTTACACTGATTTATTTTTTATTCCAAGTTATGTTTTAGTTTTCAAAAGAGCTTTGTATTAATAGGAATTTTGAACTATATTCTGTTTATGAAGAACATAGAGGTATTAGTTTGTGTTTAACCATGGAATGGCAGATTTATTTTAATTAATCCACCCATTCCTTTCATAATAAATGTCTGTAGGGGGAAGACTTTTATGAGGGTTAATTCCTTGCCAACCAAATCTGAGCCTAGTGATGACAGTATGCATAGTTCTTTGAACCCAGGAGATGTAGTTTTTGAACATGTAGAGTAGACATTCCAGTATTGACCATGTTCTTAAATGTTACCAGGATGTCTAGCTATTACAGATTTCTGTATTTAATCAGAGGGTTCACTGATACTGAGTATTCTAAAAAGATTGTTTTAATTCTTATGAAAGGTCATGTTGTTATCTAGATCAGCACCCTTCAGGGGAAACTTAGCACTTTGCAGCCACTGATCCTTGAGACACTGGAAGCTTTAGTGGATCCCAAACACTCTTCTGTAGACAGAAGCAAACTGCACATCTTACTGCAAAATGGCAAAAGGTAAATACGGATGAGGTACCAAGTTGGGCATTAGAGACAAATATCTTAACATTCTCTCAGTCTTAACAGTGAAATATTTAGCATAAATTCAGACATAAAATTAGTGCGATTATTACTTGTATTTAAAAATACTAACTAATCTTGCTAATGGTAATGACATTTTCTACTCCATGATTACACTAAGTGCCTTCATTGCCATATTTGATTTTAATTTGTATTAAGATTTTGTGTTTTATAACTTTTTAAAGTAGGAAAGTAGCCTACATGAGAAGTTGATCTAAAAAGGGCACACAGTCTAACCTTCATTAAAAAGATATTTTGCATGAAATGCTGTGTAAGGCTTTTTTACATATGTAATCTCATCCCATCCTTTTAGCAACCCAGTTCAGTAGTTGATATGGTACTCATTTTGAAGGTGAGAAAATTGTGGTTTCAGTAACTTGCCTAAACTTATATAGCTAGTAAATGGCAGATCAAAATTTAAATCCACTTTTCTGTCTGTCCGAAGTCCATGTTGTTCTTTAAAATCATAATGCATTCCAGAATTTAAGAAAAATATCTTAATTTTTATGATAAGATACCCTAAAAAGACACTATTCTTACAGTGAAATGTTTTTATAAGTTTATACTATTGATCATTTCTGTGTAACTGTTCTTACAGTTTATCAGAGTTAGAAACAGATATTAAAATTTTCAAAGAGTCAATTTTGGAGATCTTGGATGAAGAAGAGTTACTAGAAGAGCTCTGTCTGTCAAAATGGAGTGACCCACAAGTCTTGTAAGTATATAGTCATGCTTTGTCATTTATTTCCTCAGGGTGAATCTTCTGTCTTTTCTTCCTCGGGATGATTTTTCATAGAGAACATTTTTCTAGAATAGAGAATGTAAGCATTTTTCATCCTCAGATGTTTCACCTTTTTCCTGTGCAGTATTGCATCTAATTCAATTTAATGAGGATATATTGTGTGCATGCTGCATACCCAACACTGTGCTGGAATGTGATGAATATAAAGATAAACAAACAACTACAATTCTTTATCTTCAAGAATAAGATAACCAAATTGGCACACACATCTACCGAAATAACGTACTTAAGGAGTAGAGTATGGGAGAGGGAGAGAAATCACATGGGGGATGGGAAAGGTGGGGTGAATACAGATGGAAATATTTTGTTTTTCTTTATAGAGCAGTATCAGAAGTTAATACAGACATCTTTGTAATGAGTATAGTTTCCACAGTCTGTACGGATTTTTTTAAAGCACTTTGAAAAATGGGTTCTTTATATTCTAATAAGGAAATATTTAGATAAAAAGGGCTATGTAATGTTTGGTAGATAACAGATATAGTAGCAGAAACTCTTTTTCACTTTGCGTTAGCCAATCTGTCTCTAATATGTTTGATGATATAAGTACCTTTTACGTGGTGCTTCATTCCCCCTTCTCTTCCTCGTTGGTAGGGTGGGGAGTATAAATAAAGGGGAACAAAGTAACTATAGACATCGTTCAAAAACATCTTTCTTCATATATGGAAATGCCATATATGCACCTTGGAAAGGAAATGCTCTTTGTGTCAATTTTATTTTTTTTTTTTTTTTTATTTTTTGAGACAGAGTCTTGCTCTGTTGCCCGGGCTAGAGTGCCGTGGCATCAGCCTAGCTCACAGCAACCTCAAACTCCTGGGCTCAAGCAATCCTCCTGCCTCAGCCTCCCGAGTAGCTGGGACCACAGGCATGCGCCACCATGTCCGGCTAATTTTTCTATATATATTTTAACTGTCCATATAATTTCTTTCTATTTTTAGTAGAGACAGGGGTCTCGCTCTTGCTTAGGCTGGTCTTGAACTCCTGAGCTCAAAAAATCCACCTGCCTAGGCCTCCCAGAGTGCTAGGATTACAGGAGTGAGCCACCGCAGCCAGCCTGTATCAGTTTTTAATTTTTGGTTTTGCTCTACCTGATGGTGGTTTGGGATTTGCACTAATCATAGGCATTCACACATCTGGATTTTCCTATAACTGGTAGCACATATTTGCATGAGAGTCTCTTGGATTGGGGCCATGGGATACAGTGAAGCTAACTAGTCTCTATCCTCTACTTATCTGCGTAGTGTGTTCACAATCATTTGGCATTGCTACTTGTAGATTGGCCTCAGTCACAACAATAGAAAAGGCAAGGGCTAGGTTTTCCACTGGTGGCTGAATATTATATACTAATTTAGAAAGTTTTTGGTACTAAATATATGATGCACACATTGGGGGCGTGTTAATTGTGTTAACTCTTTGAATTGAAGTGAAAAGAGCAGTACTGGGATTGACCATGCAGAAGAGATGGAGTTGCTGTTGGAAAACTACTACCGATTGGCCGAAGATCTTTCCAATGCAGCTCGGGAGCTTAGGGTACTGATTGATGATTCACAAAGTATTATTTTCATCAATCTGGACAGGTAAGAAAGCATTATATAAAATAATAAGTATTTTCTTTATAAAATAATGAAGCTTTTAAGGAATGACATTTTGGAAGGAATTATACCATCTATAACTACAACATGAAAGTGTGTGGGTTTTTCTATTTTTGGAAGAGGAAGGAGTACATTACGTAATCCATGTGGTGTTTAATAGATGATTTAGTGAATTGGCTGTATATGGTATAGTTAGTGGGCCCTTTTGATCCGAGTATGTGTTCATTTCAGCCACCGTAATGTTATGATGAGGTTGAACCTACAGCTGACCATGGGAACCTTTTCTCTTTCACTCTTTGGACTAATGGGAGTTGCTTTTGGAATGAATTTGGAATCTTCTCTTGAAGAGGTGAGAATGTATTACTTCTCTAACTTAGGGGTTATTTTTTAATGTTTTAAAGATTAATTTTTTAATCGTTTAAAAAATAAGTCTAATAACCTGTATAGTCTCACAGTGAAATAAGATATAACTCACAATTCAGGCAGTATTGTTGGACCATGTTATAACATAGATATAAATATAGCCTAGGTTACTTTGTTTCCCAAAACGTAACTACAAATGGGAAAGTTTTGATAAAACAGTGTCACACTGTGAAGCAGTGTTAATGAGGGGTTTTTATTTTTTAATTCTTGTCTAGCAATGTACCTGGCAATATAACACTGAGCTCCTGGAGTTTTTCACATCACCGTAGCCTTTGTGGTACAGTTGTCTCTCAGTATCCAAGGGGGGTTAGACTGATTCCACGATCCCTGCAGATACCAAAATCCGTGTGGATGCTCAAGTGTATGATATAAAATGGTGTAGTACAGTTGGCCCTCTGTATCCACAGATATGGAACCCACTGATACGGAGGGCTGACTGACTATATTTTCAGAGAATATCTTATCGTAAGATTTCTAGAAATGAAACTGAGCGTGCATTTGGCCTGCTCTGGCACTGGATTCTGTGTCCTAATTACGTTAGCAGGCCTGCTTTCGTTCTGGCTGTCGCCCACATCATCTCATCAGGACCACTGTGAGCTTTTAAAAAGCTGTCTTTAAAATCTGTAAACCTGATTATCATGTCACTCTTCTGCATACAACTATTAAGTGGCTTTTAATTTGCCTTAAGAACCAAACTCCTTGGCCTATGCAGCTTTTCCTGGCCTACGGCTCCTGCATGTCCATCTGGTCCACAGCCGCTCTTGTCAGTTGCTCCCTCAGTGTTCCTTTTCAGACACGCTGCTTCCACGCCTGCTCCCCGCCTTTTTTTGCCTAGTTAACACCTACTTATCTTAGGTCTCAACTTAGGGGTCCTTTCACTACTTATATCCCCAACTTGGCCAACTAAAATTACTCCCTTCTAAAATTAATTAATTAATTTAAAAAAAATTACTCCCTTGTTTGTATTGTATGTACCCAAATAATTCTGTGCTTTCCATCTGTGACATTCCTCAAATTTCAATTACTTGTTCAAAGTCTACAAAAGATCATAAGGTCCTTGAGGCAAAGACAGTATTAGTCATTTTTAATAAATGATAAAATGTAAATGAAAAATGCAATACATTTTTTATTCATCTCCCAAATGTTTTTTAGTGCCTGTTATATATCAAGCACTGCTTTAGTCCCTGCTCTTGTGAAGGTTACATTATAGTAGAGGAGAGAGATAAAAAACATATACAGTACATTAAGTGATAAGTGCCACAAAGAAAAATAAAGCCAGGTAAGGAGATAGAAAATGTTAGATGGTGGGACAGGGGGCCTTTTAGGCATGGGGCAGGCAAGGAAGGTGATTCTAAGGAGATGACATCTGGGTAGAGAAACTTGAATGAAAAGAGAAGGTAGGGAGATCTAGGAGAAGGTGTTCCAAGTGCAGGGAACCACAGATACAGAGACTGAGCAGGAATGATCTGAGCTTGTTCATGGAATAGCAAGAAGGCCAGAGTGTTGAGAAGAGAATGTGTCAGGTGGAATGGTAGAAAAAGAGGTTACAAAGACTGACAAGTATGAAATGGTATCAATTGTATAGAGCATTGTAAGGCTTTGGATTTAGTTTAAGTGTGCTGGGAATCCATTGGAGGTTTGAGTCTGAATTTAGACCATTGGAAAGTTCAGAAGTAACCAGAATATCTTGTGCAATATAGTCCAAGCCTTGACATTCTCAAAAGATAAATCCAAAGACCTTTACAAATTACCCAAATGTGACTACAGGACTTTTTGTACAAGTTCCTTTCTTCCAGATTATTTTTAAGAATCATTTTTAAGTACAGTCTACAAACTAACGCTATTTTACATGTACTCTAGTATTTTTCTCTCACTTAATTGCCTATTTTTTCCAAAACAGGGGGAGGGATTTTTTTTTTTTTTTTAATTCCTTTCTGGTAGTTGCAACATGTGTAATGCTAGACACAGAGCAACCCATTTGTAATGAGGTACGAGTGGTTGGTGGTGAGCTAGGCCGGCTTAGAAGCTGAGTGAACAAGATTCAGATCAGTGCCTCGTCAGAATACAAATGACACATCTTCAGGTGTCCTGAAGAATAATTACAAGTTTCATTAAATCCATGGACATCAAATGTCTTTATTCTCATATAGTTATTAATATTTATAATGGTGAGTCTAAGGTAGGAAAAA
The DNA here is from genome assembly GCF_020740605.2 of Lemur catta. Lineage (NCBI taxonomy): Eukaryota > Metazoa > Chordata > Mammalia > Primates > Lemuridae > Lemur > Lemur catta. The sequence continues at coordinate 61,815,443 of NC_059132.1, forward strand.
TTTTAAATTTGTTATTTTTAAGATAACTTCAGACTTGTAGAAAGATTCCAGAAATAGTCAAAAAATTCCCATATAGCCTTTAACCAGATTCTTCAAACATCAACATTTTGTCACATTTGCTTTATCTTCTATATAGATATACTTTATTTTCTAAACTATTTGAGAGTAAGAGCAAATGTCACACCCCTTTACCCTGACATGTTTTAGTATGTATTTCCTAAAAACATGGGCATTCTCTTATGTAACCATAGTGCAGTTATCAAAATCAGGAAGTTAACATTGAAACACTATTTTCCAATCTATAGATTAGAATAGACTCTATTCAGATTTTGCCACTTGTCTCAGTAGTGCTGTTTATCAGAAAGAAAATCTTAGATCACATGTTGCATATAGTTGTCTTGTCTCCTCAGTCTCCTTTCATCTAGGGCAGTTCTTCAATCTTTGTCTTTCAAGGCCTTGACATGCACAAAGAATACAGGTCAGTTATTTGACCCTCAGTAATGTTCACCGTTACATTCTAGGTATGCGTTTTGTCAGCACGTTCTTTACAGTGAATCCCATCAGGAGACACGTGTTGTCCATTTGTCCCATTACTGGCAATACTATCCTTGGTTATATTTGGCTAACATTTTGTCTTCCAATTTTCTCTCCTGTAAAGTTACTCTTTTTTTCTTGGAATTAAGCATTCTATAAGGAGATACTTTGAGATTATGTAAAAATCCTGTTATTCATCAAATTAGTACTCTCTAGTTTTAGTATCCACTAAGTGATCCAAAATTAATTCATGCTTGAATCAAATATTACTATGATGGTTACCAAATGGTGATTTTCTAATTCTATCACATCTACCTTTATTAGTTGACATTGTATTGTAGAGTGTTGCCTTCTCTCCTACTTATTTATTCATTTATATCAGTATGGATTCATGGAGTCTTGTTTTAGTCAGTGAGTTATATAATCTATTACTAATAATATTTTGATGCTCAAATCATCCCTTTCATACTGGCTGCTGGGTACTTTTCATATGTCCCCATCAGCTTTTAGTGCTTTTGTAGCCTTTGGCACATCCAGATGTTCTAGGCTAGACAAACTATTTCTAGGTGATATAGATAAACAGTGGGGGAGATACAGGGTCCCAAGAGTGAAAAAAGTTAAACACTCGACAAGGCACTTTCCCTCAGTATTGCAGGGCATGTCCGTAGCAGAGGAAGCATTTTAAATTTCTGACTCTGAGAAGCTTGTCCCTTTCTAGGATTTCTTAGAGCTACGGTCTGCAACCCCCGGGCCTTGGTCTGGTACCAGTCCATGGCCTGTTAGGAAATGAGCTGCCCATCACTGCCGAAGCTCCACATCACCCTCCTGTACCCACCCCCAGTACCCCACCCCACCCCACCCCATCCCAGTCCATGGAAAAATTGTCTTCCATGAAACCAGTCCCTGGTGCTAAAAAGGTTGGGGACCGCTGTCCCTGAGGTCTCACACTATGTGCTGTATATGTTTCATTGCACATGGTATTTTAAGCTTGGTTTGCCTCTGACTTAGCTTACCTTTCAATTTTATCACATGTGACATTCCCAGAGTTTTGATTTGTAGGGAGCTACATAACCTATCTACCGTGAAGAACAACAATAACCTTGTATGTCAAATCATATTTTTAAAAATATTTTTTCTTTTTTTATATAGCTCCTTAGGTAGCTAACAAACCTTATTTAAATAGAATTTTTACTTAATTAGGATCCCCATTTTGGATAACTGGAAATGTGTTCACCATCCAAAAATAACTCATGTTGACACCTTCCTAATTTCTTATGTCTAATATCTAACTTCATTTTTAAAAGGAGGCAAAGTTCTGCTCAGTAAATGACATGAATTTCCATCAGTGATAGCTGATCAATTGTGTAACAGGCTATCTTGGGGAAAGTGAGCTCTCAATGACTGGAGCTAATCAGTCCATGTATGATAACCAACTAACGGCATAGCTGTAGGTCAGATTCCTTTTCTGTGAGAGATTAAATTTAAATTCTATAATTCTGTGCAATAATGCATTAAATAAAAACTGCGTTGCAGAAGATTACCGTTCTGACGTTCTGAAAATGATGGTGAGGAAAAATGTTTACTGTAAGTCTGAAGTTCCCAAACTTTCATGGTTCACGATGCCCTTGGTGTCTTAGTAATTTTTTCACAGTATCCCTAGGCCAGAAGTTTCTCTTACTATGTTATAGATTCTTTTGTTGTTTCCCTTGAAGATTTAAAATATTTTGGGGTGCTGTGGTGCCCAGGGCATCTCAGCTCACCATCTAGGAGCTGTGGCTATAAGCAAAGACCTTAAATTGTGTGTCCTCTATGATTATGACTATTAAAATTCATAAGCATATAAACAAAGATTTGAAAGAAAGACAAAGTAAAAGCAGTTATGTTTGGCTTATAGATGATTAGATATTTAACTTTTAAAATCATGTTTCCCTTCTGATTTATTCTTTAACTCTTCATCCCTGGGTGCTATTGAGGCACTTGTTCTTAGTTCCTTTCTATAGGAAAGAGCTGTACAAACAATATAAGGCTTCTTTTAAACTCTGGGGCAATAACAGTTCAGGAAATTTTCTGTCTAAGGAGCCCAGCCTTTTGTGATTGTAATTAACTCTGCATTCTCTTTTAGGACCACAGAGTGTTTTGGCTGATTACAGGAATTATGTTCATGGGAAGTGGACTCATCTGGAGACGCTTGCTTTCATTCCTTGGGCGACAGCTAGCTCCGTGGCCTCCCGTGGTAAGAAGGATGTGGTTCACAGCAGCATTGCAGAAGGGTCATAGTCTATGGCTCTAAAGTTAGACAGCCTGGGCTCAAGTTGTCACAGACTCTTTGATCTGTCACAAGTTGGTTAATTTCTCTAAACTTCCCTCAGTTTCCCCATCTGTCAATTAAGTCAATACTACCTGCTTCAGAGGGTTATTGGGAGAATAAAATGAGAAATATGTATAAAGCTATTATTAGCACAGTGCTAATAAGTTAGAAATATGATATATTTTGTGTAGAACACTGACAAACATTATACATTTAAACATCTGTTAGTAATTCTGGTATAAGTTTTTGTCATAACCAAATTAACATGTAAGAAAGATTTATATAGTACTCTCATGAGAAAAGATATAAAGTTTATCTCCTTTTCCTTTGTTCTTAAAGAAGACATCCCTGGAATAAGTATTTAAGACACTGATACTACTTACAGTCCTCCACTACGTAGTTACCTAAGATATCATTTTACTCTAGCTTTTCTTTTAAGAAAGATGCAAACTGAAATTAATTTTCCTGCTTTATTTAGATGGCCTCTTTACCTAAAAAGACCCTTCTGGGAGATAGAAGCATGGAATTAAAAAACAGCCTTAGACCAGATGGACTTGGATCAAGCAGAAGTATCCTAACAAGCCGTTAGCAACGACCCAGTGGATACTGAAGATTTTTTATGGTAGTCAAAACTTTAATTGCTGTTTTTATAGACATGATGTAAGGTGTGGAGAGATTAACACAAGAACGGACTGTTGCATAGATTTAATTTACATATATCAAGAAAAGTACAGTTTTATGCTGAATGAAGCCTAGGAACTTGATACATAGGTAGCCATAGTTCTTCATTAGTACAGGGAATCATGTCCATGTGAATTTCCTGATCTCAGGTGACTGAAAAGCTAGCATTATATGTATATTTATTAACCTTAAAACGAACTCTGGAAGTTTGTGCTTTAAAAATCAATCCTTGATGTAACCTTCTATTTTTGTATTTGCCCCCTTTTATATATTAGGTGAATAAAAAATGATAATGTCAGCATTACATGGATTGCAGTTCATCAAGATTTCACTTTCTTAACTCCTGAAACTATTTTTCTTTGCTTGGCTATAATTAGAGCCTTTGGAAGTATTTCCATTTGGTTACTGTTTTATAGCTGCTTTGTTCATTTGATGATTTTTAGTGCAGATTTGAGACCAAGCCCTTCAAAAAAGGAAAATGTATATTGCTTAGCTAATCTTTATGCTATACTTCAAAAGTTGACAGATGGGCTTCCTAAAACAAGAAGGTAGATAAATGATAGAATTGTGATGCCTTTTTGTTTTCACAATCAGATTTGTGTAATTGTAAGTGTGAAAGCTGCTATCTTAACATCTTACCTACCTTTTTAATATTTTCTGGAGGTTCAATACAGTTACGCACTAGGCTGTTAGTTAAACTTGCCACCCAACCTAGCATGCATGGAAGATTCTAGAGTGCCCAGAGCAGCTCTTGCATGACAAGTGTAGTGGTAATGAAAGGATAAATATGCCTACCCTGTGGATGTTGAGGATACCCAGTTACCTTAATGTGATGTTGTATGAGGAAGTTTAGGGGTTCGTTTTCCAGCTGGTTTGGCGATAGGAATAATGTTATTCCAGTAGCTGATCTGAAAGAAACCACATGAAGTTACAAGTAAACTTTTCCCCACTCACAGTATGGTTATGAGAAGCCACTGGAGGGAAGCTGGAGAACAGAATGGCATGAAACTAAGTGGGCTAGACCTGGAGCACAGAGCAGCCTCTGCACAGCGCACGGTGGGTCAGGAATGTGCCCTGTGATTTGGTTGGTGGAATGTAAATATATAGCACTGCTGAGCTTTATGAATCTCTGATGATTTTCAAGACTATCTTTGATAATACTTTGACACACCTCAGAATATTCTGCTATTTTTGGTCTTCTGTTATCACTGCAATAAAGGTAATAAATACTCCTTAACTGTAATGTATGAAGAATTAGAATCCCAGAAGGCAAAATTTGATAGCTAAGATCAGGCATAGGATAGAACTGTGGTCATTTTTTCTTGTTACTTAGTTTATAAACTTGGGTAAAATAATTTTTTTGGTGAATCATGTCTATTAATAAAGGGAAAATGATGTAACTACCTCAGAAGTCTGATAATGGGAATTAACTAGTAGTTTATAAAATTTGTAGATCAAGTATGATTTCAGAATGTCAGCTAGTTCTGCTTTGTGATTGCAGGATGCTTCTGACATTAAACTTATAAATGATAAAACAGCCTATTCCAAAAAAATATGAAGTTCATTGGTTTTAAATTTTGAACTAAAATAATAGACTGAGCACAGTAACTACTATTTGAAGGTAAGGTGATAAAAGACCAAACAGTGGGTTATGTGAGCAAGTAAGAGACATATCCCCTGTTGGACATGTCAGGTATAACAGAGACTGTCGTTGGAAGGCCTGTAAGAAATGTGGGCAGAACAAATGTCATTTAAGGATGCTATTAACACTAAGCTTTATTCTTGATAAACAGACTGATAAATAGCAAATTTTATATTAAACTATTTATTTTAGTGAGTTATTCCAAGAGTTGTACACAGCTTTATTTTTTGGAATTGAAATATTAAATTCACACTTTGAATTTAGGATTCACTTTCATTAGTATACAGAAGTGATCTAATGGTGCATGGAATGCAGACTCCAGAGATCTGAGTTTTGTTCTTGAGCTATTTTCAAGTCATTCTAGTCTCTTAGGTCTGTGATACAAAGGCATAAAACTGTGATTTTGAAACCTTGAAGAAAGTTGTTACATATGCAGATAGACAGAAAATGCAAGTATGTAAACGTCTTCTGATAATCTTGAAATAAAGATAAATTTGAGTTAAAGTTATGCTCAGATTTGTGTTAATGAGAAATTAAAACCCTACAAAGTATTTCCATTTTAATTAAGCATTTTGGAATCAATGCTTTAGAACTACATAGTTAATACTCAGTAGAATGAAAATTTAGTCCACCTATTGGGATAATACATTAGATTGTCAAATATTTCTTTTTCCTGTACATCAGGTTTTTACATATTTGCTATATAGGTTGACCTTTAACAGTGGGAGTATGATTTACGTTGTTTTTGACAATGGGGTTAGTATTGCTAAATATCCTATAAACTTGAAAATTTGCCTTTGACTTTATAGGTTTTAAGTTTAACCTTCTCTGCCTGGTGCTTGCTATCTGGGATGTTCAGGCATTGAGAAAAACATAAATCTTGAGGTAAATAATGATCATGTTTAAACACAAGATTTTATATGGTGATAGCAATATGAAAGTATGCATCCGTCTAATGAAAAGATCCGGTACTGAGAAAAACATACCTTTACTAAAACAGTGTCACATATCATCAGAGTTTGTTCCACACCTAGACTTATCAACTCATAACGGAATATAGCTAAGTAATTTCTGGTCCCCTAAAAATAACCTTCCTTTTAATTAAAAATATTCATGTAAGTTGAGCTGCCAATAATTATTACCCAAGTGAAACCAGTGTTGCTATGTGCTTTTTGCTGTGCTGTAGGGTACCATGCAGCTAGCATACATACCTCTTTAAGAAAAATGAGATAGTCTGAGAGTGATCCAGAAATGCTGTGTAGGGATATGCCTGTTATTTTCCTGTATATACCCACCTTATGCTTACATCTTAGTCACAGTAGCTTTTCCCTGGTTTCTAATTTAACTTTCTACTCTTCAGCTTGATTCCTCCTCTTGTCTCCTTTTCACCAGTCTCTACTCTGCCTCTAGAGAAGTTGAGAAGGCTCGTTATTTGTTATTTTCTCCTGTTTTTAGTATTACTTTACTAGGGTCAGAAGAAAAGGGTTTTTTCCTGATTGATACATAATAAGCTAGTTACTCTTTACAGATAATGACTGCAAATTTTTAGTGATGCTGAAACCGTACAGTACATTCATTTCCCTTAAATGTGCCACACTGCGGGGACTGGTAGATGAACTCTACCCTACTAAAGATAGCCCAAGATCAAGTGAAGCCAAAGCCTGCTTCCTCCTGTTGCTCCCTCACTTAGTTTGTCCCTTACAGTAAGTAGCCTTTGGCTCAGGCCAGATCTCTCCTTTCTGCTCAAGTTCTGTTGGCACAACTTGGGGCAAACATGCAACAAAGGCCCCTCATGAAGTGACTTAAAACTAGTGGAGAGTCTCTAGGTTCATCAACTGTTAGAGCAGCTGTCTCTACAAAAGCATTTGAGGACACAGGTGATAAAGTTTTAGTTTTTATATTTGTCCTTCACCATATAAAACATTGAAAAAGCAATAATCTTCATTAAAAAAGTATCAAATGAGAAGTGATTTGGGAGTGTGAGGTTATCCCTCACTCCCATACTCTTCTCTCTATACCGTTTCTCACTAGTACTGTTAGTGCGTGTCTCTACTCCTAGGAGCCCCACCTCTTTTCAGGATGTACCACAGCTCCACTTGATATGCCACTTTGTCCGCCAGAATGCTCATCCTGGAGATGACCCAACACATGAAAGGGAGAGGCAGAGCGGGAAAATGGAGTGAAACTTTTAATCTGAGCCGAGGCTATAGACATGAAGTGCCCCAGACAGTCGGGCTCCCAAAGAACTCCTTCCAGCAGCAACAACAACTTGGTTCTGCAGGGAACACAATACGGACAGAATTCACGATTCACTTGCAACGTCTGTTAAGTTCCTACTGTGGTCCAGGCATTGTGCTATGCTCTGGAAATGTAAAGATGAATAAAACATTGGCTAAAAATCCCGTGGCTTGGACTTAAATGTTTCTTGACCTTTGTTTGTATACCACTTTCTCAGATCTGTAGGTTCTAAAAAGCACAGCTGAGGAGTTCACCCCCAGTACCTTCTCTGGCACGTAAAGAATAAAGGGAAAGTACCTTACTATATGCTTATTCCAGAATTCTAGTTGTGGTACAATGCAAACGACATATCTTAAACATTTTCAGTGGTGGCAAATCTTTATACTTCAAGGTTGGATTTGATTGAAACTGCCAAAAGTTACACTGAACTAACAAGGGTAGCAAATGAGGTATGGGTGGTCAAACTGCGTGATGGTGTTTTGGTCAAAGCAGGTGTGACAGTTTCTCACTGATTTTATTTTGAAAACTACTGATGAAATCCAGAAATAATAATATTGGCTAAAATGTATTGAGCTTTTTCCATTGTGAGATACTATACTTAGCCCTTTGCTAGTATTCTCTCTTAATACCCCAGTGTAAATTAAAAGGGAAAATCAAAACTTGAGAAAGGAAAATGAACCAAATAGTTATTTCTTCTCCCTCTCTTATTTATGGAATTACTCATTTACTAAATTTGTCTGTGCTTTGGCTATGAACTAAGTCTCCTCTCCATCCATTTCCCGGTCAAATCATGCCCATTTCTAAAATCAAATCTTCGCTTGTTTCTTTTCTTGCTCTCTGTCTGCCTAGTGAGAGTCTAATCATCTTTCCAGATGCAGCGCGGAGCCCTGAGCGCTGCACAGCCTTCCCTGATACTCCAGCACAAACTTCTACTGCAGCTGCTGCCTGACTGCCTTTGGCTCTTGGTCATCATATGTTGACCTGGATAGTCTTGTGGACGTGTTTTATTTTCCCACCTAGATGATAGGCACCTAGGGGCCAGGACCCTGTCTCAGGTTTCCTTGTCTAACTCTCTGGTGCTCAGTATCACTCTGCTCATGACACTCACTAGTTGCTGCTCTGCTGAGGCTCACACGTGACAGAAGGCAGTCCCATGAGAGGTTTCAGACATATGGAGACAGTGACAACACTACCTAAGTAAATGCTGATTTTAGGGTATACACTCTAAAATCTATGAAGGTTTCCCCAGGCCTTCATCCCCCAGTGAATACTTATTGTTCACACTATTTAGCATTCAGTCCCACGCTGATTTGCATTTTATTTAACTTCCCACGTGTATAAATCTTATTTCTCAAGAAAAAAGGACTTTGCCTTCTCTTTGTTTATAGCTCTCAGAAGCCGAGGACAGTTCTGTACAATGTCATGTCATAAAATGAATGAATAAATGGAATCAGTAGTTTAGAGGTATGTTTTAAGGTAGAACTCTTTAATCTGCTGTATCTGTTAAAATTTAAAATGTGTACACTCTTTGATGTAGCAGTCCCACTTCTAAGATTCTCACCTACAGGGAAAGCACAATCATATAATGATGTAGGTGCAAGAATGCACACTACAGCATTGTCTGTAATAGTAAAAAAAAAAAATGGAAATAACCTAAATGTCGATGAGAATGTGAACTAAAGAAATAAAATATGATGCATCCAGACAATAAAATACTATGCAGCCATTAAAAAGAATCAGGTAACTCTGTATGTACTTGTCTGGGAGGAGGCAAAATATAGTACCTAAAAATGAAACAATGACTAGAAGTATGTGTGTGGTGTGTCTGTGTGTGTTATATAAAAACTCTGAAAGTCTTAAAACACAACAAACTAGTAAAAATGATTATCCTATCAGGCAAGGGCTGGCCAACATTTTCTGTGACAGGCCAGAAAATAAAAATTGTGGGCTTTGTAGGACATCTGTCTCTGAAGCAACCAATCAGTTCTGCCATTGTAGCATGTTAGCAGCCATAGATAACGTATAAACAAATGTGTGGCTATGTTTCAATAAAGCTTTATGGACGTTGAAGTTTAAATATCATAAATTTCACATGTCACAAAATATTGTTTTGATTTTTTTTTCAACCATTTAAACATGTAATGACCATTTTCAGTTCATGACCATACAAAAACAGGTGTCAGACTGGAGCTGGCCTGTGGTCTGTAGTTTGTCAACCCCTGCTGTAGATGATATAAATCAGGAGTAAGGGGTGGGGAAACTTTTCACCCTCCAAAAAAAGTGATGGGATTATGTGTGAATGTAACTTTGTGTGTTCCTCTCTTTTTCAAATAAAAATAAAATCTAAAATAAAAAAGCAAGGTCACCAAATCCCAGCCTTAGAACAGTCATTAAAGAAGTGCAGTCGTTGTACTCACCTTTTCCTTGGACCTCACGGTGACCAGAGAGCTCCCAAACCTTGAGCTTGCCTGTAAGACAGACTCTGTTAATGAGCTTTTGAGAGCATACTATAGTATTTTACCAGTTTAAAATTAGGGAAAAGGGCATTTTTGGTAGTTTTTCTTTCTTCAGTCCTTCAGGAGAAATACTTACTTCTGGAGAAATCAACACGTATTCTGCCTAAAAGAAAAAATAGGGGAGAAAAGGAGACTGTTATTACTGTTTATGTAGTTTTTGTAAACCAAATTTAATTACACCTTTACATTCATATTTCTACATTTTTTGATTGACCTTACAAATGTGCATGCTCTTTGACCCCAGAAATTCTTATAGGAATATAGCTCAGAAAAATAATCAGATGTATACAAATGTTTATGTGAATATTTACCACATCATTAATTATAACACTGAAATTGGAAATGGCCTAAGTGACCAGTAACAATTACTTAAATAATGGGTAAATAAACTACAGTTTATGTCTAGATAAAATATTAGGCAGCCAGTAAATATATTGTATAAGAATATCAGATAACATAAAAAAATGTTCTTGATATATCAGTAGATAAAATCAGGTTACAAAATTGTATACAAAATCATGAATATGATCACAATTATTAATAAAAATATACACACACATAGTGTAATAGTTAAGAGTAGGTTGGCCGGTGTTGTGGCTCACGCCTGTAATCCTAGCACTCTGGTAGGCTGAGACGGGTAGATCTCTGGAGCTCAGGAGTTTGAGACCAGCCTGATCCTGAACAAGAGCAAGACCCCATCATCTCTAAAAAAAAGTAGAAAAGTTATTTAGCCAGCCATGGTGGTGTGTGCCTGTAGTCCCAGCTCGGAGACTGAGGCAGGAGGATCGCTTAAGCCCAGGAGTTTGAGGTTCCTATGAGCTAGGCTAATGCCACGGCACTCTCGCCCAGGCAACTGAGCGAGACTCTAAAAAATACAGGCTTTAGGCAGGAGCGAGCAGCTGCTTGCACCTGTAATCCCAGCGCTTTGGGAGGCTGAGGCTGAAGGCCCACTTGAGTCCAGGTGTTCGAGGTTGCAGTGAGCTATAATCGCATGACTGCACTCCAGCTTGGGTGAGAGAGCTAGAGCCTGTCTTTAAAATGAATGAGTGAATGAATAGATAAAGTAGGCTTTAGAATCAGATTTTTGTTCAAATCCCTGTTCTGCCACTTCCTAGCAGTGTGACCTTGAATAAACTTCCTCTCTGACTTCACTTTCTTTATCTGTAAATGGGCATAATACCAACTTCATAGCTTTGATGTGGATTAAATTATATACATAGTACTTAGCATGTGCATAGTAAATGCACAATAAATGGTAGTGATAAGATTCATAGAAAAAGTACAAGAAGGATCCACTCTAAAGATTAATAGGCATTAGCTGTGCAGAGCAGAATTCTGGGTAGATAATTTTTAAATTTCATCTTGTACTTTTTCATATTCTCTACAATTTTCACAGTGAACTTTCATTAATTTTGCAAGTTAAAAAATAATTTTTTTTTAAAGAGACAGGGCCTCGCTCTGTTGCCCAAGCTGGAGTGCAGTGGTGCAGTCATAGCTCACTGCAGCCTAAAACTCCTGGGCTCAAGCAATCCTCCCACCTCAGCCTCCTGAGTAGCTGGGACTACAGGCACACACCATCACGGTCAGCTAATTTTTCTTATTTCTTGTAGAGATGGGGAATCTCACTATGTTGCCCAGACTGGTCTCAAACTGGCCTCAAGGGATCCTCCAGCCTTGGCCTCCCAAAGTGTTGGGGTTGCAGGTATGAACCACTGTACCCAGCCAAAAAATAATTTTTTTTGATACCCTACAATGGATTCATCCTGAAAAAAATAATTTTTAAATTAAAAGGATAATGGTCAGATAGTTTAGGTCCAGGAAATGTAACTTAAGGAAACTCATGGAATAAAGCAATAAAACAAGAAGCAAGAGAATGAAAATTTTTACCAAATGAGGGAAGCATGATGAAAAAAAAAAAAAAGAGTGGAAGTTTTAATGAAACTGCAATGGCTGTGGTCTGTCTTCTTTCTTCTGCTGTGGGCCCCTAACAAAGCAGTGGCAGGCTGTGACCAGGGACCAACATAACACCAAGTCCTGTGGGACTTTAGCTCTAGGGACAAACACTGCAGAACTACAAGAACTGCAGACAGCTGGTGCTTACAAAACACAGGCAAATGATTGTGTCCTGCCCCAGGACCTCTGAGTTCAGGTAAAAATTCCAAGAGTTTCACAGTGGATGTGAGTTAACGAGGAATCAGCAATTAGAGATCCTTCCCCAATGAGGTATAGAATTTTGCAAAACACTTTACCTTTTCTTCTGGACATGGAGTTATCCATGATTTACATTTGCCTGTCATGTCACCAAGGGTGGCCTGTGTGCCATTATATACATAAACTCGGCCATCTTCTCCCCCAATCAGTCCAGAGGTTACATCTGAAATCCTCAGCGGGGCTGCCATGATGATTTCATCTGTAAACAATAAAAACCGGCAGAAGGAAGGATCTGACTCCTCACTATCATCCTTTCCTTGTTCCAGTACTGGATCCTAACCCAAGCTCCTGCAAATATCAGTGTCTCCTTTGAATAATGTGCCCTGATTGCACCCTCACAAAGTCAAAGGCTTTTGTTTCCTCCTTCATCATTCATCAGTAACAATTATCATGGGTGACTCTCATGTTACCATCTTCAAGAAGTGCAACTCACTCTTGTACATCCAGCTCTGGTCTTACCTGATTCAAAATCTATCTAAAGGTCCTTGGGTCACTGGGCTGTCAATTATAAGGGCAGATCCTCTAGATTATCCAATTAGGGGACTGATCCACTGGGGCAAAGGGATTCCATTCTTGGCAAAAGGCCTTGTTGCTTTCTTACCTAAGCCATCATTATCCAGGTCACTCAAGTGCAGAACTCCACCAAATCGCGAGAAGCGGCGGTCTCCACTGAAGGTGCTGAGCAGCAGGGGCTGTGTGTCTGGTGTGAGCGCATACATCCGAGTTGTTCCACCTTGATGCAAGGTCATGGTCAGGAATGCCATTTTAGACACGTCATCTGAAATGAACCACAGTACCTGCTCGCATCACACGAATGAAGATGTAGAACATTGAATAGAATCCTATTCTTGCTCCGTGCTTGTGTACCTCAGGCGATGCAGATCACTCAGAATCACACAGGGCAGTTGGTTTCGGTGCTGGTCAGCCCTGACGGTTAGGAAGGCCCAGCTAGCTTGGGTCTAAGACCAACATTGCAGGAGCTCAATGATTTCCCAACAAACAGGTGTTCCTTCTTCCAGTCTTACCCCCTTCTAACACATCCTCCACACAACCACCACTTTTTTGGCTAATTTTTTCTATTTTTCTGTAGAGACGAGATCTCACTCGTGCTTAGCCTGGTCTCAAACTCCTGGCCACAAGTGATCCTCCCACCTTGGCCTCCCAAAGCGCTAGGATTACAGGCATGAGCCACCGAGCCGTTTTTTTCGTACATCACAAACTGCCTGTGTCACTCCCCTGACTTATGCGTCTAAATGTTAGGGGACTTCAGATGGAGTCAAAACGCTTCACAAGGCCCTATGCAATCTAACTCCTACTTAGGGGTCCAGTGATATCTCAGGCCACTTTCCCCTTTTCACCCACACTTTGTCCATAATTAACTTAAACCACAGCCCATTATACTTCTTAAATCTGGGCCTTTGGACATGATGTGTTCTCTGCCTGGAAAAGACACCCCTCCCCCACACCCTTGCTCTCTCTGTTCACGCCCCTCTGCCAGCCACTCCTGCCCATCCTTCAGAATTTGGCTCCAGTGTCCCGTCCTCTGGGAAGCCTTTCCTAACCTCTCTGGTCTAGAGTAGGTGCCACCAACTCGCACTCCCACACCACGTCCAGGGCCTTCCTGGCACGTGTCACAGGGCAGCAGCGTTTTCTATTAACTTTTGGGTCTCCTGCATCAGGCTGTCAGTTGCATAAGTGACAGGTCCATGTCTTTGTCTTTCTATCCACTGTACTAGCATGCAGCTTGGTTCTGCCCAAGCACTCCATAAATGGTTTTTCAATTAATGAATTTTGAATAAATTCAAAACAAAGTTAATTGTTAGATTTTTGCCTATAAATGTAATCATCTGGAACACAACTTTGATTTCAGAAATGAGTACCTTCTCCAAAAGACATAACGGCATTGTGGGTTGGCGGGGCCGGTGGTCCTCTGGGTGTGTGCCCTATGTAGTCACCAAGGCACTGTGTTTAGAAAGGCCCTATTTGGCTTCATGCAGTCCTGTCACTGACTTGAAATTCTTAACAATCTTTTAACAAGGGGCCCCACATTTTTATTTGGGACTGGCCCCCACAAATTGGGTGGACAAAATACAAGTGAAATAAAAATGGGAAAATCTGAACAATGTTGGTGGATTGTATCAGTGGGCGTGGCGTACCGTGAGTCGGGGCCCCGACCAGCAGCACTTGCGTCAGCGTCCCATTCACCATGACACGGCCACTGGACAGGGAGGTGCCCAGTTTCCCCATGGCCTGTGAAACACAATAGATCAGTACTGCAGAGCTGAGAAAGCTTCCTCGGCAGTGTCCACTCTCCTGGGGAGGAAGGGCTTGCCATACCTTGTCTCCGGAAATGGTGAACCAGCTCTGGCAGTTTGGGGGGAAGTAGCCATACACCCTGCCAAGGCTCTTTTTCTCATCACGGCTGTGGTACAAATGGCCCGGCCTAGAATGAAGCACACAGAAGCCAGGGCACAGGATTAAGAGTGGCCAGGTATTCAGGTCGCCAGGTATTCAGGTCCAAGGAAAGGAAACACACCTCACCCCAGCCAGGCCTCCCTGCATGCTCTCTGTCCCTGTGATCCTAGGTCTGGACATGTGGGGGCTGTCGGAGTTACCCCCAACATCCAGGCTCTCCAGATGCCACACCCAGCATTCTGCCCGACTGACAGCCAACACACGGAGACCCATTGTTGTGGCTGAACACCGTGTTCCCCCAAACTCCTGTAGCATCTCAGAACGTGACTGCATGTAGAGATAGGGTTTTTTTTTTTTGGGGGGGGGAGACAGAGTCTTGCTCTGTTGCCCGGGCTAGAGTGAGTGCTGTGGCGTCAGCCTAGCTCACAGCAACCTCAAACTCCTGGGCTTAAGCGATCCTCCTGCCTCAGCCTCCCGAGTAGCTGGGACTACAGGCATGCGCCACCATGCCCGGCTAATTTTTTTTCTATATATAATTTTAGTTGGCCAGATAATTTCTTTCTATTTTTAGCAGAGACAGGGTCTCACTCTTGCTCAGGCTGGTCTTGAACTCCTGACCTCAAGCGATCCACCCGCCTCGGCCTCCCGGAGTGCTAGGATTACAGGTGTGAGCCACCGCGCCCAGCCTACAGATAGGGTCTTTAAAGAGGCAATTAAAGTTAAAATGAGGTCATTGTGGTGGGCCCTAATCCAATATGGTTGGTGTCCTTATAAGAAGAGATGAGGACACAGACACATGCAGTGAGGACACAGGGAGGGATGGCCATCTGCAAGCCAAGGAGAGAGGCCTCAGAGAAACTAACCCTGCCGACACCTTGATCTCGGACTTCTAAGCTTCCAGAACTGTGAGAAAATAAATTTCTGTTATTTAAGCCTCCCCAGTCTGTGGTACTTGGTTATGGCAGCCCAATATACTTGTCTTTTGCATTTTTAAACTTCCAAGGAGAATCTGCAGCCTTGCCCCAGAGTCTTGGCTGTTCCTTCGAAGGGCGAGAATGTCTCAGCCCCATTCCCTGAGCCCCACACTCGGTGGGTTCCCACAGCAGCAGGCACCGGCACCAGCCTCACCTGCTGGCATTCTTCCAGGTCGGGCTCCCGACCACCAGCAAGGTCCTGTTGTCCACACCGACGCTGTGAAGGGAGTATCCAAACCAGGCGTAGTCCTCCTCACCGCTCACCGTCCAGTCGGCTGCCCCCACGTTCAGCTTTTCTAAAGAAGTGACCAGTCCCTTTTACTGTAAGTGGGGAGACTACTGGGATGGAAAGAATGAGTCCTTTTTTTAGGCTAGCGAGAAATGGGTTTGTTCTGCCGAGTTTCTTCCAGAACTCTTAAATGTCTCCATGCTGATCCGGCACTCTGACGTCAGAATTGGATCTCACACTTCACAGAAGAAGTATTAAATACATTTCCAGAGTTCACTTCTGTGGAGTGGAGGATGCTGTTTTAAAAGGCCCTTCTTGGGACAAGTCAAGACCACCACAGGGATATTTCTGGTCCTATGCCGCCCCTGTGTTTCTACTTACATGGGACACTATGGGAGTAGCCTATTGGCCTTCTTTGGATCTGGCTCTAGAAGTTGGATCACTGTTTGTATATTCAGTGAATCTATGCATGTCACTCGCCACATCTCTAACAGTGAGGGACTGTTAGGAAATTTTGGTAAAATGATACAGAATGAGGAGAAAGAACATAAACCCATACGCAGAAGTCATCGCAGACCACACAGGGCACTAGAAGGTCTCTGTCCATCCCCCCGTCGGGCACTACCTTTGTCGCTCCGGCCGGGGTCAGAATAAAATGCAGCCACAATTCCCTTCTGCTTCCCTCCACCTGGTGCAAAAGGGGAGCCAATCACCAGATCCGGCTCGCTGTCTCCGTTCACGTCGGCAGCCAAGAGCGTCCAGCCCAGGTTACAGTAGACGGCCTTAAGAGGAAACCAGGAAAGCATGTTTTACCCAGCCTTGGAGGCAATCAGGATGCAGCAAGTTCTAGATTCCTGCACCTGGCTAACACGGTAAACATACCTGGCAAGAGATGGTGATGTTAGGGGGAGAAGACATTCTTCTTTGTTTGGAGCCAAAGTAGACGTACACTGCACCCTAGACAAGGACAGCAGACAGACCATGAGGATCGGGTGGTGACCCAAGAACCTTAAATAATAGCAAGACAATGAAATAAATCACCATCATTCCTGATGGTTGGGAGGTTAATGACCGACAGAAACCGATCCTGTGCGCTGCTGCTGGGCTGAAAGGAATTTTCTTTAAAGCCTGTCACTTCCATCAGACTATGCAAGCCCCCAAAGCAGAAACCGTGTCATTTTCATCCTTGCCTCCCCAGGGTCTTGCTCAGCATCTGCCATAGATAATGGTGCCGTGAGTTTGCAGAATGACTCACTCAACTCCCCACTTCAAGGCCAGTGCGGTTTCTGGCTCTTCCCCGCCCCAGCCTATTGTACCTCTGAACACTAAACACACCACGTGCCATTCGTTCACCTGGGGACACACGCTATTATGCTGTGTTATGAATCAGTTCCTCTTACAACGTGCCTGTCTCCATCCCCATTCATCTATAAGCAATTATGTTCCATCATGAGCCACGTACTAGGTACACGATGACAAAAAGACCAAGCTCTGTCCTCCCGCAAAGCTGGCAGGCAGGTAATTACAACACCGCGGTATGGAAGGGGCTACAGTGGGTGCAGGCACAGGATGCTACATGAGGACAATGTAGCAGTGGCCTCACCCAGGGGTTAGGTGACATTTCCTGCAAGAAGTGACATGTCACTCCTAAAGGGAGACAGAAGAGAACGGGCTTTTCAGGAGGAGGATGCCATGTGAGCAACGGTTCCTAAAGTGAGGTAGCCTGCTGGGTTCAGGAAGTGACAGATCGGTGGCATGTCTAGAAATGAAGCACGAGGAGGAAGGGGCAGGAGGGGCCTGCAGAGAGCAGCGGGCGATGCAGGGCCTTTGACCTCGTGGTCGCACAAGGCGCCTGACGCTTGGGCCCCGCTGTCGCTGTCGTATGAAGCACACGTGGGAAGGAGCCCTGGGGGCCAGGGCCCAGGACCTCTGCCTTGGCAAGGCAGCAGGCAATGGGCTGGATTCCGAGAGGAAAGGACCCCGGGAAGTCACCTCCTGCCGTGATGACCAGATTAGCCAGGATTTCTGTCTGCTGCCACTGACATTCGGCATCATGGAAAAGGGAAAAAAGAGCAAAGTACCTGGTGGAATTTGGAAACTGTGAGGCCAAAATAGGCCAGGGAGGCAGGAACAGGTGCTACAAGGGAACCCAAGGTCACGGCAAGGACCCACAAATTCTCTGCCTGGCACGCTGGCCATCTGCTTTGCTCCAACGGCTCCCCCAGTGCGGGGCCCCTTCTCCTCCCCGTGTCCCCCACCAGCAACCTTACCTTGTACGTGAGACGCTCGGAGTCCACCGAGGGGGCTCCCACGGCCAGGTCGGGAACACCATCCTTGTTAAAGTCCAGCACGGCCAAGGCTGAGCCAAACCGACCTGAGGGCTGAAGAGGCACAGGTTACTTCCCCTGGGCTACGCCACAGCCTGCAGAAGAGCACTCCTGACTCCCTGCGACAGAGAGGCCCGGGGACCTCTGTCACCCAAAGACCGAGGCACAAAACCACAGCAACCTGTAACACATCTGCAACACGTCAGTTGGGCAGCTCTGCCCTGAGGATATTTTTGGCACATCCATCTGCCTTGAGGGGAAGTGGAGACGCCAGAAAGAAGAGGGTAGATTGTTACAAGTTCTAGGTTTGTAGAAAATAATCTTGCATAGACTCCACCCCACATTAAGCATCAAACTTATCTTTGAAAGCATCTGAAATAATAATCACACAACAGCAGCTAACATTTATCGAGTAGTCAGGATGTTCTAGAGTCATGCTGTTCAAGGTGGTTGCCACTAGCCAAATAATTAACATTAAATAAAATCTAACACTCATTTCCTCAGTTGCAATAGCCACATTTCAAATACCCAAAAGCCTGTGTTCAGTGGCTCCCACAGTGGACAGCGCAGCTATAGAGCGTTCCTGTCATTGCAGGGAGTCCCACAAGACCGTGCTGCTGTAGACACTGTTCTAAGCACTTTTCATGGATTAAGGTAGGCAGTTATGATCCCTACTTTCAC
Organism: Lemur catta; assembly: GCF_020740605.2. Taxonomy (NCBI): domain Eukaryota; kingdom Metazoa; phylum Chordata; class Mammalia; order Primates; family Lemuridae; genus Lemur; species Lemur catta. The sequence goes on from NC_059132.1 coordinate 61,834,199, forward strand.
AGTTTACAGATGGAAAAACTCTCTTCAGGTACAATTTTCTTCCAAGGTGGATTTTATAGATCTTTCTTCTCCTACTGTCTAGAATCAGGCCAGACCTAAAAGCAATAATTAGCTCCTTCAATTCTTTCACAGCTTACATAACAATGAATAGCTTTTCACATGGTGGTGCTTGCTACATAACACGCATGCCCGAGCGCCCACATTCATTATATGTTGGCTAATCTCTCCACGCCCGTGTGCAATGGCATCTGTGGGCACTGCCCCTTTCACCAGGCAGAAACTTGATAAACAAGAGAAGATTGCTTGGGGACACAAAGCACGCGGGGGCAGCGTGGGGACCAATAACCACTGAGGACCAGTTTGTCTCATCAACACCAGCTGCACCATCCGGCCCCTCTGCAGGTCGGCCGGTCACTCCCAGGGAGCACAGAAGTTTAAAGCCGACAAGTCCTTGAGACACGTACCCTAATTCTCCGTGGTATACATGAGGACACGGAGCGTGTCGCTGCAGCCAGGGCCAGAGGGCAGGATCCCCATCCCGAGTCCGTGCCTTAATCTTGCTGCAATCTTCCTGCCATCCTCCAAATTATGGAAGGTCACTGGGGGAGGAGGGCATGGAGCCACCTCCTTCCTTGCCCAAGTGCTCTTTGAGAGAGTTCGTCACCCACGGGAAGGAGCTGCCTCTCTCATTCCCTGCCTGTATCAGCCCAAAGGATTGTGCTTTACACAACGGTCTGACAGGGGAAGGGCTTTGTAGAGAGGTAAGAAGCAACCGGATTGGTTTATTTTAGAAATTTCTTGTGCAGTGTCAGAAGGCTCCAGAAAATGCTGTCCCTCTGGGACTGTGTGACTTTACACACTCACCAGTCAACGTGTTTATACATGTTGGATTCAGGGCTCCTTTCAGCAGAGCCTAAACTAGATCATAAACCATTATACTTTTTATCTTTTAATGTATGGTCAGGTGTGCCATCTTCTCTTCTCTTCACAGCACTTTTTTTTTTGAGGCAGACTCGCTCTGTTTCCCGGGCTAGAGTGCCGTGGCGTCAGCCCAGCTCACAGCAACCTCAAACTCCTGGGCTCAAGTGATCCTCCTTCCTCAGCCTCCAGGGTAGCTGGGACTACAGACGCGCATCATCATGCCTGGCTAATTTTTTCTGTTTTTAGTAGAGCTGAGGGGTCTCACTTTAGCTCATGCTAGTCTCAAACTCCTGGTCTCGAACTCCTGACTTGAAGGGATCCTCCCACCTGGGCCTCCCAGAGTGCTACGATTACAGGCATGAGCCACCAAGACTGGCTAATTTTTTCTATTTTTAGTTGCCCAGCTAATTTTGTCTATTTTTAGTAGAGAAGGGGTCTTGCTCTTGCTCAGGCTGGTCCCCAACTCCTGAGCTCGAGCGATCCTCCCGCCTCGGCCTCCCAGAGTGCTAGGATTACAGGCGTGAGCCACCACGCCTGGCCCTCTTCACAGCATTAACTTCACAGCGAAAGGTTACATGGCTTCCCCAGGGCAAGAACCACAATCTGACCCAAAGACTACATTTCCTTCCCCTGGTGCTTGATACTCACAGCATGCAGCACCAGGCCAGGGTCACCAAAAGCCCCTGCACTCATCTGTGACTAGCAGCAGGGCTCTGCCTGCCCCCCGTTATTTCTGCCATAAGGGCTAATCCCTCTAATGTTTGGAAACCCTTCGGGACCCCGCACTTCCAAGAATTAATGCTCAGACTCCGTGAGGAACATTTGTATAGTCACTATGGATTTGTTTCTGGTGATAAGTAACCACTTAAAGCCAAAGAATGCAATCTGAACAAAGTCTAGAGTTTAGTTACTAGCAATGTACCAATGTTAGTTTTTTATTTTTGACAAGTGTACCATAAATATGTAAGATGTTAACACAGGGAAAATGGGTAAAGGCATATGGGAACTCTTTGCACTGTCTTTACAACTTCTCTGTGACTCTAAATTTTTTAGAAAGTTTTGTAAGTATAAAGAGGTTTGTATTATCAAGAAATCATATCCCATTTGGCCTCTGGAAGCAGTTCTAAAGAGCATGCATGTTTTTGGAAGGCGTTAGACTACACACTCAAAGTTAATGAGATAAATGACATGAACAGAATTTGAAGAATAAAAAGTATGACATGCATGTAGGCCACCAGCTGTTTGTTATGGTAATTATTCATTATTGATTATTCACCCTGGAGAATTTGCCACAAGATGCAAGCAGTGACTTACTGACCACTGAAAGAGAAAACATGAGATGGTGTCTCACCTGGAAGCCCTCGAGGATCCCGTGGGCCTCCTTGTCTAGGTCCAGGTCGACGGGGGGCAGGCCCAGGTCATTGCCGTAGATGAGGTACACACGCCCCACCTGCACGTGGCCAGGGTGGCTGTAGCCTGGTGCGCCCACCACAAGGTCACCGTGCCCATCCTGGTTGAGGTCAGCCGAGGTCATTGCCCTTAGTGAAGAGAAGGGACCCACGGCAGTGCCACTGAGCACTAGGGTTAAGACTGCCTCCTGTTTCTTTCCTGCCTAGAATCCAGGGCTTTAACTTTCTCTCACTGATTTTTCCATCTGTCATGACTATTGAACATTCACTTCTGAGACTGTACTGTTTGTGATTCAGTCTCACTCTCCAAGGGGAAAAACAAAACAAAAATGGACAAATCACGGCCTCTGAGCATCTCTGGATCACATAACCTGAGCAGATGAAAAGTATCTGCACGAAGCATCATGGCTCAGATGCGACACCCAGGGTAGCCGAAGCACAACCCGGGGCTCGCCCTGAGAACAGAGAGGAAGTTCACGTCCAGCCAAGCCCCTCCAGCCAATGGCACAGGCCGCTTTCTGATCTGCTCAACCCGTTTCAATTTGTAACCTGATCAAAGACAAGCTTGTGTTATAGACTGTTTATTTCAACCACAGCTACAGAGGGTGCCTAGTACTGGGCCAACAGAAATGTCCAGCACATTTAGTGGATGTGCCTAAATGCAATTCCATGACCTACCAGTTATAGTGCTGGCCAAGCTGAGCCAAAGGTTCAAATGTCACTACTGGGGCTGGAGAGACCTCTTACTGCCACATTAAGAACAGATGGCAGAACGGAGGGAAACAGCAAGAGGAGTTTCTCAAGGCTGTGATGCCTGGTGGAAAGGGCAGGGACCCCAGTGGAGCTGCTGCTGTTCTCTGCACTCCTGAGGCTGATGCTGGCCAGTGATGGCCCCCCAGGGAAGGCCTTGTGGATGCTGGCTGGGTGTGGCCACCAGCCCTGCAGGAGGCTGTCTTTTGGATCTTGCAGGAATGCGGCCCAGGAGATCCATTATTCACAAATCAATGGCCAGTAAAGCAGCATTCATCTCCCAGTCCCCTGTGCTAACGCTGACCACAGTAGTGTCCCCCAAAGGAAGAGCTATTGAAAAACTGTTCAGAGGAAATGCAATGCCACTCGGATTTAAAGAGTGTGGTTTAAAAAAAACAATAAGCCTTCACCAAAACCTCCAGAAAAGTCAGTTGGGCCCAGTTTGGGTTGAATTTTAAAATCAGAGGAATCCCTAACATTCTCTTTATAAAATTAGCATGATATACCAGGCTTTTACTATATGAAGTTACAATACTCTAATCACTATAACAGCTATCTGCTTATATCTTTCTAATGTCATTAGATTGCAAAAATAAAAATGTAATGACTCCAAGAATATCAGAGCTTTACAAATATTCTGAATATTTATTCTATAAATAACCACAACTTTATTGTGATTATCTAGCAAAGTGAAAGCTCTTTGTATTTAAATATATTTGACCAACTTTAAGGAGATCATTTCGTCTTAACAATAACGCAACCACTAAATCAATGCTTTTGTTGATGATGAACCGATTTGAAAATAAGTTGCTAATGAGTATGATTTTAAAAAGTTGCTGAATGACTAATGAAATGAATTTACTGATGAAAGCATTCGCAAGTTAGATAAACTTATACGTACCACCCAAGCCGTGCATAGGGAAATGACAAGAAGTAAGACGCTAAGGGACTGGAGACATGCTTCCGCGACCCCTGAGAGCCACCTGTGAACATTGTCCTTAAGTTCCTTTCCAAAGCCTGGTACATAAAGGATATGGAATCCTGAAATAAAAAGATTATTATAGACAGAGAAAGACACAGAGCATAATCAACAAAGCTAGTATTTCCTGTCAAAAGTGTTGGACTTTTGTGGCAGAAATGAGTTTTTACAAGTGCTAAAAAAAATAAAACATCGATTCTTATCAACAAGTAAGATCACTTAGGACAGACAATTGCACAGTGAGATTGTACCCCCAACTTACGCTGGAGGATGGTAGAGTCTTAGCCTGAGAGGTTGGGGCCAGCATGAAAAGAAAAGGGTTAGCTAGGACTTATCCCAAACCAACTACGTCAGGACGGTCTGTACTAATCTGTAGAACCCAATGGAACAAAATAATTTTTATGGACTAAAATTTTTTTAAAGTCCATTCAATCTACAACTATAATTTTATTTGTGCATATATCCTTTTTCCCCCCCCCAAACAAATAAACTGGAACACCACCAGAATGCCACAGACGCCCTCTAAACCACACCCAAATTAAGATGCCGCTGTATTTGCTGCCTGGCAGGCATGACAGGTCATACACAGAGTGCTGGGAGCCGTAGGCAAGAGAATCTAGGAGACAACAAGGTCCTCAGCCTGGGATGCTGAATTGTTCCTAATGTGGTTACTGCAGAGACACAAATCCAGACCGGAGTGGCTCTGAGCAAGCTGGCCAGGCACTAGATTCATCCAAGTTACGGGGATGCAACTCTAAATTCACCCATGGGTGGGTGACATGGAACCAAACATACTTCCCAGGCCTGCTCCAGAACAGAGCAGAATTGTCCCAGAGCCACGAGGCAGCCCAGACAGCCCAGCTCTGGAGAAGCACAGGGTACAACGCTCCTGCAGGTGGGACCACACCTTCTGCTCTGCCCACTCTAATCCCACCAGCAGGCTGCGCACAGATTGCTCATCCTAATGCCCAGCTCTGACTTGCTCATCCATCCAGGGGAAGCATTTAATCAGCTCCTGTTGTATACCAGGCACCATGAAAGATGCTGGGAATATAAAGTCCCCTGTTATACAACTCATTTTTTTGCAAAGGAGACAAATCCACATATGGCAAGACAAAATGATATGTGCTTTGATAGAGGTTCCCAGGTCCCAGGGTGTCCCTGGAACAAATCACATTTGGAGGCCAAGGGTATTTGCTGGCCTGGCACATGCTGCCCGGGTGACTTTCCATGGACGACTAAAACAAGATATTCCAAGAAACAGCATGTTCCTCTTTCTCAATATAAAGCAGAAAATTCTCACCGGGGTCCAGGAATCCACACTAAAGTACACTCCTCTTTCAGTATAGTGTATGCTTCTTTCAATATTTTTAGTTAGGGATGCAGTCACATTTCTGTGAAAATCATTCTTCTGCACTTTTGAGCTGCTGAAGAGAAAGAGGAATAAACCAGTTAAGGCTGAGAAAACAACCAACCCCCTGAGTAACTGAGTTGAGGCACGCAGACAAGTTAATCACGGGTTAAAAGACCATAACATTTCAACATCTGACGGTTGAAAGAACAACACAAAAAATTGTAGAAAAACTTCATTCCACAAAATCTTTCAGATAATATATTTTCAAGGGTTGAAAGCCCATCCTTACAAAAAATGATTATTTCCTATAGCCTCAAAGTTCTACAATGAGTATAAAAGGCTTGAATTTATTCCAGATTAAAAAAATTAAAGCTGTATCAATATTTCACATAAAAGGTCAAGAAGAAGGTATATAGCTGGCAAAGAAACTGGTATGCAGGCATACTGATTTATCTTTTGTTGTTGTTGTTGAGACAGGGTCTTGTTCTGTCACCCAGGCTGGAGTGCAATGGCCCAGTGATAGCTCACTGTAATGCCAACTCCTGGGTTCAAGTGATCCTCCTGCCTCAGCCTCCCAAATAGCTAGGATTACAGATGCATGCCACTATATCTGGCTAATTTTTTTTTTTGTAGAGAGGGGGTCTTGCTATCTTGTCCAGGCTGGTCTCAAACCCCTGGCCTCAAATGATCCTCCTGCCTTGGCCTCCCAAAGTGCTAGGATTACAGGTGTGAGCCACCACACCTGGCCCTGATTTATCTTTAAAGATATGCTAGAATTAATACACAATAAAAATACATTTTCAAATTCTGAGGTTTTAACAAGCTCATAAAGTAGGTGTCTAGAGGAGGCAGACAAGCCTCAGAAGCGACTACATGGAAGGCAGGTGGCAGCCATGAATAAAGGGGATTCTGGACAAGATGCTGGGAGTGTAAGGGTTCTGGCAATGCAATCTAAAGATGTTCAGCTCAATTGAAAAACAACCACAAAATTCACCTAATTCAAATAAATTAAACAATAAGGGCTTAACTGAACCTTTTCTGCATATTCTCAATTCTTCCAAAGTGCTAAGATCATTCTTCTTAGGACCTTTCAATGCAGACGCTCCTTTTGAGTATCTAACTCTTGCTCACCCTTAAAGATCTCACGTGAGCCATTACTTCTTCAAGCAGACCTCTCCGGTGCTGGGGTTAGGACACTCTGTTGCACCATTCCAGCGTGCCCTGCTCTTTTCCTTCCTAATACTTACCAATGGCTACAATTGCTTGTGCAGTGCCCATCCCCCTGCCAGGCCATATGCCCTGATAGCAGAACAGTTTCTATCTTGCTCACAATGCTATCTCTGGTGCCTGAGCCAGTTACTGGCACCTAATGATTAATAAATAGCATTTTACATTATTTACACTATTTTGCTGTTATATTTATAGCTAATAAATATACCTTGGAGATATTGCAGGTATTGTTCCAGATTACTGCAATAAAGCGAGTCGCATGCATTTTGTTTCCCAGCACATATAAAAGTTATGTTTGCGCTATAGTGTAGTCTATTAAGTGTGTAATAGGATTATATCTAAAAAATGTATATACTTTAATTTAAAAATACTTTATTGCCAAAAAATGCTAACAGTTATCTGAGCCTTCAGCAAGCAGTCATCTTTTTGCTGGCGGAGGGTCTTGCTTTGAGGTAGATGGGTGCTGGTTGCTGAAGGCTGGGGTGGCTGTGGCCATTTCTTAATATAAGACAACAATGAAGTGTGTCACATCAACTGACTCTTCCTTCATGAAATATTTCTCTGTAGCATGCCATGCTGTTTGCTAGCATTTTACCCACAGTAGGACTTCTTTCAAAATTGGAGTCAATCCTCTCAAATCCTGCAGCTCCTTTATTCCCTTAAGTTTATGTACTGTTTTAAATCTTTTGTTGTCATTTCAACAAAGTTTACAGCATCTTCACCAGGAGTAGATTCCATCTCAAGAAACTACTTCCTTTGCCCATCCTTAAGAAGCAACTTCTCTCTGTTAAAGTTTTTTTGTTTTTGTTTTTAGAGACAGGGTCTCACTCTGTAGCCCAGACTGGAGTGCAGCGGTACAATCATAGCTCACTGTAACCTCAAACTCCTAGGTTCAGGCGATCCTCCCACCTCAGCCTCCCAAGTAGCTAGGTGTATAGGCATGCACCACCATGCCCAGCTAATTTTTTAAAAAATATTTTGTAGAGATGGGGTCTCGCTACATTGCCAGGCTAGACTCAAACTACTCCTGGCCTCACGCAATCTTCCTGCCTCAGCCTCCCAAAGTGCTGAGATTACAGGCATGAAGCACCGTGCCTGGACTCATCTGTTAAAGTTTTATTGTGAGATTACAGGAATTTAGTCACATATTTCAGACTCCATTTTTAATTCTAGTTCTCTTGCTTTTTCCACCACATCTGCATTACTTCCTCCACTGAAGTCTTGAACCCCTCAAAGTCATCCACGAGGGTTGGAATTAGCTTCTTCCAAATTCCTGTGAGGGTTGATAATTTTTACTTATTCTCGAATCATGAACGTTCTTAATGGCATCTAGAACATGAATCCTTTCCAGAAGGTTTTTAATTTACTTTGCCCAGATCCAAAGAAAACATATCAATGGCAGTTATAATTTTATGATGTGTATGTCTTAAATAATAAGATTTGAAAGTTAAAATTAGTTCTTGATCCACAGGCTGCAGAATGGATGTTGTATTAGCAGGCATGAAAACATTCACCTCCTTGTACATCTCCATCAGAGCCCTTGGGTGACTCAGTGTATTGTCAATGAGCAATAATATTTTGAAAGAAGTCTTTTATTCTAAACAGTAGTTCTCAACAGTGGGCTTAAAATATTCAGTAAACCATGCTGTAAACAGATGTGCTATCATCCAGGCTCTGTTGTTCTATTTTTAGAGCCCAGGCAAAATACATTTAGCATAATTCTTAACAGCCCTAGGATTTTTGGAATGATAAATGAGCATTGGCTTCAACTTCAAGTCACTAGCTGCATGACAAGAGAGTACCAAGAGAGTCAGCCTGTACTTTGAAGCCAGGTATTGACTTCTCTCTAGCTATGAAATTCCTAAATGGCATCTTCTTCCAATAGAAGGCTGTTTCATCCACACTGAAAATCTGTTGTTTAGTGTAGCCACCTTCATTAATGATCTTAGCTAGTCTTCAAGATCATTTGCTGCTGCGTCTCCATCAGCACTTGCTGCTTCACCATGCACTTTCATGTTAAAGACATGGCTTCTTTCCTTAAACCTCATAAACCAATCTCTGCTACCTTCAAACTTTTCTTCTGCAACTCCTCACTTCTATCAGCTGAAGAGAGTCCAGGCTTTGCTCTGGATCAGGCTTTGGCTTAAGGGAATGTTGTGGCTGGTTTGATCTTATATTCAGGCCACTAAAGCTTTCTCCATATCAGCAATAAGGCTGTTTCACTTTCTATCATTGGTGTATTTACTGGACTGACACTTTAATTACCTTCAAGAACTTTTCCTTTGCATTCACAACTTGGATGTTTGGCACCAAGAAACTAGCTCTCGACCTTTGGCTTTTGATATGCCTTCCTCACTAAGCTTATTCATTTTTGGCTTTTGATTTAAATTGAGAGATGTGTGACTCTTCCTTTCATTTGAATAGGTAGAGGCCATTGTAGGGTTAGTAATTGGCCTAATTTCAATATAGTTGTGTCTCAGAGAATAGGAAGGCCCAAGGAGAGGGAGAGAGGTGGATGAATAGCTGGTCCATGGAGCAGTCAGGACACATAATATTTATCAATTAAGTTCACCATCTCATATGGGTGTGATTCATGGCACCCCAAAATAATTACAATAGTAATATCAAAGATCACTGATCACAGATCACCATAACAGATATAATAATAATGGAAGCTGAAATATTGTGAAAATTACCAAAATATGACAGAGACATGAAGTGAGCACATGCTGTTGAAAAAATGGTGATGATAGCCTTGCTCAACAGGAGGGTTGCCACAAACCTACAGTTTGTGAAAAGCATATCTGTAAAGCACAATAAAAGAGGGTATGCCTGTATTTTTTTATGATATTAATCACATTATTGAATGAATGAATGGTGGTTGGTACCTGGCTCCCTCAGGCGATATCACCTCTTACAATGCAAATCAAGCCTTCTGGCTCTCTTCCTAAGAAATTACCAAAGAGGGCTTCTCCTCACCCTGTCTTATTGATAAATACTTTTTAAGGTGAAATTTGGGTAACATTTATGAGTAACAACAAAAATAATGATAGTAATAATAATACTAACTACCAGTTAGTGAACAACTTACTACGTGCTAAGTGCTTTACATCCACTATTGCATATGATCCACACCATAATTCTGGGAGTGGGGATGTGTCTTTTCTTCCATTTTGCAAAAGGAGGAAGCTCTGGCTCAAAAAAAAAAAAAAAAATGAAGCAACTGACTTAAAAATCACACAAGTACAAATGGCAGAGCTAGAACCTATATCTGTCTGTCCACAGATCCCATGCTCTCAACCTCTGCAGGGCACCCCCTCCAGGTGAGATGCTCTTTTTCTATGAACAATTTTGGAATCTACTTACCCCTGGGTATTGTTTTGCTGGCCACCGCATGCAATGAACAGAGGGTTCTCAGGTAGGTTGCAGTCACTGGGGAAACAGTCAAATGAATTAGGCATTTTTCTACATTCTTTTCAAGTATGAATTTCACTGAGAGTCAGTGATATACTTTGACCACCTCCAAAAAAGGCTTAAAGTGTTCATGACCTAACCATATAGGACCGATTAAGAGCCGAGTCCTCCTAGACAAGGGTGGTTAGGCTGACAGCTGGTGGTTTTATGGTCATACAGGTAGCACCCCCACCCCCACCCCAGACTCACAGCCTCCCTCTTCCCTCCTGCTGAGCTGCTCCAGGCTGACGTGAAACATCTCAGAATCAGATACTGTGGTAGAAACTGGTTCCCAACTACATCACCTTCTGCCCACTTCTGCCCATTTATGTCCAAATATGTCTGAAGTTCTCAATTTTACTTCTTTAAAAAAAATTCTATAAATTCAATAATTAAATAGGTAATGCAGTATCCCCTTTTACAAGTGAAAAGACTGGTGAGAATGTAAGGGATGAACGCTCTTAATTAGGGGCTTTCCTCCAAGTCTGAACAGAAGCATCAAGGGAATGGGGATTAATATTAGAAGAGTATTCCGGAATGAAGACTATTTTTGAGGAAAAGAAGAATTGTATGGAGGTCATGAGGGAGGCTCAGGGTAGTCTGAAGCTAGTAGAGAGTGTAGAGGTGAGAAAAACTAGTTGTAGAAAAGGAATTTAGAAAAGGAAGAAGATGAAGGCAAACTTTTCCTGCTAAAATCTTTCTTCAGGCCAGCTTTGGGATAAAGTAAATGTTCTCTCTTTGAAGCCTCTTTTTTCCACCCCAGGATTCAGAAGGCAGTCATCCAACATTAGTATTCTATTTACAAATACACTTTGAGGTAAGTAGCGATCTGGGAATGTAATTAGCACTATTTCTTTAGAAAAATACACCATGAACTCCAAAGAACATACATGAGCTTTGTAAGATAAGCTATTACTATTAAGTTGGGAAATGCCTGCTTATGAAAATATTTATAGTTTTTCTTTTTGTCATGAATTTGTGTTATCTCTCTTTGGAGCCTTCTCTAAATTTTTCAAAAATTCCTGTAAATTCTGACAAAGCTTTCTTTGTACATGTGTGTGAAAAAGCAATCAATTCACGGAATTTCATGCCTTGGGAAATTGGGACAGGGAACCAAGAGACAAGAAATGTGTTCCTTCACAATTATTTCTTCCTAATTAAAGAATAAGGCCCAGCTACATATCTTTCCTGAGCTATTTGGAAAACTAAACCAAAAACAAACACCACAAATTGTTTTCCAGTTTGAGGGTTGTTACATGTGGATTATGTAAAACAAGTAAACGCAGGTCATTCTCTCCCCAACGTGGCCATGTGTTAAGAATCCTTCCAATATAAACTTAACTTCCTTCCAATAATAATTATAATAATAGCAGCCAACATTTATTGTTTACTACATGCTAAGCCCTTTACATGAGTGATCTCATTTACTCCTCACAACAACCCTATGATAAAAATAGTCTTACTGTCCTCATTTTGCAGATGAGGAAACTAAGGCTTAGGGGCGTGGGTTAGCAACCAACTTGTTCCAGATAACTCAGTAGCGAGTGGCAGGTCTCTTAAATTCCAAAGCCCATCCCCTCTACAACCACGCTAGCTGCACCTAGAAACCCACAACCATGGAAGGAAGGCTTGGACGATTTTACTTGAGATGTATTTCACTATTGAAAATGGCATTCATATTAGATTTTTTATCCCTGCCAAATTGTTACTCACCAAGTCTTAAAAACAAGTTTACTATGTACAAAGCTAAGGTTGAATTTATCATCAAAAGGAATTTAGTTTCAAAACAACACAATATGTAATTAACATTATTTCAATGCTAGCAAATGTGTTTATAAGGGCAAGGGAACATCATGCAGTATAATGCACTGGAGCTATGCCTCCGTGGGTCACTCCAACATATAAACACCAGCCCTCCTATAATCCCGACCTGGGACAGTTTCCCAGGCACAGCTCCTGCCCAGAAAACCCTCTTTCCCACTGCTAGTGACACAGCCTAAGCTTTTGGTGTGTCCCAATGTCCCATTGCTTTCCTACTCACACCTGCATCCTGGCCCTGTTCAGGTCGGCAATGGGGAGAGACTGCATACCCCATGGTGTGTTAGAAACGAGTCCTCAGAGGAACCTTGGCTCCCCCAGATCGAGGGCTGGACTCTGTGAGACCCTAATGGGAGTGGGGACAATCCCAGTCTACGCTGATCTATATTTGGTCCGAGTTTCTGATGAACACTTGTCCTGAGCATGCTGAGTAGGAGAAGAAAAGGAACGGGAGACTGAGCGACTCTCCCATCTGGGTTAGATATCAAATTTCCCCAGAAAACTGTGCTGTATAAATGCATTTATTTATGATTTTATTTTGGAGTGTATGTGTGTGTGTGTGGGGGGCATACCTGGGGTTCTGTTTGCATCTGTTTTTTTTTTTTAGTAGTAGGTGAAGTACCCTTTGAAACCCTCAAACCCTGAGAGGTGAGTTGGGGTGGAGAGGTGAGTCACCACACCCCTGCTGCTACAGCAAGAACACAGCAGCTGAGCCACTCCCAACTCTGGGCCCCACAAGGAGCTGGGATTCAGGCTCCCAGTATGGGTTCTCCCAAAAGAAACAGATGGAACACTATCTGTAGAGGCTGATTCCTTCCTGCCTGAGCCATTTCTCACAGACCATAAATTCTGCAATATCTGTCTCCCTATCCCTAAAACATCAGAGGCATCAACAAAGCCAACCGGATGGGAACTAGTCAGGTTTTTGAGATGACTGTATTTCTATTCTTTTCCTCCTTGAATAGGTTAGGAAAGCACTTCATGAAACTTTTTGGGTTTTGTTTGTATTTGATCAGTTGAAAAACCTGAGAGCTATATTGGGGAACAAGGTAGAAAGACAGGGAGTGACTGGTATAAGAAATGGAGTAATAACTCACCTGGTCCCATTCTCTAACATGAAGCTTGTTAGACGGTAAATGTTAGTGGACCAAAACGCCATATCATCCAGTCCTCCAAGGAAATACTCTTGGAATTGTTCTACCAAAAACGGGGACTTGGTAGAGTAAGTAGGATAAAGCTACGGAGCAGGGAAAGAAAAATAAATCAACAAGGAACTCTTCCTGGTATTTTTATAATCCTTTAAGATTTGGAAGAATGAGGCCTTTACCTTGGAAACAGCCAACATTTCGCCATACCTGCAATACAAACAATGATTTTGACTGTTAAGTTGCGGTTTCTAACACAAAAATGAAGCAAATCATGACGAAAAAGTTCCAACCACCCATAGCCCACTACCACACACTGCCTTTGAATAAGCAAAATCCATAAACCCCAAATCCACTCTCAGGAACCTAGAACATGACAAGTGTGCTAAGGAAGTCACGATAAAATCAGTTCCAAACTTTCCCCTGGGTTACACTTACATTTCCAAGAACTGAAGGTGTGAACAATCAACAATTACATTTTTGGTGATGACTTTTCGACCATAAAGTTTATCATAAATTCCCAATAGATCTTTGACAGGCACATACCTGAAAAATGTAGAATAAAATAAGAGTTGCTTTGATTCTGAAGTTGAAGATAACAATGACGCCGGCAGCAGCAGCAACTGCCAGTTATTCCATGTTTATTATGTACCAGGCACCATGCAAAGTCTTTACATGCATGAGTTATTTAATCCTGCCAGTGACCCAAAGTGGTTAGTACTATTATATTCCCATTTTATATAACAGGAAACTGAGACACAGAAAAGTTAAAAAATTGGTCTAATATGCAGAGCAAACAACTGGTACCTTAAGCAAATAGTGACCAAGATACGCTCAGAGATTGGAAACTATTAATAAAGTATAAAAGGAGTGTTTAACTTTGTGACTTGAGAGTTTAAGAAGCAATTTAAAGTATTTTCATTCTTTTGAGCTGAATTTTTCTCAAGAATCATTTTAAAAACACCAAAAATGACTCCTCACTCCAACATCTTAGTTTCAAAGTAGACAGTATAAAGTAGTGAAAAGAATTCTAAGTCACGCTTTTGGTTCACAGATATTGTTTATTTCAGTTGGAGGAAGAGCATCATTTAAAAATTAGATTTATATGGATCATCTTTTATCTTAATTTTGACATCCTCAGAATACACAAGACAGGCCGGGCACAGTGGCTCACGCCTGTAATCCTAGCACTCCGGGAGGCCAAGGCGGGTGGATCGCTCGAGGTCAGGAGTTCGAGACCAGCCTGAGCAAGAGCGAGACCCCATCTCTACTAAAAATAGAAAGAAATTATCTGGCCAACTAAAATATATACAGAAAAAAAATTAGCCAGGCATGGTGGCGCATGCCTGTAGTCCCAGCTACTGGGGAGGCTGAGGCAGTAGGATTGCTTAAGCCCAGGAGTTTGAGGTTGCTGTGAGCTAGGCTGATGCCACAGCACTCACTCTAGCCCAGGCAACACAGCAAGACTCTGTCTCAAAAAAAAAAAAAAAAAAAAAAGAATATACAAGACAAAAATCTCAACCAATAAAATCTGGTCTTAGTGTATTTACAAGAAAGAAGCAATTGAGATGTTCACTTTTTTATTCTATATGAGCATTGGAATGGCCTTCCCAATAAAAATAGCTTAAGAGACTAGACAAAATAACAATATTTTTTTAAATGAATCACTAAGCTAGCAAGAAAGTGGAAATGTTCCAGAGGCCCAAAACTAACAGAAACTGAAAACCTCGGGGGGGTTAAGTGAGTGGGAAAGCCAGTTTTCGCCCTGAGGACATCTGCCTCTCCCTGGGACAGGGCTGTGTAGTGTGCAGATGACAGGAGACAGAGCATAGGAACCACGCACAGTGGCCATCTCAGAGGCGATCCCTGCATTCAACCTAGAACACAAAAGGCTTCATCTTCTGCATAAGTATCAGCTAGAAATAAACCAACATACAAACAGGGCAGCAAAGAAGACTGATTGTTTTCATCTTGGCATTGGAGAGAGAAAAAAAAAAAATCTGTTTCCAGAATGCGTAACCACTAGCCAGTCCCACAAATGTTTTGTCCTGCATTTGTGTCACCTGTGTGGTCAGAAAACTTCAAGAGTTGACTGTGACTTAAAGGGGTCCCTGGGTAATCGTGCCTCAAGGCAACCTGCAGAAGGCAAGGCAAACCCTCTCTGGAGAAATGCAACTCTAACTAGAGCCCCAAGTAATTCAGGTACCACAGAATATAACCAAAAGATGACCAATATAACTAATCATATCTGATAAAATAGACTTTAAGGCAGCAAGCATTATTAGAGATCAAGAGGATCACTATATCATGATAAAAGGCTCAATTTGCCAGAAAGATATGATTTCAAAATTGAATGTACCTAACAGTACATATTCAAAGCATATATAGCAAACTTGGACAGACTTACAACAAGAAATTGAAAAATCCATCATCATAGGGGGAGATTTTTAAAACTAATTTCTCCCTCAATTAGACTGACCTGATCAAAAGTAAAAAAAAAAAAAAAATAGTAAGTTTTTCTTACTTATAGCTTACAAATCTTTTTAACTTAAATGTAAATTTAGTAAGTTAGAGCTAATAAGCATATATAAGTCATCAAACCAAAAATTAGGGAATTAACATTCTTTTTAAGCATGCATGGAATATTTATAAAAATTGATCCTGTTCTAGGCTATAAATCAAGACTCAATGAATTTCACAGGAATCCAAAAAATGTAGAAGGAAGAAAAATATGAATAGAAAGTAACAGAAAATGAACATATAATAGGGAAGATCAATAAAGGCAAACATTCATTCTTTAAAATAATAAAAAGAAATACTAAACAAGATTAATTATTTAGAAATATGAGACAGGATAAACAACATCATGGTAACAAAAAGAACATAAGTACAAATAAAACAGGAGGAAAAAGGATAATAAGAGCATATTATGAGCAAACATATGCCAAAATGTTTAAAGACTTAGACGAAATAGAAAAGTCCCAGAAAAATAAAAAAATTCCTTAAGAAGTTTAAAAAGTATATAGTCCTATAACCATTAGAGAAGTTTTTTTTTAAGTCTCTACAAAGAAATCAGCAGTCCTAGATTGCTTTACAGGCAGGTTCTACCAAACATTCAAGTAATCAATGTTTGTTACAAAACTACCAGGGAATATAAAACAATCCCCAGCTAATTTCATGAAGCCAGCAAAACAAAATCAAACAAGTAAAAAGAAGAAAGGAAAACTACAGTACAAGCTCACTCATAAACATATATGCAAAAACCCTAAATAGAATAGATTCAAAGAATATAAAAAAGATGATATGTCATGACAAAATTGGTTTTGACTCAGGAAGTAAGGTTCGATTTAATATTAGAATATAGGTTAATATAATTAGCTATATTAACAGAGTAAAAAACAACTATCTCAACAGATATAGAATAAGAGTTTTTAATACAATCTGAAATTAATTTATGAATAAAAACTACTAGCAAACTAGAAGTAAAACGAAACTGCCTTAACTTGATAAAGGGTAAACACAAAAATCTATGGCAAACATTATACTTGATGAAATTTTAAAAGCATTTTCTTTACAATCAGGACCAAATAAGTATGCTCAATATCACCACTTCCATCCAGCATTGTACTGGAGATATTAGCCAGGGTGAATAGCAGGAAGAATGAATTAAAGGTATAGACATTGAAAAGAAAGTGCAAAACTGTCACAATTTGTAGATGATAAATTGTGAGTCTATAGTAAATTTAAAAGAATCTCCAGATAAATTATTAGATTAATAAAATACCTTAGAAATGTTGCTAGATATAAAATCAAACTGAGAAAATCACTTGCATTTCTATATACCAACAATCAGTTAGAAAATATAGCTATTAAAAGTTACCGTTATGGTAGTAAATAAAAATATAAAGTCTCTGGAACTAAATCTAATAAAATGCATAAGACCTTGGTGGAAAAACTTATCAACTTATAAAACTTTAAAGTCATTAAAGAAGATTTAAATAAATGGAATATAAAACATTTATTGATAAAAATATAAAATATTGCAAAATTCTTAATTCTCCCCCTATTCAACTCTAGATTCAATATACTTCTAGTCAAAATTCCAGTACAGTTTTTCTTGGAACATGATGACCTGATTCTAAATTTTTATTTGAAAGAGCAAAGGCAAAAAGAATAGGTAAGGTACTTTTGAAGAAAAAGGACTAGTTGAAAGCTCTGCCCTAAAAGATATCAGAGTTCAAGACTTATTATAAAGCTACAGTAATTAAAGAATTATTATAAAACTACAGTAATTAAAACAATCACTATTAGGCCGGGTGCGGTGGCTCTTGCCTGTAAATCCTAGCACTCTGGGAGGCCGAGGAGGGAGGATCACTTGAGGTCAGGAGTTCGAGACCAGCCTGAGCAAGAGCGAGACCCCATCTCTACTAAAAATAGAAAGAAATGATCTGGACCGCTAAAAATCTATATAGAAAAAAACTAGCTGGCCATGGTGGTGCATGCCTGTAGTCCCAGCTACTTGGGAGGCTGAGGCAGGAGGATCTCTTGAGCCCAGGAGTTTGAGGTTGCTGTGAGCTGGGCTGACGCCACGGCACTCTAGCCCGGGCAACACAGTGAGACTGTCTCAAAAAAAAAAAAAAAAAAAAAAACAATCACTGTTGTTCAGGATAGTCAATTAGACCAACAGAATATAACAGAAAACCTAGAAACTGACCCATACACACAAAGAATTTTAATTTATAACAGAGTGTATTGCAGATCAGCCAGGAGAGTATAGATAAATCATTCTGGGACAATTTAATTATCTCTTTAGGAAAAAGTGAAATTAGATTTACATTTCAGAATATACAAAAAAATTAATTCCAGGTAAATTAAAGACATAAAGCTAAAAAATAAAACTATAAAAGCTTTAGAAGACTAAGTAAGAGAATAACCTACTGTAAGAGAATTAACAAATTCTATTTGCCAAGATATACCATAAAATAAGTAAAAAGACATACCACAAACTGTAAAAAGATATTTGCAACAAGTGACAAACTGACAAAAGATTAGAAGTCGGAATACACACATGCAAATAAAACGGAAAAACAACCCAGCAGAAAAACAGACTAAAAACCAAAAATGGTTTTCACTTAAAGTCAAACACAAATGATCAATAAAAAAGAAAAAAAAAAGTTCAACCTCATTACTAATCTGGGAAATTCAAATTAAAACTTTAATGGCATACCATTAGAAACCAAATAATCTGGAAAAATGTAGCCATTGGACAATACCAAGTACTAGAGAATGCAGAAGAAGCAGAACTAATTATACAAAGCTGATGGGAGGATAAATTGGGAAGACCATTTTGAAAAAGTAAAGTTAAATATGCATAAACCCTATGATCCAGCAATTCCACTTTTGGTGATGTTTACTTGAGAGAAATTCCCCTCTGGTGCATGAAAGTATGTATGAAAAATGTTCATACACAACACCAAGTGTAATGCAAAAACACTTAAAACTATTTCCATGTGCATCAACATTAGAATGAAGTAATTCATTTGGTGTATCCATACAGTGGAGGACCACATAGGGGTGAAAATGAATGAACTACATAGCTAAATATATCAGTATGATTAAATCTCAAAAACATAATTATAAGAAATTTGTAGAAGAATATATACTTTATAATTCCATTTAACTAAACTGAAAAACCATATAATAATTTGCATATGGATACATACATATGTAGCAAAACTATAGAGAAAAGCAACAAAATGGTTAACAGGAAACCTAGAATGATGATTACCCTACATGGGAGAGAAGGTAAAGTGATCGTAAAGGTAAGATAAGGAGCTTCCAAAATATCAGTAATGCTCTATTTCTCAAGGCAGGCAATAGCTACGTAGGTATGCATTATCTTCTTCTATTTATAAATATATATTCTTTTATGTGTTTGGTATAATTCACAATTGTTTTAAAGAATCTACTTAGACTATTCTAATCTGCAGTTTTGCTTTTCAAAATTTACAAATGCAGAAGACTCCTAATTATATTGTTATTATCCTTTCTAAGAAAAAGAGTCAAGGTCCAAAATGCCATTAAGGTATCACATATTTAAATGTACATTGCTCTTACCAGCGCCGTGCGAGGTAATTAAAATTAAATTCAAACTGGCTCAACACATCTCCTCCTACAGTATGAGAAAAATTTACACATGGTGGATTAGTGACAATCACAGCATGCTTCTTTCAACACAAGTTCTCACAAGCTAGATTATTAGTTCTTCACATTGTTACACATTTTTGTTAATAGTTTTAGGAACAGGCATTTTTTTTTTTTTTTTGAGACAGAATCTTGCTCTGTTGCCCAGGCTAGAGTGCAGTGGCATCAGGCTAGCTCACAGCAACCTCAAACTCCTGGGCTCAAACAATCCTTCTGCCTCAGCCTCCCATGTAGCTGGGACTACAGGCATGCGCCACCATGCCTGGCTAATTTTTTCTACATATTTTCAGTTGTCCAGCTAATTTCTTTCTATTTTTAGTAGAGACGTAGTCTCACGCTTGCTCAGGCTGGTCTTGAGCTCCTGACCTTGAGAGATCCTCCCGCCTCAGCCTCCAAAAGAGTGCTAGGATTACAGGCGTGAGCCACCACGCCCGGCCTGGCATGTCTTTTTTTAAGAAGCAATATTTTAAAAATCTTAGCTAGTGAAGCATATGAATTAAGAAAGAATTGTCTGGGCACAGTGGCACACGCCTACAGTCCTAGCATTCTGGGAGGCTAAGGTGGGAGGATTGCTTGAGGTCCAAGTTTGAGACCAGCTAGAGCAAAGGCGAGACCCCATCTCTCCTAAAAACAGCAAGAACTAGCCAGGCGTGGTGGTGCGTGCCTGTAGTCCCAGCTACTCAGGAGACTGAGGCAGGAGGATCGCTTGAACCCAAGAGTTTGAGGTTGCAGTGAGCTATGATGATGCCATTGCACTCCAAATGGGGCGACAGAGTAAGACTCTGTTTCAAAAAAAGAAAAAAAATAGATAGTATGCATATGTCTATGCATATACATATCTATGCACTGGCAAAATATAAAAAAATAAATATTTAAAGTACATTAGTGATTACATTATGAGTGAACTATAACTATCACAGGAGAAAATCTGGCAAATGTAAACAGTACCAAAGTCACCAGCCGAATGAGCCTCAGAATAAGAGTTGTGAAAATCAATCTGCAAAAGAAAGAGAAGCATCTGGTGTGTATCACAAATTGTAGCCCAAACTCTTACCCCCACAATCAAGCGAGTACTGGGAAGATGATAACCTAACCCAATGAATTGCTGAGGATGCATAATAGATGCACTCAATTTTCACACTAACATTTTATTATTAATAGTAACATAATTATATTGGCAGCTGAGTTGTATATGCAATGTCTGGTAATGAAGCTATTGCAAGGGAATTATGCCTTATAGGGTATGTATAAAAACCAGAGTCCAAGTTCAACCTTCTAAAAGAATGAAATTAATATCAACTAATGACTAGAGGGGACTTCCAGAAGACAAGTCACCAGGTAAAAATGACAATTTTCAGTATGATATATGATATTTTCATATAGAAAACTAGAAAGAAAAAACAAAAAAACTGGAACTATTACTTCTAAATAGAACTATGTGGCCAATATTCTCATTAAGACACACAGCTTGAATGAAATGTAAAATTTCTCAAATATTTTTTTGTGACCAGAACAGAACACATCTCTCACTGTTTTTAGTGCACATTTGTCACTCTGCTCTTGATGAATCTACCCAGGCGGCATGAAGAATAAAAGTAACAAATTAGAAAAGATGCGACTCTAACCAAACACTGCTTTGGGCAAGAAGTCTTGTTTGCACATGACATCTGAATAACCTAACATTTTCCTTTCCTTTAAAAGGGTCAGTTTTTGATCTTGTGTATGACAGTATAACTCCCGTAAAGTTATTAACCATAAAGAGATGTACTCACAGCTCCCATTGTCCTAAGGAATCCTTGCTCAATGCCCAAGCTGTGCCAGCTGACATCTGCCACCATGTGAGAGGTAATTCCAAACAAGAAAGCTACCAATTTCTCTGTGTCCTGCCAAATAAGCAAATTAGAGTCACGTGTGATTTTATAACAATAATCCTATTAAAAGTTTTAATAAACATGAATTAGTTTACATTACTGAGACTTAACAAAAAGTTAGAGGCAGATGCACTGTAGTTTCTAGTTATCAAAAATCACATAAGAAGTTTTTGAAATGTTTTGTAGAGCCTTGAAAGTGTTTTCAAATTAATTACTATTACAGCAAAATGACCAAATGACATACTCCAAACTTTTTTTTTTTAATAGCTTTCTCAAGTATTAACCAGCCATCTGCTATGTCACAAGTACTGTGCTTGGCATCGAAGGTAGAATGGTGAATAGCCCTCACAGGGTCTGGGGGGAGGGTGCAAAAGCAGTACTTGGCAGGTTTGGAGCTAAATTTTCTTAGGATCAGAGGGCCGTGCCTACCTTCTCCCAGGGAAGAGGATAGTTCTCTCGGATGTAATGAATGCTTGCATTAAGAAACGGAGTCCAGTGAGTGCTCTCAGACACATCATGGAATTTTCCTGACAAAACAAAAGCAAGGCTCTGGATTCTTTCTTAAAAGTTGGAGCATCTAAATCAAACTTTCTACCACCCCCCACTGTGTTGGCATGTTCCTTCTCCTCTTTCCCTCTAAGCCCCTTAGTTTCTTCTGCTGACATTCAAAGGAAGCCTCCTAAACAGAAGAGTCAGCTGAAATTTTGGAACAGGCATAGTGCTGTCTGCCGGATGAGTAGAGCCCTCAGTAAGAGGAAAGGAGGCTAAGTTGGCTCACGGCATCTTGTATCACCTGGTTAGAACAGAAACCAGAAGTATTTCCATTTCTGTGCCTTATAAAGCTAAGGAGACAAGTTGTTTGTCTGTTTGGGTTTTAAAAAATATCCTTTGTCCATTACTTTCAAGCTCTCTAGGAGTACAAAAAACAAAAAGCATAAACTCCAAAGACTTTCAAGCATCTGAATCTATAATAATTGTTTTAAAATGGCACAGGCCCCCACAAATATTTTACAAAAGCATCATTTGAGTGGGCCAGTGTGTGCCCCGTGTAGCTCTTTCTTCCCACAGGAGGGGTAGGAGACAGAACTGGCATCTGTTCTAAATCTCTAAGTGCCACAAATTCTTCATGGGGTTCCAAGTGTTACGGGGGCAACTGAGAGCAAAACTCCAGAGTTCAGATCCCTCAGTTCCAAATTTTTATGCTGCTGCTAAAGTTGCATAACCAGTTTTAAATCATTGTTTTTCTGAAAATGATTTTTATAGAAGTTGGAACTAAGAAATTTGATTTGCTCCAACAGTTTTCCTAGAGATAAAACTTTAAATAATTCCTGTTCTCCAAAATACAGTTAAAAATACAGAATTAAGTATAGTAGTCGTTCTTTTGATCAACCTCCACTTAACCAAACTGCCAAATGAACCAAAGCTCTCTGGTCCCTCTGTAAGTCATACAAACCAGAAGCTAAAGAAAGTCACCCCAGGGCTCGCCAGATGCTGACAGGCAGCAAGCCACTGCCCAGAGGGTTGGGCTCATCTGTCCGCACCATCATACCGCAGCTCACCGAGGGTCAATCAGATCTGTTTCTAATCCTGTTTAAACCAGTTGTCCTCGTTGTAATTATGAAAGTTAATTCAATATTAGGTGAGCCGATGAAATATGAATATATAAACAAAGATCTTTTTGTTTGGCAACTAAGTATCTAAAGTAAGTACTTCCCAAAGATACAATAAAAGCGAATCAGCAAAGAAGAAAAACTATTGTTGCATTAAGTATGTGTAAAACAAGGTAAGACTTAGAAAAATTCAGTAAAAAATCTAAGAGAAATCTGTATTTGGAGCTGATATATAATGATTCCTTGCAATCATTATATAATGCTTTCTAATTGACCTTTTGATTTGTCAGTCATACATGGGTCTTTATATCACATAAAAGATTACTGCTTTATAAAAAATATATAAAATGTTAAATAGTTTGAATTCCTTTTCCACTCTTCTCAGAACCTTTATTATTGTGTGTTTTGTCTGTCTCTAAAAATGGCAAATATTAAGCAATATTTCTCAAATTTAATGGATGAAAAAATCCTTCTTTTTTTTGTATAAGACATAAAGGGACTGTTAAGATATCAAAGAACAGTAAAGGTCTCATGAATATGGTTTGGGAAACGCTAAATTAGAAATTATAGGTTAGAAAGAAGGAGAGGCCGGGCGCGGTGGCTCATGCCTGTAATCCTAGCACTCCGGGAGGCCGAGGTGGGAGGATCACTTGAGGTCAGGAGTTCGAGACCAGCCTGAGCAAGAGTAAGACCCCGTCTCTACTAAAAATGGAAAGAAATTAGCTGGACAACTAAAAATATATATAGAAAAAATTAGCCGGGCATGGTGGCACATGCCTATAATCCCAGATACTTGGGAGGCTGAGGCAGGAGGATTGCTTGAGCCCAGGAGTTTGAGGTTGCTGTGAGCTAGGCTGATGCCATGGCACTCTAGTCCGGGCAACAGAGTATGACTCTGTCTCAAAAAAAAAAAAAAGAAAAAAAAAAAGAAAGAAGGAGAACTACAACATGCAACATGAAGGCAAAATAATAGGATTGAGAAATGGCAGTTAACAGACTAAGAGGGAAACAGAAAAAAACTACTTATAAATATGAGCAATACAAAAGCTTAGCTGTCTGGGATTCTAACCACAGGAGCAGGTAGCCCTAAACATTTCACTGACCCTAAAGGCATCACTGTATTAAAGGAATGATTAATTGGCAGATGACCCGTTGGCCCAGAAATGGTTTATACGACCACTCAGTGTGCTGGATGGCTCCCGTTTGTCCCCCCAGATCCACTCTCCATCCCTATCCACCCTGCAGAGCGATTCTGAGGTCCCCTGATTCAGCTGGCTTCTTTGCCTTCTGGCGTTGGCTGGGTTGGGTTTGGCCAATGGAGAGAACCGACAGGAGGTCAGAGAAAAGGAAGACAGAGAGGTTGGGGGCATTTATTTTCCCACCTCTCCTTCTGTGGGGTGGCAATGGGCTGGCTGTGTCCCTCGGCTGAAGGTCCAGCTCCCCTCAAGTGTCCCTCCCCGTGCAGCTCTCTGTCTGTAGTTCCAGTAATCGCTCCTTCCCCTGTACTATCCCTCACAATTCCTGACCTTCTTCTTACACTTTTGAAAACAGTGGCTGCTTTATTAAAGTCCCCTCCAGCTACTCAGTTTGAGTGTGACTTCTGTGTCCTGCTGGGGCCATGACCGATATAACCCAGGAGCCCAATTTATGAATAGCACTACCTTAGATGTGCACAACATTTGACAATACACTACACAATAATGCCAACAACAATCCAGTGAAGAAGCAGGTAAATACTAAGTCACTGACCAACAATAATGGAAAATATATTGTGCTATTATATGTATATACATCTTTAAGTCACACTGATTCCTATTAACCAAGTAAAAGTGATATTGTTTGGTCTGCAAACCTTCATCTTACCTCCTTTGCAGATGCTAGGGTAAAAACAATCAGGAAACACAGCTCCAGCCTGATATGCATCCTGGTGTTCTAGTAACAGCTGGGGAACAGGAAAACACAAAGATTGGGGAGAAAGAGTCAACAGCCTGGGAAATTCAGCCTCTCCCCTCAATTTCCAGTGATGAGATGCTAAAACTATGGGGGATATGGATGGAATGAAGGAAAAAAGAAGGCAGGTATAAGTAAATAAATGATTAAAATCCATGCATAATCCAAGACAACACACTACAATATACAACTTCAGGTTCTTCCCTCCCTAACACAATTGGTAATTAAGAAGTAGCAAAAATCACCTATTTCAACTTTATCTCATTTCACTTTCTCTTTCACCTAGTAGAGTAGGATTTCCCTAAGTCTATTTCACTGACCTAGAGCTGGTTTTTGATAAGATTTTCAATGTTCCATAGTGAAATGAGAAAAATACATATATGAGAGAGGGTTTTCAAAAATTTCATGGAAAAATGCATATTATGAAAAAACTATGCATGGCTTTCAAATTTTGGGAACCAGAATAAACTCATAGTAACTTGTTATATTGGAACAGGATCTAGTTTGAGGCACTAAGAAGGATAAGACATTAGTTTGAAAAGAACCCCTAACACAGCAACTCAAATTCAGCTAAAATTAAAACAAGGATAAATATCAAACTTATGGTGAAGCTTGGGTGGAAGAATGGTGAAATCGTTAGTGTTTTAGAAAAGTTTATGGGGACAGTGCCCCAAAAATCAGCAATTTACAAATGGATAACTCATTGTAAGGAGGGACAAAATGATGTTGAAAATGAAACCCGTAGCAGCAGACCATCCATATCAATTTGCAAGGAAAAATTCATCCTGTCCATGCCCTAATTGAAAAGGGCTGACAGTCAACAGCACAAACCATAGCCAACACCACAGACATATCAGTTGGCTCAGCGTACACAATTCTCACTGGAAAATTAAAGTTGAGCAAACTTCCCACACGATGGGTGCCAAACTTGCACCCACATCGGCTGCAGACAAAAGCAGAGCTTCCGATGGAAATTTTAAATAAATGGAATCAAAATCCTGAAGTATTTCTTCAAAGAACTATAACAAGAGATGGAACATGGCTTTACCAGTATGATCCTGAAGACAAAATCCAATCAAAGCAATGGTTACCAAGAAGGGGAAGTGGTCCAATCAAAGCAAAAGTAGACCAGTCAAGAGCAAAGGTCATGACAGCATTTTAGGATGCTTAAGGAATTTTGCTTGTTGACTTTCTGGAGGGCCAAAGAATGATAGCATCTGTTTATTATAAGAGTGTTTTGGGAACGTTATGAACCCTTTGAAGTCTCCTCGTGTGTGTGTGTGTGTGTGTGTGTGTGTGTGTGTGTGTGTGTGTGAGAGAGAGAGAGAGAGACATATATACCTACATGTATTTAACAGTTTGTATACATGTGCTTTAGTGTAAGATTATGTCATTTGTGCTTTTGAAGGGTTACAAAAAATCCTTGAGCTTCAAATCTGTGACAAGTAAAAAAAATATTTTAAAATTTAAAAATATTCCTTCCCATTTAAAATTTTGTGAAAGTAGATGGTAGGGGATTTCTTTTAAATATTCTTCCTTGGTTGACTAGCTCAGTCCATTCTAGCTTGCCTAGATGCATGGTAGAGACTACAAGACAAAGAGTACATTTCCCAGGCTATCCAAAGCTCAGAGTCTGATGTGGCCCAGCCTCCATCATGGTGCACACCTGCTTCTTTGGCTAACATGGAAGCATTTGGTCTTTTGCCAGCACAGGAAGCAGAGGTCCCAGCATTGCAGCTCTAGCTTCCCACATGTCCATGGGTGCATGGGGCATCCATTTTGCTAGTGAGGAGTGTGGCTGGAGTGATGAGGTCCCAGAAGAGTCAAGGTGGTGCCTTCTTATTTTCTAAAATGTACATGAGACAGTTGAATCTTGAGCCAGAAAATGGGGCAGTGGCTGTCTGACAACGGCACAGGTAGCAGCTCCTTGGCAAGGCCAGTCCTGGGAGTCCTTTCTGGACACTTGGCCTAGAGCCTGCTCCTCCAGTTCTCGCGGTTTATAAGCAGCGAATTCCCTAGTTCTCAATATTAAGCCCTTCCCTGCCTAAGCTAGTCAGGTGGGTTTCCACAATCTGCAATGAACTCTGATTGACACATTGGGCAAAGTAAAAGTTTGTCAACACAACTTTTTTCTTTTTCAGTAAGGACTTACTAATAATGTGGACCATACATGGAGGCAACAAAGAAGTACCTCGGAAACTTAAAACACAAGAAAGATAGTATCATCTGTTTCTTGGTTTTGTTTTCCCAACCAGTATCCCACTTCCCTCCTTCTAGAGACAGAATCATCCTCTCCTGAGAAGAGCCCACCCCACGCTGCTCAGGTGGGGCTGACCACAGGGACAAGTGGCCGGTGCATCCAAGCCCACCACAGTGGTTGGCTCAGACATGGACATTTGGTCGAAGCTAGTGTAGTCAGCACCTTCCCCAGGACTGCTCAGCGAGAGCCATGGGAAGACACCCTCTTCCCTTTGGGGTTACTCAGCTTTGAGGCTGCGTTCCGGGCTATCAGTGTCTTCCGTGTGGAGGGAGATACAACACCATCAAGACCTCTGGGCCCAGCTCTACTCTGGCTATCAGTTACATGAACCAATGAAGTCCCCTTTTTCTCAAAAGACAGCTTGAGTTGGACTTTTGTCACTTAAAAATAATAATTAACTTTATTGACTATTTACTTTACCAGCCACTGTTCTAAGCTCTTGATATGTATGAAGACTTGTTGAATCTGCATCTCCCAGTGAGGTAGATATGTTATTGGACGTGACAAAATGATTCTGAAGTAAATTTTGAAAAACGTGCAAAATAGTCAAGAAACTGATACGGAAGAAAGAAGAGTACTAAGGAAGGATGTATCCTTCAGATATAAAAATGTATTTTTAAGCTACAGAAACAAAAATAGTATACCAGAACCAAAAGGAACAGAACAATGAAACAGAACCAAGAGTACAGAAACGACTTAAGCACACGTGTAACTTAACGTAAGACAGGTGAATAAAGGATGGAGTGATCAGCAAACGGTGCTGTCATAACCCCACAGCAAAGAGTATTCCATCTTTGCATGGGCAAATCCATGTTTTTGAAATTAACATTACCAATAACAGGTCACTAGATCCCAATCAAGCTTTATGCCAAAATAAAGACAAGATGAATTAAAAATTAAATGTCAAAAATGGAGCCATAAAATTAACAGTACAAAATTTAAGTGAATAATTGTACAACTGTGAAATGGGAATGATTTTTCTAAGCATTACAAGTAGAAACCATAACAGAAATGATTGTGCATTTAATTACACAAAAATTTAAGAGTTTTGCATGGCAAAAAGCACTAACAACACATTTAAAAGAAAAATAAATAACCATGAGAATCATTTGATAGATTAAGGGCTAATACCTTTAATACTAAACCATGCTTACACATCAAGATAAATATCCTAATAGAAAAATGAGCAAAAGACACAGGCATTTCACAAAAGAGGTGACAGAAATGGTCAATAAACACTTTAAAATATATTTAACCTCATTAGTAAGTTGATAATTAAAATGCCAATTTAACTCAAAACAAAACTGATTTTTCACCTACCAAACTGACAAAGATGAAAAGAAATAAAAATTAGGTCCTAAAAGCAAAATCATTTCCAAATCTGAAGATACTCAAGAAATTTCAGTGAAATACATAAGCAATTAAGGCTATTTACCCTTCCTCTGTCATATATAATATATCTTCTCTATATGTCTGTCATGTTATGTTTTGTTTTGTTTTTCATTTGTTTCTGGGCCAAGAGGATTTGTCAAGCATGGTTAAAAAATTACATACAAGGAGACTGAGCATGTAAATAAGTATAATTGAGATTAATGGAGTCAGGTTTCTCAATATTGGAGAAAGGAATTACAGACAAGGACACGTAGAAGGGTAGAATAAATCCTATAATGTCAGATTAGAATTAGTGGTATTTTTGTGTGAATTTATGGTTTCAGACAGGTAGATAGATGATATAGATAGACAGACAGACTAGCCAACTTGAACCCAAATCTGGGGCAATTTGGTATCAAGATAAATGACAGTAATGTATTATAAGCCATTAAACAAAAAAGGAATCCATGAATATACACTGATGTAAATAAATGTATAAATGGAGAAGAAAGAGCTCTACCTCACAGGAGAACACCAACTAATAAATGTAGAAGGAATGATGGAATCAGACCAACACCATTTGGCAACCATCATAATGACAATGATTTCAGGCAAGAATCATTCATGGATGCTAAAACTAGTGGGTAAAAGTTTCATGAGAAATGGGATATTTACATAACCTCAATATATCTCCCCACAAAATATTTGCTTACTAATTAATTGAAAAGTCGAAAATACTTACTGATTAACTTTCCAGCGTAAAAATGTGGCAAACACCATCTTAACCAAGTGATAAAAATTAACATCCCTAGGACTTCTGCTCCCAGGGGGATGGAGCAGATGTACTTTTCCCTATTCCTCCTGCTAAGTGCAATGAAACGCTCTGAACATAAGACGGCTCTGAAAGGTGGAGGTAAGTATGCAGACTGGCTGGGGAACTTGGGACCCAAGGAATGACACTGACCCAAGGAATGACAAGTCACTGTGGTGACTTCTCTGGGCTTTCTATTTGCCTCATATATTCTAAACTGGATAATGGAAAAGCTACCAACATGGAAACACCATGGGGTATACACCAATAAAAAGCCCCAAATGAAGCCTGTTCTCTCTAGCCATGGGACCAGGAAAGGGGCAGCCAGGCAAGAAGAAAACTTTTGACCACAGTCTCTCTGATCCAGCAAAACACCACAGACAAAACAGTGGCCAAGGGTAGATTACCCTGCTGTTAGCTAAAGCCCAGTGAGGAGCCTAGACTTCCACTGTCACCAGACTATGATGAGGTACTCAATACTCCCACCAGGGCAATGTCAGAGAAGGTCAAAGAGGGAGCCAGGACTTTCATCCCTGCCGTCCTGCCCCCACCTCTACACTTTGGTGTCAGTGGCATCCACCAGAAGAACCTGGACACCTGATCCCAATTGGCAATAACGAGGCACCTCACCCTTCGACCTGGCAATGAGGAGGTGGGGTCCCCCCACCCCTTCCACTACCAGAGTGATGTCAGAAGCAGCCGTCTAAAACAAGGTTTAAATAAGATTCAGAATCTCATAACCTAAGATCCAGGTTTCAATCAAAAATCACTTATCACATCAAGAACCAGGAAGATCTCAAAAGTTATGAAAAGTCAGTCAACAATACCACCGCAGAGATCACAGAAATGTTACAATTATCTGACACATATTTTAACACCATCATAAAAATTCTTCAGCAAACAATTAGGAGCCCGCTTGAAACAAAAAAACATAGAAAGTCTCAGCAAACAAATAGAAGATATAAAGGTGAACCAAATGGAAACTTTAGAACTGAAAACTACATTAACTGAAATAAAAATTAACATCACCATAAATGGGATAAATTGTCATTGCATGCTTTCTGGTGTGATACAATAAGAAGAATGCAGCATCACTTCAATGTTCTACGACATTCCTGCCCAAAATGTGTAACCTTCAGGGGAATCTAATCATGAGGAACCATCAGATGAAATCAAATTAAGGTACATTGTACAGAGTTACTGGATTGTATTTTTCAAAAATATCTGGTCAGTAAAGACAAGGTAGGCCTGAAGAGCTATTCTGGATTGGAGGAAGCCAAAGAGAACTGACAACTACATGCAACACTTGGAATGAGTCCCGATCTTAGACTGGCCCTAGACCCATAAAGGACGTTATTAGGACAACTAGCAAAGCCTGAATGAGGTCTGAGACTTGGGTGATAGAGTTATTTCAGTGTTGACTTCCTGGCTGTGGTTATTATTAATATTACGGTTATACAGGACAGTGTCCTTGTTTTTAGGAAATACACAATGATGTGTTAAAGGATAATGAATATGACATCAGCAGCTAACTTGCAAAGAGTTCAGGGAAAAAAACACTGTGTATAAATAGACCATGAAAAGGCAAATAGGATAAGCTTTCAACAATTGGAAAAGCTAGGTAAAGGGCATACAGAAATTATTTGTCTAATTTTTCCAACTTCTCTATCAGCTTTAAATTATTTGAAAATAAAAAATTAAAATAGGGAATTAGTTAAACAAATTACCATACATTCTGGATAATAAAAAAATATGTAATTGTTAAAAATTATTCTGAAGATCTATTTACCGACACAGGAAGATATCTCTGATACATTAAACGAAAAAAGGCAAACTACAAACAGGGTGCAGAATGGAATCTTTTTTTTTGAAAAAAAAAAGTGCAAATAAATATAGAGAAAATGCCTAGAATGACATAAAGCAAAATGTTAATATTGGTTATCTCTGAGAATTTTTTTTCTTTGTAAATTTTTCTTTTTTTTAAAGATGGAGTCTCACTATGCTGCCCAGCTTTGAACTCCTGGGCCGCTTAAGCAATCCTCCTGCCTCAGCCTACTGAGTAGCTGGGACTACAGGTATGTGCCACCATGCCCAGTTGTTGCAGAGACAAAGTCTCGCTATGTTGCCCAGGCTGGTCTCAAACTCCTGGCCTCAAGTGATCCTCCCACCTCAGCCTCTCAAAGTGCTGGGATTACAGGTGTGAGCCACCACACCCAGCCTAAAATTAAGTTAATAATACAAACTCCAAATACCTCTACTAGAAAATCACTCTGCGCGTACTCAGCAATGATTGTTCATGTGACTAATTAGGCAGATTCCTGCTTCTCCTGCTCTTTCCTGACTACTTTCCATCAAGGTCAATGAAGATGACGATCAGACATCAATGCTGTTTTTCCTATAGGGCCTGTTAAATTGGCAAGTAAAAGGAAGTTGACTCCTATGACTTAAAACGGTTTGTGGATACAATAAATTTCTTTTATCTTACCATCCTGCTTTCTATAATGGACTATCAAGATTTACCGGTAATAATTTGATCCAATTCTGATATCATTCACGACAGAATGCTAACCACTCTTATCAAATGTAGGTATGAAAGAATCATCTTTGTCACAAAGCATTATTTAGCCATAGAACTAGAAATAGTACATAGGGTCAGAATGTGTTCATTTGAGGACTGGTAAAGGTGAGTCATCAGATAGTCCTACCAGGATATAATAGAACATATAGCAAGAGGGAAAACAGAAGGAGCATCTCAATGCATACTTCTTTTTTTTTTTTTTTTTTTGAGACATAGTCTCACTCTGTTGCCTGGGCTAGAGTGAGTGCCGTGGCATCAGCCTTAGCTCACAGCAACCTCAAACTCCTGGGCTTAAGCAATCCCCCTGCCTCAGCCTCCCGAGTAGCTGGACTACAGGCATGTGCCACCATGCCCGGCTAATTTTTTGTATATATATTTTTAGTTGGCCAGATAATTTTTATTTCTATTTTTTGTAGAGACGGGGGTCTCACTCTTGCTCAGGCTGGTCTCA
Organism: Lemur catta; assembly: GCF_020740605.2. Taxonomy (NCBI): domain Eukaryota; kingdom Metazoa; phylum Chordata; class Mammalia; order Primates; family Lemuridae; genus Lemur; species Lemur catta. The sequence goes on from NC_059132.1 coordinate 61,866,364, forward strand.
AACTCCTGACCTCGAGCGATCCACCCACCTCGGCCTCCCAGAGTGCTAGGATTACAGGCGTGAGCCACCGCGCCCGGCCCCATACTTCTTAACAAATAATTCGTTCTCCTCTTACTGATACAATTTGTGTACAACACACAGTGACAAGAAGTGTAAACTAAATGATTTCTCTTAAGTATGACCTCTCTTCATAAAAACAAAAAAGATATACCATTTAAAAAATTCTGTCTCAAATATTTTTTAAAATTATGATTCATATCATTAAAATCTTTAAATTTTAAAATGTGATATATATGTGTATATATATATATATATATAAAGTTCAAGCAACACTTGGAGGGGACATACACTTTTTAACCATAATATATTAGCATTTTGTAAAGAAAAATGACTCTTAAAATTACTGTTTAAATATCTTTTATGGACTTTAGTTTGGCATCTACATAATAAAGTTAATACACAAGGAATAAAGGAAAAAATCAAGCTTTATACCTCTTTGTAGTTAACATGCCCATCTTGAAGATGGAGAAACTCCAGGGCTCTGTGTCCTGAGAGAAATGAACACATAAATCGATCAAGTTCAAGAATAACTAAAAACAAAACTTACCAGAGGTCACTTTGGGCGAAAATCTATAATTTTGTGGTTGTAACTGTCAAGGAAGCAGGAAATAAAAATTACATTTGTATTCTCTTGCAATTTTTATTAGGCATAATTAGATTTGTACATTATTTATATTGTTATAATACCAATCAAATTTACATGGTGATTTGAAGTTTCTGCTTAACCAGCTCTATGACCTTGGACAAGTTATGTAACCTTTCTAGGCCTCAGTTCCCTCCTATGGAAAATCGAATTAAAAAAATACCCACCTTCTAGGTTGGTGGAGAGAATCACAGAAAATAAACACTAAGTGGCAAGCACAGCAGTAGGAGGGCAAGAAAAAAAACTGTCATCAACATATTTTGCCTCAGAACTGAGGTAGATAAGTAAGCCTAAGTAGAAAATATAAGGCCTAATCCCTGGGCTGATCAATGATCTCCAAATGGTTTTTCATCATTGGACCACTTTGGAAGCACAAAATAGTCTCAGAAGGCCACCTAGTCTGCCCACAGCCACCCATATTCAGACACACCCCACCCCCAGCCTGGACCTACAGAGAATCAACAGGAAGACCAACATTCCTTGAGAAGATACACTCAAAGGTGATATCTTATTTCTATTGTGAATCATATCGAATTTTTTAATTCATGCAACACAAAAATATTGCCACTACTACATTATAAGCATTGATACCATAAAAGACAAGTCACAGCCCACACAAATAATCTATATATAGGATTCCAGTGATTTACGCTGCATGAGGCCAATTCTAATGAGCTAACTCACATGATGTCAACCTTCCACTCAGGCCCTTTATAAGAAATGAAAAAGTGAACCAAAATATTGATAAAATCATCTAAGTTATTAGTAAATAAATGATGGAGTTTTTTTTATTCTCCTTTTATGTAGCAAATTCTCAGAATCTGTGCTGACTCTATTTCAGGAATTGCCTTCAATTCACATAAACATATATATATAACTGTTTTTGGTTTGGTTTTGTTTTTTTGGAGATAGGGTCTCACTCTGTGGCCCAGGTAGAGTGCAGTAGCATCATCTTAGCTCACTGCAACCTCAAACTCCTGGGCTCAAGTCGTCCTCTTGCCTCAGCTTACCAAGTTGCTGGGACTACAGAAGCACACAACACCCAGCTAATTTTTCTATTTTTAGTAGAGATGGGTCGCGCTTTTGCTCAGGCTAGTTTCGAACTCCTGAGCTCAAGCAATCCTCCCACCTTGGCCTCCCAGGGTGCCGGGATTACAGGTGTGAGCCACTACACCCAGTCTATATTACTCTTAAAATATCCATTAGGATCTCTGGCACTTGATGAAGAAAGGCAAGCAATGATTTGATTTTATTAAAATTTCATATGTCATCTGTCTTGTAAATTCTTAAACTCTAAGGATTAAAGAATTGAATATTTCCATTTATATTGATTAAAGAATTGAATATTTCCATTTATATTTAGCCCCTCTTCCGTTCACTCTATAGTTCTGGCAATTGCAACTTCACAGAGCTTAGAGCTGGAAGACACTTTAGAATTCATGAAGAAGTTCAACTCTCTCATTTTATAGTAGAGGAATTGAGAGATTGGTAAAGTCCATTGCTCAGGCACACATCTACCTTACAGCACAGCTGGTATTAGAACCTAAGTCTGATTCTCTTTTCCATTATTGTTTCCTGACTCCCTTTTAGCAATAAATGTTGTTGTTTTTAAGTGACAGAATCTCACGCTGTGGCCCAGGCTGGAGTGCAGTGGCATAGTCATAGTTCATTGCAACCTAGAACTCCTGGGCTCAAGTGAGCCTCCTGCCTTGGCTTCCTGAGTTGCTGGGACGACAGATGGCTAAGCAATAAATGTTTAATGGAAAGAACACTGGACTAGCTGTCAGACATGTAATTCTAGGCCAAGCCGCTAACAAGTTATCTGTAAAACTATCTAGTATCAGTTTCCTCATCTGTAAAATAAAAGAACTGGACTCAGTGACCTCTAGTGTCCTTTCAGATTGAAAAATTTTGTGATCATAGATAGGTTCTTGCTCACCATAGCTCAATATCTAGGTCTAGTTTGCGCTGATAAATTCTCATATTTTATCTATAGTCTTGTTATTCTTTGTAACTTCTGGAGATGGCATAACTATAAAATATTGTTATTGTTTTTATCTAAAGAAAACCCAGAACATCAGATATATCAGAAACTAATCTGAAAACTGCTGTAGAATGTACTTATAGCTAATTATGTTACATTTACCATGTGCTAAAAATATTACACATATACTTCATATAAAAAGCAAACCTTTGGCCAGGTGAGGTGGCTCACGCCTGTAATCCCAGCACTCTGGGTGGCCAAGGGGGGAGGGTCCCTTAAGCTCAGGAGTTCGAGATCAGCCTAAGCAAGAATGAGACCCCCCTCTACTAAAAATAGAAAAAATTAGCTGGGTGTGGTGGTGTGTGCTGGTAGTCCCAGCTACTCAGGAGGCTGAGGCAGGAGGATCGCTTGAGCCCAGGAGTTTCAGGTTGCTGTGAGCTATGATGACACCACTGCTCTCTACCTGGGGCGACAGAGCGAGACTCTGTCTCAAAAAAAAAAAACCAAACCTTTTTGCTAAGAGAGTAGATAACATGTTCTCACCACACATGTAACTATGTGAGGTGATAAATATATATTTATATAATTTATATATCAAAATATCACATTGTACACCTTAAATTTATACAATTTCTGTTTGTCAATCATACCTCAATATAGCCGAAGTAAGTAAATTAAGAAACAATTCTTTGTGCTACCATCTACCTATATCCAGATAACTCTGCCTTTGCCGTTGAAGTCAGTGGCACCAGCTTGCTGTACCCTCTCCTCCCCAACTCCTGCCATCTTCCCAGGCACCTCTAATGCCAATGACCATCCAAACTCCCTTGTTTCTTTGACATTCCAGAAGCCAAACACCTTTAAAGCTGGTTTGACTCAGGGGATCCACTCCCATAGCCACCACACATGGTTCTTTACACATACTTGGAAATGCCTGCTTTTGGAAATGTAAAACAACAAAAATAAATTCCTCCCTCCTACCATATTCCATCCATCTTTCTCCTCTCCCATTCTATTACTATCAGTTCTGCTTCACTGCAACCTCTAGTTTATTGAGTTCCTCACTATTTCCCAGAGAAACACCTAGGAACCCTGTGACCCAGGGGCAGCGGCTCTCTTGCTTACTTGCCCTCCACTGAACCCAGCCTGCACGACTGCAATCACAGCCTTCTCTTCCCCACAGTGAGGCCGCTCACTGCAGCGGGGGGAATTGCATCAACACGTAGGACAGATTTTCAACCTCTTCCTTAATGTCTTCTGACAGATTTATTGTCCTCTCAATAACACGTCAAGGCACCAGCACTCACCTATTTCAACGTGTGTTGAAATGCCACATGCTGAGCCTCTAGGACAGAGAGAACCCAGCAGGACGAGCAGCCCAGACCACAACCTGAAAGCAGACATGCTCTCGTTCCTCACCGGCTCCTCAGGGCGCACGGGAATTCTCAGAGCTGTGCCAGGGCTGGGACTCTGAAATCCAGGCGCAGATCCACTGCTTCTCTCTAAGCAGGTCAATGACCTGGAAAACCAAGCCTCATTTCAAAATAATATTGTTTTCCAATGAAGTCAACTGTTCAACTACTGTTTAGCTTCACCAGAACAGCAAACAGACTCTGTCCTCCTGGAGAGGAGAGGGCATGATACACTGAAATCTAAAAGCCTCTAGGTGGACGCATTGCATCTTCTGACCCAGGTTTTTCTCTGGATTTTACTTTTACATGAAATTTGCATGGAGATACAAGCAAAGTTGTCTCCAAATATATTTTGCTTTCTAAAAAAAGACTCACCTGTGCATATTGATGTCACTATATTGGACTGCCTCAACTTACAAGGGGGGTCTCTCATGCATCCTTTCCACACATTTCTCCGTCTGCCCTGCTTCCGCAGCCTCCGAAGCTACAAGTGCTGGGAAAGCTTTTATGGTGATCAGCTGGAACTGGCTTCTCTTTCAGTATTTGGCAACAGATACTGACACTTGTATGGGATTACACAAGAGCAACCACTCCTGGTCTATCTCTGGCTGTTCTGAAAGGGCTTATCCAGAGCCTGTGGCAAAGTCAGATTCTAGCAGCCCAAGCGAAGATGCTGATTCCATCTTGGGAGGTGGAGGGAAGGGCAAGATTTAGGGGGAAGAAACAAGGGTTTGGAAAATGCTAGGCTCAGAACATACCAGTCATGAAGTAGCCAATCCATTGTACTTAACCTTGAAAAAAATTAAGCTCTTTATGAAAATGATGGTAATCTTAAAGCACAAATTATGCATGTTATACATCAAAAGCAAGAGAGAAGCTCCTAAAAGAGTGGGAGGAAATGGTAATCATTCTCAGGTTAGCCAGATGGAAGCGTGAATAGAAAGGGGGGGTCTTTCTCCGCTTGTGGAGACTGACCTGTTCCTCTCCCTGCAATGCATTTTCACCTGGGGTAGCTTCCTTCTTTACTTTCACTTGGTGAGACCACCTTTACAAATCGATGAAGGGGTGCAAGGCGAGAGCTGTGGGAAGGGCCTAGCTAAAAATAAGGCACAGGCCTAACTAAAAATGATAGTAATTAGCCACTGTCCCCCTATTTGCATCTCTATAATTGCCACCCTGGAGCCACACAGCTGGTGGTCATAAAGATTCTCAGCTTTCCTCATAAATGACATCACCTTTTTGAAGCTTCTGAGTTATTTTCAAGGTCCCGCCTTCCCGAACTGGCTGACCCACCCAGACCAGCCACCCAGACAGAGGAACTGACTTAACCGGTCATGTGACCCTCCCCCCTCCAAGAACCTGGTCAGCAAAGAAGAGGATTTCTACAACCCTATGGTTTTGTCCCAAACCCAGCCAATTAGCAGATGCAATTGCCTACACCAAACTGTCTTTTAAAGCCCCGTCTCCCAAATTCTCAAGGAGGTGGATTTGAGAAATTTCTCCCATCTCCCCGCTTAGCGTTATGTGGAATAAACTCTTTCTCTGCTGTAAAGAAAAAAAGAAAAAGAAAAAGAAAAGAAAAGAAAAGTGGGATGATTTGAAACAGTGTGTGCCAATAGTTTCCTCTGTAACCTTAACTCAGCCACCTGCAAAGCACCAAGGAAATGAATCCTGCTGCGCTCCCCAACCCTGAAGGCATTAGGCCCAGCTGCTTCTGATTACTTTTAGGCTAGAGGCCACACACTGATGTGTTTTGTGTGGCAAACAAGGTGTTGTATAAACTCAGGCCAATTTTTTTTTAATGAGAAAATTCATATAGAAATCTAGATTTCTGGCTCTCTTAAAAACAAACAAAATAATTGGCTACAGGAACTGACATCCCCATGTGACGTAACAATCTCCTGGAGCTGAGGAGCCAGCTGCCCCACTTTGCGTGCCCTCCTAGATGGCCTCCTGTCCCCACCATACACAATGTGTGCAGGTCTCCATACCCCTTCTAGCCACCAAAGGCCTTTCAGTTTGCGTCCCTCTCACTCTGGGCCTTCTAAAGCTTGTGGGTGAGGAGGTGGCAATTATAAATTGGGGCTTCGGTAAATTCAGAGCCTTCCAGGAGTAGTCAATCAAAGGAAACAGTTTAAGAGAGTTGCAAAGGGTCGCTAGGGGGGAAAATAATGCTGCCTGGAAACAACATCTAACCTGATATAATAAAGCAAACCCATCCAAAAGGCACCAGAGAAAGAAATGGGTTCAGTTACTAAATAATACTAATCCCAAATTTCTCATTATCTCAGTATTTAAGGTTCAGAATGACATGAGCGTATGAATTTAATAAAATAGAAGGGAATTATTTGCTGAGGTGGTGTGATGATTATGAATATGGCCTTTAGGTGACAATACTGCTTAAATTTTTATGAAGTTTGTATTATTTTTGTAACCATGAAAACATCAAAGATATGACTTTAAAAGAAAGTTAAAATGTCGGTTGCAATATTAAGAAAACTATCTGACAAATAATAAGTCTATGGAAATCTTTTTCTAAGCCACACCCCCTTTTCTAATACAGGTGGCTTTGTGATAAGCAAGACAGCATCACTCTGTCATTTAGAACTCTTGTGGAAATACAGACACAAGATGCAGTTACTGTAGGGAAATATGGGCTTGAGAGCCAAAGGGCCTCAAGCTTCATTTTAGTCCCTGTTCTGCTACCTTCTATATCTGGATGACCTTGCACAAGTTATTAAAAATTTTTATGCCTCAGTTTCCTTGTATATAAAATGCAGATAATAATAGCGCCCACCTTATGGGGTTGTTATGATGATCATCTGAGTAAAGTGCCTAGACTAGAGCCTAGTATATAGTGTTTAATGCATTCAAAAGAAATTTTCCTTCTTCCAAAGATTCACCATAGATTTCTATTAAATAACTACCTTCCTTATGGAATTTTTCAAAAATCAAGAAAAAAATATTTTACACAATGGTACTC